>NW_023425350.1:8298342-9498342 GCF_014108415.1 Molossus molossus | reverse complement strand
TAGCAATACGCATATCTGATAAAATAGATTTCAGAATGAAGGCCATAATTAGAGACAAAGAAGGCCACTATATAATATTGAAAGGATCTATCCAACAGGAAGATATAACCTTGATAAACATATATGCACCCAATATAGGAGCACCAAAATATATTTTAAATCTTCTGGAGGACTTCAAAGGAGAAATCGATAGCAATACAATCATAGCAGGGGACTTCAACATCCCGTTGACATCGCTGAATAGATCCTCTAGACAAAAAATTAGCAAGGAAACAGAGACTCTAAATGAAGCACTAGACCAAATGGATTTAATAGATATCTACAGAGAACTACACCCCAAAACTACAGAATTCACATTCTTCTCAAGTGCACATGGGACATTCTCAAAGATAGACCACATGTCAGGGCACAAACTAAGTCTCTACAAGTTCAAGAAGATTGAAATTATATCAAGCATCTTCTCAGATCACAATAGCATGAAACTAGAAATCAATTGCAAGAAGAACATACAAAGACATTTGAACACATGGAAGCTAAATAGCATGTTATTAAACAATGAATGGGTCACCGAGGAGATCAAGAAAGAAATCAAAAACTTCCTGGAAACCAATGAAAATGAAGACACAACAACACAAAATCTATGGGATGCAGCAAAAGCAGTTCTGAGAGGGAAGTTCATAGCACTACAGGCCTACCTCAAAAAAGAAGAAAAATCTCTAATAGACTGTCTAACCTCACAACTTAAAGAACTAGAGAGCAAACCAAAAGAAAACCCCAGAGAAAGTAGAAGGAAGGAAATAGTAAAGATCAGAGCAGAAATAAATGACATAGAGACCAAAAAAACATTTCAAAGGATCAATAAAAGAGCTGGTTTTTCAAAAAGATAAACAAGATTGATGGACCCTTAGCTAGACTCACCGAGAAACAAAGACAGAGAACCCAAATACACAGAATCAGAAATGAAAGAGGAGAGATAACAACTGACACCACAGAAATACAAAAGATTGTTAACAACTACTATGAACAATCATATGGCAACAAATTCGACAATCTAAGCGAAATGGACAAATTTCTAGAAACACATACTCTCCCAAAACTGGATCAGAAAGAGATAGAAAACTTGAACAGACCAATAACAACAGAAGAAATTGAAGAGGTAATCAAGACTCTCCCAGCAAACAATAGCCCAGGCCCGGATGGCTTCATGGGGGAGTTTTACTGAACATTCAAAGAAGAACCAATACCCATTCTCCTCAAACTATTTCAAAAAAATACACGAAGAAGGAAGACTTCCAAACTCGTTTTATGAAGCCAGCATAATTCTAATTCCAAAACCAGAAAAAGACACAACAAAGAAAGAAAACTACAGGTCAATATCCGTGATGAACATAGATGCCAAAATCCTGAACAAAATACTAGCAAATCGGATCCAGCAATACACCAAAAAAATTATCCACCATGACCAAGTGGGATTCATCCCAGGGATGCAAGGCTGGTACAATATTCGCAAATCCATAAATGTGATACTCCACATAAATAAAATGAAGAATAAAAACCACATGATAATATCAATAGATGCTGAAAAAGCCTTCGACAAAATCCAGCATCCATTTCTGATAAAAACGCTCAGCAGTGTGGGAATAGAGGGATCATATCTAGACATAATAAAGGCCATATATGAAAGACCTACAGCCAACATCATACTCAATGGGTAAAAACTTAAAGCATTTCCCTTAAGAACAGGAACAAGGCAAGGATGCCCACTTTCGCCACTCCTATTTAACGTAGTACTAGAAGTCTTAGCCACAGCAATCAGACAAAAAGAAAAAATAAAAGGGATCCAAATTGGAAAGGAGGAAGTGAAATTGTCATTATTTGCAGATGACATTGTACTATACATAGAAAACCCCAAAGACTCCATCAAAAGTTTACTAGACTTAATAAATGAATTTGGCAAAGTAGCAGGATACAAAATTAATGTCAAGAAATCAATGGCATTCTTATACACCAATGATGAACTCACAGAAAGAGAAACTAAGCAAAAAATCCCATTTACCATTGCGGCAAAAAAATTAAGATACATAGAATAAACTTAACCAAAGAAATAAAGGACCTATTCGCAGAAAACTACAGGTCATTGAAAAAAGAAATAGAGGAAGATAGAAAAAAGTGGAAGCACATACCCTGTTCATGGATTGGGAGAACTAACATCATTAAAATGTCCATATTACCCAAAGCAATCTATAGATTCAATGCAATCCCCATCAAAATACCAACAGCATACTTCACAGAATTAGAACAATTACTTCAAAAGTTCATATGGAACCAAAAAAGGCCTTGAATAGCCACAACAATCTTGAAAAGGAAGAACAAAGTAGGAGGGATCACAATACCAGATTTCAGGTTATACTAAAAAGCAACTGTAATCAAAACAGCCTGGTACTGGCACAAGAACAGGCATATAGACCAGTGGAACAGAACAGAGAACCCAGAAATGGACCCAAGGCAATATGCTCAATTAATATTTGACAAAGGTGGCAAGAGCATACAGTGGAGTAAGGACAGCCTCTTTCATAAATGGTGCTGGGAAAATTGGACAGCTACTTGCAGAGAAATGAAACTAGACCATCAACTTACACCCTACACGAGAATAAACTCAAAATGAATAAAAGACTTAAATGTAACTCATGAATCCATAAAAATCCTAGAAGAGACTGTAGGCAACAAAATTTCAGACATCATACACAGCAGAATTTTTACTGACACATCACCTAAGGCAATAGAAACAAAGGAGAAAATGAACACATGGGACTACATCAAACTCAAAAGCTTCTGCACAGCGAAAGATACAGTTATCAAAACGGAAAGGCTACCCACTGTATGGGAGAGCATAATTGCCAATGATATATCAGATAAGGGGTTAATTTCCAATACATATAGAGTACTCATACAACTCCACAAAAGGAAGACAAAGAATCCAATTTAAAAAATGGGCAGAGGAACCAAATAGACACCTCTCCAAACAGGACATACAAATGGCTAAGAAACATATGAAGAAATGCTCATCATCACTAATCATCAGAGAGATGCAAATTAAAACAACAATGAGGTATCACCTCACACCTGTCAGAATGGCCGCCATCAACAAATCATCAAACAACAAGTGTTGGCGAAGGTGTGGAGAAAAGGGGACTCTAGTACACTGCTGGTGGGAATGCAGACTGGTGCAGCCACTATGGAAAACAATATGGTGTTACCTCAAAAAATTAAAAATTGAACTTCCATTTGACCCAGTGATCCCACTTCTAGGAATATACCCTAAGAAGCCTAAAACACCAATCAGAAAGAATATATGTACCCCCATGTTTGTAGCAGCACTATTTACAATAGCTAAGATCTGGAAACAGCCCAAGTGTCCATCAGTAGACGAATGGATAAAAAAGCAGTGGTACATATACACAATGGAGTACTACGCAGCTGTAAGAAAGAAAGACCTCTTATCCTTTGAGACTACATGGAGGGACCTGGCATGTATCATCCTAAGTGAAACAAGCCAAACAGAGAAAGACAAATTTCATATGATCTCACTTATTTGTGGAATATAATGAACATAACAGTCTGAGGAATGGGGTAGTCCCAGAGACGTGGAAGTGGGATACAGACTGACAATCCCCTAAATAGGGGGGTGGTGGGGAAGAGATAAACCACAGAACTTATATGCATGTGTGCATGAACAGTGGACATGGACAACAAACTGGGGAAAGGGCAGGGAAGGAGGGGGAGGGGGGAATCAGTGGGGGGAAAGGAGAAACATCTGTAACAAAAATTAATTAATTAAAAAAAAATCTGAAATTTCTCTATTCAAGACCGAACTGCAGTTTTCATACTGCTCTCTTCCTTTCCTCTTCACCCCCACCCCAAGTTCCACAGAATTCATAGGTACTCAGTAGCCTTTGAATTAAAATTTAATGTAATGGGGGGTATCTGTAGGGTTTAAAATTGTGGAATCAGAATGTAAAACATCTTTGATGTTAAATGCTCCAGGTACTTTATCTAGTAGCTTCCCAAAGACCAGAGCTTTTAAGTTCACTAGGGCTGAAGCATCCACACCTCTGCCACCCCAGGCTGCTTGTATGTTACGAAAATGTTGCCACATTAGGTTCTACATGTTCAGTGAATTGACCCAATATCAGGTCATAGGCCCACAGACTTCCTGCACATGCTTAGATTTTTTTGATGCAACCAGTAAAGAGAGAGCAGCCTCAAGTGACTTGCATTAGGCTCATGTCACCTCTATTTTGTAAATCTCTCTCTCATGTTCAATTGAAAGGTATTTTGGTGCAGCAGAAAGAGCCAGACTTTTGTATGCATGGTCTGGGTTTCACCTCTGCCACCTACTAGCTGTGTTTCCTCTTGCAAGATGAGGTAAGAAATGTTTGGCTCGCCTTGTTCCTGTGATGGTCAAGGTTGATCATGGACAGAAAGAGCAGCTACAGTGCATTATGTTGGGTAGAGTCAAAGGTAGACTTGCTGGCCTTGAGAGAGGCCAGCAGCCTGGGGGTCTAGGGAGGGATGTGGTGTACCCTGAGCACAGTATCAAACCTGAGCCTTAGTTTCCTTCTTCATAAGAGTCACAATCTCACCTGTCTCGCTGGGCTTCTGAGAACATCAAATTGTGTAAAACCCATGTAAACTGCAAATCATGACACTATTAGGACGCATTGACCGAGCTCTTCTGCGTGAAGCACAGCCAAGCTCGCCGGAGTCCTCAGGCCACCGGGGGACAACCACTGAATTAGCCCAAGGGTTGACCTACCTCGGTGTGCCTTCATTGAGCCCTCTCTGCCTCCAGATGAGATCCGCTGCCTTTCTGTCTCTTTCTCTTAAGAAACTCTGGGAAGCATTTCAAACCTGTTTAAAATAAACAAACATGCTCTGTACGTGTTGTCTTGACAGGCTGGCCAGGTGATACTGGGCCCAGGAATGGGGGTATCCAGACGAACACAGGCCCATATCAGCACTTTAAATCCTCTTGCCGGGTCTTCACAGCAGCGCCACCGAATGGGCAGCGGGCAGGCCCTTCCCAGGGGGGACCCTGAAGCTCAGAGAGGACGGACAGCTCATTCACCTTCTCCAGGGAGCAGGTGCGGGGCTGAGAAGCAGCTTCGCCTGTCGCCCTCCAACCCACACTACTCTCTTCACTGCCACTTCTGATGGTGCCTCTGCCTGTCGTGAAGGCCCTGCTCACAGGAGGCTCAGGCTCCACCCCCTCTACCCACCTCCACCCTTCATGTGTCAAAGCACTAGGTTCAAAGCCAGAAGCCAGAGCCTCAGGTCAGGCCTCACCCTTCGCAGCCGTGAGCAAAGCCATTCCAGCCCTTGGTTCAAGGAGCAGGCGTACTTATCCTGAGGGTGCTTGTGCACATGCAGTGACATACCACTGGAAAGTGCCTGCACGGGAACTCAGCAGATGGAAGCCATCACTCAGGAGACGGGGAGTTTGCCAAGCGCCAGGGCCCTCCTTAGCTCACCTTGGTGTACCCAGTGATTCGCACCAAATAACAACTTGGAGAACTAAACGGGACTTTCTAGAGACCGGCGTGGATGTGGGGCTCGGTGCATCCCTGCAGGCACCCTGGTCAGAGAGCACAGGACAGCCTGGCTGGCCCAGGACAGTGCCCAAGGCCCTCCCACCACTTCAGGAACCTGTTCTCAGGCATCTGGTCTCTCAAGAGCCCCTCCCTCCTGGGTCCCTTCTCACACAGCAACACACCAGGCAACAGGGAGTAGGAATCTCTCCACACAGGTGCACAGAGAGCAGCCCGGATGGGCCCTGGGCTCTCCTCGTGCAAACCGCCTTCCCTTTAGTGTGGGCTCGCTACTCTGCATTCTTCTGTCGCAGGCACGTCTAGCGGTGCTGGCCCCTTGGGGTCCCCCCAGCTTCCTGGCCTGGGTGTCCGAGAGCTGCTACATGTGTCACCCCAACAGGAAACATGCTGCTGCGTAGCTGCCCGCCCTGAATGCCCGGCCAGACAGTCTCCATCTGGGCAGTTGCTTGTCCCACTTCAGTAAGCAACGTGTTGTCGAAAGTCAACGAACCCATCATCATGCTCATTAGTTAATCACGGAACATAGCACAAATGCAGTCACATCAACGCTCATTGTTCCCGGAGCCTTCCTCCGTGATTGGATTAAATTTCGTGTTTGCAGAGCAAATCTGCGAGAGTCAAAAGCCAAATGTGTGTCCTAGTAACAGCTCTGATTCTTCGAAGAAAGGGAAGTCAGACCCCTGGAATGAACTCTTACAATGCATATTTTGAATCTCAGATTTCTCATGGCACACACCATAAGTCATCTCCCCAAGTCCCATATTTTCTTGAACAGCCTTATCCTGAGATGTATTATGCAGATTCCAGCCCCACTGCAGCCACCGTCTCGTGTCACGCTGCAAGACCAGCAGTGAGCAGTTCAGACACTGCACTTAGCTCTGCGAGAGGCTGATCTGTGGGAGGGTGCCCCAGGGAAAGAACAACATTTCCCTTATTCTCAAGAAGATCATTCTAAGGAACCTCCCCAGTGCCTAGTTTGCCATCTAGTCCAAACATTCCTCAGCAAAGCATCCAAGTGCAAAGCAGCCAGAGCTGCCCAGCCCAGGTCTCCTGCAGCCAAGACGCAGAGGATGGACCCTGAACCATAGAGGAAGGTGGCAGCTGCTGAGCCTCTCATGAGAAAGGGAACATCTCTCTACTCGCTGGACCACAAGTCTCCAGGAAGCTCAGACCAATGGGTCCGAAGGAACAGAGCTTACCTGGTGTGTCTTTTATTATTATTTTTTTAAATATATTTTATTGATTTTTTAGAGAGAGAAATAGAAACATCAATGTGAGAGAGAAATGTTGATTGGCTGCCTCCTGCACTCCACTCACTGGGGATTGAGTACTCAATCTGGGCATGTGCCCTGACCGGGAATCAAACCAGGACCTCTCAGTTCATGGGACAACACTCAATCCACTGAGCCACATTGGCTGGGCTTACCTAGTGTTTTTATCACCATGTGAGCAGAAGGTCTCAGAAAAGCTGACAACTTCAATTTACACTAACAGAAATGCAAGGTTTTGAACCCAAATTACCTTTAATTTGGGGCCACTTAATGCCTTTCATCAACTCCCATTGTCTTAGTTTAACAAATGGAATCATAAATTATGCAATCGACAGCAATTGCACTTATTTGCAATTAGAATTTGTTTGTCAGTGCTCTGCCCATGAATAATTGATAGTAGAATGACCTTGTTGGAGCAGATGCACTTTGGTGGGGTATACTGAGTATTTAGGAAGACGCCTTTTGTGATCACCCTTTTGGGTTGAAATAATCAGATAGTAAATCACTCCAAATAGCGTTCAACACAGCAAGTGTACAACATTAGATGCTAGAAACAAGAACGAAGGCACAAATAATTTTAATGGTTCTTTGTGGCTGGAAACAGGAACCAGAAATACTGCATTTTCTAAAATAACCACTGGACAAAAGTCCTTGTGTGACTCTGGACTGGTTTGGGGAACGGCCATTGGGACTGCGTTGTCCCCTTCTGTAAAGTGAGAGTATATGGATCTGTGACTCTTGAGTTTTATTTTTGGATTTAAAATTTTTAAGACACACTCAGAATTTTTAAGCTGCAGTTCATGATTTCGCAAGGAATCGGTAGACAGGACTATATTTCAGTGTACTTTTTCTCAGTCAGCCTAATGTGGGTTTTTTTTTAATGCACTTAATATTATTTCCCATCCCTGGACTAGCTTCATCAGTACCTAAGAGATTCATGGCACAAAAATAGAATGAGTCCCAGATAGAATGGCACATATATGCGCATGTACACTAAACACATAAAAATTAGTCTTGATCCAAACAAAGAGGAAATATGGGATACGTACCACAACTCTTTAAATGGCAGTGCTGGGGAGGATCTTTTCACTTTCTGTCCCAGCTTCCCAGCCTCTCATCTCTAGGACAGGAACGCCTCCTACCTGGCAGGCGGAGAAGCCCATTCACAAACACTACCCTGGACAACCCATCCAGCAGCCCCGCGGGGGAGGACACCACCATCCTAGAGAAACAGAACCTTGGAGAGGATGAACGACTTGCCCCGCATCATGTGCCCACAACCAAAGTCTCCTGACTCCTAGTCTCTGCTGTATCACTTAGTGATGTTGCTCATCAGCCTTGGATACACATGGGAAAAAGTTAGCAACAAAATCCAGAAATGCGATTTATAATAGTAGAAAAATTAAACTCCTTCTCGATGTTTTATAGTGGGGGAGATGGTGAATGCTCCCCTTCATGGGGAAACAGCCCAAAATGAGTCATTCACCAGGAAGAAAAGAGAAATTTGCTCCAGACCCCATCTGAGACAGGAATGCACACTCCCAGAGCCTGGGGGCCTCCGAACAGAAGGTACAAAACTGAATCATGATCTCCTTTAGAGGCAAAAGAAATACTTTGATTCTTGGCATTTCTGTGACATGTTTCCAAAATAAAGTCTCAATCAGAACTTTTAACTTACGAGAAAATGAACTTTAAACTTTCTTGTCTTGCAGAACGCATAGCCTGTGGCATAAAGGACTGGCTCCTGAGAACCCAGGGGATCTTATTCTCCGTGGGACATTCCCACTCAAAACACAGGGCAGTTCAACAACTGAGCGGTCACCTACTCTTGACCAGCAAATACGTGCCAAGAATTGAGTGCAGCACCCTGAGAGGGTGGGGAATAAGATATAAACTCAGGCCAAGAGGGAATTAAACACATTAAAAAATATAATTGCCATGCAAGACAGAATTTTCCAGGTCATAATGCAGGAACATACTAAGGAGATGGAGATATTCCCTTTAAAAGGCAAACTACACCAGTGCTTCACGGAGGAGATGGATTTGGAACCTGGGAGATGTCTGTCAGATATATTCCCTTCTCTCCACCTTTGGCACCAGGTGAGGTAAAGAAAGGCCATGTAGGGAAGAGGAAGCATTCCAGAAAAGAAATAGCACTCTATGCAAAAAACAAAAACAAAAACAAAGGACCCTGGGAAAGGCATGTTCCGGGGACAGTGGAAGTGAGGGAGGGGGTTGTAGGTGGTACGAAAGAGATCAGCCAGGCTAAGTCACAACGAACCTTGTACAGCAAAAAAACAAAAGTTCTGTTACAAGGAATCAATTGACATTTTAAATACAAAATTCATAAAATATGATTTTTTAGAAAAATCATTCTTAGGTTTGGGGTGGTATTTGGGGGGTTGAAGAATTAGAAGCTTAGAGGCCAACTAAGAGTCTGTGAAACATGCTGAGCCTGACGTGATCCTAGCAGAGAGATTGTTCCAGAATTCATATTTTGAGTTCAAAGCTGCCTCTTAATAACTGTAATTAAGGTTATTTCTTGGAAACCTTATTCAGTTTCAGCCAAAGAGAACGTTAATGTATTGTTGGGTTACCTGATACTCCATAGAAAGGTCCTTAATACAGAAGAATAACACCATAAGTAAATAAATTATCAATAATGCATAGAGTAGAAAATTAAGCTAATCATCTGGAAAACTCATCTCTGAGATATTGTAACAGTAATATGGTTATTTCATATGGAAATGGATTTTAGCCTGAGGGATACATGGCATGTCTTCATCCTTAAAAAAACCAATTCTAGATCATCATCTTATGGAAATACCTGAACTTGTTCATGTCACTCAGTCTTCGAATAAGTTCCCACTGGACCAAGGGGCTGTGGGGAGAAGGAGAAAGAGGAAAAGAAAAAGAAAGAAAGAAAACCTAGAGAGAGAGAGATGGCCCGGGAGGTTAACATGGGGACAAAAGTCATGAGAAGAGTGAAGCAGTTAGTGATATCTGGGGGATGGGGGTAGAGGGAAGAAGGACCATCTGCACACTTCAAATGTAGCAATTCCTCACACAGTCATTCCGCACCCTCTCTGGATCCCTGAGGGAGGAAGGACTGATACAGTGAGGCTGTTCCCATGTTACTTATCCTACATGAGAGTATGCAGATAATGGCACAATGATGATGTGAAACAGGTAGGATATTTCTACTCCACTACATACAGTAAATTCTTCTATCTATCCTCTTTTTCATTCGTGGGGTGAGCACTATACAGAGATATTTATTATGTTCTGGGCATAGTAGCAGTCTGTGAGAATAAAATGAATGAATGGATTAATGAATGAGCAAAATTATCCACCTTGCCTGCCCAGTATTTGTTTTGCTTTAGTTCCTTTACAATCTCAATAGGAATTGAGTCGATCTCTGAAGACTCAGAAAAGTATGGATGATTTGACTGATCTCTAGCTGTGTGGTATTAGATAAGTAGCGTGCATTTCTTCCTCTGGGAAACAGACATAAGAAAACTTTCCAATTCACCTCATCTGATTGTTGGGAAGATGAAACTAGATCATTATATGATAAAGTACTTTGTAATCTGTAAGCATCTGATACTATTATAAAATGCAGGAAACATCTGGAAGTGTGTTTTGTGACCACTGTCTGTAATTTAAGTTAGAGGTTTAAAGTTTACCTTGCATTCTTTGAAGAAACTGTCAGTTGATTAAATTAATAATGTCAACAAGATGAGGGCGGGGGAGTAGGCATTTAAGCCACTTAATTGTTCCTAATCACAATCGGTGTGCTAATTATGGATCTTATTTGGCTATTCACTAAAGAAAGTTCCTTAAGGACAATGCTGTTAATCTGGTTCTAGGTAGTTTGCATATTTGAAAGAAATAAAACTGAATTGCTTTGAAAATAGACAATAATTCATATGTCTGTTATTTTAGGCTGCCTTGTTCCCCAAGGCCCCCTCCCCTCCCCCACCTCCATGAGGATGGATCAGTGAGGTGCCATAGATGGAACTTTGGAAATGGAGACAGATGACTAGCAATGTATTGACTCTACAAGAAGAACTATTCTGAGCATAGGGAGCTCGAGCAGGGATTTGGGGGCACGAACTCTTTGGCTGAGCAAGAATTGCACTTGGCAATAGGACAGGATGGCAGTATCCCCTCTGAGGAGACAGGGGAAAACCACCACGCCTCTGGAGCCCATCACTGAAGCCTCTCGGGGTGGGAATGGGGACTTGCTGCTTCCCATCAAGGTCATCTTCTAACCACTCTGACCCTGACACTCAGCCTGGGTGCCTGACTGGAGTGACAACCAGAAGGGTGGAAACGGGGCGACCAGGGGACCTGCTGAACTCCCTGCTCTGTCCCTTCCTGGACACACTGCAAACTACGTGTGAGTGGTATTCTACAGATCATAAAGCTCTTACCTTACATTATATCCTTTGATTCGGACCACAAGCCTGTGAGACAGGTATTATTAGCCCCATTTTATGGAGGCATAAACATGAAGCTCAGAAAATTTCATTTCTTTCCCATAATTCACATAGCTATTAATAGAACCATACATTTTTTTCTCCTAAGCCTGCTTCCATCAACTATGCTCTCTTCTGAATCATTAGTTTCTCCTCTCTACCACCTCCTCCATCCCCTAATCCTATAAATAGATTCAATTTTTTCTATCTTTTTTACTTTCTGCAAGCATTACTAAATTATTCTAAACGTGACTAAATTATATAGCATTCTATATTAATTTACATCCTACTTCTTCTCTATAAAGTTTGAAGATTCCTTGCAACAAAGAGGCCCAATAACATTAATATGGAATGAGGAAATTAGGACTGAAGCAAATATGTTCATCATAGGCTGCTATTGATTAATGGAGTGTGTTCTCTCTCTTTATACATAAATACACACACACACACATACACATATTTCAACATGTATGTGTATATATTATATATATATACATTTTTCAATAAGGTGGGGGGGTATGTGTGCATTGCATGTGCGTGTGTGTGTGGGGGGGGGGGGGTGGGTGTGTGTATGTGACAGTAATTGGCAAGCTCCCTATATAATTTTATACTGAGCTTCTTCAGAATCAAGACAAAAACAAGCCAGATGAATTACATAGTTTTCTTTGTGGGGATGGAGAAAACAGATTAGCAACTTGGTGGAAACAAAATACTTCCCAGTAATAAGTTCTACAAGATATTCCTCCCATTTTGTTACACATGTTGATTCTTTCCCAGGGTGCGTTGTCAGATAGAGAATCTCTTGATATTCTGGTAATGAAATGCCTTTGCGCAGGGTCTAAGACAGATGTACCTTGGAAGATATACGGCCCTGTATCTAAGTACTGACTCCATATCTCCCTTTCTCCCATGGAGATCCAGAATCTTTCAGCACTTCCTGATCTCATTACTAGAGCTCTAAAAATGTGGGTAAAAAAGTACTCAAAATTGCAGTACTCCAATAAAAATCAATTTAATCAAATTTAAATATTTGAAAGAAAAATCAGCAACCAGGAGATTTGATTTTGAAACTCTACTATGTAGAATTTGTTTAAATATGGTTTACATATATTTTGCTAATTGGGAAATGTATTTATTTATAGAAAATTAGAGATTATGTAGTCATTTTAAATATTAATTATCCACTTCTTTCAATAAATTCAGTTCTCTGCAAATATCCAAATGTCACTTTTTAACATCACTTTAATGCAAACATACATGGTACATCTATGCAAGTCATTAAATGTAGCAAATTTAGGAATTGGTTGTTTAAACTCAATTCCAGTACAAAGTACACTGCTCAGTTGGCTTAATAAAACCAGAACCTTTTCTATTAAAGATAGCAGAGATACATATGGGAATGTGGGCTGATCTTAGAATTTTTGTAAACAACCAGAGTTTTTAAGTAATACATAGTACTAGAATGTAAGTAGCATTTTATTTATTCAAGTACATTGTTTTTACATAGCAGAATTTAGTTTGTTTGTTTTTTTTAAAAGTCCATTTGTATCCTGAATGTCAAACATAAAGAGAATCTAAATTTGTACATGTCTTTCTTTTTATTTTTTTACTAGTTTCTTTGGTTTTTATATTTTTGAGGGTATGTCGTGTATTTTCTTTCTTTCTTTCTTACTTTCTTTCTTTCTTTCTTTCTCTCTTTCTTTCTTTATTGATTTTTAGAGAGAGAGAAAGGAAGAAGGGGAGAGATAGAAACATTGATGAGAGAGAACATCAATTGGCCACCTCCTGCATGCCCCTCACTGGGGATCAAGCCTACAACCTGGCACCTGCCCTGACTGGGAATCGAACCAGTGACCTCTTGATGCATGGGTTGATGCTCAACCAGTGAGCCACACCAGCCGGGCTGTACATGTTTTTTTTTTTTTTATTCTCTGATACACACATTTGAACTCTGGTTATAACCAAGAAGAGATGTGTCAATTATCAAGGGTGAAGTGTGTATGGAGCAACTGTTTTCCTCAGTTCTCTCATCCAGGAAGAGCCATTTTCTGAGAGACAGGGTGGCAGGTGGTGGAAAATGTGAAGAATCAAGATGGACTTGGTTTCTAGTGGAGCTGAGCCGCCAGCGACAGGTTTGAGACTTTAGTTTCCTGCTCTTCAACACATGAATAATAATGCCTCACAGTGGTATTCTAAGGGTTAAGTGAAATAATCTTATGTACATGTTTGACAGTTCCTAACACAAAGTAGACATTTAATAAATGTGAGTTTTTCCCTTTCTGATTATCTTTGGGAATAATAGAAGGATCATATAGTCTTTCAACAAATATTTATTAAATGTTTGGTTTCACTACATGCTGTTTCCAGGATTTAGGGATGCAGCAGTAAATAAGACTGAATCCCTGTATAAGTGCCACATAAATACGAGTTTTGTTATTAGCAGGATTTCTAGAGCAACCAGTACTATGTGATTCTACCTGTCCCAAGAGCTAGTTAAGGTTAGGGTACAGAAAAAGATCATAATGGATTTGGGGAATAATGTCATGGAAGTGAAAAGTTGTTCTACTTAATCACATGAAAGTTATTAGGGGGAACATCTCCTTTAGAGCTATCCTGCAATGTGGTAAGTACTGACACTGCCAGGCATGCTGAATAGAGGGGAAAATTTAAAACACAATCAGAGATAAATCTGCTGCTGCTGTTTAGGATGCACGACATCACCAGAAAGTGTGGTTCCCACCCTAAGAAACAAAACAAGCCAGAGAACCCACAACATCTTTTTCCCCCCCACCAAATGAACTAAATTCCAAAAAAGGACAAGATACTCAGCTGTTTGCCTCTCTGGCAGAGCGGTAGGGCAATGGGAAGGAGGACATATTTGGGGATAAAGAGAAACCTGTTGAAATTTTAAGACTGTAAATGGGCAGGTATGACAGATTAATATTCTGAGAAATCCTAGGCACAGAATGAGATTGGATTCACCTGCCAAATATTTTCAACAAGTCTTCATTGAGTACTGCAGGATAGTATGCCAAAGCCTCAGGTTAGACCAGGAGCACTGAGAGAGATTACCCATGAGGTGCAAAGTGCCTCCTCCAGGTACAAAGCAGCCCCACCCCACCCACCGAGGCAAGAGGTAGGACTAGAGAGTTAAAGGAAATTCACTGGAGGCATTACAGGTTCTCAGACATCAAACTCTTGAGGAAATGCAAGACATCTAAGAGAAACACATGATATTTCAAGGCTTCACAGAGTGGAGTGAAGCAGCCTTTGGAAGGTTTGAGCAGGCCAGCAGGGGGATAAATTTCACCTAAGCCACAAACACATAGGGAGTGATCTAGAAAACAAAGAGAACCCAATAGTAACCCATAAATATTACATCCAAACTATGAAATAGAGTTTTCATGCAATTTGGAAATCTGTTACTTGAATTATAAACCTTAAAAAGATCTCCAGAACTATGGCAGATCCAAGGAATAAATTTTGCAGAAGAGAAGGTCCCCAGCCACCCTCAAAACACCTCTGCCTGCAGTGAGTAAACTGAATTAAAGTTAAGCTGCTACAAAGTCCACACTCAGCTCAGTGACAGATCAGAGTGACCTAGACCTTCACTCTGAAAGCCTGGTAGAAGGAAGGTTTTGTTTTTTTCTGGAAGTAAATATTGTTTGCTTCAGTCCGTTTTTGATATAAAATGTCTGCCATCTGACCAAAAAGTATAAGATACATCAAGAATCAAGAAAATGTGGCTCATGGACAATAAAAGAAACAGTGAAAACAGAACCAGAGAGAGCCCAGATAATGAAATATCACACTGGGGCTTAAAAATATCTAGGATAAAAATGATAAAGGATCTATTAGAAAAGATATGCAACAAGAGCTGAGTGACTAAAGTAGAAATATAGTGCCCTGGCTGGTTTGGCTCAGTGGTAGAGCATTGGCTTGTGGACCAAAGAGTTGGTGCTTTGATTCCAGCCAAGGGCACATACCTTGACTGTGGTTTATCCCCAGCCCTGGTCAGGGTCATGTGGGAGGCAACCAATTGATTTGTCTCTCTCACATTGATGTCTCTCTCTCTCTCTCTCTCTCTCTCTCTCTCTCTCTCTCTCCCCTTCTTCCCCCTCCCTTCTACTCTGTCTAAAGATAAATGGAAAAAATGTCCTTGGGTGAGGATTAAAAATAATAATAATTAAAATAAATAAATAAAATAGAAATACTAGAAATGAGAAATACGGTATCCGAAATGAAGAATTCAATGTAAGGCTTCAAAATTAACAACAGAGGAAAGAACCAGTGAACTTGAAGATAGATCAATGTAAAGTAACCAAAATGAGATTCAAGGATAAGATTTTTTTTTTTTAATAGACCATTTGAAATCTGTGGGACAACATGAAAAGTTCTAACATGTGTGTAATTGAAGTCCCAGAAGCAAAAGAAAGAGAATAGTGCAAAAGAAGTACTGTAAAATACAAATGGCAAGAACTTTCTGAAATTAATGAAGGACATTAACCCACAGATTCAAAAAGTCAACCCCAAATAGCATAAATATGAAGAAAACTACACCTAGGCATAAGTGGAAACATGTGAAATCAATTTAAAGAGAAAAATCTCAAATGGACCCAAAGTAAAAAACCAAGAACAGATGAATAGCAGCTGCCTTCTCATCAGAAACAGTGGAAACCAAAAACACAGTGGAACGATAATTGAGAAACATTGAAAATGAAAAAGCTGTCAATCTAATATTCTACATCCAATGAGAATGTTCTTCAAAAATGAAGACAAAATAATACATATTTTCACTCAAGCACAGTTAAAAAGAATTAATCTTAAATAAAAAGATAAAAGTTTTCTGCAGACTGAGAGAAAACTAAACCAAATGAAATTCCATACCTATAGGAATAAATAAAGAGCACAAGAAAGGATAAATATCTGAGTAAATACAAATCATTTTTGTTAGCGTCTTGAAATGGGCTATTAATACTTTGAAATATAAATAATGAGCCTGGCCAGTGTAGCTCAGTTGTTGAGCATCGACCCATGTACCAAGAGGTTGCTGGTTAGATTCCCTGTCAGGGCACATGCCCAGATTGTGGCCCAAATCCCTAGGAGGGGGCATGCAGGAGGCAGCCAATCGATAGTCTCTCTCATCAATGTTTCTCTCTCTTTCTCTCCCTCTCCCTTCCTTTATCTCTAAAAAAAAAAAAGATAAAGGAAAAAAATTTAAATACAAATAATGAAAAGATAATGTAGTATAACATACACAGAGAAAATGTATTAGATAATTTAAGCACAAGAGCAAACGAGTGAGTGGAGATATACAGTAATAAGTTTTTTTAACATTCATTAAAAGGCATAATTTTATTTGAAGGTTAACCATAATAACTTAAAGATCTATATGGTAATATCTGAAGTAACCAGTAAAATAAATCAAAAAGACACATGCCTAAAAAAATCAATACAGACTTAATGTTTCTGGCCAAAATAGAGCAGTGAAGCAATTCCCTTCCCGTTTGAAGCAATTAAAAATAAAACACAAATTATGTGAAACGGTTTTCAGACAATGGCAATCAGGCAATGAAGGAGAGTGATCCTTGAGATGGAGGAAACAAACACATTGAGCACTACCATTGTCCATCTTAAGATGTGGAGAAAATTTCCCGGCTGCTGTACAAGAGCATGATCTCTGGAGGTGCTGGACTGTTTCCTTAAGAAGAAAAGGCAGATCTGGGAGTCTGAAGAGGCCTGGAGTTCACAAGGCAGTCCTCCAAAGAGTTCTTACAATGATCAGTCAATGATGTTTTTGGCTTAAGTACAGACCAATAGATCTGTAGAACAGAGCTTGGAAATTAATCCACACATACATCGACAATTGATTTTGACAAAGTCAACTGAGTGCAGAACGGTTGGACTTTTCAACAAATGATGCAGGAAACATTGGTATATCATATGCAAAAATTAATTCAAACATAAACTGTAGAACAAAACGAATAGTCTGGCTTCTGAGATTTCTAGTTCATTCGTCAGACAAATTTTTACTGAGTGTTTAAAATGCGTTTTATATGAGACAACACAGAAGAAAAGGGAGGCAGAAGAGGAAGAGAAGAAGAAATAAAATCGGTGCATGCTGCCACGTCCCATGTTAGATATGTACACATGTATAACCCCCATAACAAGCTCACATGATAAATATTACTGTTTCCATCTTACAAAAGAGGAACTGTGGCTCAGAGAGCTTAAGCAATTTAAGGCAACACAAGTAGTAATGTGTACACGTGGGATTCAAGTCCAGGACTAATTTCTCCTGGGTTCTTGCTTTCTCCATTACACTACACTACACGGACTCCCAAACGGTCCCGCAAGGGAAGTGGGTAACAAGAAAATGCCATGTAAAGTGATGAGTGCCATAGCAGAGATCAGTATTTGGAATGAACTCTTCCTGGTGGGATCCTGGAAGTCTCTGGAAAGAGGTGTCATTTGAATCAGCTATCATTATTGATTCGAAGCAGGCTTGGAAGCCTGTGAAATGGACTTGAGGAATGCATAGAGAATAAAAAGGAGTTAGATTGTTTTTGGAATACAAGTGTTTTCGGGTTTTAATTGCCAGAGAATAAGGATAGAGAGGTCATTTGGGGACTAAACTGAGAAATGCTGTGAATGTTGAACTGAGCGTTTTATGTTTAATTGTAAACAGTGAAGAGGCCATGGAGAGACATTGAAATGCTTGGACAGTGACACTCGGAGATTATTTTGACAACATATGGAGGCTAGAGCAAAGTAGAGGGATTGCAGGTGGGAAGACCTGTTGGAAATCTATTGCAATAACTCACTTGGGAGTTAAAGAGACCTGGAAATGGGACAGTATTAGCAGAAATGGAACAATACAATGGAGTGAATGAAATTTAGGATGTGAACTTGACAAAACTTGATAAAAACTTGGATAAAAATAGAAATGCAAAAACTGCTCCCAGTATCAGGCTCAGGTGAATGTGCACATGAAAGAGAATACAGGAGAAGGGAGAGGGAAGGTATTGACTAAGAAAGGCGGACGTCCACTTCTGTTTGCTCACCTGCTCATAAACATCCTTGCCCCTTATCCAGTGTTCCAATTTCAGTTGTGATACCTACAGTTTGTTTTTTTTTATGAAAAAGTAAAAAATCAATTCTGAGTTACAACAAGGTTTTCATCTCCCTTTAGCACTCCAGGGAGAAAATCTTACTTTCTGGTGCCTCTCTTGTGATCTGTTCCAGTGAACAGAGGGTCACATCTGCTTTTCTACCCTGCTTGCAACTGAACACAAGCCTGGCGGAGTCGGGCAAAGGATTCATCAATGTGTGTTCTTTCCTCCATGCTCAGCTGGACCACACTTTGTGACCCTCACCCTTGATGTTAGATGTGATCATATGACCAGGTCTGGCCAATGAACAGTGGGAAGAAATGAGGATCCTACTGCCAGGCTTGACCCAGAAAACTGCACAGTCCTCCCCTTTCATTTCCCCATCTGACAGTTGCATGTCGGTGTCTGAGGTGACCTTGGAAGCCACACCTTGAAGATGCCAGCACCTCCATAAGCCTGGATGACTGCATGGAGCAGAGCCTTCTCTCCCCAACCCCACCTCCTTGAGCCTGTTAGACTTCACATCAGCTAGAAATAAACCTCTATTCAATTGAACCATGGAGAGTTTAGGTCATCTGTTTTGACGCTGAAAGTTTAGGATTTATCTTGTTAACTAAAACACCAATGTTGAAACTCAGCTGGTAATGGGTTCAGTCTTACTTGTGATAAAATCCAGGTTTCTGGCCAACAACAGCTTTGAAAATTCCATTTACCTAGAAACTGTGAAGTCGATTCACACACACACAATAAAACACCTCTGCAGTCCGTTGGATGGAGAACCTAGGTCCACAAGCTACTCAGGGAGCAGGCTCCCAACTGCAGACTCTTCCTAGGCCAAGGTCTGGACTCAGGCCAGTACTCTTGGGACTAGGCTTGGGGCTGAGAAGAAGTAACTGTGAAGGCAGAACACCCAACGGAGCGTTTAGAAACATCACTTTTCTTTTCATCTTCACCCGAGGATATTTTTCCATTTATCTTCAGATAGAGTGGGAGGGAAGGAGGGACAGAAAGAGAGAGCAAGAGAGAAACGTTAATGTCAGAGAGACACATCGCTTGGTTCCCTCCTGCATGACCCTGACCAAGGCCAGGGACACAAAGTCCCCAAATATACAAATGACAGAAATCATACCGAGGCCTGAACTCTCAGCTGAAAAGAGACTCAGGTCAGTGGCCCTTGTCCCTTAACTCTTCCTTTTTCTTTTTTTGATCACTTTTCTTAAAGTATAATATAATTTGAAACAGAGTGCTCATTGCGATGGAGGGTACCTCTATAATGCTTTCAACAATAAAGAAATGTTTTAAAAAATAGTGCACAGAAGAAACCATTAGCTCTTAAGCGTATAGCTTGAGGAACTTTCACAAACTGGACACCATGGAAATCAGCACCCAGCTCAAGGAGTAGAACGTTCCCGGTGACCCTCACGCTCCCCTCCCGTCTCATCCCCCCAGGGTGATTCACTCTCCTGACTTCCCACAGCATTCGTTCATTTTGTCTGCTTCTGAACTTTGCGTAAACGGAAGCATTCCAGATGTATTCTTCTGTCTCTGGCTTCTGTTCAATATCACGTGATATGATTCAGCCATAGATTGTGTGTTCCACAACCTGTTTGTTGTTTTTGCTGTGTTGCATTTCATCAAACGAATAAGTCATATTTACATGTCCATTCTACAGTCGATGGGTCACTTGGATAGTTTCTAGTTTGGAATATTGCAAATAGTGCCTCTGTAAACATTCTTGTACATATCTTTTGGTGAATATATGTAAGTAGTTTTCCATTAGTGGTCTACCTAGGAGCGAATTTTGCTATGCAGTTATTCATCTTTCATAGATATGATTAAACAGTTTTCCATGGTGGTTATACCAGCTCCATGGTCATTGCAATTGATGCTCTGCAAATGGCCAGAGGACCAGGAAGATGATGAATTAATTTAGGGGCATATTAAATCTAAGACCCCCTTGGAACAGCCAAGGCAAGGTAAGAGAACTGTGGTTTCAGACAGACATGTAGTCTGGATGCCGTGAGAGAAGAAGTCATGGGGTCAAATGGAATCCCCCAAGGATAATGTGAGTCACAGGAAACCCACCCAGGGAGCCAGGAATGGGACCTGGTGCTGAGGAGCAAAATAGAGGAGCGGAAGGACCAGGCTAAGAAGCACCTCCTCCCCTCCCTCCCTCCCTCCCTCCCAGCGAGCGGGGAGTCATGGGAGAGGACTGGGTTCACTCTGTGCACTTTGGAAACTGACAGGGTATTTTAAGGAGATTGATTATTTTACATTCCCTGAAATTTACTTTGAACAAAACTTCCTCCAGACGGGGCACTTACTCTGGCTTTATTATTAATTCCCCCGCTTCTTTCCTGCACATTCACTATAGGAAGGGTGACCCACAGAGAAAAAAATTGCTTCTGCCACTTTCTCTTTTAATAGTAATTCGCTTCCTTTGACGGAGCCGACTCCAGTGTTCGCCACAACAGCCTGACCTACTACGAAGGGGTTTAATGTCTTCATATGCGGGTAGCTCTAAAATCTACTGGGCCAACATTTTAGGCTGGTTGCCTTCTAACCTTGGCGAATTTCTCTGTAACACTGCTGATGAAATCCATTAGTTCAGACACTTCAAGTGGTGCAAATCCTTCAACCTCAGAAGGAGGGTGACTGCCCCCCTTGAGACTGCTGTTTCCGCAGGGGCTGCAATAGCAGACAGAGGAGAGGAGAGACGTGTAATTACTGGAGATGCCTTCTAGTCACCATGATGTTTCAGCCTTTCGAGAATTCAAAGATTAATGAAATATGGTCCCTTCCCTCAAGGGACTGACACTTGAATGAAAGCGAGGGCAAACACACAATTAGCTCTAGTACAATGTAGAATAGAAAAAATATATATACTAAAATGGAATACAAGCAGCATGGTGTAGACGTACACAGGAGAGACAAGTTTCCTTGGAAAGCAAAATTAGCTTGAAAATGAGTGAAACTCTACCAATAACAGGAGCCTGATTTAAAAAAACAAAAAAACAACGAGAAAATGCCAAGCTGTAAAAGCACATGCCAACTACATCTCAAGAGAAGCAGCGCTTTGTGCGGTTAGAACAATGTCTCTTAATGAGTGGTCCCCAGACGGGTGGCATCAAGGTTACCTGGGGACTCATTAGACACACAGAATCTCAAAGAACCATCTCAGACTCACTGAACCAAAGACGCTGGGCTGGATCCCCAGGAACGTGATTTAACAAGCCCTCCAGGTGAGTCGGGAGCGTATCTAGGTGTGGGAACCCCGGCCTAGAGGGGGACGCGAGTGGAGTTGACATGAGGTAAGACGAGGCTGGACAGGCCTGCTGGGTTCAGACCATGGTGAGCTCAGGATGCAAGCTCGGGGTTTGGATGTTACTAAATAAGCAGTAGGGGGCCATTGTCGAATTATGAGCAGAAGAAGGATGTGACCAGAATTGTGCTTTAGAGAGAAAACTCGGACAGCAGGTGGCTGCTGTGTTGATGCAAGGACGACTCCTGTGGGGAGGAAACACTCATGAGATGTCCTTGGAAATCCTGGTGAAAGAGATGAACATAAAAGTCATCATTATCTTTGTCAGAGAACAACCCGAAAGGAAAATACGTTGACAGTTTGGCCCTGCAATAGAAGGTTCCAGATCATGGCGCTTTTACACTAGCAAGAAAAGAAACTGAAGAAACTGACCTTCTAGAAAGTTCTTAGTGTGAAGCATTACTTTAAGTGTCTTGCGTGTCTTATCTCACAAATCTGTGCATCAACCTCAATCTAAAATTGTTAGAAACTGCCCAACATCACACAGCTAGGAAATGACAGAGGGAGACCTCGGGGATCTAAGACTTGAGGGAGACCTAGAAATAATAAATGCACAATGATCACAAGCTTGTCCCTTTCTGCTACAACATGCAGCCAACATTAAGCCTGCTTTAGTCTTTGAGCGCTTTGGACTACAACCTGTCCCAATGGTGGTGCAGAGACAGAGAGACCCAGTCCTTACCTGCAACTGTCTTTAACCCCTCTACTCACTTCCCACCCTGTTTTCCACACACACCCCCCCAAGAGAAAGTATGGACACTCTCTGTCCATTATTCCGGCCACATGAGCAGTTTCCTCAGCCTGTTGCCACATTGAACGTGAACATACGGAAGTCCTCCCATATTGAAATCATCTGTGCAGTTTTCATTTTTCACTTGCCTGATGGTACCTTGATGACAGATGGATGGGACCTTGGAGACTGTGTGGGCCAGTCTCGTCCCTCACATTCTATGTACGTATATGGAAACTTGAGCCCAGAGAAGGCAAGAAATTCCCCAAGGCGCTCACAGAACTAAAACAAGATTTCCGTGTTCATTCTTTCTGTTCTACCATAATCTGTTCTGTGAAATGTTTTTGCACCATCATTCAGATTCTAAAACAGTGATTGACATACAGTAGGTACTTAATAATATTTTCTTATTGAATGACGTTCTCATCAATCAGTTCTGCTCAGAACTCTCCAGCCAACCGCCTCAACCATCCCCAAACCTTCCTCTTTCCCTAATCATCAGAGCCTACCTGGTCGCGCCTCCTGGCAGCTCACAGAGACAATTATATCACAGGTTTCCCCCACCATCTGAAAGTAGAACATTACTATGAAATTTTTTAAAAGTCAAAATGGGGTAAAGTGAAGATGCAATTACCACTAACTTATATGGAAAAAAAATTTAGCATTTTCAGACCCCAAAAGATAACCTAGCAAATACACTTAATCATGTCCAGTTTTATGCTAAGCATAACAGCCTATGAGCTCTCTTAGCTTTTCTGAGACGTTAGGACACATGTTGCTAACTGATGCACTCAACGAATGGCCATAAAGTACGGATGCTCACAGACAGCTCGCAGCCGTGGTGGCTTGCAGCTCGATGCGGAGTGTCCAGGGGAGGAGCCTGGGGGGCCACTGTCACCGCTCAGAGCGAGCTCTGCCTCCATAAGGGCTCCCTGCAAAACAAACGCTCAACGCTATTTTTGCTTCTTTAAAAAGTGAAAATCCTATGTGGATTTCTTTTAGTTTGCAAAAAAAAAAAAAAAAAAACAGGTAAAGTAATCCTTAATTAACATCATCACTAGGTTCTGTGACTTTAGACGAAACAATGTGTGATGAAACCAATGTTACCATCGGGTAATTAATATAAACAGGAGTGAAGTTCCTACAGCATCTCATCAGAACTACAAGGAAACGATGTGGTTTGGGGATCTCCTGGACCAAGGCAGGTATTTCGTAAAGAGTTGCACAAACTCTCGAAAAGCAGGGTACCTGTGCCTGCTCTTCAAATGATGTTACTCCCAAGAGGACATCATTTCATTCTTCAAATTAAAAAAATAACTCACACACTTACTTCTGTATGGAAAAAAACTATCTCTACCTTGAATAACCATGGGAAATGTGCAAGCATTTCTCTAATTTTTTAAAGAAAATCAATTATATTAATTACAAGTGCCTATAGCAAAATCCAACATGCTATGATAAACTCATGCCCTGGGTTGGGATTGTACATTGAGAAATACGTGCTATATTTATCAATTTGATTACTTGTAGATGGATGTTTTGAAAGGGCCTAAAAACAAAGTCTCCTTTGAGGAGATTAAGCATCTTTGTTGGCAACAGTTTAAACACTTATTTACACAACTACATTATTTGACCTTCTGACACTCATTACATTAACTCATTAACTAGAATGTTCAGAAACGTATTCTCATTTACCCTATTTTCCGGGGGAAATAAAGTAAATCCTTCTCAGATTATAAATCTGTTCTACTCAAAAAGCCTGGAATTGCATCTGGAGATTTCAGAGTGATTAGACTCTAATAAGCAATAAACTAAGTGACATTTTCTTGGATTCATGACTTTGGGGGACCTCTGCATTCTCATTTTGAATGCTCTCCGGCTTTTCCTTCTTTGTTCCCTTATCTCAGTCCATCAGACAATGTTTCTGAGCAGTGATTATGTGCAGACCCTGGGCTAGAGACAGCCGGGGCTTCCGCCAGCCCTCCACACACGTGCATTGCTGAGCTTCCAGACGGTGGGACTATGAACACAGAACACGCCGCAAGTCACCGCGCTGACCTCAGCCCGAATGAAAACCAAGGGGACATCGAAAGGGTGGATGGCCGCCATCAGAAGAGTGCTCAGTTTAGATCAGCTCAGCACACCGTTCCTGACGGTCCATCATGGCCAGGCCCCAGGCTGAACCACGAAGATAAAAAAACTAAACTTGTCCGCGAGGGGTTTAGTGGGGGTCGCATGAGTAAGTAGAGGATCAACCTCTATATTAATTTGCAGAGAGGCCATGTGGCCCCTAAGGAGAGGCGTCTAATCCAGAGCAGCGTGAAGAACAGTGGAGGCTGCTGGTGTGGGAGGTCAGAGGAGTCTTCCCAGCCGAAGGCCCAGGGAGGAGTCAGCTAGGGGGAAGGGGGAAGGGGGCATTTAGACAGCAACCCACATGAACAAAGACCTGAAATCTATGACGGTAGTTCCACGTGGCCTTGAAAAGTGACGCTAAGGATGGCAGTGGCAATAATAAAGCTGTTTTAGGTATTCCCAGCTAGGAATACCTCCTTGCCATCCTGGACTTGTTCTGTGAGAGCCAGTGGGGGTGGGGAAGGCACCCCCTCCAACAGTGCCAACAGCACTCAAACTATTTTTTGCATCTTGAAATGCATACAGCTGCGACCACAGCAGGGGCTCAGCTCTTATTTTATGGATGTTTTAATGCAGATTTTCTCGCAGTGTAATCTGAAGTCCCACATTCATCACCACATGGGCTAATTTTTTTTTTTAATTATATAGATCATCGTGTGTGCTTGTTGAATCAAAATCTCTAGGGCTGGGTATACGCATTTTTCAAAAACGTCCAAATCAGCATTTTCATACAAGTTTGGGAATCACTGTCAATAAGGTTAGAGAAGGAATTCTCAATTTTGGGTGAACTCACCTTGGGAAGCTATTAGAACAGAGCAATGCCCAGGCCCCACCCCCACATTTTCTGACTCACATGGCCTTGAGTGGGGTGATCACTGGCTTTTTTCAGTGCTCCGAAGGTGATTCTAATGTTTGGCCAGATCAGATGAATAGTTTGAGAGTAAAAATGGGGACAACGTAATTAAAATTTGTGGTGTGTACTAAAAGCAGTGCTTGGAGTGAAGTGTATGGCATTAAAGCCATGTGTTAGAAAAGGGGTCTCAGATCAGTAATCTAAGATTTTACCTTAAGAAACTAGAAAAGGAAGCAAAACAAATCCAAAACAAGCAGAAGGAAATAAAAGCAGAACTTAGTGCCATTAAGAACAGATAAACAGACAAAAACAATGAAACCAATAGCCTGTGGTTTGACAAAACCAGTGAAATTGATAGGCCTCTAGCCAGACTGACCAAGAAAAAAAGAGAGAAGACAAAAATTACAAAATTTAGAAATAAAAGAGGAAGCATCATTACAGCAATAACAATATAAGAGAAGAGTACAAATAACTCTTTGCCCATAACGTCAACAATTTTGATGATGTGGGCAAATTCCTTGAAAGATTTGCCAACACTCCAAAAGAAAAAAGAGAGCAAGAGAAGCTAATTGGTATTATAGTTGTTAAAGAAATTGAACTGATCTTTTTTTATTTTGTTAAGGAAAGGAAAAAGCCTCCAGGCTCTTGTGGCTTCACCGTGAATTATAGGAAGAAATCATTTTAGGAAGAAATAATACCAATTCCTCTATTAACATCTTACATTAGTAAGGTACATTTGTTACAATTAACAAATCAATACTGATATATTATAATCAACTGAAGTCCATAATTTATTCAGATTTCTTCATGTTTCACCTAACGACTGTTTCTGTTCCAGATCCCACCTAGGGCACCCCATTACATATGATCGCCATGCCTCCTAACGCTCCTCTTGGATACGACAGTTTCTCAGACTGGCCTTGTTTTTATGACCTTGACAGCTTTGAGTACAGGTCAGCTATTTGTAAAGTGCCTCTCTGTTGGAATTTGCCTGATATCCTCATGGGGTTATGAGTTTCGGGGGGACAATCACTGACATAAAGTGTCATTTTCAACACTTGCGAGTATATACAAGCAACATGACTGATTTTTGACTGTTGATGTTGACCTTGACCATCTGGCTGAGGTAGTGTTTGTCAGGTTTCTCAGCTTTGAAGCTACTCTTTCGCCATCCCTTTCCCCTTCCACACTGTACACTTTGGAACACGTCACGATGTGCAGCCTACACCTAAGGAGTGGGAGTTGTCCTCTTCTCCTTCAGGGGGACTCTCTGCAGAGTTTATCTGAAATCCGTCTGCATGTGATAGTTGTCTCTGCTCCTCCATGTATTAATTTATCCAATCGTTTGTTCATATAAGCATGGATATTTCTTTCATACTTTGGGTTTTCATCCAATACTACTTTATTCATTTTGTTCTCTAACTGGTCCAGCTTTGGCCACAGAGAGGCCTTCCAGTTGTCCCCTGTGCACCTTGCAACATTCCCACAAATATGCCATTTTGTTTGTTTGAGATACTGTAAAATGCTCCCACCTCATATATATTTCCTGCTTCAGTTCTGCAATCAGTCATTTCTCCAAAGAGCCCTGCTGCCTTTTATTGGAGAACAGCATTAGAACTCAATATCTGGGTGGGAAAGGTTTTTGTTGTTTGGTTGTTTTATCCTCACCTGAGGACATTTTTGCATTTATCTTCAGATAGAGTCGTAGGGAGAGAGGGAGGAAGAGAGAGAGAAACATCAATGTGAAAGAGATATCGAGTGGCTGCCACCCACACAGCCGGGGACAAACTGCAACCGAGGTACATGTCCTCAGCAGGAACCGAACCTGGGACTCCCTGGTCCACGGGTCGATGCTCTAACCACAGAGAAAAACCGGCCAGGGCAGGGTAGGTTTTTTATAGAGTTAACTATTCATTTACCATTGGGACACAGCAGTCTACTTCTGGGTATCTACTCAAGTGAAATGAAAACTTATGTTCATATAAAAACATGTATGTAAATGTTTATAGTAGATTTTTCAATAATCACCAAAATCTGATGGGGTTTGTACAAAACCCAAATATACCTCAACTAGGAAAATGATAAAGTGTGTTCCATTCATACAATGGATGATTTTATTACTTAGTAATAAAAATTAACAAACTAGTTATACACAGAACGACAGCTATGAATATCAAATGCATTGTGCTGAATATCAGAAGCCAGACACAAAAGCCTACCTACTGTATGATTCTATTCATATCAAATTCTTGCAAAAGCAAAACTACAGGAACAAACAATAGATCCGTGGTTGCCAATATATGGAGGTTGGAGTGACTGACAACAAAGGGGCACAGGAAAAATTGGGGGGATGTTGAAACTTTTCTGTACCTTATTGACAATGTACATTTCTCAAACTCACATGAACAATGCACTAAAGGAAGTGAATATTACTGAATGTAAGTCATACTTTAATAGTTTTAAACAGAATAAAAGTAACTATTAACGCAGGGAAATGTTTGTGTCACACAGTAAGGGACAACATACGGTATGCTCTCGGGCATAGATAAAGGGGTGAACATTTTAGCACAATCTTAGCAATTATCTGTGTGTAGGAATATTATCATAGGTAAAATATATTTGTATTAACATTTTATGGTATAATATTATAATGACAGAAGCAAATGTATACAAAGGAAAACTGAAGTCATACATAAGTGTGAGGGAGCTTTTTAAATGACCGTCTATGCGTCCTGTCGCTCCTTGTGACCAATTCGCCGGTGTGCCCCTGGCTTCTGCTGGCATACGCGCAGGTGTGGGTAAGGAGCGGGAGCCTTTGAACACGGTCTCACTCAGGAGCCCTGTCAACTGCAAATGTCTTTAATGGCTTGAAAGCGATGCCGTTCTCTTTTATCGTGTTCCTGACCTTCAGCGATCCTCCCTCTGCTGACTGGGCACCAGCTAGTCTTCATTTTAACTGCTGATGAAGTCCGGCTGTCTCATGGTTGTAACCACAAGCCTGGGGCAGCAGATGGGAGAGTGTGGTGTTCTCTTTCACAGTTCATTAAATCATGAAAACCTGCCCAAGCTTAATATTGCACCAGCAGGCATTAGTTGAGCATGAGTTTCCATTTCTTCCTCTGGGATCAGTATTTAATGGTGTATTTTAATATGCAACCTTGGGGTGATCCGCACATATCTGTTCAATGGAACTGAAAGAGCACTTAATCTTCCACCCCCAGCCAGGTCCGTCGTCAGCCTCTGGGCAGGAGGTCTGTGTCTTTCCCGAAGTCATGCCCACCTGAGGCTCCTCCACTCTGCTCCACTTTCGCACTGTTCCCCACCAGCAAATACTCACTGGGCATCTACCCTGGGAAAGAGTGGAGCCTGATCCTAAAGGAGCTATAGGGTGAGCAGAAGAGGTGCGGGTCTTAGGGAGCTCACGGTCTAGGAGAGATATAGACAAAGTCTCACACACAACACCAGAATACGCCATACAGGTCTTTATCTATGCCTGAAAGAGAACAACCAATGGGTAAGTGCTGGAGAAGGTCTGCTGGGATCAACCGGAGCTGGGCACCCCGAGTAAGAAACCCAGAGAGGGTAGCTCAGGGCGTGAGAGAGTGCATTTGGAAGCGTCCTGATGCCAGGCTAAAAGTTCTGCCTTACCTTTTGGCTTTAGAAAGGCACGGAAGGTGTCAGCAGGCTCATGAGCAGACCTGTACTTTAGGAATGTTATTCCAGCAGCATAGGCTGGATGCAGTCGGTGCATGGTAGAATAAACATTTCAATAAAACGATTGGAAACTTATATGCATCTATGCGTAGCCATGGACATAGACAACAGTGCTGGGGGGGGGGCGGGATTAGGAGGAGGGTGTCAATAGAGGAAAAAGGAGAAATATCTGTAACAAAAAATAATAATAAATAAAAGAAAAGATTGGAAGATGAAGACAGCAAGACCAGTTAGGATGCTATCAAAATATTCTGGATGGGACACAGTGGAGCCTTAACTTTAAACCAAGGCAATCAAGTAGTGAGTATAACCCAGAGCGGCCAGACATTCAGAAGACATCATCATGACGACGTGATAACTGATGGATGTAGCGTCAAGACGTGTTGGAGGAGAAAGAGGGAATAACGTGCAGCTGGTTTTGTCCCCTCTGTTTTCCATCCAGTGTAACTCAAAGTCTTCGACTTTATTTAAAAGTGAAAAACAAAGCACACTTTTGATAGACAGTCTCATGTAAGAGCAGAACCTGGCAGGAACCACGAAGGCAGGACACCATGCCCAGCAAATCCCACCGCAGTGCCCACATTGCGTCCAACTGGAATTTGTTTTGCCGGCAGGGAATCCTTATATTCTCCCCAGCAAATGCCTAGCAGAGCATTTACCCATTGAAGGCGGAGACTGTGTGATTCTAGAACGGTGCCTTGGCCACAAAGGGGGGCGAAGTGAAAGCACTCTTGTCCAGTGAAAGGGGCCATCGTTACACCCCAATCCACGCTTTCAATTTTCCTTCCCTAGTAAAGCTGCGGGGCCCTTGCTGGTCTGCAAATGATTTATCTGCCTCAAATCCTGCCAAACTTTGGCCCAGTTCTATCCAGACACTTAGACTATAAATGGCTGAAGAAATAACAGGAAAGGAGCAGAGTTGAAAGGCCACTGGGTGACTGTTTTTCTTTAGCTCTGTCTGAACCGAATAATCAGCCAACTGGGTTCAGCCCAGCCACGTCCACCCCACCTTTTATGACTCAGTGAGACAGCTCATGTGACCTCATCTCGGAGCAGTCACCAGGTCTGGCAGAGTTCTCGAGTCTAAAGCACCTCCGTATATATTCCCCGGGCTGATACTGCTGTTTACGTCTTGCTAAGCCACGGAGAAGAACATTCCGCTCTGCACAGTCAGCTTACTACATTTGGTGGTGGTGGTTTTTTAAGGAAAAAAGAACCTCAGTGATCTCTCATTCACCTGATCCCATTCTGATGGAGATCTTTCTTGCTTACCAAAAGCGATGTGCCTTCCGAACCTTCCCAAGCCCTCACGGTGACAGAGGACCACATAACTGGTTCTGGCCAATAGACACTGAGCAGAAGCACTGAGTGTCATTTCCAAGCTAACGCAGTTAAGAGACAGTGCACAGCCCTCCAGCTCTGTCTCCCTGTGCCAGCTCACCTGGAAGCCTACAGGATTCAAGGAACTGAGATCTTTAAGTCACTGCTTGAAGGAAATTGTCCCAGACGACTGCCAGACTCCTGAGTGAGAAATGAGCCTCTGCGTATTAAGCCACTGAGATGCGGGGGCTTGTTTGTTACTGCACTGAAGCCTGGACTAGTCTGACTAACTGAGATAACAAGCAAAAAAATCACAGCAGGGACTTAGGCCTGGGGTTGTCAGAAAATACCTTCCATCGCTGATTCAAGGTACAGCAAGAATCCGAGCCAGGTCAGAGCAGGACTCAAGCAGCTGGCATGTCTGCGGAGCTCCTGGGGGCACCTTACTGCCACTTTGGGGCTGGCTGCTCCCAGGTCCTCGGACAGCTGTGGGTTGGGATGGGCTGAGCAGCCTAGAGGACAGGTAGCCTGGTGGGATTAGAACAAATGGGGTAACTGGCATCACACCGAGTTTCATGCTAATCTTTCCCATGTTGCTAAGTATCCTAAAATATAATTGCTTCATCTATTACTGGCATTGCACAGCCAACACGCTCTGTGTGCCAGGCACTGCCCTGGGCCCTAGGGGACTATCGTGGCGGCACAGACAGAGACGCATTTTGCACTGAGCTTGCATCCCAGACCCAATGCACTGCGCTGGGGGCTAGGACCCCTGGGCTACAGTCCAGCTTCACCTGAAAGGTGACCTTGGGCAAGATCCCTCCCCTATCTGTGTTTAATTCCTTTGACTGTAAGATGGAACAGTTGGACTTGATAATATCTAAAACGCTTTATAACTCAGGCTACCTCTGAAAGAATTATTGGAGGGCCTGCGAAAAAATTGCAAGACTATGGGACTGAGGGTCTCTACTCCAGAAAGTGTACAGAACAATCTGAATATCGGAAGCAGAGAGCTTCTGAAAACCTGGGCTGCACCTTCGCCCAGTTCTGCAAAGCCCAGGAACACCACCGATTCTTCAAAGGTGTTATACATTCAAGGTAGTTTCCCTTTTCTCTCTGGGTAGATGTGGAACATTCCCCTGACACACTGGCTAACTCTGAACATCATCGTTCCTAAAACATACTCGAAGGAAGACACCTTGAGAAAGCATGAGTCCTTTACTACATTAGATAACTAGCCTCAGATAACTGCTTGTCTGCACTGGATGAGTGAGAATTATGTCCTGAGGAGTCTCTGTACCTCTCAACCACTAAGCATGTCTGGAGATTTTGACTAAAATATGCATTGCCTCTGTAAATTAGTATGCCAGTATTGATGTTTTTCTCTGTCTATATAAAAGTTCCCAATGTCCCCGGTGCTTGCTGATCAACCTGGTCCTTTTTATATACCTGATATAAGATTAATTCAAAGCTCGTGTTAAATTTTATGTTCCTCAAAAGGAACATTGCGCCTTTTATTAAAGGAAATACCTGTGGAAAATAACAAAGGTAGCTCTTATAAATGATCTACTACCCAAATTCAATTTTCATTCTGCCTGGTGCCTTATCTCTCCTTAAAATCATTGTACAGCTCAGGACAGTGAAAAGGACACAGATGTGTTGTCAGACAACCTAGTTTTTAAGTCTCAGTTCAGATATTCACTGACTATACGACCGTCAGCATGACACAGGTTCTCTCAGCCGCAAGAAAATTGGCATGCCGATATCTTGTGTGCATTTCTTTCAATTATGTGTCTGCCACACATTTGGTGTTCAAAATTGCATCTACTATTATAGAAGGTTAGAGCCCAGCACACCTTGGAGCTCATCTGGTATGACTCATCTTTCAGAGGTGGAAATGGAGCCCAGAGGAAAAGAATTTTAAGGTGTGAGAATCCCTTCAAAATCTGCAACAGTGTTGCATTTGTCCCTCCACCTCTCTGCCCAACACTTCACCGAAGATGTCCTGAGGGACAGTTCTAGTGCAGACCCTGTCACTGGCATTTTACAGGCCCCGCTGAAACTTGTGTTGGCTCAGAACTTCTAAAACCTTGTGCCCTCTAACTGCCCTGGGCCATCAGGTCTGTCTCATGAGATCTTTGTCTCCTTGATTTGGGTGTCCACCAGGGATTCATCCTGGGCCACTGTTTTTCTCAGTCTGTAGAATTACATTCTCATTTTCTACACCTCCTATGATATGGACTCAGATTTGAACCTCCATCCCAACGCTCTTTCCTTAAGGTCTGGACAATTAGCTTCAGATGGCTGCTCAACATATCTGCCTGGGTGTCTCAGGTACCTCACATTCAACAGCACTGAAGGTTAATTCTTTAAACTCCCCCTCAAGTCCACGTATGGACTCTTCTTAAGTTGATGGCACCACCATCTACCCAGACACATGATCAAGATGCTTAGGACTTATTTTTCTTAATTCTTTTTCTCCCTCACTGTCTACACCATGCCCTTCTCCTGTACTGAGTATTTCTGAAACCTATTCCCACTTGTGCATCAATACCACCATGGCTCTAGTTCAGATCTTCATCTTCCTCTGGAATTCTTCCCATTTCCGCAAGTGGTCTCCCTACCCTGAATATACACCATCAAGCCCATCATCCACAGCAAGCAGACCACTTTGCCTAAAACAGGCCACTTAAAGTGTGAATTTCAGATGCGTGATCGGGTTTCTGGACATGATAAAATTAGAAGCTTGTGCCAGAATGTGAATCAACTATATCACTAGCTTGCTATTTACTTTAGCTGACTTTTTTTTAAATAGCAAGACATTCTCCATGAAAGAAGTCGTGTTGATTTATATTCTGCCACAAGCTTCATGCATCATCACAGGTCGGGAATTTGAAAAGCACTAATCTCCAACTGTCCAGGTCCCCGGTGTGGCATGTGAGACCACCGAAGGCCTCAGATTCGTTTTCCTCTTCTGCCCCATGTGACGCCATCTCAACGTCATCCTTTCTGCTTCAGCGACACTGACCTGACTCTTATCTTCTCTTTCTCCCAGCCCTTGACCACCCTCCTCAACCTCACCTGCACTTGCAAGAAATACACAATCGTGGTTTCCTCCAGAAAGGCTTTCTATCACCATCCTCATGCCCATCTTACCTCTCACTCTACTTCCATTGTGTCTTATACATCTCATGTGCTTTACTGATCATATTGCTTTATAATTTGCATTCTTTATTTACATTCTTCTCCCAACCAAAATGTTAACTCCTTGAAGACAAGATCTATGTCTTACTCATCTCTCCTAGTCAGAGAACATAATACAGCTACGGCAGTAATACATAAACCTTACGATCTCAGTAGCCTAACAACATTAAAGTTCATTTCTTGGTCACACAAAGTCCCATGCAAATGCGTCCAGGTGGCTATCCTAGGTGGCTTGCCTCTACGTGGTCATTCAGGAACCCAGACTTTTAGATCTACTGATGGATCTGAGTCCTTGGGCCTGGGAGCCCTTTTCTGGATCATCCGCCTTCAGTTGGAGATGATGAAAGAGCGGAAGAGGGTAAGAGCACACAAGGTATTTTAGAAGCCCGACCGGAAGTGGCTTACGTCACTTTTGCTCAAATCCATTAGCCAGAATCTAGTCACATGGTCGCACCTGACTGCAAGTGAATTAAAAAATAATGCTACCCATTGTCCCAGAAGGAAAAGAAAACTGCTCGAATAAGCACTTGAAAGTGCCTAAGCCCGCCCTTTATCACAGTGCTAGGCATAACCCTGAGTTCTTACAAGGTCCGTCCTCAGTGACTGGCTGACTGTATCCTCACTCTGGGGCAAGTCTGCTCCTCAGTGCACCCGGAATAGAACGGACTATGGACACTGATGAATGCAGGGAGCAAGGAGTGCTGATTTCAGTTTGGCAGAATGGAAGCTTCTAGAGGCGGTGGCAGGGACAAAAGCAGAGAACGGTGGTAACCTGTCTTGGGGACAGGCTTCTCTGGCAGGTGAGCCTCTCTGAAGCTTCTTCAAGAGGCATCTGCCCCACCCTGGCCGGTTTGGCTCAGCGGTTGGAGCATCAGCCTGCAGACCAGAGAGTCCCCGGTTTGGTTCCTGCTAGGGGCACGTACCAAAAAAAAGAGGCATCTGCCCCACCCTGGCTGGTTTGGCTCAGCGGTTGGAGCATCAGCCTGCAGACCAGAGAGTCCCCGGTTTGGTTCCTGCTAGGGGCACGTACCAAAAAAAAAGAGGCATCTGCCCCACCTCCTTGCCATTTCAGGCCACAACTCTACTGCTTGATGAAGAACTTTCAAAATCCCTCCCTCGTTTATATTCTTATTTACATTGGTCATTTCCAGCAGCTAAAGAAGAAAAGTAGAATCTTACATTCCATTTATAATGACCCCACATTTTTTTCTGTGTTTCTGTTCCCTGGGAAATCTTTAAAGGTTACATTTGAACTCATGTGACTTTGCATTTTTTAATTTAAACTATTCTCCCCAAATCTCTTGATCTTAACCTTAAATGGTACTCTTTAAACAAAACATAAATTCAGGACTCAAAGAGCTTAACAAGTGTCCCTTTAAAGGAAGTTTTTAATCATATGAGCTACTGAATAATCAATCCAGAGTTCAGAAAGTTATTAATAGAAGATGATGTAAGACGGGTCAAAACACATTACACTCTTGGGTACGAAACAACTTATTTTAAACAATTCCATGGAAATATTCATGCCCTGTCTCAACTGGAAGTTGGATCAAGGTGTTTCATTCAGTTGGGTTTCAAATTGAAGTGAAGTATGACTTTGAGCAATTTGTAACCTGATGAATGTAACATAATAATACATCCAATCAAATGATGTCCATCAGATAGTTTTTAGAAGCAAAAAAGTCTTTAATTACAAGCCCCCAATTTTATGAATATACAGACTTTTAAAACTATGGGGTATAGAATCTTACCTAAGTGATTTATATTGATCCCTTAACACTTCTACACACTGATTTCGGGCTGAGGAGAGACTCTCATCTTTAACATGACTGCCCCTTAAATTCAACAGAAGCTTATGAAACAAAGAATTGGACTAAAGTGCTTTCAGAATTCCAGTTGGCCCCACATGACGAGCTGGGAGTGGGTCTCCCATGACACCTGTGGTCTGCCTTGCTCTCTGGGAGACAATATTTAAACAGTCCTTTCTATACACTCTTAATTCATCGGTTTCTTCCATAGATTTTGAGTGTTGATTATGTGAAGGGTACTGCACTAGCATCCCTGAAGATTGTTTTAAAGCAGAAAACACACCCTAAGGACTTTACAAATCTGATTTTTTTAAAAAGACATAGACACCAATTATTAAAATTCAAAACCATTTCCTGGACAACCCCTCATGCCAAGTATTGTACTAAACCCTGAGGAATAAAGACAGATGAGACTGAGGCAGAATGACATAAGCAATAACAATCATGTGAACAGAGTTTGTGTGGATAAATGCACTAGGGTGGTATATATATGGTGATGATAATGATAGTGGTGGCAATAAATTATAATAAGAAATAATAAATAATAAATAATGGACACAGTAATTATGTTATTCTAGGAAACTTTCTAAAAACATTGTCCTCATAAAATTATAAGTGATTGTATTATTATTGTTATTATAGCCAGGATACATTTGAGGAAATTGGAATACAGAGAAATAAAGTACCTTGTCCAAGGTCACACAGCATTAACTGGTAAAGACAGGAGTCAAAGTTGGCATTCTGACTCCAGCACATCACAGTTTAAAATGCAGTGACGTCTGCTTAGGATGTGACTAGGAACGTAATCAGGGAAATGTCCATGGGAGACAGAATGTTTTGCTAATTGTTGAAGATGAGCATAAGATGTAAAAAGATGGGAAATGGGCTTTCCTGGGAAGGGACCTGGTACATACAAAGGCACAGAGGCTTGGAAGAGTGTGTCACGTCCAGGGACTGGCTGCTTAGGGGTGCCTGCAGCACAGAGCCAGGGGACACGCATGGACAATGTAGAAACATGGATTGGAACAGGTAGGGAGGTTCCAACACGCTTTCTGCCACATGTAGGAGCATGGACTTATCTTGCTACCGATGGGAAGCCTTGCCCATTATGGGGTCTAGGAAGCATTTCTTTCAAAAGCCCTGGCCTCCCCTCCAAGCAAGACCTACTCTTTCTCGTTTCTGCCCAGTTTTCTCAAAATGTTGAAGTTATTACCACATTATCTTTTGGTTTCCTATTACAATTAAAGAAGTAATAGTTTTCATTCTTGTTCCTTTGCATGTGAACTGACATTTTTCTGACATTTTAAGATGTCTCTCTTTATCCATGGTATTCTGAGACAACAATTTGCCTTGATATGGGTCTTTATATGGGCACTATATGACCCTTTAAGGACAGAACATATTTTGTCCTTCATTTATAATAAACTTTCTTGACATTTTTTCTTTAAAAACTTCCTCTCCTCTATTTTCTCTTCTACATTGTCTAAACAGAATGTTCAACCTTTAGATCTTGGAAACCCTAAACTAGTTTCCTAAACATCTTTTCTCTCTTATTTTCCAAACTTTTGCTCTATTTCCCAGAACATATTCTTGAGTTAACCTTCCAAACTTTCCACTGAATTTTTAAGAATTTGCCTACCATATTTCTAATTTCTTTTATCAGAAGACACTATGTAAAATGCATGAAAATTCTACCTAAAAGTTACAACTAAAAGTGATTGTCAAATTTTTGTTTCAAGAGAAAAATAATTTATTTTCTAAAATGTAAGAGGTATTTCAAGTAGTAATCAATTAGTCTATCATCAGAGAAAGTTATGATGCAATAATTGAGTTTCTAAATAACTCACTTTAAAAAATTATAAAAGATAAGACACATATGTTCACCTAGAATTTCTTTATTTAAAAAAAGCCATTTCTATATGAAAAGTATTACGCTAGGTATCATGAAGAGTATAGAAATTGCAATGAACTTATTTATAAAAAGCACTACTCTCTCAGGAACCTTAGTAAACATAGAAGTCAATACATGGTCTTCACCTGACAGGAGTTAAGAACCCAAACTGATACAGAAAAACTATGGTTTTTATCCTTAAATATGAATGTATGCTGTCTACTGTATCTCTAGATTTCCCTTAGTTGCAGGAACACTCATTTTTTTAGTACATTAAGCAAGTCGATAACTGTAAACAAAACTTTGTGTATCAGCTATGTACCAAGCTGTGAAAATAAAAAGTTGAGTAAAAAAACAAAAAGATACCTGGTTCTAGGGGTTTCACATTGTTTAGAGAGTAACAGGTTAGTGTGGAAAAAAAAAAGGAAATGTACACATATTCACACAGAGAGCCCCTAGGTTTAACTGTGGACGGGGAGAGACTAAGGCAGAAGAAGTCTCACTTATCTAAGCCAAGGTCGAACTCTAAAGTCTCTGTTACTTTGTTTATTTTTGTAGCCAGCAGTGGAATGAGAGGCAGATGGTCCTGACCTTCAGGAAGCAGTTTAATGGACCCCACTTATTATGCACAGAAAGCTTCTTCCTGTACAAGAGCCTGAAAGCAAGAGCATGGTGAAGGGCCAGGAAAGGAATGCAATTCCATCACCTTTAGGAAAGCAGTTCTCTTCCTAAACCTAGAGTTGGTTTGAACTGCTGGAGAGCATTTTGTGTGTCCTTGAAGGAGACGAGTGTACATCCCAATGTGGATTTATGTCCATGGAATGTCCTCAGGTGACTGGAGGCCACAGGAGGAACATGCCCGTATTTTCACCTCATGCTAGCAGACACCTCAAAGTGGACCTGATTTGCCAAGACCTTTACTCCCTCACACACCCCAATTTAAGAAATGAACAGTCATGAATTTTTTGCCCATGGATGGTCTATGTAAAAGGATGTTGTGGACTACCTGTTTGTGTCTCCTCCCAAATCTGCATGCTAAAGCCCTCATCTGCAATGGGTGGTATGGGGAAGTGGGCTCTGGAAGCTAATTAGGTTTAGAGGAGGTCAGGAGGGTGCAGCTCCCATGAGGGAATTAATGTTCTTATAAGGAGACAAAGAGACGGGAGCTTGCTGTCTTTGTCACCTGAGAACACAAGAAGGTGGCAGTCAGCAAATCAGGAAGACAGTTCTCACCAGACACTGCATCTGCCAGCACCTTACTCTTGGGCTTCTCAGTCTCCAGAATGGGGAGAAATAAATGTTTATGTGTAAAGCACCCCGTCTCTGGCATTTAGTTGTAGCAGTCTGGGCTAAGACAGAGGAGACCCACAGGACAGATGCTTGGACAGAGCCAACTTCTGTAAGAAGGGTTGATGGTTTCCTTGAAAAGGGGACAGATTTATACTATAAAGGGTTGAAGAAGGGTTCTCTCAATGAAAAAAAAAAATTAGACAGAAAAAGTGAGGCAAAGCATGGGGTACATCATGAGATCTTTGAGAAGGAATTAACCTGTTCCTTTTTCCTTTGGGTGATGGAAACAGTGATAGTTGACATCCAGCTTGAATATTACTCGTTATGTTCTCATTATCACAAATGCTTGGTAAAATCTATTACATTATTACTTTGTATTGATGTTGTGAACAATAAAAGGACAGGGTGATCAAGAGAAAAGCATCTTACCCATTGAGGCAATTCTCCTGATGGCAGCAAGTTATTGAGAGAGAAGAGAGGTCTAAGAGGTGATGCAAAAAATAGCTGCAGACGACAGTGACCACAAAGAAGCTCTGGGTGTGAACCAACTTGGGAATAGACATTACTCCCAAATGCACCATAGAGAAGTGATTCAAGAGTTCAGGTCACCCAAGGAACAGTTAATCATTGGATACCAAGAGCAGAGCCATTGCAGAGGTCTTGTAGAGTGAAATGCGGACCAGAGGAGGAAACTTTAATAAAGGCCGGTTAGGGAGTAAAGGGAGTACTTAGGAAAATTTACTTGGAGTTGTTAACACCTGAACTGGGTTTTGAAAGATGAATAGGAGTTAGCCAGAAGAAAGTGGGATAGATTATTCTATCATTCTAGGCAACAAAAATAGGTATTTGCAGGTTGATCCTTTTGCCTCCATTATCAATTATACTTTCTATCAATAACTCCAAAACATACATGTCATGAAGAGTCCATAAGATGCAATTACCACCAGATGCTATGTGTTGATTTAATTCCCCCACTGCTTCCCTGTTTTAATAACTTTACCAAAACATTACTATATCTTTGTTGCATATACTCATAAACTCTACTTCCCATGAGAGCAATGAAATATTGAGGCAGATGGCCCAGAATATTCTTGTTAACTCATTTAGATCATCAGAAATTAAACAGGTTCCAGTCTAGATGGCAGTGTAGGTAAACATGGTATTCCAAACCTCCCACGACCACATCTAAATTACGGAACAACCATCATTCATAACCACCTAAAATCTACCTGAACAGAAGTCCTATAACTAAGGGCGTAAAGAAGAAGCCACATCAAGACTGGTAGGAGGGGCAAACTAGTTAGTCCCACACCCATGTGTGGCAGACAAAAATTGAGAGGGGTATCTCAGATGCAGAGGTCCCCCTAAGGATCCAGGGGTCCCAGCACCACATCAGAACCCTGAGCCCAGCATTCTAGTGCCAGGAAGAGAAGTCCACATAACTTATGACTGTAAAAGCCAGCTCAGATTGTGGCTGAGTGAGATGGAGGGCTCCTTGAGCCCTCGCCATTCCTCTTAAAGGGCCCATGCTTGGGCTTGCTTGGACTCACTCACCCTGAACTCCAGCGCTGGGGCAGCAGTTCAAAAGGCACCAAGAACATAGGGAAGGAAATGAATTGTCTGGCTTCAGAACAAGGGCTGGAGGGGCAGTTTTCTCCCAGACAGAAGTGCTAGCAGACGCCATTGTTCCTTTTTTGAGCCCTCCCCGCTATAGAGTCAGCAGGTGGGCTCCATATCCGAGTCACCATCAACCTGGCTAATACTATCCACCTGCCCTAGTGATTCCCTGAGACCCCCCACCCCACCCAACTTGTGATCCTAATGAAACCTTTCCAGTGGCTCTACCATACAAACAGCCTCCCTTGGCTCATGCTTCGGACTTTCCTAGAATCTCTCAAACAAGCAGCATCTGGACTCTGCAGCCCCCATCCCTCTTACTAAGTAACCCAGGCCTGCCCTTAGAGGCAGCCAGCCCCAGTTCCCAGCTTGGCCTCTCCCAAGCACATCCAAGCCCAACACAATTAGCGACCATCTGCAGATCACTCTGTAACTCATGCCGGATGGTCCCTGGCAGGGCACAGGTGATGGCTGACCTTGCACCTTCCATCAGGCCCCAGAGCCAGTGTACCTGTGGATAGCTTCAAACCATACCAAATTACAACCCCACCAGCTCCACAAGTGACACACTCAAGGGGCAAGTTTGGCAGGCACCAAAGCCTCATTGAAGTGAGTCCTGCTCCAGGGGTTGGCCCCTGCACAGCAGCTCCTCCACTGTAGTTGAGACTGGTCCTTGAAGCCAATTAGCCTGGGAAACAATCCCTCCCAGTGATGTGCCAACAGCAATCTAGGCTTAACTACAACAGTACAGTGCACACAGACCACACAGTGGGTGCAGCTGGGGTGACAAGCTTGGGTTAATGGGGAGACTGTGCTAGACAGGACATAGGGCTACTCTGCCAAGTCCAGGACACATAGCAGCACTACCTAATACATAGAAACAAACCAAAGAAGCAGCCAAAATGAGGTGAGAAAGAAACAAGTCTCAAATGAAAGAACGGGAGACATCTCCAGAAAAAAAAAGAACTCAATAAAGTGGAACCAAGCAAACTACCAGATACAGAGTTCAAAACAACAGTTATAAGGATATTCAAAGAACTTAGTGGGAACTTCAACAGCATAAAAAAGAACATGGAAACCATAAAAAAAGAACCAGTCAGAAATTAAGGTTACACTAACTAAAATAAAGAATAAATTACAGGGAATCTACAGTAGAGTAGATCAAGCAGAGAACAGGATCAGTGATTTGATTATAAGGAAGCAGAAATTCCATCAGAACAACAAAAAACAAAAAAATCCCTCAAAATGAGGATAGTGTAAGGAGCCTCTGGAACAACTTCAAGTGAACCAACATTCTCATCAAGTGTGCGCCATAAGGAAATGAGAGAGAGCAAGAAATTGAAAACCTATTTGAAACAATAATGACAGAAAACTTCTCTAACCTGTTGAAGGAAATAGACATACAGTCCAGGGAGCACAGAAAGTCCCAAGTAAGATGAACCAAAAGAACCCACACTAAGACACATCATAATTTAAATGCCAAAGATTAAAGACAAGAACTCTTAGAAGCAGCAAGAGAAACACAGAAAAATCCCCAGAGTACAAGGAGCTCCTGTTACCTGATTTCTCAACAGAAATTTTGCAGGCCAGAAGGGATTGGCACAAAATATTCAAAGTGGTGAAAAGTAAGGACCAACAACCAAGATTATTCTACCCCAGCAAAGCTATCATTTAGAATCAAGTGACAGAAAAAGAGCTTCCCAGTCAAGAAAAAGCTAAAGGAGTTCATCACCACTCAACTAATATTACAAGAAATGTTAATGGGTCATCTTGAAGAAGGAGGAGGAGGAGGGAGAGGATGGAATGAAAGAGGGAGAGAAAAAGATAAAAATATGAAAAACAAAATGTCAATAAATACATATCTATCAATAATTACTTTAAATGCAAATGGATTAAATGCTCCAATCAAAAGATATATGGTGACTGATCTTTACATAGGTTGTCTACAAAAGACTCACTTCAGATGAAAAGACACACACAGACTGAAAGTAAAAGGATGAAAAAGATATTTCATGAAAATCGAAACAAAACAAAACAAAAGGCTGGGGTAGCAACACTTATACCACAAAATAAACTTTAAAACAAAGGCTATAACAAGAGACAAAGAAGGACTCAGCAACTCCACTTCTGGGTGTTTATCCAAAAAAAAAAAAAAAAACCAAAGCACTAAATTGAAGAGACATATACATGCACATATTTATTGCAACATTATTTACAGTAGCCAAGATAGAAAAGCAACCTAAATGTCCATCAATGAATGTACAAAGAAGTAGTGCAGATATATAACGGAATATGATTCAGCCATGGAAAAGAATGAAATCTTGTCATCTGCAATGACATGGATGGACCTAGAGGGTTTTATGCTAAGTAAAATAAGTCAGAGAAAAACAAATACCAGATGATTTCACTTATATGTAGAATCTTAAAAAAAAAGAACAGAATCATACTCATAGAACATTTTGATGGTTGCCAAATGGGAGGAGTTTGGGAGAAGGTGAAAAAGGTGAAGGGATTAAGAAGTACAAATTGGTTGTTACAGAACAGTCACGAGAATATAAAGTACACGTTGGGGATAGAGTCATTAATATTGTAATTACTATATATGGTATCAGTTGGGTACTAGATTTATCAAGGTAATCACCTTGATAAGTTATATAAATGGCTAATCACATGGTTGTACATCTGAAACTAATATAATATTGTACATCAACTGTAATTTAAATGTTTTTAATTTTTTAGAAACTAAAATTAAACTTTAAATCTCATTTATTGTTGGATAACAGCTATAAGCACAAGGAATTTATAACAATTTGTATGTTTTTATGTATTCAAATAACTTTAAAATAAAGCGATTTAAGTTAACTGCGCCTCCTTGAGAATGATTTTTCTTTTAAGGCGGTCTATATGGCTACTCAGTTTGGGAAACACTCTACCATGCTGCTTTGAGTATTGGGAAGTCATCTTTGGGTTGTTGAAGAATTAAAGACTTGCCCTGGCTGGTTTGGCTCAGCTGTTAGAGCATCGGCCCACGGACCAGAGAGTCCTGGGCGCAGTTCCCGCTAAGGGCATGTACCTCGGTTGCAGTTTGTCCCCGGCCCCGGTTAGGATCATGTGGGTAGCAACCATTCGATCTGTCTTTCTCACGTCGATATTTCTCTCTCTCTTCCTCCCTCTCTCCCTCCCCCTCTATCTGAAGATAAATGCAAAAATGTCCTCGGGTGAGGATAAAAAAAAAAAAATTAAAGACTTCCCCAGAACACACAAGCCTCCCTCGGCCCACTCAGTTTATCCCACTGTGGCCTCCAGATCATCTTGTCTTCTTTTGTTCCAACTGACACTGTGTGCTGTTGTCTACTAGAACTTGGATGAAGTTTTCCTGTGCAGTTCCACCCAGAAGGAGAAGAAGGAGGAGGAGGGGGTGGGGCCTCACATTGTCTGTGATGGAGGAGGCTGGTACCTAAGACAGCCATCATCAATGTGCCAAATCCCCAGAATACAAAACTTACTGTTTGGGTGATTTACATAGGATTACACGATGGCTTTTGAAATATGTGTATCACTCATTCAAGCTTAGATAAGCATATACTACCATGAAAGATAGACTAATACAGTGGGAAGCCCACTAGTTTTAGAGAAAGGTGATGTGAATTCCAGTCCAGACTGTCATTTACCAGCCACAATCACGCTGATCCTCAATTTCCTCACCTATAAAATAGGATAATAATCTTGGCTTTATCTATTCTCAAGGATTTTTGAGAGAATTACAGGAGATGATATATATAAAAAAATGCTTTGCAAGCTGTAAAGTTCCACACATTTGCATGTAGAGATAACAAAAGGCAAAGCTAGGGATCGAGTGGGGCACTCAGCTCGGCCCCCTTGGCCCTGACTTGCTCCATCCCACCCTCCCCAGCTCCACTGGCGCAGGGCCAGGCTGGTGTTGCTGACCCCAGGCTCTAGCTCAGCTGCAGGTCTCCGTGGACTGGGATGACTCAGGGAGCAGCTGAAGCATTTTCAAATGCACATCCATTTCCAGACCCAATCTGCGCTGGCCCTCATTCTTGTTATCTTTCCATTTGAAGCATGCTAGGAATGGCAATTATGAAATTTTAAAAGATTCATTGGCACCATTAGAATGGAATTCATCTTCAGAACAAAGAAGACTTGCTTGCTTTTGCATACAAATAAAACCCGCACAAAAGCCTGGGATCACTTCCATTTCCTCCTTGGCCCTGTTTCTGTCCTCTAGAAATAAAAGTAATTCTGAGAGGCAGCATGCTTTGCAACTTTATTCTTCTCTGCAGATAACAGACCAAGCACTGTGGAAGGAATTAATGAGAATGAGGTGCGTTTGTCAAAATAATAACATTTATTCAATGCCTACTACGTACTGGGTGCTTTATCTGTTATGTCATTAACTTCGGACAATAATCCCGTAGAAAACAATGGCATCCCCACTCCACAGAAAAGAAGACTGAGAGGTGAGTTCATTTATCCAGGGAAACACAGTGCTGAGACAGAATTGACATGCTGTGTGACTCCAAACCTGTGTGCTTTTCCAAACACAAATGGGACTTCCCCTCAGAAAAAAGCAAGGAATCCTGGGCATGTCTCCCCAGGTGTGCCAGGGTCACACGTCCTCCAGTGTCAGAAGGGGTTGAGGCCAGGTTTGTCCTGAGACCGCCTGCCCAGACTAATCTCGCTGGCAAATGAGGTTTCTTTCTAGCGGGCTTCCATGCACAGGAAAACATTACGGAGCTTGAGTGGTAACAGCAGAAAGACACTGAATTTTAGAACAGAGATGAGGGGCCCACACTGACACAAAGGCACCCATTATTTTTACCCATAAGCATGGGCACAGCCAGGCCTCAGCTAGGTGGCAGAGCTGGCCAAGTTGTCCCCTCTGCTGGATAGTGTGTTTAGTGAAGAAAGAAAAAAAAAAACTCTAGACTTGGGATCAGACGGATTGAAACCTCAGCTCCATTATTGATTAGCATTGTGACCAGGAAAGAACTTAAGTTCTCTGGGCCTTAACAGGGTTACTGGGGTGATGCAATGACATTTTAGCTTCAACATGGTACCTAATGCAAGCAGGTGCTCGACGTAGGATGCCCTGTGCAGATGCACCCCCACACAGACAGGAGGGAGCCCTGACCAGCTGGGCCTCCCTTCCTCTGGCAGCATTGTGAACACAGGTTAGGCAGACTGCATGGTGGCAACATCCCCCAGACGCCCTGAATCCACCCCATCTCCGCAGGAGCAAGGGCTTAATATTTTGGTGAGGTATCACTGAAGCCCAAAGCCAAGCACTGGCAAAATAATTCAGAACAGCAAATAAAAAGCAGTGAATCTCTATTTCACTATAAAGCATAAATCAGAAATGATCAAAAATGTTAGGAGACACCCAAGTCATCTCAGGGACACTGATTCATTTGCCAACTTTACACTCTTTTACTCTTTTGAAAGTAAAAGCACTGCTTTTCTGAGCAGGTCATTCGGGAGAGGAAACTGAATGCCCATCTTGAGCACTTCATGGCTTTTTTAATTTGTAAGACTGAAAATGCCACACAGAGAGAGGGTTGCACCTGGTCTTAACAGTTCAAGGTATTTGAATATACAATACACATAACCAGTGACTGGAAAAGGACAGTAACTCTCACACATATGAGAGGAGACTTAAAAAATTTTTTTAAATGTTGCCCTGGCCAGTTTGGCTCAGCAGTTAGAGCATCAGCCCAAGGACCAAACAGTTGCAGGTTTGATTCCAGGCCAAGGACATGTACCTGGTTTGCAGGTTCGATCCAGGGCCCTGGAGGGGGTCTCGAGGAAGGCAGCCGATCAATGTGTCTCTCTCACATCGCTGTTTCTCTCCCTTCCTCCCTCCCTTCCACTCTAAGAAAATCAATGGAAAAATATCCTTGAGTGAGGATTAAAGTAATAATAATAAATAATGGAACTGTTTCCAAGGACAGCCTTCACTGACTTACTTTGAACAGTACACAGCCACGGTCTGACAGCTATGGCATCCTCAGTTTCCCTTCTTCGGGAGAGCAGCTCTCTTCGGGTCTCAGCGAGGGTGCGGCTGAGGGCAGTCTGCACGCCTCCACTCTTGTTTCTCATGCATGCAAACCCCGACCCTCTACCTGCAAGGTCATCTCCAGCGCCCCCTGCAGAAGGCACTGGACCGGCACAGGGGGCGCTCGGGCAGCTCCGGCCCTTCACTGCTGGTCCAGCCCTGACCTCATGCCTCACATAAGGATATCTGCTTCTCTGGTGTTGTTTTAACTTTTTATTGTGGCGTAAGTTTAGACTTAGAAAACATTTATAGAAATTATAGAATAGTACCCTTCACCCAGCTTGCCCTAATGTTACATAACCAGAGTAAAATTATAAAATGATCAACCCAGGTAACTCACATTGGTGCAATACGATGAACTAAACTACAGATGGATACTTTGCTATTGCAAACAATACTGCAGTGCATAGAATGGTGCGTATGTACTTGTATTTGCTGGATCAAAAGGTACAGTCATGCACAGTCCCATCAAGTATTACCAGATTCATCTCCAGGTGAGTTGTACTAATTTGCAGCCCCACCAGCAATGTATAGTAATACCTGCTTCACAGATTTGTCAATATGATATGTTAAAGTTTTTAATCTTTGCAAATCTGACGGTGAGACACGGTATCTGTGATGTTATAATTTGGATTTCTCTAATTATGAGTAAGTTTGAGCATAGCTCATGTCTGAAGGCCATCTGTTTGGCTTTCATTACTACAGGTGGCCCTCGTTTATCGCGGTTAATCAGTTCCAGACTCTACCACAATAAATGAATTTCCAAGCAGTAGGATTCTTTAATTATAAATGGAATATTTTTGCAGTTAGAACATAGAAAACCTGTTTACGACTTTCTAAATACATTTTTAACATTATTAGAGCCCTCTAGACATGAAATAACACATTTTAGTCACCATTACATTCATATTACCCAATATATTAGACAAAATAAGAGAAAATAAGACATATTAGATGTTACAAATATATTATTATTGTACATTTAATTACACACACACACACAGTTCTTACACACAACCACTAACCTATGAAAATAGTGCAACTTTTTGGATGATGAATCAACAAAGATGAGATGTACTGCACAGCAAAAAAGAGCAAGGTTACTGCTCCTCTGAAGGCACGACCTCAGTAGGAGTCAGGTGGTGCGGCATCTTCAGCAGGTGCATCGTCATCTTCTTCCGCTGAAGGGGCACTAGGAGTGGGCAGCGCGTGATGGGGTGCGTGGCTGAAGAACATCGTGATAGGCAGTTGCTGGCGCTGTCTTTTCATATGTGTGAAGAGGTTTTTGTAGGGTTCTATCGCTCCATCAAGTGCATTCCGGAACCGCAATGCACGCATCATTTGTGGGTCCCATTTGCCAATCGTGTCCTGTACTACATTAATAGTTCTCACCACTTGCGAGAGACACTCAAATGTAAGGCCACCCTCCTCCTCGTGACCCCCAGGAACCTCTGGCTGCTCTTCCTCCTCCTCACTCGCAGACTTAGTCATCTCCACCAGATCCTCATCCGTTAAGGGATCTGAATGTGTCTCCAGCAGCTCATCCTCGTCATCACGGGTCATATCCACAAAACCTTCTCCTCCCAGCATCCGGGCTACCCTAGCTGCCTTGTCCACTGCTGAGTTGCTTATATCCTCTGTAGTCGTGGACAATTTCAGGCCACAACATCTTCTAGCTGGCCTTCACGGTCTCTGTCTTTATGTCCTTCAACACGGCCTGGATGTTCTCAGACAGGTCACGATGGTATACTGCCGCCAATACCCCTTCAGCAAGAAGTTCTCCTCAAGGTCCACGCCTTCGACGAGGTGCTGCAGGGTGTTTCGCGTGTAGAGGGCCTTGAACGCACGGATAACGCCTTAATCCATGGGCTGGATCAGCGAAGTGGTGATGGGAGGAAGGAACACGATCCGCGCACCGTCGTAGGATAGGTCTCGTGCATGACCTCCAGCATTGTCCGTGAGGAGGACGTTAAACTCGAGTCCCTTCTCCACGAGATACAGCTTGACTTGGGGGCTGAAGCCCTTGTGGACCCAGTCCGATGACAGCTGCTTCGTGACCCAGCCCTTGTCGCTGTGCATCCAGTGCACTGGCAGCAGGTTCTTGTTTCTATTCCTCAGGGCCCTCGGGTTCTTGGCCTCGTAGACCAGGGCAGCTTGAGCACAAGTCCCTCAGCATTTCCACACATACGACAGTCACACGATCCTTATACGCATGGACCTTGAAGCCACAGACCTTGGCCTCATCCTTGAAATTGAATGTCCAGGAAGGCATTCTTTTCCAGAACAGTCCTGTTTCTTCCATATTAAACACCTGTTCTGGATGATACTCGTCCTCCTCGAGGGTCTTCTGGAACGTGTTGTTCACGTAGTCCTCTGCTGCAGGCTGGTCAGCAGAGGCAGCTTCTCCGTGGACAACACTCTTCAGATGATACCCCTTCTGGAACTTCTCGAACCAACCCTTGCTCACTGTGAAATCCATGAACATTGCAGATGAGGGTTCTGGTTGAGGTTCGTCCCCCGTAAAGCACTGATACAGCTGCCTTGCCTTCTCCCGGATGACCAGAGAATCCAACGGAATGTTTTTCTTGCAGCTAAACAGCTAGGGCAGACTCCGTTTTCACTACGAACTTATTACGACTTGTCACGCTGCTATTTGCCTCCTTGTTGAGACAGTAGCCGTTGCACAAATGTTCTTCTCATCTCTACGGATGGAGTGAATGGTAGTCTCATTCAAGTTGTAATGTCAGGCAGCCTCCACGATTTTCTTGCCATCTTTGATCACATCCGAGAGTGTCACCTTCTTCTGGATGGTAAGCATCTCCCTCCTGCACTTAGTTTCATCATCAGAAGGCTTAGAAAAAGCAGCACATTTAGGAGCCATTGTGGGACTTAGATAAAAGTTCTCAGAAATCGCAAACACTTATAAGAGCAAAGATGCTTAGCAATGTAGAAGTGTGTATGAGAGAAACAAACTTGCATGAGGCTGAGCCAATCAGTGGCCAGGATAGGAAGAGGATAGGATAGCCAATTAGTGAACAGCACGTTCTGATCAGCTTGGTTTCACCACACCAGTTTTTTGGGGAAAAATGTATTGCCCACACACAAGGAGTGGTCAGCGGTTGCACCAGGCATTGAAGGTTTCCTGGGGTGCTCGAACACTTAGGCCTAACGTCCATTCGTACAGTAACTTAATTGTAATTGTAATACAAGAGTGTATAACTGACTCAGACAACCAAGTGTGTGCTGTATCATCTTCACTGTCTCGATCAACTTTTTAATGAATATATTTGAAAAATCCGCCATAGAGTGAAGTCGCGAAAGTCTAAGCGCAAAGTGGCAAGAGACGACTGTATATTTAAAAAAAAAAAAAAAAAAAATGGCGTGGCCCTGGAGGGTTTGACTCAGTGGTTAGAGTGCCAGCCCACAGACTAAAGCGTTGTGGGTTTGATTCCACTCGAGGGCATATACCTGGTTTGCAGGTTCGATCCCCAGCCCTGCTCGAGGCCATGCAGGAGGCAACCAATCGATGTGTCTCTCTCACATCGATGTTTCTCTCTCTCTCTCTCCCTCACTCCTTGTCTCCTTTCCATGCTCTCTGAAAATCAATGAAAAAAATACCCTTGGGTGAGGATTAACACAAAAATAAAATAAATGAATTTTTTAAATGGTATGGAAGACAAGCATGGTCAAAATATCCACCCATCCCAGCCAGGTGAGGGCAGAGAGTAAAGGTCTCAGATTCTCTGGTCCAACGGCTGTGGGCATAGGCAGTCATTGTCCCCCTGCTGACTCTGTCACAGCGCCCTGGGAATGTCCTGCTCTGCTAATTGATGCCAGGATCTGTCCCCTCTCCAGGAAACTGCACCTGTGAGAAGAGCCTGGGCTTGGGGTCAGCTGAACCAAGTACTACTTCCAAGCTATGTGTTTGGGGCAAATTATTTCATCTGTCTGAGTCTTCATTTTCTTATTTTTAATATGAGAATAGATGAAATCTATCTATTTCACACAGATGTCATAAATATTAAATGAGTCAATGAATACAAAGCTTGTCCCCGGTGGCCAACAAGTGAGAGACCCTTGGCAAATGTTAGTTGTCCTGAGTTCCCTTTCCATCCCACACAGGCCACGGAATAGCCTTTCATGAATGGCCATGTCCCCTGCCTCCCACCATCTGAGAGAGATGGTGTCCTTTGAGGAGGTTGGAACACAGACATAGCTTCTTGGCCATGGAGAAGGAAAACAAGCTGGCTCCTGGATACTACAATTCAGGCATTATGTCATTAGATCAGAAAGATGATTGACTTGGGCAGGAAATAAGGTTGCCAGATTCTACAAATAACAGTACAGGATGCCCAGTTATTTTTAAAAAATTTTTATCCTCACCTGAGGATATATTTTCATTGATTTTTTTTTTTTTTTTTTTTTTAGAGAGAGCGGAAGGGAGGGGGAGAGAAAAGGAGAGAAACATTGATGTGAGAGAGATACATTGATTGGTTGCCTCCTGCACGAACCCAACAGGGACCAGGAATTGAACCTACAACCCAACGTGACCTTGACTGGAATCTAACCCACGACCCTTTGGTCCGAGGGCTGATGCTCCAACCACTGAGCCACACCAGCTAGAACTGCCCAGTTATATTTAAAATTCACATCCTGCCCAGCTGGTGTGGCTCAGTGGTTGAGCATCAACCATGTACCAAGGTCACTGGTTTGATTCCTGGTCAGGGCACATGCCCAGGTTGTGGGCCAAATCCCCAGTGAGGAGCATGCAGGAGGTGGCCAATCAATGTTCTCTCTCATTGATGTCTCTCTCTCTCCCCCCCCTCTCTCTCCCTCCCTCCCGCCCTCTCTCCCTCCCTTCCTCTCCCTCTAAAATCAATAAAGAAAAAAATTTTTAATAAAATAATAAAATTCACATCCTAGGTGTGAAACATATTCATGAAAGATGACGCACCCTTAAATTTAGGAACCTCATAATATTATTTTAAACACATTCTTAAAATGTGGTTATTTGGTGAGACTAGAGTTGCCAGGTAAAATACAAGACACTCACATTTGAATTTCAGATAGACAACAAAAAGGTGTTTTGAATATCATGATCCACATATTGCATGGAACCTACTTATACTAAAAATCATTTGATGTTGGTCTGAAATTCAAATATTACCTGGGGCATACTTATACTTTAAAAATGATTAGTTATCTGAAATTTTAATACAACTGGATCTTCTGGATTTTATCTGGCAACTGTAGCAGGAGATCTGCTCATCTCTCTGAAAAGCACCTGCCTGCTGCCCTACTTAAAGAAGGGTACCGCCCTGGCTGGTTTGGCTCAGCGGTTGGAGTGTCAGCCTGTGGTACAGAGAGACCCGGGTTCGGTTCCCGCTAAGGGCACGTACCTCAGTTACAGTTTGTCCCCGGCCCTGGTTGGTCTTGCGGGTGGCAGCCACTCGATGTGTTCCCTCACATTGATGTTTCTCTCTCTCTCTCTCCCTCCTGCTCTACCTGAACAAAAAATGGAAAAATGTGCTCGGGTGAGGATAAAAAAAAAAAAAAAAAAAAGAGGGGTACCCCTCTGTGGTCCACCCACCAAAGAAATGAAGCAGATGGTGGAACCAAACAGAGAGCAACTTCTCTGGATGAAATGCCTGGCAGTTGTATCACTTCGGGTACTTTCATTGGCAAATGACAGAAACCCCACTCCAGCATGCACGGAAAACAGACTGTACCTTCCCATGTGACTGGAAGTGTAAAGGACACAGCTGACTTGGGTGTGTCACGAGGAAGGGCTCTGGTGATGCTGTTAAGAAACCTCTTTTCCTCCATCTCTCAGCTCTGCATCTCTGTGTTTGGACTTCATTCTCAGACAAGCTGTCCCCGTGTGGTGGCAACGACAGTAACCAGCAGTTTCCGTTCCCGTGGTCCTTACAGCCAAGGACCCTGCGAAGGGCAGGAGCTCTGTCTCCCTCCCTGTGGTTTCGGTAAAGGCTCCGGGAGGACTTTTGAGGGCCGGGGCGCTGCCCACGCTGTGACCCTCAGGTGGAAGCAGTCCCCTCATTAGAGAACACGTGAATGGGTTTCCCAGAAGAGAGCGCCTCTTTGCCCCCGAGGGAATTGGGGAAAGAAAATATAAATAGAGAAACAAAAACTGCAGTGACAACAGCATTCAATGAAAGTGTGTTATATTCATCAGTCAAACATCCAACACTGGGAGAGGTTCTCATTGTTGCAGGAATAGCCGGAAGAAGGAATCGAAGCAGCAACATCATGGGTGACTGACAAGTGGTCTCCAATTGTCTGAATAAAGCACTTAGCACTAGTATGAGGCCTGGGAGAATAATGAAAGTCAAGTTTACCACCTTTATCAGTCTACCTGATATAAGGATGAAATCCACATGGGAAAAATCCCCATAATTACCAGTCACTAATAGAAAAGTGAGCTCAGGGCTCCACCCAGGACAACACGCGGAACGGAAAATGTACCGCTGTCATGCAGGAGAAGGGGGCTGAGGTCAGGAAGCTCTCGCATCCCTGTGCAACTCCCCCATGAGCCAGCCTGGTCCCACAGAGCCCGGCTTCTCTCCAGCTTCCTGAAGCTGCCTCCTAATCCAAGAGGTGTTTCCTACGGGGGTTTCTGAATGGAAGGAAGACTTCGATAATTATTCATTGTCACAAGTTTGAAATTACTTGTTTTAGGGGGAATAACATTTCCAGTGACCAGTCAGCCCTGAAATTAAACAAAAAGAGCTTACAAGATGACTGGAAATGGGGGCCAGGAAGCTGGTGACGGCAATGTCTCATATCTGGAAGGAAGTATTCATTGGAATTCATGGTAGAACTCAGATAAGTGGATGCAAGGGTTTGATCCCCAGACACCTCTTTCAAAAGAGCAGGAAAGTGCCCTGGCCAGTCTTGCTCAGTGGTTAGAGCGTCAGTCCACGGTCCAGAGAGACCCGGGTTCAGTTCCCACTAAGGGTATATACCTTGGTTGCAGTTTGTCCCCGGCCCTGGTTGGGTCGTGTGGGTGGCAGCCAGTCGATGTGTCTCTCTCATATCTATGTTTCTCTCTCTTCCTCCCTTTCTTCCTCCTGCTTTAAATGCAAAATGTCCTCGGGTGAAAATAAAAAAATAAATAAAAAGAGCAGGAAAGCAAATGTCCTGTGGCTCGTTCAGATGAGGGACTGCAGAAAGGAAAACATGGGGGACGGGGGCAGGAGGCATGTGCCCGGGGAATCGCATGTCCTTCTGCCATCTGCTTGCCGCTCTGATGTTCTTGCGAGATGAGGCTCCCTGGAATCTTGGCAAAGAGATGGCAGCTTCACTCACCGAACGTTTACCTGGATTCTTCTACAGCCACACCCCCGGAAAGGAGGGGCCACGGGGAAAGTGCGCGATGCATTTCACCCTCAGATTCCGCTCTGCTGCCCATTTCAGTTCCAGCGTTTAATGATATAAACAACGAATTAATTTTGAAACCCTTGTGCAGTTGACAGTTAAAAGCGGGCCTCCTGCCCCTCAGCTGGGCTGCTGGCATCACGTCCGCAGTGCTGATGGGACAGCTGCCACAGCAGAGGGTCGCCAAGGCCACGGAGCGGGCCACCACCCCCACGCTGGCGCTGTCTGGGGGCTTCCCGCACTGCTGGTCCCTGGGACGGGGCTCCGAGGGCGCTGCTGACCGTGATGTCGCCTCCGGCTCATGAGTCTGACGATGGGCTTCAGCACTGGCGGAGGAATGTTTGGGAACTGACCACACATGGCAGCAAGGAGCTTCCTCGGGAGGATTCAAGTTAAATCTTTTCACAAAGTCTTGATCCGAGAAAGAAATGGGGCTCGTATGACTGAACAGTCAGAAGGTGAACGGAGTCGTTTTAGGCCACGTTGACAGACTTTTTGTCAAGTGGCCTGCAGCTCTCTGGTCCCCGCAGTCCTACTGACAAGCCGCTGTCCCCTTGCGCCTCCTAACTTCCTCATCCACACTTCCTCCTCTCTTCATCCTCTACACTTTAAGAGGAAATGTTTAAATGATCGAACGACCCTTTCACAGGGGTCGCCTAAGACAACCAGTAGCAAAATTACAGTTATGAAGTAGCAATGAAAATAATGTTATGGTTGGGGGTCACCACAACATGAGGAGCTGTACTAAAGGGTCGCGGCCTTAGGGAGGTTGAGAACCACTGCTCTAGAGTGTAAATTCACGAAAGAAGAAGCTGGGACTATTTTTTGCTTATTTTTGCTTTTCCACTAACATGCATAAGACATGGGAAACATGGACATAAGAAAGGAAAGAAGGAAGGGAAGGCTAGGGAGGGAGGCAGGGAGGGGAGGAAGGAAGAGAGGGGGGGAGGATGGGGGAGGGCGGGACGGGCGGTGGGTGGGAAGGGATGGAGGTGAGGGAGGAAGAGGGATGGGGGCGGGAGGTGAGGGAGAGGGAGGGAGGAGGATGGGAGGAATAGAGGGATGCGGGAGTGAGGGGAGGGAGGAGGACGAGAGGAGGGAGGATGGGGAGGGCGGGGGGCCGGGGAGAAGGAATAGAGGGATGGGGGAGGGAGGGGGGGAGGGAGGGGAGGGGGGGAGGAGGGAGGGTGGGGGAATAGGAATAGAGGTGGGAGGGAAGGGGAGGTGGGAGGGAGAGGAGGGAGGAGGGGGTAGGGAGGGAGAGATGGAGGGTAGGGCGGAAGGTGGAGAACCTGACTTGGCAGCTTTGGGAGGTGATTTCCAGGCCTCCAGCTGGGGTGACTCGTTGGACGCTGCTGCCATTCCCTGGAGCAGACGGGACAGATGGATCATCTCCCTGGGAGGACAATGAGTTCACTTTGGGACGTGCCATGGCAGATCCCAGGGGTGGTGTCCCCAGCAGATCTCTGTGTCTATCCGAAGCTCAGGAATGAGGAAGCAGAGAAGTATAAGCACCTGTCTTACCTCTCAGCGGATGGTGCACACAGGAAGGAGCTGAAGGAAGACGAGCAATGGGCCGAAGGGAAGCTTGGACAGAACCCCCCTTGAGCTTCTAGGCAGAGAGTGAATCATGGAAGGAGACAGTGGGGATGCTCAGACCTTTACATAGATCCAGGGAGCTGGGCCAAATACAACGAGGACAGTTTCCAGAAAGCAGGAGGGAAGAAGGCTGCCCAGTGTGGCCAAGGGCTCTCATGTGGTACGAACTCAAAAGTGTCCAGTGGAATGACTTTGGGAAGGGCAGGGATGGGAAGTAAGTGTACAGAAAGGAAGGGATGCTTCTGGAATCATAGGCAATTGTTTACAAGCTTGGCTCATACGAGAAATGAGGTGAAAGATGGGGAAGATCTGGGCATTTTTATAGGCTGACTTGGAACAAACCAGCAAGAGAGAGAAGGATCAGTGACAGGAAGGGAGGTGACAAGTGGATGGAAGTCCCCAAGGAAGGAGGAATGATTGGCAACAAAGGAAAGAGGAACTGCTATTCCCCAATGCCTGGCACAGTGTCTGGCACCCAGTGGATGAGCAAACAATATCGAACAAACAAATAAACATATGGACAGACAGAGGTGGAGAGGCTGGCTTTGAGAAAGACTGACTTTCCTAGACTGGAAGAAGGTCAACGGGGGCAGACATAAATAAATTGCTATGGCCCTGGCCAGTTTGGCTCAGCAGTAGAGCGTTGGCCCGCAGACCAGTGAGTCGCGGGTTTGATTCCAGTCAAGGGCACGTACCTCCGTTGCGGTTCATCTCCAGCCCTGGTCTCGTTTTGCGGGAAGCAACCAGTCTATGTGTCTCTCTCACATCGATGTTTCTCTCTCTCTCTTTCTCCTTCCCTCCCTCCCTCTCTCTTCCTTCCTTCCACTCAATCTGGTGATAAATGGAAAAATATCCTCGGGTGAGGATAAAAATAATAATAAATAAATAAATTGCTATAAATTAGGACTCATATTACAGCAAGAGGCTTTCATTCTGAATGAGCTATCTAGAGGTGGAGAGTGTCGAGACATTAAAGCATTTTCATAGAGAGCCCCCCGCAAAGTGAGAACCCCCAATTTTTCCAAGCAGCTGCCCCTCAGCTGCGCAGAAGCTGCTGAGTGAACCGGAAGAGACAGAGATGTGGGGAAAACGGGCCTGCGGACTCAGGAAGACAGATTTGAATACTGTTTAAAACTGAATATTTCTTCAATTCGGGGGAAATTCCTCTAATCTCCTTGTACCTGAGTTTGTTCTCTGTCGAATGGTGACAAAATTACCCAGTACTCCTGGGAGTTTGCAGGATTTAATATAACACGTCTAGCACAATGCCTGGCACAGAAGTGTTTAAAAATTGAAGATGATACTATTGTTACTGTTGCTAGTGTTATTGATGTCACTGTTGTTTTGCAGCCAAGAAGCAAGGCCTCTTGTGTCTAAATATTTTATTTAGCAGAAATCTGAGCATGAGTTCCCTGGGTATGTTTGCACAGCATCTCATCAGCAAATTGACAAGCTAGCCCGTGACTCACGGACGCCACCAGCGGTGCGCAAAGAAACCCAAGGCCTGAGACACGGTCAGAAGAAGTGAAAGACCCCACAGTCGGCTCCATGCTGAAGGCAGCCAAGTGGGTGAAGCAGGCACATAAGCAAATGAAACAACCCGGTAAGTAGTCAATCAGTGTGGATGTGGGGCCGACGGTGTAGTATGTCCGTTTCTCCCAGACAGCACCTGTTCATATGGAGATTTGGATTCCACAAACCCAAGAAGGGCAACCAGGAATGAAGTACTAGAGGAGTCCTGAGCCAAAGTCCTGAGAGATGCTTTGCTAAGGTCTAGCTGGGAGGACAGGGTTTGGTGCATGAGCCTGGGGCGGGCAAGCGCAGAGCGGCACAGACGAATCACAGTGCAGTCAGGGCAGAGGCAGGAGAGCCGATCAGAAGCAAAGCAGGGGAGACAGAGGATTGCCAAAAGCCATGCCCAGGGTCTCCAGTTTGCCTTGCCAGTGTCGTGCCTGTGAGATAGAGCTGGGACGAATTCCAGGGGCTACTCGCTGCAACACTCAGCATCTGGGCTCTATTCATTTTCTCTTCTGCTAACTCATTTTTGTTCTCTTTCATTATTATTCATTTTCTGGCATTTGTTTGTTTTAAATAAGTGAAAGTCCATTGGGGAAGCAGTTAGAACATGAATGCATATATTGCCATTATTTTAATTCTGTCGTGTTGGATAGACCATCTTTGTAAACTACTTTATAATGCTGTTCCAAGCTATAGTGCAAAAATAGATTTTTTAAATGTATCAATGCGTACATTTTCCAGTTTATTTTACATTTGCCACCTTTTTCTCGTCTAATCATTCTCATCTTCCTGTTTCTCTTATCTTTCTCTCGCAGAGTCCTGATCAAAGTTGTTAGCTGGGCTTGGAATGTGTTTGGCGAAATAATCCCTTTGAACTCCCTTTAAACTACCCCAATTTTGAATGAGGGAGAATGTTAGTAAGTAAACAAACAATTCAATGCAGCCTGTTTCTATAGTAACAACAGCTACCATTTAATGAGCACCTGCTATTTGCTAAGTGCTGCGTCAAGTACCCTTCATATTTGTTTCACGTAACCCTCATGGTAACTAAATTGGGTAACTTTCAGCATCCTCATTTTACTGATGAGGAAACTAAAGATAGAGGCAGTTGTACTGGTCACTCAGTTAGTACAAGATCCGAATCCAAGATGCCCAACCCCGCCCCCATTCTGGTTCTTTCCTGTAACATACTCACACACACGTACACATGGGCACAGACAGATACCCCCATCCCAGGACACAAATAGTTGAAAGGGCTGGATATGCAGCAAGTTACCCTGACTTCTCCAGGGAAGTTCCCTGGGTTCGAGTCTCTCCTGGAACTCGGCATGGCAGACATGGCTTTCTGCTGCTCTGTGGTCACCTCAAGGTCATTCCCGGCTCAGACCCTCCAATCACTGAATTGCGTGTCTCCTGAGAATTCACACACACAAATGATGAATGCCCACAGGGCCTCCATGCCCACTGCATGCCTCAGAAAGGGGTGGTGTTCACACCTCACGTCCTCCCTGCCTTCAGATTTATGGAAGCTGGGCCCCAGGGTGCCACAGAGTAGCCATGGGAAAATGAACTTGTTGATAGACTTCTCTGATAAGACTTGTTTTCTCAAAATTTGCTCTAGGCTTACACGTACAAATTATTTTCCTTCACGGGGGCCCTAAAAAGCTGGATGGCAATAGCAGAAAACAGAATGCACTTGCACTGCTGTGACCAGACCAGAAGGCGACGGAGCGACAATGTGAAGACGCTCTGTTCTTCTCTGGCGGCCTGGAATTCAGCCTTTAGGGTTCTTTCAGGGGGGTCTAAAGGCTCTTGGTTCTTTATGAGGCCACTCTGGGGGGAAACACCCTTGGATAAAGGGAAGGTTAGATTCCATGAGGACCAGTTTCCAATCTTGGTTTTCCGCTTTGACTACGCCCCTGTGAGAAAGAGGTAAGTGATCAGGCTGGGAAGAGTAAGGAATCAGAAGGTAGGAGAGAGCTGGAGAAGGTCGGCTGTGCCAGGAGCCAGCCTTGCCCGTCACCTTCCTATTCAAGCCCACTTGCTATAAAGGTACAAGGTCATGGTTTCAAGCACTGGCCATACAGGTGTGGACTTAGAGGTAGGGCTGTTGGTCCCAACGCATTCATGCGTCAGTTCACAAAAATCACTCAATTGTTTTCATTTACTCACTGGGAAAATATCCACTGAGGACCCATTAGTCACTCTTCAAAATCCCACAGTCTAATGGAGAAAGAGACAGGTATACTTACTGCTACAGTGGGAGTGAATACAGCAAACTATAGATCAATAATGGATGATACATGGATAGATGGATGGGTGAGAGGGAGGGAGGGAAGGAGAAAGAAATTAATTGAGGATAATTAAGTTTAGTTGTTTTATTTTTAAGGGAGGAGGAGGTAATTCTTGAGCTGATTCATAAATATTGAATAGGAATGAGCTAATGAGAGGTAAGTAAGAGTTTTCTAGAGAGAGAACAGTCTAAGCAAAGGCTTGAAAAAGTAGACGTGTGTGTGCGCCTGGTTAGTGGGGTGTAAGGGGTGGGGAGGGGCGAGGAAGTAGAAGTGGCAGATGTCGGCCAGGTCAGAGAGGCCATGTGAGCAGTGTTGCAGAGTCAGAACTTCACCCGTGGACAATGCGTACGATTGATGGCTTGAGAGCAATAGTGATATGATCTGGGAGAGAAAAGTCAGCGCGGGTTAGGGTAGTCGAAGAAAACTTCCTGGAGAAGGGATATCATGTGCCTGTGTCTTGATGGTAAAGAGAGAAGAAATCAACTTATTCAAAGAATCTGGGTAAGTTGTGGCCGCATCACCAGTTCTCCTCGATACAAAGAACATCCGACTCATTTTCTCAACTCTCTCCGTCAATGATGTAGACAAGCAGAGGTCTTGCCATTCTTCACGATGACATTGACCAAAATGCTGATCTCTCAATCTGCAGCTATTAAGTATTCATACCCTGTAGAAGGAGGAAGTAAAAAAAGTCAATAAACAACAACCATAAGGTTCAAAGAGGTTGCCGAGGGCACATACGTAATAAACAACTGAGCCATGATTGAAACCTAGGTCCGACCCCAAGTCCAACGTTCTGTGTGATTGAGCACCTGGCCTCAGCTGTGACACAATAACAGGTTCTCTTTTTATTCACTCTTCAATTTCTTCGGACTTAGTAAAATCCCCCTCATCCAAGAAAGCGTCTGCGTCCACCCTAGCTCACAATGACTTCCCCCAAGAGGCCCCTCATACTTATAGTCCAAACTATGCAGTCCCCATATATTAGGATGATATGGTCTCATGTCTGTTATTCCTACCCACCCACTGAACTAGATTCTTGGGAGCACAGGGACCTCGTGAGAGATCATTCATGCTCACAGAATGAGAAGGAACCTAAGAGATCCATGAACTTCCTCACTTCTGATCTACTTTTTCAAGGATGTTTACAGAGCAAAAGCTTCAGAACATACAGAGAGTATCTCCAGATAGTATCCCCCAGAACAAAGGATAGGGTTTTGTTTTTTTTTTACAGTCCAGTATAGTAAAGGCAACATCCCCCTCTAGAGCAAAGGACAGACAGACTTACCTCCCATTAGGAAAGACAGGTTTCCTCAGAGCTCAGATACCCTCTTCAAGTGCACTTTGCATTACCTTCTGGAAAAGAGCTCAGGAAACAAGTGTAAATGCTGATACTCCAGGTAATGCCATTGCTATGACTAATGAATTTTCCTTTGCCTCTGACCCAGGAATCATGTCTCCTCTGCCAGCATCCATAAATCTATGGCAAACTAACCTGTTACCACACAAATAGAGTAAAATTTCAGACCCCTCACAGCTCTCAACAGGATCGTGTCTATCCATCCTCCAGTCTTCTCCTCAATACCCAAGGAACTCTGTCACATGGCAGGAATTCAGTAATAACAGCAGGGTCAAGAAATACAGAGTAACCAATTCTCAGTGTTCAAATGTGGAAATCATGCTGTTAGTAAGTCCTGAAACTCAGCTTCTTATGTAGTCAAAGTTTTTTTCAATTACATTTCTAAATAACCATCAGTCATGTGATTTAAATGAGTATTAAACCAGTATATTTATAGTAGTCAAGAGCATGAATTCTGAGGTCAAACCTAGCGCCTGGGTTCAAATCCTAGCTCCCTAATTACTGCTGCGTGACTTCGAGAATGTTTGACAACCCCCCTGTACTTTGGTTTTGTCTGTGGTAAAATGAGAATAATAGCAACCTCACTTCATGGGGTTGTTCGAAGGACCGAGTGAGTGAATTTATACAAAGCACTGAAACCAATGCCAAGCACACGTATAATATTATTACTATTGTACAGCTGCCACTCCAAATACAGCAGCACATTTCAGTGGCATCAGACTATTTCTTAAAATACAGGTTTATTAGATCTGCTCATTGCAGACGATTTCCTGAGATGGACTGAAAGAGTTAACCATCGGGAAGGAAGGATTCTCGTCCCAGGCCAACCCGCGTAGTCCCACTAGAAGTCTGGTGCTCACGGAGGGGTAGAAACCCTGGCCAAAACTTGTATGGATCGTGGTGATGATTGTCAGTGTTCACATGCCATGTTCATGAGGCAGTTATTTTGGGCTCACGTTGTTTTTAGATGCCTCATTGTTCGAGGAGGCAATGTTGGATTCATAAACGTCAGCAAGTCTGTGGCTGCTCGAGGAAGCTCCCGAGGTGCAGACAGGGGTTTCCTGCCTTCGATGCATCTGATCATCAGGGGAAGAAGGAAAGGTCTGTGCCCACAATCAGTCAGGGGTAGAGGAGGCTGCTCATACCAGGCGGATGAACCGATGTGAGTTTATCGGGCGAAGGATGAGGTGGAGAGCAAGGAGATGATAGATCTGAATCCCCTGGTTTGCTGTTCACACTGTGCCGCGTCCCTAAACAGGTGTCACGGCTTCAGTTCCTCTTACACACTGAAAGTTTAGCCGAGAGTGCAATATTGCTCAACAAAAACAGGAGGAAAGTAATGTTTATTGAGCACCTACTATGTATCCATAATGTGCATTATCACAACCTTGTGAAATGGGTCATATAAGTCCCCTTTTTTTAATCCTCACCCGAGGACATTTTTTTCCATTTTTTGTTCAGATAGAGTGAGAGGGAGAGAGAGAGGAACATCGATGTGAAAGGGACACATCGAGTGGCTGCCACCTGCACGACCCAACTAGGGCCGAGGACAATCTGCAACTGAGGTACGTGCCCTTAGCGGGAACCAATCCCAGGTCTCTCTGGACCACAGGCCGACGCTCTAACCGCTGAGCCAAACCAGCCAGGGCGGGTAAGCCCCTTTTTAACAGTTGGAAAAGCAGGGGCTTCCGAGAGGTTAAGTAAGCTGAGCACGATCACAGCGAAGTGAGCGGTGGAGCCAGACCTGAACCCAGCTCTGCTCTCCGGCCTGAGCCCTTCCCCTGCTCTGCTCAGGAACCACAGCCGCAGGGGCCCCTCCCCCACGGGCTGCTGTGTCCTCCCCGCCAGTAAGTCAGAATACGGATCTACGTACATTGCAAATATTTATTACAGTGGAGCCTTTAATAAATTTTCATTGAACAAATAAAATTGGACATCAGCGAAATCATAATAAATAAGCTGAGTCCGTGAGGACCATCCACCAGAATAAAGGTCTAGGGTCCTTTTCTATGACTTGAGAAGCAGCCACAAATGACCACACAACTCTACAAAGCCCCTTGTGGACAACTACCAAATGCCACTCGGGCTGGCTGGTTAGAACGGGGGCGATGACGTTGGAGGTGTCAGAAGCAGGTAAGGGAAGGTGGGCCATCTGGAGTCTTACGATGGATCATGCAGTGTCTTAGGTTTGACCCCAGGCTCCCAGTGTCACTGCCAACTTTTCTGTGAAACCTGGAGTGACGTCTGAGCAGGCCTGCATCCGCCAGCTGAGGCCGTGGACAGCCTGACATGCCCAGCTCTCCCCTGCAGGGCTGTCCGCAGGTGGGTGTGAACCCCAGCTGGTTGGGGTTTTCTGAGAGGCTGGCTGGGGTAGGCTCACGTCGCAAATGGTCTGAAACGAGGAAACACACACTGAAGGTATGAGGGCAAACTGGAGTGAAGAATAGATAAATCGTCTGCCAAGACCCAAGGGCAGATGATGAATGAAAGTCAAAGCTGAGAGTCAGGAGCCAGATGACACCCGATCCATCGGACGCTGGAAGGGACCAGAGAGGAGGGTCTGTTGCTGCAGGCTTCACGCTCACTTCCCTGGGCTGGCTGGGCAGTCGGGCTGGCCCGAGGCAGAGGGCATAGCAAACACGACCCACTCCCGCCCCAACAAAGCCAATCAACCCCCTTGAGAGCCTGGAAAGACCTCTGCAAACCCACCCTAAGCCCACCACCGCCCCCAGCAGGAGGGGGGAGACATGTCTCAGATAGTTCTGAAGGTTTGCTCTTGTGGGCAGTGGGAGAGATGCAGATGAGAACTGGGAGACTATGACCTTCCATGAGTCGTCTTCTCTGTGACACCATGGACTGCACACCAGGACTCCCCCCTTGCTTCTGGGATCTCTTGGAGTTGGCCCAGGGAAGGGCCCAGTGTCTGACCACGCGCCTCACACTCCCCCATTCAGTCAGCGATTAGAACTGCTCGGGCTGGGCTCACCATCATCCAGGGAGAGAATCCCTTGCAGACACAGATTTGCTGACAGAATTTGCGGATCCATCATTAGCTCTGCAGAGACAATGAGGCTATTCTCGCCGGCGTGCGGGGGTGAATGCGTGTGCTGTGCATGCTGACACATCCTTTCCAGTTTATAAATACCCAGCACGTGCGGCCTCGCCAACGGGAATAAACGCGGCGTGCCTGCTGCAGACGCGGCGAGTGTCATCAGATGATTGCTACTGCGGGAAGAGTTCTGTGTGTGCTCACACATCTGGCCTTCGGCACCGCGGAACTTTTCCAGAAAATGTATACACTCACAGTGGATGCTGGCTGGATTCACTTGGATAAAAAGCTGAGCTCAGATAAAGCTACACAATGCTGCAGGAACCAAATGTTCTGCTCATTGATTTTTTTTTTAAGTAATATAATAAAGTCCATCGTACACACACATGCAGTTACTTCTTCTCTTTGTCTTCCTTATCAAGAAAGGAGGGCCTCATGACAGCTTCTCTCTATGAAGTGTTATAGAATATACTCAGGGCATCTTTACATCCTCATGATCATGATCTTGTTTCCTCCTTTTCAAACATCACGACACTGAGGCTGAGAGAGGCGAAGTGGCTTCCCCAGCTGCATTCGGAGAGAAACAACAGATCTGGAATGCAAAAGCAGGGTGTTCTGACCCCAGGTCCACTGCTTTGTCCCATCTTCAAATCTACCGCATCTCAGGGGCACTTTCTGTTTTCCCAAAACATTTATAAGACACTTAAAAGTGGTACCAACATTAAATGTGATGCTTCTATTCTAGAGTTGTACGTCTTAATTTTAAATTAACATTAGTGTCTTTTCACACAGTGATATTTCATCAATGCACTACTTTTCTGCTGACCTGGAAATATCTTGACAGTCAAATTGTGTTTGACTTTATGAATGTAATACATTCAGACAGAAAAATACCTGGTCCTGCATGGTGACCACCTGAGATAAGCCAAAGGAGTCTTGCATTACAAAATAGATGGCAGACCATCTATGGAGTGCATACTATATGCCAGGCACTGCACCAGATACGTGATATAGATTAGCCAAGTAATCCTTTATGAAGGTTGGTAGGAACCCATATTCAGGTAAGAAGACTGAGGCTTAGAGAGGTTGAAGATGTTGTCTATGATAACAGCCAAAATGAGGTTATATAGGATTAGAACTCAAGTTTATCTGACACCAAAACCCATGTTCTTATCCACTGTTCCTTCTTCCCACCCAATAAGATGCATTTATATTAGCATACCATTAAAACAGAGGTTTCTCGGTAGCTGTATAAATTTGGTGCAGTCAGCTGAACAGGAGCCCCTGAAAATATCCAGTTCCTAATCCCTGGAACCTGTGGTTGTTACCTTATACGACACAAGAAACTTTGCAGATGTAATTAAACTGGGGATCTTGATATGGGGAGATCACCCTGTGTTATCCAAGTGGCTCCTAAATGTAATCACAAGTGTCCTTCCGAGAGTGAGGCAGCGAGAAGTGGGACACAGAAGACGAGGCACATTGAAATGCTGCGTCCAGGAGCAAAGCAATGCAGGCAGCCATCGGAAGCTGGAAGAGGCACCCAATGAACCTCCCCTCCCCCAGCCCACCAAAGGAACTAGCCCTGCTGCATTCTTACTTTTAGCCCCTGAGACTCAGTTCAAACTTCCGTCCCCCAGAACAGTGAGAGGATACATTTCTGTTGTTTTAAGCCACCAAGTTTGTGATGACTTATCACAGCAGCCCTAGGAAATTAATACTTGTAGGAAGGAACCCATCGTCTCATCAAGCGGGGATAAAAATAGGGGAGCTGCCTGGACTGTGGGGAAGCTGAGGGAGGCATGACACCAGGAGACACTACAGCTTTCTGTCGCACAGGCCTAATGACATGGCAGAGGTTCTGGCAGGAGCCCACGGCAGGGACTGGGGTGAGACGTTTCTGGGGAGATGTTTCCAGTTGGTCAAGCTCAGAAGGAAGCTCCACACACTGCCGAGCGCTCTGGCAAGCCACCTCCAGGGATTAACATGCGACACGGACAGAAACACAAGTCCTACACAGCTCCGACCACAGTGGCTCGCAGGAGAAGGGGCTAGGTTTGGAAACTCGCCTTCAGAGCCCACCAGCTGAGAGGCTCCTGGATTCTCGTAGAACCACAGCTCTTCCCTGCGCCTGCCACTCCAGCTCGAGGAAGGACCTCAGACCCTGCTCCAGCTTCAGGGCACTCTAGAAAAGGCCACTCTATAAACACACGAGTCTGCTTGGTGGATCAGGAGAGGAAAGGTAGATAAACAGCATTTTCTCCTTGACTCACATGCTGGAAAAAACCAAGTCTGACAGGATTCACTGCTCTTTGTCTCTTCAGATGACCTCTGACCTGATGTACCCTGAAGTCCGCGCCGATCCCAGCAGAGCAGAAGGCAGTGCACGCTGCGGTCAAAGCTGCAGCTCTGGACTCTGGCTCCGGGTTCTCAGCTCACCTCCATCACTCACCGGGCGAACATAAGCAAGCCTCTTTTCCCATGAACCTCCATTTCCCCATCTTAAAATGGGGACAATACCCCAGCCAGGCGTGGCTCAGTGGTTGAGCGTCGACCCATGCACTGATAGGTTGCCAGTTTGATTCCCGGTCGGGGCACATGCCCAGGTTGTGGGCCCGATCCCCAGCAGGGGGCATGCAGGAGGCGGCCAATGGATGTTATCTCTTATCGAGGTTTCTCTCTCTCCTTCCCCTTCCTCTCTCTCTCAAATCAATAAAGAAAAAAAATTTTAATGGAGACAGTAATAAACCCTTGATATTAGGAATATTGTAAGGCATAAAAGAGATTATATAGGTAAAGCACTTACATAATAGCTTATTATTATTGCTGTGATTACTACTTTACTATTGCTTTATTATGACCATCACTGTTACCATTTATTTTACTATTACTATTATTATTACTATTACTATATAAGCAATCTTCAGTTACTTTACTACTAACTGGGAAATCTTCAAAACTGTATTTCTGCCAACATCAAAGGCATTTGGGGGAAAAGAAAGATTTTTTAAATGGGCAAAAGGATGACACCCGTGCATGTAATAAGCCTCCAGATTTAAAAATGACAATAAACCCGGTTTAGTTATATCCATCTCAGAAGTTGCGGATACACTGAGGAGTGAGGAGTCAGAGTTACCTTCATCAGATAACTTACAACATCCTTTCAATGAAATGCATCTGTAAACATAAAGAGGTGGATAAAAAGTCCACGTGGCTCTTCCATTCCAAGGATCTCAGGGAAAGACTGCAGCCTGACAGCGTGAGTTAGAGTCACCCTACATCTCTGAAATTGAGGCTTTAGCCAGAGTCTCTCCGCATGGGATAGAATTGCTCCCTCACTGCTCTGGAAATGAGCATGTATGTCTTCTTCCGTTATCAGGGCTTTCTATATAAGATGCAGACATTACTGTCTCTGGGGCTATTTTTAAATGTTGGCTCATTTTGTAGGTGCTGGCATAGCTTTTCTCAGAGATTTAAGTCTCATTCCTCTGGCCACAGTGAATCACATTTGTGTGTTCGGACATTTCTCTTCTTCCATTAACCGAATGCCTTTCTGCCTGTGAGTGTGTAGGTTTACTCTGCTCTGCATTATCTTCAGGTGACAACATTTTATCTTAGCAGTAAGAAATTATAAAGTGCAAAATATATACTGAAAACATATCAGTAGGGGCCCATGTTTCATTCATATAAGCCAGTTTGACTATGTCCTAAACATGGTCATGTTTAATCAGTTCATACTGGACCATGTGTTTTATCACGGACACTGTCTTTTACCTACCAACCACCACTGAGCATCCTGAACCAAAGAACTAGCCCATTGTTGTATACCCAAAAACTCAGAAACATCCAGAAAGGACTCTGGAGGGTCCAAAACAGCATTTTGCTTCCACGCCAGTTTTGAACATACTGAACTGTACTCACCCAACATAAAAACATACAACCAAGACATTCACCATACTGAATTAGGCAGTTTATTAGGCTCCTAATTTCCATGTCTAGAATGTGAACATGGATTTACATGCATTGTCTCATGTTGTGGATCTTACATGCATGTAGCCTTCGATCAGCTGGGCCTTTGATTCTACTTGTCAGTAATTGACAGTTAGCTCAATGTGAGTAAATGACAAATACAGAATGATACATAAGCCGTAGCAACAAATCCCACCCGATACCATTTATCTTTTTTTTATTTCCAAAATCATATCACAACTCCCTCTTGTAAAAATAAATTTCAGACAAAGCATTTAATTCACTTCACTGAGAAAAATAAAGACAATTCTATCATTTCAGATTAATGAATGTCCAACTATGGCTGAAAGGTACACCCTGAGAATTAAATGATTTTAATGAACCCATTGAGGTTTATAAAGCTGTTAACCTATCATTGGGAAGGGACACAAGATACAGGCACACATGTCCCTGCTCATTTAGCTGTGCAATTCTCCAAGGATGGTGTGTTATAAATGTCCTCATTGTCTTCGATGCTTGAGGCGTCTGTGGAATCAGGATCACCCACCACAATCCCCACCGCAGGTAGACTGGTCAGGAAGGCGTGCATCCGCTGTGCATAAATATCCCTAATGTTAAAGTAAGGGAGTTCATGACTCTTCTCTGGTGGGTCCTCACTGCACTGGTCCACGTCAACGTCCTTTTGCTTCTGGTAGCACTTGGAAAACTTGTTGAAGATGATGGTGATGGGAAGGGCCACCACCAAGATGCCACAGATGATGCATGTGCTGGCGATGAGCTTCCCAGCCAAGGTGACGGGGTGGGTGTCTCCATAGCCCACAGTTGTCATGCTGATGGTGGCCCACCACCAGCAGATGGGGATGCTGGTGAGACTGGACGTGTCGTCATCTTTCTCCACAGAGTAGATGAGCACAGAAAAGATGGAAATGCCCACAGACAGGAAGAGAAGCAGCAGTCCCACTTCATGGTAGCTGTGCCTCAGCGTGGCACCCAGAGACCGAAGCCCGACTGAGTGCCGGGCAAGCTTGAGGATCCGGAAAATCCTCATAAGCCTGAGAATCTGGACCACCTTGCCCATGTTCTCGATGCCCTCGCTCTCGTCCTGCTTGGTGTCTATAGCCAGCGTGGCGTAGAAGGGCAGAATGGAGACAAAGTCGATTATGTTCAGAGGGTTTTTCCAGAATTTCTTCTGACAGGGAGCAGCCACCAGCCGGATGGCCAGCTCGCTGGTGAACCAAGCGATGCACACGACCTCCACCCCCTCGAGGACAGGGTCGTCCACCTTTCCGTCCTTGTTCTGGAACTCCGACATGCTGTGGACACACATGGCCACGATGGAGGCCAGCACCACGCTCAAGGAGGAGATGGCGATGAGCTTGGCAGACAGGCAGGAGGCGGGGTTCTCCATTCGGACCCAGATCTTCTTCCGCAGCTGCCCAAAGCGCAGCCTGTCAAACTTCTCCAGCTCCTTCTCGGACAGGGACGACTCCCGCGAGGAGGAGTCGGAGCTGAGGTCGTTGCTCCTCTGGTCCCAGTCCTTGTCGTGGCTGTCCTCCTTGCGTTCCTGGTAGCGGCTGCTGCAGCAGGAGTCCAGGAACAGCTCGTTGATGCCCCAGTACTCGATCTCCTGGCAGAAGGAGAACACGCACAGCTCCTCCATGACGTGCAGCTTCCCCGTGTAGTAGAAGTTGAGCACGTACCTGAACAAGCAGGGGTTCCGGTCGAAGTAGTACTCCCTGTCGGCCACGCTGTAGTCGTCACACAGCTCCAGGATGGCCTCCTCCGAGCGGCAGGCCAGCAGCCGGCCCAGCCGGGTGTGCGGGAAGCGCAGGAGGGTGCTTTGGTCAACCGACTGCTTAAAGCCCCCCACGTTCAAGTTGACCAGCTCCGCGTCTTGTCCAGGGCGATGGAAGAACTCACCAAACACCATGGTGGGAACAGGAGGCAGCGGGCCGGCTGGGCAGGGACACGCGGTTCACGCCGCACCTGCAAGGAGCACAGGCGATCAGCACTGCCCACCGCCCGGCCCCTCGCGTCACGCGCCCTTCGCGGGAGGGCTAGTCTCAAGCCCACCCAGGGAACCGATGCCAAGGGGCACCGCATTTACTCATTCTGAAAGAAAAATCCACACAAAGCAGACTTTTTTTTTTTTAAGGCTGGGGTTCCTAAATCCATGGTTTAGGGAAAAGAAAAGATGGCCATGTGATTTTTATAAACACCCATTCTTTTTTCTCTATTAAGCATCGAAAGGGTCCCCCCGCCCCGGAAAAGCAATAGCAGCAGTTTGATTACTCACACGATGCAAGCTTCTCCAGTCTCACCAGGAGGCGCCCCCCTTTGGGGCTGCCCAGGGCCGCTGTGACAGGCTAGGGCTGCCGGCTCGTAGCTCATCTCTCCTGGCACCCGGGGCTCTGTCGTACCCCCCAGAAACAGCCACCTCCTCTGCCCTGCACCTCACCCCCAAGCCACACATCACTGGGGGCTCGGCTCAGCTCTCACAAAAGAGGTAGGTTCCCCCGTATGCTCCACTCCTTTAAGAAAAAGCCCTGCTCCCTGTGTTTGGATGTGGACAATCAAGAGGATATAATTATCTCCCCGTCCTTAAGTAGCCTATATCTTAAAGATAGTGTTACCCTCCATGGGATGGTATTTCAGGTGTGCCCACAGGGGAAGAAACCTTTTTAAGGTGATTGCACTCTCAGTTTCCTGACACAAACACCCCCCCTCCTCCGTCCCCTCGCAGACGGTCTCACACACACTCCCATCTCTGACACCCAAGTCTACACCGGGCCAGCACACAGAGCTGCTTTTTAGTCCTGACACTGACCAGGATGCACCAGACCCATTTCTCAGAGAGAAAATAATAGATTTTGAGCATCATTCAATACAACCATGCTTCCTCCAAACAGATGATGCAGATAAAAAAAGGCAGGGGATTGTCATATGAGCCGACCAGCCACAGAAAAGGGAATTCCCAATGGCAGGCACCAAGTGTGTACAAAAGCCACACTGTGAATAGATAAGTCCTCATGTACCGTGGTCCATAAGTTTTGTACCATTAAGTGAAACAATGTAACAAACCAATTTACCATAAACTAAATTGATATAAACAACAGCTATGCTCCTAGGCATCTGATCAAAGTAGTAACAAAATGACATTGAGCGAAATGATGTTGTACAACCATCCAAAGGGTCTGGGGCAAGACCACTAAACAATCTTCATGGGTGAGTGGACATGGTTATATTTGTGACTGTGACTTAGAGAGACCCCATGGTCAGCAGGAGGAAGACGGGGAGGGGGACAGGCTGGGGCCAAGGAGACAGGGCTGCAGTAGAACAGGAAAGAGGGGTGAGAAGACATGAACACAGACAGCAATGGCATGTATAGAGAGGGAGTGACAAACCAAAGGGAAGGTTACAAAGTTTATAGAACTGACAGTCCTTGGTGATTGACTGGAAAGGAGGGACAAGGAAGCTGAAAGGCTGAAGGAGGGTGTGTTTTCTCTGCTGCACAAGTGAGCGATGGTGACACCGTCAGAGAAGGAAAGATCTCAGAAAGGAGTTTCTTGCCCCTATGTTTACAGAAAGCCAGGACTATCGGGGAGACAAGTGAGTCCCTCTCTGAAAAGGACACACCAGAGGACGCAGTGTTCTGCCACCCACCCCCGCAGGACGCCTAGGGTCCTAAAGAAGACACAGGCATTTTCTCCCAGTTCACAAACATGAATGTGCCCCCATGAAACCAGAGACCATCACATGGCCTGACACACCATTTCATAGATTTGCTGGCCTCTTCAAAAGACATGATTCCCTTCCCCCAACCTCTGCTTTCTATTTTTAGCTAGATATCTTCTTTGAAGAACCTAAATCAGAGCTCATGGGTTGGTCCAAATATTTATGGAACTTCAGCTCTCTGAAAGCAGGCTTATGTTCATGGCAAGTATGGGAGTGAAATGTTCCAAGGAGCTGGTTTTAGCTAAGCTGGCATTAAGACTTTAATGGATGTTATCTTCTGGGGGATTACTTTTCATCTCCTTGGCTCTCCTGCAAAGCCACAGTGATAGAAGGCCAGTGTCTGCCTTCGTGATGCTATCTGCATAAGTCAGTCTCATAATCCTGGGGCATATAATCCATTTCCCAATCATCCTGCATTCACTCTCTAAAGAACAGTTATCAGCCTTAATATCAGTCTTCCTGACCATCCTCCTTCCTTTTTATTCACTGCATGTCAGTGAAAAAGCCCATTATAAGGTCCCTTTATTCCACAAACTCTAATCATAAAAGCAACACACATCCTAAAATCAAAGGTTTCTTTTTGTGGGCTTTGCAAAGAGAGAGGAACACATCTCTGGATCACATCAAATGCTTCAGCTCAGAGGGCCAGCTGGGCTTCTCCAGGTCACAGCAGCCAGAGTGCAGTGTTGGCGTCCTTGGCAGTGTCTGTCCCGCAGTGACGGAGCGGGGAAGAAGGAGCTCCCGTCTTTAACTCCGCAGTGAGGTTCTCCTACATGCCCACAGTCCTTGAATGCAAGCATTCTTGTTATCACTTGCTCCTTACTGCTGCCCATGAGTTTTGCAGAGGAGGAAGCAGGATCAGAAGAGATGAGCAGGTATCACACAGCTACTGAGGGTTAGAGAGGAGGCCCAAGCCAGAGGTGCCTACGCCACCCTCCGACCCTGTGCCCTCTGCAGCATACCGGCTCACACGCTCCAAGTGTCATAAAGAACCGGCTACTGAGCATCATTACTTCCAAGATTCCTATATTCGGACCAGCAATTACTCAACAGCTATTCATTTACTTTATTCAGAAAACGTTTTCTAGCTCAAAGATAATCTATAGCTATTTATGTATTATTTATGCGTTTTATATATTTATATACATATTATTTGTATATCATTTATAGATTTATAAATAGTAAGTACAGATCTTATATGAAGGTATATACATAAAGAGATATATATGTGTGTATATGAATAAAGTGAACTCTACACATAACTAAATAAAAATGAGTCAATTTCTCTGTGAGTAAAACTGTCCTAATTATGACTCAAAATATAGAAAAAAAACTATAAACAAATATATTACATATTAGTAAAGTAATGTATGGGAAATCATACAAATGTTGCCAAAAGCAACATTTTAAAAAGAATATGGTCTGGCCAGTGTGGCTCAGCAGTTGAGTGTCAACCCATGCACCAGGAGGTCGCCGGTTCGATTCCCAGTCAGGACACATGCCCAGGTTCTGGGACCAATTCCCAGTAGGGGGCATGCAGGAGGCGGCCAATTGATATTCTCTCTCATCAATGTTTTTATCTCTCTCTCCCTCTCCCTTCCTCTCTCTCTCAAATCAATAAAAGAAAAAAAAATTTTTTTAAAGAATATGAGAAAAATATTTGCCACTTACATCAGAGACAAGAGGTCAGTATAACTTTATATAACATATAAAGACATTAGATAGGGAATAAAAGAGCAACACACTAAAGAAAACTGGACAAGAGATATGAACAGGAAGTTCATCAAATAAAATGCAAATAGGCCTTAAAACGGGGGGGGAAATACTCTATCCTGCACATAATAAGATAAATGCATGTTAAAACTATGCTAAAGTATCATATTTAATCAATTGAGAAAAATGCCAAACTGGGACCACAGAGCCTAGTAAGGAGCCTGTGGGGAGGCAGCCACACCCCCAGGCTGCAGGTGGGAGCGAGGATGAACCGGGACTCGTATGGAGGGAACTGGGCAAGATCTGGCATAGGCATTTTCCCTTTGACCCAGCAGCCTGTCTTCTAGAAGTCTCTCGCAAAGAGAGACGGGCAGAAGTTGCAAATACTTTCATAATTAGCAACCTAACCGTCCCTCAGTCGAGTACTGGCTGAATAAACTATGGCCTCTCTCTCTGTGTATTTGCAATGGAATGATACCTGGCTATATTAGTTAAGTGGGGGGGAAGATACACATACACATGCTTATACATATACACACAGACATACACACACATATGCTCATGGAAAGAAAAAGAAATGGTGGAAAGATAAGGAAAATATGAATAAAATGTTTTCCTTCATGGGGAGAGAGGGAGCAGGATACTGAAGACAGTGTTAGAAGCTGGGCTTGGGAACCATGTTGATGTTTTACATAATTATGAAATAAAATTCAATAAAAATAAAAAAGACAATTCCTAAAAATTTTAACTTACTGCGTATGAAGTTGGTCATACCTCAGGAAGATGAATCACTTCAAGGTGTGTGGTTTGAAACATAATAATTTGACTGTACATCCTTAGTGGTATACACACACCCTAGACAAATAAACTGCAGAAATCTTAAAACACTCTTATTATTTATATTGCTAGAATTATTCTGAAACTTTTATACACACACATAAGGTAACACAAAGTAAGTGATCATGGTAATGTTGTTAAGAACTTCCAAGATTCAGGGTACAAAATAAAAAAATCAAAGAAATTAAGTAAAAACCTGATGGTCCTAAATATAAATTGGGAATATCAGTATCAACTCACGATTTTTTACTAAAAGAAAATCTTGTTTCTATTGAAAAGGCCTAGAACAAAATGACCAATCATAGTACATGCTGTGGAACATCACAAGTCTCACTTAGAACTAAAACACTGCTGCTCACACCTGTTCTCCGCTAAGTCCCTCTGCGGAAATCACCCTCAGCCAAGGAGCTGCCTCACCCAAGGTTTACTCCCTCCCCAGGTCCGCTCACATCCAATGACGCACTTAAGCGGGGATTATAAAGACCGGCACCCTTTTGTCAAGGCAGGCAACCCCGCTGCAGAGCGCCCCACGGGATCAGCTGAGTCTCCACCGCCACCTCACCACAGCCCAGCTCTTCTCTCTGCCCAGCCCACTTCTGTCCCTTCCCACGGGTGCTGATCCCAAGGGCAGCTCCCCGCAAACCTCCTACACCTACGTCTCTGTCTCAGCCTACTCCCCAGGGAACCCAACCGAACACTGCAACCCAGGAGCAGCGAACATCGTGAGTTTGTGCAGACTGAGGCATCAAAACACAATTTCTTACTATAAGAACAAGGGCTCCTTGGAGAAATAGCCAATCCCAAGTCTGGGGCAAGAAATTTACAGGACAAGCCTGTAATGTCTGGTTCTATCAGAAAGCAAGGACACTAACAACCAGGACAGAGGAAGAATTAAAATAAATCAGGGCCAACTTAAGGAGACTCCAAATGGTCAAAGATGGAAAATTTGTACAACAAAAAGAAAAATATCTTTAATGCACTGAAACATGTCCAGTATGTTAAAACCCCTAAGTTCATAATAGTATTTTTTAAAGAGAAAAGACCAATACATTGGTTACCTTTGGAAGGTACTTGCATACCAATTCATTATTCTGGAATGTGAGAAATACAGCAAAAAAAATAAAACCTTCACCCTGCATGAATTATACCTTAGAATCTTGTAGTACTTAATGAAGAAATTTTTCTTTATAAAAATATGCCAATAATTCAACAACAATAGTAACAGAAACAAAATGGTACAAAATAAACAAAATGTTTATTAGCTTGAAAACACACACGAGTTGAAAGTAAAGGATGAAATAAGTTGCCAAAAAAGAACAGGAGTGACTATACTGGTATCACACAAAATAAAATGTAGACAAAAAAATTGTTACTAGAGACAAAGAGAATTTTATAATAATAGAAGAGTCAATCCATCAAAAAGGCAAATCATTATAGTAAAGATATATGTACCTAGTAATAGAACCCCAAAATACTGTTTCTCTTTGTAGATGATATGATCATGAGTATAGAAAATCCTATAGAATCTACACATCAAAGTTATTAGAACTAATAAGTTCAGCAATGCTGCAGAATACAAAATCAATTGTAGCCTAGCCAGTGCGGCTCAGTGGTTGAGTGTTGGCCCATGCACCAAGAGGTCGCTGGTTCAATTCCTGGTCTGGGTACATGTCCAGGTTGTGGGACTGATCCCCAGTGGGGGGCATGCTGGAGGCAACCAATCGATGTTCTCTCATCGATGTTTCTCTCTCTCTTTCCCTCTCCCTTCCTCTATCTCTAAAATCAAAAAAGATAAATTATTATTAAAAAAAACCCTTATCTTTTAGAAATATATACTAAAATATTGTGGATAAAATTATGCCATGTTTGAAATGTATGTCAAGATAATCTATGGCGAGCAACAGGGAATGGTGGTCACTGATCATATAAGACAACCATGAATTAGTCACTTTTGCCACTTGAGTGATGGGTACAGAGAAGCTTAATGTATAATCTTTGTATTTTCATACATGTTAAAATTCTTCACCAAAAATGTTTTCACAGAAATACACTAAGCACCTTTGGCACCATGCCCAATGGCAAGTGTTTTCATGTGCACTGCTATTCATGTGACTCATGCAGTACTGGCCACTAGAAGGTACCACAATAAAGGGATCCTTTGCTACCCTTCTGCAGCAGTATAAGATCTTATACTCCCATGTGGCAACACTAGCCAGCTTTTATGGGGCGGACTCTTTCCACTATGCCTCAAATATAGTTAATGTTTTTTCATAATGAGGGAGGAAGGAGGGACTAGCTGATCTTTGAATTTACAGGTTTTATAGGTCATCCTTAGTAAAGAATGCCATGGTCTCTGGTAAGGGATTTTTGTTACTGCATGCCAAGACAACACAGGGTCTCAAATCAGGCACATCCCTGCAGAAGGTATTTGGACACAAGGTAGAAAAATTATCTTCCTCAAGAAGAGGTTAGACTCGCTGCATCAATCCCCCTGCTACTATCAACCCAAATCACTTGTGCTGAGAATGCTACATACTGTATTTGACCACTTTGCACCTCTGGGTGTTTGTAAGATGGCAAAGACAAAGATGTCAAAGGTCCAAGATATTCACTGGGAGCTTAAAAAAAAAAAAACTGCATTGGCCCAATCCTCTCCAAGTGACACCTGTAAAGCCTTTTCAAAGCCATTAGCTTCTGACCTCTCTCTCTCTCTCTGCTTTTTGCTCTCAAACTCACTTGAAAAATACTCTCAAAACTGTGTCTATTCAAGCCTGACACATACGTATGCACGTGTGTGCATCAGTGGCTTCGACACGCACTTGCTTTGCTCAGAAAAGCAACACAACAAATACAAGCCACTTTTTAATTGGGTAGAACCATTTTTTTAAGTCAATTTCATAAAAGGAAGCGAAAACCTAGATTCCTTGTTCCTTCTCCCTCATCCAAAATCTACATGAGTCCTTTCCTGAAAAAAAAAAAAACAGGGGGCATTTTTCTGCATTGATACTGCCATCTTTTGGGAACATACACCTCATTCTATTAGATATTTAAAAGGGTAGGTCATACTCAATTCTATTTCTGTCCATGCCATGTGAGAATATGCCAAATAAAATCAAGCAAATGTAAAAAGAATTGAAAATCTAAACTCAGTCCACACCCTTGGATTGAGCTCCCCCTGCCTTCCCCAGCTCAGGTCCCGTGTAAGAGGAAGAGAACATCGGAAGTCAGCGATGGGGCCAGAGAAGAGCAGATGAAATGTCAACGGGATTACATAGTCCACTACGACTGAGAGCTGGGAAATGGAGGCGCTAGTGATCCTTGGTTCAGGCCTTCGTGAATCTGAGTGTTTTTACACAGCTAACAGAGTGCAATCCTGAGAAAGAAGTGGCTGTTTATGAGACATCTAGAAACATAGGCCTGGAGCCAGAGCCTTCTGGATTCGTCTTTGTTTCCAGGGACCAGCGTTCCTGGGACACCCTGAGGCTCTGACACGGAGCCATTCCTCCAGTAACCTTCCAAATAGCTCAGCCCTGCCCACAGAGGACGCCTGGATATAACGTGGGTCCCACGGGCCAAGTAGACAGCCAGGAAAGGGTCCTCCTAGGTCTGTTCCACCTCTGACATGTTCTGACACCATGGGCACAGGCCTGAGTAGTCACACGGGCCCCAGGTAGCCCTATTTCAGAACATTCATAACCTAAACCCAACTTTTTATGTTGAATTGAATGAAATGAATGCACTGGGTCCCCGTATCCATGTTGAACAGAAGAAAAGAGTAAACGGCTAGGACTTTGGAAACTTGTTTTTGAGTTGCTCTTTTCCAGCTACGTGACCTGGGAAGGTAGATTTTGATCTATGAAAGATGACAGACACACTTTGATGGTAAAATGACAAATGCAAAAGTCTTTTGAAAACAAAACATAAGATACAAATAAAACCTTATTCCAAAAATAAGAGATGGAAATAAGAGTACCCCTACATTCCCCTGCCTGGCCCTACCCCTCCCGTCTCTGGCTCCCTCCGCCGGGTACAGAGGGAATGAAGGAGTTGCATCGTTCCCTTTAGACCTCTATGTGGTGAGGCTGCTCCCCTCTGGAAACACCAAGGACCCCTATAACGCACACAGTTCATCTCCAAGCAGAGGACCACTCAGACGGCTGAACAATTTCCCAAGCCAAGTAGCCAGAAATCAGTCCTATTTGTAAAAAGCAAAGAATTACACTCAAGAGATTTTCAACCAGAAACTGGAAAGATGTGGACTATGCCACAAGAGGGGAGCCTTAACTCTGCAGCAGGTACCCCATCAAGTCTCCGACTGCGTCACATCACACAGAGGAGCCCACATACAGATGGCTTGGTGGTGACACTCTGGGGCCAGGGGCAGGAGCTTTCGAGACTCTGAATACACTTCAGCCAAAGTAATAGTTCTCCCCACCCCAGCGTCCCAGCCTTACTCACCGTCTCCCACCGTCCTTCAGGAGCACTTCTATTGTAGTGCCCAACACGAGACACCGTGATGTGTTTCACAGTTCTCCTCACCCCGCAAGTCCGATCATTGCTCTCCCTAGACTAAGCTCTTCCATGGAAGGGACTGTGTATTGTCATCGCCACAGCCCCAGCCCCCGGTGCTAACTACTGCCCACAGCTAGTAAAAGAGCGTCCCTCTTACGTGGAGTAACTAACAAAGGCTATCATGCTTCTGTTAAAGAGTTACCAGAACTATCAAACCAGGCATGGCAAAATGAATGGCCTCTGGTGGCCAAACAAGTCAGTGGAACAGATGAAAGGGGTGGGTTGGTTGGGGGCGGTGGTGAACTGTCCATGCTTCCGGAAGAGGCAGAGCCAGGTTCTCCGTGGGAACAGAGGCCCGTGCAGATGTATCTTCGGTTCCAGGAGAACCTGGAAATCCTGTCTTCTATCTGGGATGTCTCAACTTTAATTAGAAGTGACCCACCGTGCTTTCAACATCATCTGGCTCAAATGAAAATGTGTCTCTGGGCCAGGTCCTTCCAAGAAGCCCCCAACCTGTGACCTGAGCCGGACTCTTACCCCTCCCCCAGCTCCACAGCACCCATTTTAAGCTAGACCGACTCAAATGGACATGAACAGAATCTTATCATGAAAACAGTAGTGTTACTCCTTTAAGTCTGAACTACAAATGTCAAGGAGTAGAGGGCTGAGCAGTGTGGACACAGAAATTTCCCAGGTTGGCCTGGCTCATCCCCCAATACACCCTCAACCTAATCCTTCCAGGCTAATGCTCTCCTTCATCGTCAGTCATCTGCCCAGTGATTTCACAATCAAAGTAATCTGCCTGGCGTGTGACCTTCGTTTCTGTCACGACACTGTCAAGTCCGTTCTCCCCTTCCTTTGACAAATGAGGGTGCCAGAGAAAATATCAGAGAGGAACTCTTACCCTTGTGGTGTTGATGTCACACACTCTGCCCTCATCCTGGCCAGTGGAATGTCCATGGTCATCCAGGAAGCTCCGCCCTTCTTCCCCCACTGGGACGTGTGGTGCACAGAGGCATTTAGTGGCCAAAATGAGGAGAAAATTCCTGCTCTCTGGTTGTATATGGCAGCCGCTGGGAAATGACTCTCACCTGCAGGAGAAACCATCAATCAAGTTGTAACTCCAAGGAGGAAACACACCCAAGACAAGACCTTCTGTCTCACACTCAGCACAAGGGCACTTGACTTCTTAGCCCATGTCTCAGGCCCCATTGGCTCTCAGGGAAGGGCAGCTTCCCCCCTGCAACTATCACTCCCACTGGACACATGGATCGAGAGACATCACAAGGATCTGCAACCACTCTCGGGCCCAAGGACTCTCAGATCTTGACCACAGTGGACACTTGGGGCATCTCCATGGACCCCAAGGCCAATGAAACATCCAAATATAAAACAAAGCACTAGAATGAGGACTACAGTCACTCATCACCCACACGGTCTCTAGGAGTATTGTTTTCCCAGCTAATTCATCAAGGATATACTCATACATCTCCAGTGAATACATTTTAATCCCTTTCCAAGACCAAGTTCTGAGTGTGACTGGCCTAATAGAATTAACACTGCTGCTCTAATTTAAAATCAATAGGTTTCAAAGGCTGGCCAAATTCGATTTTGCTTTATTTGTTCCCTGTTCTGTTTCACAGATTAGAAATGACTACACATGCTGGATCCGAGCCCTCTAGTTAACGCATGGTGTGTGCGTGCATGTCTGCATGTGTGTGTGTGCATGTCTGTGCATGGAGGGGGTGTATTTGGAGGGAGAATTAAGTTTGTACCAAAACAAATAAAAGGACAAATTTAAATTCTCTCTCCGAAAAAAATAAAGCAAGCCAAACCTTTTCGATTCCCAACAGGGTAAGCCTCGCCTCCTGTGGACACACGCCCATGGCTTTATATTAGCCTCTGAGCATCCACCATTGATTTCCATGCTTTCCAGTCAATGCCGGGTCCAAAGGTGTGGGTTTGGGGAGGAAAAGGAAGAGCTTGATTCCGAGCTTCAGAGAACGAGTGGAACAGGGCCTCTGGCTATGTCAGTCACTAGCAAACATTGGTTATTGTTGAAGACCTGCAGGACATTGTGCCAGGCACTGGGACTACACACAAGAAGCAAAGCCTGCCCCTCTCTCCCCCAGGAACCCACAGGTCCAAGGCCGAATACTCAACAAGTAAAGGTGTCCTGACAACATCAAGGAGGCAGTGGAGAGGAAACAAAGCAGACCAGCTGCCGAGCTGGTCCCAGCGAACCAGGGCAATTCTTCAGTGAGTTTCCACCTCTAATAGAGATGCTAAAGGAGAAAGATTCAGGGGAAACTGCAGGTCTACCCAAACTGATCTTCTGAGATAGGATTCTTGGCAGAAGAGTTAGAGAAATCTCAACAGGGATCAATAAAATCGATTCAGGAGCGAAAATAATCCTCCTCCTCTCCCTCACCCTCCCCTTCCTCTTCTGGGGCCTCCCAGCTGCCTGTCGTTGGGTCAGCCTCGGATATTTGCATCCAGATGAAACAAAGAGGTTCTTCTGTGCCTTTTGACAGATAGTCTTCCTTTCCCTATCAGACTTCTTTCCAAATGTAGCGCAGTTTAAGGGAAGGTAAAGTTAACTAAGTACTTAGGCTGTTGAGTACTTATAAGAAGCCCCAAGCACTGCTGGGCACAGCCCATCACAGAAGAACAGGGCTGGCCCAAGGACAGGCAGATTGTGAGCTTAGCCACGTTGATCATTTTTACGGAAACAGGTACCTAGTGGGAACCTCCATCAATGTCTGATGAATGGATAACATCCCAGCTGTCCCTTTCTCTCTCTCTCTCTCCCCTCAAAATTCAGAGTTCTGATGCCTTGCCTCATTTTCCACCACTATGATTCCTGTCCAAAAAAAACTGGATTTGGGCCCTGGCCAGTTTTTCTCAGTGGTTAGAGCATCGGCCTGTGGTCCAGAGAGACCCAGGTTCGGTTCCTGCTAAGGGCATGTACCTCGGTTGCAGTTTGTCCCCGGCCCTGGTTGGTCGTGCGAGTGGTGGCCGCTCGATGTGTCCCTTTCACGTCAATGTTTGTCTCTCTCTCTCTCTTCCTCTCTCTCCCTCTTGCTCTATCTGAACAAAAAATGGAAAAATGTCCTCGGTGAGCACATGGAAATGCATTTCTAGTCAATACCTCTAGGTGTGAATTTACATCCATTCACATCCTTCTTAGAACAGTCACATTCTAAGTGTGACCTCTCTACAGAAAACGACAACTAGCATTTCCTGAGTCCCCACAACAGGCCAGGAACCTTCCCAGGGGTTTCACGCACGCCCCTGCTGTCTTCAGCCGTGGTAGGTGGTAAATGCTGATGTTCCCAATTTCACAGGAGGGACATGAAGCCTCAGAGAAGCTATTTGCCCAAAGTCTCACACCTAGTGAGTACCAGGGCCAGGATCCCCTTGCAGGCAGGTCTGCCCGATTTCAATGAGTGTAAAAATCAAGAGCCACAGTTAGCTGTTGGGGAAGGTTAAAGAAGGATTAAGAGAAGTGGGCAGAACATGCCCCCAAACAGCAGGCTTTGGGGAAGAAAGATGTACATATCCAATACCTTCTCTTCCTCCTTAACAATCTGCAAGTGTTTCTATTTCTCTGTGTGCATGCCTCTCAGTGTGCAACTGATCAAAGGAAGAGTGTGGCTGGTGACTGAGCACACTTTGCTGAGTGATTCATCAGGATGCTGGCAGAACATCTCCGCAGAATCCCTCTCTCCTTCCCTTCCTGCATTGCCCCCAGCATGGCTGCATTGCCTAGTGAGTTGACCACAGCATTCAAACTGGACAGAATGACCGCCTCCCGAGGGAAAAGGTGAACAGAAGGCGGCATGTTGGACTCTTTCATCGTCCAGAGACCCGACTCCAACCCCGAAGCAGAACGAGGAATAGCAAACGGACAAGCAGACGGAACACAGGAGGGTCATGACCCCCACGCCCTCCTCCCAGGACTCAGAATGTCAGCAGAAGGACACCCGTGAAAACATCAGCTGATCTCAGTGCCTGAGAGATCAAAGCAGACACCGTGATTAACGCTACAGCGCAGGTCTGTGTCCTCTGTCCTCGCACAGAATCCTCAGTGGACCTGCTCACATTCTAAAATATTGGCACCTCAGTGCCACCCACGAGCCTGAGAAAGCCTCCAGTTAGGAACCGTGTCCTAATGCCAATCTTCACCTCAATTCTCCCGCTTGCACATGGTGCTCGACACAATGCTATCCAGCCAAGCCCTCCCCCGGGAGCTGGCCGGGCGGGAGTAAACTCATTCAAACGTGCGTCGTGAAAGGCAGCGGGTCAGCAATGGAAGCAAAGGAGGAAAGTGCAAAGGTCAAAGTTGATTGCCAAGACCCATCCCAACACTTTCTAAAAGAGTGTTATCCTGGAGAGGCAGCCTCTCCAACCCCGATGGGTTCATCGTGACGGGGGTGTTAAATGCCCAGACCTCAGAGTCCCAGGTATCATTAGGTACCCCCAAAGCCCCCTCGTTCTGATTCCAGGCTCCTGGAGGCACCTCCTGCCCATTTCAGTTCCCTGGCACCTCGCCAGCAGCCAACACAAGCGTTCACTCTGTCCATTAGTTCTATTAATCAGTGGAACCTCCTAAGGCAGGGAAGGGTTTACTACTCAGTTCCCGTGGGTTTCTACGCAAGCCGAGCTCCTAGAGTCTGATCAGCTCTGGGAGGCTGGAAAGTGAGTTTCCAAAGCTGCAAGGCCGAGGGAGAGCCTGACCCGGCCTGTGCTAGGTTTCCAAGCAAATGGCACCTTTGGGCACCCTGCCGGCACCACCCAGCTTGCCTGGAGACATCCTGACCTTGCGAACTGCGGCCGTACATGTCTCCGCCTCAGCTAGGATGTTTGGAAGTGAGGTGACTCTTTCTTGGAGGGGCTGTCCTTTGCCTTCTAAGATGGTTAGTGGGTCCAGCCAGTGCGGCTCAGTGGTTGAGCGTCGACCCATGCACTAAGAGGTCACCAGTTCGATTCCCGGTCAGGGCACATGCCCAGGGTGTGGGCCCGATCCCCAGTGGGGGGCATGCCGGAGGCAACCAATTGATGTTCTCTCTCATCGATGTTTCTTTCTCTCCCTCCCTCTCCCTTCCTCTCTCTCTAAAATCAATAAAGGAAAAAAACAATTTTTTAAAAGAGAAGGATAACGGCATCCCTGGCCTCTACCCACTCGATGCTGGTAGCATGTCTCCTCCCTGTCCCCAAGAGTTGTGACAACTAAAATGTCTCCAGACATTGTCCAAGTTCCCCTGGAGAGCAAAATCATCCCCAGTCGCGAACCACTGTTGGAAAGTAGAGTAAAAGGACCGCAGACACGTATTGGGAAGCTGTACGTTCAGAAAGCTCAGAACGACAGAGTGTCCTAACACGTCATCCGCCGACAGGGGCTGGGGATATTCCCCCACACGCTTGTTCTTCCAGGATTCAGTCGTGGCCTCTCTGGTGTCGGACAAGCAAAAGTTGGCAAATGAGGAAAGATAAAAGCAAGGGTAACCTTTTGTTGAAACTCCAAGCATGCTCCATGCAGTCTGAGTCTAGAGTAAAGGTCAGTGACTTTCTCTGAGAGTCTGTCTTTTATGTGTGCCCGCTCTGTGTGCCAGGATGACACACATGCACTGGTACAGCTTCAAAGCCCTGGCCGGCTCCAGCTTCTGCAGACGGTGGTGCCCTGGCTGACCACTCCTGCTCCCCACCAAAGCGCCAGGCTTGTGGAGAGTCACCGGGGTCCCAGGAAACATGCAAATGCACATCGGTGTTGTTGTCTTGCCACTAGCCCTCCATCACAGACCAGTTGCCAATAAAATCTGAATTGAAGTAGTAGTCATAATAAAAGGTGAAATTCAACCTTACCCGTGTCCTGCTTTTCACTAATGAGAATTATGGGAATTGTGGTCCAGGGTTTTGCTTAAATAAAATTAAAATATCACGTTCGGACCACCATACTTGGATTTAGTATGCTAGGAAAATTGTACTCATATTTAAATCCTATAATCCAAAGCAGTCAGAATAACAGCACACCTCCCAGGTGACTCAAACGGATTACTAAGAATATCCCTGCACTAGTCACTGTTTCCAAATTATCAAAATTTAAGAAATACATTAAAATATGAGAAACCCTTGAATATACAATAATTAAAAAAAATTGTCTGATCTGTCATGAGAAGAAAATAAAAACTTCTCAGGTCTAATATATTCAGGGATTAAAAATAAATTTCCGAAAGTTCTAATCTTAGAAAGAAAACCCAGAGAGCGCTTTCCAAAGTAAAGCCTCTAAATTATGTGTCAAAGGTTAATATACATTATATTCCCCTTGCCCCGCAGATGAGCGACTACCAGACACCCCTCAGGCTGGCAGCAGGGGGCTCTAAACACCACTCTGCTCCCCTCTGGTCCTGGACAACCTCCCCGGGGGGCAGAGAGGCAGCCAGTCAGGTCCAGAGACAACCTACAGACAGTCCTGTCGAAGGGTGTGCGCCTCGCAAGAGGAAGCAAAACCACATAGCCACTGACCCCAGCAAGGTCACCTTCATGAGCCGACGGCACTCTTAGTGGCCCGTGTGACCATCACCATTCCACTGGCCCCAGGAAGGACTACTCTGCCCTGGCTCCTCCACTTTGCAGGGATCACCCACAAGCCAGGCTGGCCAGAAGCAGGGGCTCTGGCCTCCGCCAGGAAACTGTCAGCAAATCAGCCCACCTGAGGGCTTAAACCCTGTGCTCAGTCTCACCTGTTCCCAGGTTTTCAATGTCTACGCATCAAATGTCTGCACCAACAGTGATGAAGAGAACTGAGAGCAAACAGTTTGGGAGGGTTTAGAGGTACACACAAATATGCAATGATAATAGGGGTGTAATTTGGTTCAAGAAGACCTGGAGAACACTGTAGCAATGCGTATCACAAAGTTCCACAGTTATACATCTGGAATGCATCCTGAGAAATAAATCAGACGTGTGCAAGAATGCGTGACAAGGATGTTTCCTGCATCATTAATTATTCATAAGAGCAAAAGGCCAAAGGCAACCTAAGTGTCCATCAGTGCAGGAATGATTACATGAATTGGGAGGTGGCCACGCACCAGAGACTGTGGCCATTGCAAACGCTGAAATAACCATTGTAAACGCCCCTGTATACGAAGTCAGGCCCTGTCCAAGTGTCTGCATGTCCGAGTCTACTTACTCCTCACAACCCTCGTACAAGAAGTAATTTTATTGCATTCCTGTACAGATGGAGAGACTGGTAAATAGAGATGTTAACTATCTCTCCAGGGTCAACAGCTATAACCAAGTGACAGCTTCACGGTTTGAATTCAAAGATTAATGCTCTAAAGCCGGTCTCTTAACCACTATGTGCTCAACATGCTAAGTAAACAAGGAGAGGAATTTATACAATATATGGCGTAATCTGATTCTTATAAAATATGTCTGATTATATAGGGAAAAAAAAAACCTGTAAGAATATACAGCAAAATGGTAAACACATTCTGCCTGGGTGATGGAATGTGGGGTGGTTTTTGCTTTCTCTGTACCTCTCAACATGATGTGAAAATCGTTGCAAATACTGTTTTACGAAACACTAAAGAGAATAGTTGTTTCTGCTTGGGGAAAGAAACGGTGCTGAGCAGCCTTTAGGATTTGGGGAGGGGGAGGTCTAGACGTTAAGTGAACTTACAGATGTGGCTGAGATGGACTGCAGAGGTGGTCCTGTGTCGTTTGTAGGAATCACGGGCTTTGCTGTTCGTTGGCATCTGCTTTGTGGCAGACACTGTCCGAGAACTACGGAGGACAAGAGACAGCCGGCTCTTGCCCTGAGTCTGTGGAAACCCAGAAGAGCTCGCAGGAGGGTAAATAGGTAAATAAATGATCACAATCACGACAGGCTGAATACGTGGGGTACCGTGAGGAGAGGTACCCAGAAGGTGCTTCTGAAGTTCAGAGGAGGGAAAGGGTCCCTCCAGGATAGGGAAGTAGGGACAACCACCGTGAACAGGTGGCACCGAGCTGAGCCCTGTGGGCCTGGTCAGATATGAACAAGTAAAGGAGACAGGTTGGAGCCACAGGCCCTTCTCCGGGGAGTGCACGGAGCATGTGCAGGGAGGTTGGCATAGATAGCGGTGGGGCGGCCAGGATGGAGCCCTGGGACCTGGGTACTTACACAGACCATTTCTTAGGATATCAAGGACCCTGCCTGTACCATCCACACCTTTGTGAGCCAGGAATAACCTAGGTGACAGAGGTCCCTAGGAAAGGAGAACCATTGCACGCAAATCTGTGAAACAAAGGGTACCAGACCCCAGGCTCCCGGATAGTTAGCCACAAGGAACCGGAAAGATGTAGAAGCCTCTTGGAGTTATCGTTGTTGGTAGAAATCTAAACAATTCGAGACTTCCACTGGGTACAGCAATCCACCAGAGAATGTGGTGATGGAAAGAGAATTCAGGAGGTCCTTGACCTTCACTGGGGAAAATAATCCTGATTTTTCACTAACTTCTAACTGAGATTTAGCAATTCTTCTCATTAAAAATGCAGGCAGGCCCTGGCTGATTTGGCTCAGCAGTTAGAGCATCAACCCACGGACCAGAGAGGCCGGGGTTCAGTTCCTGCTAAGGGCACATACCTCGGTTGCAGTTTGTCCCCGGCCCTGGTTGGAGTTATGTGGGTGACAACCAGTCAATGTGTCTCTCTCGTGTCAATGTCTCTCTCTCTTCCTCCCTCTCTCCCTCCCGCTCTATCTAAAGATAAATGCAAAAAATGTCCTCGGGTGAGAATAAAAATAAATAAATCTAAAAAAATAAAAATAGCCCTGGCCAGTTTGGCTCAGCGGTTAGAGCGTCGACCTGCAGTCCGGAGAGACCCGGGTTCGGTTCCCGCTAAGGGCACGTACTTCGGTTGCAGTTTGTCCCCAGCCCTGGTTGGTCGTGTGGGTGGCAGCCACTTGATGTGTCCCTTCACATCGATGTTTCTCTCTCTCTCTCTCCCTTCCTCTCTCTCCCTCCCACTCTATCTGTACGAAAAAAAAAAAAAAAAAAAAAAGGAAAAATATCCTCGGGTGAGGATAAAAAAATAAAAATAAAAATACAGGCAGGCCCAGGCCAGTTTGGCTCAGCAGTTAGAGCATCAGCCCTTGGACCAAAGGGCTGAGGGTTTGATTCCTGGTCAAGGACATATCCCTGGGTTGCAGGTTTGATCCCTGTCCCCTGTCGGGGTCTTGTGAAGGCAACCAATTGATGTGTTCCTCTCACATTGATGTTTCTCTCTCTCTCTCTCTTGCTCTCCCTCTCTCTTTCTTTCCCTCTCTCCCTTCCACTCTACCTAAAAAAATCAATGGAAAAATATCCTCAGGGGAGGATTAACAAATAAAATTTGTTTTAATTATGTGGTAAATTATTAATGAATGAATGAGTTGGTTGACAACTGTTAGGATTAGGGTTAGGGATAGCTACTGGCCACTTCCCTTCTATGTCAATTTTTTTTTTTTATCCTCACTCGAGGACACTTTTGCATTTATCTTCAAATAGAGAGATAGAGAGAGAGAAACATTGACGAGAGATAGATGAAGACTGGCTGCCACCCACACAACCCCAACCGGGGCCAGGAACAAACTGCATCTGAGGTACGTGCCCTTAGCGAGAACTGAACCAGGGACTCTGGTCCACGAGCCAACGCTCTAACCACTGAACCAAACTGGCCAGGACCCATGTCAAATTTTAATATCACTCTGCCCACTGCATTACTGGGAGAAAAACAAAATCATAGCAAATGTGCTTTTGAAATTGTGGTCACCGCAGAAGAATAGTAGCTTATTTATCAACTACTGCAGAAGGGAAACACAGATTTTTCTTAATAAAAACAGTTTTCATCAGGGATAAGACAGATATGTTTAACACACACACAATAAGCTATTGGATCAAGCTATATCATAAAACAAACACAAAACACTCAATGGAAAAGTTGGCCTGTGGCATAAAATAAAAGCACTAACCCAGAGCGCAACAGAAGTGATGCTGGTTGATGAAATCGCCCACAGACCCCACCTGGCCAGTGATGAAAGCAATGGACAGCACACCCGCATGAGGAAAGGCAGAGGATAAACCAGCACGCGGGCACTACGCGACTTACCCTGCTTCTGTAAGAAACGGACAGTCATCACTCTAAGGCACTTCTGCCTACATATTAAAATAGCAAAGCCTCATTTCACACAGGTGAGCTGAATCAAACCAGTCTGCAGCCTGGACACAATCTGCAGGCCTCAAATCTGCATCTCTCCCCATCCCCATGGGCTCCTCTTTGACTCTGTTCTTCTCCCTGGGAATTTCTTCTACCTGCTGCGGAGCCCAGGGGCGTGTATCTTCCCCGCAGATCCCCCTCCGACAGCCCAGACTCACAGAACTGCCTACTGAGCGTGGCATGCAAACTACCCGGCCTTAAAATAAACAGTTCTGCGCGTTCCCTTCACCCTCTATTCCCGAAGTTCCCTCAATCCCTTCCCTTCCCTATCCCGCCAGCCTCCGCTTTAGTTCATACACTTAGTAATTTTCCATGGTTTTCTACAATGGTCCTCCCCACTCCTTACCTTCCAATTCATTTTTCATGCCAGCTAACAATACCCTCTGAGATGCATAGGTTTTTTTTTTTCCCTGCTGCTTTCTAGTTGTCTGACTTGAGTAAATTATTAAAACCTCTCCCTGATGCTGCCGCATCTGTATAGATAGATAGATATAATATGATAAATTAACATAATAACATACTAATACCTACATCAAAGTGTCAGTATAAAAATCAAATGTTAGTATGCATATCGTGTTTAGAACAGTCAGCACTTACTATAAGTGCTATATAAATATTGATTATTATTCTTGCCCGGCCAGTGTGGCTCAGTGGTTGAGCATCAACCCATGCACCAAGAGGTCGCCAGTTTGATTCCTGGTCAGGGCACATGCCCAGGTTGTGGGCCAAATCCCCAGTGGGAGGCATGCAGGAAACAGCCAACTGATGTTCTCTCTCATCGATGTTTCTATCTCTCTCCCTCTCCCTTCTTCTTTCTCTAAAATCAATAAAGAAAAAAAAATTTTAATAAAAATATTTTTATTTTTATCATTAAGTATTGCCAGTGCCCTGAGTGTAATTTGAGTAAGAACCTGAATTCTAAGTTCACAGAATCGGCCTCACCTATTTGACGCTTCCCCCCCAGGTAGACACACCTGTGGCAGACCACCTAGAGCAAGCCACCAGAGCTCATCCACAGGCCTTGGTCTCCTGTGCCCCTTTAGGTTCATCCTTGTGTTTGCTCCCTGTTCCCCTTTCAAACCAACTTAAAAAGCTACGAGATTAGTTTTAACTAACAGTGCAAAGGAAGGCCTTCAGACATCCCCCCCCACCCCCCACCCCCGTGTCTCCTAGGGCTCCTTGGATACAAGCGAGAGCTACTGTGTGGCTGAAACAAACCCACTTTTTGTCAGAAGCCGATCGGAAGCTCTCAGGGTCCGAGGGAAGTCTGAGGACCCATGCCTGGAGTCAGGGAGGAGGCGGGCACTTCGGAAGGACTGGGAGCAGAAAAAACGCTCATCGAAGGAGAGGTCTGGCCAGGGAGCCGCTAACGGGAGGAACACATTCAGTGGCCTCGTCCATCTTGGAGTCACTCAACTGACAGGGCGTCTGACAGGCTGAGCCTGTGCCACCTGACACCCAGTGGCTGTCCTGGGGCTGGACCAGAAGAAGCTGGCAGCGCAAACCTCCAGGGCCATCCTTAGCATTCACTGTTCCACGGAGACAGCATTCCAACAGGGAGGGATAATTACCCAAAGGAAATTAAGGGGCTGCAGGAAGAGGAAACAGACAAGTGGCCAAAAGTTGCATTCAGTTTTCCCAGAGAGCTCTCCACTGTTGACCTTAAAATACAAGAGAGAGAGAACGCAGAAGATGAAAGCACTTCAGGAATCAAGGAACAGGGCGAATTAACGACCTGGGTGACGGAGCCCCTCTCCAGTACCTCCAAATCACACTGCAGACAAGCCAGTGATGTCATCCAGCTCCACTTCCCACGAATACCCTTCCCTCTCCACGGGCGGCCAGAGAGACTTTTCTAAACCCCAAGTCAGAATGTATCAACACCCGGCAAAAACTTTCAGTGGCTCCCTGGTGTCTTCAGGAGAGAGTCCAGACTCCTCGGATTTCAAGCAAGACCATCCCTGCCTGTCTCTCTGGCCTCGGTGTCCACCAGCCCACTTCGGACACCTCTGCCTCGGTCCCGTCAAACTGTTTGCCATCCCCGACCTCACCGTGCGCTCTCATCTCCAAACCTCGTCCAAGCTGTTCCTCTGTCCCCTTCTTTTCCCGTTAATTCCAGTTTTGTCCTGAAGAAATCAGCTCCAATGTCACCTTCTCCAGGACACTTTCCCAAAATGCACCGCACACACACGCTCATGCACACACATCTAATGCCTACAGGCACCTCCTCTTTGTGCTTGCAGAACCCTGATTCTTGACCATATCACTGCCTCAGAGTGATGCATGCCGGTGTCCAGGACAGCAGACAGGAGGACGATGTCTGGTGGACATGTAACTAATTGAACGTTCGGCTTAAGGGTAAAACACTAGTATTTTCCTGCTCAACATAGAGGGGTAAAGGGTGCTTGGGGTGTTCTTCTCATCATCCAGCCTTTCCCAGGGGCTCAGGGACGCTGGGATGAAGTTGCCTGACCAAGCTATTGTTTCTCTGTACCCAGTCTGAGCACCTGGCATGCTGTGTCTGACATTTCCAAAGGACTGGAGAAAAGCATTCGCTGGGCTAGAAGACAGAGTGATGTTGCCAAATCATAAATCCTCAGCATATTTTCAACAAAAGCCTCAGAGAGCCAAGTGCCTTTTGCTATAGTAAGTTGCCACGGTGACTATTTATTTCGTGGGGTGCAAAAACAGTTTTACTAAACTTTTAAGAGCTATAATAAAATAAATATGATGGTTTATATAGCATCTAATCCATTATTTGGAAAGTAGAAAATAACGCCTTTCTGCTTTACAAACATGCCATCCTGCTCAGGAAAGCCATACTGGAAGGAATTTTTTTTTTTTTTAATGCTCTGCCCAGAACTACCTACTATGACTAAGTCCATACTTCATCAACATAAAAACAGTTATAAAGTAATGAGATTCCCCAGGCAATGCAAATGAAAAAGATTTCAATTTGACTTATTAAAATGAATTCTTACACCTCTCCTTTCTCCAGTGCATTTTCTTTTTTTTTTATCCTTACCCGAGGACATTTTTGCATTTATCCTCAGACAGAACGGGAGAGAGAGAGGGAGGAAGAGAGAGAGAAAAACATGGATGTAAGAGAGACACATCAAGTGGTTGCCACCCACACGACCCCAACCAGGGCCGAGGACAAACCGCAACCAAGGTACATGCCCTTAGCAGGAACCGAACCCGGGACCATCCGGTCCGCAGGCCGATGCTTTAACCGCTGAGCCAAACTGGCCAGGGTTCCAGTGCATTTTCTCAGTGCGCTCGCCTTTCCCTGACTTTCCAAGCTCTCCATGCAAGGCAGAAGGGGCGGGACGGAGCCAGAAGGAAGCAAGGACACCTTCGGAAGAGCACTCGTGTCCCCCAGCAGTGACAGCTCAGGACTGAACCCCGGAGACAGACATCTTAGGTACCGTCTCTGGACAGGCCTTCCTCCCTAGACACTAAAAGTCCTCACTCCACAGGAAATAGGAATGCAGGCTGGGAAAAATCAAGCTTTGCATACCCTGGAGGGAAATATGGCTTTTTTTTTTTTTTATCCTCACCGGAGGACATTTTTCCATTTTTTTGTTCAGGTAGAATGGGAGGGAGGGAGAGAGAGAAACATCGACATGAAAGGGACACATCGAGTGGCTGCCACCCACATGACCCACCCAGGGCCGGGGACAAACTGCAACAGAGGTACATGCCCTTAGCGGGAACCGAACCCGGGTCTCTCCAGATCGCAGGCCGATGCTCTAACTGCTGAGCCAAATCGGCCAGGGCTGAAACATGGCTTTCTTTACCTGATTGTCACAGTCAAAGCTTCCATGTCTGTGGGGGTCCCACTCAAGTGAGCTGAGCACAGGAAATTCAAAATAGTTCCACATCCGACCAACTTGGTAGCTTCTGAATGCTCAGGACAGAATAGTAGAGAGTTTGGGGAAAATTGCTCCTGTTTTTCTGTTATATAAACTCAGAAAAAAAATACCGTACCTTTTTTTTAGAAGGGGTCGAGTTCTTGTATTTGAAATCATAGAAGAAATACATTGAATTGCTAATGTTCAAACTCAGCTGATATTAGACAAAAAGAAATTAAAACATACAACATAACAAAAAATGAGCCCTGGCCAGTTTGGCTCAGCAGTTAGAGCAGCGGCCCACGGACCAGAGAGTCCTGGGTTCAGTTCCTGCCAAGGACACGTATCTCAGTTGCAGTTTATCCCCGGCCCCAGTTGGGGTTGTGTGGGTGGCAACCAGTCAGTGTGTCTCTCTCACACTGATGTTTCTCTCTCTCTCTTCCTCCCTCCCTCCCTCCCGCTCTATCTGAAGATAAATGCAAAAATGTCCTCAGGTGAGGATAAAAAATAAAAAATTAACTTGGCTGTGGATTTATTCTAGACCAGTAATTTTCAGAATGTAGTCAGGGAACGAGTTCTGGGGTTCCTAAGACCCTTTAAATGGTCCATGAGATCAAAACTATTTTTATAATAAACTGAGATATTATTTTCTTGTTTCATTCTCATTTTCTCACAAGTGTCCAGTGGAGTTTTCCAGAGGGTATATAATGTGTGAGAACACAGACTAAATGGAGCAGCAAATTTTAGAATCTCACTGTCCTCCATTAAACCAGACAATAAATAAATTTATAAAAATCTAAAACAATGCTACTGTTACAATATTTTTGCTATGAAAAAGATAAGTATTTTCATAAAAATGTGCTATTTATGTTAACATGTAATGAGACTGTTATTTTAAATTAATGAATAATTAAATACTTTAAAATGTATCTACTTTCATTTCTAATATAAATATTGACAGATATAATCCACATTAACAAAAGCTATTGGGGCATGCGCAACAATTTTTTTTTTTTATCCTCAACCGAGGATATTTTTCCATTTATCTTTAGACAGATTAGGAGAGAGGGAGAAATAGAGAGAGAGAAACCTCGATGTGAGAGAGACACATCAACTAGTTGCCTCCCGCGTGACCCCAACCAAGGCGGGGGATGAACCTCAACCGAGATATGTGCCCTTCTCCAGAATCGAACGCAGGTCTCGTTAGTCCTCAGGCAAACGCTCTAACTGCTGAGTCAAACCTGCCAGGGCAACAATTTTTAAGCATATAAAGATTCTGAGACCAAAACATTTGAGAATGCTATTTCATTGAAATCTCAAATTTGTTTTCAATTTTTTTATTGTGGAGAAATACACATGACATAAAATTGACCGTCTTGATCATTTTCAGGTGTACAGTTCAGTGGTATTAATACACGTATGATGCTATACAACCGGCACCGCCATCCGTCTCCAGAACTCTGTTCATTGGTGAAACAGAAACTCGATACCCAAACTGGAACTTGTGTGTGGCTGGTGTACGTCTGTCCAATGGGCTAAGCGGCCCACACCAGTGAGCACGCCATCTGCCCGTGTATCTGTGCGGACGGCCACGCACAGCGGGCCCTGGTCCTGGGAGAGTGAACGCCCTCTCCTCCACAATCCTGCAGTCCCACGAACCCCAACTATCTAACCGCCCACTCCTTCTGACCTAACTGCCTTAGGGGGGCAGTCTGCTACCGAACCCCCATGTCTATTCATGCGTAGATGGCATTATTTCCAAGCTGCTGACACTAACTTACAAATGAAGGGCTGTAAACAGGGCTTGCTAGTGTGCTCTTCACTGCTCATGGGGGTGACGGAAGTGACTGGTAAAAAGAAACTAAGAGCAAACCCATCAGAGTTCAGGGCCACATTGCGTGACTGTGGCCCCCGTCCTGCGGACCTCAAAGCCCCATAGAAAGAGACTAGATATCCAGCTTCCACATGTTAAGTCTGGAGCAGCCAGAGAGGAAGGCCCCACGCTCATCACCAGAGGGTGCGCCACGCTGACATCGATTTCTAATTAGATCACGAAGTCTGGGAAAACTGCTTAAAAGGTAGTTTTCAAGGCATCATAGGAATGTTCACGAGGTCCCTTTTTTTCATATTCAGGGAGCCTACTCTGTAGGGTTTGTGATTTAAGGAGATGATGAGAAGGTATGGAAATAGTGATATATTTTTACATTTTGGCAAAGATAGATAGATAGATAGATAGATAGATAGATAGATAGATAGACAGATAATAGATAATAGATACAGACAGGACACTGCCACATAACAACTTTTAGTTTATACCTATAGCCCAGAGGAGGCAAGTGTCCCCAAGAACTCTCAACCTTGAAATACCTTGGGGCTAAATCTTGGCCAGGCAGTGTCTTATCACCGAGGGGAGGAAGGCAGGTGGCAGTTTTAGGACAGTGACCTCATGAGGGCACCACACTTAGAAAACTGGGATCTTAAAAAAACCCACAAGAAAAACACTACCCAGAAGATATGGTTTATTGACCTCAAAGACAAAAATGCTGAAATAGCCCTGCCAGAACCCAAGCGTCTCTTCTCAGTCCACATGTACAAACCACAGCCTTCAACCACGAAGGCTGGTTGAAGTCTCTTTAATCAATTAAATTCTTTTCCTTAAGTAAATCATAGGAAATGCTTTCAGGTTCACCTGGGCATGTCGATCAGGGCTTTAGAAAGCCAAACCAGTCCATGGAAGAATGAAAGTAAAAAATGTTAGCATGTTCAAGTCCAAAAGTTCAGTCTTCTGGCATTCCTTGATCTCAACACACTAATGATTTGCCAGAATGCAAGTCAGCATTCCTGGAAGAAGTCTTCAAGAGGGAGCCAATGTCTTAACTGATCTTTAGAGTAACTTTCAAATCTATGGTCCTGCTTAAACTATCATTCCCCACAACCATAAATTGATCATTGGGTACTCTACACTTCTTCAAAGTCCCATCAGGCATCTGTGAAGTTCATTATTGATCTTTAGGCCAGCAAATTCTGATAAACATGAGTTCCCAGAAGAAAGAACAAATGTACCTCTCTTGCATCTTTTTACAAGAGACTCATGTGTACAGAGGAAGCATCTCATGTGTGAGGAAGACCAGGTAAGGACGTTTTTCACTAAGACATGAAAATTGGCTTCTAGCCATTCCCAAGGCTCTCCCCCTGGCCTCACCCCACATCTTGGAGTGGCTTAGCATCTCCTCACCACCACGCCTTTCACTGGGGTCTCTCCATTAAGTCAGTTTGAAAGCAGCTTAGTGGTGATCAAAGAGCAAATGCTTAGAATCTCACCACAAATGTTCCCACACATCCATTCAAAGTTCTCCTAATTCAATTTATGAAAAGGATCCAAATTAACACAAATACATGACACTATTGAAGAAGAATTTTCATAGAAAGATATCTACTTTTTTTTTTTATCATAAAATCTCCAGGAAATCACCAGGTTATGGAAGGTGAAAAAGCAAAACAGGAAAGGACAAACAATAAGCTCAAATTTACCCAACAATTGGAGAAAAAGCCAGAGGTAGGATTCAAATTTATAATCTTCTAGAAGTGCTCGTACCATTTAACTCGCACACAGAGAAGTGTATGTGTTGATTTATTGAGGAGCTGGACTTAACTCCCTAACCTCTCCCAAGGTCACCTTCCACACAGACATGGGCATATATACAAACTCTCCCTCACACGCACTGTGTCTCTGTTCCTTTTCATAACCAACCTATACATGTATGATGTCCAATTCCTCACCTCCTGTCCATGTTTCACTCAGTACTAGCTTTAGGTCCCACCTCTCCAGCGTACCTCTTAACAAGGGTCCCAATTGCCCTTCTTGAATCTCTTTAATCTACTCCTCACAGCCTTCACTGACGATCTTCTAGAAATACAAACTGGCTCCTGAAATAGCACTAATTCCCTCTCACAGCCCTCAGAATAAACTCTTAAGATCCTGAACTTTGCCTAAAGAGCCCATCATGATCCGACCCCTGTCCTCTTCTCTGACCTCCTCCCGGCCACCCCGCCACCTGGTCCTCCTGGAGTTCCTTCAACAAAGCTCAGCGCTCATCCCTGACTTAGAATCCTCAAGCTCTTGCCTCAGCCTGGAATTCTCTTCCTCAGAAAGGTTTTCCCAGCTTCCCATCTAAACTAGTGCCCACACCCCACCCCTGTATTCTCCCCCACGACGTTCTTTAGAGTGCTTGCCACTACTCGTATGTTTCCATTGATTTGTTTACTGGCTCACCCCTCACCTGTCTCCCACCCATCCTCCACATCTGTTTCCTTTCGCACTGCATACCCAGCATAGTACACAGCACTGGGTAAGTAATCAAATACTTGTTGAATGGATGCTGTGTGTATATATAGAGATACAGATACGACCACACAAGTCAGTCATAAAGTCAACATTGGTAAGCATCTGCTCCATGCTCAGTTGAGGATGAGCTACTAAAGCCACTGCTGTCAACATAAAATGTTTCTCTGTAACACTATTGGCTAAAAGCAGATCTTGAGCCTTTATCATTCAACACTTGTGCAATTGAAGACAATGTAAGCCCTGGTTTGCTCAGTGGTTAGAGCGAAGGCCCGCGTACTAAAGGGCCATGGGTTCAATTCCTGGTCAAGGGCAGGTACCTGGGTTGCAGGTTTAATCCCTATCCTAGTTGGAGCACATGTGGAAGGCAACCAATCGATGTGTCTGTCTCTCTCTGTCTGTCTATCTCTCTCTCTCTTTCTCTCTCTTCTCCTCCCTCTAGACACCAGTGGAAAAAATATCCTTGGGTGAAGATTAACAAAAATAAATAGATACAGAGATAAATAAAATAAACACAATTTTATAGAGTATCTACCACAAGCAAACCATGGTGCAAGGTTCTGCAGGAATCCAAAGAGAGTGAGACCTTTTGCACACAAAGAAAAATACTACAACCTGGTCTAGTAAGTATAGCTTCAGAAGAAGAGTCTCCTTTTATAAGGGATAGGAGTGGGTGTGTTGAAAAGTTGCTAAATGTGATCTAGATAAAGGATAAAGGATGAAAATTCTTCTAAATCAGCATCTATATTTTATTGCACATTCAAAGGCCAAAAATTCAGTGGGTAACCATAAGCCACCTCTACCTGTCACCATTCAACAACGCAGTCTGAAGCCTACTAAGCACAGGGCACAGTGTTGGGGCTGCAGGGATAAACAAGGAACGCAGAATCTCCCAGTGGCTCTGCAGCCAGATGGCCAGGGGTTAGAATCCTGGCCTCACATCGTCCTGGTTGTGTGACTTTGCACAAGCCCATTCCAGAATAGAGCCCACTTCCTAAGGTTGCCATCAGGATGAAATGAGTTAATACACAGAAAGCTTTTAGTATAGTGCCTAGAACAGGGCAACAAGAAATGTTAGACACATCTAGCCCAGCCGGTTTGGCTCAGTGGTTGAGCGTCGACCCAAGCACCAAGAGGTTGCAGGTTCAATTCCTGGTCAGGGCACTTGCCCAGGTTGTGGGCCTGATCTCCAGTGGGGGGTATGTAGGAGGTGGCTGACTGATGTTCTCGTTCATGGATGTTTCTATCCCTCTTTCTGTCTCCCTTCCTCTCTCTCTAAAAATCAATAAAGAAAAATATCTCAAAAAGAAATATTACACATCTAGATTCTTGTGGCTAAACAGACTGAGGCTCAAAAAAGCAAAGTAATTTATGTCAAGAAGCCATAAAGAGGTTGCAATCAAGGCTAGAACCCAGGTCTTCAGTCTCCGTCTGTTCTCTCCCACATCTCCATAGGAGATTTCACACCAGGGCCACTCCAGAGGCTCCAACTTCCTGACACCTGATAAGCAGGGGCAATAAACACACTCACTTTCCATTTAGAAGGTTGGCCTCACCTGTTAGTGAGACCGCTGTCCTGTTGGTCCCCCATCTGGCTCAGAATGCACCTCGAGGGGCGCCATCTACTGCTGGTTCCCACAGAAACATCGCAATAAAGAATGAAGGCCTCGCCCTGGCCGGTTTGGCTCAGCGGTTAGAGCATCGGCCTGCGATCCTGAGAGACCCGGGTTCGGTTCCCGCTAAGGGCACGTACGTTGGTTGCAGTTTGTCCTCGGCCCTGGTCGGCTGTGCAGGTGGCAGCCACTCGATGTGTCCCTTTCACATCATCGATGTATCTCTCTCTCTCTCTCTCTGTTCCTCTCCCCCCCCCCCCACTCTACCTGAACAAAAAATGGAAAAATGTCCTCAGGTGAGGATAAAAAAAAAAGAAGGCCTCATCCTGGCTGGTTTGGCTCAGTCCTTAGACCCTCGGCCAGAGGCCCAAAGGGTTGCAGGTTCGACCCCCAGCTTTGATCAGGGTTTTGCAGGAGGCAACCAATCAATATGTCTCTTTCATATCGATATTTCTCTCTCTTTCCCCCTCTCCCTCCTACTCTACCTAAAACTCAATGGGAAAATATCCTCAGGTGAGGATTAACGAAAAAAAGAAAAGAAAAAAAAGAATGACAGCCTCACATCCTCATGGGGTTGTTCTGAGGAGTAAATGAGATAATGCCTGGAAAAGTGCTGAGCAGAGCAGCTGCCATATAGTAGGTAGTCAATAAATGTTACCCACTGGACAAAAGGAAGAGGGGAATCCTGTGGTGCCTACTCTCTGAGCTGACACAATTCCAACCCCAATGGCAGCTCTAGTGCCCAGCGGGATCTCTGCCAGAACGGAGGGAGGCAGAGTCTGTAAGGGTGATGGTGACGAGCGAACTTCACAGGGGACAGGGGTGTCTGGAGTCCTCACTCGCCCCCCACTCTCCCCTTCCTTCTTAATAGTAATAATAACAACAACAATAATGTGAAGAAGAAGAAAAACACTTAGCCAGCACTTTGCTGGCAAACCCAACTTCAGAGCATTGGCTTTTTAATATTTTAATATTTCTGAACAGAACAGGGATTGCTTCCAACCTCCCATTCGCTCTCATACACTTGACCTGCAGAAGTTTGGCTTTGCTGCACTCGTGAGTGAGAATCAGGCTGATTTTCCAGATCATCATGGCTCAGACATAAGACTGTATTAAAACAGATCCTACAAATCTCCTTTGAATATTCACGGCATGGCTTGGATTTAGAGTTCTTAGGCACTTTGGTATTATTTTCTCCCCGCTACCCCAATAGTGATAATTCTTAGTTCTGAAGAGATAAATTTAATGTTAGAACAAGAGGAGGAAGGAGTCTGGTGAAACTTTAAAAACAACTGGACTGGACTGGGAACAGAAACCTCATCTTACAACAGTGTATCACCAGAGCGGAGCCCAGAGCTGGGCCCAGGGGAGCTGCTGGCAAAGGCACACTGAAAGAATCGATGTCCAGGAGTTTACAACCCCGCTAAGAATGAGAGCTACACCATACTCCAGGTTCAACCACGGAATCAGCGTCACCTTTTCAACCTGAAATAAATGGGCAGGAGAGGCACTAGGGCATCTGCCTTTAGCAAGAGGGCAGGTGCTTAGGAAAATGCTTGCCGCCTGTTTACCTGGGCAGGTGTTTGCAAGTAGTATAAAAAGGTGGGCAACCAGGGGTAATTTATACAGCTCTAAGCAAATGGTTATGCAAACCATTTAAGCAAATATATTAAGGGAACTGGGAAGGTTTCTGCTCTGGTTTTGCTCATCCCTCGCACTCTTCAGAAGGTGGGATGAAATGCAAACACCAAGAGTTAGGGAACCTCAAGTCTCTCTGCGAGGGCAAGGGACACCTCCCCAGCTCTCCACCCCTACTCTCCACCCCCTGCATTCCCTTCTTAGCATCAAACCAGCCCCCCAAACTCACCCCACCCCAGTCATCCTGGTGGTTGGAGGTAGTTCTTTGAGGTCTTCCCCCAACGCCATGGAGTGCTGGAGTTAGAATGCCCAGTCTCCCCAGCCCAGGTTGGGGAGAAACCAAGGGCGCGAAAGGTGTTCCTTTCCCAAAAGAGACCAGAAGGGAGGGGGGGGTACAGGGAAGGAACCCTGCAATGCGAAATAGCCGGCCCAGCTCTGCGAGGCGCCTGCTGGAACGCCTGGCTCACTCTCAACCCGTTCACCCCAAGAGGTCCGGCAGCCACCCAGGGTGGCGCGGGCGGGAAGAGGGAGTCTCCGACCTGGAGCACCCACTCCCATCACCACCGCTCATCCAAACACAAAGTCTGTGGGCGACTCTCCACGGGGCCTGCGAGCCCCAAGCCGCTTCCACCCAGAGCGCCCTGGCAGCCCCCGGGCACAGCGCTGCACCAACACAAGGGTGCCCTTTCCCCTGCAATTGTCGCGAGGCGCCGGCACTGCTGCAGGGCAGAGGAGGGAAGGGATGGCAGGGAAAGGCGGAGCGGGCAGCCTGGGAAGCGCTTTCGTTCACCAGGAAAGCCCCTCCTCCCCAGGAAGAGGAGAGGCTTCTCGGAGCGAAGAAACGCCCCAGAGATGCCCCTCCACCAAGTGCCACCTTTCCCCAACTCATCTATTCTCCCGCTTCCAGTCCATCCTCCGCCCCCGCCACCCCACCGCACCCCCGAGAGGTGATCCCAGACACCCTCCCTGCGGCTTTGGAGGGACTGGGGCACCGTCTCCGCTGCCCGAGCAACAGGCGGATCCTTAGGGCTCCAGGACAGCGGGCTCTGGGGACCAGGGGAGGGGAGCGCCCAGCAGGATGGAAAGTCCCCTGAGGACGCACACCTCCGGGGTTCCCCACCTGTGACCTGGGCCACGGGGGCTTGAGGGTGCTCGGGCAGCAAAGGTGGGGAAAGTTGCAGGGTGGCAGAGACAAGTCTCCGGAGCGCACGGGAGGCTGGGGCAGAAGTAGGTACCTCCAGGAGTCCAGCGCCTCTGCAATGCCGCCCGCCCGCGCCGCAGGGATCAGGCCTCGCCGCGCAGCCCGCCGCCGCTGCAGCAGCCGGGAGAGCCGGTGGCCCGCCACTGTCCGTCTGTCCTTCCCGCCCCTCTCGAGCGCGGCTCCCGGCGCCGCGGGCGGGGCGGGGCGGGGCGGGCAGCTTGGCCACCACCCCGTGGGTCTCGGCTCCGCCCACCACCTAGCTGTGGCCGGCAGCCGGGGTCCCCTGGTGGAGGGCGCAGCGCTCACCCCTGGGCGTCAGCTGGCTGCGGGGTCTGGCAGCCCCACAGGCAGACTGATGGCCGGACACACAGAGAGGAGGCCCTGCGGGGCGCGTCCCCGCCCAGACCCAAATGCACAGTCACCCCTGGGGCTACGCGCCCCGTCCGGGGGGGAGCAGGAGCGCGCCCCGCACCTCCCACCTGCGCGGCCTCCGTGGTGGGAGCCCCCGGACCCCGCGAGACACAGACCGCCTCCTCCTCGCCGCAGGCTCTGGCAACCGCCTCTCCAAAGTCATGGCCCAAGCGACACTGCACATTTGTCAGGATTTTCTTCAGAAGTCTCGAGGCCCCAACTTGTTTCAGAACAAAGTGCGAAGTAGGAAACAGCCCCTGTTTACCACCAACCCGCTGCCTGAAGGTTCGCGCACGGAGCAGACGACATTGCTTTCCACGCTCTGGTCCCCACTTACCAAGTCAGAAGCGGTGGTGGACATACGCACCCAGGGGAAGGGGACCGAGTTGCGTCCCCGTCCTAATGGAAGAGGGCGAGAGGTGCCCGAGACCGAGGCTGAGGAACAGACCCCAGAGCGCGCAGGGCGGCGTGTGGTCCAGAAGGCACGGCCGGCCCCTCTGCAGTGAGCCAGAAAGCTCGGTGAACCGCCCGAGGAGGAGAATGGGACGCTGGGGACCCACCCCCGCGCTCCCCCTCCCTCCCCCAAACTGCCAAACTGCAGATTTTCAAATTGTGCAGACTTGCAATAATTCCTCAGAGCCAGCTGCTCCAAGCTGTAGGCGCCCAGTGTTCCCGGGTTCCCGCCCCACATCAGGAAAGCAGCCAGCTGCCCCCCCGCCCCCCACACACACACCGGCTGACCACTAGCCTCAGGCAAGCACCGAGCAAGACCAGCTTAGTTAAGATCCAGGCCCAGGTGCAGGCGCACGGGAAGGGGTGGGGCGAAAGGAAGTATGGGAAAGGTGAAAGTCATGTTCTCTGACCTCATGGAAGTACCCAGTGGGGGTCTGGGATTTCTTGTTGTTTTTTTATCCGAAAGCCACAGCGGGGGTCAGAGAAAAGAGGTCGATATTTACAGTATCTGGTAGGTTTCTAAAAGGAGGTAGAACCTGCTCCTTCCAGGGAGGTTTGGCCAAAGGAGAGGGCAGAGTAGCAAACAGGAGTGGGCAAGGAGAAGGGATTCACCAGGCCTGGTCCCTCAGATTCCAACACTCTCATTTGCCTCAGGGAAGCAAGGTGGGCATCCAGGTGGCTGTGGAACAGGTGTCTGGGGGCCCTCTGTCCCTACTCCCATGGTTCTGCGGCTCCCCCAAGCTGGCCCCCTCTCTACTGGAAGAGGATCCAAAACACCTGTCTACACTGCTGTTTGCCCGTGGCTGAAGAAGGCAATTTTCATACCCAATTCATCATCTTTATCATAAGGTTATTCTAAAAATATGTTTACGTTTTATCAGCACCTGAGAACAATGCTCTCCGGTCTCTCCCAGAAGTCAGCTATTTAATCATTTATAATTGCTAAGGTTATCCAGAAGTCCAGCATTGTTTACTCGGGAATGAAATATGGCGACTGCAGTGCAGAGCAGACGGCGTCCCTGCGCCTGGGATCTGGGTGGCGTGTGGGAACTGGAAGGAAGGCACCCACAGTGGGGGTCACAGAGGGCCCGCTCTTGGCATCTGTGAAATCTGGGCACAGAAAAGACAGGTCTCCACTGTGGGCATATGGGGGTGCACGTGTAGAAGGGGCACAGATTTGAGAGTCAGACTGGGATTCTCATTCCGCTGGACCCTGTGGGGAACCCTGTGAAAGTCACTTAGCCTCTCCATCCTGGTTTCTTCATCTGTAAGAAAAGTTCCCCTCTCTTGCCCTGGCCTGTGTGACTCAGTGGTTAGCGTGTCGGCCCGCGGTCCAGAGAGACCCAGATTCAGTTCCTGCTGAGGGCACATACCTCAGTTGCAGTTTGTCCCCGGCCCCGGTTGGGGTCGAGTGGGCGGCAACCACTCGATGTGTCTCTCTCACATCAATGTTTCTCTCTCTCTCTTCCTCCCTCTCTCCCTCTATCTGAAGATGAATGCAAAAAAGTGTCCTTGGGTGAGGATGAAAAAAAAGTTCCTCTCTCACAGGGTGATCATGTGAAACAAAAACAGGAAAACAGTGTATGGACCATGAAAAGCATGTCTGTTCCCCAAAAGCTCACCTCTGAAGGTTTACCAGGTTTGATGCAGGCAAAGTGGTAAGTGCATTCCTACACACACACAACACCATGAGCTCACCCCCTGTGTCTAGAATCTTTTCATCTGACCTCAGTCTTCATCACCACAGGGCATGTTCTGATCTGTCTGCCTCATTCCTCCCACATGCCCACCTCCTACCCCATCCAGATGTCTTTACACCACATGCTGTGACCTCCCTCCCCTCTTCGTTAACCAGCCCAAAGGGATGCAGTAGACTAGCCATGCATGAACCTAGAAGGCGCTAATCATTATCTGACGTGGTACTCATCCCTCCATGATTGCAAGAGGACCCCCAAGTCAGTGGAGACACCCCAAGCAGGTGCGGAATGCATGCATTCTGTCCCCAAGTCTTCACATTCTTCCTGCTCTGGACATGTGCCCACATTTCAGGTCTTCCTCCCTCTCTTACCCACTTGACTCACATGTCCTTGAACTTCCTTCCCTATCCCCATCCAAACCTTTCATTTGCACTGCAATCCAAAGGACAGATAACATCTGGGTGTCACCCCGGAGATAAAGAAAGTATGAATCTGCTTTTTAAATGGGCATAGCCCAACGTGAAAATGAAGATGCTCTCACCCCTGGGAGGAAAGTGGAGAGGAGGGGTATTAGTAATAAGGATTAGCATGTGCTCAGCTGGTGCCTCTTATTCACTGCTCTTTAGCCAGCAGCCAATCTGAGGACATGAAACATATGCAGTTCCCCAACCCCCACCCAGGCTTCTCACGGGTACCAGCATTCACAGTGATGCTCCCTCTTCCTGCAGTACCCTTGCCAACCACCCAGCCCTTCTTTGCTCAACAAGCTCCCTTTGCCTCGGAACACTATTCCACTGACAGCCACTGTCCTCTAGAAAGCCCCCCTCCGCTCCTGGGTTATGTGTCTCCTCTCTGTGCCCCCTCAGCTCCCTTTGTACTTGGTACAAACCCCCAGTTACAGTTACGCTCCTGTACTCCTGTCGCCTGCTTGGATTGAGTCTTTTGCATTAAACTGTGAGCTCCTGGAGGGCAGGCACTACGTGGTGTTAGTCATCTCAGTACTCAGGGACTGGCCCATGATAGATACTCAACGGCTGACTTAATAATAAAAGGTGGATGGACGGATGGGTGGACAGGTGGGCGGTAGATGGATAACTAAGGCTTCAGGCTGCAGGGAGGGTGCAGAAAAGCCAACTCAGAGGCACCGAAGACCAGATGTGCCAGCCTCAGGGTGCTTCTTCTATGGGAGTTCTGTATCTGTTTGAATAACCCTTCATTTGTATGACACAACTCGAGGCCCAGAAGAATTTCCATCCAGAAGAATCAAGGGGATCCCCATGGCAGAGACCACCAGGCACAATCCCACGATCTTTTTTCTTCTTCCTCCTCCGCAATATGCATAGGGTAACCCGTCTTCCTGGGTTTCCTGGCATTGTCTCGGGTTCAGAACTGAAATCCCACGGACCTCCTTAGTGGAGAGAAAACCAGGACACGTGGCCATCCCACTGGGTACATTGCTATCCAGGAGAGAGGCTACATGTCCAACTCCCCAGGCTGCTGGAGGAGAGCGTGACCGAGTTATTTCCAACGGGTAGACGTGGCCCGGTCAGTCTCTGGGGCGGGAGAAATTTTCTATTAACATTTATTTTGGGGGAAAAAAAATCACAACTTCTTACTAATAACAAGGAGAACATTCTACCATAGCAAGATATGGTGAGCAGGAGCCAGACGAGATTTCTGGAGGAGGCGGGTGAGGAGTGCCCGGCTCCCCGCTGGCAGAACCTGGCAGGTCACTCCCGAGTGCACCCCGCTTCCTCTTCCAATGCATGCAATTACCTGCCCAACAGCTCACCTTTCTTGCCTGTTTCCTTTCGTTCCTTGGCTGCAGAGGCTAAATTACACTCTTCGCTATGGCAAAGGATCCTCGTTGGCACACACGGCCTCCCCCTGTTGTCATTGGGTATTTGTGCTCCGAGTCCCCATTTCACACTTGCATTGTCATCTCGCCCTCCGTCGGCAGCCATTCCAATATGCTTATTGACAGCCTCCGTTTCTATGTGTCCTTGTTCTGCGTGTGCCGTTGTTTTTAATGTATGCATTTATAATTCAAATGGTCACCTGTCATTTATCTCAATCTTCTGTGTCTCCCTCCACACTGGTGCTGTTTCTAGCTCCGCCCCTGATGCTCTGTGCTCATCTGGTCCGTTCCTCTCTATTATCATCTACATCATCCACTCCCCAAGGATGGGGGCCCGGAATGCCCCAAATTCCTCACTACCACAAACAACTCTGGGATGGATATCCTCACACACATCACCTTATGGCCTGGGGAAGAGTTGAAGGGGCATATATATATATATATATATATATATATATATATACACTCAGCAGTAGGATTGCTGGTCGTAGGATGAGGCTCACAGAGAAATACTGAAATATTTCTATTCTTGTTAGGAAATGGCCTTGCCCCCTAAGCTCCCTGAGTGTCTTTCCTGTTACCACAGCCCCTTCCCAGGACCCGCCCCTCCCCTCAGGACTTTCCACCACCCAGACACTGAAGGATTAACCCTTGCCCCAGCTAGAACTGACGGTCTTCCCAGCAGCTGTTAAATATTGTGACTATCATCCCTGGATGTGCACTGCTTAACCTGAGTGTCCACAGAGCAACAGTAACAAAACAAACAGACTTACCTGAAGAGTTCAATCCAGTCTCTTGTCTTGAAGGAATTCTCAGAGCTACAGAGACGCTGCTGATGTCCCCATCTGTATCACCAAGGTCATGTCTAACTCATCCTGCAGCGCGGGAGCCAGCAGGCTGTGACCACTGTCCTGATAGCAGGGCCAACACGGCAGGCAGCTGAGCCCGGGGTCAACAGCCCGGGACACAACACCCTGAATCTTAGCTTAGCTCTGTCCCTCTCTCTCTGGCTGTGTGACTTGAACCACTTCACTCTCTCTGCTCCTCGGTCTCCTCACTGGCAAGCTGCTCCATGACAGGGTTGGAGTGGGGTTCAGATAAGATAATGATGTGAAACAGCAATGGAGAGGAAAGAAAAAGCCTTTTGTTCAACTCAGCATCCAGCTAGCTATGTCACATCGCATCCCCCCATCCCACCCTCTGTCTGAGCCCCCTGCATGTAAAATGGGGTAATGATACGGGATTGTATCCCCCAATCATTATGAGATTCCATGTGCTGTCTTGACATCTTTGAACCTCACAGCTCCCCAGAGGCTTAGCCAGGAGTCCCCCTGCTCTGGCCAGATATGCGCCCCCCCCCCCCCAGTAAGAGAGTAAGAAAGTCTCCCTACCTGGCTAGTTTGTCTATCAGCTGGACCAGCTGCACCCCATCTTGTCCCCACCTAATGGGTTTCACCCCCCTGCCAGAACTGTTCAAACAAGACAGTCACATAATTACATGGGATCCAACAGTCACCTCATCTTCATGCCACTACAAAGCCTGCCGCCCACATGTGGTGTGCTCCTCCCCAGGGTTGTGAGTGCATGCGACCAATAAGCTGCTGTCTGTCCCACCTGGCCAGTGCCAAACGCCGTGTGTCCAGCCATCTCATACTTAGGGCGGGAGTCCCTCCTCCACCAGAGGGGTGAAGAGGAGGTGAGCAGAACAACACCTATCTCAGAGTTGTAAAATCAAAGTGAACGCTGTACGTACAGCACCGAGCATCACACCTGGTCCAGCAGAAGTTCATGCCAACAAAGAGAAACGCAGAAGCGGACTTCGCCACCGTAGGATGTTGGTCTCACTGGGGGGGGTGAAGGGGGGCATTGCTAGAACCTGGGGAGGAATGAAGCAGAGGCTTCTTCACTCCGTTGAAGAGACCTACCTCAGGCTGACTAACTGCACATTCTCCTTGCCAAAGGGGAGAGGCACATGGAAACATGATTTCTCTCTTTCTTAGTATCACAAGTAATGTCATTCATAATCGAAGTGCCATTGTAAGTCACTCCGTCTTCCTTTGGCTGTTTTCTCACTGTAAAATAGGGATCTGGAACTTAATAATAGGCTGGATACCAAGCTACAGAAGAGAGCTGAAGAAACAGGATCGGAAAGACTGATCACGGGGCTTCTCCCTGAACAGGGTCGCAGTTCAGTGATATGACACCACCTGCCTTATCTGCCAGGCAAGGAGGGAAGATAACTCAGCAAGGCAATGGAGCTCAGAGATAAGAGCGCTGTGACAGGTACTGCCACTTGTCACTCGACTTCCATTCTTCCCTTCTATCTTAGGAGCAGAACTCCAGTGTTCACAGGGCCAACTAAACACATTGTATTTCCCAGACTCTCTTGTAACTACTGTAACCGTACCAACTGTTAGAGTCGCACGTAAGAACACACAAGTGTTCTCAGTTTCTTTTTAAAGGGGAGATATTCCCTTTTTCCTACCTTCCTCCAACTCCTGCCTAGAATGTGGATGAGATGGCTGGAGCTCTAGCAGCCATTTTGGGCCATGAGATCAAGAGGCACACACTAGGGATGGCAGAGTGTGAGCTAAAGGAAATCTGGGACCCTCACCACTTCACGGAGCTATTACATCAATGCTGGACACTGTCAATGGCTGCACCTCTTTTACCTGAGAGAAAAATGAACAGTTTTTTTGTCTGTCTCTGTGTGTCTAGGAGTGTTTTAATGCAACCAATCCTAATCTCAACTAATACAACAAATATTTAATATTGATATACATAGGCACTATTTTATTTAACTCCTGAAGATCTCATGAGATTTTTTTTTTTAATTTTTTCTTTATTGATTTTAGAGAGAGAGGAAGGGAGAAGGAGAGAAAGATAGAAACATCGATGAGAGAGAACATTGATTGGCCGCCTCCTGCATGCCCCCAACTGGGGATCTGGCCCACAACCTGGGCATGTGCCCCGACCAGGACTCGAACCAGCAACCTCTTGGTGCATGGGTTGACACTCAACTACTGAGCCACACTGACCAGGCTCATGAGGTTTGTTAAAAGACTCCTCAATAATATTTTCTAGCATATGAAATGTCCAGTCCTCTGAGCATGTCTGTCTTTAGGAGATCTAAATCAATGTTTGGACTCAGGTAATTTTATAACTGAAAAGTCTAGAAAATCCTACCTTTTTCTGAACTAGCATATAGATTTTTAGGACAGTAAATCTGCTGAACAGGGCTTGGGCCCACATGTGCCCTCATTCACATGCATATACATTCATACACACACTTGCCTGGGCGTGCACACACTCTCAGGAAGCCACACATATGCACCACACACAGGTACCCCCTCATATCCATACCCAATGGCACGCTCTGGAGGTTCCCTGGGATTGGGAAGACCCCAGCTTCCCCCTCCACCACATCCCTAAGCTATTATGAGTTACTATTTCCAGTAACTGGTATACTAGGCTGGAGCAGGGTGTTGAATCATAAAGAATGACTGCAGGAAGCTCAGTAAAGCAATCCTTGACCGTGGAGGTGCACGTGGGGAGACGTAGAAGAGGAGGCTCCCCTCCCACACACCAGTTCAGGGTCAGAAGGAGATTCCTGTTGAGCCAGGAGCAATATGGATGTCTGAGGCCTCACCATGGAGGAAATGCCCATGAGTGAACCTCTTACCTGCCCCTCTGTCCTTCTCCCTCCAGGGCTGCCCCTCAGGATGACTTTACCGATGGACTCAACCCCTGCTTTTATATGTTGATGTCTCCCGGAGCTCAGCCTCAGGCTCTGATCCCAATCCTTTGAGAGCCTACTTGGGGCTGCATGGATGTGCTCAGGACTTTGGGAAACACAAAGATGAAGCAACCTATTCCCTGCTCTCAGGAAGTGAGCCCTCTATCAGATACTCCAACGAGAACAAAACATTGAGAACCAACGGCATAAAAATGTCTGAATAACTACAGGAGTTGACAGAGATCTAAAAGGCCACTTACTACCCACAGATCTTTAGGAAAGTCTCACTCTTCTCATCTGCAACTTGGGAGTAGCAACTGGACGCTCAGGAACTTGTGAGCTGACCTCTCCTCCTCACAGCTCATTTAGGGAATCCCCTCTGGTGCTCAGCAAACCTTTCAATCACCTTGAATATTTTTCAACATTTCCCATAGAACCCCATCCAAATAAACCTTCTCCATTCTAAGCCCTAGGATGTCCCCACCGCAGCCCAGTCCCCAGGGCTCGTCCTTAACAGATACAGTGGCCACTTTCTTCCTGAGAAGACGGTGTGGCCCCTCCACTTCCAGCTTGTCCACCTTTAAGTCTCCCCGAGGCTTCATCCATCCCCCTTTTCCTCCTGCTTTGAGGAGTGATGCATATAGCCAAGTATTTTAGAGAGTCGATGATGACCAAGTGATCTGAGACTATAGAGAAAGAAAGTTTTAACAAATCACAGCCCCGGAAGGCATGTCAGCACAGAGAAATAAACGGGTTCCGAGCCGCTCCCAGGCTTCACCACTCGCCACCTGTGTAGCCTCGAGCACGTAACTCCGTTTTCATTCATTCATTCATTCATTCATTCATTCAACCACACCGGAAGTTTCCCTGAGCGCCAAGCGTCCTGACGAAGCTACCGCTTAACCATTCTGAAGGGAGGGTAATGATAACACTAACTTAAAAATCAGTCTTGAAACGTTGGTGCTTCAAGCACCAAGGAAGTAATAAGTGTGAATTATCTTCCACTTTTCTTTCTGGCCCTTAGTACCATGTTCCTTTTCTGTATATGAAGAGGAATTTCACATAAACAAAATAAATTCCTAGTTGGCTGAGGAGCACCACTATCAATCCCACTTGAAAGCACACCCTTTGGTTCTCACGGTGAACAAGCAGGTTGTGAGTCGCTGGCTGAACCACGTCCTCATTTTACGTAAACCTTCCCAGGGAGGAGCCTGTGAGTCCGGCCAAGGAGGACAGGCAGGCCCCTCAGGCCAGAGGGCTGGCAGCCTGGCTCCCAAACATGCTCTCTGACGATGGATTGGTAGATCGATGGATTGCAAGAACTCCACTTGCATTCCTTCCTTCCCTCAGTCAACAAAGGTTTTCTGAACAATGACATTGCTCCAGGCTTAGTACGAAGGGCTGGGGTTATCACACATACATTTCGGGGACTCTGATTCAGAGGTGCAAATTTGCTACTCTATTTCTCTACCCCTGACTCTTGACCCACTTCCTTGTGGCAACAGAAAAATAATAATAATCCTGGTAATTCCAGATAAGTCTGGTGATTCCTGATTCAGGCTCCTCCCGGGCCCTTCCCTGCCTTGTCCTCTGAGGGATCTGTGATCTGGGGAGGGCTGTGGACCACACAGCGGGGGGCTAAATGGAGTAAAGTCTCCATCGTGGGCTTCCACCACGATGGGCCACCCGCTGTTTGACCTTCGTCCCACACCATCACTCACAGTGATGTACACATTTTCAAGGGGCCCTCAGTTGCTTATTGAATTTATTCAGTTCCCGATGAACCTGACCCGAGTAATTTGGCGCCATCGCCCCACTTCCAGCACTTCTGTGGCACCTCTGTGGGGTCTAAAAGGTCTCAGCCCCGCCCCCACACAGCACATCAGGTGATGCACCCGGGAAGGTACCCTTCGGCCCACCTTCCCGAACGGCCCACTCAGCGGCCACCGCTCTGGTGTCAACGCCATGCTAGGAGCAGATACCGCCATGTGGTTTGCAAACCATAGACGGTCCTGGAGTCTTTGCTCTGGGTCCCGTGCAAACTTGCCTGGAATGTCCCCCTTCCCCCTTCTTTGGGCCTCCACTCAGATCTAAGTTCCAAAGGTCTTCCTACGATCTCACAGCGTGTTCTATCAAGTCCGGGTAGGAAAACTGGTTCTTCGCTGATTCCCTTTCCTATCCATTGTTTATTCCAGAACCTCGAGCTTCTAGAATTGATTCCTTTCTCCCAGTGTCATTGTAATGGGCTTTAACAGCCTATTTTGCAAGCTAAAAATGAAAATCTTTCTCTTTGCATTCCTAAATTAATAATCCTAATCCTACTCTGACTAAATAGGAGGAAGGTTATGTACCAAAAATGTGCAAAAGAGAAGCACTCTAATTAATATTTTTAAATATTATCAAACTAATGTTCACCACACATGGTCCCTGCTCTTGAAAAGCTCACAGTCAATGGAAAATTTTCTCCAAATGGCAAGTTAAGCCAATTGACCAGATCCAATATAAACTTCAAAGATCAGCTGTACTTAACAAAAGAAGGTTTGTAAAATAACCCATAACTTCAGCTCGTTCCCTAACATTTGTGGGGCCAGGGGCCAGAACAAGGGCACAGAGAGAGACCTCCAGCCCCTTGGAGATTCTCTGGCCTTCCCATTCTGTTTCCTTCCCTCACACTGGCCCTAACAGACAGCTCAGCCCCCAAGCCTCTGAAGGGGTCTCTGTATACAGTGCGAATGGCCCATTAAGGTCAGCAAACCTCGGTGAGAACCCTGTCTAGCCCGTCCATTCAGCTCAGGCTGCACCCCACAGGCCTCAGTTCATCTGACCCCTGAGCAAGACAGAGGCTAATGTCCCATCCGTCCCTCTCCATGCTGCAGGCACCCAGGCAGCCTGTTTGCTGGTGGTAACCCTGTAATCCTAGTCCACTCTGTTCAAACTTGTCCAAATCCTCCTCTGAACATCCCTCCACGATGTATTTAGTTCTCGTGGCTGGTGAGGCCAGTTCACTTGGCACAGGAGGAAACCATCCCCCCCCCCCCCCCCAGGACTCGCTCCTGGCTGGAGACCGTCTGCTGTTTCTCAGAGATGTTGGGGAATTCAACGTTCCTGGGGCAGGCTGGCACCCAGAGGACCACTTCTAACCGCCTTCCAACTACCTCTGTATAAAATAAATATGCGAGCACCTCCAAACAGTCCATATTCCCAAGTACTCATTCTCTTACTAGCTGCTAGAACAGGGCTGGGACTCTGGAGAAGACCAAAATGAAAAAAAAAAAAAAATCATCATCATTACCCTAAAAAAATAGACTATTCTTTCCTTTTCTTCCAAATCCATAAACTTATCTAGTAATACTGAAAAAAAAAATCAACCAATGAATGAATAACTAAGCGAGACAACAAAAATTAATAAAATAAAATATAACCCTGCAAGTCAGTGACCCAGTGCCAAACAGAATAGAGTATTCCAAACCAGGAGGCACTTTAATCCATTTACCCAGTGACCCCTGTGCCCAATAACTCACACATATTTTAACTTTTCAGATATTTTTGTGTACCAATATGAGTGGGGATGCATATTGATTTTAAGACTCACATATAATGTCATTGATTTCTTTACTATGCGCCCTTCAATCATTGCTCTCTGACAAAGAGTGCTTCTTTAAGAAGAGTCTCCAGCCCTGGCCGACTTGGCTCAGCGGTTAGAGCATCGGTCTGCAGACCAAAGACTTGGGGGTTTGATTCCAGTCAAGGGCGTGTACCTTGGTTGCAGGTTGATCTGATGTGTCTCTCTCACATTGATGTTTCTCTCTCTCCCTCCCTCCCTCCTTCCCACTCTATCTGAAAATCAATGAAAAAACATCCTCAGATGAGGATTAAAAAAAATTACGGGACATATTTATACTTAAAAATTTAACGGGGCAATAAATTGCACATGTGCATTACACAAGTAGGCTGCACAGCATGTTACTGTACAAAACAACGTGAGAATAAGTCAAGCACAGGAGAGAATGCAATTGAGAGATGTGCCAGATGAGACGCGTGAGGCTGCTGCCCGTGGAGCACAGCTACGTGTACAGCAAACCTTGTACATAGGCAGACAGAGCACACTCTAAAGTAATGCTGAACGGTGTAGGATAGTGAGTACACAGACCTGTCACAGCTGTTCATTATCATTGGCCAGTATTATGTACTTTACATCAGTGCCCCTGGTGGCAGAGGGTTGTGAGGACGGAGTTGGGGTGGGGGCAGGGACTAACCTCCCTATTCCTGCGACGTGTTGTCAGGGAGGTGCGGTTTCTCCGCAGGTCAAGCAGACACCGTGGAACGGAGCTCAGCTTGGGCCATCTTGCAGGCATGCCACATGGGAGGGCTGCCCACCTGGGCCAGGGACCCGCTCAGCCAGAGGCCCTGGGCTGGGCATGCAGTGGGGGTGCTGGGGCCTCCCAGGGGGCACCGAAGCCCATGGCACTGAGCCAGGCAGCAGAGGCAATCAGCAAGAGGACTGGATCTGTGCCAACTCCGGTGGCAGCCAGCCCTACCCTTCGTCCAGGGCTCCGCTCACTCCTGCTCACGTGAGCTCTGCAGAGTGTGCTCCTGCCCAGCTCCTCCCCGCTCCTCACCCAGGGACACCGCACTGCTGGTGACAGCAGCCGCGGTAGGACATTCACCCCAGGGATCGGCAAATCCCATCAATCGGGCTCCTTTCCCAGAGAGCTGGTGGTTGGCATTTACCAGCACAGCATTGCCCCTCGCCACCTCTCTGCCCAGCGCTCGATGGGATTACAGGCTGGACGAGGCAGGAGAAGCAGACGGAAGGGCCAGCGGGGGAGGAAGAAAAGGAGACCATGCCCCACTCCCCACTCCAAGCCCGAGCACGGCAGTGGCCTACAGTGGGCGCGGAGAACAGCTCTGAATCACATATGGGCTTACACCCGAAACTGGCCAGGGCTAGTTTTCATAGGAGAAAAGAACCGGAGCCTGTGAAATCTAACCAGGGTGTGGGAAGAGGAAGGTGACCGTATTCCACTCGGGGACGGTGACTGTGAGGAACAGCACCATTCTGTGTTTATGCCCAGCAGACAGAAGGTCCTCCGAAAACCAGTCTGTCTTCCCAGCACCCCTCGTAGGGTGCAGAGACACAGATGGTTCTCGAAAGCTTGCACGGTCCAGTTGCTGTTTCCTAGCCCTCCCTTGGCCTTGGGCTGCAGTGTGGTCCTAGGTTGGTAGCGTTCCCCTTGGGGTTCCCGTGCTCGCCCACGTAAGAAGGCGCATGGAGGAGATGCTCCCTCTTCTGTGACATGGGATACCTCCTCCGTGAACGACACACACACACACTGCAAGACACTGAGTTCGTCATCCCTGAGGCTGACAGCCACTGTCCTCCAGAAATGTCACAACCGAGAGAGGAGAGCAGGAGTAAAGCTTGGCGTGGGGTGGGGGTGGGGGTGAGGGGTGGGGCACAGGACTGGCAGGCTTCTTGCCCTGGGAGCCTGGGAGGATTGGAATAAGAGTCTGTGGGGAACTATAACGTCCTCCGCCTTCTGCTCCCCACTGGGTGGTGGTTAAGAGAAACTCTGTGTGGAACACCTAGGGCTGCATATATATTGACCAACATAACCCTAAAGGGGACCGTCAAGGGCAGGGGTCTGTAAACTTCAACCGTGAGCAAAAAATGTTTGGAGAAAAAAATAAAAAGAATGACATTTCATAGCACATGAAAATGATATGAAATTCAAAGGAGATCGCCCATAAATAAAGCTCTAATTGGAACCCCCTTTCATGTGTGCTATGTGTGTCTTCTTTCACAGGTGAACACGGAATGTGACTTCCGGTCAGGGCGGCAGGGAGGTAAGGGGTCTCCGTCCTCCACAGCCACAGCACAGTTACAGCTAGACTCCAGCACCACCAGCGTTCAGAGCCGCCTGACGCCCCGCTGAGCGGAAGGCCCGCGGCTACGGATTAGAGCAGCAGCCGCATGGGGACTGGGGGGGAGGGGACGGGCTGGGCCCACACCCACGGGTGGCGGATAAAATCAGGGGGCACCTCGGCTGGGAAGGTCCTCCCTGAGGACTGAGGGGTCCCCGTCCCACACCAGGTGCCCCGCTCAGGGTTCCAGTGCCAGGAAGAGAGTACCCATCACTCTGGCTGGAAAACCAGCGGGAACCGAGGCTCAGGGAGGCCTAGGCGGCTGGAGCCCCAGGCAGCTCCTTAAAGGGCCCGCACGGACTTATCGGACTCTCTCCCTCTAAGCTTGGAGGGGAGGCAGCTCCAGGGGTGCCAGAGACACACAGGGAAGAACTGAGCTGTTTGGCACTGGAGCGAGGGCTGGAGAGGGGGCTTTCTCCGGGACAGACGTGCTGTCAGAGGCCTCTGTTCCTTTGGTGAGCCCTTCCCTGGGGTGGCAGACAGCCCCCATATCTGGGACTCCAGCAACCTGGCTCACACTGGTAGTCCCACCCTGGTGACTCCCTGAGGCCCCGCCCCACCCCACCCAACTTTCAGGCCCACCCAAGCTGTTGCCAGTTACTTAACCATAGGATTGGCCTGTCTTGGATCCTGCTTCAGATTTTCCTAAATTCTTTCAAACAAGCAGCATCTGGTCTCAGCTAGCCCCATACCTCTCGTTAAGTAATACTACACTGAAACAAACACAGGGAGGCAGCCAAAATGAGGAGACAAAGAAAGAGGTCCCAAATGAAAGAACAGAACAAAACCCCAAGAAAAGAACTAAGTGAAATAGAGATAAGCAACCTAACAGATGCTGAGTTCAAAATACTACTTATAAGGATGCTCAATGAACTTAGTGAGAACCTCAGTGAACTTAGTGAGGGCCTCAAGAGCATAAAAAAGGACCAGTCAGAAATGATGAATGCACACTCAGAAATAAAGAAGGCATTAACTGAAATAAAGAATAATTTACACAGATTTAATAGTAGAGTATGTAAATCCAAGAAGCAAACCATCAATTTGAAATATAAGGAAGCAAAAAATGCCCAATCAGAACAGCAAAAAAGAAAAAAGAAAAAAAAAAAGAATCCAAAATAAAGAGGATAGTGTAAGGAGCCTCTGGGACAACTTCAAGCTTGCCAACATTCGCATTTTGGGGGTGCCAGAAGGAGAAGAGAGAGAACAAGAAATTGAAAACCTGTTTGAAACAATAATGGCAGAAAACTTTCCTAACTTGGTAAAGGAAACAGACATACAAGTCTAGGAAGCACAGAGAGTCCCAAACAAGATGAACCCCAAGAGGCCCACATCAAGACACATCATCATCAAAATGCAAAAGGTTCAAGACAAAGAGAGAATCTTAAAAGCAGCAAGAGAAAAGCAGTTAGTTACCTACAAGGGAGTTCCCATAAGGCTGTCAGCTGATTTCTCAAAAGAAACTTTGCAGGCCAGAAGGGAGTGGCAAGAAATATTCAGAGTGATGAAAAGCAAGAACCTACAACCAAGATTACTCTATCCTGCAAAGCTATCATTTAGAATCGATGGCCATATAAAGAGTTTCCCAGACAAGAAAAAGTTAAAGGAGTTCATCACCAAACCATTATTATATGAAATTATGAAGGGTCTTTTTGAAGAAAAAGATAAAATATATGAACAACTGGCAATGAATACATATCTATCGACAATGGAATCTACAAACAAAATGAACAAGCAGAACAGAAACATTCTCATAGACACAGAGAACATTTTGTTGGTTGCCAGATGGGAGGGGGGTTGGGGGAATGGGTGAAAAAGGTGAAGGGATTGAGAAGTACAAATTGGTTGCTAGACTGACAAACCTCAAAGGGAAAGGGGTTGGAGGGTGGGAAGAAATAAACCAAAGAACTTATATGCATAACCAATGGACACAGACAATAGTGTGGGAAAAGGTGGGAGGGGGGCGGGAGTGGGGAGGAGGCGGGTCAATGGGGGGAAAATGAGGAACATCTGTAATACATTCAACAATAAAGATTAAAAAAACAAAAAACGGAATGTTTGCAAAAGACTGTGTCGCCCATCAGAGCCTAAAATATTGCCCGTCTGGCTTTCACAGGACTTTCTGGCTTCTGCTCACGTGGAAGCCGTTCTCTTCCATGATTACAATCCCTTTTCTCCTGGAACTAACTGAAACAGTCTTCAGATCCTACAGAACCCAAACAGGTGCTGCTCAGGTGTTCTGGCTCAAAGCACTTAGACCCTGGAGGAGGTGGGGGCGGTGAGGAAGTTCAAGAGCAGTAAGAGAAGGTGGACTGTGCATAGCAAGTGCCTGCACTTGACCTCGGAGCGCCCTCCCCCCCCCCCCCCCCAGTCCAGGGCCAGGTGCACAGAGCACTGACCAGCGCTGTTCCCAGGTTAGAGCAGACTAAGGGCGAGAGGCTCGCTGATCAGCCGTAACTCGCTGATCAACCTAGAGTAGAGTCCTTTTCCGATCACTGATTTCAACCACATCCTGTCACATGGCTCTGTTTTGCATTCAGCAACACCCTGGGCCGATGCCACATCCTGTCAGGTAGTTTCATGTGTTAAAAGTCCAGGATGGTTTGAAATAAAATTTCATACACCCCATAGTCCTACAGTCAATTCATGCCCCCTTGCTGGTTGGTCTTGTGGCTGAAGGGACCTGGAGTCAGAGACGCCTTGGAGTGCAAAAGGGTGACTTGTTCTTTTCCATGCCCCCCCTTTCCTCTCTAGGATCAGGACCTCCTGTACATGGGGGCAGAAGGAGGAAAGGAGAGGGAAACAACATGTTGTGGGGTGTGTGTGTGTGTGTGTTAGGGGGTTAACTGAATTGGCTACAGCTGTGCTCCTCTGTCCTGCTGCTTCCCACCAACTGCCATCCCCATGTGGGTCCTTTGTTGGTGGGGATGAGGGGTGTGCACACCTCAGGGAACTGGTGTGGAAGATTCCAGAGCAAATACTGTCTCTTCCCTCCCCATTTCCCACTTCCTCTAACACTGGGCCCCCACCCCGTAGCTCTCAGAGGGGGCGGAGCTGTATGCCTGGGGCCTTCCAGGTGTCCAGCAGGCCTGGGGCCTTCCAGGTGTCCAGCAGGCCTGGGCCCTCCGTGGTGTCCAGCAGGCCTGGGGCCTCCAGGTGTCCAACAGGCCTGGGGCCCTCCAGGTGTCCAGCAGGCCTGGGCCCTCCAGGTGTCCAGCAGGCCTGGGGCCCTCCCTGGTGTCCAGCAGGCCTGGGGCCCTCCGAGGTGTCCAGCAGGCCCCAGGAAAGCATCATGCTCCCCACCAAAGGTGGGAGTAGGGCGCCCCCTCTGCCTTCTCTGCCCAGTGCTCTCCACAGCAGGACCACGAGATCTCTGCTCAGAAGGTGCCCGGCTCACCTTCCCATAATCTCCCTCTTGAGTCTCCTGGATCCTCCGGCTTCCGAGCTGGTCCTGGGCACTAGTCTCTGCTGTGGGACCTGAGGATCCATAGCAGCCAACGGAAAAGCCCCCCTCGACCCAAGAAAGCGTGGGATGGCCTGGTGTCCTGACCGGCAGACCTGAGAATGTCTTTTTCAACGCCAGCCTCGTTTCGGCACCTCGCCCTCCCAAACGGGTCCAGCTAAAGTTACAAAGGAGGGCCTGGAGCAGCTTTACTTCAGTGGGCGCCTTTCCAGGGCCTAGGACTGGCCAGTGCTCACTTGCGCTCAGCCGCTCCCTTGTTCACCAGCGGGGCCTCCTGAATCCATTAGGCGGACAGAGGCTCCCCCTGTGGCTAGTTCCTATCATTGCACCCGCACACGATGACAGCAACCGAACATTAAAATAACTCACGTGTGACATTTACTTCCAGTGGGCTTTCCATGAGCACAGAAAGTATGCAGATCTGTACCCTTTTGTCACCTAACGGCCCTAGACAATTTAATTTTGTTACTCTTGGGAATGTTTTAATATAAAAAATATTGCACAAACGATGAATTGTTGAAATTCTGAGAATCACTTATGTACTTACCTGTCTCGTCTCACCTTTCCCCATCCTTCCCACCCTTCCCATCCTTCCCACCTCTCTCTCTCTCACACACACACACACACACACACACACACACACACGCACAGGTATTCTCTATTCTTTCAGGTGGGAGTTGGGGGTCCACATGGAAGGAGATATGGGAGTTTCTTACATGCTTCCTGAGTGTCCATCACTTACTGGGGCTTTTTAGTTGAGAACATTGTGACACAAAATCCCTGCTTCACAGACAGAGAATCTCAGTTAAGAAGAGTTAAATAACTTTCCGAAGGTCACACAGCTGGAATCAAGACCAGGAATCAAGGACTTTTTTTTAGACTTATCTTCAGATAGAGCAGGAGGGAGAGGGGGAGAAAGAGAGAGAAACATCGATGCAAGAGAGACACAACCAGGGCCGGGGACAAACTGCAACCGAGGTACGTGACCTTAGCGGGAACCGAACCCGGGTCTCTCTGGACCGCAGGCCGATGCTCGAACCGCTGAGCCAGACTGGCCAGGGCATCAAGTACCCTGTTTTATGACCCCAAAACTCTATTATCTCAGAAATACTGGAGCTGCCAAACTGAAGCTTCCTCATACCCCTGGAAATGGTGTCATCCAATGACAACAGTGGCGACAGCTTCTAAAATTTGTTTTTTTCATTATTTCACACATTCAACCAGAATGGCTCCAGCTTCCCACAGTCCCGCTCAAACGGCATTCACTTTGCCCTCCAGGAGTCATTCCCGGGTCTGCTTTCTCCTGTTCCCAGTAAATGCCCCTTGGTTGAATTAGGGAACGTTTCCAGACCCCGGAGACGCTCCCCACAGTCATACGTCAGCATCTCATCCAGCAGACGTGACCAGCAGGAAGTCGTAACTGAGTGAAAAAATTCCTCCAAGCCCGCAGAAGTCACTGAGCCCTGTTCCACTGGCCGCTGGCGCCCCACCCCCACCCCCACCCGCAGGCCTCTGCCCAAAGCCTCCGTTCAGTGACCAGGGCCTTCCTAGGAACAAGATTCCTTTAAGGAAAAACAGGGAGCGCCCCGCTGGCCTGGCGTGCAGAGATCACCCGCCCAACCCTCATGTCACTTAAAAATACGGGAAACCCAGAGAGGAGAGGGGACTCATTCAGCAGATTAGGACCAGACGAAACTCTGCAGCTAATTCTGGACCCTAAGGAAGTCTCTGACCTGTGAAACAGAGAAAGGGCAAAACTTCCCTCCCACTGGCAGCAAACAGGAACCAGAGCCCGGAACACACTGACCCGGGAGCAGGCTGCTTCCCCGCCGCCCATGCCAGCCAGGAGCGTCGAAGGAGCCTGTGGGAGCCCCGGGTGCCCAACCGAGGTTAGCAGCTGAGCGTAAAGAAGGTAACAGTGCCCATCAGCACATTTCCTGAGTGTGTCCCGTCCACCAGGACTGTGTTGGAGGAGGTCATCAGGACCATGTGACCACCAGTCGACCCTGAGCTAGACCCTGGCAACCGGAGGCTCCTTAACCGTTGCCTGTCCTTGGAATGCAGGCCCCTCCCACCATTCCCATACAATGAACTGTTTCAAGGACATAGCCTTGGGAGATGGAGGCGTTGTTGAGACCACCTGGACTGAATATGTAATTAAACCCAGTTAAAGCCTCTGTAGAAACTTCTAAGATTCCCACAGGTGGCTGTGGGGATCTACCTGTCTTGAGGGGCCCAAGACAAGCTTCAGACATAAGATCCCGTCTTTATTAAACCTGCCTCCTATAAATCCGGAGTTGCCTGCCTCTTCCTTCGGTCTCTCCTCACCCTCAGTGTTTGGGGACCTGAGGGTTTGAACCAGCAGCCTGGGGGCAGGCTACAGGGGAGTGAGACACTAACCAAGTGAGCAAGAGATGAGCTGTTTTATTTACCCCACACCCTTGGTCTCTAGCATAATCCCTACTACAAAGTAGTTGCTCATTAAAAGGGTTTTAATCCATCACGTATTTCTACCATGAAAAAATTCCCATTCCAACAAGTAGAGAGATGCTTTTGATGCGCACAAACGTATTCAGGTTCACTCATCCCTGGTCGATTTCACTTAGTCTTAGCCAAACATCATACAGGGCTTTCCCAGCTACCCTTGTAATTGGCACATCTGGCCAAAAGTGGCAAGAAATATTTTTATTTGGGAAAGTACATATATTTTTGTTCATCCTAAAGTTTTTCTTTTCTGCTCAGCAAAACCAAAACCTTTGGAGTAGGAGAAGCCAAATTTAGCCAATAAAAATTCAGGATGCCCAGTTAAATATGAATTTCAGATAAACAATGAAAAATTTGTTGCTATAAGTAAATAGCAAATATTGCACATATGTCCAGGAGTGCAATAGTCCAAGTATGAGCTGAAGTTCAAATTTAACAGGGCACCCTGTATTTCAGCTGGCAGCCCTACCTCGGGCCTCTCTTGGGGTGTTTGTAGAACATTCTGAGGGAGCTGCAAAGGGGGCCTCAGGAAGGAAGCAGCAGATGGAGGGGAGGAGCGCTCCTTGCAGGGCAGCTGGCCGGGTCCTGCCTTATTGCCTCAGGGGAGCAAGGGCAGCCCTTGGGGATTCTCCTGGTGACTGCAGGTCCCTCTGAGGCGGTTACAGGCTGACCGGCCCTGCAGACAGCAGAGATAAAGAGCCAAGAGGGCCGCCGGGCTTCCTGCCGGACCACGGCTGCGCATCTCGCTGTGAGGTGAGGGGTGCTACCTGGTTCCTACTGTGAACCTACACAAGACCACGGACCTCGGGGCTCTGGGTGTGTGTCTGTCTGTCTGTCTACTTGTACAGAGGTTGACAAAAGTAGGTTTACGGTTGTGAGTACACAAAACACAGTTTATTCTTGTATTATTATTTCTCAATTCTTGTATTATGTAGTTAATCACAACTGTAACGGTACCTTTGCCCACTCCTCCGTGTGTGTCTCTGTGTCTGTGTGTCTGTGTGTCTCTCCCTGCGACCCCCACCCCTCTCCCCGACTGTTCGGTAAACTTCTCTCAATACCTCTCAGAGCAGGAAGGAGCAAGGCATTCGTGTGTAGACTTAACAGTGGCATCTGTCGTCTTTTGTCACAGACTATTCTAGGAGCTTTGGTTTTCAGACACAGAGCCCCTACTTCAGTAGGTGACGAGATTTTCTTGTCCGCCTGGGCATGGCGGGGCTGGAGCGGTGTTCAGAGGCGCATTGCCCCCTTCTCTGTGTGTACACACACACACCTGCGACTCATGACCCTGGCGTGCAGGGAGTCTCATGTGAATGACTCTGGAGGCCACCCACGTGAGAGGCACGGATCTCGACTTCGGTGCAGTCGGTGAGTCCCTGGTAACTTGGGAGCACAGCTTTGACCGCTCCTGATTCTCACGATGTGTGGAGGGTCGTTCATCTCTCCTTGGCTTTAACCGTGTCAAAGGATTACATACTTTGCAAGTACAGCTCAAAAGGCTCCATGTTTCCCATAAATCCCTGGCACCGTCTGGCTGTCAGCATTGAGACACCCTGTCTGCCATCTATTGGCATCACTTCACTGAGACCTAGACCTCTGGCCATGGCAGGACTGGTTGATTTCACATATGGGGGGAGGTATGCGGGTCAAGAGTGGACTGTCACCAACAAGAAACAGCTGTGTGGGGGTGGCTACTTCAGGAAATAGCCATGCATCTTACAGAAACCGCAGAGCATTATGGGGAGAGCTGGGACTTGAGCTTAAGTTTAAGTGTGACCGTGAAGGGTGCTTACCCTTTGGACCCTGTTTCCACGCAAGTTGGGACAACGCCACCTGTTCTGCAGAGGGGGCGGGATGAACAGATGAAAGGGTGCTTGTCAAGCGCACAGCGTGGCCCCTGCCACGTGCAGTAACTTATTTATTCCTTAATGGTCTTCAGTTAGCACCGGGGGTACCAGGCACTTCCTGGAGGCTGAGGGAGGGGAGTCCATGGGACAAACCACCAACATTTCTACTTCTGTTTGAAAATGTAATTAAAATGAAATTCTAAGCCTATTTTTTCACCTGGACTGGCACCTGAGCTGAGCAGGGAGGAGGGCACCCGGTAAGATGCCGTCAGGGGCTCTGGACAGACGGTTCGGCTCAGGGAGAAAGGGATGAGGCCCTGGCTGCCCAGGTGGCTCCACCATCCTCTGGGACCCCGAGGGGATGTGGAACTGAGGGTGTCTCTCCTCAGCTGCTACACCTGAATGAAGGGGAGTGTCCCAGGCCTGGGGTGGCTTGTTTGGATGGTGCAGAGTCAGCCTCAGCAGTAAGTCTGAGCATGGAGTTTGGGATCCTCCCATGTTACCGGTACATTGGGACTCTTACCCCTGACTTCTCCAACCCTTCGTGGGGAACAGACGAGCTGAGGCCGACAGAGCCCCTTCCTCAGCCGTGCTGCCGGGGCCTCTGGGGCTGCATGTCAGTGACAAGGGTCACCACCCACAGCGCAGGACGTGCGCAGCTCACGGAGAAGGGGGCCGTGTGGAGACGACGGTGGCTGGGCTTTGTCTGAGTCCCCGCAGTGAAACGAGTATTTGGCATCTACCCAGGATGGTCAAGTGTAGGTGCACGTACCTTCCTGAGACATCCGGGCCCCTCCAGGCATCCCGGAGGCCCCGGCAGGTAAGTGACTGTCAGGGTGCGTCCCCGCGCGGGTTTCTGATGGGTGCCCGGAGAGGTGGCGTGCTGTGCTCCCGGGTCAGCGGACGGAGGCCACATGGTTAGCTTTTGTTCCAAGTGTTGAGCTGTGCCCATCGGGCAGCAAGCACTGTCTTGGGCCCCGAGATGTGGCCGTGAACGACTCATGTCCCCGGGCTTCCACCCTTGGGGCAGCAGAGGATGGAGTGTGTGGTCTCCAGTGAGCGTCTAAGGGAGAGCTGAGCAAACCCGGTCCAGGTGAAGCTGCCCGCAGGGCCCTGGGCTCCGATGAAGGCAGCGTCCTCTCCCCCTTACAGAGGTCACCTACCCCGTTCCTCTGTGACTCCCTGTTGTCACCGACCCTACCAGAGCCGCTGATGTGGACATTGCGTCTTACCAGCAAAGTGTGAGCTCCACACCCCTCCCCGCGTTCCAGAGGGAGGGTGCGGGACCAAGGCCACGGAGGTGAGAGGGCGCGCCCTCTCCTGGCTATCGCAGGCACTGCGGGCCCTGTGCTAGGGACCCGGGCTTACTGTGTCTAGAGCTCTTTCCACCCACTTGTTTACAGAGCAGTCAACTAGTTTCATACGTTCATAAACTAGTTACATCGCCAAATCAATGTCCATATTAACTTTTTAGCTACTCTCACACTAGTTTTCAGTCTATTTCAGTAAGAGGACTTTTAAATGCTCCAACAAATGTAAGACTTATGCGACCCAGTGTGAGGTGTCCAGGGAGGTTGTGAAGGTCAATTCCAAGTGCCTTCAAGGATCTGGGTCTAGTGGAAGAACTTCCGGTGTGCATTCACCTGGAGTTTCTTACTGCCTTTGGCAGTTTTTCTAGATCCAACAGTGGGCCTGTCTGTCCCCTGAGCTTCCTTCCCCCCTGGAATTCTCTAGTGTCCTCTCATGTGGCTGCATGTGACTCAGTCCCAACAACTAGAGGCAATCGATACAAGCTGCCCTTCATTGAGCTGTACAGGGCTGGGGAACCCTTTTCTGCCAAGGGCCATTTGGATATTTACAACATCCTCTGCAGGCCATACAAAATGACCAACTTAAAAATTAGCCTGCTGTTCTGGGTCAGGCTGACTTGGTGAGGCGTGTGATGTCAGCTGGAACTGACTTCACGGGCCTCATGTGGCCCGCGGGCTGGACGTTCCCCACCCTGCCACACGTCCAGTGCTGTGACAGCATCACACGCATTAGCTCCATCTCTCAGCAGCCCAGTGAGCTGTTATCCCCTCTACACGAGGAAACAGAGCTTAAAATAAATAAAATGTTTGTAAATAAACTCTGTATGGAAAGCAGTAGGACCAGAGTCTAAAGCAATCTCTTCCAGAGCTCCGGGCCTTACCCTTCAGCGTACTCATGTGCAGGAGCCGGAGAAAGTCATGGGCCTGTGACCTTGCTACTTCCCGTTCTCACAAGTCAGAATTACCGTTGTATATGCCTAGGGAGAGCAGAAAAAGCTTTCGGGAAGCAAGAAGTCACGCCACAATCCACAAAGTTGAAGTAAAAGCACTGTGGTTTCGTGTTTTTGCTTAACCCTGCCCAAAACTAGCTGAAATTCTGTTAAACCAGTTACCAGGCAGAAGCCAGTCCTGGGTTAATACGAGCCCTGAAAAGCCACGTAGACTATGCAATATGAGAACTGTTTCTGACTGAGTCAATTATGTTTACCCTGATTTAGCCTAACCCGGGCTTCTGCTGTATTAATAATGACGGACTGCATCGGTAAGTCCTGGGGCAGCTCGCTGCAGAGTGTCTGACACAGACACCTTTGAGTTATAGGGTTTATGAGGTTCTGATTACCAAAATATTGCCGTCCACAGCTTTCTGAATAAAAACAGAAGAGGTGTTTCTAGCACCCGAGAAGAAATGTTTAGATATTTCCTTGAATTATTATACAAGTTAACGATGGAAAGGGAACTGAGAATGTGTACCAGGCGGATACCTTGGCGGCAGTCAGGGCTAGTGCCCAGGTTCCATCTTACTGACAAGCTCATCACGAATTAAAAGCACTACTGCACGCGTAGTAGAAAACTGAACTTCTGTTACAGAACAATGCCTTACGACAGTCTCTTTGTCTCAATTTCTTTTGTAGACTCACGTGAAAGATCGGCGCCATGGGATACGCAATAGCATTAACTTGCTTCTGGGACACCCATGGGACTGTGACAGCCGCAGAGTGACCAAGCCCACCGTGACTGAAAGGTGTAACAACTCCTCTGTACTTCCAAGGACCCATAAAAATCAACAGTGTGGCTCCCTGGCTACCAGGCTGCTTTGTCTGACCTCGTTTTAATCAGACAGTGAAAATCACCAGCATACTCAACAGCCACGGTCTGGCGCTTAGACACCAAGACCAGCCTTCACGCTTCAGTGGGGCAGGGTCCTTTCTTCCAGATGGGGCGTTGGTGGGTGTCACTGTGAAGGACCGAGTCTTTCCTGTGTGTACACATAGACAAGAAGACACCTGTTAATGGAAGCACGCCTGGGCTTTGACGCTCCAGGTATATATCAGGAATATTCCCTTTTTTCCATTTATCTACAACTAGGCAGATCTGACTTTTTAAATTAAATTGCACGTTCCTGCCCTCAGAGCCTATATGCGTCAGAGGAAAACATGTGCAGACATCATCTAATGTTCCAAAAAATACAAAGCTGATGGAAGAAAGAGTTGCAGGGACTTGGGAGTCTGTTGTTGGATGTGATAGTTACACTCTCTGGGGAGCGACATTTGAGCAAAGATCTGAAAATGAGGCTAATCACAAAGAATCGGTGTTGACTATTCCAAATACCCAGTGAATTAATTAATAAAGATGTGTCTGCCTAGAAATCAGAGATTTGGCCAGCTTGAGTTCATTCCCTAGAGTGACAATTCTCCCTGAGAGCAAATGACATCATGGTTTTGGCTCATTTTGAGAATCAGTGACAAAATCATCACATCCTTTTATCTTCTATGAAACTGTTTTTAAAGATGGAGCAATAAAATGGACCGGCCCTTCTAAGACCTGTGTTCTTTTTAGCACAGAACGCCATGAACCTCTTTGTCTTTAGACAACGGTTCCATGACTCTGCTTCCCTTCCTTCCTAGACTGTTAGGAAGGCCCACCAGTGGGCAGCTTACCTTCCGGGATGAAACTGTTCCCCACTCTCAGTCCCTTTCACGTCTCCTTTACTCTTTCAGTAGCCTTGTTATTTATCTTGTCTCGTCAATAGTTGTAAATAAGCAAAATGTTAAATTCAGCATAAAGACAGCACATAAAGTTGGCTCTTCAAGTTCACTTCCGCAGAAGAACGAAGATGTTGCTAATCAGCCTATGCATGTAGCATCCAAAAATCCGGTACCTGGGTGTTGAGGTTTGTTTTGTGAGAACTTCAGCCAGGGAGGCACATTGAAGGCTGCTCTCCATATTGAAATCTAGACTTTCCTTACAAGTGTGAACTGATGCCCTCTAACACTGACCTTAGAATAACAACTTTTCCACTTTTTTTTTTTTTTTTTTTAATATGGCAAATGCCGAGAATTCCCAAGAAAGTGTCTTCCACCCTGGGGATGTAATCTCCATAAAGTTTCCTTCCCACCTGAAGAGATGAAAGTGAAAACGTTCGCCTTCCTGGAAGAAGAAGGCACGGTATTGGAAGACGTGAGCAGAGCAAGCCCTTCATCTGTGACATTGTTCACGCTTAAACAGACTTACTCAAATATTCCAGTGGGCAGATTAAAGACCAAGTAAATGCAATTTAATTTAAAAAGTCAGATCTGCCCCGTTGTAGATAAATGGAAAAGAGGGAAACCGGAATGAATAAGCATCTTAATTCAAAAGAGAGAGAGACATTGAACTGTCTTTTTCTCTTCCAATTTATAACTTCGTTTTTCATGATAGGTTTGTATCTAGGACATGAAGTCTTCTATCTATAACTCCCTATATTTTGGGAGTACCCCAAATTAATTTGCAAATGAAACTATAGAACCTTGATATAGTACTGTAACCATCATTTGACAAAATTTTAGAACCATTAAACCTAGAAGTCGAATTCTTTAATCAGTCGGAATTTCATTGAGCCTCTCGACCTTGATCTATTTAGCTAATATTATCTGCGTTAATGAGTACATACGATAGAGCCCATGTAAGAACGTGCATTCCTGGCTGACAAAGCCTAGGTAGGCCACCTCGGCAGGATTTCATGTAACCAGAACTGGTTCCACTTAGTCAAAGAAGGTGGTTGGGCCCTCAGACCACCTGAGTGATCTAATATAGACGTCCCTCTTTCCTGAGAAATTCCAACAGATGCTAAGATACATTAGGTATAAAATTTATTTTTAAATATGTTTTTATTGATTTTTAGAGAGAGAGAACGGTAGCGGGAGAGAGAGAAATATCAATGAAAGAGAAACACTGATTGGCTGCCTCCTGCACACCACCTACTGGGGATCGAGCCTGAAACCTGGGCATGTGTCCTGACTAGGAATCAAACCTCTTGGTCCATGGGTCAACGCTCAACCACTGAGCCACACCAGCTGAGCTAAAATTTAAAAATTATATGATTATTGCCTATGATAAGACATCAGATGTTCCTCCTATTTTCTTTATTCTTTTGGTATAAAAAGTAGCTTCAAGGAAGGATAAGACTTTATATAAGAATCTGGAATTCAGACATCTGAAAAAGAAGGATATAAAACCATGTTTTATAGAAGAAATACTTTTTTCCCTAAGAAAATGTACTACGGTCCATAAAATTGAAGCAATTTTCCCAAAGGGCGACCTTTTTTTTTTTGAATAGGCACTGAAACTTTAGCCAAAGACTAGGACAGTTTGAGCAGCACTTCCTCGGAATAATATGCACATTTCACCCCGTTCATTTATGGGAAGCAGTGCTGGCTTAGACACCAGAGGGGACTTATCTCTTCCAGAGCCAACATCTTGGCCACTTCAAATACAAGCTAAGCACCTGTTTATCCCAAAATCAGTGACAATCCTCCAAAACCCAGTTCTTACTTACATTTTGGGTTTCTGAGGATGTCTAGAGGTAGAGCCTACAACGCGGACATGTATGTACATATGTTGCTTTCGAGCATTAAGTGACCTGATGAAGTTCCGCCTGGTCATTGGAAAAAGCCTTTAATGAGACTTCGTTCCTTCCTTGCCTTCCGCATGCCCTAAACCACATCCTTGGGATTATTTCAAAATACAGTGAAGAAGGATTCCGTTCTTGCAGAAACTGAGCTAATCTTGTTCTTCTACCTACAATACTAAGTACTTGACATGGGGGAAAATGGCTGGGTTCTGGCCTGGAGCTGCTCACATAGAAAGCGCTGCTGGTGTATCTGTGTAATACTAGTAAGTGAAGAACAGTAAGCACCCCCCGTTGCCTTGTGCCCTAGAAGGTCAGACCTCCCCTCCCCCAGGGGTACCCTTGGCTTCCGCTGGGTATCGCCTCCACTCGCAGTCCAGGCCCAGGTCTGGAGGACACGGCCTCCTCGCCAGATGGCAGCTTCCCAGGTGGACACCTTGCAGCGCAAACACTGGCCTGGAGGGCGCTGAGCAAGGGCTGCTGGCTGGGACGCAGCTGGCTGGTCCCTCACGACCAAATTCGAACACCCGAGGTCTGGAAGCAGCAGTGACGGGTCCCTGGTGACTAGGGAAACTTACCCTCAGCTTTTCAGGGGGGAAAACAGCCTGTGTTCACACGTAGGGTGGGGTGGGGATTCCGAAGAGGGAGAAAGTCATCAGCGTCCGGCCCCTCCTTCAGCATCAGTGCTCTGTCAGGGGCCTCAGCAACCGCAGACATGCTTCATGCCTCATGCCTGCTGGTCCTCCTGGCATTTAACATGCACACACCAAACACACAAACAGAAAACAAGGCCCTGGCCCTGCTCGGGCACCTCTTGTTCCTTTTAACTGGAGCCCTTTATGGTGGAGCCTCCTGGTCCCTCCAGTCCCCAGGGGCCGATTTCGGCGCCTCCAGACTTGTTAAGGGAATTAAACACCTGGCTTTCGGAGCACCTTGGACCCCCACCTGCTGTGGAGAGTGGTGGGTAGGGGAATACCGGAGTAGAATGGATGGAGGGTGATGGGGAAACCAAGAAGTTGGAAGTTTTTAACTTTACATATGCAGTTAGTAGGTTGTGGTGAACGCACGTGGAAAGGCATTGTTCCAGGCACTGGAATGTACGGCTGGACCTGCCCGACTTCTGAAACCCGAAGCAGTTCAAACTTGTGCCCCAGGAGATCTGCAAGCGACCAAGACCGAGTCGGGGCCACTGTGCTGCAGGGGGGCAGGTCCGCACAGGACGCAGATGGATCACGGGTCAGCAGATGAAGGGACGCTCAGAAGTCACCAACCTGCAGCTTTTCTCTGATTAACCTTTTCCCTGAATTCCAAACCCTTTACCTACTTTAAGAGCTGCCTCCTCTGTGGCACCTTCCCTGAGTCCTGCCGAGAGCAGCGGTCCCTTTCATCTCTTTACTGGCCTCTCTCCCTCGCTGGGCTGTGGGCACCTCATCGCTGCCTCTCCTTCATGCAGCACAGTGGAAGGGGCCAGGCTGACATCAACTGCCCCCGGGGCTGGTGTTCGTTCCCGCCGTCATCACGGCTTCTGCTCTGCTCCCGCCGGTCCTCGGCCACCGCCAGGCCCTCGGCTGCCCCAGGATATATCAGACTGTGTGGTGTTTGTTAGCATCCTGGAACTGAAAGTACTTAAATATCATTGGCTCTCTCTGCTAGGAAGTAATTAGGCAGTAAAAAAAAGTGACAGGGGTCTCTTGGGGTGCTAATTCCTGATGACGAAGGGGAATACAACGGTGTCTGCGTGGCATGCACATGCTGTGCGTACACACAGATCAGATTGAAAATTCAGACAGGTTCCCTGTAAAACCCACGTTGTGGAAATGTGCCACAGAGCACATTTGTCCTGTCTTTACAGGGATGCCTTTGGGGGCAGGATTCGGGACATGACTGGGGTTCCTAGGAGAGAGCATCATTAGCCAGAAAGAACCGTATTAGGAGTTTAAAATTTTGGTTTCTGATGCCAGCTCTGTCATTATGAATAGTTATAATATTGTCACTATGAACCTTAATGACCTCATCTGGAAAGTAGACATAATTCCTCATATAGAATGAGGTACAGGTAAGACTTCAACAGGATCATGTGTGTAAAATGCTTTGTAATCACTAAATCATGATAAAGACACACCTGGTGTAGCAGGGTTCCACACCAGGCTGGGGTATGGATCAAGTTTTCACCTCTCTGTGCCTCAGTTTCACCATCTATAAAATGGGGATAACTTTATCCTTCAGGGGTTGTTAAAGTAGTTATTTCTGACTTCATACAGGTTAAAATAGTTTTTATACGTTATTTAGAACAGTACCTCACCCAGAGCAAACACACAGTAAATATTAGATGCTATTATTATTATGAGTATTGTCATTTTAATTTTGTCACTTGTGCCTGGAAGGAACGGAAGAAAAGGGTATGCAAGCTGTAGTCCCTGAGAACAGGCACTTCCGAAATCAGGTGTATACACCTTTGCAGCTGTTCTCAACCTGTGGGTCGTGACCCCTTTGGGGGTCGAACAACCCTTTCACGGTGGTCGCCTAAGACATAACAGTAGCAAAATTACAATTAAGAAGTAGCAACGAAAATAATTTTGTGGTTGGGGGTCATCACAACATGAGGAGCTGTACTAAAGGGTTGCGGCGTCAGGAAGGTTGAGAACCACTGCTTTAGAGGCATACAGATGTCCCAAAATTGTTACAGAACTTCCATACTTTTTTTTTTAATGAGAGAGAGAGGGGGCGGGGGGTCGCACTCCTTGTCGTGTGGGAGGGGAGTAGAAAGGGTATCACAATGTAACATCTGCCCCATTTGCATCAATGCCAAGGTGTTTGGACAATGCGAACGCAGAGCAAGAGGACAGACTAGTGGGCGAGGCGTGAATTGCAGACCCTTCTCGGTCCTTTTGTTCAGGCCTGCTTTTCCAGCAGAGACCTTAGCATTGTCTGAGGAATGAATCAAGCAGCAGATGCGGGTAGGCTTCTGGGCCCTGCACCAATTAGGTGACCTTGGGCAAGGTGACGTGGCCTCTCTGTGCCTGTTTCTCATTTGCAAAATGGGCTGATAACAGCCATCTCCTACTGTTAGTGGTCATGATTAAAAGAGAAAAAGTACATGGCGCCCTTGGCCCTGAGCCTGACACCTGGGATGATGAATCCAACCTGGGATGATGAATCCATCCGCAAGTGTTGCTGGGAATGGCCCAGGGCACCGCTTTGCAAACTGTCCTCTCTCCTACAGGTCCCTGAACTGTCTCCCCACTTACCTTAATGAAGACAAAAAGAATTCAACAGCGTTCATAAGAACTCAAGAGGAGACTGCTAAGGGAGGGAGGGTCAATAGTTTTCTAACCCAAGAACAAATAATTGTCCTTTTCCCCAGCCTCCTCAAATGTATTTTGCTTTCTTCCTCCTCAGAGTCCAAGGGCCCTTTGGGAACCAACATGTCAAGATCAAGTCCTTCCAGGTGCTGTGAGACGCACTGCTTTAGCTTCAATGTTTCACTTGCAGCACAAGAGATGTGTGCCAAGCTGGGTGCAGAGAAGCCTGCACAAGCTGAGCCCACAAGGGTCAGGGCCAGGCCCAGGCTTCTTCCTGCAGCCTGGAGCACATATGGAAACTGGGAATCCATCGTCCCCTCCGAGCAGGCACAGAACCTACAGGACCATTGTAATAGGACCTCAAAGGCAACACCACCAAAACTTACTTACGTAGGCATCTTCTTTTGCTATTGTTTTAAAAAACTATCTTCACTAACGCGAAAGGTAATTCTGTTGACTTAGTTTGCCGAGCATCTCCCTACCCCTGCTCTGGCCTCGCTCCCCATCAGCGAATGTGGCAGACGCTGCAAGAACAAAGAAACCTCAGCCTGGTGTGAATTGTGGAACACTTTACTGAACAAATGAACAGAAGTCAGGTTTCCTCTGTGGGTTAGGAAGGACTCGAGGCACCGGCAAGGAAGTGAAAGGAATTTCTGGAAATGTTTGGGGCGGAGGAAGAAGTTCAAAGGGAAATCATTTAAAGGACAAGATGAATAGCCCCTGCGGAAATGCCTCAGATGATGAAAGAGGTGAGGATCCCAGAAATGGAGACACAGAGAAAAGGTGGAGACCAGGCTGGGAATACGGATTTGCCCAGAATGCTGCCCAAGTGCCCAGCACAGGGCACAAGGCGTCCTCAGAGCCAGTTGGAAGAGATGGCAGCAGGATTCTATGGAAGGAGCTTAAGCTTCGGGGTTAGACTGGAACTCACTAGCCAACTAGTCAACCACATGCTGCTCACGTGGCTTTGCACTGCTTTGCTGTCCTAAACCTTAGTGTCCTCATGCTCAAAATGGAACTGATAATGCCCACTGCCTAGGGTTGTTAGGAGGATAGTGTGCAATTAAAATATGGAATGTCCACCCCAGCACACTGGACACACACAGATTGTGGTTCCCTAGCTAAGCACCTGAAGTGATTTATTCCTATCCTTGAGCTTTGCCCAGGCCAGCTGCTTTTAAATTCTCCCTAGAGGACTCAGGAACTTGTTACAGCTATCCTTCGCCCAACAGAGGTGACTTCACGGGGGACTGCTACAGTGCTGACGGACAGCTTCCTCTCCGGGACAGGTGGGAGCTGCCGCATGGTCTGGAGAGACCTGCAGCTGTGCTGAGCATAGCCAGGCCCTGAGCCCGAGTCCCCTCCCTCCAGGGAGCTGTCACCTTTTCCTGCTCTCCACCGCCTCCCCTCCAGTGGCCCAGTGAGTAGATGAGTCTCGTTTTCCAGGAGTTTTATCAAGTGAGGGCAGGATCTCCGAATCCATCCACAGCATTTAGTCCCCAGGCAGCCAAAATTACCCAAGATATTTAGAAACCATTCCTAATGCTTGAACTTGAAAAAAATCAAAAGTTAAGAGCAGTTTGGGTCCACTCTTTAAGAAATGGCAAGGAAAATGACAGCTGAGGTAAAAGTTGATCAAAGGCTGGGCACCCAATTCCCATGTTAGTATCCTTTCTAATACTCCTCCCCCAATACATGAAATACCACACACACACACACACACACACACACACGTACAAATACATATGTGTACACACATTCAGAAGCAGAGTCCCTTAGAAAAAACCTTGAAATTGTCTGACATTTTCTAGTTTCTTCTCTAAAACACCACCAACAAATATGAGAAGTTGATGAAGGTTTGTATACACAAGATGACATTTTAGCAACTGCCCACCACAAACCATCCACCAATGGCAAGCTAGTATTTAGTTATAAAAACATTAATCAGAAATAAAGTTAGATTCCTTCTGTGTGCAAAAATACATTGCAGGTATGTTAAAGAGCCATGGATAAGTAATTACAAAATATTTGAAAAAAATCTGAACATTCAGACAGCCTTGGAACTGGAAAAAATTAAGCAAAGAAATGCATAAGCCATAAAAAAAGACATTTGGTCATTTGAAAAATGGAAAGCTTCAAAGAACAAAAATCATCAAAATCAAATCTAAGACATCATAAAGATTATAACAAAATGATAACTTGGAATAAAATATTTTTATCACATATGTACTAAGGACTCTCCCAAATTATTAACAAGAAGATAAATAACCAATAGAAAAATGGCAAAGAACATAAACGGGCAAGTTATAAAAAGGAGTCAACATGAACAACAGTAACATAAAAGTTTAAAAGGCACACCCTCTGCATTAGGACACAGGGAAATTAAAACACACACACCGACGTAACCGTTTTTTTATGCATTAAAAAAGGTCAGAAGATTGGTAACAGCCAGTGGAAACAAGGGGCTGGTTCTGCCACACAATGTTACAAACTTTATAAAAGTCATCCAACAGTATGTATTCAACTTTAAAATGGGCATGCACTCTGACCCAGGAATTCCATTTCTGGGAACTTTTCAAGCTAATTAAATAGTGTACGGAGCTAATTGCGATGTTTATTAACGCATTTTTTGTAATGAAAGAAAAAACAAACTGAAAACCACCTAAATATTCAGAAGGTGATGCGCTGAGCGGACTACCTGGGCTGCGGCATACTGTTTGACTCTGCTTGTCCTATGTGTTCACATGCGGGACTCGGAGCACGTCTATACTGCAATTTCCTCACCTATAAGATGAAGGTAATACTGGCACTTACATTACAGATTTATTTGTGGTCACTTGGAAGGACTTTTACTATATATTGCCAAGTTTTTTAAAAAGCAATCTGCAGAATTAAAGGTATTCTTTAAAAGTGTACGTATGCCGCCCTGGCCGGTTTGGTTCAGCAGTTGGAGTGTCGGCCTGCGGTCCAGAGAGACCCGGGTTCGGTTCCCGCTAAGGGCACGTACCTCGGTTGCAGTTTGTCCCCGGCCCTGGTTGGTCGTGCGGGTGGCAGCCACTCGATGTGTCCCTTTCACGTTGATGTTTCCCTCTCTCTCTCTTCCTCTCTCTCCCTCCCACTCTACCTGAACAAAAAATGGAAAAATGTCCTCAGGTGAGGATAAAAAAAATAAAAATAAAAGTGTACGTATGCCTATAATTACTCGTATGCTTTCTGCAAAGGGAAACGTGGAGAAACTCTACATTAAATCGTGAACAGCTCCACTGCCTTTGTAGTTTGTCACTGAAAAGAAGTCACCAATAGAAAGAAAAAAAAATACAGGAGGCATAAAGCTGGAAAAACAAATACAAATGCTTAATAATCAGAGCGGGGAACATTCATCCTTAAACCTAGCAGTTTCTGAGAACCTCCTGAATGCAAAGCCCCCTTTCTGATGCCATGTGCCATCCAAGTAGCCAAGCCAAGGGCGCTACAGTCACCCCCTAAGGCGAGGCACAGTGAAGAGGGGTGTTTGTGTATGGGTGTGTGTGGGGTGCATGTGGGGGTGGAAAGGAGGGGAAGACTGTGTGGGTGAAGAAATACACACCTTTGCAGGGATTACAGGTAGACTCGGGTTCTAATCCTGACCCTTGCACTTTTCTATAGAATTCAAATAGTCTGGTTTTCTTTTGAACCAATCTCTTCACTTGAGAAATGAGGAAGGGACGGGGTCTAGTGAGTCATAGTCACACGAGGCCTGGCCCAGGGCGCCCCTGCCCTCCCAGCCCTGTTTCAGGCCCATCCCTGGTGCTGAGTCCACCCCCCCCCACCCCCATTCCCTGCTCCGGCCTCACAGCCTTTTCCTTCCCTTAGAGGAGGTGCCGGCCTTTAGGCTTGTCGCTGTCACAACGTTGCATGTCTGCCTGTGACTCTGTTTACTTTCACCCTCGTTCCTGCTGCATTTAAGGGATTTGGGGTCCCTGTGCAAGTGAAGGCAGGATTTCAGTCACACACGCACAGTAAAAGAGGAGTCCTGTGCCCTTCACTTGACACACAACTTTCCAAACAAGAGCCCAGGTGTCACGCTGGATCCTAGATAAAATACAGATTTCGTTAGCAACAGAAACAAAGCTCCCAACGCCAAAATGGCCAGAGAAGAGGAATGGTAACAACTTTACATGATTGAAAAACTGTATTTTAAAGCATTGACCCTTTAAAATAACTTGAACAGAGACAGGCAAACTAATCCGTGTCTTTGCAAAGGGCGAGACTCCTGAGAAATCGTGGAAAAACTGCAAGCAAAATACCTGCCTGTCTGGCGGTTCCACCAAGTCCAATAGGAATGCCCCGGGGACTCTCCCACAGCAAGGTCGCCAGGCTGACTACATAAACGTGTCTGGGCGCTGGGTGCGGGCGCCCGCGGAGCTCCGGGGCTCAGGCGCTCTGGGCCCGGGGCTCCCGCCCGCCGTTGAGGAGGTCGGTGAGCTCGCCGATGTACTTGATGGTGTACTTCAGCGTCTGGATCTTGGTGAGCGGCTGGCCCCTCTGGCTGTACACAGGTGGCAGGTAATTCCGGAGGGTGTGCAGGGCATCTGCCAAGGTCCTCATCCGGAGCTTCTCCCTCTCGCTGGCCTTCCGTCTCCGTTGGACAGACATCCTTACTTTGGTGCCCTTCTGGGTCTTGGGGCCACCGGTGCCCTGCAGGTAGGCAGGCTGGAAAGCTAACACGTTGTAATCCACCTCTACCAGGCCGCCGCTGCCGTGGCCGCTGCGGCCATCGCTGCCCCCGTGGATGGCAGCGCCGTGCCCACAGGGCAGCCCAGCCACAGCCGGACAGGGGGAGGAGGTGTACGACTCCAGCGAGGGAGCTGGGGACAGGCTCTGCGCCGGGGAGGCCTGGTTCAGCTCGAAGGGCCCTGCTCCGTTTCTCCAGTCCCAAGAGGACAGCAGGCCAGGGCTGTCGGAGGAGCCCAAGCCGTCTCCCAGGCCGAGGAAGGTCTCGCGCAGGTTGTCCATGCCTGCGAGACAGCTGCAGAGAGACAGACTCCCTGGCAAGTGAGAAAGAGAGTTCTGCCGCCGGCCCGCCCGAGCTGCCTTTTATGACGGTGCCGGACAAGTAATGAAGTGGGAAAGAGGGCCGGGAGAGGGAGTTCAAAGGAGAAAGCAAGGACCAAGATGGAAGATGGACTCTCCAGGTGTCACTTTCTCCTCGTTGATAATTAGCATCTTCCAGCTAACATGGCTTTAAACAGAAAGGCCTCCAAGAGAAGGAAAAAGGAATTATCTTGTTGTAACTAAACCAATTAAGGCTGCATCACTAGACTTAGCATTGTCCTGTGGAACTCATTACAGAGGGAGCCAAAGAAAACAAACCCGGGCAGCCTGCAGCCAGAAGGTGGTGGCCCAGGACCTGGAGGAGAGTATCAGGGTGCCCCAGAGGGCCTCCGCCCCCTTCCACCAAGACCCCCTAGGCATTTCAGAGCAGATGGAGTGCACTGTTAGGGAAACAGCGTGATCTGGGGAGGAGGTAAACCCCCGGAACGCAGAGTCCCTATCTCAAATGCAGACAATAAACCCTTACTTCATAGGGTTAGGGAGGAGGGTACACAGTGGACACATGGTGAATGCCAGTTTCCTCCTCTCCGTCCTCTCCAGTCAATTCCCCTGGGTTTTTGTAGAGTGCAGACAAGCCTAGAGTCAGAATGACAAAGGCCAGCAACTCCAGTAAATCCAGAGCCTTAATGAGCAGGAAATATCCCTCAAGAAGCTTATAAAGCCTTTACTTGAACTGAGTAGGTTGGGGTTTGTCACAGCAAACAGACACCAGGCAAGAGAAAGCTCCTTTAAAGCAGGGCAGTGGGGCTGCCGAGTACCTGGCAGGCAGCCTTCTGAAGGTTGTTTTTCTCAATCCAGCTGCAGAGTCACACCTTGTTTTTGAAATGTATAGAGGAAGTGTGAAATTAACTAGGGAGCCTGCCTGTTTTCCCCACCATAGCTCCAAATGCCAAATGTGTTAAGTTGGATGGTCCTGCTAGTTTGTTTCGCTTTCTGCATGCTCCTGCGAGAGGCAGACCTGTGTTTTGGAAAAGCTTGTGTGGAGCCCCCATTTGTCCCATAAATGTTACTGTTTCTCCGGGTAACTAATGTAACAGTGAGTTACATTTCAGAGTAATCTCAGTGTGTCCTCTAACACGGTTATTTAAGGCCCCTTTGCAATTATTGAAAAGAAATGTCAATGATCTAATTAAAACATTGATGATACTTTTTAATTAGTAGGCTCAGGGAAGAAAAAGCTCACTCAGGCAATCTGTAGAAGAATGCTCTTCATTTTGCTATTTACTAAAGGACCGTTAGCCCTATCTGGCAGAATAACATTAATAAAACATAAGAAAAAAAAATGTAGTAAATGAATCCTTCTCCTTTCCCCTCCCCTTTCTTTTCCATCAGCTCTTATTGGGAAACCAAGAATCTGCTGATATTATTCAAGGAGCTTTACATTCATTATAATGAACCTTTATTTTTTAAAAAAAGAAATGTTTAGCCCTGGCTGGCGTGATTCAGTGGTTAGAGCTTCAGCCTGCACACCAAAGAGTCACAGGTCTGATTCCCAGTTGGGGACACATGCCTGGGTTTTGGGTTTGATTCCCGGCCCCAACAGGGGCACATGTGGGAGGCAACCAGTCGATGTGAATTGTTCCTCTCTCTTCCCCTCTCTTCCCCTTCCCTGATCCTTTCCCGGATCCCTTCCACTCGCTCTAAAAATCAATGGGAAAAATATCCTTGGGTGAGGATTTAAAAAAAAAAATTTACAGATGAAAGTATGAAGGCCCTAAGAGGTTAAAAGACTGTAAGATTTCCCTCATAGGAAGTGATCAAGCCAAGATTCTTTGTAAGACCCAAAAGTCCACCTTTTTACAAAACAAAACCAATCTTTTTTGTTTTCTGCTTTAGCTGGTTGTGGTAGAGGCAGGTGACCTGACTGTGACTCAGAAAGAAAGGGACTCTCGGTAGCTCTGAGGCGTCTGTGGTGGCCACTGTCATAGCAGGTTTCAGTTCTCATCCTAAACTTCACTTTTCTAGATTACTTCTGCCCTCAGACATCATGACTCCATTTTTCTTTTTCTACAGCTTCTTCCTAAAACTGCTGATTTCTTAAGCTTCTGCTTTCAGAAATTTCATTTTCTAGATGAGACAGCATCTGCCGAATCCTTGGTACACTGTAGACACTTAATCAAGGCTGGCGTTGCTCTCGCTGTCGCCGCACCACACCCCCTCCCGGCGCTCTGGCTCCTACCCCTGACTTCAGTCGCCCAGCGTCGCCGGTCCCTGGACACCTGTTCTGAGAACAAGGACACTGCCCGGTCTCCATGTTTGCCAATGTCTCTCTCTTTCTCCAGTGAGACATGAACCAGAACCGGACTTGCATGCACCCGGCTTGTCTCCACGCACGGTACTGGTTCTGTGGAGATGGAGGTGCGGCCGGCAGGGCTGGGCCCCAGCTCAGCTGCGGGGAAAACTGTTGAGTGACACAGGCCTGGAGGCCGAGCTGCTCAGAAAGGGTTCCCGGTGCTTCACACAGACCAACTCACATGGATCCTCGCGGTGACCCTAGGAAGTAGGAGCTATTTTCAGCTCCAATCCTGTTGTACTTATAAGAAACTGAGGCACGGAGGGGTTAAGTAACTTGCCTGACACTCCACACCTAATGCCCAAGGACTGGTAGCCCGGGACTCAAACCCAGGCAGGCCACCTCGGGCCAAGCCTAGAAACACGGGCTGGACTCCTGAGAATGGTCCGGACATCGCACAGTGCTCCCAGTAGTGCTCTTAAAGCCTGAACTCAAGCCTTGGCTGCAACTCAGTAGAAATGGGAAGACTGGTACCGGCTGGTATAGCTCAGTGGTTGAGCGTCAATCCATGCACCAAGAGGTCGCCGGTTCGATTCCCAGTCACGACATATGCCCAGGTTGTGGGCTCGATCCCCAGTGGGTGGGAGCATGCAGGATGCAGCCAATCAATGTTCTCTCTCATCGATGTTTCTGTCTCTCTCTCCCTCTCACTTCCTCTCTCTCTAAAAATCAATAAAGGAAAAAAAAAAAGAAAGAAATGGGAAGACTGGTTGATCGGCACCATTCAGTCACATAACCAGTGTGCACAGAGCCCGGAGATTGGCCCACTGCAGGGGGTACAAAGACACAGTAGGCTTCGACTGTCTGTCCTCATTCCCAAAGTAGATGGCGAGATAGATTAGCACCCACATAGCTTCTCTGCCCCATCAGTGGACAGGCCTCGCCCTCACAGTCCGAAGGGAGGGCTGTGTGTACGGTCGGCAGAGACACCTCTGACTTAGCCGTACGCACAGTTATCCCAGTGATGGTACAACACTAACAACGACGTGTTTAGTGCAAAGTGCTTTGGATGGTCTATTCTATTGAAATCTTATAAAAATCCTTTAAAGAAAATACAATTTTTGTTCTCATTTTACATAAGAAAAAATGGAGGCTGAGAAAGAAGTTGAAAAAGTTGTTCAAAGTCATGATTGAGAAATGGAGGAGCCGGGCTCTAGACCCAGGTGGTCCGACTCCCGAGCGCCGGGCTCCAGTGAATGGCTCTAACTCACGAGGGAGAAGAAGAGGAAGGAGGGTTTTGAAAGGGGCCCTTGTTCATGTCCACAGCTCCAAAACAGAAGGTGTCTGTCTCCCCTACCACCTTCCAGGGCGTTCCTGGCCCCAGGCCACGCAATCATCTTGACTAGACAGCAGGTAAGGTTGATATTTAGTCATAGTTTCCTATAATTGAAAATTTTAGAAAAAAGATCTTATTCTTTCACACATAAAATTTTTTTATGTATCAATAAGATCACTTTCCTTTTCTTGAGTACTCATAGCACTTACTCTGTGCTAGTATACATGATATACATGACGTCATGTAGTCCTCCATCTAACCTTCAAAGTGAACAGTCTTCATTTTATGAGAGGAAGTAAAACAAATGCGAAGGACCTCACCCAAGGTCAATGAACACAGCTTCTCCTTTCAAAGCCAGTCTCACCCAGTGTCTCTGCAGTTGACACAGAGTCAGCTACAGTAATGAAGCCACTTCCTGTTCTCAGTGTCTCCACCTCTGAGCTGATCATGCCCCCAGTGTACCCTGGCCAGTCTGGAGCCATTAGGGTCCACACTCCCCCACCTTTGTCTACTCCACAGTCCCTCTTCCCTGCTTCAGCCACACAACCCCACTGGCCAAACCAGCCTCCGGCCAGACCAGACCCTCGCCTTCCTACCAGGAAAGGGACAGAGCAATGTTTGAACACAGTTAGGACTAAGTTAAAAACCTGTACCCTTTCATGCCATCTCACAATCTTGGCACCCAACTAACATGCAACCAAAAAATAGATAATTCCTGTGGGGCGAAAGGAGTGAGTGTGTGTGTGTGTGTGTGTGTGTGTGTGAGAGAGAGAGAGAGAGAGAGGGGGGAGAGAGGACACCGAACTGCAGTGTGGTATCCTCCCGTGTCCTTGAGCTAGGAAAGAGAAGAGTAGCAGTTTCCTACTGGGACACCGGCATACAGCTCCCATTTTTTAAGCTGTAAGAGCTTTAGCAAAGCCAATGCCTGTGATACTCTCAGGTCACTGCCGTTGCTCCCCAACAGACCCGGAAAACATAATGAAAGTTTTGGGCTCTCCTGGTTTGAGTCTGAGGTTCATTATAAAGCCAAAGAGTATTATGTTGGTTTTGATCCTCTTTAAATCCCTTGTAAAGCATCATGCAGTGAGCAAATGGATGGTTTCCACAGGCGAAGCATTTCACCAGAATCAGCAACAGATAGAAATGAAATAATGTGGCTGACTTCACAGGAGAGACAGAGAGACAGGAGATAAATATGCTAAATTGTAGAAACCCTTTCCAACAGAAAGAGAACCCCTTGTGGATTTCTCGGGCCCTTTGAGGAGGATGCCCTGACCCGAAATCGTGTGTATCTCCAGCCCTTCACTCAGCCACGTCAGGAGGGAGCAGCATCCATCGTCCCAAGCGCCTGGATGGCTGCCGGTCTCCTAAAGCCCGCTGACCACCTGAACTCGGGCCTGACTCCCCCGCCCACTCCACAGCCGCACCGTGTGAATTTTCTTTGCCGAACAAACATAGATGGAAGCCAAGTAAGCGTGACTTTGCCTAAAATAATCCATTTACAGGAAGCCGTGTCCCCGTGGGGCCCCTATGGTTTCTGATCAGAATATAAGCCTCCTTCTCTTTTGAAAAATGTGACTAAATGCCCTGGCTGCAGTGGCTCAGTTGGTTGGAGTGTCATCCGTGTGGGCTGGATCCCTGGTGGGGGCATGCAGGAGGCAACCAATCTCACATCAGTGTTTCTCTCTCCCCTCTCTTTAGGAATGAAGAAAATATAGTTCGGGGGGCAGGGGTGTCCAGTCACCATGTATGCACAAAAGGACAGTCCTGTGGACAGCAGGAGGGTGACAGAGAGGAGAATGGACTGTGTAGGGCAGGGGGATATCAGAGCAGGGACCAGGATAAAAAACAGGAAGTGGGAGCTGATTTTCTCTAGACAGCAACAGGGCAGGATGTGGGGAGGATTCTTATTGCCCAGAGAATCTTGGTTCAGAAACTCCTGTTTGCCCCCAGACTCGGGGGAGGAAGCTCTGAGCATCTCACTACTGCTTCTTCAGCAACTGGCTAGCAAGATCCAAAAAAAATCTCATGTGTTACATTTACACCTACTCCCCCTTTTAAGTTGGATTCTTTATTACCACTGGTATTTGGGGTGGCATTTTAATACCCGTGTCAAAAAAGTTGAAAGCAATTTGCACCAAGGCTGTTCTCCAAGGATTTCCCTGTTTTCACCAGCCTGAAAAGCAGAATAGTGCCAAGTTACTTCTTTAGTCCCCTCCAAGGCCAGTAATTAAGACGTGGAAACTCCTAGTAGTAAAACAAATACTAAAAATGTTTTCAGTCAGATATCCGCACGCACCGGCTTATTTTCTGAAATACTGCCTATACCTGAGATCATTTTTCATTCAGATCTCCATATGTGTAAGTTAATTAACACCTAAAAAGCAGATACAAGGCAAAGACCAAACTTTTGAAAATGTCTCTCACAAAGATGAGTGCCAAAGGTTATGACTATGAAGAACTCAACACGGGCAAGAAAAACAGGAGCTCACCACTGGGGAAATGGACAAGAGCATGAATAATAGCTCACAAAAGAAGTAAAAGTGGTAATAAACGTAGAAGAAAATGTCCAGCCCGCTAGTAATCAAAGGCATGTAAATGGGAACTACAAGGAGAGGCCATTTTTCACCTCCCAAATTGGCAACATTGGCATGAGGGTGAGGAAATGGTCTCTCACACACACTGTTTGTGGGTCAACTGCTGAGGTTTCTTAAATATTCTAAAGTCTCTAGAATGCAGTTTAGATTTAAAAATAGATTTCCAACATGACCTTCATTCTATAGCACTAAACAGTTACAGTAAAAATGTGTGAATAAGAATATTCGTCATAGTATATGATAGTAAAAAACTACAAACAACCTCAAGATTTAACAAAAAAAGGAGATGACATAAATTATGTCCTCTCCATTTGATGAAATACTATATAGTCCATAAAAATCACATTTATGGAGAACACACAATATAGGAAATATAATCTAATATGAGAATCTATAAGCGGGATTGCAAACAGTACTTTGACCCAATTACATTTTTTTTTTTAAATAGAAAAATGATGAAGTGTTTAAGAGTGGTTACTTTTGGTAAAAGAAACTGAAGGTAGTTTTTTTCTTTCTTATTCTTGAGGGGGTAGTCTGGTCATGCTCAGAAGCATAGACTCTGGAGCCAGAACTCCTGGGTTCAAACCTGGACCCCACCTTAGTTAACTATGTGATCAGAAACAGGCAACTCAATTTCTTTGTGTCTCAGTTTCTCTATTTGTAATATGGGGATAATAACAGTACCTCCCTCAAAGGATTCTTGTGAAGATTTATACATGTAAAGAAATTTTATGGTAACTGCCTTCAGACGTAATATGCATTCAGTCATTGGTAGATGCTCTTATTTTTTATGGTTGTCAGTATTCTCTAAATATTAAAAAGATAAACAATTTAAAAGCAGTGACTAGGCAAGACTAACCCGAGTAGGTCCATGACCTACTCAAAAATCACAGTTGCCCTCAAGTTGAATCAAAGCATCTGGGTAGTACACTTATTTAAAAATAAAGAGAGAAAGACAAAGACAGGAAGGAAGGAAGGTTGAGAAGGAGGAAGGAAGGGAGGAGCGAGGAAGTTGGGAGGGAGGGAAAGAAGGGAGGAACGAAGGGAGGGAGGGAGGGAAGAAAGGAGGGAGGAAGGAAGAAAAGGAGGGAGGGAGGGAGATACGGAAGGTGATTGGGGGGAACAGTCTTGTAAGGATAACAGGGCATTGATAGGGAGGGAGGGAGGGAGGGAAGGAGGGAGGGAGGAAGGAAGAAAAGGAGGGAGGGAGGGAGATACGGAAGGTGATTGGGGGGAACAGTCTTGTAAGGAAAACAGGGCATTGATAAATAGGATAGAAGGATTGCTAAGTCCTTGTTGGAGCTCTGCACTTGGCTTCCATGGGGCAGAGGGAGGTTCAGGGTAGTGCAGCGAGAAAGATGAGAGAGAGGCAAGTTGCTCCTGAAGAACGTTCCAGTCCTCCCAGGGCAGCTGGGTAGGGCACAGAGCACTGGTGACTCCTCCCCTCTGCAGACCGAGCAGTCAGCGCCCCACCTGGCAGACAGGCAGCCCATGGGGAGGCTTCCGGAGCGGGGGTCCTCTAGTTCCCAGCACAGCATTCCCCCACGTCCACGAGGACAAGAACCCCTAGGGGGAGAGGAAAGATTCTTTTCGAAAGGGTGACTCCTGGGCCCCTCTCCCAGCATTCGGATTTGGTAAATCTAGGCTGGAGCCGGGCAATCTCTTTTTTAATAAGCAGGGAAGTTGGGAACCACAGACTTGAACAGGTAAAGACCTGCAGGGGTCTAGGAGCTACTGAGCCTGGTACCTGGATGCCCAGAGCACGTCCAGTGCAGGCCCCTCCGTCTTGACTGTTACATAGGGATAAATCCCAGAACTCAGGAGCAGGGTGTTCTCAATAACTCCTTGACTTTTCTGTGCTATTAAAACCTCTCCTGAACCCTGGCCAGTTTGGCTCAGCGGTTAGAGCGTCGGCCTGCAGTCAGAGAGACCCAGGTTCGGTTCCTGCTAAGGGCATGTACCTCGGTTGCAGTTTGTCCCCGGCCCTGGTCGGTCGTGTGGGTGGCAGCCACTCGATGTGTCCCTTTCACGTCGATGTTTCTCTCTCTCTCTCTCTTCCTCTCTCTCTCTCCCACTCTACCTGAACAAAAAATGAAAAAATGCCCTCTGGTGAGGATAAAAAAAAAAAAAACCTCTCCTGAACCCTGGCCAGTTTGGCTCAGTGGTTAGAGCGTCGGCGTGCGGACCGGAGAGTCCTGGGTTCGGTTCCCGCTAAGGGCACGTACCTCAGTTGCAGTTTTTCCCTGGCCCTGGTTGGGGTCATGTGTGGGGCAACCAGTTGATGTGTCTCTCTCATATTTATGTTTCTCTCTCTCTTCCTCCCTCTCTCCCTCTCACTCTATCTAGATAAATGTGAAAATGTCCTCAGGTGAGGATTAAAAAAACCTCTCCTGACAACGTCTCTGCCTATCATTGAAAGCCCTCAATGGTCTGGCCCATCATGACCCTCCGACTTTATGTGCCTCCACTCCCCAGGCCCATTTTCGGCCCCATTCCAGGAAGACACTGCACTGTCCCTTGAACAGATATTCTTTTCTTGGCCTTTGCCTGGGCTGTGTCCCTCATCCAAATGTCCCTCCCTCTCCCTTCACCTCTCAGATTGTACCAGTCCCTGAGCCGGGCCAAGTGTCTTCTCCAGAAACCCTCTGTACCTCCTATTCCTCAGTGACCACTTATATGGACAGTCCCATTCAGAGGGTTTATGTCACTGTCCTATATTATTCTGTAATTTTTTTTCACTTGTTAAACTCAAGAACAAGGACCTTAATAAAAACTACAATGGGCCTGGCTGGTGTGGCTCAGTGGATTGAGCGTCATCCCATGGACTGCGAGGTCCTGGTTCGATTCCCGATCAGGGCACATGCCTGGGTTTCGGACTCGATCCCCAGTAGGGGGCATGCAGGAGGCAGAAGATGGATGTTTCTCTCTCACATCGATGTTTCTCTCTCTCTCCCTTCCTCTCTCTCTAAAAAAGTCAATAAAGACATTTTAAAAAAAAACCTACAATGGGAGCAGTATATCGTTTGTTATACTGCAGTATCTAGTATCTAGTCTATCGTTTGTTAACAGATTTTCATATCTAGTATATCTTGGGAACGTCACAACACCCTCATGCTGTGGATAATGGTATCATCTCCATCCGAGTTGGAAACGAAAGTTCAGAGAGCCAACTCGTGCTTCCCTGTGGTAAAACCACAACTAAGTGGCAGAATTAGGAGACTGTACCACTGGTAAAAGGAATAGGGAGCCCCCGTGTGAAAACTGGCAATGTGAGGGGTGGGCAGTGAACGGCTCTTTGTTGTCAGATCAGGCGTAGGGCCGAGACGGCAGGCTCTCAAGAGCAGCTGCACCTCGGGGCTGAGCCTATGCCATCCGCGGGCTCTAAGGGCGGGCTCATTTCTGCAGCTGTTGCTGGCTTTAGGGAGCCAGACAGCTGTTACCAGGAGATGGAAAAGCGAACACGGAAATGGAATCCTGCAAAAATAACTGTGCCTGTATGTATGTGTACACTGTTCTCCCTTCTTATAGCTTAAAAGATTCTTTTTCTTTCTTTCTTTTTCGTACGTGCCCGGAGCCACTAGGGCTAAGTGAGAACTGAACCCGGGACTCTCTGATCCGCAGGCTGACTCTCCAACCGCTGAGCCAAACCAGCTAAGGCTAGCTCAAAACATTCTGAAGACGTACTCGGATTGTTCTTTATAGGAAGACCTAGTTTGGCAAGTACAAGTGAGAAAGCCAGGCAGGGAGAAGGCAAGTGTCCTAAATGAGCCTTTCCTAGATACTCAGGAAGGGAAGCTGATCTTGGAGGGTGCACAACCCTTTCGGTCACCAGCATTTGGGACAGGCACTGCAGAAGAGTGTTCATGGTGGATCTGGGGAGCTGCAGGAGTGTCCGTGCCAAGAAACAGATAATGGGATTGGAGAGAAATCCCCTTCTCCTCCCCTCCCATCTCTGCTCCTCAAGACAAGCTGTTGCCATTATATGGATCTTAGCATCTTTCCTCCCCAGTGCTGTAGAGGCTATGCCTGCTGATGAGCCCCCATTCTGTTTTCTCTTTTAATAGTCTTACTACCCATCTTACTTGTCCCTAAAGCTTCCTATTTCATTCTCACCTTTCCCCTTCCTGCAGTCTAGACTTTCCCTGGTCACTCCCCTTGAAAGACAGGCTGCTCATCCCACGTCTGTGCCTTGGCTAGAACAGGTTTTCTGCCCAGGGTGAGGTGCCATCCATCCCCCTGCCTATCCGAACCCTAATGGTTCTTTCTGGTCTATTCTGACTACTGGTCAACTTCTTGGTGGCCTTTATTGTGCTTATAGTGGGTGCTACACAGGCTAACACAAGGTTTTCCTTCTGTGGTACCGTCCACTCAACTGGACTGAGTTGGGGACTAAGAGGAGGGGCTTCCTTTCTTCTAATTACCCTCAGTTGCCCATCACTTATTGTGCAATGATGTGTCTTCAGCACCCACTTACTTGAAAATATCTATTTCTCTAGTAAACGTACTTTCTACTTTACATGATCCTGTTTTATGTTGGGTTTGATTTTCAAGTCATTAAGAACTTTTATGGAGCCCTTTCCATGCCTTGATTAGTGCTTTATCTCACAGTTCCATCAGCGCACAGCCCCAGGAGGTAGGGACTGTTCCTGCCCACATTCCACGGTGGAGAACCTGCGGCTAAAATACATAAAGTAACGTGCTTGAGATCACATGCTAGTGGTCCAAGACCTTAACCACTTGCGACAGTGCTTTGCATAGACCACCTAAAGTCCCTTTTAGGAAGTGTACACATTAAGATTTCTAACATCCAGAAGTTCCAAATAAATGGGTGAACTACATTTGAAGAAAGGGGTGTTCCTCTCTAAAGGTTGGGTCCTTGCCACCATATCCTGAGCCTCATCTGGGAATGATATGACCCAGCCCAGGGTCTGATCATCTTTACATACCTAGTTGAAACTTATTGCACTGTTAGTGACAGTCAGCCTGGGGAGTTCCAAACTTTAATCCTTATACTTCTATTCATTGATTATTTGACCTCAGAAGACCTAGGGAAAGGGCCTTGAACTCTGATTTCCTTAAGAGGTATCTCTTTCTTGGAAAGCCATGATGTATATCTGTGCCACTGTATTAAAGATCATTCTTTTTTTACAAATTCAACTATGGGTTAATTATAAGGTAAGCCAGTCAATTCTCACGGGTGGCCTGTGGCCATGGTATGAACTGGTCCAACCTATTTTCGGAAACAATCTTTGCTGAGAAGATGTTCTTGCTGTAGCTCTTTGTGGACTTAACTGATCACCTCCCACCGCAACAAATCCTCTGGCAGACGGTGTTTCCCAGGCAGCACAAGCTAACCTGCACAGTGCAGAGCCACCGAAGCCGCACGTGTGCTGTGTCCGATCCCACCGTGCCTGACGGAGAGGTTACCCTGGCATCTGCCCCTGGGGTTGCACTACCTTCTTCTGCTCCCAGTAGTGAATGCTTTGTGCCCTGGGATTCTTCAAACTCCCACTTCTCCAAGTGGAACCTGCTTGGATTGCTTCCCTCTTCCTGGAAACCGATCCTATGCCTTTCTCCAGAGATACTGTGCCTTCAAACAGACAACCAACCAGCCAAACAAAAACACCCATCAACGGATCCTCTCCAGGAGGAATTCACATTTGAATAAACTCAAATACTGTCTAAGCATCTATACTGGGCCCAGAGAGTGGACCTCTCAGTCTGGAGAACTTACAGTGAAAGTCACAGACTTGACTCAAAGAACCAGAACTGTGCTAACCCAGTGTGGCCCCACGAAATGTGGCCAGTCAAGGCCGAGATGTGCTGTCAGTGTAAAATACACATCAGATTTCAAATGCTTAGTATGGTTAAAAAAATGTAAGCTGGCCCTGGCCGGTTTGGCTTAGCGGTTGGAGTGTTGGCCTGCGGACCAGAGAGTCCCGGGTTCGGCTCCCACTAGGGGCACGTATCACAAAAAAAAAAAAAAAAATGTAAGCTATCTCACAGATGATTTTTATATTGGTTACATGTTGAAGTAACATTTTGGATATATTGAGTTAAATCAAACGTTACTTTATAATGTTTACAAATCAAACATTAACAAAAATGTTAGTAAAATTAATTTCAGCTAGCTCCATTTAAAAACTATGGCTACTAGACTATGACCCAGTGATTCCACTTCTGGGAATATAGCTAAAGAAACTCAAAACACTAATTTGAACAACATATGCACCTCCATGCTCAATGCGGCATTACTTACAATAGCCAAGATTTGAAAGCAGCCCAAGTGCCCATTAGCAGACCAGTGGATAAAAACCCGTGATACATTTACACAATTGAATATTACTCAGCCATAAAAAAGAATGAAATCTTACCTTTTGCAGCAGCATGGATGGAGCTAGAGGGTATTAAGTCAGGCAGAGGAAATCAAATACCATACGATTTCACTTTTACGTGGAATCTAAAGAACCGAAGAAACAAACAAAATAGAAACGGAATGGCAGTTGACAGAGGGGAGGGAGGTTGGGGGACTGGGTGAGAAAAGTGAAGGGTTTCAGAAGAACAAATTGGTAATTGCAGAATAGTCACAGAGAAGTAAAGTACAGCATATGATATATAGTCAATAATATTGTAATAACTATGTATGGGGCCAGGAGGGTACTTGGAATATTGGGGGGAACCACACTATAAAGTACATGATTGACCACTGTGCTGTACACCTGAAACTAATACAGAATAATATTAAATGTCAACTGTAACTGGAAAAAACAAACAAACATGGCTACTAGGATATTAAAGCTTTTATGTGTGACAGGTATTATATTTCCATTTCATCGGGCTGATGGGTGAGAGTCATGGGTAGAGGGGTCACGTTATTAACTACTATAAAGACACTGGAAATGCACCCTTGGAGGAGAAAGAAGGAAGAGAGAAATTTCCGTTGGATGATCCTGGAAGACTTCCGGGAAAAAGTGACAGCAAACTGGGTCTTGAAATCAAAATACAGGGATAAGGCCTGGAGACATCCACACTCAGATCTAAGATGGGAATTGTTCACATCAACCAGTAGTAGTACTGAACAGGAAATGTGGGGCTACAGTCCTCCTAGGGTTTCCAAATCTGATTTCCCATAGAATTTCCTGGTAGTTTTAAGAGTATAGGTTCCTAGCCCTGGCCAGTTTGGCTCAGCGGTTAGAGCGTCGGCCTGCGGTCCGGAGAGACCCGGGTTCGGTTCCCGCTAAGGGCACGTACTTCGGTTGCAGTTTGTCCCCGGCCTGGTTGGTCGTGCAGGTGGCAGCCACTCGATGTGTCCCTTCACGTCGATGTTTCTCTCTCTCTCTCCTTCCTCTCTCTCCCTCCCACTCTATCTGTAAAAAAAAAAAAAAAAAAAAAAAAAAAAGAGTATATGTTCCTAGACTCACCCCAAACCTTCTGAGACAGGCTCCATGGAGGACAGGTCCAGACATCCATGATTCAAACAGCTCATGGTTGGTGGTCCCACTGCTCATAGATCCCAGAAAATGCCAGGTGCAAATGGTCATCCTTGTGTCTCTGAAAGGCAGCCTCGGGGGGCTTTCTTAATCCACGGCTAGAGGCAGCCTTGGCATCTTCTGTTCATTTCTACGTCCTCTGGGGAGAAACACTTGAAGTATAGAGGTGGAGAAAACAGCTCGGGTCCTGGGTTTCTCTGTCGGTTTCCCCTGTGTCGGAGCAGAACAGGAGGGCTCTGTGGGCTTGGACTCTGTTACCACCTAAGGTACTTGTTGGGTGGCTCCTGCCTGCGAGGTGACTAGCCTCTGCCACAGTAGTGATTCCAGCAAAAGTAAAAGTTAAAGTAACTCTGTGGGCTAACCTTTGATTACTTTGGACAGTGATCAAAAGATACTTTCAAAAGTTCTTGATAGCCACAATAGATTAAAAGGAGGAAGAGGGTGAGGGAGAAAAGGGGGTTGGGGGAGGGGGGGAGAGAGAGAGAGAGAGAGTTTGATTTATCATTCTGACCATGCTATGGTTAATGGATATGTGCCCCCCAAATACCATTATTTTCCTTCTCCAGGCCCCCACATCCCTCTGATCTATAGCAGTGCTTCTCTAAGTGGGATCCAAAGCCCGCCTGACCATGCAGTGCCACTCAGTACCATTCTTACTGGGCCAGGGTATCACCAAGCCAGCTTTGCTCTCACAAACTCGCTTCCACATGGATTGATTAAAACTTGCAACACACATTTCCCAAGTACTGTATCTATTATCTCCCAGAAACTGCACTGCATTCTGGAGATGTACAGGGAACCAGATGAGGTCTCTGGACCAGGGCGCTCACTCTAGAACAGCGGTCCATAGTGTGAGAGAGGTCAGGAATGGGCTTTGGGTGTCCAATACAGCAGGTGACAATATCATGGAAGCACCCATGGGTATTTTACTGGTAAGGAGAAGAATAGACTTCATACAGTTTTAAAGGTTTTCATCACTCAAAGAAGGGCTAAGAGCTACTGGATGGATTGCTAACAATGATGAGTGCTTTCTAAAAAGAGAAAATGTCATCCCTGGCAAGCTAGCAAAATGAGGCCAAATTGGGATCTTTAGTAATACCATCATTCGCACATCAACTATTTGTTCCAGAATGGGCAATATCACGACGCAGAAAAGTCTGCGTAGTAGGTATTGAGGTCAAAGGTGTCCCTCCAGGCACAACTAAATGCCACTGATGACAGTCCAGCCCCCTGATAGTTATGTGCGGGTATATCTCATTTCTGAGGAGAATGAAGTTAGTATGGATAGATGCTCAAGAAAAGTGTTTTGGTACAATTAGGTTGTGAGTTGTACCTCAAATGCAATTGTGGTTGGGCCAGGGCTTGCTGGGTAAGATTGAACCTCTTGGATTAATCCCACAGCTGCCTGGTTGACAGGGAATATTAAGAAAAGAGCTTCCTTAGGAACTGCCCTGTCCACACCAGAATTCACCCTGTGTGCTCAGGAGGGGATATGTCTGCTTCCATATGCATTCTTTCTAGAAAGGCACCTTCCCAGGAGCCTCTGCCATGAGGCTGAGGTCCATTCGGAGAGAGCAGAAAAGATGCCTCAGCCCTGGCTGGTTTGGCTCAGCAGCTGGAGCGTTCGTTGGCCTGCGGACCAGAGAGTCCCAGGTTTGATTCCCGCTAGGGGCACATGCCAAAATAAACAAAAAAAGATGCCCCAAACTCCCAGTCTGACCCCCAGCTCAACACAATCCCCAGGCTTCTGCAGGAAGCTCGGGGGAAGGAAGGCAGGAGCAGTCCCTCCAGGCTGGAGGTGGGATGGAGAATGGAGGCGGGGAAGCTGCGGCGGGAGCTTTGAACCTGACCTCTCCACCCCAACAGGAAGACTTGCGCCCCTGACGACTTCCTTTCTTATGGCTCCCAATTTGGCACTTCGAGGGCCCCCTCTTTGAGAGTGGGGGATGGATTTTTCCAAGGATGAAGGGAATTTGAAGAATCTTCTAGTTTGTCACTGACGGTCGTAGAAAGTACGGGGAGAGGCTGCAGGCAGACAAGTAGCCCTTGTTTCCCAGGGGAAGTCCTCTGGGTCGGAAGATCACTCAGGTTGCTGGTGAATGCCAGATGGTTTTGGATACACACCTGACCTCAGTGAGCCCATAAAATGACCGTATCCAGCTCATCATTCTGGTGGCTCTTTGCTCTTTGGCACAGGAGCAAATTTCACAGGCCGGGACTTCAGCCCGGGTATGCTGGCCTTCTTCATCACACCCCTCTGCAGGCTGTGGGAGAGGAGGGGTCTGAGCTGTCCGCCTCCACTGAGTTCTGAACCTGGTCCCACAGTCACTGGAGAGCCTTCAGTCAGTTCCCCGAGCCAGGCCATCGGTAGCATGAAGATAATAATGAACGGAACCTCGCTGCTTGTGGTGAGGATTAGACAACAAAGCACCTAGCGCATGGAGGCGTTAATGGGACTTGTGTCCTCTATCATTCACTTTTAGCACAAGTACGTAGGAATCTAATAAATCTGGTGTCAGCTGCTTTGCATGAGACATTCTCTGGACCTCTGTTTCCTAGATGGTTTTTAGGATCCTCTCCAGTTGGGAAAAAAGTGTCAATGGAAGAGATGTTCAAACCTGTGAAGAATTTTGAGTGTATTTGGGGCAAACTGTCCACACATGCCAGGAAGCAAAACCTCAACTCCATATTTTTTGAGATAACTCCATAGAATGGCAGTTTTGCACCTTATTTTATACATTTCAATCAAAGAGAAGGTATAAGTGGGTTACATGAAATCCACTGGTGACAGATTAGGGAGGTAGGAGAAAGCAAGACAGGGAAATCTTGGATTGGATGAAAAGTAAAATGATAGACACATTGCCTGGCTGGTGTGGCTCAGTGGTTGATCATTGACCCATGCACCAAGAGGTTGTCAGTTCGATTCCCAGTCAGGACACATGCCAGAGTTGTGGGCCAGATCCTCAGTGGGGAGCATGCAGGAGGCAGCCAGTCGATGTTTCTGTCTCTCCCTCTCCCTTCTTCTCTTTCTAAAATCAATAAAGAAAAATTTTTTTAAAAAATGATAAGAACATCCTTCTTTTACAAGCTTGGATATAAGATAGTTAACAGTCAATGATTAACATGATAATAACAATGAGGGGATTTGTGGTTTCTGCAGGGGGGGGGGTAGGTTGTGCCTTGAGGGGTCTGGACAAAAGAAAGTTACCCACATTCCAAAGGCATGTTATCTTAGATGCAAAAAGACAACAGGATCCATTAAGGTGAACATTCACCCTTTGTCAGGGAATATGCTGGCCTAGGACTTGACTACCTGCCATAAACTACTTTCGAACTGTCCTTTGTGGTTACTTTAGGTCTTTGAGTTTGCAAGTACACCATGCAGGCCTCCCCTGAGCTTGTGGGGTTAGCATGTGGCCCCCTTTCGTCCACAAATGTCAGGGTCTGACATTCTGAGCTGTTTCCAGCAGGCCTTCCGGGGGCAGAGAGAAGCTGTTCAGCAAGCCCCACAGGGCTGCAGATGGCGGTTCCAAACTGTGCCGTGCAGCTGTGGGCTGCGGCGGCCTGTGTGGACGACCAGGGGACGGACAGGAAACTTCAGAGCCCAAGAAGGGCTGCAAAGGAAAGGACAGCTGCAAGTCTGTCCTGAGTAAATCAAAGTGTGACATTTATTGGGCTATTTCCAGAATAACACCAGCAAGAAAACTGGAATGCAGGATAATCTTTTCCAGGAAGGATCTTAGCGAAGCTGCCTATAATAAACCAGTCTTGTCTGCCGGAGTCAGCCGGGCTTAATGAAAAGGTCACAGGTTTGGGGGCACATGGACATGGGTTTTAATTCTGTCTCCACGACTTATCAGTGTTTCTGGGCAGGTTATTTAACCTCTCTGAGCCTTATTTTTCTGCTTTTTTAACAACGACAAAGAAAAAGGTAAATAATAAAGGAAACTTTCAAGGTGATGGTGGCGGTTGGGAATTTTAAAAATTACTTGATATATTTTGGTATTCGATAACCAGGAGCTACACCACTATGAGCACACGCCACCAGGACACGTGGGTCCTCTGGACATGGAAACATTACTTCTCAAATTTGTACCTGGTCCAATGTAGAGAACTGATGATGGTGGGGGGAGGGGGAGGCGGCAAGGTTGGGGGTGGTGGGTAGAGAGGAGAAAGGAGATCAAAAGGCCTATAAATATCCGTCAAACTTTAAAATGCAAATCCCTTGCCTGTGTCCCTGTTGAGACCAAATCTTCTGTTCTCACCTTTCTGGGAAGAGCTAGAGAGAAAGAAAGATGAGCACAGTCTCTCCCTTCATGGAGTGTTTTGGTTTGCTTTGGTGTGATTTTGTAGCAAAGCCTGAATATGTGATAAATGTTTCATTCAACCCAGACCTGGAAGTATGTGCAGAGAACTAAGACACGAATGGCATGTTATGTCATAAAACCTTAGCATGTGGTTTTCTTTGTGGATACACCATGGGTTTCTTAAGGAAACTCTCTGTCCCTTACTACAGCCCCTGCAATTTGCATGATACTTGGCATAGAGAACCTGCTTGTTGAACAAATGTATGGACAAATGAATGGACAGACAGATGCATGGATATTAATTCTGAGCTTAGTAAGTCATCTTTACTAGTTAGTGGCCTAGTTCTCAGGGATCTCCGTGCTGTACACGTTGTTGGGAGCCATAACTGGAGTTAGGGGTCCCCTTTGAGGGGTAGTCCTCCTCAGAGGGGCAGCTGTGGTCCTCTGAGACACTCTTACATGGTCTCTGCCACCCACACCTGGGGATATATAGTATCTGACACCCACTGTGTGCCAGGTCCTGCTCCCCCCCACCCCCAAGGGAAGTCTAAAACGAGAAACCTCACCCCTTTCCTCTTCCCTTATTGGCCTTGTTTTCTCATAAAATTATACTTGTATGTAATGAGTGGGTTACTTTCCAGACAAAAGGATCTAAAAATGTCACCAGCTTGGAATGCCCTCAAATACTTGTCCTTTATTCCTTATTCTTGGGTAAATTCACTCGATTTTAAGTCTTACCCAAGGACCTGATGGTCTTCACTCCCCTCCTCCAAATTGTATCCACCATTCAAGCCTCCTATCGACTCACCTGTAAGAAGTCCCGAGGGCCACCTGGGTGCTCACTGAGCACTCGCACCTGCATTCTGAGGCCCTCCGATGCCTCCCCCTTCACCCAGCACTTAGCCTATTATTTATCTCAAGTATACAGGAGTCTGCTGTCACTAATGAGTTATACATACCCTGAAGGGAGAGACTGGATATCATTCCCTTGTACTCTGCACTACGCATAACCCAAGTCTGGAGCTATCTTAAGAATTCAGTAAAAAATTGTGGCATGTTGGTGGTTAAAATGTGGGTTTTGGTTTTAGGCTGATTTGGGTTCAAAGCTTAACTTCATCCATCCATCCATCCATCCATCCATCCATCCATCCATCCAAGAAGGATGTATTAAATGTGTGCTACATGCTATGCACGGTTAAAAGCTCAGGAGATATGACAAAGAACAAGAGGAAGTTTTTTTCATGTTGTTACTGTAGTGATAGGAGACAGACAAACAAAAAATCAAAGAATCTATGAAGAAAATAGGTCAGGATAAGCAGCAAGGGTAGAGGAGTGGGAGTCAGCGACTTAGCTAGCCTTGTCACAGAAGTACTGGCTGAATGGTGATGAGGAGCTTACTAGCCAACACTCTGTGAGGAGTTCAGGCGGATGGAACAGTAAGTTCAAGAGCCAGAACGTGGGATGAGCTTGGTGTGTACAGGAATGAAACGAAGCCAGCAGCAGAGGAGCCCAGAGATGAGGGCAGGGAGGCAGGCAGGGCTCCGCCACAGAGGACCTGCTGGACTGGACTCTGTTCAAGGACTTTGTAGAACATGCTGGAAGCTTTTGCACAGAAGCAGCGGATGAGAGGGTGGTGGTATCAGGATCTGGTTTGCATTTTCTACACATTTGTCTGGCTGATGTGTGCACTACGCAGGGCCTGCGGGCGTTGAAACAGATCAGTTAGAAGGAGCTTTCAGTGGTTGCTGCAAGAGATGATGCTACGTGCCTTGGGGAGGTGGCAATACAACTGGGAGGAGGCGTGAGGACCAACTGTGTGGCCACAGGCATGTTGCTTTACTTCTCCGTGTTGCCTTCAGGTTTAGTGGGAAAATATACTTAACTGATTTGAATGGTGCCCAGCCCCTTGCAGACACTGTGCACAGGTGACTGAAGCCAGAAATGAACATGAGAAAAGAGACGCTCTTAACGGATGCTCCACTGAGAACTCACAGATGATCCTGTCCTGGGGACATCTGGCCCTGTGGTTCAAGCTTTGAAAGAAAGGGCTGACCTTCGGGAGAGCTGGTTCCCTGGGTGTCCCTCGCCTCCTACTCCTTCCTCACACATTTTTGTGATCATTTCATGCTTTCCTGGGCCTCTGAACTTCTTTGATTCTGTGGCCAGTTTTCCAGAAATCAGATCAGTAGAAGTTAACACAGCTCTCTGAAAGGTGGTTTCTTTAAAAGTGCCATAAACTTGCCCTGGCCGGTTTGGCTCAGCGGTTAGAGCATCGACCTGCGGTCCAGAGAGACCCGGGTTCGGTTCCCGCTAAGGGCACGTACCTCGGTTGCAGTTTGTCCCCGGCCCTGGTTGGTCGTGTGGGTGGCAGCCGCTCGATGTGTCCCTTTCACGTCGATGTTTCTCTCTCTCCCTCTCTTCCTCTCTCTCCCTCCCACTCTATCTGAACAGAAAATAGAAAAATGTCCTCGGGTGAGGATAACAAAATAAATAAATAAATAAAATAAAGTGCCATAAGCTTAAATACATGTGGAAAATACAGAAAGCTTACTTTTTGCCAAAGAAGCTGTGGAGTTAGACCTCTAGACCTAGTTTCAAATCCTGGTCCTGCTGGTTACTAGATGTTGACCTTGGACACGTTCCTTAGCTTCTCCTAGCCCCATGTATAAATAGGGAATCAAAGTGCCTGCCTTTCAGAGTTTCTGTGGAGCAAATGTGAGGAATTTGAAAAGTTGGGGAAGTGGGTGAACATACTCGTGAACACTGAATATGTGTTCTTTCTCTTCTCCCAACATTCACTGATGTTTTGCATGACTTTCAAAACTGAACCTACTCAGACCTCCCTGTCCAATATGCTTAGTCTCTCTTTTCTTCATATTAAACTAGAGACAATGATCCTCTCAAAAAAGTGTGCAGGTTATAATACAGCACATTACAAGGATATCACTTGTGGTTCATCAGTGATGTTAGACGCATACAGGAATGTATATCTCTCCAAAGGCTGTTTATCCTCAACATGTAGGAGAGTGAAGGAGAGGAAGTCTTATGCCACCTGTGCATGAGGACGAGCAAGCAGAAGCTGGGAACACGTGCCCAAGGTAGCCAGTCTCTGTAGGAACCCAGACAATTCCTCAGGCCATTGCCTCGCAAGCTAGAGAAAGTGTCCTTCGGTCTGTTTCACAGGAGGCAGGCCTGGTTGTATGGAGTCCTTTGACCCCTCTCACAGAACTATCCCCGCTGTGAAGTCATGGGGCCTTCGCAGGGCCTGGACTGGAGGCGACTGGGCTTGGACACCCCTGTAAAATAAGCCTCTGGCATCTGGCGTTCCCAGAGTCAGCATTCTGTTTTATTAAAAGGTAAATGATTTTAGCAATAATAATTAGTTTGGAGCAGTTACTGAAACCACATTGCTTTCCAACAAAACAAAAAGGCAAATAATCTGCAATCTACCTTTACAGGAACATTGAGTGAATCACTCATTCTCATTTTCAGATTCAAAGGACAATGTTTTCAGACTTCACTCACAGCAGGGAGGCAGATATCTAGTGACTGGTAGATGAATAGATTTAAGTTATGATGATGCAAACAGTATAGAATTCTTTCCTTGTGTTTTTGATCAGAGAATTCTAAATACAGAGGCAGATTCTGCCATTTGGGGGAGGTCAACTTTTTTGGGGGGGCATTGGTACAGAATAATGCTGAGGAAGCAAAGACACTTAATCCCTATTAAAGAAGTTCTGTTTTGGTGCTTACAAAAAGAATTCTTCCAAATATTAGCAAAATATTCAGTCATTCTCACCACAGAAGGGTCAGCCTTCCTTGCTGATAATCCTCTTCTCCACTGCCAAACAGGCAATTGATTGACTTTATATGGCCTGGGGATAAATAAATTATCCATTCTGGCCATCATCAGAAAAGGTCCCACTTTTGTGGACTATTACTGGGGCTGACCCTGCAGCGTGTCATTTTAAAGGCAATGTGGCAAGTCCTCTGAGGGGCTAGTGCAAGCTGTTAGCTGAGCCTGATAAAAGGTTTCCCTGGTTAAGAAGGTGATAAATGTTGCCACGTTAACCTGCAGATGAAAGGAGGCTGCCTCCCGGGATATTATTTAAGCTGTTTTACCCTAAGTGCTACCAGCGTAACAGGAGTCAGGAATCGGCAGCAGCTGATTTAGCCCCTTCATCTTCAGACAGCACGGCATCTCACCATGGCCTCTCCAAATGACAAAAGGGGACAAGTGAGCCAGCTGATGGAGGGAACCAGCAACTGGATTTGCTCCTTCTCCGTGAAGAATGGCAGAACTAAGACCCCAAAGTCACCACCAGGCAATCGGCACCCTTCACTGAACGCATTCTGTGCCAACCCCTCTGCCAGGAGCTACAAGATGCTCACAGCCTGGTGCCTGAGACAAAATGCAAATCACTCAACACAGAACTATTTACAGGTAATATTTTAGAAGTCTATAGGAAAGAGTAGGGATCCGTGAGAAGCTATATAAACCTTTCTTAGTGAAGACCATGTTTATGTTGAGTCTTGATGGGTAGATAAGAGTTGGTGAAGCAGAGAATTAAACTCTGTGTAAAGTTCTGGTGGATACAAAAATAATACGATTTAATCCCTGTGTCCAGAGTTTTGTCTTGTTTTAGAGAAAGATACATGCATTTTTAAAAAGAATATTGCGCCTGCAACATAGGTACTCAACACATATTTTGCACGTCTGAATGAAATGCAATAAGGACTATCATGGAGGTATGCACAATTTCTTTGGGAGCACAAAGAGAGCAACTAATTCTGCGTGGAATTAGAGAGAAGTCAGTACATTTGAGTTGGTCCTTGATAGGGGAAGAGGAGCGTGTCTAGTTAACGAGGGAGGAGCAGGCATTGCAGTCAGACAGAAACTCATAAGCAGAGGCATACACATCTGCTCAGGGACTAAGGGACCTTAGAGCTAGAACCAAGGCTCATGGCTGTGACTCTCTGAAGCTGAAGCTGGAGAGATGTTTTGGGGTCTGGCTGCTCCAGCCTTGGGAACCATGCTGGAGCTCAGGGACCATCTTTGTGAGGACCTTGCAGCCACTCCGGGCGCAGGCTCCGCAGTGGGGCAGGGGACGCTTATTCCCGCATTTATAAGTCAATGTGCTGAGCACTGTTGCAGACTTCTGTGAACAAAAACACACAAAGTGCCTGACTGCATCAAGTTTGCATTCTAGTTTGGTAAAGAAACAATGAAAAAACAAAAATGCTAGAAACATACAATATCAGGTACTGTCAAGTGTAAAGAAAAATAGACATCGCAGGGTAAGGAATATTAGTGAGCAATGGGGAGTTATTTTAGGTGAGGTCAGGAAAGGCTCTCTGCACTGACATTTGAGTAAATAACCGAATGAAGTATGGAAACATACATACAGGGAAGTTCCTTCACTAAAGGAATTAGGAAACCTGAGTTTTAGCCCCAGTCTTTTCTAGCTGGGTGGATTGAAAAAATTATTTTAAATGGCATGAACCGCCCTGGCCGGTTTGGCTCAGCGGTTAGAGCGTCGGCCTGCGGTCCTGAGAGACCCAGGTTCGGTTCCCACTAAGGGCATGTACCTCGGTTGCAGTTTGTCCCCGGCCCTGGTTGGGTTGTGTGGGTGGCAGCCACTCGATGTGTCCCTTTCACGTCGATGTTTCTCTCTCTCTCTCTCTCTCCCTCCCACTCTATCTGAACAAAATATCAAAAAATGTCCTCGGGTGAGGATAAAAACAAACAAACAAATAAATTGCATGAACCTCCAGTTGGCTGTTATACAGAGAAATAAAATAGGAGTCGTTCAGAAAGTAGTTGTTCAATAAATATGTTAGGTGACTGAATGAGTAATGTACCAGCTGCCTGTTATATCTGAACAAGCACATTGTTCTCATCTCATAAAATCCCAAGAAAATTCTAATTCAGAAAAAAAGAACACCTCTAGATATTCTAAGTATTTACCGGGACTGGATGGCCCTAAACTATCATAGCCAAGACGGTGGTGCCCAGAATGAACAAGTCATAATTAGCAGGTCCTTGGAGGAATATAAACCTTTACATGTGGCCTACATGGTCAGACTCCTTTAGCCTCCTGGCCAGGTTCTTCGTTGCTATACTTCGTACCGTTTCCTTTCCCCTTGTCCTAAGATACCCTAGCCTGCTTGCAGCTCGTCACTACCTCTCAGTCCTGCTCACCCCTTGCCAGCACAGCACTCTGTTCCCTGGAGACCAGGGTTCCAAACAAGACCCCACGACTGGAATGAACTGTTCACATTCTCTAAGCACACCAGCTCTCTTTATTCTCTGTCATCACTTCAAGCTAGTCAGCCCCTCGTCCACGGAAATGTCCTGTTGTAACGCTGTTACTATTCTGCACATTTTTGCCTATACTTCAAAGCCCAGTCAAATCTGTTTGCCAAAAGAATGTTCCCTCCTCTGAAAGACTCGGGTGGTAGTGATTGCCTATTCCGTTCATTTAACAACTAATTCTGTGCTAACCAATATATTTTTATATGTAAATATGCCACACCTCCCTACCTTGCTCTTGTCAATTCCTTGGAAGAATTGGCTTTATGTTTCTTTGTATTTCCTGGTGGCCCTTGGCATTTCATGTGCACTTAGTTGGTTGACCCCCAGTAAATGTTTCTAGGATGAATGAATGTGTGTGACCCAATGACTTCACTTAGAACCAGGACCAGTTACAGCAAGGCTTGGGAGTACATCAAGGGCTGTGGTTCTCAACCTTCCTGATGCCGCAGCCGTTTAATACAGTTCCTCGTGTTGTGGTGACCCCCAACCATAAAATTATTTTCGCTGCTACTTCATAACTATAATTTCGCTACTGTTATGTCTTAGGCGACCCCTGTGAAAGGGCTGTTCGACCCCCCAAATGGGTCGTGACCCACAGGTTGAGAACCGGTGATCTAGGGTTAGATGTATCAGCCAATCAGAGCCTACCAACTCCATTACTGTACTTCTATCCCCAGTGATGTCAGGAATTAGTTAAATAAGCACATCTATAGGTCTGAAGAAAAGCTTTGGCTAGGGATCCATACTGAGTCATGAGAGTAGAAAATATGTAGAAATAGTGAATAGAGTAAGAGAAGAGAGTAACTGAAGAAACACTATTTAAAGAGCATGAACATTTAAGTCTATGAGGAGTTACAGACTTAATTATAGCCAAGGAGATAGGAGATAAACCAAGAAGCAGTGTTGACTTGGGAAAACAAAAGAACAGAAACTTTCAAGAAAGAGCGTAGTTCAGTCCCAAATTCTATGGAAAGGTAAATTTAAGACTGTTAATTGTTTATTAGCCTTAGCAACACAAAGGCCCCTTGGTGACCTTGACAGAAAATACAGACAATGAACAAGATGAACTATCTGATATCAAGACTTACTATAAAGCAATAGTAATCAAGACAGCGTGGAATTGAATGACAGACATGTAGTTCAATAGAAAGCACAGAGTTCAGCAGTATATCCACTTACATGGTCAACTGACTGTCAATAAAGGAGCAAAGGTCATTCAGTGAGGGAGAAATGTCTTTTCAACAAACTGTGGTGGTATCTGTACAGGAAAAAAATGTTCCTCAATCCTTACCTTACATCACATGCAAAAAAACCTTGAAATGAATCATAGTCCCAACAATTAAAGGTAAAAACCATTAAACCTATAGAAGAAAACAGAAAAAAATAGTTGGGACACTGGGTTAGACACAAATATATATATATTTTTTTCCTCACCCGAGGACATTTTTCCATTTTTTGTTCAGATGGAGCGGGAGGGAGAGAGAGAGGAACAGAGAGAGAGAGAAACATCGACGTGAAGGGACACATCGAGTGGCTGCCACCCACACGACCAACCAGGGCCAGGGACAAACTGCAACCGAGGTACGTGCCCTTAGTGGGAACCGAACCCGGGTCTCTCGGGACCGCAGGCCGACGCTCTAACCGCTGAGCCGAACCTGCCGGGGCTAGACACAAATATCTTAAACAGGCCACTACAAACAAAAATTAATAAAATAGACATAAAAACCAAAAACGGTATGCTCTTTGAAAGCTAGTTACAATAAAAAGATAAGCCAGATTTGGGGAAAATATTTGCAAAACACATATCTGACAAAGGGCTGGTATCTAGAAAAAATAAAGAACACTTACAATTTTGTAACAAGAAGGCAAACAACCCAACTGGAAAACTGGACAAAAAAAACAGGATATATTAATGGCTAATGCATATAAGATACTCAATGTCATCAATTATCAAGAAAATGCAAATAAAGCCACTGGGAGAAGGGACTTTACTTACACATCTACTAGAATGGCTAAAATAAAAAAGACTGACAATATCGAGTTTAGTCATATTTCAACATAATTGAAACTCCCATCGATTGCTTGGCGAAACACAAAACGTTTCCTCCTCTTTAGGAAAAAGTGTGGTAGTATCTTTAAAAATAACACATATTAAACCTATTCGACTTTCAATAATTTAGTTGGCCTTAGAGAATCAAAAATGCTTCAACTAATGTACATATATCAACAATCCACTTGTCCAGAGGATTTTATATGTGCTCTGCAAACACACTTTTCTAAAACAGAGTGAAACTTGATTCAAAGCATCATATATATATATCTTTAGTGGAATTTAAAAATAGGTAAAATTACAACTTTAAAAAAAGCACAGAAAGTCAGAAGTATTCTAAATTTGAGTCTAATTTTACAACATGGCACAATGTAGTAACTACTAGATTAATAAACCAAAATTTCATCTCCAATCTTGGGGAAGTCTTCACTTCTCTGGACTTGTTTTCTAATCTATAAAATAAAGATGGCAGGGTATGTGTAGGAGTGACGTTAGATGACTATATACACTTCAGACATTAAAAATAATTTGGACAGGTGAAATTCTCCACAATTTTTGTTTTTAAACCAGCTTTATTGTGACATAATTTACAGAGCATAACATTTATCTCTTTAAATTGCACAATTCAATGGTTTTAGTATATTCACTATTCTGCAATCAAGTTTAGAACATTTCCATCATCTACACTCATTCCCAAACCCACCCTATTGGCAGTCATTTCCCTTCCCCACAGCCCGTGGCAACCATGAGTCTATTTTTATTTCTATAGATTATAGATATGCCTATTTGGAACATTTCATATAAATTGAATCATACATGTGATCTTCAGTGACTGACCTCTTTCACTTAGCATGTTTTCAAGGTTCAACACATTGTAACATTCATCAGTACTTCATTTTTTATTAATTGCATGGAGAGACCACATTTTGTTACCCACTCATCAGTTGATGGGCATTTGGGTTGTTCCACTTTTGGCTATTACATCTGTGTACAGGTTTTGTGTGGATGTATGTCTTCATTTCTCTTGGGTGTATACTTGAGAGTGGATTTGATGCATAACGTGGTAACTATGTTTAACCATTTGAGGAACCACCATACTTTTCCCAAAGTGGCTCCTCCATTTTCCATTCGTACCAATAGATCATAAGGGTTTCAAGTCCTCTGCATTCTCACCAACACGTTATCTGTCTTTTTGAGTCTAGCCATACTATTAGGTGTGAAGTGGCATCTCACTGTGGTTTTAGCTTGCATTTTTCTGATAATTAGTGATAACGTTTTTTTTCATGTGCTTATTGGCCACCTATGTTTTCTTTGGAGAAATGTCTATTCAGATATTTTACAGACTTCTGAGTTGTCTTATTATTGCACTGTAAGAGTTTTTTGTTTTTTATCCTCATCGGGGGACATTTTTCCCTATTTTGTTCAGATAGACTGGGAGGGAAAGAGAGAGAGAAACATCGATGTGAAAGGGACACATCGAGTGGTTGCCACCCGCACGACCCAACCAGGGTCGGGGACAAACTGCAACTAAGGTACGTGCCCTTAGCGGGAACAGAACCCAGGTCTCTCTGGACCGCAGGCTGACGCTCTAACCACTGAGCCAAACCGGCCAGGGTAAGCGTTCTTTATATAAGTACCTCCTAATGCAAATACTTTATCATATTTATAATTTGCAAATATTTTCTATTTTGTGGGTTATCTCTTAATTTTTTTCTTAATCCTCACCCAAGGAGGATATGTTTATATATATATATATATATATATATATATATATATATATATATATATATTTTTTTTTTTTTTAGTAAAAGGGAGGGGAGGGGGTGAGAGAAACATTGATGTGAAACACATCAAGTGGTTGCCTCCCACACATGCCCCAACTAGGGCCAGGGATTGAACCTGCAACCCAGATACATGACCTTGACTGGGAATTGAATCCGTAACCCTTTAGTGCATGAGCTGACACTCTAACCACTAAATAACACAGGCCAGGGCCATCTCTTCATATTCTTGATGGTGTCCTCTGAAACACATTTCTTTTTTTTTTACAAAGTTCCTTTTCTCTTGCTGTCTGAACTTTCAATGCCATATCAAAGACATCATTTCCTAATCCAAAGTCACAAAGATTTATGTCTATGTTTTCATCTAAGAGTTTTACAGCTTTAGCTCTCAAATTTTAAGTTTTGATCCATTCAAGTTATTTTTGTATATTGTATTAGGTAGGGATCAAACTTCATTCTTTCATGTGGATATCCAGTAGCATTTGCTGAAAGACTACTGTTTCCCCATAAGTTGTTTTGGCACTCTGGTAGAAAATTAATTGAACATAAATGTGAAGGTTTATTTCTGGACCCTCAATTCTACCCCACTGATATATATATATAATGTATTATAATGTATATGTCTATTTTTATGCCAGGACCACAAATTCTTCATTACTGTAGTTTTGTATTAAGTTTTAAAATCAGAATTAAGGGCAAGCCCTTCTAGTTCTCTTTTTTAAGACTGCTTTGCCTATCTGTGTCCCGTAAATTAACATGAATTTTAGAATCAGCTTGTCAGCTTCTACAAACAAATCAGCTGGAATTAATGGGGATTGCATCAAGTCTATAATTTAGCTTGCCACCTTAATATCAAGTCTTCTGATCCATGAACATGGGATGTCTTTCCATTTATTTTAAGTTTGATGTTTTTGTTAATTTAATTAATTTGTTTTTTATCCTCACCCGAGGACATTTTTGCATTTATCTTCAGGTAGAGCAGGAGGGTGAGAGGGAGAAAGAGACAGAGAGAAACATCGACGCAATAGAACTACATCGACTGGCCACCACCTGCACGACCCCGACCAGGACCGAGGATGAACCACAACCCAGGTATGTGCCCGTGACCAGAATCAAACCACGACTCATTGTTCCGTGGGCTACGCTCTGCTGCTGGGCCAAACTGGCCAGGGATATTTTAAGTTTAAAAAATTTTTCATTTAACAATACTTTTGTAGTTTTTAGAGTATTAATTTTGTACTTCTTTTGTGAAATTTATTCCAAAGTATTTTATTCCCCTTAGTGCTGTTGTAAACAGACTTTCTTAACTTAATTTAGTACTGTTCACTGAAGATATATAGAACTACAATTGATGTTTGTATATTGACTGGATTGCTACAACCTTGGTAAACTCATTTATCAATTCTAGTAGTTTTTAGTGGATTCCTTAGAATCTTGTGTATGTAAAATACTGTCTTTTGCAAATAGTGACAGTTTTACTTTTTCTTTTCCAATCTGATTGCCTCTAGACTTTTTGATAAATGAATATACAACTTAGTATCTAGAGATGTTAAACTCAGTATTATATATATTAATTTTTAAAACAAAAGGGAAAGAAAAAAGTGATATAGAAGAAAAAGAAAACAAAAACCCACACCAAATTAGGAGGCAAAAAATCTGATTCCCACATCATTATTAATTACCTGTGTGATCCTGAACACATTTCTAATTCTCTTCTGATTATACATTCGATTTTTCAAATCTTTTTTTTCCATTTGGAATACCTGTTTACTTCTGGAGATATATAGAGTAGCTTTCCTTGGATATTTCAGCATTACAACCATGATTTTTACTACATATACTGATAATCTTCCTCCTTTTCCATTTTTCCCTCAGAAAAGAGAATAAAGCTACCAAAACGAAAGGGCATACTAAAAGTATTTTCACATAGTAAATATAACTCTTATAAAAGGCCCAATAGAAGACATTGCGAGATTACAGTCAATTATAGAGTTAACTTCTTGGAGAAAAGCGGAAATATAAATATGTTAGAGGTTTGTGCAAGAAATAAGTAAAAATGAGCAGATGAGGCATTTACTCTGTCTAGTACCATATTAACACTTTAAAGCTATGACTAAAGTATAGTCAACAAAGATAAAACACGGCAAGAGTATGTTTTAAAACTATACATTATCCACAGTTTTTAAAAGGACTATCTTTTAAAACAAAAGGTTTAGTAATTTTTTAAAATAATTTTGATTAAAATGGCAAAAGTATTTCCTCACATATAGAACCACATTACATTTTTCTGCCTAACATTAATTAGACATCCTCCCTCTGCCTCTGCTAATGCTGAGGATGCTAGAATACCAAGCCACACTTAAACATTTTTAATTTCACTTCAAGTGTTTTGGAACCTCAGTTTTAATCTCTGACATAAAGGAAGAGGACTATCCAAACAAGTACCAGAGCTGTCTTTTTCCTTATGACATTGTATAACACTCAGAGAAACTTTGGCTGCATCTGGGAAATAGTTTTCTTCACATTCAGCTGTTTTAGAAGCCTGAACATACTGTTCCATTTCTTTAATATGTATCTGAGGGTTACTCAAATTGTTGGCATCTTTTTTCTTGAATTGGGCTGCTTTGTGTTTCTGAAAACTCTGCTTCATTTTTTCTGTTGCATTCTTAGTTTTCCCAAATACTGGGGGACTTTCTTCAAGAGAGGCATTTCTGTCAAAGCAAACACTTTCCTTCATTACCATTTTCTGAGTGGTTTGCAAATCAACTTTTCTACTATGACCTAAAGAAGTATTCAGTGGCTCAACTCTAACATCAGAGGTCTTTGCTATCATATTTTTGACATAAGGGATAGCAGTATTCCCTTTATAGTTTTCTTGAAACAGCTGTTCTCCTTTTAGAACTTTACAGTCCCCAGATTCACTTTGCAAATAAATTCCTAGAAGATCCTTGGAAAGATGTGACGGACAATCAGCACTACTGTTAGCAATACAAGATTCTTTTACTGTGAGTGAGGATACAGTTTTCAGGTCCACACCTGGTTGTACATCATCCTGAGGATGTGATGATTTTATAAGTATTCGTTCCTTTAAAGGCAAATCTCGAAGATGTAAATCAGTAATGCCAGAAAGTAGATGCTCTTCAGCACCAGTCTTTTGACGATCCCAATCCAACACTTTGTCAACGTTGGTAGTGCACCATTCTGATTCACAGGACAATTGTCCTGGGATATGTTTAAAGCTATCATAAATGGCTGCTTCAAGTTCTGATTTCTGACCATGAGAGAAAGTCTTCCTTGGAATAGCTGGAGAATTACTAAAAGAAGTTCCATCCCAATCAATGGTGCTCAAGTGTAGATCATCAATCGCTGTCACATTTTGGGATGAGATACTTGGTTGACTAGATTCTGAAATTAGAGATTTACTGACAGCTTTCTGCATAGCCAAAGGTTTTGAAGAAGATATGAACTGTTCTTGTGTATTTAAACAGAGAGCATCTTCAGATAAAAGCAAGCTATTCAGTGACGCAGAAAGAGATTCCTGGGGTAATGTAGAATCAGGAAAAAGTTTCAAATTTAATTGTGAATTCTGCTTAGAAGATATTTCACTTGTGGGTTTTAAAGTTATGAGTGACTGAAAACTCACATCATCTGTTTTTGGCAAATAGTTTTCTTTAGGCTTAGCTTTCATGCCTAAAAAGAAAAAAAACAATATAATTAAAATCTCTTTTATTTTACTTAACTTGAGTAAACTAAAGAGTTCAGACTAAAACCTATATAAGCAATTTTTGCTATTTTGTCTCAATGCATTCCTGGAAACTGTGTTGTAAGTAATTATGACAATAATTATTAACAACATGTTACAAAATATTTTCTTCTAGAAACAATGTTATAATCAAATTCTTTTCCTTACAGAGTTCTGGGAAATAAAGAAAATGCATTTATAATCCAAAATATATCACATATACAATTTGCTCAATAAATGATTGGTGTAATTACTATTATTAACATTTGGTTAAGTTATCAGACACAAATGAGAATGGTTTACTCTCGGCTTTTCAGCTTCAAAAGGAAGTAAGTCAAGACAAAGAAGCAAGTGTATAAGCCTTAATCTTATATGGAACTTTCAGCAAAATTTAGACAATATAGTTTCAAATAGAACAGACAGCTCCTCTACATCTGTGTGTGGCATAAATAGCTATCAAATAAAGATACTTACTTTTCTTTTTCTTCTCTTTAATTTCTAACTTTTGTTTTTGGTAAACAGCAACTATCTCAGGAAAAGCTGCTTCAAATAATGATTCTTCTTCTATTGTTTGTAGAACTAATTCTCCATGATCATCTTCTATAGCATAATGTTCTAAAAGATTAAAAGTACAGTAAAACAGCCTTAATTATAGATTTAAAGAATTCAAATTTTCCAAGTAACTAAACTACCAGTTAAACTAAGTAATTCACAAATGAATACTTTATTGTAAATCTTGCTTTACAACTCTACTCTTTTTTTTTTTTAATATGTTTAATTTTTTTTTTAGGGAGAGAGAGAGAGAGAGATAGAAACATCGTTGAGAGAGAAACACTGATGACTGCCTCTTGCATACCCCTTACTGGGGATTGAGCCTGTAACCCAGGCATGTGCCCTGACCGAGAACTGAACTGGTGACCTCTTGGTCCATGGGTCAACACTTAACCAATGAACCATACCGGCTGAGCACAACTACTCTAATAATTTATTGATTCTGGTACAGAACTTATTTTCTTTCGCCTGACAAGAGCTGAAAGATTATGTTTAAATCAGAACTTTAAATTCTCTTGCTCTAGAGATGGTAGAAGCAGCTCAGAGGATAAAAATCTTTGTTTAGGTAAGGTTAGTTGGTTTTAGGCTAGTATAATCACTGTTAAAATTCCAGATAAAGAATGGGAATAGACAGTTGACTAAAACTTCAATATTAACTTTCTTTAGTGGTGGCTTCTGAAAAGAACAGGGTTGAAAAGGTCATCAAAAATATGACAGTAGTTTCCTTTCTATTCAGAGGATACAGTCTGAGACCTACAGTGGATACATGAAGCCATGAATAGTATCAAACCCTATATAGTTTTTTCCCTATACATACATACTTATGATGAAGTTTAATTGATAAATAGAAACAGTAAGAGATTAACAACAATAACTAATAATAAAATAGAACAATTATAACAATATACTATAAAGTTATATGAATGTGGTCTCTTTTTCTCTCTCAAAATATCTTCTTGTAGTGTACTCACTTTTTCACTTAAAGGAAGCACTTTACAGCTTCTCTTTGGCATGTCCAAATTGCCAGCATCACTAGTCTTGTGCCTTGGGGCCATTATAAGTAAAGTAAGGGTTACTTGAACACAGCCACTGCCATACTGTGATAGTCAATCTGATGACCAAGATGGCGGATATACAGCACGAATACGTTGGACAAAGGAATGCTTCATATCCCAGGGGGGACAGAGCAGGAAAGCACAAGATTTTATCAGGAAGGCACATAATTTAACACTTATGAATTGTATATTTCTGGAATTTTCCATTTAATATTTTTGAACCACGCTGACTGCTGGGGTAAAACCACAGAAGGTGCAACCACTAACAGGGTTTCTACTGTACTATTTTCCAGAAGTTATCAATCTCTTGAATATCTACCCAGTAGACTCATAAGCAGCTGATAAATGAAAATGAGAATGCACATATGTAAAATCTCAACAAGATATAAAAGGAGCAGACTAGATTTTTGCATTTATCCTACATGGGGGCATAACTGCATGAGAAGTGAAACTACTGAGATTATGAGTTGATAAGTTTAAAGTAGAAACAATAGAAACAGGTGAATTTAAAGTGTTTCTCAGTTAAATTAGGTTGGGGTACATGTTCTCCCTTAAAGGACAGCTCCCACAAGGATAAGTGAAAGTGAGCACCCAATCCTCAGTTCTAGACAGAGACCTGTACAGCCAAACCGGGTTAAGGCACTTTCTTTCCTGAAAATAGACTAGTTAGTGGAACTGTTCCTAAACAGCTTTCAACTGTCTTCAGCTTTCTTTTTACCTATTATTGCTTAGAAGGATTTATCTAATTCTTTATTAACTTCATTATTCAAAGTTACCTACAATTTAAACCTTCATTGATAAATCTACTCTCTCACTCATTCACCTATAATCACACAATATAATCTCAACACCAAATAGAAGTGAAACTAAGATTATTTTCCATTTAAATAATCTATGCTTTTCTTGCCTTTGGTTTTGGGGCTAATTCAAAAAGCTTACTGTATTTCTGTCTGTAGCAAAAATAAGAGTTAAGACAACTATAAATTCCCATGAAAACGGAAGAGTAAGAAAAAAAGAGGAAGAGCACCCCACATGCCATTCAGCAACTTTGATTTCTCTTTTTTTTGTTAATCATCCCCCGAGGATTTTTTCCCCCCATTGATTTTTAGATAGAGTGGAAGGGAAGGAGGGAGAGGGAGAGGGGAGAAAGAGAGAAAAAGAGACAGAGACAGAAAGAGAAATAGAGACATTGATGTGTCTTTCTCACACTGAGTGGTTGCCTCCTCATGTGCCCCGACTGGGACCATGGATTGAACCTGCAACCCCGGTACGTGCCCTAGATTGGGAATTGAACCTGTGACCTTGCAGTGCACAGGCCAACGCTCCAACCACTGAGCTATATAATATTTGGTAAACACGTATGGTGAAATGTTAGAAATTTTGCTTAAATTGAATACATACCAGGCTTTTCCCATTCTACTTCAAAGCAATGAACTCCATTTCTGATCCGGTTTTTAACAATTCTGAAAAATGAATTCATCTAATGAGGTCAAATTTCATGAGTTCTTTGGAAGTTTTCAATTTGTAGACTGAATAGTTCAATTTCCACTGATTTTTATCATATTTAAGGAATTACCACAGTTATTCTTCGACTAATGTATTCAAAAGATACTTTTATTGTTTGGTATATAGAGCTTATAATTATTAGATCCTGAGTAGACTGTTCTTTTCATTATTATTCAGTGTATCACTTTTGCAAAATAATAACTTTTGTTTTAAAGTCTATTTTGTTTCTGTTAATTTTGCTACAACATTTTGGTAAATATTTTCCTGGTAAATCTTTTAAATATCTTTATTTTCAAACTTTGTGTAGTTAGCTATATTCAGTACATTGTCTATAAGCTGAATATTGTTGAATTTTGTTTACTTGTCCAATATAATGTTTTTAATAGATGAGGTTAATCCTCTTACATTTATTATGATTACTAACATAATAAAACTCATTTGTATCTCTTATTTTGTTTTCTGTTACCAACCTTTTTCTTTGCTTTGCTACTTTCCCCTTACTATATTCTTCTGGTTTGACAGTCTTTTTTTTTTTAAATCCTTATCCGAGGATGTTTATTGATTTTAGAGAGAGAGGAAGGGGATAAAAACATCAATGTGAAATATCAATCAGTTGCCTCCTGAACACGCCCTCACTGGGGATCAAACCCGAAACCTGACTGAGAGTCAAACCCGCAACTTTTTTTTTTTTTGTACAGACAGAGTGGGAGGGAGAGAGAGGAAGAGAGAGAGAGAAACATCAATGTGAAAGGGACACATCGAGTGGCTGCCACCCGCACGACCAACCAGGGCCGAGGACAAACTGCAACCAAGGTACATGCCCTTAGCAGGAACCGAACCCGGGTCTCTCCGGATCGCAGGCGGGCGCTCTAACCATTGAGCCAAACCAGCCAGGGCCAAACCCGCAACTTTTTAGTGGACGGGATGGTGCTCCAATCAACTAAGCCACCCGTCCAGGGCTTGGTTTGATAGTTTTATATTCCAATTTTATGTGTTGGTTAGGAAAATAGAGGTTGTATTTCTAATGTTTTAGTCATTACCCTTGTATGTCCACATGTATACTTTGGAAGTTTTAATTTATGATGATATTTTAATCATCAAGCATTATGCAGATAACTATGTATATATTTTTCCAGTCAGTTTATTCAATTAGCTATGTTTTCTCAATTTTTATGCTGACCACTATTTCTAGTTATCTACTTCTTCCCCCTGGGTTCAGTTTTCTTCCTGCTGAATGAAGTACATCCTTTAACAGTGCTTTTAATGAGGATCTGTGAGTGGTAAACTCTTAGTCTTTATATGTCTGAAAATGCCTTAGCAACCAGTGAATAATATTTTAATGATATCTAGGTTGCCAATTATTTTTACTCAAAGCTTTTGAAATAATATTCCATCATGTTCTGGCATCTATTACTGTTATGAAAGATATATGCCACCTGATTGTCTTTTTTGTAGTTTATCTTTTTTCTTTGATACTTTCCCCTCAACTTTTAACTTTGAAAGTTTCAAACCTTTAGAAAAGTTGCAAGAATAGTACAAAGATCACTCACATAGTCTTCACTGAAATTTACCAATTTTGTTTTAGTCCCTCTATTCACTTTTTTTTTTTTTAATCCTCACTCGAGGACATCTTTCCATTTTTTGTTCAGATAGAGCGGGAGGGAGAGAGAGGAAGAGAGAGAGAGAGAAACATCGATGTGAAAGGGACACATCGAGTGGCTGCCACCCGCACGACCAACCAGGGCCGGGGACAAACTGCAACCGAGGTACGTGCCCTTAGGGGGAACTGAACCCGGGTCTCTCTGTACCGCAGGCCGACACTCTAACCGCTGCGCCAAACCGGCCAGGGCTCTATTCACTTTTTTTTTATTCCTTTTCTGGTCCACTGAAATAATTATCTGGTTAATCCTGGCTATATCTTTTTATAGTATTTCTTTCTTTTAATAATCCATTATCACTCTGTGTTTGAAATGGAAAAGTATGTCAGAGCATGAAGTTATCTTGACTGTAAGCCCCGAATAACCTTTTATTATTCCAGTAGACCTTTCCTCTATCTTTATAAAGATATTAAGAAGAAAATTTCAGATCGTAAGATATTCAAATACAAACATGGAAACTTCTTCAAACAATTCATACCGAATTGGCTGTAGTTGATTAGAGTTCCTTCTACCAAGTCTCCTTTCTGTCATGTCATAGTGGGTCAAAAGTACCAACAATTTGTCACATGCATAGTGATTGGGCCACTCCATTTTTTCAAGAGTAAATCTCTGTGAATGTAATAAAAATGAAACAAGGTTTTCTTATCTCTTAGAGACAAATAGCACTCAGGTAACATTATTTTTTCCTTCAGAAGTAACACTAGTTAAGGTGGTATCACTGGAAGAACAAGGAGCCTCCTAAGGAGGCGATACTGCATAATAATGAAGTGTGAGGGTTCTCCATTTGAATGCCAACATATTTCCTAGGGTAAATTACTTAACCTCTCTTAGCATCAGTTTTCCTTAGGTAAAATATAACCCACCTCACAGATCATGAAGATGAAGTGATTATTGCATGTTAAATATAATAGCAAATTTTAAATGTTCAATAAATGTTGGTTACCATTATTATTTCTGTTGGTAGGAATAAGCAACAAGTAGTTGTAACCACTCTTATCCTTTCTTATCTTTCTACTATCCAACTTCATACTGTAAAGAATTTATTTTCAGATACCTGAAACAATAATAAATCAGGTCTTTGGTACCTGACTGCCTTTATCAATTTATCCCTGTTCAAAAGGAATTCTTGAATAACCTAGCAAGAGAAAAGAAAATACAAACTGAGACTTCAAACTTTTAAAAAAGCTTCTGAAATAAATACACTTGAATTACTAGTCATTACCTCATGGAATGGGAATCCCTCACAACTGCAAGCTTTTCTGAAAATAAATTATATATATATATGTTATTAATACAATCAGACTCAAACCATCTCATGTAGTCTCCCCTCATTTAATGAAAAATATCCTTGTATAGTACCCCGGTCATCAAGTTTCACTTTGAATAACTATTAAATTACCATCTCCTGAGATGACCTAATTTTTTAACCGAATCAAGAAAAGGATTTTGTGAAATGTTACTAATTTAGACAAGGGGAAGGTTATACGGAAATAATTTAACAACATGTGTACAAAATAGGTCATGTCAGAAAATAATGAGTTAAAAAAACAAAACTTACTTCTTAATATTATTCTCTACTGCAATCAGTTGCCTATCATTCTCTGTTCGGTGCCACTCACAGGGACAACAGTATTCATAATCATGTGGTTCACAGTATCGATCAGACTGACATAATTTGCATCCATTACGTTCATGATCCTTAGGTGAACCTTTAGGAGGATACAAAAAAGGGTAATTTTCACTACTTTTTAGAATTATCTTCTACATGTACTTTTTTCTTGTTCTTATCCAATTTTTTAAAAATGCATAATGCCTAACTTATAGAAGGGTTTCAATACATTTAGGATGAATAGAGTGATTCTTAAGGTGAAGCAGATCATAAGCTATTACTATCACGACACTTTTTTCTTTCTGTAAATTCCTCTTCTATCTGAAAGCATTCATTAGTAATTCGAAATTATACATTCATAATAATCAACAATAAAAAACTGTGGGTAATTTGATAACTAAGTGAAAGTAAAGTAGGCTATAATTATTAGTATTATGAAAGATTATTTACTTAATAGAATAATTCATGAAATGGCTTCTATAATCAGAATATTAAAAGAATACAGCAATTATCTCTTCTAGTATCCAGCTCTTTGTTGCCTGTATAACTATTTTTAAACTATTCTTGGAACACGAACAAATTATGACTGTGACAAGGGTGTGGGGCCAGAGGTCCCTTTAAAAGGAAAGCATGAACACTTTCAACATTGTTTTGAGAATACAGAAGAGAATAAATAATTGATATGTCCTAAAATTGTCATTTATAAGTTATCTAGAAACTATAGAATAGAAACTTATCTATAAAAATGTTTTTATTCCTGCCCGGCCAGTGTGGCTCAGTGGTTGAGTGTCGACCCATGCACCAGGAGGTTGCTGGTTTGATTCGTGATTAGGGCACGTGCTCAGGTTGTGGGCCAGATCCCCAGTGGGGGGCATGCAGGAGGCGGTCAATCAATGTTCTCTCTCATCGATGTTTCTATCTCTCTCTGTCCCTCTCCCTTCCTCTCTCTCTAAAATCAATAAAAAATAAATAAGTTAAAAAAATGTTTTTATTCCATGATTTCATCTATAATGTAACCATGTTAATGAAAACATACTAAGACAAATAAAGTAGAATTTCTTTTAAAAGATGACCTAACATGATCTCTTACTCTCTCCTGAGAGTGAAAAACCTTTCTAATCTACTACGTATCAGTGACATCATTTTTCTTTTCTTTTTTTGTGATACGTGCCCCTACCAGGAACCAAACCCAGGACTCTGTGGTCCGTAGGCCGATGCTCAACCGCTGAGCCAAACTGGCCAAGGCTTCTTTTCTTTTCTTTCTTTTAACTAAAACTAATGAACAGAAACCAAGCTATTTTCTATAATAATGAACATGTTTTAGAAATTAGTTTCAAGGCACTATCTTCACACAATAAAAATGTTACTACAGGACAATTAAGAACCATTATGTATATACATGTAAATGACTGATATAGAAACAAATAGTTTCAATTCCTTTTTCCCCTAAGACTGTTAGTATACTTTTCCCCTTAAAACAGATTTCTATATTAAGAACATAATTTTAAGATCTAAGTGATTGGGATTCATAGTTTGAAACTGCACTTACCCTATATTTATCATTTACATCACATTATTTCATTTAACTAACGTTTACTGAGTGGCTACTATGTATATATGACAACTCCTGATGCTGAGGACTCCCAATCTAGCAGGAATGATAATGTAAAATGTAACTATAAGAACAGGGATGAAAATGTGGGTATCCCACACTAATATTCCAAGGTATCATTACCTATGTCTGCTTACCTGGATGGAAACACACAGTGCAATGAGCCAGTTTTTTAATAACTAGTGGTTGTTGATTAGAGTAACAAGATTTTTCACTCCATTGAGTAAACCTTTAAAAGAAAATGGTTTTAAAAAGAAAGAAACAAACAAACAAAAAAAATCAAGGTCACCAAAATGCCATGTTCTCAAGTATCAGGTTATTCTGTTCCCTTTCACCTGACAATTTATTTTCCCTTTGGTGGTAAATAAAATTGCTGGCCTAGCCTGGGAAAACCCTCAATCTGTGTACCTCATTTATTTAAAAAAATTAAAAAAAAAAATATTTTTAAACTTTTATCGATTTTTAGAGAGGAAAGGAGAAGGAGATACATAAACATGAGGGCGAAACATCAATCAGCTGCCTCCTGCACGTGCCCTACGGGGGATCTAGCCCACAAACCAGCATGTGCCCTTACCTGGATTTGAACCAGCAACATTTTGGGTGCATGGAAGGATGCCCAACCAATTGAGCCTCACTGGCTAGGGCTGCACCTCAATTTTTAAATGTGGCTCCAAGGACAGAATTACAATAAGGGAAGAAAAACAACATCAGAGACAAGGAGAGGGAGAGGAAAGGAAAGAGCATGTGTGTGTGTATTCATATACTTATTCAGCATTTTTTTAAAAAAACAATCAGCACTTAGGCATAGATGTAGGGCAGCGGTTCTCAACCTCTGGGTCGTGACCCCTTTGGGGGTCGAATGACCCTTTCACAGGGGTCACCTAAGACCATCGGAAAACACGTATTTCCGATGGAAATTCATAACAGTAGCAAAATTACAGTTATGAAGTAGTAACGAAAATAATGTTATGGTTGGGGGTCACCACAACATGAGGAACTGTATATTAAAGGGTTGCGGCATTAGGAAGGTTGAGAACCACTGATGTAGGAAGAATGATTTGTACGAATCTGTTTTTGATATCTTTTCTAAATGCCAGAGTATAAAACAAACAGAATTATGTACATGAACACTTCTATGTATCAAAATAAGGGTGAAGGACAAAGTATAAAACTAAATAAAACTTTAAGCTTCTGGGTTAAAAACTGTTCAAAAAAATATAGATCATTTGAAATTGTTGTTTTCTTAATCTCTTATGCAGACAGCAAAAACACTACTTGTTTAATGAAAGATTTTAAGAAAATATATATTACTGCTAAAATGTCTACTAAATAAAAGTTAATTTTTGGCTAAAGTTCCATATCAACATAAAACTACCAAGAGGACAGTTAAACATTATCATAAAACATGAGGTCTGAATTGTTCCTTTACTTACAGAAGTTAAAGTTCTAATAAAAAGTTAAATTAGCTCTTCAGTTCACTGTGTAGTAACTGGCACTAAGACTTATTATTTAGCTGTGGGAATTTATAACTCATATACTATAAAGACCAAGTAAAGCTTGCTAAGAATTAGCATTAATTGCTGCTGACTGATGGAAAATAACAGAGCTTCAAATGTTAAAAATAAACAGGGGGAAACTCAGTCTAAGTTAATCAAAATTAAAACAACATAATCATAACAAAAAATGTAACTTCATTATTTTCAAATGTTAGGACCAAAATTTAATAAAATGTTTCCAAAAGTACAAAGTTATTGAAACTGTTTCAATAAGGATGATTTGTTGTTAGCCCAGGACCATATTTGCTTTTATATCTTCTTCGTATTATTTTTTACAATTCCCAAATAATTCCTTCACTTACCTCCATGCCAAAGTATACATTTTTGTCCTACTTTGGCATAGTAATCACTGATATCAATAATACATTTATTAAAGGCTTAAATCTATCAACAGCTTTATAGCTGAACGAGAAGTATTACAGGAAAGAACACAGTGATTTGAGATTGTTTCCATGGTCATTCCTTCCTGATTTCTACAACCAACGTTTCCCTTCACCCACTCACCATTTCAAACCTAACTGGAGCCAAGACTGGTTTAAGTCTTCAGTGTTCTCATTCTTTCCTTCAGTCACTCTATTTTGTCACCATTAATATTAATTTCTATAAACCACTGCTTTCATCAAACAAATATAATCCATGTAATTTCAAAACTAAATAGCATAGTTTATAAATTTCAATGTATTCTGTATCTTACTTTAAATTGTACAGTCTAAATTAATTTCAATTATGTATGAGTAAATGTATGGTTATAGAACAAAGGGAAGCCAAGTAAAAATTTTGACTTCTAAGTGTTATTATTAAATATTTATAAGATGTCAGGTGTTTCATTTATAAAAATAAAATCAATATCAAAGTATTTTATCTAAAAAATAATTTTAAGGATAAAATTGTTTTAATGTTATATTATCTTTACTTGGTGGTAAAATAGTCTAAAATAGCCTATGGCAAATGCCCATGGTTATAAATAAATGCATTTGTCATTTACTACTTGTGTTTATAGTGAGCTAATACTATTGAAAAAAATATAGTATAACTTAGGATATACAGGGGTGGGCTTACAGTTGTGAGCATGCAATACAAAATTTATTCTTGTATTATTAATTATTGTATTATTTTCCATAAGAACTGTAGACCTACTTTTGCCCAACCCTGTATACTCTCATCTCTTTGGAGAACTTCAGATAAATAAAAAGTGATTTCAAATAAAATATGAATCAGTTTAAAAATACAAAACCCTTTTTGGAAAGCATAATACTTTTTATAATATTCAGTATCAAATTCAACAATAAAAGTCTAATGTCACAAGAAAACTTAATTTTTAGTTACCTCTGAAGTAAACTTTGCCCTTTCAAAATCTTTATAAGTTTTAATGCTTGCTCTTTTCCAACTCCAGGGACTCCCTTTCAGGAAGTGGGAAAAGAAATTCAAATGTTAATCACTAGAAAATGAATAAAGTACAGTAAGTCCATTCAATAGAAGACTGCACACCTGAAAGAATGAGGCAATTATGTAATGACAGGAAAAGATGTCCAAAATACATCGCTGTGAGAGAGATGAAAACCCAGAATAGCCTATAGTGTAAGTAAAACAACAATTACATTATAAATCTATGCAAAAGAAAAAAGTCAAAGACTTATATACGAAACCACTGACAGGGTTTATTTTAGGGGTAGGAAGAACAGAAATTGAGAGGGCGTTCACTTCCTTTGTTAATTATTTGAATATTTATTTTTACCTAACTTTATGTTATATTGATAATCAGGAAAAAGTATGTTCATTTAGAGATATGAACATTTAATTTTTAAAGACCCGGATGTGAAAAGAGAACAAACGAGTTCCAAGTTAACCCTTGAAATTAACAACTTAAGAAAATTAAAACAAGCTTCAACCCAGTAATTATATTCACACAACAATTTCTGGTTTAAGTTAAGTCTTCCAGTTCCTATAAAAGTTTATGAGTATGTTCTTATAAGCAAGGCTGCTATTTAATCCATATGCACTGGGACAGACACACCAGATTTAAAATACTCTCCAAACATCCTGAGTACCTGCTGGCAAACCTTCTAACTGGAATACCATTCCCAACCCACCAAGATCCTGCTACTAAAATAGTAGCACATGGCACAACAGAAGGCAACCACAAACCTATGTCTTTGGCTTACTAATGTCAAATATTTTGTCTATTACCCTTTCTGTATTAGACTTTAGCTCCATCTTAACATTTTTTAAGACAAATCATTAGTATACAGTCTTAACAATCTTTAAGTAAACAATATAAATAGGTGGCAGTTTTGGTTACAAAGGATATAAATGTTCAAAATAGCTCGGGATAATGCATAATGTTAACACCACTACAGTGTACATTAGTGGTTTCTGAGTTTGCCAATTTTTTCTTACATTCAACATTGGGCTACTTCTAGTTTTTAAGATATAACAATTACATAAGGAAAATAGAACTTTCCTATTTCAGAATTACAATTATAATAAAATAATTACTTTTTGTGTTATTTAAAAGTTTCACGCAGCTGGTGTGGCTCAGTGGTTGAGCACTGACCCATGCATCAAGAGGTGACTGGTTCAATTCCTAGTCAGGGCACATGCCCAGGTTGTGGGCCAAGTCCCCGGTGGCAGACAATCAATATTCTCTCTCATCGATGTTTCTCTCTCCCTCTCCCTTCCTCTCTCTCTAAAATCAACAACAACAACAACAAAAACAAGAAAAATTTAAAAAAAAAAAAAAAAAGTGTTATTCCTCCTGCTTCCTTCACTTTCTAGTTTTTTTTTAATCCACACCCGAGGATATTTTTTCCCATTTATTTTCAGATAGAGCAGGAGGGAGGGAGGGGCGGAGGGAGGGAGAGAGAGAGAGAGAAACATCGATGTGAGAGAGACACCTGGAGTGGTTGCCTCCCACACAACCCCAGCCAGGGCTGGGGATGAACTGCAACCAAGGTACGTGCCCTTAGCTGGAATTAAACCTGCGACTCTTTGGTCTGAGGGCCGACACTCCAACCACTGAGCCATACTGGCCAGGGCTACTTACTAGTTTAAAAAAAAATGATTTCTCCATCTGGTCACTGAGGAAATAAATTAGAAATTAGAGTTAATAATTTGACTTCCCTGGTATTTATTCCTCTCTCCTAAGCTCCAGCTAAAATAAATTATATGTCCTCCTTCTCTAGATGTCTCGTGGGAATACAGTATACTGTATAGTATAACGAGGGATTCAGTAAGAAGAGATGATCAGCCCTGGCCGGTTTGGCTCAGCGGTTGGAGCATCGGCCTGCAGACCAGAGAGTCCTGGGTTCAGCTCCTGCTAAGGGCACGTACCAAAAAAAAAAAAGCATCAACTGATAAATGCATGAATAAGTGGAACAACAAATGGATGTTTCTATCTCAAATCAATAAATAAAAATTAAAAAAAAAAAAAAAAAAAGAAGAGATGATCAGTCGGGACATAATAATGGGACTACATAATAAGGGCTACAATACAAGACATTTCATATTTTTAAATATAGTATTTAAGAATAGAGTTATCCTTGTAATTCTTAATTCATCACTTACTTATTATACCTGTTTGTTAGAGTACTATATTGTGCATCTTAAGATATAAATAAAAGGTTTTCTGAACAAAATTGAATGTGATGCTAAGAGGCATGGAAAGATGAATGGCTTACCCCACTAATCATGTAGCCTAGCAACAGTGATAACAACACTGAGCATGCGCACAGCTGGAAGCTAAAGACTGAAAACCAAACAACAGATAAAACAGTGATAGAAACTAACATTGGTATGATACAAGAAGAGTAATTCCTTTATTTCTTTTAAAGAATAGTTGAATTTGAATATGAATCTCATTTTTTTAAAAAATGTATTTCTATTGATTTTCTTAGAGAGAAAGGAAGGGAGAGACAGAAACATTGATGTGAGAGACACATCGATCGGCTGCCTCCTGCATGCCCCCTACCAAGGATTGAGCCTATAACCCAGGCATGTGCCCTGACCAGGAATCAAACCAGGACCTCTCAGTCGTGGGACAACACTCAATCCACTGAGCCACACTGGCCCAGCAAATGTGAATCTCTTAAATCTAGGGCAATGTTTTATTGAGTTTCAAGCTGTGATAATAGTTATCATTCTATTTTCATTTATAACCTTCAGTGTCATAATGAGTCAGCTTTTTAATGCTAGTTGAAATACTATTTTAGTTATTAAATAGTTTATTATGCCTAAAATTACACTCAAAATTAGATTCTTAATCATATAACCATTATATTCATATTTATGCAGATTGTAAGGAACAAAAGACACACTATGAATAGTAAATAAACACAATTTCAGTGTACCTTTGGAAGATAATCACAGCCAAGTAGTATTGCCAGTCCAACCAGTGCATCTCTATCCAAACCTAGTTTACTCTTGATAGATGACATTGTATAACAGTCAACATGTGGATCCTATAAGAAAGTACAGGTCTGTTTAATCTTTAAAAAGTAAATATTTATACATTAAACATTACAAAAAATATGTCCAATGTGTCTAAATGTTTAATTATTCCTAAAAGTTTAAATTGAAAAATTATCCTGATCACCAGACTATTCATAGAATCTAATACTTCAATATCTGGAAATAAAGTCACAGTTTCAAAAATGGCTAACCATTTTAGTATTCATGTTTTTCCTCTTTATTGCTTAAAAAAAATTTTTTTTTAGAGAGAGACATAGAAACATCAATGTGAGAGAGAAACATCAATCAGCTGCCTCCTGCATGCCCCACACCAGGGATAGAACCCGCCACCCAGGTATATGCCCTGACTGGAAATTGAACTGGAACCTCTCAGTCCTTGGGACGACGCTTGAGCCACACCGGTCGGGCTCTCTATTGCTTTTTGATGTACACAAAAGTAAATTTTCATCTTAAAAAATTAAACACTGTAAAATGTATATTACTCAAAGAAAACATTCCCTATAATTGCATCTTCTAAAGTTAACATTAATAGTGTGGTGCATATTCTTCTAAAATAACTTTTCTTTAACACACATACACAAATATTTATTAACTATATTTTAAGCCCTGGCCAGTTTGGCTCAGCAGTTAGAGTGTTGGCCCGTGTACCAGAGACCTGGGTTCAGTTCCCGCTGGGGGCTCGTACCTTGGTTGCAGTTTGTCCCCGGTCATGGTGGAGGTCGTGTGGGTGGCGACCAGTTGATGTGTCTCTCTCGCGTCTATGTTTCTCTCCATCTCTTCCTCCCTCTCTCCCTCCCCCTCTATTGGAAGATAAATGTGAAAATGTCCTTGGGTGAGGATTAAAAAACAAACAAATAAAAACTATATTTAAGTAAAACAGGATTATATAAAAGAACAATTTTGCAACATTTCTTATCTACTAATATGGCTGCATATTTTAATGTTAATATTACATGCAATTTTAATAACTGCTTACTCTCACATTATATCGACTCTGAGGCAGTGTTTCTCATTGGGGACACTACTATTAGCATTTTTGGAGAGATAACAGAAATGTCTGACAAGAAGTTTAGCTTTCCTGGCTCCATTCCACCAAATGTCTATAGTTTGTTTCCCTAGTCCCACCTAGAATAGTTGTAAGCATAACATCCCCTAGTAGTACCTTCCTAGATGAGAACCATGGCTGTGTTTAACTATTCTCTATCCATGGGCATTAGGGTTGTTTGTCAAATTTTTATAATTATTGACAATGCTGCAAATAACATCCTTGTATATTTCTCCTTGCACATTTTGGAGGCATTTTTGAGCATAAATTACTAAAAGTAGAAATTCTGGGTCAAAGCAATAAATTTCATATGCAATTTTATAATATACTAATAAAACAAATTTATAATTAAAGTATGTGAAACAAGTCAAGTCCTTAAGAGAAATCCATATTTCAAAGAGAATGAACTATGTGGCAATATTTAGTAACAGCAAGCATTTTACTTAGCCATTGCTATGTGACAGGCATTGTGGTAAGCATTTTATATGCATTTTTTTTCATTTAATCATTTAATAATCCCTTTAAAAAATTAGTTTGTAAAATAAATGCTGATAAAGAGAAAGAAAAAATACCTTGGTATTCATAGTGAAATTCCTATAAACAGTCTGGGCCCCATAGAGGAAAGCATCTCCATCATTGGTGAGGCAGCCGTCCACATAACCACTGGCATCGAGGTAGGCACACATGGCTTCAGCTTCCCCAGCAGCTTGGACCCAGGGAATTCCTAAGCATTCCAGCAATTCAAGACACTGAAAAGAAAAAACAGAAGTCTTGAAATCTGGAACTTTTTTATTGCTAATTTTTTTCAGTGTTTAACTTACTTTTCTACATATAAATATTAACAGTAGCTATTTAGGTGTTTTACAAATTATGATACTTCAGAAACAATCGAAAATGCGAACACTGAATATTTTATGGCATTAAAGAATGATTGCTAAACTTTCAGGTGTGATAATTTTATTGTGGTCATTTTTTATTTTATTTTTTAAGAGTCCTTATCTTTTAGACAAAGGTACTGAAATATTGAAAGTGAAACAGTATTATATCTGGAATTTGCTTCAAGAAAATGTGGGAATAGGGGAGTAGGGTGATAGATAAAACAAGACTGGCCAGGAGCTAATAATTGTTTAAGATTGATAATGGGTTAATTTTTTATTGTTTTAAAATTTTCTGTAATGAAAAGTTAAATACTTTTAATGCTGATTAAGTAATCCATATTTACTTTAAACAAATTTAAAAATTACTTTAAAAAAAGTAATGAACATTTAATGTTCATTATTTTGCTTAGTGGTATCTCAAGATTCTGGAAATATCTTTAAGTGATTAATAATTAATCAAATTAAGATTTACTTCTGTAAAACTACAAACATTCTGCTCACATGATGGTCAACCTAATATGGTCTTCCAAAGAAGACACTATTACACAGTTCTGGAAGTTCTCTTTTCCTCATATCATCTCTTCCGTATAATGAAACTCTCAGATGGTAGGAAACCACAGAGGGGTCAGTTGTTGATGTGTTCCCAGGAAGTCAAGTGTCTGTACAGGATGTTCCTATTAATTTGCTGATGCATAAATAATCCTCTGTGATTTTTTTGGGGATTAAGAATTTAACCCAACCGAGCAGTGTATAGTATAGTACTATATCCTAGTGTATTCTTTCTTGTCATGTATAATTCTCAAATTCAAGCACTGGGGAATACTCGGTATGGTGAAGAAGCGAGGCAACTGTAGTTTATAGAGATTGATAGAGTAAATATCTCTTTTGCTTTAACTGATCAATTGCTTGCATGCTATTACATAAGAAAAATCTCTGCCAGATGTTATCCAACGTGGACAAAGTTCAAAAAAACAAAATACTATGTTGACAGAAAGGGTTCTTTTCAGGAGAGTTTTGTTACAGACACTGTTTTATTGTAACACCATAGTTGCTTTGACCTTCCTCTAAATATCCTTTCATAATAAACAAAAGAGTTTGAAATTCACTTAAGATTCCTGTGCCACTTGTCATTCTCTTTTCAAAAACCAGCACAGAATTTGTGATGAGGCTGGTTGTAAATTTCCATACCCTAAGTGTCTGTCACATAGGGTGGACATGGTGTTGAAAGAAGACTAATTTGTGCTTTTCATGCTTATAACTAAAAGTTGGCAGTAGATTGGGAGGAAGTAGGGCCTAGTACTGAGGATACAGAAATGTAAAAATGATGCCCTGGCCAGTTTCACTCAGCAGTCAGAGCATCAACCATCGGACCAAAGAGTCTCAGGTTAGTTTCCGGTCAAGGGCACATATCTTGGTTGTGGTTCAGTCCCTGGCTATTGCTTGGGGTCGTGCGGGAGGCAACCAATCAATGTGTCTCTCTCACATCGATGATTGCCCCCCCACACACTCTATCTAAAGAAATATGAAAAGGAATAATGGGGCAAAATGCCTAAGAACACCCAAATTACTGCAATAAAGAAATAAGAATGGAATAACTACCCAAAAAGAGATGGTTATCTTTTTGCTTTATACTGGGTATTTAATGCTCTAAATATGTGGAGCATGGTTATATCCAAGAAATGATTACAGAAGAAATAATTAGAATCCAATACAGATATTTTCTTCATTTATCAATAGTCATTAAGGTGGAATAGTCAGTAACAAAAAACTATTTTTCAAAAATCAACTAGGAGCCCTAACCAGATGGCTCTGTTGGTCAGGTGTTGTCCCCCATGCACCAAGGGGTTGTCAGTTTGATTCCCAGTGGTGGTGGAGGGTGGGGGGAAGGTGGTGGTGCAGGAGGCAGCCAATGGATGTTCTGCTCTCACATTGATATTCTCTCTCCCTCTCCCTTCCTTTCTCTCTAAAAATCAATAAACATATTTTTAAAAAATCAGCTAATAAAAAATATAATTTCAAAATGATTATTAATTTATGCAATGCCTTTTAAAAAATAAAATTTTTAATAAAAATTAAAAAGAAAAACAAGGATATGATTAAAAGCTAATATAAGAAGTTTATATCCTAAATATATAAAAAACTTGAACAACGACAAAAAATTAAAACCTCAAGAAATAAGTGGGGCAAAGACATGATGGCCATTATCCTCTGAGGGACTAAATTAGGTTAAGTGTTCAACCTCAGCATTAAAAGTCCAATATATATTAAATATCTATTTATGTATTTATATGTATTACATAAACAAAAAAAGATCTTTGATTTTGAATACTAAATAATAGAAAGTTAAAACTCCTATCATTCAATGTTCTTGTGGGTACACTGATATTGCTTATATTATATTTATACTGGTAGAAAGTAATTGGTAAGAGCTATGAAATCATCCCTAATTTTGGTCTATCCATCCCACTTAAATCACAAGAAAAATTTACGTACACAAAAAATACTCATCATAACTTCACATATAATGGAAGAGCTGAAAAGTATCAATATATACAATTATGGGGATTGATTTCATAGCCTCTTACATGTTGGATAATCATTATAACAGAATGTGGCAACAGGGAAATATGGGTAAAAGTGAAAAGTCTAAGATAAAAATTATTACCCTGGCTGGCATGCTCAGTGGTTAGAGCATTAGCTCATGCACTGAAGGGTTGCAATTTCAATTTCCAGTCAAGGGGACGTGCGTGGGTTGCAGGTTTGATCCCTGGCCCCAGGGGCACGAGTGGGAGGCAACCAATCCATGTGTTCCACACTGATGTTTCCCCCTCTCTCATTTGTCTCTCCTCCTCCCTCCCTCCCGTTCACTCTCTCTAAAAATAAATGGAAAAAATATCCTTTGGTGAGGATTAACAACAACAAAAATAATAAAGCAAAATAAAAATTATTAATACACTATTATGGCAAGTTTTAAAAATATAAACATTTGAAAAAGACAAAATAATAGTAGCTTCCTATTGTTTTTATTTGTGGACAGTTTCCAAACTTTTATAAAAATATGCAATATTTTATAAATAATATATAAATATATTAAAATACAAGAATAAGTACTTTTAAACATTACAAAGGCCCAAGGAAAGCTAAATATGTCTTCAATATATGAACAATCATCAATCCTGAATAACTGAAGTATGAATTAATGAGATCTCTGTTCTGGGAATTCCTTTTTTTAAAATATGTTTTTACTTATTTATTTTTTTAGAGAGAGAAGAAAGGAGAGAGAAATTGAAACATCAATGTGTGAGAGAAACATCAATCAGCTGCTTTCTGCATGCCAACCACCAGGGATCGAGCCAACCACCTGGGAATGTGCCCTGACCAGGAATTGAACTGGGACCATTCAGTCCATGGGACGACACTCAGTCTACTGAGACACACAGGCCAGGCTGTTCTGGGAATTCTTTTAGTGGTAACATGTATCAAGTTCCTACTATATACTAGTTACTTTAGATAGTATTTAGATAGTTTCTCTCATTTTTACCACATCCCTGCAAAGTATTACTATCCTTATTTCATAGAATAGGAAATGAAGTAAATATAAATTAAACACCTTAGAGTTTCAAGATGCCAAAGCCAGGACTTGACCTTGGGTCATTTCACTCCAAAATATAAACTCTCTTCTCCATCCGCACTGGTCTGCTATATATAATAAGGTTAGTGAGTATTAAAGGTAATTGTATAACAACCTTTACCAAAGTAAAATGCTCTCTTAATTCAAATCAGAATTATTAAATCAGATCCAAATGCTCACCTCTCTTAACACTGATTTAAAATGTGATCTCCCTGTTTTCTGAGACCATGTTTTTCCAGAAGGCCCATACCGAATCTGATTCCTCTTGCTTATGACATCAGCTTTCAGCGCTGGGGGTTCCCCTTCCATAACAAATACCAGTTTTACATCCATTAGTGTTAAATGTGAGATACGAAAAAATAAGTTCCTGAAATATAAAAATTGGTAATGTATTAATCATCATATATTGATAGCAAAAGTCAACATAGCAGTATGGCTTTAATGGCAAGAACACTAGACTAGTACCTAAATGGTTGCATGCAAAAATATTTTATTTATACGATTTTAATTTCACTGGACTGAGAAATCACTGAATATTTATTTTTTGAATGTTCTTGAGCTAGATTTATGATTTTAATTGCTATGTGGAAAATGGTCTGGAGGAGGAGAGGCTAAGAGCTAAGGGAGGGAAGCCAGTGAAGATGTCACGTTAGCAGCACAGACGAGAGATGACGTTGGCATACACTAAGGTGGTGCCTCTGGACACTGAGAAAAGTTTATGAACAAACACAAAAGTTTATTTTGGAAGTAGAACTGCCAAGACTTCCTGATGGATTGAACATGGTGTGAGGTAAAACAGAGAGAGAATGGCTCCCAAAATTCTGGCTTATCATCACCAAGTAGATATGTTAAATAGGCAGCTAGATATGTGAGTCCTGAGCTTAGAAGGTAAGAGGTACAAATTCGTGAGTCATCAATATAGATGGCAGGTCTAGAAATGTTAATATATTTTAAAATTTCAAAACCGAGACACTGACTACTTATGCAATCATACATTTATATTCTAAGAACGTTTTACTGTACCTGAGGTGGGGCTTCATGACTGTTCCAATCATTTTTTTGACAGTCTGTGCTTCACATACCCATAGGCTCAGATCAACTGCAATGGTTTTCCCAGCAAGACTACTTAAGTGGATGTGTTGTTTAACAGGCTCCAAAATTTGCCACAAGTCATTCACTCCCATTCTGGCTATTATCTGCTGTTATTTGAAACACATTTTTCAAAAACTGTTAACAGACACAGAAGCTTGGAATAGGAATTCAAGCAATATGTTACGAGCTAGGTAAGAATAATTTGTAAATAGAGGAGCTTCCTTTTTTCTTTCATTTGTCAGCTTTTTGGACTCGACCAAGAATACCAAAATCATTAAAAATAGTGATAAATGACATACTGGCTACAAAATGCTGATGCAACTAACAAATTAAAATAAGGTGAATGTCACCAAATATGAGTTTCTCTAGAGTACTGAAAAAACTACTTTTAAATGTAATATAACTAAAATATTAATGACCCCCTTGTTCCTCCTCATTCTTTCCTCTTCTATGTCCTCTTTAGCAGTGGCTAAGAATAAAATTTCTCACATGGTTACCATAATACTGCATGAAATTTAGAAAATAAAAAATTACCCTCCCCCAAATAATGGTGATAATTGGCTTTGTTCTAGCTAATAACAAGAGCTAACAAATGCAGGATGGGTAGAAAAATAGGGAGCTATAAATCATTTCTTGAAAATTCACTATTTGACTTTCATATCTAAAGAGGTAACAGGCCCAGCTGGTGTGGTTCAGTGGTTGAGAGTCGACCCAGGCACCAAGAGGTCGCCGGTTCCATTCCTAGTCAGGGCAGCACATGCCCAGGTTATGTGCCAACGCCCCAGTGGGAGGCATGTAGGAGGCGGGCAATCAATCAGTGTTCTCTCTCATTGATGTTTCTCTCTCTCTCTCCCTTTCCCTTTCTCTCTCACTAAAAATAAATAAAGAAAAACAATTTTTTAAAAGAGGGAACAGGACAAGTCTCTATCACAAGCAGGAAGAGCAAAACAACAAAAGCAAGGAAGCATACAAACAAACAAACCAAAGGAAAAAAAAGTTAATAAAGGAAAACTTGGATGAAGACAGAAAATGAGAGCTGAAGGAATATGGAATCATCGTTTTAAAGAGCACTGATTGTTTTAAAGAACACTGATTGGCTTTTTAATTGTAAGGTCCCGCATGTTCATTGTGGAAAAAATAAAAATAAAAACTTTAAAAAAGAAATTTTAAAATCACCTATAGATCCACTATCCAAAGAAAACTAATGTTAAACTCTCTTCTATGTACATGACATTTGAAAAACAAAATTGGTTTAAACTGTGCCATTATAACCGCTTTGGTATTTTCTATAGGCCAGTTTTTCCTTATTAAACATCTATCTGTTTTTCTTTTCCTTTGTTATTGATAAAAATATTATGCAGCATTTGCAATGATTCAGTCTATGTAAATATAATGAGGATTATCATCCTCTGAACAATGACCTTACTTCATTCCAAAAACATAAGGTTTGATATTAAAAAAAATTAAGTCAAAAGGCTATCCCCGTATGCAAAAGCATACTAAATAAAAAGCACTATATTGTCTGTTCCTTTAACAGAGTTCATACTAAAATCCTATTTTCTCAAATTGTACACGGCTGCAAAGAAAATAAATTCTGGCAGTGTTGCTATGTCATTTTCTATGAGATTTTCTAAATCTTAATTTTATAATGTGGCCAGTGCCACATAACTATTATTTTATACACTCATTTTTATGAAAAACTGCACAAATATTTGCTGATACCTCAAAATACAAAGAAAAACATACAGATTTGAAAGTAAAGAATTAGGTAGTTAATAATGGTGGCTCAGTGCTAATATTGATTATTTCCGATCAAGAAGCCCCACTGTCTAAATGCGCACTGTAGCATAAATTCAGAGTTAAGGTTTCATCTCTTTGTTAATGTGAAAAATTGCTCTTAATTCTGGAAAAAGAGTGGAGACACATACATTTTCTAAGACATTATAAAGGGAAACAAGACTTTTAAAGTATTAACCATCAAAACACGTTAAAAAAAAAAAAAAAAAAGGTTTGAGGGGGAAGTTTTTGTTAATAGTTTTGCTTTCCTTTTATTTGTGAAGCAAGCTGGATACTGGAATGGATTGTTATTGAAGAAAGTTATGCAATTCTTCTCCCTGGAGGACAATTATCATAACTGATCTTATTTTGTTTAAATGTGACCCTGACTCTAGCTGTCAAAATTTTAAATACTGGTATTTTCTGATTTAGCAATAGCTTTCCTAAGAATTTAAGATATGCTCTTAGGTGTGTGCACATTTATGTACAAGGATATTTACTGCAGCGTGTTATGTTTATTTGTTTTTAATCCTCACTCAAGGATATGATTTTATTTATTTTTAGAGAGAGGAAGGAAGAGTGATACATCCATGTGAGAAAGAAAAATCCTCACATCAAGGTGAGAAACATCGACCTGTTGCCTCCTGTATGTGCCCTGAACTTGCCACCTAAATATATGCCCGGACTGGGAATCAAACCTGTGCCCTCTCTGTGTACAGGATGACGCTCCAACAGACTGAGCCACCTGGTCAGGGCCACTGCAGTATGTTTATAATAGTAAGACACTGGGAAAAACCAAATGTCCATCAATAAAGAATACATCTTTAACTATGGTATATTCAAACAATGGAATAGATAATGAAGCAAATAAAAATGCTATAGATCTATAGATACTTGCTGGCCCTGGCCCAGTAGTGCAGTTGGTGGCAGGTTCGATCCCTGGTCAGGGCACATACAATAATCAACCAATGAATATATAAATAAATGGAACAACAAATCGACGTTTCTTTCTCTCTCTAAAATCAATTTAAAAAAAAGATCTATATGTACTGACAAAAAAAGTCTCTAAGTTTTAAAAATGAAAACAGGTACAAAATCAACTATATAATAGAGATCACTGAAGATGAGGGATGAGCACAATTACTCTTCAGAGTATAGTCCTTTGTGTTTTTTGTTGTTCTAAATAATCACATGCATGTGTTACTTTACAAATTAAAAAATAAAAAAATATGTTAAGGGTTGGGAAAATAAACTAGAAATCTTTAGATGGGTTATTTCTTGGCTAAATACTAAGTGACCAAATGTAAATCTAGTTCATGGGTCAAATTAAAAGGCAACATTCTGCAAATTTATGAGTACCTGAACATCAAATATGACTTCAGTATAGCTTTTTACGGAGAAATTCACATTTTCTGGTTTCCTTCAGAATGCCTAGGACCAAATCATGTGGTCTTAGACAAAGCATATCTTTTCTCTGGCCATTCCAGCTCTAAACTTCAGTCCTTCCTATCGTGCTTCTAATGTTTGATTACACAAACCGACTATACATGTGTACCTGAAATGGTAATGAATGAAGATTGTAACAGAGTGCAGTGTTGTTTATGATGGCACATACAAACACATTTACATACAAGACTGTGATGTAGACTGTATTTCTTCTGATGGCTGGGGGGGGGGGGGGGGGAGGATCAGAATAACACTGATAAGGTGGGCTTAACTGTAGTTCTCTAAATATGCCAAGCACATTAGGATAATACTGCAAAAACTTTAATGTAATATATTATGCCTGGAAAAAATAAGCTCAGAACTAATTCCATACTGTATTAAGAATTCCACAGATTGGATCCCTTAAGCAAGACAAAGAATGCTTTTCAACTGTGCTTTTAACTAGGCCCCAAATAATATGTTTAATATAACATTATCATTACACTTAAAACCTAGTTCTTCATATTATTTTAGTTTTTTTTTGTCAGAAATAAACCTGGTTTAAAGAATGAGCATCAATGGTTATGTTACAAAACTAGCACAGGTAATTGAACAGCTATCAGCAATATCTACCTAGGACATCTATTTTGGCTGTTCTTTTATAATATATGAGTAAAAGACTATAAAGCTGTAACAATGGCTACTTAAATACAACTGGTATAAATAATGCTGGCAAAAAGAAAAAAGTCTAGCCCTGGCCAGTTTGGCTCAGCGGTTGAGTGTCGGCCTGTGGACCATACCAGAGAGTCCTGGGTTCAGTTCCCGCCAGGGGCACATACCACCAAAAAAAAAAAAAAAAAGTCTGTAACAGAATTAGGTTAATTTTTAGAAAGTAAAATTTGAGTTATCTCAGAGTTAAAGTGTTCTCCAATTTTCCCTAGTTAAGTGACACTGCTAGAAAAATGTCTCTTTCATTGCCAATCCTCTGGTCACCATATTTTTAAATGTATCTTCAAGCCTTTTTTAAAAAAAAATTTTTTTTCTTTATTGATTTGAGAGAAGAAGGAAGAGGGAGAGAGAGAGAGAAACATGGATGAGAGAGAACATCGATCAGCCACCTCCTGCATGCCCCCCTCTGGGGATTTGGCCCACAACCTGGGCACGTGCCCTGACTGCGAATCAAACTGGCGACCTCTTGGTGCATGGGTTGACACTCAACCACTGACCCACACAGGCTGGGCTCATAAAGCCTTTTAAACCACAGTGGTATCTTAACCTACAGTTCCTACCTATCTACCAAATGTATTTGAAAAGGCTGAAAGTATCTTTTGTGCTCCCCAACCACACTCCTATAAAGCAGTAATGCTCTGCTATGTAACATGAAAGAACTGCTGCTATTGTGAAATACACTTTTTAGTCCATTTTTTAAATGATGGCAATCAAGGGGGCATTTTTTTTTTTTTTTTTTTATCCTCACCCGAGGACATTTTTCAATATTTTGTTCAGATAGAATGGGAAGGAGAGAGAGAGAGAAACATTGATGTGAAAGGGACACATTGAGTGGTTGCCACCCACATGACCCAACCAGGGCCGGGGACAAACTGCAACCAAGGTACGTGCCCTTAGCGGAAACCAAACCCAAGTCTCTCCAGACCCCAGGCCAACGCTCCAACCGCTGAGCCAAACCAGCAGGGCAAGGGGGCATTTTTATAGAAGCTAGTCTCTATGACATGACCCAGTGAATATTTTTTCTGTTAGTAACTTGCCATTAATGAAATTTCTCTTAGATCTTCTTGAATTACTACAAAAATTTTTATAGCCTTCACAAGTTTTAACAAAATATAATGGATTAGAACTATGCCAAGCAACAATATTTAAAGTATGGGGGAAGACATGGGAATTGGAAAGTGAGCAGAAAGACTTACTGGCAGAATATTTTTAGAGGCAGAGGCAGACTATACTGAAAAGACATTATTGCTGAGTCCCCCTTGAAGATTCTACAATGAAGGAACTGTTCTTCACTCTTCCTTTATAATATATATAATTTATCCCACATCATCTCATAACTCCTCTCAGCTCTGGACTAGAACATGCAATCCCTACTTTATTTTCACATGGATACATAATATGCACCTAACTATGACAAAACCTCTCCTTAAAATTGTTCTACCCTTACTCTTTTCCAAAATACACAGGTGCTTAGACCAAAAACCTAGTCATCTTTTAGTCTTTACTTCTCTCTCCAAAAGCAAGTTAACAAGTTCTCTATTACCAAAATCTATACTAAATCCCCATTTCTAATGACACTCCCCTAGAATGCCTGTATGTGACTGTAACAGTCTCCCAACTGGTCCCCTGCTTCTACTTTGTACTACCCTCCACCCCACAGAATAATTCTCCCATAGAAGCCTAAACTATTAAAATCATCATCTCTCTGGTAATGAATAGTGAATTTCCTTAAAGGCGAAAACCTCTGTCACAAGTTAATTTACTTTTTCAAATATGGCGCTACCTTACAGACAGTTGTAAAATGCAAAAAAAAAAAAAAAAAAATTATGTAAAACTATATTAAGTGTTCTAGATGTAGTTTAGAATATTATTTATCGTAACTCAGCATGTAACTTAAAAGTAATTAAATATTCTTTTAAAATACTATTTTAGAATTATCTTCAGTAGATCTCCAACTTAATTTCCTTTTGAAAATTACTTACATTCCTTATGAAAATCATTCATAAAAGCAGAAAATTAAAAGACTACCTCAATAGTTCTGAAAAGACAAACTTATGTGAAATGTCTATTTCATGAAAAATAACACATTTTAAGAAAGCAGTTAATACAAAATATATATTTCCATGACCTACTGGTTTATCCCTTCTTACTTTCTTTGCACCAGTTTTTCCTCTGAAGTGACATTAAGTAGCAAGAATGTAAAAGCACATAAAAGTTCCACAAAGGGACAGAATGCAACAGCTTTTAAGATATTCAAGTACAACTACGCCCAAAGACAGAACAGATGCTTCTTGTATTAATGAGGTCATGGTCAACCTGTGAAATTACTTGAAAAGAGCTCAGCATTAAATAAAATGTAAAAATATTACACATATTTTTACGTCGGCCTATGGTCCAGGGAGACCGGGGTTGTTCTCACTAAGGGCGTGTACCTTGGTTGCAGTTTGTCCCGGCCCTGGTAGATCGTGCGGGTGGCAGCCACTCGATGTGTCCCTTTCACGTTGATGTTTCTCTCTCTCGTCCTCTCTCTCCCTCCCTCCCACTCTATCTGAACAAAAAATGGAAAAATGTCCTCAGGTGAAGATAAAAAAAAAAAATTACACATATCAAACTCACCCAAAACTATGTGTAATTTTGCCTTGCTTTTTATTTTTTTAATGGGGTGAAATCTGAAATTTTTGTGGTATGAGAGTTGGTTAGTTTCTACTCCTATCTTTTATAATGTAATAACTGTACTGATGTCAATATAATTATGCAATCAATGTATATTACATATAAAAAGAAGAGTCTCCTAACATATTCACAATTCTGAAGAATTAGTGTCACACATGATTACTTATGTGAATCAACAAAGTCAGAATAACTCATAATAACATATAACCTATTAGTGGCTTCAGTTTATTTAGTTTAGTCAAGACAGAAACTGGGCTTGGGATAGGAATCCCAGGATATTTGTTTTGGATATAACACTGACTAGCTGTATAACCTTGGGAAGACATTTAACTGATCTAAAAAATGAAGGGTATTAACAAGATGAATTAACAAGATTCCGACATCCTTTGAACCCCATAACCGATTTTGGTAGTTTAGTAAGAAAAAACAAAAACAAAAACAAAAACAAAAAACCCAACAAAAAAACCAACCACTCTATTTCAGATATCACTTGATAGAAAGAACATGAATTTCTAGTTTAAAGAAAGTGCTTAAAATTCACTTCAGGTTAAAACAAAAACAAACCCTTTGATGTAACCATATGGTGCCCATAAATCAATTTCTGCTCCTAAAACTTCCTTAAAAGCTAATAAGCTTTTATTGGTTAATTATAAAACTGAATGAGGTGAGAAAAGCACAGACCCTTGCTAATTCCATTAATGACTCAAATTTAAAAATCATAAAAAGGTCAGTGGTTTGATTCATGTGAAAATACATTGTATTAAACCAACAATTTTGCAATTTTGTTTTAAGCAAGAATATTAGAAAATTTATTTTAAACAATAAGCAGTAAATACTTTAAATTACCTTATTTTCATTTACATGACCATAATAAAGACCAGTAAATGAGGTAAAGTTTACTTCTGTACAAAATTGCACTGTATGGGATTTCCCACATAATTTCACTAATTAATGCTGTTTTTAAAAAATTATCTCGTCAGTTTTATTTTCATATGAATTTACCTCAAACTTTGAAGCATAATATAACCTGGGCTTAACTTTGTTATCAATTAATATTATTAAATGCCTACTATTTAGCAGAAATTCTTCTAGGTGCTGGAGATACAATAATGAAGGATCAGCCCTGCATTTAAGGACCTTGGTCGAGCGAGACTAGAGATAAAAATTATAACAACGTGCCAAGTACAGGTACAGACGTAAGGAGTGAACTATAGCATATAAAAGAGGTACCCTACCAGCTCTAGGGCATTAAGGAAGGCTTCCTAAAGGAAGTGATATCTAAGCATACGCCTCCCAAAGTTTCCCCTTGTTGACCAAACAAGGACCACTTAGACTAGATGTTGTAGTGTTTTAGACTATGTCATATTTATTATATCAAGGCAAGAGCCATAATAGGAATATTATATACATATATATATATGATTATCTTTATAAGTAAAAGGGTCACTTTCATTACCAGGCGTTTGACACCAGTTTATTTGGGGGTGGACTGGGGTAGCGGCAAATGCCACTTTTTTCCATCTGGAAAGGAAGATACAAAGGTTCAGCGTGTCAGGAAGAGTTGAGCCAAGGCACTGGAGGTAGGTTAGGGTCGGGTGGAGAGGAGCACTGAAAGCGAAGTCAGGACACTTAACTTTTATTAGTCCCAGTATTTATCGAGGGGGTTTACAATATAGGCTCGTGCGGGGGAAGAATGCCTGTAAACAACCATAATGCCTTAAAGTAATTGCTAGAACAGAAGTTATTTTTTCTATTTCTTTATTTCTTTTGAGAGAGAGGGGAAGGGAGAGGAAGAGACAGAAACATCGAGGACAGAGAACATCCACCTGCCGCCCCCTGCATGCCCCTCACTGGGGGTGTGGCCCAAACACCTGGGCCTGTGCCCCGACCCGGAATGCAACGGGCGACCTCTTGGTGCTTGGAGTCCACGCTCAACCACGGAGCCACACACCAGCCTGGCTGCAAATTACTTTCAAAACAAGTTAACATCGAAAAGGAGGAACACCCTGGCTGCCGACGGGGATCAGCAGGCTCGCCCCGGAGGGCCCTGGACCGGCGTGGGAGTTTGCCCCACGGTGTGCCCAGGGGAAGGACATTCAGGACGCAGCGACCTTGACCGAGAAGGAAGAGCGCCGAGGCCGGCGGCACCGCGTTCTCGCCCGCGGGGTCGGCGCCGGGCGGGGAGGGGCAGGCGGCTCGCCCACGGTCCTCAAAGGGCGCCGCCCAGGGTTCCGAAGGATCCGGCGCGACGGGGGCGCGAACACAGGGCTCGTCCCGAACCTCCATTTCAAAGGACCCCGTGGAAGGCCCCGGGCGGTGCCGCTTCTCCGCGGTTCCGTGGGACTTACCCAGACAAGCCTTTCTCCTTGGTTTTGGAAGACGCTCCTCCGTCATATACCAGTTTGGCCTGAATACTAACTATAGCTCTTCCAGTTTTCTGAGTTTAATCTTACGCAAAAAAAAAAAAAAAAAAAGAAAAACTTGCTCGGTCCTTTCCCAAACAAGGACTAACGTATGGGACTCAGTACGGGGACACCAAACCCCCCGCGGAGGACTTCAAATCCCGCGCCTTCTCCCACCCGGTCCCGCCTCTTCCGGGAAGTGACAGTCCCCAGTCCCGCCCCAGCCTCACGCTCCCAGTCGGGCCGCTGTACGCATGCGTAGAGCTGTTGCTGGGGCCTCCGAGTCATCTTCCCTTTTACTTAAGCAAATCAACAACCCCCCTACACACCACCCTGCATCCTGTCGCGGATAAACTCAAGCTTTTACCAGCTTTACCCCTCCGCCCAGGGCACTTCCGGTCCTCCTTTTAGACTACGGTGGCGCGAAAACTCCAGACCGCGCACGCGCGGGCGGAGTCCTGGTGGTGGTGGGGCGGGGCGCAGGCGCGGAGCGTCCGGGGCTGGGCGCCAGGGCGGCAGGGCTCCTGCCTTCTCCCGCTGCAGGCGCGCGGTTCCCGGCGGGGCAACGGCGGCCAGCCGAGGCCGAGACGCCCCCAAGAGTGGCCTTAGCTCCCTGTTGCACCGCGACAGTCCCGCCGTCGGGTTCCTTGGGGAGACTTCGACTTGTTCGAGGTAGGGTGAGGGTGCGCGCCTTCGCCCTCCTTTGCTCCGGTCCATGTCTCTGTCCCTGTCCCTATAGCTTGCATCCCCCCAGCCCCTCTGGAGGCGTCCGGGTCACCGGAGCTGCCACCGTGTCCAGCGTGGTCCCTGTGGGCCTGGGCGGGCCGGCCGACGGGAGCTTCGCGCTCTCTCTGCAGGCAGCACAGGTCCCCTTTGCCGCGGGAAACTTGCCCGTCTGCGCTGGGCCCCTCCGGGCAGCTGTGGCGGCGAGCCTGGCAAATCCCAGCTTGGACTGGGGACCCTTTGCCTGTCCCCAAAGGGCCTTGGGCTTTGAGAAGTAGCTTGAGGAGCATAGGGGTAAAAGGGTGAGGTTGTAATTGGGATTAGGCTCTTATCAGGAATCTGATGATAACCTTGCCACAAACAACTTAAGTATGTTTGTTTAAGAGATACATGCAACTATCACTTAAATTTGATTGGCCAAATCCAGTTGCATGAAAATGCGATCTGCATTATCTGGAAAAATTGTGATGTTTGGAGCTTTTATGATAGCATTTCTTTCCCCTATTTCCTTATGGAAATGAACTGGAGAAAATCCCATTTGGGAATTGCAGAACCCAGGACTCGAGAAGAGAAAGGGCTGTAGGGCCCTCAGGGCTTGTGATAATTCCTTGAAAAAGCAACTATTTGTGAAGACAAGTTATGTGAACGCTACCGCTCTGAGTATATTTAAGGAGTAGAAGATTAAAAGCTAGTGTTTCTAAGACAAGCTATTCTGGAATGCATATACAAAACAAAACAAAAAAAGTTTAAATTCCCTGACTTTTAGAGGGATGCTGTGTAGTCTTTGAAAATATTCAACAGCATATGCAGTGGCCTGCAGATAGTTCCTTGAGTGTGTGGAGGTGGAGGGGGAGCACATTAGGCCTACTTAGATTTACATATCTCTTTCTGTTACTGTGTGAAATATACAGCGTACTAATTTTATGTTGTAATGTGTATTCATAATTTCTTTTCCTGAATGGGTGTAAGTACAAAAAAAGTTTGGAGAGCCCTAGACTTCTGTTTAAAAACATGTTTTGTATAAGGCAGAACTAGTGTTGGGTGACCCTGGGTAAGTTGGTACCACCTCTTTAAATTTCAGTTACTTTTCTGTAATCGGAGAAAATAACATAATACCTAAGTCTCAGGATTTTAAAATATATTAGGGGTGGGATAGAATGAGAGAGATAGTTATGATATATCTCCACATTTATCTGTAATTTGAATAAGACATTTATTGAGCCTGGCAAAATGTAAGTTCAGTTGATGTATTAAAGTTGTTAAAAGCAAAAACCAAGTTTTATTCTCCAAAGTTTTATTTTACTGAGTGCTTAGGTGTGGAATTTTGTATAAAACCTGCCTAAATCTTGACTTTCACTTTTAGACCTAAGTTAGGAAAATTAATCAAAGCTGTACTTGGCTTACTTTGAGGAATTAATACATAACACAAATTGCCATGATAGTATGCATTATATTTAAGACATATTTAAATGCTACAGTTTTATTATTATTATTTTTTTAATCCTCACCTGAGGATATTTTTCCATTTATCTTAAGATAGAGTGGGAGGGAGAGAAAGGGAAAGTGGGAGAGAGAGAGAGAGAGAGAGAAACATTGACAGTGAGGGACATATGGACTGGGTCGGTCCCGTCCCCTTCTCCCCCACCATGACCCCTGCCAGGGCTGGGGATGAACTGCAACTGAGGTATGTGCCCTTGGCCAGAAGTGAACCCGAGACTCATTGGTCCACGGGCCAGGGCTCCAACCACTGAGCCAAACGGGCCAGGGCTAAATGCTACAGTTGTATATGCACACACTCAGAAGTCCTGATGACTGAGGCTCAAGTACAGTCACTTATATTAATGTTAGCATTTTTTTATTCACTAGTTAATGAGAAACATCTTTTCTCACTCAACATACTTTCACTGGTGACCAAATTCAAAATAATTTCTGTGGCTTTCTTAGCTCCACTCTCCAGTCCACCTTTACTGCAGAGTATGTTTTACTGCCTTTCTAATCTGAGTCTTTTCAAACAAGATAAATATATTATCCTCCCTCCTTGCCAAACCCTCTTCATCTCTTCCCATCATCTCTGATATCAATATTGCTTTCTTTTCCTGTATTGATTTTAGAGAGAGAGGAAGGGAGAGGGGGAGAGAGACACAAACATGGATGAGAGAGAACATCAATTGGCAGCTTCCCGCATGCCCCCCCACTGGGGATCTGGCCCACAACCTGGGCATGTGCCCTGACTGGGAACCAAACCCGTGACCTCCCTGTGCATGGGTCGATGCTCAACCTTTGACCCACACCTGCCGGGCATGTTGCTGTTTTTGTTTAGTGTCCCTCATCCTTCGGAAACTGGTCTCTTGCCCATATTCTCAATCTCTCGTTTCATCCGTCTTCTACATTGAGGCCACAGGGATGTTTTTAAAACATAAATCTGACTGTTCAAATTTATTATCTGAAATTCTGTGCTTAGTACTTTTCAGTTTTGCTGATCTAGAATTGTTTGATGGATGGACTTAGGGATTTTTTAACTTAAATATTTATATTATTAGCTATTACATCTCATGATTTCATGATATATTCCAGCCAGTGTGCTTAATTGAGTACATTAAAAATAAGATTGTTTAATGCAGAATGAATGTATCCATGGTGGTCATGGGAGGAGTGGAATTGTAGATGAAGTAAATAGTCCACAGCAGATTCAGAGAAGTAGCAGCAGTTTGCCTTTGTATAACATTTTTTATTGAGAATTCCAGTTCTGTTATATCTGTTCTCACTGCTGTTAGTTCCAGCTTTGATAAAGGGAAAGTATGAATTATTAGATGCTTACAATAAAATTTTAAATCTAGATATTTATAATGCTGTTAAAATGCATTTGATGTCTATCAGATTTCCTATGCACATATTTGCTGTAATGAACCCTTGGTTATGGATCTTTCTTCTTGAACTTATTCTTTATTGAAATTCACATATTTGTTACTGTTTATACTCTGATGGAGTTTGTTTCCTGTGAAAGAAATATTTCTTAATTCTGATGTTTTTATTTTAAATAAACAAATGTTAACAACTATGAAGAACTTTATGGATGTATTGAAAATCCCAGAGGCGCCCATTTTGTGTATTCCAGAATATTTTAAAGTATTTTTTGGGGGAGGGGGGTCCTGTTTATATGTCTCTTTAGACTATTGGAAATAGTTTTACTGTTTTAACCTGAATCTAACTCTCAAGACATATGTGTTTTAAAAATCCATTATTATTAAATTACAAAGTAATTATTTTATTTTATCTATTTATTTACTTTTTATTTATTAATTTGTTTTTGTTACAGATGTTTCTCATTTTTCCCCCATTGACACCCACCTCTCCTTCCCCCCAATTCCTATTTTAAAAGGTAGGATTCTTCAGTGTCTGTTAGGTGCAAGTTACCATGGCAACCTAAGAGCAAATTGCAAATCCCAGACTAAGCACAGCAAATAAAAAGCATTGCCGTCGTGTAGTGCATTATCTAATGTGTAGGGTAGGATCTCACATTCATGGTAAGAAGCTTGTCACACCTTTGTTAACTTCCCTCCCCCCCAATTTCATTTGAAAAACTGCCGTTCTCTATGAATGGATAAAATCAGTCAGCTGCTATCTGAGTGCCTGCTAAATAAGATCATGTATTAGGCATTAATAAAAAGTGTCTAAAAGAGCATTTAATGTTTTGCAAACCAAAAAGTAATGTTTCTTCTTTGCTCTCTTATAATAAATGAATTACTGCTCAGTAATTGAGAAGGTAATAGAGGGTGAGTGGGGAAGAAGTGTGGGGGAAAATGGCTTGGTGGTATTATAGGGAATTTAAATTAGCAACAAGCAGAAACTAACATATATTGATTCTTGTTATTAAGTAGTTTGAGGAATATATTTGATTTTTAAGTTTTGAGTTGTGTAAGAGATTCAAAGTAAACATTAAATTATCTGTACAAAAAAGATGTTGGATAGTACGTTATTGTGACTGTGATGCTAATATTGTTTCTAAAGACATTTGTTTAGGTTATATGTCCTTTGGATGTTAACTAATCCACCTTTTGAGTGATATATAATCTATCATGATCAATTAGGTTCTTCTTTGCCTTCAGGATAGGCTAAAGTCCAAGTCCTTTAATGTTTTTTCAACAATTCTTCTCAAACTTTAATATGCTTATGAATCATCTGAGATCTCCTTAAAATGAAAGTTCTGATTCACTTGGTTTAGGGTGGGGCCTGAGATTCTGGCAGGCTAATACCTTCCCAGGAGATGTAGATGCTGCTTGCTGGTCCTTGGACCACACTTTGAATATCAGGTCTGCAAGTCATTCTGTGGTCAGCTTCTCTGCTACTCTGACTTTCTTGTTTGCTGGCTGTGCCTTATAGTTCATGGCACTGCGTCATGGACTTGCTTACGGCATCCCCTACAGCAGCAGTTTGCAAAGTATGGTCTAGGCATCGATGAGACTCTTTCACAGGGCCCACAAGGTCAAAACTGTTTGGTATTAATGAGAAGATGCTATTTTCCCTTTCATTTACTTTTTTTTTTTTTTTTTTATCCTCACCCGAGGACATTTTTTCTATTTTTTGTTCAGATAGAGTGTGGGAGGGAGAGAGAGAGAAACATCGACGTGAAAGGGACACGTCGAGTGGTTGCCACCCACACGACCCAACCAGGGCCGGGGACAAACTGCAACCGAGGTACATGCCCTTAGCGGGAACCGAACCCGGGTCTCTCAGGACCGCAGGCCGACGCTCTAACCGCTGAGCCAAACCGGCCAGGGCACTTTCATTTACTTTTGACTGTACAATGGAGTTTTCCAGAGATTACCAGACCTGTGATGATGACCGTGCTTGTGTGTTGTTTTAAAAGTTTAACTTTTTTTTTTTTGGTTGATCCTCACCCAAGGATATTTTTCCCATTATTTTTAGAGAGAGTGGAGGGGGGGCGGGGGGGACATTGATGTAAGAGAGACACATAGGTCTGTTGCCACCTACACTTTCCTTGACTGGAGCTGGGGATCAAACCTGCAACCAGGTACATGCCCTTGGCTGGAAATCGAACTCTCAATCTTAGATGTATGAACTTGTGATCCTTAGGTGCCTGAGCCCACACTCTAAGCACTGAACACCACCAACCAGGGCAAAAATTTAACAGTTTCAATTTATAATATGGTAAGTATTGGTAGATATAAACAAAAGCTTTTTGAATACCATGTGGTACCTTTTGAGAGACCACAACCTTTGAAAACTGCTGCCCTGCAGTATGGGCCATGGACACAGAGACTGATGTAGAACTTATCAGAGTTCTTTCCTCAGGCGCAGTGACTGCTGAGCCAGAGTGGGAGTTTCAGCTCCCCACATGGTCACCTCTCCAGACAGTGGGAGAAGGCCTTCTCTAATACCAGGCTAGGGGTAGTGGGGGGTAAGTAGAGCCCTGCTGGGTGGATGTCTAGGCTCTCTAGGTGGTCTCTCCTGAAACCATAGCCATGGCTCCTACTTGGCCTACGTAGCCTTCTCTGACAGCAGCCTAGTTGAGACGTTGAGATGACTCCTTACAGCCTCACCAGGGTGGATGTCCAGGTTACCCACTTAGCCTTTGCTGGCACATGCACACGTGTGTTTGTAGGGGGGCACACACTTTTTTTCAGTGGTATTTGGCTGGGTAGAGCAATTCTTGGTAGAAAGTTTCCCATCTTGTTAGGTGGCCCTTTTCCTGATCCTTTGGCTAGAGAGAATAGCTTTCATTAGCACCACCCCCTCCCCAGCCATCCTGCACCCACACCTATTTGTGTTTCCCCATTTTCTTCTTCTCCAAGTCTGGGAAATGTGAAGCAAAACAGAAAATCAGGGAAATCACCAGGATGTCATTGCTTGGGTGCTGAAGTCCATAGCCTCCTTTCTCAGAGTTTTATTATATTTCTTTTATATATACTTATCAAAGTTTTTAGTTTTACGAAGCAGGAGGAGTAGGCTTAGGACTGGCTTTCTTGACCTGTGTTCATGACATATCTTCTAGGGAGAACTGACTAGAATCTTTCAGTTTAAATTTGTAAAAGAGAAAATCTCATTTAATATATTGCTGCCCAAGTAAGTACCTGCTACAAACAGGGTTGCTATGGTGCGGTACTTGAGGGACTGAGATGGACTGAGTCTAGAACTATTCGCATATCTTTTCTTGTATGTAAGAAATTTTTGATTACCTGTATCAGGACTTTTCTCTTTATGTAATCAGCAAACAGTTACTAGGTAACTATCTTTTGAGGTCTTAAATGTATTTTAAAGAGAAAAATGAAAGCAGCAATCATGATAGTCATAACATCTCATTTTATTTTATTTTATTTTATTTTTTTCTCACCCGAGGATATTTTTCCATTTTTTGTATAGATAGAGTGGGAGGGAGAGAGAGGAAGGGAGAGAGAGAGAGAAACATCAACGTGAAGGGACACATCGAGTGGCTGCCACCTGCACGACCAACCAGGGCCGGGGACAAACTGCAACCGAAGTACATGCCCTTAGCGGAAACCGAACCCGGGTCTCTCCGGACCGCAGGCCGACGCTCTAACCGCTGAGCCAAATTGGCCAGGGCCATAACATCTCATTTTAATCACAGACTATCAGCTTGGATTTGAGGTACAGTATTCATATGTTTAGAAAATCTTGTGTAATTTTAAATATATTCATTTTTCAGGTATCAGTTTTATAATCTATTGGTAAAAAATTAGTCAGTCAGCATGGACTTTCTTTAGGGAATAGTTAAGGGAAATTACTGGTGCTAGGCAACACTGCCTCAAAATATACTTCCTTGGGAAAATAATTTAAAATTAAAAGTTTTATCTGATTGACTGTGTTATTCTATAACTTGTAAAAGTTGGATGATTGCTCTGGAATAATTTCAGAAGGTAGTAGCCATTTCTAATACATCTAGGAATCTACAAACCACAGTTATACAAAATCTTTTACCTTTTGTGAGTTTAGGAGTCAAAACATTTAGGTAGACCCATATCAATAAAATCTTGGCCATGAATAATGGAAGTAAAATCAACTAGTATAACATTTGCAGATGATTACACACACACACACACACACACACACACACACACATTTATTACCTTATACTTCTATAGGTGAGAATTATGACATGTCTCACTGGGCTAAAATCAGGGCAGCAGTGGGGCTGTGTTTCTTTCTGATTTAATTCATTGTTACTATGTTATTTTAACATTTATTCAGACCTGATGGCCAAAAGAAAGGAAGATAATTTCTGCTCTCCTGAAAATGCCAAACGATCACGACAAGAAGAGGTGGAGGATTCTGATAAAGACGGTGATGAAGATGAATGTACAGTTTCTTTCACTAACGGGACCTCTACTTTAGTAAGTAAAAAATTACAAAATTATGTTTTTTGATTGGCATGTTTCTCATGTCCGGTTTCTATGTCATACTCTTGGTAATTCGGTGTCAGGAAAAGCAATGTGACTTTTAAAAAGCCGAGGTTAAATAACCTGACTAATTTTGAAGTTTTTGTTCATTAGAAAAAATTAGTAGAGAAAACAGTGATACAAAGAGCTGGTTCTTTGGAAAGATCAATAAAATTGACAAACCTCTGATAAGACTGAAAAAGGGAATGTAAAATTCCACTCTGGAAAATAGTTTCTCACAATGCTCAAGACAGCCCTCCTCCAACAGTAAATTGTCTGACTCAAAATATGAGTATTGTTTATATTAAGAAATCTCGTGATACACTTATTAGAAGACACAAATTGCCAGTGTCAGGAATGAAACAGTAGCTATGACCACAGACCCTGGAAACATCATAAGGATATAATAAGAGAATACTGTTCACAGAATCTGACAACTTGGATGGAATGGACCAATTCCTGAAAAAGTGCAAATGACCACAATTTACCCAATATGAAATGGTTTGAATCACTCTACAATTACTAATTAAATTTAATCATTGTTTAAAACTTGTAATAAAGAAATCTTCAGGCCCAGTTGTTTTGACTGGAAAATTATACCAAATGTTTAAAGAATAATTAATATGGATTCTACACAGTTTGTAGAAAAAAGAGGAACACTTTCCAATTCATTATGTTGATACCAAAACCAGACAAACAGGATACTAAAAAAGCAAACTACAGATCAATATACCTCAAGGATACAGATGCAGAAAACCCTAACGTTATTAGCAGATAGAATTTAGCAGTATATAAAAAGAATTTTATACCATGATCAAGTATGGTTTCGCCTGTTTCAGTATCTGGAAGTCAGTCAGTGTAATTCACCATTTTAACAGTCTAAAGAAGAAAAATCACATGATCCTATCACTCAATGCAGAAAAAGAGGTTGAAAAAAATTCTACACTTATTCATGATGAAAATTCTCAGGAATACCAGGCCGGTGTGGCTCAGTGGATTAAGTATCGTCCCATGGATTGAGTCTGTCTGGGTTTGATTCCTGTTCAGGGCATATGCCCGGGTTGTGGTCTTGATCCCCAGTAGGGGGCATGCAGGAGACGGCCAATTAATATATCTCTCTCACATCAATGTTTCTATCTCTCTTTCTCTCTCTCAAAAAAAAAAAAAAGTAAAAAATAAAAACATATTTAAAAAAATAAATTCTCAGGAAGTAGGAATAGAAGGAACTTCTTCAAAATGATAAGGAACATTGACAAAAAACCTACAGCTAATATCATGCTCAATGGTGAGACACTGAGCTGTCTTTTCTCTGAGATCAGGAACATAAGGTCACAACGTTGTTCACTCTTATTTAACATAGTGTTGGGAGAGCTAGCCAGTGTATTGAGCAAGAAAAGGAAACAACAGGTATGGTTGGAAAGGAAACAAATAAAACTCTCACTGTTTGCAGATGACCTGATGGTTGGTCTACATGGAAAATCTCAAAGAATCCTCAGAAAAACCCTCCTAGAACTAGTTAGTGTGTTCAGCAAGGGTTTGGGATGTGAGATAAACATTTTCTTAAACAAGTAAATTTTCACATATTAGCATTGAAGTTCAAAATATATCATTTACAATTGCTCAAAAAACAAAGAAATACTTAGATCTAAATCAATCTATCTATCTGTCTATGTATCTGTCTCTCTATCTGGGACCTGTGTACTGAAAACTACAGTGCCGATGAAATGAATCAAAGAAGACCTAAATAAATGGAGAGACATACTGTATTCACAGACTAGAAGACTCACCATAGAAAACATGTTCTTCCTCAAAATTATATATAGGTTTAATGTACTTTCTATCAACATCCTAGCAAGAATTTTTGTAGATACTGACATATTTATTCTATAATTTATATGAAAAGGCAAAGGAACTAGTAGAGATAAAGTGATTTTGAAAAAGAAGAACTAGTCTACCTTATTTCAAGACTTATGATGTGCCTATAGTAATCAAGAGTGTGTTGTATTGGTGTAGGGATAAACTTAAAGATCAGTGGAACAAAACAGATTTCGGATAGATCTCTACAAATTGTGATGAACTTATTTCTTTTAATCCTCACCCGAGGATATTTTTCCATTGATTTCAGATATAGTGGGAGGGAAGGAGAGAGAAAGAAATATGGATGTGAGAGAGACACACCAATTGGTTACCTACCACACAACCCCAACCAGGGCCGGAGATCAAACTGCAGCTGAGGTATGTGCCCTTAACTGGAATCAAACCCATGACTCTTTGGCCACGGGCCATCAGTCTAACCACTGAGCCAAACCGGCCAGGGCATGATGAACTTATCTTTGACACAGGTACATAAAGGCAATTCAGTGGAGGAGAGAGAGAGACCCTTTTTAACAAATATACTGGAGCAATTAGACATCCATAGGCAAAAAAGTAAACCTCAGCCTGAAAAAGTGAACCTCACACCTTATATATACATTAACTCGCAGTTGGGTAACAGACTTAAGTGTAAAACATATGACTATAAAACTTATAGAACAAAATATAGGACAGTTCTTTGAGGTCTTAGATTTGACACCAAATCCACAAACCATCAAATGGAAAAAAAAAAAAGATAAATTGGATCTCAGGAAAATTAAAAACTTCTGCAAAAGACCCGTTAAGAGAATGAAAAGTCAAACTATCGACTAGGAGAAAATGTTTACAAAGCGCATATCTGATAAATTTGTTGTATCTTGTGTATATATAAAGAAATCTCAAAATTCAGGAGTTAAAAGCAAATAATTCAATTAGAGAATGGGCAGAACATATAAAGAGACATTTTACCGAAGAACAGGATATTTAGATTGCAAATAAGCACATGACATGATGTTCAGCATCATTTGTCATCAGTGAATATAAATCAAGACCACAATGAGATACCACTACACACCCATTAGAATGGCTAGAATTAAAAGAAAAAAAAAGAATAACACCACCAAATGCTGACAAGTATGCAGAGAAGCTGGATCATTCATGTATTGCTGGTGGGAATGTAAAATGATACAGCTACTCTGGGAAATAGTTTTCTACAGTGCACAAGACAGCCTCCTCCAACAAAAAATTATCTGAGTTAAAATATTAGTATTTTTTATTTTAGGAAACATTGTGATATACTTAATAAATACTCTTAAGGACTTTAGAAGAAGTAGTTACTCATATTAAGGTTCCCATTTAATTTTATTTTGCTTATTGTTTGAAGTCAATGTTTAAAGATTTATTTTTTTAAATATGTTTTTAATGATTTTAGAGAGAGAGGAAGGGTGAGAGAGAGAAACAGTGATGAAAGAGAAACATTGATCGGCTGCCTCCTGCACATCCCGCAACCTGGGATCGAACTGGTAACCTCTTGGTCCATGGGACGATGCTCAACCAACCAAGACACACGGGCCGGGCATCTGTAGCTTTTCTCATTGATAACACTACTGATCTTTCTCCTGTCATAGACATTTGGATGATTCCAGTGAGTGAATTGGACCAATTGATTGTCTTCTCCCATTGTTTTTTTATTAATAGACTGCAGCAGAAGTTGGAATAATTGAGAGTATTCAACTAAAAAATTTCATGTGTCATTCAATGCTTGGGCCCTTTAAATTTGGCTCTAATGTCAACTTTGTTGTTGGCAACAACGGAAGTAAGTGCTTTCACTTTCCTTTGTATTTGACTTTGAGCATTGCATTGAGATTAGTGGGCATTAACTTTTTTAGCTTTTTAAAATAGGTGACTATCAGTGCGGATATATCTAAGCTTTAGGTCTGTAACTTCTGGTCATGAATATTTCAGTATTTGCTGCCATTCTATGCATTAAGAAAATAATGAATTAACTCTCAGTTCATTATTTATGCAATAGAGATAAAAATTTCCTGCTTATTCTTTTGGATCTGTTTACCTTGGAATTCACACTGTAGAAGAGTAGACAAGCTGTACTTACTGTAATTGAGGCAGCCCTGTGTCCACATCTATTAAATGTTATAACAAAGCATAAATAAAGTGCCATGGGCATCCAAACATGAAAGAAACTACTTCTCACTCTTGTGACCAATGAAAGCATTCAGAGGAGGTGGCATTTGAGCTGATAGTGTGTCTCTTTGCAGAAGATTGCTCATCAGCTACGTTTTTTAGGGGGAGGGGATTAGAAATAGGTGCATGTGGAGAGAGGTGAACAACCTTATATGGCTTTAGCATATTGTACATGGTAGCGAGGGGCAAAAGCTAACACTGAAGAGTCATGCTGTAGGTGATACTGTTGAGGATCTTGGATGCCATGGTAAAGATTTTGGGGTTTTATTCAGAAGTCAGTGGGAAACCAATTAAATTTTTTTGAGTCAAGCGATGACATGATCAAGATTTGTGAAACTGGCCACACTGTGGAGAATATACTAGAAGGAGAAGACACAGGAGTTAGAAAGACCAGTGAGGGAACTTGTGTGAGAGACCAGCCAGCACGAGGTGTTGCCAGCTTGCCCGAGTCCGTGCACAAGGAAAGGAGGCTCGGCAGGGTCCACGACTGCAACTCTGGGAGGACATGAAACCACAGCCTGTTTGTTCTGTGTTTTCTCTACTGTGTACTCAGTCCAGAGGAAGGTGTTTTCAGAAGGAGAGAATGGACAGAGGGACCAGTGCTACAGGGAGGACACAAAAGACAATAAGTGAAGGAGGACTAGTGGGTTCTGCCATCAGGTCTGTTCTTTTAACTTTTGGAGACAGTGACTTTGGAAGTGAGGAAAAGGAGAGAGTGTGAACAGGGACTTGAAAGGCATCCCAGGAACTCAGTGGGTTAGCCAGTGGTGTGTTTTGGTTAATTTGGACTATATTGTGGAAGATGATAGGCTGATAAGAGTTGATCGAATTGGTTGATCGTGAAATTCATAAAATGGTTCCCATATTCTGGGTAATTGCAGATTTTGGAATTTCAGCTTGTGATATTTTATATATGTTAGGGTAAAAATATATATATTTTAAAAAATATAACTAATGAATAACATTCAAAGTAAGAATAATAATTGTCCAAATACTACATAAAGCATTTATTTATGTGACTGATAAATTTTGATATTTAAGCCCATTCATGCGAGTGCTTATTATGGACAGATATCGGAGATACAACATTGAATAAAATAGACAACATTTCTGTCTCCATGGAACTTGAATTTAAGGGTTGTTGAAAATAGTTTCTGACATCTAAGAATTTATGGATAAAGTAAGTTTTAATTAATTTAGAATGTAATAAACACTAGATGAGTTAAGTATGTATGTATGTACGTACAGTTAGATAGTTCATTTAATAGGCTGATGGGCCAAGGTACAATGGGATTGTCAGGTTGGAAAGATAGCAACCATTCTTTTTCATTTCCTTATTAGTGGCAAACATTTAATTCCTGAAATGTACTATTTTTTCTAATATTAGCTAAATATTTTATTATATATACAACTTTTTTTTTTTTTTTTTAAACATTTGCTGCTTTGGCACCAGAAGAAAATTATAGTTGGAGTGTAATGTTTTCAGGGTTAGGCTAATTCACATTTTCATCCTCAAAATGTTGACATCAGATTGCAGGAGGCAGCCTTCCCTCTTCTCTCTCCCTAGTGAGCATGATCCTTCAATGCCTGTTTCTTTAGGTGGGAAGAGCGCAGTACTCACAGCTCTCATTGTCGGTCTTGGTGGAAAAGCAATCGCTACTAATAGAGGATCTTCTCTGAAAGGTTTTGTGAAAGATGGACAGAAGTAAGTGTTTGCTTTCTAATGTGTTTTTCAGTTTTTCCGTAACAGCAGCTACTTGAGAGTCCCAGCTCATGTAGACGTCATAGGAATGAGCTGGATTCCAGAACTGGTGCAGAGGGGTCACTTCTTTCTCTTCTTTCTCTTGCTCCTGTTCCCAGCGTGGCCGGCCCACTGTCGCCTACTGCTCCCTCCACACAGAAAGCTTGTGCAGATCGTTGCCCTGTGCCTGCCCACCTACACTTGTGTTTCTGTTACCTTTCTGGGAGAATGAGCAGGGATGACTCTGTGTACTTATTTACAAACGTTGGACTTTGCTTACTCTTGTTCCAAGTCCACGTTGATATGACACAGGCCAAAGCAGAGACTGTGACCAGCCATGGTGTCCCTGCACAAAATTTCTGTCTCTGATTTTATATCCTTTACTCGGGTAATTCACTAATGAGTTTGATTTGAGGACCACAATCACAGGTCTGTTTGTGGTCCATCTTGACCCTGGTGAATGGTCCTGTCACTACCCACTTTGGCTTCAAGTTTATATTTCTTTTTGTTACAGCTTGCCTTTACATAGTTATATGGTCATTGTACAGTTTACATCATCATAGACTCATGGCCTTTTGTCCATTAGGAGCTCTCTTCAGGATGATGTTATTTTTTTTAATTCTGCCTCAGATAGCTCCGCAGGGACCTTGTATCTTCTGACATCTAAATGTCCCAGACTCTCGTGGCTCCTGGAGTGAGGCTGCTTCCATTGCTCATTCCTGTGTCACATGCCCAGTGCCAGACCATCAGGAGCTTGCATAATTAACAATGTCGTCTTTTTTCTCATGTAACAGACTTTCCTCTGCTCACTATCATGTTCTGTTAACTTCTTCCATTTTATTACTGAAAAATAGAACAGAAAGGGATGTGAATCAGGACTGCAGTGTCTTATGTATCTCTCAGAAACCTTAGGAATCTGACCCCTGAGCCAGGGTTCCAAGGTGACTCAGGAGAAGCAGGGGAAAGATACACACAAACCATTTCGCATGCTCTGCGGCTTGGAAAAGAACTATTTGCTAAGACTTCTCTAGCATACTTTTTGTCTCTACTTATCTTTTTTGGGCCCCAGCCCAGCAAGCTCCTCTCCCACATAGTCCCCAAACAAAATTATGTCTGAAGTGAGTGAAAAATTAGTTATTTTAACACTTTTAAGTTAATAATCCCAACTCAGTTTTAATTCATTATACTTAACTATACATTTCTTAGTTATCCAAATAATCAGCTCATCTACCTAACCATATGACACATTGATCTTTCAAATAGAAGCTTCAGGAAGAAATTTTTTTGGTATCATTAAATGTTTTATGACTCAATTAAATTATATATTTTTTTCCATGTGGGAGGTAGCCTGGACTAAAGCAGAAACTTTTTCTGAGACTAGCCCTTGGAATACCATTAAAAGGAAAAAAGAAAGAAAATGGCTAGCTATCACAAATCACCGACTTTCGAGGACACAGCTGTCTGTAGATAGCAACATCAATATATTTTAAACAGAGTTAATAACAGCTAAAAGCTTTCATGTGAGCTCAGTCTCCTTTTTACTGACCTTGTCTGAAAAAGTAGCTATAAACAGCTTTTTCAGACCCATTACTATTCCTATCATCACTTTCCTCGTTTGAAACATTTGGTAGCTGTAAAATTCCCCTTCTTTTATAGTGTCTGATTCTGTCATCACTTTTTACAGAATCAGCTCATTGAGCTTTTCAGTTTTATCTGCAGTCTGTTCTGCATGTAAAATCGATGTGGCTATCCCACTGTGCCTAAGGAATGGCCTTTAGTCTGGCACAGGTGTGAGGTGGCCTCAAGACTCTCCTTCACCTATGTCAAACATTGCACTGTCCATTTGTGACACCTAGGCCTTGGGCTGCCGTAGAGATGCTTGCCCAGAGTGGTTAGGAGACACCAGAAAACTGCCTTACGACCCTTTTCCTGGTGTTCAACCCATCCACCAGCCCTTTTTCAGTGATACGGGAACAGTGAATCCATTCTCCTCTTACATATCTCCTCTCGGAGCCTCTCAAAATGACCCCAGGTCTTATGCCCCCGGCTGTTCAGGTTTTTCTTGACCACGATCAGTTAACAGTTTCCTTCTGCAACCCTCCTGATCCAGCCCTGGTGGCATAGGGATCTTTGCTCCAGTCTTGTTTTGCCGTCAGCTGTGGCATTGGGACGAAAACTCAAGGTTGCAGAACTAAACTGCGTGTAAGCTGGCTATCCAGAGAAAGGACAGCTGAACTGAATTTTTACCAGGCTTTCTCCCTAGCCCTTGCCCCATTGTGCTGCCACTCACTTTGTGCAGTTAGGTTCTCCCAGAGTTGAGAAAGAAGTCACACGCTCACCGTGGCACTGCTTGTCTGTGTCGTCATTCTGAAAGAACTCTCACTGATGGTTGTCTCCCTTTTCACTTAAACGTCTCCTGTATTTACAGGCACTGGCTCTGTGGTCCTTGACCCAAATTCAGCATGAGCCACGTCACTGTGTTTGGGAGGTAGCAGTTCGTGCCCAGCTCATTGTCTCTCTCCTTATACGGGTTTTTGAACATTATGAGGCTTTTCTCTTAAGTCTTAATTTTTTAAATAATTTGACTTTCTCATATCTGTTAAATTCATGTAGCAACAGGACATCAGTGCCTCCACAAAGTTCTCACAATACTAGAGGTATCTTTGAAATGCAAGCTATAGCTAGAAATGAAAATAATCACGTAGACGTTTGCTAATCAAGAGAGAGATTTGATAATTCACAGGGCATACGTAGTCATTTTATTTTAAAATGTTTTAATGAGGTACATTCACTTAATACTAGGTAATCATACTAGTTAATGAAAAAAATATCTTTTGCTTCACATTGTAGGTCAGCTGCTCTTCTATCATACTTTAATGGTTTTCAACCTTGACTCTTACTAGAATCAACTCGGGAAGCTTGTAAAAATCCTGTTAATTACAACTTACTGGAGCATTTCTGTCTTTATTAGGTGTTTCTGAATAAAAGAAAGCATATACACCAACCCACTCGGGGGAGCTTTTGAAAAGGAGATTTATTGTAAAGATGCAGAAATATGTATATTGGAAGCTTCCAGAAGGAAGTACAATAGGGTCTCATGAGCGACCAGAAATGAGAGAACTTGAGATCAAGTGTTTTCTGTCTCTGGGTCTTTCTTCTTTGCGTTTCTGGTTTTCTCTCTGTGTCCTTGTCTCTAGGCAGGTGGTCGCCCTCTCCCTTCCTTCAGGCCTGTCTTGCTCTCCTCCTCTGTGCCACCTCCCCATCCTCCTCACACCATTGGCCGTTGGCCGTATACATTCCTTTCTCCTGATGCCAAGTGTGTGGGGAAGTGAGTGTGTGTCTCTCTGATTGTCTCTGAAGCATAGTGTGTCTTACTATTTCACAGATGTGTTTCTATTATAGATAGAATAGCCGATTCTTTTTTATGAAGCTTCCCTTATTCTCAAGTTCACTGTTTTTGTTGGGTGTGATGTCTTTAACATCTTTCTGTAGTTAGCCTGTCAGCCATCAGCCTCTGGTGTATAGCGACTTTTCAGATGAATCCAAATTACTTGAAGTTCTGAAAATTACAGTGACCTAGTATTGTAAGTTGCACTGTACCTTCACGTGACTGAACTTAATTGCTTTAGCTCAGCAGATATCTCAATAACATTAAGGAACAGAGGAGATGATGCCTATAGAGCAAATGTGTACGGAAACTCTATAGTGGTGCAGCAACACATCAGCATGGATGGAAGCCGGTCTTATAAACTGAAAAGTGAAGCAGGTTTGTTTTGAATTTCTTTTCATTTCATATAAACTATTAGTAAATCTCTAGTTAAAAAGAGTTAAGCTATTGTGCTGGTATTCATCGAAAGGGCACTGCTTATCTCTGAACCCTCTTTCTCGTAAGATGGTCCCTTTTTTGCATGTATGTATACATGTATATATACATACAAATATTACACATAGTTGTACCACAGGACATTCTACAGCAAAGCCACAATTGGCAGAATTTGGGTTGGTTTGAAACAGGCTGTGTTTGCCATTTTGTTCTCTTCTGCAGACCTCCTTTCACCCCCATAGTTTCTGTCACATGTGGAAAGAGATGGTTATTAGCAAAAGGTGGCAAAAGACATAAGGGAAGAGGAGGTGAGTCTTAAGAGTTCCTGGAGAGAGAGATGGGAAGGCACAGGAAATGTTTAGAGAAGCAGTTACTGCATCTGTGCTGCTGCTTCCTGTGTGTACTTGTGTTCCGACTGGCGTATCAGCCCAGTTCATGCAGACGTCTGTATATCCAATGGTACCTTTCTTAATGGCAATGAAAAGTTATCTTTATAAATAATTGCTCAGTTTTTCGTCTGTATTATCGCCCTAGAAACAGTCTGGTCATTTTGTCTTTCTCATAACTAGGTGCTGTGGTTTCTACTAGGAAAGAAGAGCTGATTGCAATTCTTGATCATTTTAACATACAGGTAATTGCTAAATTTGTGTTTCAGTGAACCTGGTAAATTTTTGTATGTGATTTCTTTCATTTGTGGTGTACAAACAATTGACCACAGGAAAAATATGTATAACTATTGTTGATAAAGTTTCTTAAAATTTAGTAATTCAACAGGAATTTTCAATACATAGCACTGTAACACCTTTAATTCGACAAAGCGGTTAAGAACGTGTAGTCTATACCAGTGTGTGTAAAATTTATGTTCATAAAGGCTGAAAGTTCCTTTCCTTTCTGCTCTCCTGGTCAGAATAGTATCTTAATTCAGTTGCTAAATTCTCATAGAAAGGAAATTTGTCCTAGAAAGACAAAGCATTTCTTTATGTATTTTGGAGATAGTGATCATACCCATAGGAGACATGACTTGAGTCCTTGCTGCTAAGACATTTTGACTGAATAATTGGAAACTGGGCACATACAGTCCTACAATATTAACACTGGAATTGTCTTTGGAGATCATCTAATCCAGATTCTTTATGTTGTAGGTGAAAATTGGGAGCCAGAGAAAGTAAATTTATTCTTACAGTTGTGTAGGCAGGGTTCCTGGACTGAGATCCAGACCTCCCTGTGCAGTCTGATGCTCTGTCCGTTGTGCATCCCTGCCTTATTCCAGAATTAAGAACACCAAGACTAGTCACCAAGGAAAAAACAGTTACGGATCTCGTTCTCTTTCCCAGTTTGCTTTGGAACAAAGCTACTGAGAACTCTTTCAGTGATGATAGAAATAGTGTGTATTAGGCTGTCCAATGGGGTAGCCACTGGCCATGTGTGGCCCTTAAGCTCCTGAAATGTGTGACTGAGAAGTTAAATTTTTTATTTTATTTAATTTTACTTAATTTAAATGTAAAAAGCCACATGTGGCTAGCAGCCTATGTGTCAGGGAACACAGGTTTAGGAAGATACTTATTAAAATCTGGATAAAAGCAGGTTCTGCAGGTAAATTCGAAACTAGAATGCAAACACTTTGTTAAACAAAATCAGGAAAACCAAAAATTAGAGTTTACAGAATGGTTATCATGCTCAGTACTTAGTGGTTAGATCACCTCTGCCTGAGGCCTCTGATTCCTTCTGTGGACAGCTTGTTTCTTAGAAAGTTCTTAGGTGAAAAGTTGGATAAAGCTTGTTTCTCTAAGCTCCCACTTTCTGGGGGAAGGTAAAACATATTTTTCTTTTGAAATATTTGAAGACTGTTATCAGTCCTTTAGTCCTTATATTATTCTAAAGGTTCAAGTTCATTGATCAAAATACGGAAGGTCTAGAACTGCACTTAATCTGTACAGTAGCCACTAGCTACTTATAGATATTAAGCACTTGAAATATGGGTAGTCCAGATTGAGATGTGTGATGTGAATGAGATACACACCAGATGTTGAAACTTAATGCAAAGGAATACCTCAATTTTTATATTGTTTACATGTTAAAATGATATTTTAGTTATATTAGATTAAAAATGTATTATTAAAATTTGCTCTGGCCAGTTTGGCTCAGCGGTTAGTGTCAGCCTGTGGACCTAAGAGACATGGGCTCTATGCTAGGCATGCACCTTGGTTTTGGTTCGGTCCCTGGCCCTGGTTGGGGTTGTGGGGGAGGCAACCTGTCAATGTGTCTCTCTCACGTTGATGTTTCTCTGTCTCTCCCTCCTTCCCTCCCACTCTGTCTGAGGATAAATGGAAAAATATCCTTGGATGAGGATTTTAAAAAAATTTAAAAAAATAAAAATAAATGACCTGTTTCTTTTTATATTTTAATGTAAATAGTAGAAAATTTAAAATTATATGTGTGGTTTGTGTTATATTTTCATTGGACAGTGCTAGTCTAGAATAACTAGAAGGGAGGAAAGTACGGAATGTCTTTAAGTGTCTGATTGTATTTGTTCCCTGTATCTTCCTGTCTTATCTTTGAAGATTATCTGCTTGTGCTTGCTCTAGGGTCTCAATAGGTAAAGCTGCAGGATTCTTAAATAATTCCTAGAGTAATGTAGGAACTAGGAACCCCATTTAAAAAAAAATAAAAAGGAGGTAGAGAAAAGAATACAAACTTTGGGGAAGCTCTTAATCTAAACTTGGTGGTAAGGAGTCATTAAAGCTAGTGCATTAGGTCTCATTTTTAAGAAATCAGATGCAGTATGAAATTAAGATACAGGGCAGGCCTTGGGGGGTTTTTTTTTTGTTTGTTTGTTTTGGTTAATCCTCACCTGAGGATATTTTTACATTGTTTTTTTTTTAGAGAGAGTGGAAGAGAGGGAGGGGGGGAGAGAGAGAAACATCCTTGTGATAGAGACACATAGATTGGTTGCCTCCCACAAGACTCCAATTAGGGCCAGGGCTCAAACCTGCAACCTAGGTAAGTGCCCTTGATCAGGAATCAAACCTGCGACCCTTCCGTCCGCAGGCCTATACTGCTGAGCCAAACCAGCCAGGCCAGGGCTAGGGCTGGCCTTGTAAAAAATATGTGGCAGTCAGTTTGGTCTACCTACATAATAAGAAAAATGTGATATGTAGAAGTTACTTTATAACTGCATACATAGATTATTTTAAAATTATTTTAGAAGACCCAAAATTTAACATAAAAGGAAGGTTTTAGGTATAAAACCAACAAGGTTTAGGTATATATACCAACTTTGGTATACCAACAAAGTGCAATCAGTATTTTATAGATGCTAAAATGAAGGAGATTAAAACTTTTTTCTTTTATACTCTCTCTACAGTCTATAATTTAGGAATAGGATTATTTTCGAACATACCAGTTGCTTTGTTAATCACATCAAAGATATAAGATATAAGACAGTGAATCTTTTTGAAACAAGTAATTTTTTTTTTTTTTTTTGTGGTACGTACCCCTAGGGGGAACCGAACCTGGGACTCTCTGGTCCGCAGGCTGTCACTCATCCATTGAGCCAAACTGGCCAGGGCACAAGTAATATTTTTTTAAAAGCTTTTCCAACTATACTTTGAACTGTTATTGTACTTTACTTGTTACTTTATTAGCCTAAGGTGGCTTAATCTTAGCAATAGTTTATTTAAAATGACTCCCCATTCCAAAAGATAGAAATAACTCCAGTAGTTCCATTTCTTTTACAATGTCTTCATGAAGAAATAACAACAAATGGGAAATCTGAAAAACTGCTGTAAGAAAAATAAACAATATTTGTCATAATTCTGGTTAAAAGGAAACTGAGCTGGACTTCTTGTATTTGGAGAAACTGACTTGCCCAACGCCGCATAGGAGGGTAGAAGCAGAGCCCAACAGGGCCCAAGTCAGCTGACTCCCTTGCCAGGGCTTTCCCCACTCTGTCCAATGGTAGCCAGTCGCTAGGAATGATACTCTGTAGAGCAGATGAAAGAAATGAAAACTCTCTAATAAAAGCATTTCAGAGAATTCTTATGCTTGTGCCCTCATGTAATAGCAGATTTAATTTTGACTGTAGTATTTATTTTAATATCATGAATTATTGAAACATTTTCTCTGCATTATAACATTTTTCTTTGTACATTTACCTTAATGCTGTAACGGTTGGCTAGTCCTTAGCTTGCTTGATGGCACCATAGGTCAGTTGTATATGTCAGTTCACTTATTTTTATGGCAATAACGTGACATTAAAAATAACTTTCTGCTTGTTTGTTTCAGGTGGATAATCCAGTTTCTGTTTTAACACAAGAGATGAGCAAGCAGTTTTTACAGTCTAAAAATGAAGGAGATAAATACAAAGTAAGGAGCACCAAGTAAATGTAAACTTAATAAAGAACACATTTAGCCCGGCTGGTGTGGCTCAGTGGATTGAGTGTCGTCCTATAGACTGAGAGGTCCTGGTTTGATCCCCATTCAATTCCCAGTCAGGGCATATGCCCGGGTTGTGAGCTCGACCCCAGTAGGGGGCGTGCAGGAGGCAGCCGATCAATGTTTCCCTCTCTCTCTCCCTAAAAAAAAAGAACACACTCAGCCCAGGTAGAATGGCTCAGTTGGTTGAGCATCGTACTGTGCACCAAAGGGTTGCCGGTTTGATTCCCGGTGTCAGGGCACATACCTGGGTTGTGGGTTTGGTCTCCAGTTGGGGTGTTCTAGAAGGCAACCAATGGATGTGTGTCTCTCTCTCCCTCTATGTTCTCAAGTGAGGACTAAAAAGAAAAAAGAAAAAAAACCACATTCGTAGGCTAAGCATATATTCTGAAAATAACTTTTGTTCACACAATAAATATTGAGGTTTTTTTAAATTAAATCACCTATTTAAAGCAATATTGTAGGACTAATTTAGGAAATTGTTAAGTAAGATGGTAAATTAACATTACCAAAAAATGTTAATTTTGAGGTAAGTTCTAATTTTTGGCTTTTAATTGTGAGGGAGACTATTATTATTTCTAAAATTAATCTTTAAGGAAATAATAGAGGAATGATTGGCCACACATATGTAATAACTTTTAAAAAATGTTGAATTTATTGGGATAACTTTAGTTAATAGGATCTATAGGTTTTAAGTGCACATTTGTATGATATATGATCTGTATATTGCATTGTGTACCCACCACCTAAAGTTATATAACCTTTCGTCACCATATTTGGCTCCTTGGCCCTTCACTATGTCCCACCGGCCCTTTCCTTTGGTAACCACTATACCGTTGTCTGTTTCTATGACTTTCAGGTTTATATACCGTATATGAAATCAAATGGTTCTTAGCTTTTTCTATCTGAATAATAACTTCTATACTTAAAAAAACTAACAAAATTGTGACGACTACTACTAAAACTCGCTGTAACTTTTGGAATGGGTTTAGGTATTTCCTCTTCTAAAAATTTGCAGTGCACTGAGGTCAAACATACAGCTGTTTTCTCTGTTGCCATATTTGCCTAAAGAATGGGAATCAGTGAAAATACGCTTTCAAAGTGGTGTTATCACAGCAAAGTGCCCTCTTTCATGGAGTTTTAAGAGTTTCTAGAAGTGAACATGTAGATATGAACATAGCAGGTTAAGTAAATTTGGGGTCTGAAATAAGACATGTTCTTTTGTGTTAATGTGTACTTGCTTAAGTATGTTTTTCATGTCTTGTTTACATAATTAGTCTAAAAGTTTTGGAGACCAAATTTTTTTTTTTTACAGTTCCATGGAAATGTGCAAGCTCTTAATTGTGTTTTCCTTATTGGTAGTTTTTCATGAAAGCAACCCAACTGGAACAGATGAAGGAAGATTATTCATACATTATGGAAACAAAAGAAAGAACAAAGGAGCAGATAAGTCAAGGAGAAGAGGTTTGTAAAAACTTAATGCAGGTATTTTTAAGATGTGTCAAACTTCTATAGGTCTTATAAATGGTATTGTAAAATTACATATCTACATACAGATATCTGTCTATATAAAAGTAATAACATTTTCAAGGCACACTATGAAGTATATGAAGCGTGATTTTTATATTTAGGGTATTAACATTATCTTTTTATTTTGCAATAATGGGTATGTAGGTGTCTTACTTTCCTCTATTAGAGTATAAACTGGAAGACATCACAGTATCTTACAAATTTATCCCTTGATATATGATTGATTCGTTCTAAAATAAGATATCACTAATTCCCATTGTAAGTAGTTTAAAATCTCTAATATTTCTTTTGATGGAAAAATAAACACAGGCCTCAAGGTAACATTAAACATAATGTGCATTTATAGTTATATGGTAGATGACTTTTTCATTACACTCGTAAAGTGTTAACGTTCGTTAAGCACTGATAGCTTGGTAGCAGCTGTCACATCAGAAGTCCCTGCCTGGCAGCTGTGCAAATTTGCTTGAATTAGAAATCACTCAAGCCAGTGGGACTTACTTAAATTTGTTTTTACATATGCTGTTTTGTTCTTATACTTTATTCTTCAGATTCCTGGAGATCCACCCTTCTGTTTGCTAATCAGAGACCTCAAAGTCATAAGGCTTATGTTTCAGCTGTTTATCCAGTGCATCATTAAGTTCCGCTAATTTTTTTTTTTTTAATCCTCACCCAAGGACATTTTTCCATTTTTTGTTCACATAGAGTGGAGCAGGGGAGAGGAAGAGAGAGAAAGCGAAACATCGACGTGAAAGGGACACATCAAGTGGTTGTCACCAGCACAACCCAACAAGGGCCGGGGACAAACTGCAACCGAGATACATGCCCTTAGCAGGAACTGAACCCGGGCCTCTCTGGACTGCAGGCCAACGCTCTAACCGCTGAGCCGAACCGGCCAGGGCAGTTCTGCTAATTTTTATGTGATTCTGTATCTTGTTCTTTGTTATTTAGTCAGTTTTATACAGCTTGTTCTTTTGTTGTTGTTAATCCTCACCCAAGGATATTCTTCCATTGATTTTTAGAGAGAGTAGAAGGGGGGGAGAAAGAGAGAAACATTAATGTGAGAGAAACACATTGATTAGTTGCCTCCCGCACAACCCTGACTGACTGGGACCAGGGGTTGAATCTGCAACTGAAGTACACGCCCTTGCTCAGAATCAAACCCATAGCCCTTCAGTCTGTGGGTCGACACTCTAACCGCTGAGCCAAACTGGCCAGGATTACAGCTTGTTCTTTTGAGGTGGAATTGTACTAATGACTGACTCAGGTCAAATTTATTCGTTGTTACACTGATCTTTTTATTTCAAGTTTTTGAGGGATGTATATTTAAAATCAAGTGTATAGTTGTATGGTTCATTAAGTGAAAACTCAAAAAATAATGATGATCATATTTATTTTTATTCCCCATACAGTCCCTTCAAACTTGGTATATGTGGTAGGTGGTGTGCGAGAACATACTATAAACCACGGAATTCATATAGCACACTTTTCATGGAGTATCAGTGTTATTATTGGGGAAAGGAATTATTTGCATATTTAATCAAATGTACTTAGTGTGTGTTACATTTATTTTTAAAATGATAAATCAGGACTTTTAAAAACTGCTTTAGACAGCCTAGGGTTAAATACCCACTTTATTCATGGTATACTTTATCATCTACAATTAAAGATATTTTGATTGTGAAGTTTAGGGAAGTATTTTCCCATATCATGTAGCAGAATTTCTTATGCAAAATATGCACTTGATAAGAACTTTTTTCCAGTTAATTAAATTCCCTATATTGCTGTACAGAAAGAGTAAATGTAGAGAGATCAATAAAGAAGGTGTTATCTTTGTCTAAAGAGATGATAGTAAATGAGGGTAGTGGCAGCAGTAATGGAGAGAAGAGTTTTCCAGTGATTTGGGCAGATGTTATGTAGTATCTGGATGAGTCAAGTTCATACGGAAGAGACATCAAGTGTGACAGAATGACACCCAACAGTAGGGTAAATTTCTTAAGATAGGAAGCTTGGGAAGAGGAACCAGTTTCTCTTTTCTTTCTTTTAAGAAAGATGATGAATTCTGATTTGAACAAATTAATTTTGGGCTTTTTATGAAGTATCCAAGTAGAAATGCAAAGCGGGAAGTTGCGTATATGACTTAGGCACGCAGAAGTCAAGCCTGGCCTCAATAACCCATTGGGAGCCATCAGTGTATTGTTGGTATCTGAGCCACAGGTGATGTCTGAGACCGAGGAGTGGAAGAAAGTGGGCCCAGGCCAGCCACTGGCCATGAAAAATGCTCATGGAAGTCATAGAAGCCCAAGGAAGGGAGGGTTTGGGAAAGAAGTAGTCATGATTTTATTGAGTGGACAGACACCACAAGGATTGACAAACACTCATCTGTATTTAGTGACATGATCTTTGTAGATGTCTGTTGCAAGACGCGTTTCAGTAGTGGTGAAACAAGACAGATGTGTGGGGCTGAAAATGTGAGACATAGAGTTACTTTTTATGACATATGGATGGAAAGAGGAGGCTTTTAGAGGAGGAGCAGGTGCCCAGGGATGATAGTGGTGGTTTTGTTTATAAGTGGGAAAGATAAGTGAGTAAAGATTTAAATATGACAAAGGAAAGGAGTCAGTGAAGAGGATGAAGTGAAAACAAACATGAAAAGATGACATGAAACAATTAGGTAATGTTGATCTCCTGGGAAGGTAGAAGGGGATGGTAGAATCCAAAACGTAGGTAGGCAGTGGGGATTGGACTTAAAGATAATGAAGCCACCTCTTTTGTAGCAGGCGGAGGAGATGACTGCTTTAGATTTATAAATAAGGTTGTTGGAAGTTGGAGGGAATGACTACTAAATTCTCTGAAGTAGGAGGCAGGGAGAATGAATGAGGAATTAGCGTGGTGGGGTATGTGAGGTTTGAAGAGAGTGGTGGGGAATTGAAACAATCCTGGGAATGGGAAAGTGACTTGGAGGGAAGCACAGTAAAATGAACACTGTAAGGCCCTAGCTGAAGATGTAATCATGGGTGAAGGAGAGAGGCTGTCTATCCAGGTGTGCGGAATATAAAGTCTAGGAGCCACTTCGGAAGCTGTTGTCATATTTAAATTTGTTTGGCCATCTTATTTATTAATTATTAAGAGAGAACTTGGATAAGAAAAATTATACCTTATTTAACTTTTGGAAATAAATTTTTTCCGAGCCTTCCAATATGTTTTGGACTTTGCCCAGAAAACATATCAGTCTGTGTATCAGAGGCGGAACAGAGAGAAAATGGTAAACTGTTTTGGGATTTGTCTATACTTGTGTTGTCTTAACCCTTTTATTTCTTTGTTCTTTGAAGAATATTTGGCCATTTTTATAGCGCAGAAATTAACAGAATTGTTGCACCTGGTAAAATATATCAAAGAACCAAAAATATTTGTATTTTTACCTTAAAGAAGTCATTTCCTAGTAAATCTTTTTTAGTACTGTACTTGTTTAGGCAATGTATTCAAAAGCAATGCATTTGTAAAAAGTCTTGTCTTTTCAATATTAGTAAGAAATATTTCTTTTTTTTAAAGCGACTTACTGAACTGAAACGCCAGTGTCTAGAGAAAGAAGAACGTTTTGAAATTATTGCTGGTTTAAGTACAATGAAGACTAATTTAGAACACTTGAAACATGAGATGGCTTGGGCAGTGGTAATTTTCACTTATTTATTTACACATATTTGTATTATACAGAGTATATTTGGTTACACTTAGTGATTTGCTATATATAATTTCTTTTTAGGTCAATGAAATTGAAAAACAATTGAATGCTATCAGAGACAATATCAAAATTGGAGAAGACCGTGCCGCCAGACTGGAAAGGAAAATGGAAGAGCAGCAGGTAATTATAGTCTTTTTATACAAGATTAGTAGGTTGGATCATGAGATTGCTGCTATTAGGCTATGTATGACCTACAAAAGTAGCAGTTTCAATCTGTATATTTATCTGATTTGAATTTATTACTCAAAGGAAGCTGACCTAAACTTATTTTCAAGGACTGTTTTGGCAACTCTTTTAAAAAGAGCACATTATTTGGATGTGATAAGCCTGTTGAGGCTGATGCTGTAGAACTCTAAATTTACACATGTGGACAATGGTACTTGGTTACCAACTAGAAATTCTAGAGCTTGAAGCTTATACTCTTGGGTTTTCTAAGGAATCGAATAAAAGAGTGCTAGGATAATGTTCAATTAGAATAGCGTTAAAACTAAGTATCGTGTAGTGTAAGACTTTAGAACTGAATGTGGAACTTTGAGGGAACTGAGTTTTAGAGCCCAGACTGTCAGAGGATTTCATACGGGTAAAACGCATGTGGGATAAGTTGTTAGGTCTTTTTTTTTTTAATCCTCACCCCAGGACATTTTTCCATTTTTTGTTCAGATAGAGTGGGAGGAAGAGAGAGAGAAACATCGACGTGAAAGGGACACATCGAGTGGCTGCCTCCCACATGACCCAACCAGGGCTGGGACAAACTGCAGCTGAGGTACGGGCCCTTAGTGGGAACCGAACCCGGGTCTCTCTAGACCGCAGGCTGACGCTCTAACTGCTGAGCCAAACCGGTCAGGGCAAGTTGTTGTGTCTTTTAAGGTTAATTTCAACCTGAGTTCTAAGAGCCCAGGTAGAAACTATGTTATTTATCTAAGATTCAGGGAAACCACAGTCTTCCACTTGGGCCTAGAGGTAGAAGTTGGGTGAGTGGTAAATAAAGGCAGTCATTTTCTGTTGGGGTCTTCCACATGGACCTTTTTACCATACAGCAGATCCACTCTTTATACTCGCCTTTTCATTAGTTTTTAAACAGCTTTAATAAGATATAATTCATATACCACTCAATTCACCCATGCAAAATATACAGATCAGTGGTTTTTAAGTATGTTCACAAGGGTGTGCAGCAAGCCCTGTGGAATTCCTCACACTGTGGCGCTGGAAATAGGGCTCTCAGCCTTTTCTCTCTCTATAGCACCCCCGCACCCCCTACTCCATATGGCTCACTTACCTCTTAGTATTTTGTTCTACTTAGCAGTTGGTCCCCAAGCTTGGATGTAGTGTATTTGTAATCTTCCCCACCTTACTTTTTCTGCATGCCCTCAAGTTAAGCAGATATGTCTTGTTCTTTTAAGAGTTATGACATTAATCTGTCAAAGGTAATAGATGAGTATGTAAAAAAATAATGGACATGCTAAAGGTAGTGCATTTTCTTGGTGATCTCTGGGCTGAGTTTCTTACTCCCTTTTCATATAGTAAAAGGAAATTCAACTCCACCTATTTTCACCTCTCATTTTCATTTCTGAGAGACTGTTCTGACATTTTCACCATATTCTTCTAGGTGAATATGGTCATAGGTGAGAATCTTAAGTCATTTCCTTCTTTAGGTATTCAGCAATCTAAGAATGAAGTCCAGTCTGAGTACTAGATGCTTGCCTGTGTTTTCTAATGTGAAAAGGAGAATCTTGAGGCTGGTTGACATTTACTTCTGTAGGTGTTTGCTCCACTTAAGTATTTGGGCATTCTACATAGTAAATGGTAAATTTCTGAAGGATAAAGACTGTCTAATTTTATATTTATGTCCTTACCATTCTGTCTTACATAAAAACTTTTCCATAATATATGCTTGGTTACTGATTATAGAATGACTGTTGAATAGACGGTTTCAGATTTAGTCAGATCTTGTCTCCTTGTTGTCATGAGGGCTAAGTAGAAGCTGATTATTGTGAAATTCAAAACCCTTCTACCCTGTCATCTCATCTCCTAACCACTACCTTCCCAGTTTAATATCCAGAAATATTTTTAATTCCTAAAATGGGTATTAATCCCTTTCTACATGCTTTTCCATCAGCCTCTAACACCTTTCCCCAGCTTTTCTCCTGGCACATTTTGATTAATCTTTCTAGCCTCAGCTCAAATGCTACTTCTGCTTTGAAGGCATGCCTTATTTTTTTCTGGCAAACCTATAGGTTTCTTCTCTATGCTGCTTCAATTATAAATAGACATATCTGACTTCAGTATTACTATATTCAAACAGTACAATTTGCATGCCTATTTCTCTGCTAAATTGTGTCTATCTTTTCTTTAATTGTGTTAAAGATAATTGTAATGGCATCTTTGTATCCCCAGAAGATAGGATATTTGTTGTAAATGTGAAATTAAAGTTTAATTACATTTTAGTATTTTATATAATTATATTTCTTGCCTGATGTCTTGATTTTATTTAGTCAAAGTGAAATTACATTTATTATTGGATGTGAACTATATGTAATTTAAAAAATTTCTGTTTATTGAAGAAACATGAGATATATGCCAACAGTGTTATTTTTTTAAAGGTCAGACTTAATGAAGCAGAAAACAAATACAAGGATATTCAAGACAAACTGGAAAAGATTAGTCAAGAGACAAATGCACGAGCACCAGAATGTATGGCTTTGAAAGCAGACGTTACCGCTAAGAAAAGAGACTATAATGACGCCGAGGTGAAAGAACTTGTCCGACCTGGAATATTACAAACTTCATGTCAAATATAATACTCTTCGTTTATTTTTAAAATTAGAGGTTTTGTAATTGTGGAGAAATCTGTGTTGCTTTAAGACTTTAAAAAATGTTTTCATTTGGCCAATTATGTACTTTACTTGAGAAATACATTTTTGCTTATATTCAGCCTTTGATTTAAAGACTTGGCAAAGTGGGCTTGAGTGGGATATTTATTTTTTTTATTTTACTAACGTGTGTCTAACTTTTTGCTAGGTTTTATATAACCGTTCCCTAAATGAGTATAGAGCATTAAAGAAAGATGATGAGCAGCTTTGTAAAAGAATTGAAGAACTCAAAAAAAGGTAAGATCGTTACTTTGGAATTTTTATGGTTACCTCATTTTGTAATAAAGTAGTCTAGGCAAAATGGAGTACTATATTTTCTGTATTATTGCTAAAGATATTTTATCACATTGCTTTATGTTTTTTGAATGTTAGGTTTTTCACTTAACATTTTCCACTTTGGATTATTTACTGTTAGTGCTGATCAGTCTTTGGAACCTGAGCGATTGGAAAGGCAAAAAAAAATATCTTGGCTAAAAGACAGAGTAAAGACCTTGCAGGATCAAGAAAGTTCCGTCAATCAAGAGATCGAACAGTTTCAGCAAGCCATAGAAAAGGACAAAGAAGAACATACTAGAATTAGGTAAGTTTCAACATGCTTAGAATGATTTTTTCCCAACTACTTGAAAATTATATAGTTTTGTTCTTTATATGAAGAGAGAAAATATGGTGGTTTTTTGTTTTGTTTGTTCTCCATAATAGGGGATCTTTTAAAATTATTTTCTGAGACTTTTCTTACATTTTTAGAGTTGGATAATTTCTGGGATTTCTAGTCCTCATCATTATTATATCTTTTTTTCATGCTAAGCTTTGAAGATTCTGGCTACTTTTCTCTAGTAACACAATTATTTTCAAAGAAAGACATCTGTTAGCCCGGCTGGTGTGGCTCAGTGGTTGAGCATCGACCTATGCACCAAGAGGTCGCCAGTTCATTTCCCAGTCAGGGCACATGCCCAGGTTGTGGGCCAGATCCCTAGTGAGGGGCGTGTAGGAGGCGGCCAATTGATGTTCTCTCTCATTGATGTTTTTGTCTCTCTCCCTCTCTCTTCTTTCTCTAAAGTCAATAATGAGAGAAAAAAAGACATCTTTTAGTTTTATGGGTAACTGGGTCTGTCACTGGTATACAGGTGTTAAAGGAAAGGTTGAATATTGCTTTGTAACTGTATCACACATATGCTCTGTTCTTCCACTTTTCATTTTTAGGAGAGAAGAATTAGATGTGAAGCAAGCACTGAACATTAATCAGAGGCATTTGAAAGAACTGAAAGATAGTAAAACCGATCGACTGAAACGATTTGGCCCTCATGTTCCAGCTCTTCTTGAAGCAATAGATGATGCTTATAGACGTGGGCAGTTTACCTATAAACCTGTAGGCCCCTTAGGTATTTGTCATCATTTAGTCAGGATATAATAAACATTAGAAATAAGTTTTTATTTTCAGGAGTAGGTCCATTGAATCTAGTTTTAAAACTCTGTTATCAAAAAGCTATGTTGTTATGTGTGGATTTTAATTGTACATATTTTAAGAAATAGTGATGAATCACCTTAAACTTTTAACTTTCCTTTTGTATCTTTAAAGCATAAAATAGTCAAAAATAATTATAGAGTTAAATAATCTGATTCTGATTTTTTTCCTGAATGAATAAATAAATGAACTAAATTAAATGTAAGGGATTAGTAGGAAACTCCAGTGACATCAAGGTATATGTGAAAGGATACATACTAGCTGAGTTTCGTGTAACCTTTATAAAATGAGTTGAGTTTTTCTTAGTTTCTCTTAAGGATGGACAACATTGTTTCTACATCCTCTTCCAACTATAAAATCTGTGGCTATTTAATTATTTCCATATATACATGAGATTCTAAAAAATCAGATGAGTTCTCCTAAAAAGTTATCTCTAATTCTGTATATCATTAGGTGAAAATGATGCTGTATATATAAACATATTTTGTTAGTAAAGTACTTTATTACTGTATAAGTACAGTAGTATGTACTGTATTAAGTATTGTAGTAATGTCTCTTTAATTAAATATGTACCTCTATGCCAGGGTCCATTTCAATGAATGAGGCATTTTTTTTTCCCATTGTAAGTCTAAAGTTCCAATATTAATCAGTTTTATAGAAAATAATAAAGAATCTATGAGTCTTTTGATTGATTTTCAAAATATCATTCAAAGGCTGATAGTATAAACGTGCATAGAAACACCACTATTGATTTACATAGAGTGGGACAGCTTTTTCCCCAGGGTTTAGTGGGTTTCCTCCACAGTGTATTCAGTGGATATGTGGGATTTCCCATTCAGTTAAAATAAGATACATCATTAAAGCTGCTTTATATGAAAATGTTTTTAAATCATTATGAACTATTATAGAAAGATAGTTATATTAATATTTCAAAATAAGTATTCATAGGCCTTTTAATAATTTTTTCTCACTTCTAGGAGCTTGCATTCATCTTCGAGACCCTGAACTTGCTTTGGCTATTGAATCTTGCTTAAAAGGACTTCTGCAAGCCTATTGTTGCCATAATCATTCTGATGAAAGAGTACTTCAGGCACTGATGAGAAAGTTTTATTTACCAGGGACCTCACGGCCACAGATAATAGTTTCTGAGTTTCGGAATGAGATGTATGATGTACGACACAGGTAAGGCATCAGAAATTAAATACTGTTTTTGGTTTTGATTAATCATGTGCATGGTCACAAAGAATTGAAACATTTTTATGTTGATCATATCTACACTACTTATTTGTAAATTTGCATCAGGCCACTTCATTATTTTTAGTTAGATAAACCAGAAATGCTCCCTACCCGAGAGGTCCTTACATGAGGTCTACTGTAGGAGACAGTACAGTGAAACAGATGGAGTGTGGCATAAGAATTATGCTGATAAGGGAAATGGTGCAGACCTAGCCAAATGAAGAGGGAGGTATAAAGGAAGAACTCGGGCACTTGTTTATGGTGATTTGAAGATTCCATAGAGAACTGTGATTGTTTTCTTTGATGACCCCGACAAACCTTTTCTCAAGGCACAACATCTAAACTGGTCTCTTTACTAGGTACTGGCTGGCTGCCACTTTACTTCTAAGTATATACATCTTCTCTAATTTCTTTTTTGTCAGCCTTGATAAAATTGGATTACAAGGTATAGTTGTGGTTGAGATGAGGGAATAATTAAATGTTAGTAGATAAGTTAGGGAAAAAATCAGAGAAGAGAGGAAAATGATTAATCTTCTAACTGATGAGTTTGTTAACTACCTTCTAGGCAACTAGAATTTTATGTGCAAAATGCACGGAGGCATGACATCATATATTGTTCTGCAAAAATTGCAGTTTTTTTGGCTAAAGTGACTACCTAACAGATGTGCCAACAATTGATTTAGGAGAAATATAAGAAAAAAAATGGATTTGTCAGAAATAGTTAAGTCCTCTTTTGAATGGTTGATTTTTGAGTTTTTATACTAGAAATAAGGGTTGAGAGTTAAAAGGAAGTGTTTTCTTTGTCTGCATGAGAATTTGATGTTATGTTAATTTCCAGTTTGATCCCTGGTTTCTAATACCTCATAAAAGTGAAATTTCAGTTGTGCTTCTAGATAACATTGCTATGGTAACAATGACCCCTGACAGGTTAGTTGCATCTGAACTGGGAGAATGTCTGTAGACATTTTTTTTTTTTTATTCCTCACCTAAGGATATGCTTACTGATTTTTCTTTTTTTTTTGGAGGAGAGAAAGAGAACATTGAGAGAAATATCAATGTGAAAGAGAACATCAGTTGGTTGCTTTCCATACATGCCCCAACTGGGGATCTGGGGATTGATCCAGCAACCTAGGTATGTGCCCCGACCGGGAATCGAGTCTGCAACCTTTTGGTGTACACAGGACAATGCTCCTGAGCCACACCACCTAGGGCGACATTCAGATTTAATATGTGTAAAAGCTAGTGTCTTCTAATTTCTACCCTAAAACCTGCTCTTCTTAGTACCTTCTTCATCTTCATTTTTCATTTGCTTCAGCCAAAACCCCAGTTATTCTTGACTTCTCTCTGCTACCCCCACAGCCTATTTGCTACACTTTAAAAAAATGTATAACCTGAAGAATTCTGCAGGGACCACCCTGGTTCAAGCCATTATCAAACCTCGAGTATTGCAATAGGCTGATATTCCTGCTTCTGGTTCGCTGCCACACCCACACTCAATACTGAAGGCAGAGTGTAGTCAGGTCATGTCGTTCCTCTGCTCAGAGTGCCCTGTATGTTGTCATTCTGTTTAGGCCTTGCTGCGACCTCTAGGACCTTTTGATCCTACCAGCTGTCCTGTTCCTTGTCCGGCACTCCTCTCACTGCCCAGTCCGCAGGAGGACCCTGGCCTCCCCACTTCTCCTAACACCCTCTTTGAAGGTTTTTACAGGTGCTGTTCCCTTTGGCCCCAAATGCTCTTCTTCATGATACCAGTCCTATTTCCTCAGGTGTCTGCCCAGTGTCACCTGTGAGTCTTTCCTAATACTTTTTCTTTATTCTCTGTCTTCCTTCAACAGAATGTCAGCTTCATGGTGAGAAGGATGTAATCTATTTTGTTTATTTCTGTCCCATCCTCTGAACAGCACCTGGAATGTAGTAGGTGCTCAAGAAATACATGTCAAATGAATGAATGAATATGTGTAAAACAAAACAGGGTGGGGCAAAAGCAGGTTTACAGTCGTTCCTATGGAAAATAATGCGATAATTAATAATAATGCAAGAATAAACTTTTGTATACTTACAACTGTAAACCTACTTTTGCCCCATGTGTATATACAAAGTTACTTCCTTTGTTTTAGAATTCTTGGATTAAGAAACCACTAAGAACTGAGTCGGCGTGGCTCAGTAGATTGAGCATTGTCCCATGGACTGAGAGGTCCTGGTTTGATTTCTGGTCAGGGCATGTGTCTGGGTTTTGGGTTCGATCCCCTGTAGGGAGCGTGCAGGAGGCAACTGATCATGTACCTCTCTCACATCTATGTTTCTTTTTTGTTTTTTTTTATCCTCACTGAGGACATTTTTGCATTTATCATCAGATAGAGCAGGAGGGAGAGGGGGGAAAAAGAGAGAGAGAATCATCAATGTGAGAGAGACATATCGAGTGGCCGCCACCCACACGACCCCAACCAGGGCTGGGGACACACTGCAACTGAGGTACGTGCCCCTAGCGGGAACTGAACCCAGGCCTCTCTGATCTGCAGGCCAACACTACAACCGCTGAGCCAAACCGGCTAGGGCTCACATACAGGTTTATATCTCTCTCCTTTAAGAAATCAATAAAAACATTAAAAAAAAAAAGAAAGAAAGCACTAAGAATATCCTTACCATTTCCCCCTTAGATAATTTATGCTCCTGTACCTACTATTCTTTTTTTAAATTACAATAATAATTTTAATATTTTTTTTATTATGTAGATATTGCTTATATGTAGCAACAAAAATACTGACTAGAATCACTGAGTGCTTACTGTGTGCTAGGTACTATTTTAAGTATTTACATGTATTATAACATCCTTTGAATTAAGAAAACCTTGAACTCTCATCACACAGAAGAAAGAACTGAGATGCAGAAAGTGTACCTACTGTTCTTGGTATGTCCATTCTTCATGTCTCTTTAGGGAGCCCAAATTATAGTTCATAAGAATACCTTTTCTCATATTTCCTCTGTGTTCATAATAATATTTACTTAAGTTTTTCTTGTCTCAGGAGGAAATTTTTTAGCTTTTTAAAATGTGTTTTAATTAATTAATTTTTATATTTATGAATGATAGCATATAAGATTATTGTAACAGGCAGTTGGACATAATTTAAGAATCTGGGCTCTATAAATGTTGAATCACTATGTTGCACACCTGAGACTAATATACTGTTGTATGCCAACTCTACTTTAGTTTAAAAATAAAGGAAGAATCTGGTCTCTAGAGCTGAGCTTCCTGGTTTAATTCCTAGCCCAAGCATTTAACTAGCTCTGGCTCTGTGACGTTGGGGATTTCTTAAACTCTGAAGCTTTCTCATCTGAAAAAAGAATTTTGAGAGAAATATTATCTATCTTATGGTTGCTGTAAGGATTAGATAAGCATATCATATTCTCATAACAGTACCTAGCACATATTATGTAAATGTTTGCTAAGTAAATAAAATAAACTTAATCAGATGTTTTCAAATGTTAACAGGTATTTTTCATTGTCTTATCATTATCCATTATCTGTTTGTCCATTAATATGTATATAGGAATGTTTATACATAAAGTTTGATGTTAATCCGTATACATTTTTGTCTTCTAGAGCTGCCTATCATCCAGAGTTCCCAACAGTGCTGACAGCTTTAGAAATAGATAACGCAGTTGTTGCAAATAGCCTGATTGACATGAGAGGTATAGAAACAGTGCTCCTGATCAAAGTAAGACTAGATGCTTGCTGTGTTCTATGGTATTTAAAAATGTTCAAAATTTTGTGTGAATTCCTGTCCCTCTCCTATATCAAGGAAGTTGTTGATGTTTCATCATTGTACTTTTACTTGTAGGAAAATCTGTAGAATAATATAGAGCTGGTGGTTTGTGTGTTTTCTACCCCAGGGAACTTTTATTACTTTCAGCTATTCTTTGTAAAATAATTTCTCAAATACATATTTAGATGCATGATGCTATAAAATATTTTTGTTCATGATTTCTTGATTGCCTGCCGAATTTACTTTTTAGTTACTCTTATAGATATGTGTATTATTATCATTCTACTTTTTAAACAAATACTTGACTTGATATTTTATGAATCTATTTTCTTAAAAATTCAAGTGCTGTAAAGTCAATATTTACTCTTTATATGTATTTTTATATACTTCTGAATATGTATTTGTATATGACTCAATCACCATGTTGTGTTTTATCTATTGGAATAAATTTGCTGGGAAGAAATAAGGAAATTTAAAACAAATATGTAATCAAGACAGACACAGTAGAGTCTATTTTTCTCATTAATGGAAACTGAGAAGTAATGGTATTGATAATCTGTGTGTGTGTTGTATGTATGTATGTTTATTGCCAGTTAGTTCATGGTGTAATTTTTTGTGGGCTTGGCTCTATCATATTTTAGAAGGATACATGAAAGAAAATAATGAAGTTATTTTGTAAAGATCTGTGCCCAGAGAGTTTAAGCCTAAATACCCCTTTTTAGTTTCTCCAGGGCTTAAATATTTCTTTTTTTTTAAATATAATTCAGTATATTAATTGTTATTGGAATTTGCTATTCAGTTGCATCATTTCTAGGGTGTAAAAGTCATTTAAAAAATAAGATTTGTATGAACTGGTTTAAATATTTTCATGTGAAAAGTTACTTAAAATAATTTTTAATTTTAGATGGATAGCAATATTAGAATTTAAAAATAAAATGTATGTTTGGCCCTGGCCAGTTTGGCTCAGCAATTAGAGCATTGGCCCTCAGACCAGAGAGACCTGGGTTCGGTTCCCACTAGGGGCACATACCTCAGTTGCAGTTTGTCCCTGCCCTGGTTGGGATCATGTGGGTGGCAGCCTGTCAATGTGTCTCTCTCACATTGATGTTTCTCTCTCTCTCTTCCTCCCTCTCTCCCTCCTGCTCTATCTGAAGATAAATGCAAAAATGTCCTCCTCAGGTGAAGATTAAAAAAAAGTATCAGTTTGTCATAAAGCATTATTTACTGTGCTTTTGTTTGTTTGTTTTACTGTGCTGTTTTAAAGACTCAATAGTTTTAATTCTTTGAATCTTGAAAGTTTTTTAAATATTTTTTTGTTGCCCTGGCTGGCTTGGCTCAGTGGTTGGTGTGTCGGCCTGAGGACCAGAGAATCCCGGGTTTGGTTCCCGCTAGGGGCATGTACCAAAATAAAAATATATATATATATTTTCATTCTTTTGTTTAACTTTATCAAATTATTTTACTTGAACATTTAATTTAAAATATTTGAATTTTAAAACAATGACAGGTAACATTTTGAAATTGTATGCATCAGAAATGCTTTGACACAACTTAAAAAATATATTTTTCTTATATTGTTTTTAGAATAATTCTGTAGCTCGTGCAGTAATGCAGTCCCAAAAGCCACCCAAGAATTGTAGAGAAGCTTTTACTGCTGATGGTGATCAAGTTTTTGCAGGACGTTATTATTCATCTGAATATACAAGACCTAAATTCCTAAGCAGAGATGTAGATTCTGAAATAAGGTTGGTGTTCAGTGTAGCTTTCTTATATTATTTCTACTGCTTCCTTTGGGGTTCAGTTCCTTTCATATTACTGTATTAGTAGTAACTTTATGAAAAATTGTGAGTAATCTCTTCGGCCTTAAAAGATCATTTAGCTGGATGTAAAATTCTAGGTTTATGGGTCGTTTTCCATCATCACTTTGATAACAGTATTCTGGACTGAGCACACAAAGTATGTTCCTTTGACCCGCTTACTGCCTGTCTGCCAGGAGATAAGGAACTGAAGTCAAAATGTAGGTCAGCCGTATCACTATTGCTGATACTCATGGTAAATGTGCCCATTGTTTAGTTGTGCTGATATTTCTTGGTGAGAGTACAAGTGTACTGGTCTACATTCTGGATCAAGTTCTATATTATGTCTCTCATGGTATTTTGAGTTGCACTGTTCTGCAGATCAGTAGGCACATTTAGAACACGTGCTGGCCGAAGAGATAGCTGGAGAAGTTGAACAAAAAACTAAGTGTACTTAATGATATTCAAAGCGGGCAAAAAGAATTTTGGGTAAGAACAAAACATGATTTTCCAAACCAAACTAATTCAGTTGATGAATTGATAGGTTGGAATTGAATTAACGATCTAAAAGATCTTAAGTAGAAGAAGGTACACTTAAGTAAAAGAAATATCTAAGAAAATAGAGTAAAAGTTAAAGTATTCTAAGTGACTTATATAGGTGGGGAAATGAGAGTTTTGTTGAAATAGATCTCTTGTTTTCAAGTAATTAGTCTTTTTTTTTGTGATCATGAGAGTAGCATAAAGGGATTTTGGTATGAGGGGAAAATGGGGGACACTGGTATAATATTTTCATGTTTCATCTACACTGTGCTATGTATAAGGACACTTATGGTTTCTGTATCTTGCTTTTTTCCCCTCAATATTACATCATGCAGATCTTTCCATGTCATCACATTTGGAACTACCTATTGATATGGCTGTACTGTAATCTACTTAACTAGGTCACTGTTGATGGACAACAGGGTTGTCATTTCTCTTCCTATGACAGTGCTGCAATGAGAACACATGTATTTTGGCAGACTTTTGAAAGTGTAAAATTTAGCCATTTTGTTTATGTAAATTATGTTGATAATTTAAATGTATTCTAAATATTCAGAAAAATGACAATATTGTTTATTGGTTTTTATTTTTGGTTTAAGTTTCAAAGTTTGTTTACTTGGTAAATTTTTTGTTTTAGCAAAATTACTCATAAAAAATGTGTAGATTTATATATTGATCTATATAATACCACAATTATTCTTCTTTACTTATTTTAATCATTTATTATTTATTCAGCTAACATTTATTATTATTTTTTTAATTTTGAGAATTCCAGCAAGGTAGCTCAGTTATAATATTTATCAAATTTAGGGTGCTGTGTATATAAGTAATAAAAGAAAAAAATGTTGCTACTTGAACCATGGACTGACAGATGATTTCAGAGATATCAAAATGTGGGAAAAAAAATAATGCGTCTTATTGAAATGTGGTGTACACGTTCCATCAGATAAGTTTTTCTTAACTGCAAGGTGGATCTTTTCCACCAGGCACACGACTTTGGGAGACAGTGCTTGTGAGGCAGGAAAAGATCGTTTCTGAAGACAGTGACTGCTGGCAGCAGACCTTTATGGCTTTGGCTACTTGATTGTCCATCTCTTTGCATTGTCCTCCTCTCCTTCACTTCCACGCCCCACACAGTCACAGCATTTATTCACCAACAGTGAATGTTGAGCTGATTGTCAATTTTAACTTTTTTTTTTTTTAATCCTCACCCGAGGACATTTTTCCATTTTTTGTTCAGATAGAGTGGGAGGGAGAGAGAGGAAGAGAGAGAGAGAGAGAGAGAGAAACATCGACGTGAAAGGGACACATTGAGTGGCTGCCACCCACACGACCAACCAGAGCCGGGGACAAACTGCAACCGAGGTACATGCCCTTAGCGGGAACCGAACCCGGGTCTCTCTGGACCGCAGGCTGACGCTCTAACCGCTGAGCCAAACTGGCCAGGGCAATTTTAACTTTTTATCCCTCAGTGCCTTTGTGTAGTTATTTCTATCCTCTCCCCTGGTTGGTCCAACTGTTGAAAATTTTATAGAACTCAATTCAGTGATCATTTCTCCCAGACTCTTATGTTCTGTGGTACTGTGGACACAGTTTTTTTTTTCCTGATGTTTTTCTTTCTTGTTTGAGTTCTTCATGCCTTAATTCTGTTTCTGTTTCTGCCTTGCATAGTGCACAATGTCTGCCACACAGAAATCATATCATAAATACTTATTAATGAAATAAGTAAAATTTGACTCCAGTTTAGATATTTTTTTGAAATCTGTATTTTTGTTATTAATAACTGGATAGGAGTATAGAACTGGTTTGATTGTGAATGGGGTTTTGCAAATAAGCTATTAAAAATAAGGTTTTCTTTGTAAAGATCTAAAGTATTAGTATTATTCAGAAGTAGTTTTAAATTATTTTTTATCCTCTATCAAGTGAATTGGAGAATGATGTTGAAAATAAGAAGGCTCAGATATTAAATCTTCAGCAACATTTGTCTGCCCTTGAAAAGGATATTAAACGCAATGAAGAATTTCTTAGAAGGTACCAACTACGTTATAAAGAGCTAAAGGTACAAAAAAATACATCGTTTTGTTTTCTCAACTTATCATTTCCAAGCTATTTTTTAAAATTTTATCATTTGTTTAGTTAGAGGAGTAGTTCTCAAACTTTTTGGCCTCAAACCACTCTCCAGTCTGAAAAGAGCTTTCATGTGCGTGGGTTTTATCCATCAGTATTTACATTGTTAAACATTAAAACAAGATTTAAGAGTATTTGTTAGTTCACCTAAAAACAAAAAAACTTATTATTTATAACATAACTAACAATTTTATGAAAAATAACTTTTCTAAAACCAAAGCTACTTAGTGAGAAGAATGACATTTTTATTTTTATCATTATTATTATTATTTTAATTCTTACCTGAGGAAATTCTTCCATTTATCTCAAATAGAATGGGAGGGGGAGAGAGAGAGAGAAACATCAATGCGAGAGAGACACAGTGACTGCCTCCCGCATGACCCTGACCAGCGCCGGGGATGAACCGCAACCGAGGCGTGTGCCCTTGATCAGATTCAAATCTGCGACTTTTTGGTCCATGGGCCGATGCTCTAACCACTGAACCAAACCAGCCAGGGCAAAAAGAATGACATTTTTATATTTTTGTTGTAAATATCATCCGGCTTAATAAAATTCAGAATGAATTACCATGTCACCTCTGCAGTCAGTCTGTTGCATTAAGTACACATCATAGAGTTGTAAACCTCCTGTAAACTTGTGAGAAAATGAGAGTAAAAATGATGACTAATGTCTTAGTGTTTTTATGAGACTCATTTTGACCTCATAACCCCCTGTGAGTGTCCGAGGCACCCAGGAGGTACTTGAATTGTACTCTGAGAATCACTAGGATAATCTTTCCATAAGTTGAGTCTGGATATTTCAGAACAATATTCTCTATGGAGTCAACATGGTCATCATTTTAAATGGGAAGATGGAGTACTTACATCAGTTTTGTGTGGGAATGGATTACCAGTGAGCTGATTATGGCAGACTTGATACATAACCTACAATGGTTCATTTAATACTAATGTGTCTCTTCCCTAAATACAGTCTTTCTGTAATGTAAAGTAGAGTAGAACATCCTGGATTAATATGTTTCCAGGCTGTTTATTTTTATTTTAAATTTATTTTTATGTTACTAAAATCTAAATACTTTCCTTCAGTTGAAAATAAGAAAAAGTATTTCTGAAATTCAGGAACTTGAGAATATGGAAGAACACCAGTCTGTAGATATTGCAACCTTGGTAAGATTCTTTTCCTCAATTTTATTTATAAAAGACAAAATGGTCATTTAGTTTAATAGCATTTACTCTCAGCCTTTTTTTTTTTAATCCTCACTAGAGGACATTTTTGCATTTATCTTCAGATAGAGCAGGAGGGAGAGAGGAAGAGAAAAACACTGATGTGAGAGAGACACAACCAATGGCTGCCACCCACACGACCCCAAACGGGGCCGGGGACAAACTGCAACTGAGGTACGTGCCCTTAATGGGAACCGAACCTGGGACTCTCCAGTGCTCAGGCTGACACTAACCACTGAGCAAAACTGGCCAGGGCTCTCAGCTTTTCTTTTTTATCCTTTTAATTGAGGTGACTTTTTATGATTACTGCCTGCATTTACAGAATGAAGCTACCTTGTGTATGGCCTTCAAGTTCTGCATTGTTTTGTCTATATAACTTAGAGGCATAATAATTGATTTTATCATCTACTACATGAGATAAAACTTTATCAAAGCTTAATTGAGGTCTTAATATTGAACAGTGGCATTTTAAACCAAACTGCTTAGCATAGTATTTTTCAGGGTTAATCGGTATCAATATTAATGGATATCTTTTAGTTCATTATATTTGGTCTCATTGTATTGTTTTTTTTTCCCAAGTTAATAGTTTTCATTTTAAATGACCACATATTTGTTCCTCTATTTTTTTTTTTTTCGGGTAACTAATATTCAGCTTAGCCTCTCTGAGTTACAGTAAACAATGGATTAGATAGATTGCAGTCTTAAAATTAAGTATTATTTAGTGTCTGTACTGTACTTCGTGTTAACTGCTGAGGGTGCAGCAGTGAACAGGACAGATCAAGTCCCTGCACTGGTCTGGTGGAGCTTTACTCTAAGGAGAATTTGTTTTCATTTTTTATTAGTAATCTTGTTTTCCACTTAAAAAAAACTTTTTTTTTTCCTTTTTTATTTTAGAGAGAGAGAGAGAGAGAAGCATTGATGAGAGAGAACATCGACTGGCCACCTCCTGCATGCCCCCCACTGGGGATTTGTTCCACATCCTGAGCATGCTGGTGACCTCTTGGTGTATGGGTCAACACTCACCGCTGAGTCACGCCAACCAGGCTTATTTTCCACTTTTTATTTTTCTGCTTTAATTCCTTATATTGATAGACTAAGTTTCTTAAAGGTGTGGACTATGTCTTGTTTATTTTTGTTTACTCAGCATCTAATACATTGTCTGACACAAGGGAGGTACTTATATGCACTATATTTTGAAAGAAAAGTGGGTAGATAGAATAAAAGTTAATGACTTCAAGCACAATATAGTTGTAACTTGTGTCCTAAATTTTATTTTTTCTTATTTTTGAACCTGATTTCTTCTGCTTCCTAATTTACAATTGAGAATATGGAAATATCCTAGTAGTCTTTGAATTTGTCTTTTATCTGATTTACCTGTAGCCTGTAGTTTCTCCTCTCTTAGAATTGTTTATATTATTTTTATTTGATAACAAAAGTATTTTTAATTAACTCTATATGCACTGTAATTGTAACCAGGAAGATGAAGCTCAAGAAAATAAAAGCAAAATGAAAGTGGTTGAGAAAAATATGGAACAGCAAAAAGAAAATATGGAACGCCTTAAAAGTCTGAAAGTAGAAGCAGAGAACAAGTATGATGCAATTAAACTGAAGGTTAATCAGCTATCAGAGCTAGCAGATCCACTTAAGGTATATATTAATGTTATTCTATAATATATATCTCTTAGATTTCTGTTTTATATCTATAGTGTACTCACTAGATGTTACCCTAGCAGAGTTTATGTTTAAATGTTAAACCTTTATGAGAATAAATTGTCAAGTTTCTGTTTGTCCCAGAAGATTACAGCTTTTTTCCTCTCTTTATTTTCTGAAGTATTTGTTTATTTATTTGTGTTTCGAGCGGAGCCAGGGACATCTTGTCTGTCTGCACCGTGTCTGTGCTGCCGGCTCTGTTGTGCCAGTTTCCTTCAGTGACTCAAGCCAACTGGAGATAAAACGCTGCTCAGTTCCTGGTTATTGGCGTGTCTCAGTTGTGTTTCAGTTTGAATTCAATCGATTTTTTTTTTTTAACACATGCTTTTTCAAACCAAATTTAGGGAAATAAAATTATTCAACAGTTAAATTGTGCAATTTCCTCAAGTTGTTTATTAGCTTAGTTATCAATGGTTTATTGTCATTATCATTTTTATGAATAGCTCAATTATTTTCAGAACTTCAGATTTTATTTATAAGGCACTGCGAAGAGTGAATAAATAGTATGATCTAAGAGGAGTGGGACATTCGATATCACTCTGATGTACCCTCTCCTTTTTATTTGCAGGAAAATCAGTTACCCCCTGTGAATCAAAATGTGTTTAGATCTGCTTAAAAAAATTTTACTGTAATTGTGTTTATTGAAAATTTTAAAACCATAGAGTTGAGAGAATATTAGTGGAAGTTAGAGGTTTTGCTGTATAGAAATAGCTTTCTTCTGTTTGTGGTAGACTTCTCTGTAGTTACTATTCTTGGAGCTGGGATTTCTGCCTGCCATTATAACCTAAGGTGGATTATTTGCGGTGGGCAAAAGTGGGCGAAATGGGAACGGACAGAGACTGCTTGGGGAGATGGCGAAGAATGCAGTGTGCAGTTGACGTTTTATTGAGTTGTATACTTGAAACCTGTATGGTTTTGTGAAGCAGTATTGCCCCAGTAAATTCAATAAAAAATAAAATGATGACGAGAAAATGATAAAAAAGGAATATGAAACAGGAAAATAGACTACTGGTTAAGAAGATTATGTAATTTAAATATTAGGTGTGAAGAAGGAAAACTTATTAAAGGTAAAACTGAGAGAGAAAAATAGGAGTAGTTGCTACAGGAAATAAGAGGTAGGAAGACAGAGTCTAGATAATTAAGGCAAAGTCTTTAGATAAAAAAGAAAACAATTCATTTTTAAAAGAGGAAAAAGAATAAAATCAATATGAAAATTATCAAGAATGGACAAGGTAGAATTCAGAACCCAGGAATAGAGCAGTAAATTTTTTTTTTTTTTTTTTTTTTTTTTTTTTTTATCCTCACCCGAGGACATTTTTCCATTTTTTGTTCAGATAGAGCGGGAGGGAGAGAGAGGAAGAGAGAGAGAGAGAAACATCGATGTGAAGAAACACATCGAGTGGCTGCCACCCGCACGACCGACCAGGGCCGGGGACAAACTGCAACCGAAGTACGTGCCCTTAGCGGGAACCGAACCCGGGTCTCTCCAGACCGCAGGCCGACACTCTAACCGCTGAGCCAAACCGGCCAGGGCTAGAGCAGTAAAGTTTTTTAAAAAAAGGTAAGATTAAAACATTTTTTTTAGTGGGTGCAGGATTGAACTGGGTGACAAAATGAGAATGATGAAGCATGCTAAAATGGTAGGGAAAAAGAAAGATTAGCGCCTAAATTATTTATCCCAGACAACTTAAAAATAAAAACAAGAAATAATGAAGAGTAAGCTGTGTTCTGTTCTTTTAGGGACCTCTAAGTAAAGCAACTCCTGGAATTGGGAGTCCATAAATAAGTTCAAGAGCAGAAAAGTATGGGCAGAAGGCAGTAAGAATTCTTGATCTTAGCTCTTTGCCTTGGCTGCAAATAACTGAAAGCTAGGAGGTGAGTCCTTCAGTTAACCTGCATGCAATCAGCTAGTAGCCAAGAGGTTTTCCTTCACAATGTCACATAACACCAGCCATCAGTAACAATAGGACCAAGAGGAACTGCAGTCAGCTTCTAGACATAGTCTGTTTGCTGTTAGGACATTTGTTCATTTTGTGGCAGAGGGGTAGTGAGGAGTAGAGTACTCTTTAAATATGTAGTCATTGAAATCTTGGCACAGGGAACATTTTTCTCACTTTGAACAAGGTTTCATGTTTTATAGTTTTTTAAACCTCGTAGTTACTATAGGTTTATATGAAACAAGTAGCAGTTTTACCCAGTGGTGCTGAGTAAAACTGATTGTTTAGGCATCCAAGAGAATAAAGTTTTTCAATGATTCTGTCCTTTGTAGCATCTCAGCCTATTCTTTAAAGGCTGTAACTTCTTGCAGGTTAGAAACTACAGCTTTAGGTTTGCATCATAGTTTCATTTTAGACCTATCTCATCATAGTCCTCACCCCAAAACTAGGATAAGTAGCATTAACATACTTTATTATTTCCAGTTCTTTGTTTTACCATAGATAAAATGAAATTAAATGAAATACTCTGTGCTTTCCATTTAGTTTTAAATCTGACATAAATTTATTAAATATGCAAGGAAAAATCAAACAGTCATGGTAAAAAGGGCTATTGACATCTGTAGTTCTTTTCCTATTATTTTACAAGTTAGGTCTTTTCCTTTCCCAAGTTGCTGGGAGGAAAGATGAACCAGCACAGATGTGTCCTGACACGGTCTGCCTGTTTTTGTTCCTCTAGTGCTAAACTGGTTTCCTAAAGCAAATGTAAGCCTATTTATTGTAACATCTTCTACCAGAAATGATTAGAAAACGTAGTTCTGTTTTTAGAAAACAACCATTTTATTTCATAAGCTGTTCCAATTTCTAATTGTAATATCTCCTGCTACACAAATTTGCACCCATTTTCTTTTATTATGTTTGACATAAAGGAACAGCTTATCTTCGTCCTTCATGTAGCAGTGCTTTTATTTGTAACAGAACTCTTTTGTAAAAGTTATATATTATCCGATTGTCTACCATGGATGATATTTTTATCAGTATGAACAAAATGCAATAAATTGTGTTGTTAGGTTAGGAAATAGCCTAAATCCTCTGTTACGTGAGGTAAATCTTTTCAGTATTAGATGCCTCTTTTCCTCTTGGAGATGCCTCCCGATGTTGTCTGTGTCATGCTGTCACTGCTCTTCTGGCTTGTGTTTGTTTCCTTCTCTGTTTATGACTAACTCTTGAGGCAGAACATGATAATCATGGTACAAATGACCAGTGTGCTAGGCTCAAAAAATAAATGAACAAACTAAAATTTAATTAGGTTATTCTTAAATCAGAAGCCTTTTCAAAACAGTTTTATTGAGATATAAGTGATGTACAGTAAAAACACATATGAGTATGACTTCATAAATTTTGACATGTATATACTTGTAAAACCTCACAATTAAAAAAAAGAACATAATCCTTCTTGTTCAAGGTTTTCTCATGCTCCTCTTGTAATCTGTCCCTCCCTACCCCCCGCCCCTGGCCCCAGACAATTGTCAATCTGCTTTTTATTACTATAGTCTGCACATTTTCTAGAATCATTTATACTGGACTCACATGTTGTGTACTCTTGCTTTTTGGGGTTTGACCTTTTTCAGAACCTAACGTACACTAACACATAATGTGCACACTGTAGTTTGAAAGGAAAAGTGAGTGAATAGAATACAAGTTATTCCTTTTGATTATGATAATCATTCATATGTTTACCTGCATCAGTAATCCATTCCTTTGTATTGCCTGTATAGCATTCCGTTGTGTTGGATATACCACAGTTTGTTTTCATTTCCCTGTTGAACGTGGGTTTCCAGTTTGGGGCTATTACAAATGAAGCTGCTCTAAACATTTGTGTTTGTATATCAAGCCAAAAGAACAAACCCTCTGAGAGTCTCAGCTTATTTTGGTGCTTCTTAAATCAAGAGCCATTTTAAAAATTGAGGTTTGGGGATCCCAAACCTACATAAAAGCTCCAAAGATGGAGTATAGAAATCTATATATTTTGTAAAAACATCCAAATTGACAATAATATAAATTTGTAGATCATTGTTTGAGAAAACTGCCATAATTAACGTCTGTGTGCATATTTATCTAAACCTTTCACCAAGCTAATGTGGCTTCTCACAAACTACCTTGTTTGTCAAAATAAAGTTAAAAACACCATAATAATGGAGACTTCATATAATAGTTTGGATATAATAATGCGAGTCCTCGCTTCTGTTCAGACACATCTGGATATGAACTCTGTCACTTGTGTCTGGAGGCAGCCTTGTACTGTCCGCTTTATGGAATCGTCAGTTAGTTTTATAGCTATGCTGGTAGTTTTTTAAAACAATGTTTCCTTTGGAGATTATTGTGGCTTTCTTCAAACAGGACGAATTAAACCTTGCTGACTCTGAAGTAGATAACCAAAAACGAGGGAAGCGGCATTATGAAGAAAAACAAAAAGAACACCTGGATACTTTAAATAAAAAGAAACGAGAACTGGATGTGAAAGAAAAAGAGCTAGAGGTGGTCCATCATTTTTGTTTTATATTTTTGATAACCTTTTTAAAGTGCATTTTTCTTACTGTCATGTTTCCAAACATAGGTGATCTGATGAATATCTGTTACATATAAAGTAACAGCTGTTTTGGTGAACCCAGAGAGAAAGAGAAAGGGACTCTCGGAGTGTGGGGACTTAAATAGACCAACACAGAGAGGATGTCAGGCAGGACTGTAACAGTCTGACATGTGCCTCTGAGCTATCTGTCTGGAGCAGGGCGCTCCCTCAGCTAATACAGCTCCTTACGTGCCTGGTTTGGCAAGTAGATAGCTAGATGTCAGGAAGTCGTCACTGCCTCTGAGTATTTGGGAGTGGGCTAGGCTGCAGTTCTGCCCCTGCCTACTGGACACCCGTGCTGACAACTGTAAGCAGCAGCCCTGTTTTGGAGATTAGTTGAAGGCAACCTTGGTCTAACTAGAAGAGATGGATCCCAATTTTGCCTTTATATATCTTAGGAAATGATTGAAACTCTGTAATCCATTGCCTTACTTATTCAAGACTTACAAGGAATGTTCTAATATAAAATAAGTACTGTGTGTAAAAAAAAGTATTTTGAGTTTTTTAATATTTTAAAATAGAGGGTTTTTTTGTTTGAGTTTTCAGTACTATTTGGTGCTCAGAGTTCATCCTAAAATGCACAGAAAGCTATGTCTGACCTCAGTGCCCTGGGTGCAAATTTTTCATAGCTGCTATTTGAAATTTGTTCCATTAGGAAGTGGTAGAGGACTTACAAATTATTAAAGATGTGCACTATAGTGTAATTTCCTCTTGAAGATTTATAATGACTGGACTAGATTCTCAATTATAAAGCTTATGGAAACACATTTTATAAACCTAAATTTAGAATTTTACTTGGCCTGTTTTGGCACTAGTAGTACAGTGAATTATTTTCTCAATGAACAGTTTTAAAGGTATTAAACATCTGTTATCTTAGGAGAAAATGTCACAAGCAAGACAAATATGCCCAGAGCGGATAGAAGTAAAAAAGTCTGCATCAATTCTAGACAAAGAAATTAATCGATTAAGACAAAAGATACAGGCAGAACATGCTAGTCATGGAGATCGAGAGGAAATAATGAGGTAAGTGGTTGCTAGCTTTTCTACTTCATTATGTTGTCCATATATATTATCCAGACAAAAAATACATATTTATAACATATAAATCTTAAATTTGGATCAGATGTTTCTATGGCATTATAGTTCATAGCTGAACTGTTCGTTCATATGTGTATTGTTAGTAATAAACGGACTTTGCCCTGGCCGGGTGGCTCAGTTAGTTGAAGCTTTGTTCCATACACGGTTTCAGCCCTGGCCGGTTTGGCTCAGCGGTTGGAGCGTCGGCCTGCGGTCCTGAGAGACCAGGGTTCGGTTCCCGCTGAGGGCATGTACCTCGGTTGCAGTTTGTCCCTGGCCCTGGTTGGGTCGTGTGGGTGGCAACCACTCGACATGTCCCTTTCACGTCGATGTTTCTCTCTCTCTCTCCCCCTCCCACACTCTATCTGAACACAAAATGTAAAAAATGTCCTCGGGTGAGGATAAAAAAAATAATAAATAAATAAATAAAGGTTTCAGATTTGATCCCCAGTGGGGGCGTGTACGGGAGGCAACCTATCAGTGTTTCTCTCTCCCTTTCTCTCTAAAAATGAATAAAAAAAAATAGTAAACTCACTCTTGTTCTTCTAAATTATTACAAGACTCATTACAAAATTATATTTTAACACAAATGCTATCTTTATACCTATAAGATTCATATAGACATGAAATTGTTCGGCTTCACAGGTAATCAAAGAAATGCAAGTCAGAACAATTAGAAGCCGTTTTCATATACATCGAGATGGCAATAAAAAACACTTCATATCAGTTAGATCTCAGTGAAATGGGCGTTTCTGCACTTTGTAAGAGTGGAAGCTCATGTAGTTAGAGCGCAGGTTCTGAAGCGAGAGCACCTTGTTTTGCATTGCAGTTCTCTTATCTTCTTATGTGACATCAGTCTCTCTGAACCTTGATTTTTACATCTGTAATATGGGTGTAATTATAGTATTTCCCCTTTAGGATTGTTGTGAAGATTAATAATTCATAGTAGACAGAATATATAGGATACATTGTATGTTAGATATTAGTGTCTCTGAAAAATATGAAGACAGTTTATGTCAGCCCTGGCCAATTTGGCTCAGCGGTTAGAGCGTCGGCCTGCGGTCCAGAGAGACCTGGGTTCGGTTCCCGCTAAGGGCACGTACTTCGGTTGCAGTTTGTCCCCGGCCCTGGTTGGTTGTGCGGGTGGCAGCCACTCGATGTGTCCCTTCAAGTCGATGTTTCTCTCTCTCTCTCCTGTCCTCTCTCTCCCTCCCACTCTATCTGTACAAAATATGGAAAAATATCCTCGGGTGAGGATAAAAAAAAAAAAAGACAGTTTATGTCAGACACCCTCAAAAATTTTAGTTTGGCCAAGTAATTGTGTTGATATAATCCAAAATGAGAAAAATAGTTTTCACTTGGATATGTTTATTGTAGCATTATTTATAACAATGAACAATTAGAACCATGTAATCTGTAGGATAATGATTAAATTATAATAGGAAATTGCAGCTATGCACTTTTCGAAGATCTTGTTCCATTAAAAAAAGGCTGGGCCCTGGCCGGTTTGGCTCAGCAGTTAGAGCATCGGCCTGTGGTCCAGAGAGACCCGGGTTCAGTTCCCGCTAAGGGCACGTACCTCGGTTGCAATTTGTCCCTGGCCCTGGTTGGTTCGTGCAGGTGGCAACCACTCGACGTGTCCCTTTCACGTCGATATTTCTCTTTTTCTCCCTCCCACTCTGAACAAAAATATCGAAAAATGGCCTCAAGTGAGGATAAAAAAAAAAAAAATTTTTTTTTAAAAGACTGGGAACAGGAGTGATCTCATCTCTATTTTCAAAAACATTGGAAAACAAAAATAGTTAAGGTAAGTTTTTCTTTAAAATAGATAATACCTCATTGTTTAAGAAATACAATGTAAAAAGGCATACAATAAAAAATTTTACTTCCTCTTTATTCTCATCACCTTTTTTCCCTTTTATTAAATTAATTATATATGCTTTCAGTGTTTCTGTGTGCACATGTAAGGTAATGTCACTTTTTATCCTTGCAGAAACAAGGTCTCACTATAAACTTTTACAGATTGCTTCCTTTAATTTAACAATGTACAGTACTTTGGACATTTTCTCATTGTTTCAGAGTTATTTAACCATTTCCTATTGATGGATATTTGAGTTTTAATAGAATCTTTTGCTATTATATAGGATAGTACATAATAAATAATTTTGTATATATGTCATTTTATATGTGTTCAGGTTTTTATTTTATCTTATTTTATTTATTTATTTATTGTAATCCTCACCCAAGGAATTTTTTAAATTTATCTTCAGATAGAGTGGAAGGGAAGGAGAGAGAGGGAGAGGGAGGGAGAGGGAAGAAGAGAGGGAGAGAAACATTGATATGAGAGCAACACACTGACTGGTTGCCTCCTACATGGCCCCGACCAGGGCTGAGGACAAACCGCAACCGCGGTACGTGCCCTTGACTGGAATCGAACCCGCGACTCTGGTCTGCAGGCCGACGCTCTAATCACTGAGCCAACCAGCCAGGGCTTGTTTGATTTTTTTAGGAAAAGTTTTATTTTAGCAGATTCCCCTTTCTAGGGACTGCATTTAATTTGCACTCCCATCAGTAATGTATTAGAGTGCTTGTTTCCCTAGCAGGGATGGTGAATTTTTTTTCTGCCAAGGGCCATTTGGATATTTATAACATTCACGGGCCATACAAAATTATCAACTTAAAAATCAGCCTGCTCACCCTGGCCGGTTTGGCTCAGCGGTTAGATCATCGGCCTGTGGTCCGGAGAGGCCCGGGTTCGGTTCCCGCTAGGGGCATGTACCTCGGTTGCAGTTTGTCCCCGGTCCTGGTTGGGTCGTGTGGGTGGCGGCCACTCAATGTGTCCCTTTCACATCGATGTTTCTCTCTCTCTGTCTTCCTCCCACTCTATCTCAACAAAATGTTGAAAAATGTCCTCGGGTGAGGATTAAAAAAAAAAATCAACCTGCTCTATTGGGTCAGGCTGATTTGGTGAGGCGGGTGATGTCAGATGGTATTGAATTCACAGGCCTCATAGGGCCCTCGGGCCAGATGCTCCTCACCCTGCCTAGAGCCGAAACGGTGTGTGATCATCTTAGGTTTTCACTGGTGGATAGATTTCTCCCCCAAAACTCCTCAGTGTTATTTTAATTTGCATTCACTTATATTAAGTGTAGTTGAACATTTTTTTCTTGTCTGAAGGACCATTTATTTATTTCTTTTTCTGTGAACTTTTTATGTGCTTTTTCATTGTCCCCTGAATATTTTGGGTGTGAGGAATGTTATTTTATCTTTTCCCAATGTCTATGTCCTCTAATTGTTTCCTTAAGAATGGCTACATGAATAACATTTTTTGTGTTTTTGTGTGTTCAAAACTATTTGTCTTTCACTTTGAATTGAAGAATAGTTTAGCCTAATACAAAATCTCTTGAGTATCTGTTTATGATACTACTTGTCTACTGAGTCCCTATGGCTTGCCCAAAATATCAGATTCTGTGATCCTTTCCCTTGGTATAGTGTGCTTTTCAGTGTGGAGGTTTAAGCCTAATTTCTTGAAAGTTTTCTTGTATTTTACTTTTAAATATGTTCTGTTCTGTTGTTTATTTTCTTTTTGAGGTCTTCATTTATACCTGAGTTGGATATCGTTTGTCTTCTCTGTATACTTTGTCCAACCATTTTATGTTTTCCCTGATTTGTTTGCTCTCTCATTTTCGTTCTTGATCTTCATCAGTGTTTTGTGTTTGCCCCTTTGCATCGTCTTATCATTTTGTCTTACCTTTGTTGTTGTTCTTGTTTTTGGTCTAACCTCCCCCCTGCCTTGAATACAAGTTGTCACATCACATCCTCTTGTTGGGTTATCACTTTCTGTTGTTTACCTGTCTCTCCTTTCGGTTCTGCGTTGAGGTCTTCCTTCCTGGCAGCATTTGTTTTGTTTTAATGCATGGTGTTAATCAGTCTTTATCTGCATTGTCACATAGTTGTTCTAATAAGTTTTCTTTGTAGAGGGAGTTTCACTGCTCTTTCTTTCTCAACTCTTTTTTCTCCCACAGGTATCTTTGTGTGGATGCTGTGCTTGTGCCTGTTTTGTTACTCATATTTTAATTAGCTGGATTTCCCTGGACTGGGCATTTGAAGGAGGACGGGATGTGGGTAGCTGTGGGAACCTTGGCCAGGGTTGCCTTTCAGACTTTGTCAGGAACTTCCTCTCCTTTTCGATAGCAACAGCCGTTGCCCCCCCTAGGAACACCTCCGAGGAACCCCCGTGCCTTCTCTGCCCCTGACTTTGTCTTGTTCCCCTGGGAGTGTGGGGCAGAGGAGTCCTAATTCTCTCTGTTGCCACCTTGGCATCTGTCACTGAGGGAAGCATTTTTTGCCTTCCAGTGTGATTCCCTCACATTTAGAAGGTTTATGTTCGCTGGCATTCTCTAAAGTCAGCCACCTCTGGGCTCACAGGGCGCTGTCCTCCTGTGCTCCCTGTGCCTTCTCGGAGGGACTCCGTTCCTGCCCAGCCGCTAACCGCTCTCCTGCGGCAGCACAGGCCGTGCTGGTGTTCGGAGCCCTCTGGAGACTGCTGGTGCTGGGCCCGGTGCACGCACGCTCTCTGCTCCCTGTTCTTCCCCAGCGATGTGTTTGAATTTTACTTTTCTTTACGTTTCTTTGAATGGCATTTATTTACTTAGTATTTTGTTCATAAAATAGGCAGTACCAAGAAGCAAGAGAAACCTATCTCGATCTGGATACTAAAGTAAAGACTTTAAAAAGGTTTATTAAATTACTGGAAGAAATAATGACCCATAGATACAAGACATACCAACAATTTAGAAGGTAAGTGCATTAAAAAAATATCACCACATACACAGTTTTACTTTTTTCTTTGTTTTTACTTATCCCTTATAAATATAAAAACTTAAATATAAACTAAAGAACTCGACACGATTCGGTTGGCGGAGAGCCTGCCTGGCCAGCTGTGCTCACGGCCCTCTCGGGAACCGGACAGCGGGCTGGGCCAGCCTCCCAGGCCACTGCAGCTGTCCCGGACCACTCAGAGGTGGCTGGCCACTGACTGCTGCGAAGGTCCTTAGGGAGCTCGTTGGTTCTGAAACAGCCTCTTCCACTCCTGGACGTCACTGGTTCCGAGGGGATACAAGTTTTTGACGGGACCTGTTGAGGCAGTATCTCAGTTGATTTACCATGATTGGCGAGAAGGGTGTAGCTTGTGATGTGATGGGTGCAGACTCTCTGCTTTGTTTACTGCAGTATCTTCAGTACCAACTACAGTACCTGAAATATAGCAGGAACTTGATATATACTGGTTGCGTGAATGACCAGGATTAGGGAAACTGGATGTTATTATCGTACCCAGAAATGTAGACTCACAGGGATAAATTGACCCCACCAAACAACAGAAATAAACCGGAACACCATTTAAAGGTAGAGATGGGCCTTGATGTGCTTGGATCCCAGGCCGCCCTGGTCTTTAGCCTTACCCTGTTTTCCCCGGAGGTGTTCCCTCAGTCACACGCTTTCTGCCTGTCTGTACACCCCAAACTCAATCAGCCTCAGTCTATAGAAATAAAAAAATGTATTTAGCTGTAGTACACACACACATGTAAATTCAGATAAAGCCATAAAGAGAAGTAGGCTTTGCATGTTTGACCATGTTCCTTAACTAAACTAAAACTGTGTTTCAGTTTTGTGAGCATTTTATTAGGACTTAAATAGGACTTATTTTTATTCTTTTGAGGCTGCTTTTTAACTTTTGTTAGGTGGGGCCAGAGCAGCCTTTAGTCAAGCACTGATTTTTCCTACCTGTAAAGGGGTGTTCTGAGCACTCTTCTGATACCTTGGGAGTTAAAAGTTTTTCCACTCTTGCCAGTGGGAATGTGAACTGTTCCTGGCCCTGGGTGACCTTCTGGAATTGCGTCTGCTGCTTTCCCTGCCGTGGGTGGTATCTCCACACACAGTCACCGATGAGCAGAGAGCTCGTGAGACTAGGCACCCACTCCACGTCCTCTAGAGCTCCCTGTGTACAGTGTTGTCTCTGCCGTGGGTGGTATCCCCAGACACAGTCACCGATGAGCAGAGAGCTCGGTGAGACGAGGCACCCGCTCCAGGTCCTCTGGAGCTCCCCGTGTGCAGTGTTGTCCCTGCCGTGGGTGGTATCCCCACACACAGTCACCGATGGGCAGAGAGCTCGGTGAGACGAGGCACCCGCTCCAGGTCCTCTGGAGCTCCCCGTGTGCAGTGTTTTCTTCTGCAGACTCCGACCGGGCCTCCTCAGACTTCTAGTTCTGTCTCAAACAGGGAGACCCCTGCTCCACTTACGTTTCCACCCTGCCCCCACTTTACTCTTTCCATGAATAGCAATTTGGGGCATCCATGGGGCTCAGTTTGTTTCGCATCTTTGGGAGATGGTTTCACTGGTCCTGCCTATGCTGTCTGATATCCAGGGTCTGAAAAACTCTCGTTTTGTACATTTTGTCCAGTTTTTTGTTTGTTTCAGGCAGAAGGGAAATTCCCATGTGCACTACTACATTTTTCCCAGGAGCAGGAGGATTTGTTTTTTATTGTTTTCCGGAAAATTTGTACAATATTTAAAATATTTTCTCTAAAAGTACTGATCTCATAGTTTATTACTTTGATATGTTTTATATTATTTACCCAATCTTGGATGTAGAATAAGAATGATCAGATTTTAAAAACTGTTTATCTCTTTACACTAGAGAACCTTGCCATTTTATAAGGAAAGTCTTTTTTAGACATCCTATGAGTGGAAGCAGTTGAAAAATACATGTCAGTATTGGGGGAAAAAAAGTTAACAGAAAAATTTGAAAACTCACCGACAGTGGTTGCTGTGACACAAAAGAAGACTCAAGCTGTCGGTGTAGAGATTTTGTGCAATTTAGGGAGGAAATTGGGAAACAAAATGATAAATGATAGTTACTCTGAAGAAATGAACCTTAGACTCATTAAGAAGCAAAAATATTAAGAAAAACAGCCAGTCTCCTATGACCCAGATCTCACCTGGTAAACAGCATTCCCCATCCAAAAGGAATCAAGGCTCCTTGGGGAAATGGCCGGTTCCAGGGCTGGGCCGGGGAGTACAGGTGAGCCTCTTGCTATGCTGGAAAGTCAGGACGTTCTCAAAAAAAAAGAAGAAGTGGAGTCATGATAAAAGAACGTAAGGGGCAGATTGAAGGGGCTCCTATTGGCAAAATCTGGGACAATTTGACCATCGGAATGAATAAGGACAGTAATAGATGGTAACCCAGTGAATAAGACAAGAGCCTGGGATTCCATCCTGATCAATAGGTGGATAAGTGGATATAACTGAAGAAGGGAAAGGTCTTCCTGACAGTAGAATGTCATCCGAGAGTCGAATGGGGAGTTTGCACCGTGCAGGGCAGTGTGTCAGGTATTACAGATGTGCGGTGGAAGAGGTGGCCCCTCACCTTTCTTTTTGCTACTATAAAGTTGAGACAGTTACATGAATAGGTCTTGTCCCTTGTCAACACTATTAGAGTTCAGTCTTTTCTCGGACAAGACTTGGTCTTTTATATCAGGGTGATGGATTGATAGACTGGCTGTAACAACATGGGATAGATTAAATGTAGATGACATCTTTTTATTTTATAAATGTTTGTGATAAAAATGTGGAGACAAAATATAAAGATGCAGGTGGGGATCATCTAAAATTTGACCTATAAAATTGCCAATCAGTATTAAGATTTTGATGTATTTCTGTCTGGTCTTACGTGCTGGTTTAAAGATTGTGATGAATACACACTTCTGTATCTTTATAATCTTCTTAACGAGTACAATTTTTTATTTCAAGGTGTTTGACTTTACGATGCAAATTGTACTTTGACAACTTGTTATCTCAGCGGGCCTATTGTGGAAAAATGAATTTTGACCACAAGAATGAAACCCTTACTATATCAGTAAGTATCTTAACTTTGCATATTAATTTTTAGGAGATGCTTTGCCAAAGTGTAGAAATTAAATTGACCTTTTTGGCTAAAGCTGCTGTTGTAATTTTTAAAAATAAAAAATTTTCCCGACAACTACATTATTTTCTTGTGATGAAAATTAGGAATTTTATTTCAGTGACATGGGTACTTTCTCTATCTACTCCATTGGTTTCTTTCTTTTTTTAATTATGTGGGACATTATAGAAAGTCCATTTTTTTCTGATCTCACTATAGGAAGCCAAGAAAGGATTTCTCAGAATATTCTACCCCGTGTAATAGTGTTTGTATTACTTACTTCTGAAGGTGTACCTAGATCTGGCCTCTGCTGGATAAAGCAAGCCACCACATTAGACTTTGTGGAGTCTGTCTCTGTGGAGTCTTTCACAGTCACATACATTGAAAGACGGAGTAGAGGATACAGCATTAAAAATTGTGTAGTAAGGAGGTCAAGAGGAACTACCCACTGTGAATGATTGGAGCAAAATAGTTGTTTACTACTTTTAGTTGCCATAAATTTTATACTTCTGTTTTAATTCTTCGAAATAAGTAATAATTTGCAATACATATATACAACAAAGGACTCATATCAAAACAATTTAAAGAATAATAATTAAGGAAAAGAAGGACAGCACATTTAAAAATGATCAAAAGGCTTAAACCAGCATTTCATAAATTAAGTATTCATATGGCAAATCAGCACATGAAAAAGTGTTCAGCATTACCAGAGAAGTGCAAATTTGTATCATAAGTTACTATCACATAACTAGTAATGTGACGAAAATGAACAAGGCTGATAATAAATATCTTGTGTTGGTGAGGACATAGACTTAGAACTCTCACGCCTTGCCAGGGGAGTATAACTTGGTAGAAGTAATTTGAATCCCGTCTGTTAAAGCACCTCCACTCTTCAAAACTGGTAAAATGCATCTATGTGATTAAAGTTAAAATAATGCTTATCTTCTGGGGATTGGTAGCGACTGGGAGAGAATCAGAGAATCTGCTGAGAGGTGAGAAATGTTCTGTCATGATCTGAGTAGTGGTGACTCTGTCTGTGTGTGTACGTGTCTGTATTAAATTATTTGAGCTAAACACTTGAGCTTTATTCCTTACTGTGTGTAATTTGCACTTTAATAAAATTTTTAAAAAAAAAAGAAAGTTTTAGGAGTGGTTGGATAATGTATACCCAGAACTAACTGTACAAGTGAAGCTAGACTTTCTGATATCATCATCCTTGTTATCCTGTTATTCAAAAGAATATTATTGCTTTCAATAATCAAGTTATTTCATCTTCATTTTTCAAAAAAAGGAACCTGAGACTGACATTCCATGATAAGTTAGTAATAAATCAGAAGTAAAATTTAGATCTCCGTAATTCATCCAGGGCTTCATTCACTAGATTGATACAAAATGCAGTGTTGGAGCAAAAGATTGCATCCTGTTACTTAGTTCTTACTTTCTTATGTGCTTTTTTGTTTATTTGTTTTGGCTTTTTACTGCTTATGTTAATGTTGCTTTTTCATTTGTATTTTCATGGAGATTCAGAAGACTTGCAATTGATAAATATAAAATTTCAATGCATGTTTAAATTCAGAATATTTTATAACCCTTAGATGATTAAAAAATAAATGAATGGTCACTTGAGAGCTGCATAATTTTTCAAGTAGTGGTTTGGAAAGTATGTGAAGCCATGTGTCTGCCAGAATATGGGTGATAACCCCTTGTGACATGAAACTGGCTGGTGCTGTTCCCACCGTGTGCAGCATGTGTGTGCACGTGGGGTTCTGTCAGGATGAGAGAGCCTTCTAATGTGCTTTATACTGTCTGCTCAGGAAATTGTGACAGTGTGCTGTTCGTTTTATTAATTGCTGTTTTATTGTTCCCATGAGCCCTGTTTAATAAAGGGAGGTCTTTCTAAGAGATTTTATAAATTTCAGTTCATTGCCATTGTATTCTTTGGCTGTGTGCGCCTATTTAAGTTGGTCCTGTGTCTTTCTGACATTCAGTAATTACTTTTTTTGTTAGTCTTCACTGGAGGATATTTTTCCATTGATTTTTTAGTTAGAGTATAAGTGGAGGGGGGAACATCCATGTGAGAGTAACACATCGATTGGTTGCCTCCCTCATGACCCACCGAGTCAGGGCCTGGGATTGAACCTGCAGCCCAGGTACATGCCTTTGACTGGAAATCGAACCTTACCCTCCAGTCTGCGAGCCAGTGCTCTGACCTATGAGCCAAGCCAGCCAGGGCCAGTAATTACTTTTAAAGCGGCTTAACCACTAGATGTCACTGGAATTCAAGTAACAAAAGATTCTCTTGGCACTTTAAATGTTTGAAAAAAGAAAAAAATCCCATTTACAATAGCATCAAAAACAATAAAATACTTGGGAGTAAAGTTAACCAAGGAGATGAAAGATCTGCACACTGAAGACTACAACACATCGATGAAAGAAATGGAAGACGACATAAACGGAAAGATATCCCGTGTTCATGGATCAGAGGAATTGATACTGTTAAAATGTTCATACTTTCCAAAGCCTGAATAGAGTCAGTTCTCACAGCATTGCTCACAGAAGTAGAAAAAAACAACCGTGAGACGTGTGTGGAGCCATAAGAGACCTGACTAGCCAAAGCAGTCTGGAGAGAAGAGCAAGCCCGGACGGAGTCACACTTCCGATCACAGCAGCTTGTGACACAGTTTGCCCTCTTCTAGAGGAGAACATAGGGAAGAAGCTCCTTGATATTGGCCTTAGCAGTGATTATTTGTACTTGACACCAAAAGCACAAGGTGTGGGCATATATTCAAGGCGTGGAAACAACCGAAGTGTCCACTGACAGATGTATGGATAAAGGAAATGTGACATGCACACACTAGTGCGCTCTCTCTCTCTCTCTCTCTCTCTCTCTCTCTCTCACACACACACACACACAGTCACACACACACAGACAATCTCTCTCACTCACACAGGAATATTATTCAGCCATAAAAGGGAAAGGAAATTGACATCCATCCTACCAACAAAGGTGAACCTCAGCGACATTATGTTAATCGAAGTGAGTCACACAGAGAAAGACAAATACCGTATGGTGTAACTTCTGTAGAATCTAAAAGAGCCAAACTCATGGCAGCAGTAGAATGGTGGGTGCCAGGTGTAGGAGCATTGGGGAAACAGGTGATGGTGTCAGAGGGCACAAGCTATGTAAGATGAACAGGTTCCTCCCTATGTTTTCTTCCAGAAGTCTTATAGTTGCAGGTCTTCTGTTTGAGTCTTTAACCCATTCTGAGTTGTTTTTTGTGAGTGGTATAAGATACAGGTCCAATTTTAATCTTTTGCATGTGGATATCCAGTTTTTCCTGCATCATTTATTGAAGAGATTATCCTTTGCCCATAGTATATCTTGGCTCCTTTGTTAAATATTAGTTGACCATGTATGCATGGGTTGAGGTCTGAGCTCTCAGTTCTGTTCCATTGGCCTATGAGACTATTTTCGTGCCAATACAAATAATAACTATGATTAACAGTACTGTATTGTATATTTCTGAAGTTTCTCAGAGAAGAGATCTCAGAAATTCTCACCATCAAAAAAGGTAACAGTGAATTGATGGATATGTTAATTAACCTTATTGTGGTAATAATTTCTCACAATATATACACATATTAAATCATCACCTTGTACACCTTAAGCTTACACAATGTTGTATGTCAGTTTTATCTCCATAAAGCTGTCGAGGGGACTATAAAAACGCCAGAAAGACTAGCTCAGATTATTTTAATCACTTAACTGGCGTTTTTGATTATCAAGTGTTTGCTATGTTGGATCCAGTTAATGGTGAGAAAATGTTTTCACTTTGATTTTCTCACAATAAAACAAAAACCACCATTGTATAGCTCATTGCTTTACTGTAAAATGTTTCAAATGGGGATGTCATTTCCACGTGACTAAATGATTTTATTCTTTTTTATTATTTTAAACCATAAACCTATTCTTTCGAATGGTAGGCAACCTTTTTGTAAAGAATTGAATAATGCCTTTTTTGTTGTTGGTTACCTCATTCAAGGTGCAGCCTGGAGAGGGAAACAGAGCAGCCTTCAGTGACATGAGAGCCTTGTCTGGGGGCGAACGCTCCTTCTCCACGGTGTGCTTCATCCTCTCTCTGTGGTCCATTGCCGAGTCTCCTTTCCGATGCCTGGATGAGTTTGATGTCTACATGGTAGTGTGAGATTTTAAATTCTCCAATTTGGGGGGCGGTGGACGTGTGCTTTGTACAGAAGCAAATTCTCTCTCTAGTTTTAGCCAAAATAGAAAAGATCCTGCCGACGCGGTAGTCCGTGATTAGGTAGGGGAGTTGCATCCTCTCTCCTGCTGCGATATCCCACCTGCAGAAACCCTGCCCTGATCCCCCCACCACCACCAGAGGGACCTCTTCCGACCTCTTTCCTAGAGTATTTCCATCTTTCCTGTTAGCAGAAAGCTGTAAGCAGGGCACTCCCCTGCTGAGACCACCCCTCGTCTGCTTGTTCTCCCTTCGTCACAGCCCTTTTTCAGAGTAGCCTGTGCGACAGGGGAGTGCACGTGTTTCATTAAACCCTGCACTGAGGCCTGCCTCTGCCACCCAGGGACTTCGGGCAAAGTAGTTATCCTTTTTAGGCCTGTTTCTTCATCTACAAAATAAAGCTATTCATTTTTCCTGCCTCCTAGGTTATGGGGAGCTCTAGTGAGGACTTGCGTGCTGCATGTAGCACGTTCTCCCCAATGAACTAGTGATCATTTTCCTTACTTTTTCCAGCCTCGTTCTTTCCTAAATCCACAGTAGTCTGGGTTTAGACGACTACAGCAAAACTAGTCTAGCAGAAATCATAAGCGAACTTTTAATGTTACTTTAATTCTTTTAGTATCTGGCACCGCAGACCTGTCCTTCATCTCGGAGTGTGTCTCCTGGTCCCGCCTGCTCCCTGGCTCCGCTCTGTCTGCTCTGTTCTCCGCCTGCCGGGGGCCTCCTCCCGTTCTGTTGCCCTTAAATGTTTGAGGTCTTCTTTGTTTGTTGTTTATTTATTACACTGTTGTTGATTGTCCTGGACAAAATACACTACCTTCCCCTCCACCTACATATACACAGTTCCCAGAACTACCACCTACATTTGGAAAACCTACCAGATCTAAGCGTCTCACCCTGACATCTTTCTTGCCCGTGTCTCCAGCACAACATGCCTGGGACTGAACTGTCTTCCACCCAAAGCCTCTTCCTTTTTGTCAGCGTCCTACCTTGATTAGTGGCAAATTGCCCTTACCATCCCAGTCACCCAGCTGTGAAACCTTTCTCTGTGCCTCTTCCGTTCCACTTGCACATTGAGTGTGACCTTCGTCTGTTCCTCTTTTAAACTATCTCCCTAGTCTCTGCCCTCAGCTTCCTGTTACCTCGCATCGCCGTCTCCTCCTCACCTTTACCTGTCCTAATCTGTCCAGACTCCCGCACTGGACTCTGGCTGCTCCTTCTGTCCCTCCGTCACCATTTTGCCAGGTGTGTATTTCTAAAAGAAATTGGATTTTGGTCACTCAGTTGTTTAAAACTCTTCCTTGGTCAATAATGATCCTGTCTGGGATAAATGTTAATTCTGTAGGGTAACTTAGATTCTTCATGTCTGTGGTTTTCCAAACACTGTGCCCTGCTTGTTGTGCCTCTTTTTCGTCCTGGTTTGTCACACCCTACTCATCTCTCAAGACTTGGTTCGGACGTCACTTTTGTGTGGCCTTCCTGACTTCCACCTGCTGGCAGGATTGGGACCTTCTCAGAGCTCCCTCAGCGTTACCTTGCAGTAACTCATCCCATTATGTTTATATTTTATATTATAAAATACCACGTTATACATCTCATGGTATGTATTGCACTGTTATATTTGATCTCTGTATTTGTATTCTGTTGCAGTCCCTCTTACCGTGTCCGAACTCCTACCTAATCTCTTTGAGGTTATAAACTGTCTTTATAATATTTCTACATCCTAATGACTAGCCCATAATAAGCATTTAGGAGATGCTTATTCATGAATCAGAATTTATACTTGTAAGTGCTTTATAATCTTTCAAGTGTCATTTTCCCTGATATCATTGCTGATGACTGGTTAAGAATTCCTCCGACAATTGTCCCAAACACTGTTATGCAGTCTTACCACCCATCTTATTTGTCATATTTAATTCAGAACAACAGCTTTCTCTTTCAGAAATCTAGAGGGTCTTACTCGAATGGCATTTTGCCCCGTTGATTTATTCAGAACAAGGTACCCAGGTTCTGAGAACCAGTCTAAAGGAAGATGGATAAGTATTTTTTTGGTGCGGTGGCAGCTTTATTATTAAATGTTAGGCCTCCCTAGGACAGTGTTTTGAAAGGACAGTATTCCATTTGTGCAAGCTCTGGTTATTTTTGTTAACTTTGCATCGGATTACTTTACAGATATGCCTGATGGAAGAATTTATATCATACGAGCCATTGAGCACTGTAGGCAGGATATGGGTCCCCTGTCTGCTTGCAGAGCCCGTGTTAACCCGCCGGACTGGACCCTCACACCGTCTCCACTAGTCCTTTAAAAACATGTGCATTCATCTGTCTGTTTCCAACTTTCAGGAGCTTTCGGGGGTGGGAGGGGCACTTTGATTGTTTTTCTTTTCTGTCATTTAACTCAGAAAATGTAAACACACAGTTTAATTCATTTCATTTCAAAACTTGTTATAACTAAACATCCTTTTTCTATACACCGATGCACTGTTTAAATTACTTGGAAGATTTAATTGAGAAATTGGTCTGTAAATTCAAATTGGTTCACGTTGTACAAATTGTAGAAGGTGAAGAGGCAGGGAGAGTTTTTAAAATACTTTAATCATTGAGGGAAAATTTGAAAGACTTAATAAGTTTGCTTCTAGTCACTTTTGGTACTGTTCTCCTGAGAGACTATTACTGTATAAAATAGATGCACTCTGTGACAGTTACCTGTGTCTTCGGAGTGTGCTTTCAGTATTTAAATTGTAAGTGTATTTTTGGGAGGGAAGCACACTCATGAACACTTTCACTGTAGAAAGCACCTGCAAGGTAGATGTGCTCAGGTGTTCTCCCCTCATAGTTTTGGGTATTATCTTCCCTTTGCTTGGCATCAGCGATAAGGTTGTGGGTGATCCTGGATAAAAATCTAGGGGTTGCAGTAGCCAGCAGAATACTGTTTTCACAGGAACTTAATTGATGCGACAAGGACCCCTAACTTCTGCCTTTGTTCCTCAGGATATGGTTAACCGGAGAATCGCAATGGACATGATACTCAAGATGGCAGATTCCCAGCGCTTCAGACAATTTATCTTGCTCACCCCTCAAAGCATGAGGTAACTATTAAGACTCTTCTGTGAGTATATGTGTCAGTTATATAAAACGGGAAAAAGAAGTCTTTTATAATCATTTTTAAAGTGCAAATGCATAAATGACCAACAAAAGGAAAAATTCGCTTCTATGCTAGTTCTGGAGATTTAAGATTAAAAAAAAATTGTTTATCATCTCCCTTCTGTAACAGAAGCAAGTTGATTTGAATGTGATTATTGGCCTATTACTATTGCTATCTTGAGTCTGCTCTTCTGTGATTATCATGACCAACTAATGTAAAATAATTTCAGAAATTCCATTTAGACTAAAGAAACAATTCATGGTTTCCTAGTCTTGGCTCTTTTCCTGGTCATTTGTAAGTACCAGTCTTTCTACATGAAGAGCTTTACTCTGCTGTCGGTCAGCAGTCACTGGGGGCCTGCAAGGTGTCAGGTGCTGTCACTTAGAGTCGACATTCTCTCGCGAAAGTGGTCACTTGGATCGTATGGGGGTTTAATCAGGTAACTCCTTTCTGGCTAGACAAAACAAGAGTAAGAAATAATTGATATTTAAATCTCCTTCATTTTCTTTTTTCCTCCAAAAAACCCATAGCATTTAGCAGGAAATTTTAATTTTTTTTAAAAACAAATTATTTCCTTATTACAAATTATATTCCTTCTGAAATTTCAAGTAGTAGACATAGCCCCCTGTTAGCAGATGGCAGCCATTTAGATGTGTATTTTCAAGAGGAGTATTAGAATTTTCTTATAATGTGAAAATGTTTTCTTGGACATTTGAGCAATTAATTTTACTTCCTCTAGCTCACTTCCGTCAAGTAAACTGATTAGGATTCTTCGGATGTCTGACCCCGAGAGAGGACAGATGACACTGCCTTTCCGACCTGTGAATCAAGAGGAAGAAGAAAATTGAAGTTGTGCCCTCATGTTGAAAGTTTTGTAAAGGCAAAAGAATTCAGTACTATTTGATGTAATAAAATGAATCTAAAGATATTCTAAGATAAAAGAGAGTCCTTTGTATAGATGACTATGAGAAAATATGTAAATAACCTAGAAAACCAGCCACAATTTAAAATTACTCTGACTTTACTTTGCGAAAATCAGTTTCATAGTACTGGTTTTAAATCTTTTTACGTTTGTTTGTTTCTTTTTGTTTTATTTTTAACCATCTACTTTTATAGATTCTTTTTTAGAAATAAAATTTTGTACATATGTACATGTACATATCTGTTTTGTTTGGGTTCATTTCTATAGAATTTGTAAGAATGAAAATAAAAGTATTGCTCCCCTGATTACATTTAGTTCTGCTTTTCCAGAATATGCGTGCTCATCGTGGGGAGGTGCTCAGGCCTCTGTGCACAGGCACTGTCTACAGTAGATTCGCTGTCTGGTGGTTTCTGCTCAGTAATTATGAGGGATTTACACAGGACTCTAAAAATGTGGGTCAGAATCCCTGCCTAGGTCGTAGATTTGGGCTGTACTTTTAATTACTGTACTTCATCAAATTAAGATGCGGTCTGTTTATGCAACACTTCGTGGAGCACTGAAGCATCGCCAACTCGGGCTCCTCAGTCCCTCAGCCTTTAGCGTCGTCCACTCAACCGAGCATCTAACCCACCTCAGAGCTGGACTCCGCAGCTCTGCACCCTGACCTGCCGCGTGCTTGCTTGGCTTAGAGTCCCCGTGTTCAGTCCGGAGTGTGCAGGCGCAGCTGACAGGGGACACCAGCCTGAGGGACTGCAGCGGGCTGAGGAGAAGGCCTGAGAAACCGGGGAGGAGGGGTCCCCCTGGAGAAGGAGAGGCCAGGAGCAAAGGCCACACTGTTGATGGTGAGCTGCCATCACTGATAAGACTCATCTGATCATAGAGTTGTTCAAAAACGTGCTGCTTAGAATGATAAAAGACAGTCTATTGCAAGAAATGGTATACATGAACTTCTTTTTAAAAAGCATGAATAGGTCTCGTGCCATTATTCTCAGTTTGATACTAGGATTAGTGCTGAACTTTTTAAAAAGACATGGATGTCCAGCAAGAAGCCTTCCCTATGTCGCTAGCCGTAACTGTTTATGGGATCGGAAAGGAAGCATTTTAAGAAAAAGCAGTATTTGAAGAGCAGCAGCACTTCTGTAGTTCCTGAGAAACACGGGTTTTTATTTTTTAATTTTGATGGAGGAAGGGAGTTTAATTTAGTCTTCAACTGAGATCATTTTGCAAATGAGAAGTCGAAGCTTGTGCTTTTCTAATCTGAGAATTCAAAGACAGAAATGCCTGCTGAGTGTTTGCAACATTCCTCACTAACCACGCAAAGTTTGATTTTCTAAAGTTACATTTATAGGTAATTTCTATCAATTTTAACATACATGTGCTTTTTCAAATAAAAGTAGAACATACCAAATGTGTCAACTTATATTAGTTAAATTCAATGTCTGATTTCTTTGTGATGGTTTTTGAATGTTACAGTTCTTAATACAGAGCAGGAAATCGAATCCTCAGGGATCCAAGCATCTCTTACTGAGTCAAAAATTATTCATTGCTTTGGTCTCACAAAGTTTTGGTTTCAGCTATCATAAGGGAAAATATCTATAGTTAATGTGATAATTGATAGTAGCAATAAAGATAAAAAATTGTTCTTTTAAAATGTGTAACTTCTAAAAATACAACTTTAAGTTTGTATGTGTTGAGTGACTTAAATGCATTATACAAATGACTCCTCAACCCCTCGTTTACCGTGGCACAAGGAAAATGGGAAATGTACCTAATAAACTGGTGATCTAGCCAGAGAGATTTCTAGATAGAATATGAGAAGTGTCTCCTGGCTCCTTGCTGCTATGACAAAATGTGAGAGGAGAGAGATGAATGAAAGAATAAGCCTTTACATACAAGAGAGCCGGGACTATTTCTCATTCCCAGACTTTCGGATGGCAACTGATTTTCAAATTACGAAATGGCTTCGGCCAAAAATCAAATCAGGGTAGGACTGCGAGATCCTTTGCTCAGACCTCAGGCAGAGCTGCGTTGTGCTTCAGGCAGGGGAGCCGCCATGCCGTGAGGAAGCCACTGGCCCACGTGGAGCAGCCCTGACTACAGAGGAGAAGCCCGGCAGCCGCAGCTGCTCCAGACCCTGTGGCAGCTCCAGCTGCCGTTTGAACGACGGCTGCTGCCTGAGACCTCAAGCCAGGCAGCCTTGAGCCCGCTCAAGTCCTGACCCACAGAAGCCCTGGGAAATAGTCCAATTATTGTTTGTATTTTAGGCCGCTAAGTTTTGGGGATGACGTTTTCTTGTGAAGCAGTAATAACTAAGCCACTCCCATTACCACCCGCCCCCTAGAAACCAGTATCATGTGAAACTTGCTTGTTTACTTCACATGACTTTGATGTTCTCTTGTGAGAATGTATTTTTCACATATATATCTCACTGTGCAATAGATTTCATTAGTTTTCTTCACCATGCATTATTTTAAAAATACATGCCCATGTTGCTGGGTTTATATCAGTGTGTTCCCAGCTGAGGTGTAGAATGTCATAGAATACACCCACATTTTACTACCTATTCCTCCAGTAATGGGCCACGAGATGGCCTCCAATTCCCGCACCACAGCCTGTCACAGACATCCTGGGACATGTCCCCTCGTGGCCCCCTGTGAGAGCTTCTCGGGGCAGTGTGCCAGGAATGGGAATGCGGGGTCAGAGGGCGCGCTCACTCAGTCCGACCCTGTTCTGCCGGACGGCTCTGGGATCACTGCACCCATCTTCGGACCAGAGCCACGAGGACCAGAGCGAGCGAAGAACCACCCGTCACCTGCTGGCTCAGTTCCTACATTTTATTTATACAAAGATCCAGTCTACTAGAGAGTTTGTATTTCTGTCAGTGACTCAAATATCCACAGAGCCCACTTCCTTCACGTTCAGGTCTTACTTCAAATGCCATCTAACTGCCCTGGCGCAAACAGCCCCCACTGCACCCCAGCACTCTTAGCTCGCTGTGCTTTCTCTTCATCGTGCGTACAGTTGCACGTTTGTGGGTGTGTTTATTGTCTGTCAATAGCATCGGGCACATAGTAGGTCCATGAAGATTGCTAAGAATGCATTGCCCAGAGCCTGACTTAACCCAGTGCTGTTCCAAGAAGCCTCCCCAGCTCCTCACCCCCCCCACACACCCCTACTCAGGGGCAGGAGCATGGGGAGGCACTGAACCTTTTCCACCTCTCCGTACCCCCACTTTGGACTCACCTAGCTCAGGGGTTAAGGGCACCAGGACATTCTATTAGCACTTGGGGCAGAAGTTTGGTTCCGTCAGTGTTTGTGGGGTCCCGAGTGTTTGTAGTGTGATTTCCTTCCTCGGGTTTTGTTGTGTGGACACGTGGAATTATTAGGCCTTGATCTCTGCCTTATTTAATGATCCTAAGACAGACAAAGGAAGAGTGTTTAGAAACAAACCACTCGGTAAAAAATGAATAATACAGCACTGCACTGTCTGATACTGTACCAGCCACGTGACAGATTCAAGTTAAATTCCTTAAAATGAAAAACAGTTCTCAGTCGCACTAGCCGCAGGTAGCTGGTGGGGACATGCTCGTTCCCATCACAACAGGACATTCTGTTGGACGGCGCTGTAGGAAGGAATGGTTCCCCTAGGCATGTTCTGCAAACGCAGACCTGCCTTTCGAGTTCCTGATGGGATCTCTCCTGCCTGCCTTCCTCGGGGCTCAAAAGGTCAGTGTCATTCCGTCCTTATAAAGAACAACAAGTGCACCTTTGGTTTGGGAAGACGCACGACTCCTGTCCTCCAGGCTTCTGGGAGGACACGTCCCAGCCCTTGCAGGGTCTTCCCTGTAGCTTATAGAACATCACGCATTGTTAGCACCACAGTCACACTGAGATAAAATTTATTTTCATATCATGAGCATTTTTGAAGAATGAAAAATCATGTTTTCTATAAACTTTACATGCCGTGTGGATTGTCCCCCAGGGTGAAGTTGAAAGGTTGCTTTCGTCATTGACATTCATTCTTCGAATTCCAGAGTTCTCTGTTTAAGGGCAGATTTGGTAAATTGTTGCTAGCTGACCCTTCATAATTACGAACATCTGTTTCAAATTTAAAATTATAAAATAAGAATTGAGGGGAAAAAAATGTTATAAATTTATTTGGGACGTCTATTGCCACCTCTTCGAAAGCCTTTGAAAATTCAAGCAGAAATCAATACACTTTCATCTTTTTTTGTGTTTTTTTTTTTACTTTCAATAAATAATATCTTTGTATATATGTATATATAGACAGATTTACTTAATGAGTCATCTAGCAGGGTTTTTAAGTTTTATACTGCATTAATTCCCAAACAGCTCTTTCCAGTGTGGCAGGATGCAAATGAGGTAAGTGAAGGCAAACCTAAAGGCATGCAAATGTAGTACATGTATGTTCACTGGTAATACAAGCTCTTGTGTGTGGACCACAGGGAGGAGCCAAGGACTCTTCTGTGTGTCTGTCCAGTACTATTTTATAGGAGAACGGTGATACAGCTTATAATTAATTAAATTACATTACCGTGTGTGCAGGGGGTGTTCTCAGTGCTACTAACATTATGTAATCAAGGAGACACAAGCATCAGCAAACATGAACAATAAATCATATAATTCTTTGCTGCACATTTCTGGCCAGGCTTTGGAGAAGGAGGGTTGGTTATGAAATAATATTACACATATCACACTGTGGCAAGTTGATTGTTTTATAATATATGCTTTGTAAAATTCATTAGCAAATGACATTCTCATGCACACAAGTGTTTCAAACACAAGAAGCAAGTCCATGTATAGGCAGTCCAAGCAATGTGTGTGTGTGTGTGTGTGTGTGTGTGTGTGTGTGTGTGTGTGGTGTGAATAGCTGCAGAGAGAATGGAACATTGAGACTTTTGTGCAGTCCATAGCGTTGACCTCAGCTCATTTTTGAATGTCACACTGCAGAAGTAATACAATGGAAGGGTCGCTCTTGGCAGCTTCTTTGAATTCATCCAGTGTAATCTGGTCGTCTTTGTTCTTATCCATCTTGCTGAAAATCTTGTCCACTCGCTGCTCGGGCGTGAGGCCATCCTCGTTCATTTTCATCATGATCACAGTGCCCACCATTTTGTAGATAGCCTGCGGAAAACAAGAAGCAGACTGTCAGGCTCTCCTCTGATGTGATGAAGATTCCCAGTTTCCTTCAAAGAACTCCTTAGATGGTTGTAATAAGAGAGCGATATACTCAGATCTGGGTGAGTCTCATGACCAGTTGGATAGAGAAGAACGTTGGATGGTTGCCAGGTCATGGGTTAGGAAGAGAGGGAGGGAAAAGGTGCCTTCGGTGTTAAACACTCGAGTTTGAGGTGTGGATGATGGTCAACAAGCCCTAGCTCTTGGTGAACTGGGAAAAGATGAAATGTGGTCCCAACTGACCAGGGACTTACAGTCTGTCGAGACAATCAAGCGAGATCGACCGCTAGGATTTAGCCCTGAAGGAAGTCAGTGTAAGGAGAGGCGAGGGTGCGGGATTGGGTCCATAAATTAAAGGCTAAAGCAGAAGGTTCTGATCGTTCCATTAATCACACACAGGTAGTTCTCAATGTGGAAACGTCCTAAGTAGAAGCAGTTTTTTTCTTAGGAAAGTGCCTTAAAAAAATAAATGTGCATCTATACAAAACCTTGCAGGTGAACGTTTATAGCCCAAAAGTAGAAACAGTTAGTAAACAAATTAACAAATATGAAATCTTTTATACAATCGTATACTATTTTAGCAGTAAAAAGGAATGCAATAAATCAGACAACACAGATTTTTTAAAAAGGCTACATACTTATACTGTTTGATTCCATTTTTATGACATGTCCAGGAAGACAGGCCCGTAGAGACAGGGTAGAGCAGTAGTTTATTGAGCCTGGGGGTGTCAACGGGCAGGTAGGCAAAGGGCCCTTACTGGGGGGATAAAAATGCTCTAAATTGGATTATGGTGATGGGGGTACACTTTGCTAAATTTACTAAAAAGCATTTAATTATCCAGTTAAAATGGGTGAATTCATGATCTATAAATTATGACTCAATAAAGTTTTTTTAAAAATGCCAGTTGGCCCTGGCCGGTTTGGCTCAGCGGTTGGAGCCTCTGCCTGCGGTCCAGAGAGACCCGGGTACGGTTCCCGCTAAGGGCACGTACCTCGGTTGCAGTTTGTCCCCGGCCCTGGTTGGTCGTGCGGGTGGCAGCCACTCGATGTGTCCCTTCACATCGATTACATCGATGTTTCTCTCTCTCTCTCTTCCTCTCTCTCCCTCCCGCTCTATCTGAACAAAAAATGGAAAAATGTCCTCGGTTGAGGATTAAAAAAAAATGCCAGTTGGAGGAGCCACAGTAGCATCCATGCCCGCGGGGGAAGCTGGTTGTTGGAAAAGGGTGACGTCCGACAGAGCAGAGCGAGGCCATGGGCGGAGAAACTGAGTCCTGATGGCGTCCTTCGCGCCCAGTAGGCTTATCTGTGGAAGATCTTAGCGTGTGACTGGCTGATTAAACCCTGACTCGGTTGACAGGGCCCAGGAGCCCAGATCTGTGACTTTTTCCAGCACTGTGCTGGAGTGGGGGCAGGGTTAGGAGAGTTCAAGGCTTGTCGCCTCCCTAGCAGGGTCTCTGAGGGGAGAAGAGAAGCCGTCGTGGGCCTATGCCCAAGGAAGCTGGCACAGACCTGGTCTGCCTCGGGGCCCCACAGGCCAGGGCCGGGGCCTGACCGCCCGCGAGCTCACCTCGATGATCTCCAGCATCTCCACTCGGGTGATCTTGCCGTCACCGTCCAGGTCGTACATGTTGAAGGCCCAGTTCAGCTTCTGCTCGAAGCTGCCCCTGGAGGTGATGGACAGGGCGCAGATGAACTCTCGGAAGTCGATGGTGCCGTCCCCGTTCTTGTCGAAGGTTCGGAAGGCGTGCTGGGCAAACTTGGAGGCGTCTCCATAAGGGAAGAACTGCAAAGCAGAACACACACACACACACACACACACACACACGCAGGTGTTGGCAGGGAAAGAACCCAGCCCCGGTCTGGGCTGACGTCTGAGCCAGGACAGACCGAAAGGCCGTGGCCCCATGGAGGGTCTCATGCCGCTATCGGGGGGGCTGTAACAGGCTCATCTGTCTGAAGAGCAGTTTGGTCCTGGCTCAAGGCCAAGGGCAGGCACAGGGAGGCCATCTCGGTGTGACCTCACTCACAAGCACCTCCCTTTCCTGTGGGTGAGGCTGGTGACACGGGGCTCTCAGGTTGGTGGGGCCTGGATGCGGGCAGCTAGCATCCCTCCCCTGTGGCCTGTCCGCTCACTCCTGCAAGGACAAGGAGGGGGCAGCCGGCAGACTTCTCTCCCCACGTGGGGTGTTGACACGTGAATGTCCACGTACCCCTCCGTGTGAAAATCTAGGTCCACCGCCCCGTGGGGCCAGAGCGAGATTGCCTGCACCTGGTTTCTCCTGCCCCCGGCTCCCTGTCCCCAGCTGCTGTCATCTCTGCTGAGGCTCCAGTGTCTGAACTGCTTTTACAGGGACTTTTCTTTTGTAGAAGAGACATTTAAAAGCCATTAGAAATAGAACATGACTGGGCTTATCTTGAGAGAGATGAAGAGGTTTCTCCTCGGCGCCTCCAGCGGCCAGGGTGCTCCAGGGAGTGATGGGCGGAGGAGAAGGAAGCCAGAGCCTACAGGGTGAGGCCCTGGCCCCCGGACACGGGTCTAGGACAGTCACAAATGGCAGGGCTCTGACGCCTGACCCTCAGTCTGCCCCAGCAAAGCTAAAGGACGTTCTCCGGGTAGAGGGTAGAAAAGAGGCAAATAGCCCTAACTCCCCCAGCCCCAATAGCCATGGGCTCTTTTAAAGCGGAGAAGGTAGATATGTGTTTCTGGACGAATAAATCCAGCAAATACAAAAGTCAAAGCATATTCTTGAGGATGTCACTGGTATTCTTGTTCCTAAGAAGTTTCGCCACTTGCTAGTGGGCAGGCCGTCCACCTCCACACAGGTGGCTGACTTGGGGTCCACTCGGGCTGCCCTTTGGGAACCCTCAGTTTCTTCCTCGCTGTACATCCTGACCTGGAACCTGCTGCCACGCTACACCTAGGAGCACACTGGAAGGTAGAAAATTCCCCTCCAGAGATCCCTTACCGGAGGCCCAGAGGGACCAGCACTGCAGGGGGAGGGGAAGCTGGCTTGGGCTTGAATTTCAGTAGCAGCTACATCCAGACACCATGATCTGTTCTGGTTACTATTGCTGTGTAACAAACCACCCCAAAATGTAGTGCTGCAAAGCAAGGGCAGTCAGTTTATTAATCTCGGAAAACAAAAATTTGACAACTTTTTGAAAAATTTTATCAAACAACTTATCTTTCTATGGCTGTGAAAGACCAACCCTCCTGTCATGCTTGGGTCTTGCCCTGTCCAGGCCCCGGCCTAAGGTGACCTAGGGGCCCCCAGTCACCTCATTAACATACAAAAGACACTGTGACCGCTCCAGAGATTCTAAGAGTCTTAGAATCGTTTGTGTCCGGAACCCAGGGCCAAGACTAAATCTCTCCTTATTGTATCACGATGTCCTATGTGCTTGTGTAGGAGTGGTGTCCATCTCTTCTGAGGCAGGTGCGGTTTGCTGATGTGTTGGTCTGGCCAGGGCTCTGGGGTGCCGCTAGTTCCCGTGAAATAACCTAAGAGCAGAGCAGACTGAGCCCCTTGGCTGACCCGAGTCTCCTCCGGGCTGTTTTGCTGCCAGCCCCTCCCTAGGCCCTGCCAGGAGACCACTGGCTATTAGTTTTCCCCACCTTGAAGGTTTCTGACAATGTAATGCTTAACCTATCTTATCTCCCGTGGCACACTTTTAAGTGAAGGGATCTCTGACAGCTTCATCTAAAAATAGCTGGGCATCTGAGGTCAGCATATTAAAAATGAATATAGTCTGGAAATCCTTGAGGAAAAAATCTATTGTAAAATTTGAGCTACAAAAGTTACACAGGCCTTGTAGAAGGTCTACTAGCAGACTTTTATCGCCAGCATGTCTCTTTCGGAACTGAGGGAGCCCTCAAACATCTGGAGGGGCTGTTTCCTCCGAAAAGTCATCTTGCCGTGTTCTGAGCGCTCTGAGTTTTCCTGATCAGGGGAATGCTCCCTCTTTTGATCTAATCATTGAGGTCTGGCTGGATCGTCACAGAGAAATGAAGCCACACTCCCTTCAGGCTCTTGGAAGAAATTAGGGTCTCAATCCATATCCACTTCTCTTGGAGGAAAGTATTGTTTTGCATATTGTTGCTTGAAATGTGTTAATTTTTCAAGTCGATACACTTTGCTTCAACGTCTGTATTATATGTTGATGTGAAAATACTTTTTGGTGGCATTAATCATCACAAATCTTTTAATATAATTAATACATAGGACTTGGAGGATGAAAACTTACATGTATGTAATTACATATATTTCACTAATGTCTTAGTAGTTCAGGCCGCTAGAGCGAAACTGTCACGGACTGAGTATTTCCCATAGTTCTGGAGGCTGCGAGTCCAGGACCAGGGCCCTCGCCTGGCTGGCAGGCAGCTGACCTCTCGTCTCTCTTGTTCCTCTGCTTCATGCCCCTGTGCCCCAACTGTGTTCCAGGTGTCACCAAACATGCCCGTTGCTCTCATACTTCACATGCCTCCACTTCGTCACCCCATCTCGTCATGGCCAAGCAAGAAATCCTACTTTTTCTTTATGTCCGGCTCAAAGGCTCCACCACCATGAGACCTTCAGACCGCACTGAATCTCTCCCTCTGCTTGGTTTGTGCTTATTTAGATTAATCTTTCCAAATCTCTACCTTAGACTATAGTAAGTTCTATCCTTATCTCTGTCCCGCCTGGCCCCTGTGACAATTTTCTCATCTCTGCACCCCACCCCACCCCCAGCTCGCATGGCGCCTCCCAAGGTGAAGCTGCACAAACTCCTGGCGAGTGTGGGGTCTGTGGTTTTGCACATCTTTGATTGCTCACTGCGTCACTTCCACCTGTGAAATGGGCCCGCTGCGTTAACTAAGCGCACTCATGCTCCCTCGAGGTGACAGAAGGGTTTTCACTACAACTGAACGGCATTGAAAAAAGTTAAACACTCATCATTGAAATGTCCACTCTCACATTTGCAGAATTCCCTATACCCCTTCACTGCTTTATTTTTCTCCAAAAAGCTCACCACCATACAACATATTTTAATTATTTAATTGACTATCTTCCTCCATGAGAAATGTCAACTCCAGGAGGGCAGAGAGCCTTGCCCGCTATGCTATTTTGTTACCTGCCTAATTGCTACATAGCAGCGATTCCTGAATGAATGAGTGAACGATTTCCTTTCGAGCTGTTCTTCCTGATATTGTACCACGTAGATGCAACCAATTACACCTTCAGCATCTCCCAGAACCCTCAAGACAACCCCAGGGGATGGTTTTGTTCTTGTTAACTTTTACTTGGTAACAGAGAGGGGGTGTTTAGGACAGAAAGTTTAGCACCATCTGTCATTCTTATTTGTTTAGGGGATTATTTGTTTAATATCTGTCACTGAATTAAATTTCCCAGAGCGCAAAGCCCACTTGCCTCCAGTGTATCTATAGCACATAGCACGGGCCTGCAGATGGTAGCTGCTGATTCGATTCCGCTGAATGACCACACGGAAGGAACGTGTGCAGGGCCAACTTGAGGGCAACAGATGCTGCTGCTGAAAACGGCTGCCACTCACTGAAAATCGATGACATTGTAGCCTGCTTTGTCCCACAGAACTTCTTGTGATGATGGAATAGTCTATAAACCACACTGTTCAAATAATAGCCACCAGCAGGGGTCAAACACTGTTAGGTGCTGGGAATAAATAGAAAGATACACATAATGCCTGGAAGACAGTGGGGGATGCAACCCTTGAAATGTTACATGTGTGACACTGAATGTTTCAATGTTATTTAATTTATACAGCAGTGGAGATGAGCACATGTGGCTGCTGGGTTCTGTGTTGACTCGTATGATCTATGCTGCGTCATTAGCTCTCACAATATTCCTGCCAAGCGGTCAGTCTCAGCTCCGTTTCGTGGGCAAGGCAACGTGGACTCAGAAAGGTCCGGCAAACTCTAGTCAGTTCTCTTCCCGCTGTGTCTATCTGCGGCAATGCCCTGCCGAGAACAAGAACGTACAGGGCAGAAGAAGGCACAAAGCTGGGGAAAAAGATTTTCACCCACCTCATCATTTGTTAGAAAGCTGTTGTGATTATCACACCGTCCTGGCGTGGGCTCGGTTCTAAAACTTCTAATGTGTGTGATTTCACTTAGTCCTGATGACATACCTGCCGCTGTGCGTCTGTGTTGCGGACGAGGCAACATGCTTCAAAGGTCAAGGTGTTTGTGGATGCTCCTGCCTGTGTGCGGCGGAGGCACGAGCTGAATGCAGTGAGTTAGGGCTGATCGTTTCTCCCACTTCTTGTTTGTCTTAATTGAGTATTAGCTGAGGAAATAAACCTGATTCCACACTTGATGAAGCAAAAGAATTTGTTGCATTATGTAACCCTTAGCCTCCATTGTCTGTAAGGCTTAAGATCCTCAGCTGTGGGTATGATCGCCCCCTTCTGTCATTCTATGTGTACTGTAAGAAAATTACTAAAATGCAGCTGAGGAATATATATATATTTTTATGACACATGAACTCAATAAACATCTATTGAGCAGCAACTCTGTGTCAAGCACTGTGTTAAGTGCTGAAAAAAAGAAAAGAAAAAAAAAACCCTCAGCATTAAGATTAGTGGGGCAAGCAGATATTAATCAACTACATAAGTAAGTATAAAATATACTATGACAAATAATAAGTGTATAGAGCTGCAAAAAAGAGCAATGGAGATGACATTTGTATGAACTTAAAAAAAAAGCCAATGTACAGTTTCCTCCCGCCATTCTAATATGCAGGATGCTGACAATTCATTGTTCTTCATCATAGCTTAGGCATGGTTCTAGTCTGAAACTTTGCAGGCTTACACAAGTCTAGACTTCTCCCGACTGTACCCCACACCTTCACTCGAAACCCACCAACACGCAGAAGAAACCCCAGGAAATGCTTGCAGTCTTGGCGTTCTCAAGGCTGCAATCGGAGACTTCGCACAAATTAATCAGTCCCCTCAGAAGACACTTTCCCAAAGGCAGTGGCCCAGACCCTGTATTTCTTTGCAGTAGCCTATCCAGTTGTGAGTATTAAAAGGATTGTCTTCTCCAAGGGCTGTGAATGAGCTCCAGACACCTGCCGAATACGCACTGTGTCGTTGCCTCTCAATGCTGGATCCCGCCCAGGGCGACACAGAGGCTGTTTGGTGTCTGCATCAAGAAATGGCCTCAAACACTGTGCTGCATCCTCTCACACAGTCTTCCCTCTGCACCACCTGGCTGCCGGCACACCTCAGCCTTCCAGAAACTGTCTAACTTCAGAGAAGACATTGCAACATTTAGCCTCTCTCCATCTCCAGAGTCGCCGGAGGCAGCCTCACTCTGACGGAGGATGCAGGTGCCCCAGAAGTTCCCGGGCCTGACCTTCAGAGGCAGGGGTTTGCGCACGCCCGAACGTGGCCCCGTGACGGCTGATGTTTTGTCAGAGGGGTGGCAGCAAGGCCCATGAGAAGGAAGGTCTCCCCAGGGCTCTGTTCACCGCCCAGCTCCTGGCTGATGCAGGGCAGCCCTCAGCCCTCAGAATAGATGCATGCCCATTAGTTGGCCTGAAATAGAGTTCGTGGTGGGGTCAAAGAACAGAAGCGTGTTCCTGGACCGCTCACTGCTCAGTGTCAGAGGAGGCTGCCATCCAGTCCCGCACAGAATCCAATCCCTTGAAAGACATTCTCGCTCAGCTCAATCCTGTTTTCTTTGTTCTCGAATGTCAGAAGCCCGTACTCTCTGGCTTATGGACCCACATGCACAATCCCCTCCCCAAGGGTAGGGTCTTCTTTATTGCCCCGGAAATATGGCTGCTGTGCCTCTGCGATCACCTGCCCTCACCTCTGATGGATTAGTCAGAGGCTTCTGGCCGCCTCTGGGTGCCCTGGCTCGGTACCCACGTCCTCGGACCCGCTAGGAAGGTGGGAGTCACTGTCTCCTGAGTGCCTGTCAGCGACAAGGCCCTTGGCAGGATCCCAGGTTTCCTCGGCTGGTTCTTCAAGAAGCTGAGGCCATGAGGCTGTTCTTCCGGGTTAAGTAACTGGCATGAAGTGGTACCATGAGGGGGCGGGTGGGCTGGGGTCTAACCCAGCTCGGCGTGCAGAATGCTCTCTCCCGCCCTGGCAAGCCTGCCCGGCCTCGGACGCGGAGCTGTAATCCCCTCCTCCACGCCACCTCCTCCTCAGGAGGTTCCAGAAGGGCTCTGCCTCTCTCTGCCCATTGATCGGCTTCCTCCTCTCCACAAGACACGTGCCCTGCGGCCCCTGCCATCTCCATCCTTGTCCGCAGGGCTGGCCAGGCAGCAGGCACACGGGGAGAGGGGCACACTCTCGAGGGACCACAGGGGCATACACACTGTCCCTCACACCAGCCCACATTCACCCCTACCTCTCCCAGCAGCGGGCTGTGCCCAGGCAGGTGAATGGAGGCTGTGGCCCCAAGTTCTGCGGTCAGTGCAGCCGTGGAGGGAAGATGCGCCAACCAAGACCAAGGCCGAGGGTTTCAGTCAGCCTCCTGGACCCACGCTGTGGCCCACACGCCACCGACACTTGGTATGACCCCACCCAGGGCTGCAGCAGTGTGTGTCCTTAAGAAAAGCAGGACCACCCAGCGCTGACGGGAGGCAGAGGTGGATGGGAGCCCAGGTCTGTCTCACTCTGACGTCGGCCGTCAGTTAATCCACCCGAGCCCACTTTCCTCATCCACAGAGCGGGAATAATAAGGAACACCGCTACTCAGCATCGGGGGCCTTCCTGGAGGGGCGCTGTGGAGGACCTCTGGGCAAAAGGAGCTGGCTGCCCCCTCCGCTCCCCCACACCCCCTCAAGGCTGCCGTGTTGCATCCCACACCCGATGTTCACAGACGGCACCTGGGTGAGCGGGAGACAGTGGGTCTCTGCACACACCTGGGCTGCTGGCCAAGCTGGTGCCTCCGGGACTAACTCGGTGCTCGGCTTTGGCTTTAGGCTCTTCGCCCATGAGGCCTCCCTGGGAACGGGACCGGCGTCTGCTGGGCCACCTCGCGGGCTCCGATGGCTCACATTTCCTTTCCTCCCACAGCCCCCTGCCTGGCTCTCAGGCCTCGCCTTCCCTTCCCCCCCGCTGCAGAGGGGACTTTCACCCCACGGTCGCCCATGTCCACTTTCCATACCGGCCAGGAGCAGCTGATGGTTCTCAGAAAAAAAGAACAGAATGATGCCCAGGCCTGGGAGCCGTCCCCGGCCTGTCCTGCCTCGTGTCGCTGTCTGGTCCCCCCCCTGCTTCTCGGCTCCTTTCCTCTCGCAGGACCGTGTGCTCTCGGCCACACTCACGGTCCCTCTGTCGGGAACATTCCTCCCTGCCCCAACCAGTTCACTCTTGTGCGTTCTTCAGACCTTAATTCAGTCCTCATTTTCCCAGGAAATCTCTCTCCGAGCCCAGGTCGGACATGTGCATGTGACCAAGACCCGCCCTGGCTAACATTTATTACGATTTGAACGAAACGCTCATGGGGTTGTTTGATTAATGCCTTTCTCCCCCGGTGGCCTATAAGCTAAATGGAGGCAGGAAATGGCCAGGTTTTGCCCTGCACTGTATTCCCTGGTGCCCAGTGCAGGGCCAGGCCACAGAGGTGCTCATTAAGTAAGGATCTGTCCATTAAAGTGACTCAACGTTGCAGGTCTTTTCAAGCCTGAAGAGACAGCTGTACATTCACCCGATGACCACTGAGCGGCTGGAAATGTGTTCTGACAGTTGTCATAACTCACTATGCTAAAGAAGGCTCACCATTTGGCCTGAAAACTTATCATTCCCATCACTGCTTCAGCCGGTGATTCATGAAGGTATGAATCATCCCCGGAGCAGTGCAGGCACTTGGTCACGTGGCTAGAAAGAGGAGGCGACATCTCCCCTTAGTTAGAAGTGGTGAGTCCACAGACTCCTTCCTGCCCAAGTGCTCATTCACAGAAGCCTCGTTGGTGCCAGGCTCTGTCTGCACTCTGGGTGGGCAGGAGGGAGGGGAAGGAGAGGCAAGGGAGAATAACCGTAATGAAGACCTGGTCCCTGCCCTCAAGACCACGGAACCAGTCAGAGGTAGAGGCAGCTGAACACAGGAGCGCCTTCCACGCGCGGGCTCTCGGGAACGAGCCTGAAGACACACTCACCCTACCCTGCCCTCGTGGGGGTCACCCAGATCCCGAGGGCACTTCTAGAGCTGCCCTTCGCTTGTCCCCTAGGGCACATTATCCATTTTCTACAGTCATGGCTTCCTCAGGAATCCAGTCTTTATTACAAAGCAACCACTATTAACTCATGGCTCGTACATCTTTTTGAGAGGGAAATGAGGAATTCAGGAATAAGTTCTAGAAAAGGCGCTTTTGCCTTTTGGGACAGGGGAAGCGATTTTCATTTATGTCCTACACCAGATCCCTGTTACATATTGACCCTGTGTCCCAACAAGGTCATGAACTCCCAGACAAGTTCTGTTACATTTTTATGGAAAACTACATACAGGCAGTTGAAATCCAGACTCCTCAGGAGTGTGGTGTCCTTGAAAGAAAGCCGGAGCCACCCAAGGCTAGAGAGAGGCAGAGGTGGGATGCGAACCCTCACTTTACAGTTCTTGCCATGAGAAAAGCCCCAAACACCTCTACTTTTTAAAATTCTCACCTGAGGATATTTTTCTGTTTATCTTCAGGTAGAGTAGGAGGGAGAGAGAGGGAGAAAAAAGGAGAAAAAGAGAGAAACATCGATGTGAGAGGGACACGTGAGAGAGACACATCGACTGGTTGCCTCCTGCATGACTCCGACCAGGGCCGGGTACGAACCGCAACCGAGGTACATGCCCTTGACCAGAATCAAACCCGTGACACATGGGTCCATGGGCTGATGCTCTACCGCTGAGCCAACCTGGCCAGGGCAAAACACCTCTACTTTAAAGGAAATATACTTTGCTCTCTATTGTATCCTCACCACTCTTGGAATAGGATCTGGTAAACTGTAGGTGCTTCGTACATGCTTGGGATGGATAAAGGAAGCAACTTGTTGCAGAGGAGAGGATGTGGTGTTGAATGACAGGTTGTCCGGGTATGAATAAAATTAAGCCATTTTGCTTCTTAAGTCATCCATTTCCCTGGATATAAAATGAGGGGATAAATCACGTAAACTGAAAAATTCCTTTTAGTTATGTTTATGTATTTTTCTGATTTTGGAAATAAAATTTCAAAAATAAAGAATAAAAATAAAAAACGTATGTGGTGAATGCGTGTTACTTTCCTGATTTGGGATCCCTCCTTAACCAAAGTACCTACCACCCCCTTGTGCTGGGAAGTCCTAATTACAGGGTAAAAATCTCTATATCTATGTACCTTTATCTCTGTCTCTATATAATACCTCTCTCTGTCTCTATTTGTAATGACACAGACCCTGAAGGATACTCATTGGTTACTCAGACTTTATAATCAGAGGAACTATCTCTTCATTTCTATCCAGTACCCAATTCCCATTGCAAATTGGATCAGTGATATCAAGATTTGGGACAGGGTGTCCCACAGTACTTCTCTTGCTAATTGTGAGCCACCAACATAAATCAGTCCACTGTTAGCACTTATGACAAATAGCAGGTCAACAACAGTAAATTGCGCTCTGAAAATTGTTGCCATTCAAAGCTAGTCTGCGAGATTAGAAAGAGGACTGCTTATCAAATTAAAAAAGAACTCATTCTTGAAACGAGGGAAGGGGTGAGGGTCTTTGATGCTTGGTGGGAGGCTGGTTGCTTTGGGGAGAATGAAAAGGACTCCTCCCTGCTATTGTTTGCATTTATTTCGACTAAAGTGCATAGAGCAGCAGATTTTGCAACTGCTTCTGAAACTGATTATCTGTTTCATCTTCCAAACTCCTCCTAGAATAAAGTGGTCCGTTCAAAATCGATTCTCATTTCACCCTACACCCAGCTCATATCACAAAGTCACGGCGACAATGATAAGAACGTGCAGCCTGGCTTCATCTCAATTAGAAACCTACTACAGTGCCATAGGCCACCAGGTCTGCCCGCCCTGGAGAGAGACCACTGCACAGTCCAGCTGGTGACAATGACAGCAATGACAGCCTGAGCTGGGGAGTTCTATCTGCAGAGGCTGGAAGCGTTGGTTAGAAATGAACTTATTCAGAGCCCCTGCCTCAGGAGGTGTGCCCTCCATTTCCCGGAAAGGAGGAATCTTCCCACCAACTCTAAAACGCCTTCCCCAAGTTTATTACTGTCCACACCACTATAAATGCCACCGCAACGATTCCAGCCCCACGCGGGCCCGTCTCCGTCAGCAGAGGCTCAGCAACGGGGCTGGCTGGGAACCAGAAACCAAGTGGTCGCGTAGAATAGTAGGGGTTAGCTCTGTGGCCAGACGTGTCTGGGATTGAATTTTAGTGTAGTTTCCTAAGTGTGGGAACATGGGCAAAAGGCTTTTAATCTTTTCCAAAGCCTTGTTTTGTTTATATGAAACTAAGCAGGGATGGGAGGGCTGGGCAGGGGAGGGGAGAATTGGCTGCTTGGCGTGGTTTAAGCACTTGCCAATATGTCACCAGACCCTCGGACCTGGGTAGCTCCATTCCACAGATACTTTGTCCAAGATCACATACCTAGTCAGGGGCAGAATTTGAATTCGTTTGGCTCTACGAACTATACTCTTAGCCACCAAGCTACAGGCCTCTGACTTAGCAAACACAGGAAAACAGACACTAAAAGGGTGAAATCTCAGTTCTGCACTAACCCTCACCAGACTAAAGGGGGCCACCTGCATGCGCTGCGGTCAGACAGAGGCTGCAAAGGAACTGAGGTGAGTTTCTGAAGCTCCCAATGGGCCCAGGTGCTCAGACATTGCTTAGCGCTTTGGCCAGAGCCAGGTGTTCCCGACTTAGCTGCTCTGCATGGCGCACCTGTCAAAGTGCTGCTTTGACTGTAAAGACAACGAGAGACATTCTTGCTGAGCTGAGAGCGTCCACCTGGAGCTCCACGTGCTGTAGAGGTAACAGTGTCCTGCTCTCACTGGTGGGAGCCGGAGCTCAGCTTCTGTGCAAGTGAATCTCCTGGGGTCTTGTTAAAATGCAGATTCTGATTCGGCAGCTTTTCCATGGGCCTCGGGGTCTCTAACCCACTTCCTCAGGATTCAGAAGCTTCTGGCCCAGGGGCCACCCTTCAGAAAGCAACAACGTGGATCCCAGGCACCCTGGATTGGCAGGAGGAAGCCCAGGTAGGCCTGGAGAGGTCAGGGAGGCGCTGAGGAAGTGGGCCTGAGCAGGCTTCCGAAGGGAGCAGGGGGAAAGGAGGCACTGTGTGTTTGGGGGGTGTGGCCACAGAAACCATGGACAGCTGGGGAGATGCCTGGAGGGTCTGCTGAGCCAGCCTGGGTGGTGCTGTCTGGGGGTGAGGAGCGAGGTACAGGAGGGGGAGGAGGGCTGAGCTGGAGCTGGGGAGTCTCAACTTGGTGGTTCATGCTTTGGATGGGGTGGCAGTCCTGACTCCTGACGGAGGTGCGGCAGGGAGGCTGTCCCTCTCACATTTCCACACTCATCTCTGCAGGGAAAGCAGAGAGCAGCCTTGCACTGCAGACTCGCTGGGCACACCAGACTCATGAATAAAGATGCTGAGCCTCCCTGGGAGAGCCCTGCAGGTCTTCCCCAGAGCAGACGGCAGGGGAGGCCACGGTTGGGCAGGACACGCTGAGAAAGAACAGGTCCGCCAGCCCTAGGTGGTGGAGAGGGGACACCGGGGTCAGAGTGGGGGGTCTGCAGTGATACTTGGAGCACCAGATCATTTCTCTTCTCAATGCCTCAGTTTCTCTGCCTGTAAACCAGGAGACTGAACCAAATGGCTTCAGGTTCCTCATCCAGGTCTCAATTTCTGCGATTCCACCGTAAAGAATAGCAGATGCTTTCTGACTGTGGAAGCAGTCCCCAAATGCAAGGCCTGTTATGATGCTATGAACCCCTTCGAGAAGAGCCCTGGCCGACAGAAAGGCATTGTGAGCCGTAAATTCAAGCTACATCATCAGCTGACACTTTCAATAACTGTGTACAAAGGGGTAGGAAAAAAACAAGTGAAATTAATTCTAATAACATTTTATTTAACCCACTATATTCAAAATTCATCAAATTATTTTATTTCAACATGTAAACAATATTAGTTATCAATAAAATATTTTGCATTTTGGGGACTAAGTCTTTGCCATCAGTATGGATGTCATACTTATGACACCCCTCAATCCCCATCAGCCACATTCGGAGGGCCTGCAGCTTATGGCCACCATGGGGCACCCTGAAGCTCTGGATAGTGCGTCCAATGCAAAAGATTGTTTTAATTGCCCAAATCCTAGAAGTATAGGCCAGTGCCGTCAGTGACCCCCAGGCACATGCACACGCGACCGCTGTACATGTGGTCAGGGAAGCGGAGATCTGTGTGTTAGCCAGGAACGGGGTGAGCTCTGAGAGAGGCTGCAGCCTCCCAGGCCTGGACACCAGGTTTTCTTCCCACACTAGGCCTCCAGGCCAGTGAGTGGCCAGGCACTCCAGCCTGTGTGTGGAGCTTGGAACAGTTGCATGGATCCAGCTTCCATGGCCACCATTGGAACCCTCACACCTTGGTAACGTCTATCTCCTCCAAACCCTGGCCTGTGTTTCCCCTTCCCAGGCGCCATTGGCCAAGCAGTGCCCCAGTACTCACGCTGGCTTTGAACACGGTTTCTGAAATGTTGCTCTGAAGAGGGCTTCTCTTCAGCAAATCTGGACCCCTCCGAAAAACGTCGGTATTTTTTTTTTCCCCTTCTCTGAGAAGAAATAGGGGAGACAGCTTGGCTTAGGGAAATGAATGCGTGACTGTGTGAAACCCTGACTCCATGTCTAAAGGGGCCACATGGCCTTGAGCAGAGCACTTTGTTTCTGTGCCTCAGTTTCCACTGGGTGTGAAGAGACCAGTGTCCGGTGTGATTGATGCACTAGCTCATCTAAGCATTTTGTACACTGCCGGGGAATAGGAAAAAAGAAGCTTCCATCTCCTCCTCTTGTCCTCAGGCCCATAGATGTGTGTTTTTTTTAAAAACTCATCTTTATTGTTGAATGTATTACAGACAACCCCTCTTTTTCCACCATTGACCCCCTCCTCCCCAACCCCGCCCCCCTCCAGCCTTCCCCACACTATTGTCGGTGTCCATTGGTTATGCATACATGCACAGAAGTTCTTTGCTTTATCTCATCCTGCCCTCCCTCCCCCCTTCCCTTTGAGGTTCATCAGTCTAACAACCAATTTGTACTTCTTAATTCCTTCATCTTTTCACCCATCCCCCCAGCCCTGTCCATCTAGCAAGCAACAAAAAGCTCTCAGTATCTATGAGTCTGTTTCTGTTCTGCTTGCTCATTTTGTTTGTAGATTCAATTGTTGATAGATATGTATTAATTGCCTTTTTTTTTTGTTCACATTTTTGTTCTTCTCCTTCAAGAAGACCCTTCAACATTTCATATAATACTAGTTTGGTGGTGATGAACTCCTTTAGCTTTTTCTTGTCTGGGAAACTCTTCATTGTCCATTGATTTTAAATGAGAGCTTTGCAGGATAGAGTCATCTTGGTTGTAGGTCATCGCTTTTCATCACCTTGAATATCTCTTGCCATTCCTTTCTGGCCTGCAAAGTTTCTTTTGAGAAATCGGGTGACAATCTTATGGGAGCTCCTTTGTAGGTAATGAACTGCTTTTCTCTTGCTGCTTTGAAGATTTTCTCTTTGTATTTAACCTTTGGCATTTTTTTGTTTTTTTTTTTTTTCCTAGCAAAATATATTTTTAACTTTTTTTCCCCAATTTTTATGAATTTATTTTTGTTACAGATGTTCCCCCCCCCCGACACCTTCCTCCATATATCCTACCCCCTCACCCCCCTACCATTGTTGTCTATGCTAACCTTTGGTATTTTGATAATGATGTGTCTTGGTGTGGTCCTCTTGGGGTTCATCTTGTTTAGGACTCTCTGTGCTTCCTGGACTTATATGTCTGTTTTCTTCACCAAGTTAGGAAAGTTTTCTGTCATTAGTGTTTCAAATAGATTTTCAATTTCTTGTTCTCTCTCTTCTCCTGGCACCCCCAAGATGCAAATGTTGGCATGCTTGAAGTTGTCCCAGAGGCTCCTTATAGTATCCTCATTTTTTGGCATTCTTTTTTCTTTTTGCTGTTCTGATTGGGTGTTTTTGGCTTCTTTATATTCCAAATTGATGGTTTCCTCTTGGCTTTACCTACTCTATTATTGATTCTCTGTAAATTATCCTTTATTTCAGTTAGTGCACCCTTCATTTCTGACTGGTCCTTTTTTATGGTGTTGATGTTCTCACTAAGTTCCTTGGAGGTCTCTTTAAGCTCCATGAAGGTCTCACTAAGTCCCTTGAATGCCTCACCAAGTTCCTTGAGCAACTTTATAACCAGTGTTTTGAACTCTGCATCTGATTGATTGCTTATCTCCATTTTGTTCAATTCTTTTCCTGGAGTTTTGTTCTTTTCTCTCATTTGGGACATGTTTCTTTGTCTCCTCATTTTGGCTGCTTCCCTGTGATTGTTTCTATGTATTAGGTAGAGTTGCTATGTCTCCTAGGCTTTGTAGGGTGGCCTATTGTTGTAAGTGTCTTGTAGGATCCAGTGGCACATCCTCCCCCATCACCCCAGCTGGGCCCTCAGAGTGCACCTCTAGTGTGGACTGTACACTCTACTGTTGTAATTGAGTCTTGATTGCTTTTGGCATTCCAATGGGAGGAATTTACTCAGGCTGATAAGCTATAAGGACTGGCTGTGCCCACTGACCACTGGCCTCTGACTACCTTGGAGGAGCAGCTGTGTAGGGCCCACCACACAGAGCAAGACTTACTTCAGCAGGGCTCTGGTACCCACTGAGTCTGCTCATTGAGTGTGTTACTTGTGGAGGTGGTTGGATGGTAGTGTTTTGTTTTGTTTTGTTTTGTTTTTTATCCTCACCCAAGGACATTTTTCCATTTTTTGTTCAGATAGAGTGGGAAGGAGAGAGAGAGAAAAAAAAAATCAACGTGAAAGGGACACATCGAGTGGCTGCCACCCGCACGGCCAACCAGGGCTGGGGTCAAACTGCAACCGAGGTACATGCCCTTAGCGGGAACCGAACCCGGGTCTCTCTGGACCGTAGGCTGATGCTCTAACTGCTGAGTAAAACTGGCCAGGGTGGGTGGTAGTGTTTTGATGTGGTCTGAAGCTGTCCACTGGGTGTGCTGGCTCTGGGGCAAGGTCAGCCTCCACCTGTGTTCTTCCTGTGGTCACCAGGCTTAAGCTACAAAGTCATCTGCAGATGGCTGCTTCTTGTGCTGGGCTTGGAGGTGCCCAGGCAAAGGCAAGTTGTGAACCAAGGCTGGCTGCTTCTAGTGCCAGGCCTGGGGCCACTTAACAAGAGGTATGGAGCTCGCTGAGACCAGATGCTGCTTGTTTGAGAGATTTTAGGAAACTCTGAAGCAGGATCCAAGACAGGCCAATCCTATGGTAAAGCCTTTGGAACAGCTGGGGTGGGCCTGAAAGCTGGGTGGGGCGGGGCCTCAGGGAATCACCAGGGCGGGGCTACCAGTGTGAGCCAGGTTGCTGGAGTCCCAGATATGGCTTCCATCTGCTGCCCCAGGGAAGGGCTCACCAAAGCAACATCAGCCTCCGCCAGCACGTCTGTCCAGGAGAAAGCTGCCTCTCCAGCCATCGTCCCGAGGCCAAACAGCTTGGTTTTTGCCAGCATGTCTGTGGCGCCCCTCAAGCTGCCTCCCCTTCACGCCAAGAGGGAGCAGGTGCAAGTAAGTCCGTGTGTGAGCCCTTTATGAGGAGCTGCCTGGGGTTCCAGAAGCCTCAGCCTCCCTGAGCCTCAGTTCCTGCTGGTTTTACAGCCAGAAGTTATGGGGATTCTCTTCCTGGCACTGGGACCCTGAGCTGAGTTGCCTGGTGTGGGACGGGGACCCCTCAGTCCTCAAGGAGGACCTTCCCAGTCGAGATGTCCCCCTGATTTTCATCCGCCACCCGTGGGTGTGGGTCCAGCCTATCCGCCTCGCCCCTCTTCCCAGTCTCCCTGTGGCTGCTTCTTATTTCCATAGTTGTAGGACTTCCGTTCAGCTTGATGTCAGGTGGTCCTGCATGATGGATGTGTTGTGGTTTTGTTGTAATTTTGATGTGGTTGTGGGAGGAGGCGAGACCACGTTTACCTACCCGCCATCCTGACCGAAGTCCGCGGATGTGTTTTGGGGTCCACATTACAATTTGTGCCATCTCTAAAAATAAGGTACCTCTGTCCTGTTGAAGTGTAACTGAGCAAACATTGATTCACACCCATGTGCTAGACATTGTTTTAAGTCCTTTTACAAGATTTTTTTTTATCCTCACCTGAGGACATTTTTGCATTTATCTTCAGATAGAGCGGGAGGGGGGGGAGAAACAGAGAGAAACATCGATGTGGTTGCCATCCACACGACCCCAACTGGGGTCGGGGACAAACTGCAACCGAGGTACGTACCCTTGCGGGAACCAAACCCAGGACTCTCTGGTCCACAGGCCGATGCTCTAACCACTGAGCAAAACCCGGCCAGGGCGTTTTGCAAGTTTTAACTTAACTCTTACAACACTCCTAAGAGGTGGAGCTCATAAATGAGGAAACAGGCACAGAGAGGTAAAGTCACTTTCTCAAGGTCACACAATTGATGGCAGAGCTGAGATGTGACCTTGGGAAATCTACCTGCGCAGCCTTGGTGCCGATCTGTTTTCTCTCACTTATTTATACCAGAGCCTCCCAGAGGAAGGGGCATTTGACCCTAAGCGCCAAAGACAAGCAACTTAAACCAGGGCAGAAGGTTTTAGGGCAGCCATAATGATGACCTGAACCTAGATCCTGCCACCACAAACCCCATCAGCAGACGTTTATGAATTTTTACATGTTGCCTGCCACCTGTTATTAGCCATCCGGCAGCTTCCCTGCCGCCCACAGCTTTCTGTCGGGATTCTATTTTCTGGATTGTCATTCCCAGCAGGCGTCTGAGATTCCTGGCTCGGCACCAGAGTCCTGACTCTAATCTCTGGAGTGTCCTTCTGGTGGCCACACACCGAGCTTTTCAGCTCAAGTCCCTCCTGTGGACCCTTCCCTTCCCTGGGGCACCCGTGGGTGCAGCACCCACAGGGGCACTGAATTCCACCGCTTGTTGCTAAGCAGCTGGTGCTCTCTGAGAAAACCCTCATGGTGACAAAAACAAACCCTACTGTGCCCAGAGCTGTGTGTGTGTGTGTGTGTGTGTGTGTGTGTGTGTGTGTGAGGGAGAGAGAGAGAGAGATGGAGCTCACTTTGCCCTGCAGCAGGACCCCAGGACTACAGAAGAACAGACTGAAAGGGGGTGGGATGAAGTCACGTCACTCAAAGCAGGGAGGTAACCATTTCCTCTTCTTTGGTAGTTCTGTTCCCAGCAAAACAGAAACACGTATACAGAAACACCTGTCTTCCTCCTCTCTGAGCCTTTCCCGGAGCACTCCATTCTTGCTCGCTGATCCCACTTTCCAAGCAGAAGAGAGATGACGGTTTGGGGTGAGATGAAGGGGGCCCCGGTGGATCTTTGCCTGGGACTCATTTTCCCCATGTATGCATCCCCGGCCTGTTGCTCCTGAACAATGTGTTGAGAAGTCCCCAAATGCAAAGGCTGGGAGAGGGAGACAGAGCCCAGACTGCCCTCTCTCCAGGTCAACTGCAATACAAAGCCGGGCTCTAGTCTTGTTGATTCTTTACAGAATGTGTGGGGCCCAGTGCAAAATGAAAATGTGGGGCCCCTGTTAAAAAATGATCAAGAATTTGAAGATGACAACATCAGGACATTAAACCAAGTGCAGGGCCCTTCTGAGAGCTGGCCCTGCGACCTGTGTCTAAGCTGATGTCAGAAAGAGCTAGTACATATGCTGACCGAATCCGTCACTTCTCGGCTGAAAGCTCTTTGAAGCCCTCCCCACCATGCCTCCACAACCCTCCAATTAAAGCCACCCTGCTTAGCCCAGTCACGCAAGGCCCTTAGGGACCCGGGTCCTATAAACCTCTCTAGCGTCATTTCCCAGCCCACCCTTCGGGCACTCCATGCCTGCACTGATTTGCTGCAAACCACACATTTCTCTTTGTGCCTTGCTACTTCCCAGGTACCTTAATTTTTTTTGTTGCAATAGTAAATGGGATTGTTTTTTTGGTTTCCCTTTCTGAATGTTCATTATTGGTGTGTAAGAATGCCGTTGATTTCAGGATGTTAATTATGTATCTTGCTACTTTGCCAAATTCATTTATGAAGTCTAGTCGTTTTTTGATCAAGTCTTTAGGGTTTTCTATGTATCATGTCATCTGCGAATAATGAGAGTCTCACTTCCTCCTTTCCAATTTGGGTGCCTTTTATTTTTTTCTTCTTTTCTGATAGTTGTGGCCAAGACTTCCAGTACTGTGTTGAATAAGAGAGGCAAAAGTGGACATCCCTATCTTGTTCTTACGGGAAATGCTTTTTGTTTTCTCCCATTGAATATGTTGTTTGCTGTAGGTGTTTCATATATGGTCTTTATTATGTTGAGATATGATCCCTGCCCCCTGCTACTTCCCATTAGGCCTTTGTCATTCAGCTCAAGGGTCACCTCCTCTGGGCTGTCTTCCAGACTGCTCTTTCCTTTCAACCCCAGAGCCCACACTCTCTAATACCTGTGCTTCTCCTGTGAGTGATGCCAGACCCCTGCCTGTGTCGATGTGTTCTCATCATCGTACTGATCTGTTTACACGCCGGCCCCCAACTCTGCTATGAGGTCCCAGAGGGAAGGGCCACGACTGACTCAGTTCTATATCCCCTGTGCCTGGAGCACAGTGGGTAACCCAGCCAATAGTTCTGGATCAACTTCAGAGGTGAAGACCTCTACCAGGTCTCTCATATACAGTTCTTTTCTTATTTTATATTAAATTATTCAAGAGACATTTTTTTACATGCTGATTTCCACATTTCTTTCACAGTTCTCCTCTGAAGAGTGATCTTTTTGATGGAAATTCAGTGTTGATATTTTTAAAGAAGTGCTTTTATTTTCATTTAGTGAAAGTAGCAATTTTTTTTCTGACTAGAAAAATAAAACCCATTTATAAAGAAAAAATTAAGACATAGCAATTAAGGACTAATTATCCAAAAACCTACTAATTATAGAAAGCCATTATTAACAGTAACATTGTTCATTCATTGATTCAACAAGTATTTATTGAACATTGACTATGGTTCATATATGGGGGATACAGCAGGGACTCATACCCACAAGAAGCCTTTTCTTCATTCTAGTCATTGATTATGCATGTGCCTAGCTATGATTCTGCACACACATGTACACACAAGCATGTATATTTACAATGTTCTAACTGTTTATTCATTTAGTGATATCTCACAAAAATATTTTCATGTCACTGGCTTTAAATGTATGGCCCTCTTTGTTATGGCTGATGTATTTCAAAATTTATTTAACAAAATCTTAACTTTTACATGATTGTTTAAAACTTCATTGTTATCAATACTTCTGTGAAATATTTTTATTCATAAAATGGTTCTGGTTATCTCCTAAATTCAATTGCTAGTGAAAGTATACACATTTTAATTTTGATGCATATTTGCAAATGGAACTCCAGTAGTTAGAGCGCTTGCTTGTCCTGCATCCTTGACAAGTTTGCCTGTTAGAACTCCACCTAATCTCTCCTCTGATGAAGAAATATGATACCATGTATTTATCTAAGTGTTTTTGCATTTCTCTGGTTTCTAGTGAGGTTAAATATCTTTTGTATTTTTTGGGGGGAAGTGGAAGTCATAAGTAAGCTTGATTATAATTTTTTTTTTTCTGTACAGAGGTTTAAATTTTTTTTTTTTAATCCTCACCTGAGGACATTTTTCCATTTTTTTGTTCAGGTAGAGCGGGAGAGAGAGAGAGGAACAGAAAGAGAGAGAGAAACATCGATGTGAAAGGACCACATCGAGTGGCTGCCACCCGCACAACCGACCAGGGCCGGGGACAAACTGCAACCGAGGTACGTGCCCTTAGCGGGAACTGAACCCGGGTCTCTCAGGACCGCAGGCCGACGCTCCAACCGCTGAGCCAAATCGGCCAGGGCCAGAGGTTTAAATTTTTAGGTCAAGTACATCAGTATTTTTTCCAAATGGATTCTGGTTTTTGTATCATACTTTGAAAGGCCTTCCCCACACTGAGATTCAAAATATCCCCTTATATTTTCTTCCTCTCTCTCTCTTTCTCTCTGTCTCTCTCACACACACACCCCTCTGAATATTCACATATATTTTTAAAACATAACAAATAGAAAATTGTTACATGATTTAATGAAGAATCCATTTTTTTTCCTTACTGGCTTGAAATGCCACATTCACGCCTTGTCCTGGAGGTCTATGTTTAAACTTGTTCTCTTTCATTAGCTGTCAGTCTATTCCTCTGTCAATAGCATAATGGCTTAATTACTGCAAGCTTGTAATATATTTGAATACGTGGCAAGTGTCCCTTCCACTCTTCTTCTTTTTTTTTTTTTTTAAATCCTCACCTGAGGCTATTTTTCTATTTATCATCAGATAGAGGGGGAAGGAAGGAGAGAGAGAGAGAGAGAGAGAGAGAAACATCAATGTGAGAGACACATCGACTGGCTGCCTCCTGCACGACCCCGACCAGGGCCAGGGATGAACCGCAACCAAGGTACATGCCCTTGATTGGAATTGAACCTGCGACTCATTGGCTGACGCTCTAACCACTGAGCACCAGCCAGGGCCCTTCCACACTTCTTTTGATTATTATTAAAAATATATTCTCCCCGAGAAACTTCAAAATAATTAAGTCAAGTCACAAAACAAGCCAGCAGAGCAACACTCAATGAGATTGTGATAGAGATTGCTGTGAGCTGTTCCTTTCATTTAGGGAAAGCGGGCATCTCTGCAAAACTCAGCCATCCTATCCAAGAACTGAGACTGTCCATTTGAGTATCTATGTCTGCCCAACTGATCAGGCTGGACGGGAACAGCCGTCGCCCTTTCTCACAGAGCTTTGTGTCCTGAAACTCTGGATGCAGGCTTTGTGCCTTCCAAATGGGCCAAGAGGGACCGGGGGTCAGACTTCCCAGTGGCAGCGTATGCCCACTGCCAGGTAAGTCAAGTGTGTTGCACTCGGAGGGGCTCACCCAGAGATTTAGGGATTTAGGGAAATTCTGTCCCAGGAGTAAATATGTCTTTCTCTGGAGGAATTGCCACAGCCCAGAACTTAGTAGGGCGACCTGAGGGTCCTTTCTGGGTGCACCTCCCAGGGTAGATGCTTTGTTCGGGCTTCTCCTTGCATCTCCTCACCACTCCTGGAGGTGGGTGGTGGTGCCATGTAGCGGGGAGGAGCTGAGAGTTCACTGACCTGCCCCCGGCCAGGTAGCTAATGCTCTCAGATGGGATCCTGGATCTGCTGGCCTCCAAGCCTGTCACTAAACCACCCTGAGCACTGAGGGACCTAACACCAGCCTGCAAACCCGCCTGGAGGTGGGTGGAGACAGAGGGAAGACAGCTAGGGAGTCTCAGGCTGGAAGCCCGGGAAGGGTCCGGGTGGGGCAGATCCCCAAGGCAAGTGCAGAGACAGAACACGGCCTGGGGCTCCAAAGCTTCACCTGACTCTGAGCCCCGGGCGGAAGGCAGACATTTTCTCTGTCTGGAGCAGCCAGGAGTTTTGAAGTTCAGACAAGAAAGAGCCAAGGCTCTGTGACTGTGGGGGAGGCAGGATGAAACGGGTGGGGGCAGGAGAGAGCAGGGGACGCGAAGAAAGGGGGCTGTGTCTTCCAGCAGCTGAAAGCAGGTGGCGGAGAGAGCCTGCTCCTGAGCCCACGCTCCTCAAGACTCTGGCAGGACCGCAGAGCAGGCGAGAGGCAGAGCCCCTCCCCAAGTCCAGGTGCGGCCTGCCAGCGCCCGGTGCCTTCTCCTGCGAACCCCTCCGAGTTCAAGGACCTTAGATGTAGAGAGTAAGGTCCCATGGCATCCAGTGATGGGCAGCCAGCGTCCAGTGCCTTCTCCTGCGAACCCTTCCAAGTTCAAGACCTTAGATGTAGAGAGTAAGATCCCATGGCATCCAGTGATGGGCAGCCAGCGTCCAGTGCCTTCTCCTGCGAACCCCTCCGAGTTCAAGGACCTTAGATGTAGAGAGTAAGATCCCATGGCACCCAGTGATGGGCAGCCAGCGTCCAGTGCCTTCTCCAGCGAACCCTTCTAAGCTCAAGGACGTTAGATGTAGAGAGTAAGTCCCCCTGGCTCCCCAGAAATGGGCATCCTGCTGGAAGAGCTGTGGACTTGGATCTTTTCTTTTAACACCACTTAAAAGGACATGTTCCCACAAACTGGAGTCCATATCCTAACGCTCAGATCCTGTAATCCTCACAAATCTCTTCTCTCTCTGAAAAAAATGACTTCCCCACACTCCTGCATTTAATCACCATCCAAGGCACTGAGGGAGATCTTTCTAAAACACAGATTTTACAACATTATTTCACTCTTTAACAGCTTTTCTATTTCTTCTTGCCCAGAGGAAACAGGGTAGACTCTGGGCCTTCGAAATGGAGCACTGATCACTCATCACACCCCCCTCCACTATGCAAGATGCCAGACCTACTGAATTATTTGTTTTTATTTAAATTCTCCATATGCCTCCAATGCTAGGTTAATTGAACAAACTTTAGACATCCAATGTGTCAGACATGGTGTTGGACCCAGATGAATACGGACAATACAGTTGCTGCTCTCAACAGCTCTCACTTCGTTATGCTTCTGCTTACTTGGGCTAGAACCTCTATCCTGGATTCGGGCTTTTTTAACCTTTTCTGTTTACTTCTCTTGGGCTCCTTCTTCTATTGTGTCTTATTTTACAGCTGTATGTCTGCCCTGCTAGACTCTGGTACATGACCAAGGGGGAAAGGCCATCTCTTGTCTATCTTTGACCCCTCAAAGCACAGAGCAGGGCACAGAATACCCTAGTGAGTCCTTGAAGCAGTTACAGACTTGTGTGCATGTACAGACATCTGAGTGTTTGAGGTATCCTCGTGTTATCTCCTGAGCAGTGCTGAGGGAGCCGCAGCGGTGGTGTACTGGAAGGGGCCAAGTGTGGAATCACATGGGCCTGGGTTTGCGTTCTGGCTATGATGCTGTTCAGATGCAGTGTTGTTGAAATGAAGGTGGAGCTCCTGGGATAGGCCAGGAAGAGTAGGCTTTGGATAAAATAGCCTTTATTGCTGCTTAAAAGCCTTGGGGCTGACCCCATGCCGAGTCTCTGCAGCAGGCATGTTGGACCCGCAGGCCCTGGCAATGGTCAGACCCAGTGCGAAGTGGCCATGATTCTACATCGTGTGAATAAATTAATGAATCTTCCCAGTGCCTCTTCTGAGAATCATAATGAAGCTTCTTGCCAGTGACATATTTTTTTCCTGGTGTCCTGGGATTGTGACCAATGCCCCAAACTGGAACCCGGAGGTGCTAAGCATCGCTCGTTCTAACTTCAGAGAGCTGCTGGGAGCTGGAGCCAGCCCTCTGCCAATGGGGTTTACCAAAGAGTGCTAATTCCAGAACCAGCCCTGCATCCAATCAGCATCTACCCCAAGCAGACAGTCAATTAATAATCACTTCTATTTCTTTAGTTTTTTTGTGTGTGTATTTTTTTTATCCTCACCCGAGGACATTTTTCCATTTTTTGTTCAGGTAGAGTGGGAGGAAGAGAGAGGAAGAGAGAGAAAGAAAGAGAAAAACATTGATGTGAAAGGGACACATCGAGTGGCTGCCACCCACACGACCCAACCAGGGCCGGGGACAAACTGCAACCGAGGTACATGCCCTTAGCGGGAAATGAACCCGGGTCTCTCTGTACTGCAGGCCGACGCTTCAACCACTGAGCCAAATTGGCCAGGGCTAGAGTTTTTTATTTTATTTAAACAATCAACTGTTTAATGTATCTGGGGTTTATTTAAAGTCTACTGAAGGAAAAGGACGTGAATTTCTTTTCCATTCTCCCTACAAAAACCAAGCAGATGTCCTAGCAGCCCTTACTCTATGGTGGTATCTTATCATGGACTACATCTTATATACACTAGGGGTCTTCTTCTGACCTAATCGTGCCAGTTTTTTGTTGGGGCATCAGTACTACACTGTTTTAACTACTGAAGTTATAAAACATGTCTCAATATCTAATAGAACAAGTATCCCATTTACTTATAAGTCAGCTGCTCTTAGATATTTATACTTTCAAGCGGACATCAGAATCATTTAAAATTGACATTATTGACACCTAGAACTAATTACAAAATAATTGATGTTTTTATAATATGTCATTTTGTTATCCCGAAACATGGTATTTCTCTCCATTTGCTTAAGTCTTCTTTTCTGTCCCTCAATAAAGTTTTCTTCACATCAGTCCTATGCTTTTTTCCTAAAGGTATTTTCTAGGTATTTTATTTTATTGCTGTTATAAGTGTTATCTTTTTCTAATCTGTTTTGATTAATTATTGATGGTATCAAGGAAAGGTAATGACTGTTATATATTTAACTTATATTTAGTAGTTTAAGATTAATCATTATTAATCAAAATTTTTTTCTGTTGATTCTCCTGGAATCTTGGAAGATACATGGTCCTTCAATAATGATAAATATATTTTTTAATTTCTTCTTTTTTTTAATCCTCACCCAAGGATATTTTCCTATTTATCTTCAGATAGAGTGGGAGGGAGGGAGAGAGAGAGAAACATCAACGTGAGAGGACACGTCGACTGGTTGCCTCCTGCAAGACCCTGACCAGGGTTGGGGATGAACTGCAAGTGACGTACATGCTCTTGACCAGACTTGAACCCACAACTCGTTAGTCTGAAGGCTGATGCTCTAACTGCTGAGCCAAATGGAGGAGAATTTCTACAGCAAAAATAAGTAACAGGGCTCAAGGTCAAAGATCAAGGTGTCCCTTCAGTCTACATTTTAATAAATGTTTATTGTTAAGGACTGTGATGCCAATGTGGATTGAAGATAACGCCCATTAAAAAATTTCTCTCCGTTATTGGATATTAAAGTTTTTTTTTTTTTTTTCACTTTTAGAGAAGCTGTCGTTTTTAAATGCATCTATCCAAATTATTGTGTTTAAAAAAATATTGATATTGCTCTGGCTGGTTTGGCTTAGCAATTAGAGTGTTGGCCTGCAGACGGAAGGGTAGAGGACTTGATTCCCATTTATGGGCACATGCCTGGGTTGCAGGTTTGACCCCTGACCCCAGTGGGGGTCACGCAGGAGGAAATCAATTGATGTCTCTCTCTCACATGGATGCTTCTCTCTCTCTCTCCCTCTCTCCTTTCACTCTATCTAAAAATCAATGGAAAATGTCCTCGGGTGAGGATTAACAACAAAAAATAAATAAAAGATAATATTGGTATTATTATATTATAAGTATGTGTAGTTTTCTTAATGCTGAACTATCCTTAAACTATCCTGGGGTGGGGGGAAATAACTTGATTGTGGTGAACGATTGTTTTAATATGCTTTAAATATGGATTGCTAGGATTCCTTGAAGATGTTTCTATCTGTGTTCAGAAGTAAGATGGGTGCTAGATGAAGAGATGAGTTGAAAGAAGGCTGACTGCCTTGGGATGCGTCTGGGGCTGACTTCTGTGATGAAGGGGGCACGAGGGGACAAGAAAGGGACCCAGAGGAATTGCGGAGAATGAGTGAAGGCATGAGGCAAGCTGCACCTGTTCGGATTATCTTCTTGCCTTGTAGCTTTCCGGCCTTCCCAGCTATCCAGCAGAATCCAGTCTACAAACCAGCAGCTTCCCCAGAAACTGCTGATTTGTACTGAGTTGGCTCTCAAGTGAGATTCCCTCACTGAGGCGCTGGATATTGTTTTAAGATCTCTATCCCTCATCGGGTTTATATCTTGTATATAAAAAATGACCAAACTGTTCATGACTCACAATTATGTAACACAAGCCCATTGTAATTTTCTTGTTAGCTTGCCTTATTCTACTTATTAGCATTTGATTACACAAATATTCTCTTATGATTTTATTATGCCTAGATGTGAGAGAATTATAATTGCATTCCTTAGAACAATGTAAAATTCAAACTAGTTTTCCCCAGTGGGTTTAAATTGAGAAGTTTTACTTTTGTTTTTCTGAATTTATCAGTGGTTACTCTCTGTGCTTTTTTTTTTTTTTTTACATCGATGTGAAAGGGACACATCGTGTAGCTGCCACCCGCACAACCCAACCAGGGCCGGGGACAAACTGCAACCTGGGTACTCGCCCCTAGCGGGAACCGAACCCGGGGCTCTCTGGACTGCAGGCCGATGCTCTAACCGCTGAGCCAAACTGGCCAGGGCTCTCTGTGCTTTTTTCCCACAGGCAAGATTGTGTGATCCTTGTTATTTATTTATTTATTTTTTACCACATACCCTCTTAGATTTCTGAGGCTTGAAATCTATTTGTAATGCCAATAGATAAAAGACAATAGTGTGTGTGAAATTGTTTTCCTCAAAAGATAATATCATGACTAGCATATTGTCCCCCTACTGGCTCATTTCTCCACGGAAGCAAAGAAGACTGCATTCTGTGGTGTCCCTTGGTTTTAATTAGAGGCTTGGTCCATGGGTGAGGGATCCTAGGCTGGAGTGACAGTTGTCCATCCTAAAAACATTTATTGGGGGACAACACAATGGGGCTCAGCTGATCTCCCCCTGAGAGAATGCAGGGCCACACCCATCTTTCACCTGGATTACTGCTGCCTCCAGCTTGACCCTCTCATTTTGCCAATCCATTGTCCACGTGTGGCAGAATGAACTACTCACGGAGGGACCCTGTTGACCTCTCCAGGTTCATCTCCTTTTTTTTTTTTTTAATCCTCACCCGAGGACATTTTTCCATTTTTTGTACAGACAGAGTGGGAGGGAGAGAGAGGAAGAGAGAGAGAGGGAAACATCGATGTGAAAGGGACACATCGAGTGGCTGCCACCCGCACGACCAACCAGGGCTGGGGACAAACTGCAACTGAGGTACATGCCCTTAGCGGGAACCGAACCCGGGTCTCTCCGGACCGCAGGCGGATGCTCTAACCACTGAGACAAACTGGCCAGGGCCAGGTTCATCTCCTTTATACAGCGGTGCCCTTCCTGTCTGGTCAACACTTCTTGCTCCAGCAAAGTGAACTTTTGTGCTTCCCAATGTGTGACAGGTAGTTTTCACCTCCGTCTTCCCCATGGTGGAAAAGGGTAGCTTTCCTCTGACATGGATACTCGCATAGCTTCCACCCTGACTCTTTCCTGCCCCCTAGCATTTTCCTACACACCCTCTGGGACTCAGCTCATAAAGGAAGCTTGAACTGAGAGTTAGGTTGAGTGTCCTTCCTCCATGCCTGTTAACATCCTAACATCCTATACAGGACTCCAGAGTGGCACTAAAAATGCTGTTGTGGTCACCTAGCATAGCCCTTTGACATCCCTAGGGGATCTGGAGAGTAGGGCCTATATCTCATTTTTTTTTAAGAGTGACACTAACTCATCTTTGAATCTCATATGTAGTACAATTCCTGGTCATAGTAGGTGTCCAATAAATCTTTAGTCAGTGAATGGATGAATTATCCTCATTTCATGAGTGGGGGAAGGCAGGAAATGGAGCACTGGATGGGAGTTGGGACATGATGTTCTAATATTGTGGCCTGGTTACTCTACTTCCCTGCCTATGAGGGAAAAGTTCTACCTGCAAATCTCCCTGACTGAGCACATCGAAGTCTAGTACCCAAACTTTTCCACCAGTGTAGCCTTAAGAGAATACCTGGGGCCTCAGTAGACTATGGCATGGCTGCTGAATTTGAAGTTTCACGTTTTATTTAACAATTACATAACATTTGTATAATACTCTCTAAAATGGGTTAAAATGGAAACATGTAACCCAATTGCCCATTGACAGAGAAATAGATAAAGAAAATGTGGTATATACATACAACAAATATTATTCTGCCTTTAAAAAGATGGAAATTCACCTGGCCAGTATGGCTCAGTGGTCAAATGACCTCTGCACTGAGAGGTCACTGGTTTGATTCCCGGTCAAGGCACATGCCCGAGTTGTGGCTTGATTCCCAGTAAGGGGTATGCAGGAGGCAGCTAATTAATGTTTCTTTCTCATTGGTGATTCTATCTATCTCTCCTTCTCCCTTCCCTCTTCTAAAAAAAAGAAAAAGAAAAAGAAAAAGAAGGAAATCCTACCCAATGCAATAACATAGATGGGCCTAGAAGATTAAAATGAAATAAGTCAATCACAAAACAAATACTGAATGATTCCACTTATATGATGTATCTAGAACAGTCAAATTTATAGATGCTGTAAATAGAATGGTGGTTGCCAGGGGATGGAGGAGGGGGCATTTGGGAGTTTTTTTAATGGTTATAAAGTCACAGTTACACAAGAAGAATAAGTTCTAGCGATGTCTTACAATATAGTGCCTACAACTAACAATATGGTAGTGTGCACGTAAATATTTGTTACGGTGGGTAGGTCTCATGTTGGCTGTTTTGCACACACACACACACACACACACACACACACACAATAGCTAAGGGACACAAGGAAACTCTTGGAGGTGATAAATATTTTTACTTCCTTGGTGGTGATGGTATCATGGGTGTATATATATCCTCAAACTCATCAAATTGTATACATTATATACATTAAATATATGCAGTTTTTAATATATCAATTATACCTCAATAAAGCTAAACAAATTGAAACATGTTTACAGCATCTGTAGTTAGTTAACTTACTCAACTCCCCAATCTCTAGATTGAATTAGCATTTGAAGAAATGGACCTTGGTTACCCTCTGCCTGTGCCCAGCTTACTACCATGTAGATAACTAGTGAGATATGAGGAAAGAACACTGCTTCTGGATTCAGAGAAGCCTGGGCCCCACTCTAGTTCTATTACTTACTAGCGGTGCTATTTCGAGCAGGTTGTTTAATCTTTTTGGGCGTCGGTAGTTTACTCTGTAAAGCTGGGGTGATGGCAATGTCTCAGGGTCCGTGGAGCCCCTGGAGAACGTGGGCACAGTGCACTTTTGTTCTCTTCCTTCATCTCTGACCATCAGGTTCTCCGCACTAACCTCTTCCATTCACCCCACCCCAACTTATTTAGTCCCCAAAGATGACTACAAACCATAGTTGGGAGAAGTTGGGTGACATAATGGAAAGCTGGCACATGCACCTGGGCCATTCCTCCCTCACCTATACTTCCAGGCCATTTCACTGAGCTCCTCATGTCAGTGTCCCCATGTGTAAATTAGACAGTTATACCATCCCCGTAGAGCTTCAGTGAGGATCAAATGAGCTAAGATGTGTAAAAATTTAGCAGAGTGCTTATCACATTAGCTACTCAATATGTGGCAAACATCATTCTCACAGTGATGGGCTATTGAGGAATCATATTCACAGAACCCAAATATAGTAGGCAGAATAATACCCCCCAAAGGTGTCTAGATTTTAAATATTTTTTCTTTATTGATTTTAGAGAGAAAGGAGGGGAGAGGGAGAGGGAGAGGGAGATAGAAACAAAGGTGTGTAGATTTTAATTCCTGAACTCTGTAAAATTCGATTAAGTCAAGGGCCTTGAGATGGAGAAGTTATTTCTGTATTATCCAGATGGACCCAATGCAGACAGAGGTTTGTAGATGCTACACTGTTGGATTTGAACGGCCATGAGCCAAGGATGCAGACAGCCTCTGGGAGGTGGAAAAGGGGGTGGATTCTCCCCTGGAGCCTCCAGAAGGAACATAACCCTGCCGACACCCTGATTTTAAGCCCAGTCAAACTCAGGTCAGACTTCTAACCTCCAGAACCGCAAGATTATAAATTTGTGTTGTTTTAAGCCACTCTGTAGTGATTTGTTACAGCAGCAGTAGGAACCTGATTGATCAGGTGACTACGTCCTTGAACACAGACAACAAAATTAACCACCCATCCCTCCTCTGATCCCTAGGTACCATGACAGCAGCTGGTCCCTCCCCCACGCCCCTCATCTGCCCCTCCCCCATCCCCCTTCCCCAGGTTACTGATGCTCTCTGGAGGTGAAATGGTGCTGCCAGGCCTGAACTGTGCCCCTGGGAATCACACCTCTTCTCTTGGGAAAGGTAGAGGAAAAAGTTACACAGATGTATGAGTGCCTTCACATGTGTATGTCGATGAAGGCATATCAAAACTGAAAATAAAGCCACATGATGGGGGCAGTAATCCAGCCCTGCTCAACTCCAGAATGCCCAACCTGGCAAGCGCAGGATGAAAGGCAGTTGCCATGGAAACAGCATTCCTTGGTTCTGCCTCTGTGCGATCCAGTGGCCACTCAGCGCTTGGCAGCTCCACACCACGACAGGGTCTGCACACCTCGAGACCAGAGTACTTCTGCTATTTCCCATCTTTCTAAATTAACTGCATGGATTCTAGAAGCCAAGAAATTGGCTGGAGAACTGGGAGGAGAAGCTGCCAGCTACACTGGGCAGAGTGCTGGATTCACAATCTCTTTGTTAAGGTCCTTTCCCTCCTCTGACACCTGGTTTCTACTTTGGTGTGATAAGCAGGGGGTTGGGCAGGATGACCCCTGAGAGCCCTTCTAACAACAGTGAGGTTAAATTCATCGCGAGATGATAAACTTAGATGAGGAACGAGATAGAAGTAAAGAATGGTCAGGATAATGGTCATTTCTCCCTGTTCCTAAAATCCAGCCTTTCCCACTAGAGGGAAAAGCCCCAAGGAGCAGACGAGTGTCAAAGGAAGCTGTTCCCTGTGTTATTCCCAGAGCTCAACTTCCTTAGAGGAGCGTCCCGTTCTACAGTGAATGAAGTAGAGTGAGCGAGGAGTCCATACCCCTGTGGCCTGTCCATTGGAGGACCCCTTGCTGCTGAGTTCTGTGGGTCTTGCTTCCTATACTATTCCTCGGGGACCATGTCAAAGCTCTTAAGCCATGCCACTGGCCATGATAGACTCTGGGGCCCAAATAACACAAAACAGGAGGAACTCCTCAAAGCAATTCTGTTTAAATAGCGAACTTTTCCAAGGATGCTCAACTAGTTCCTAACTTTGGAGGGTTCTAGTCTAGCAGGGAAGCTGAGACATGTACACACACAAGTAACTGTAGCCCAGAGTCTACATGGAACTCACCTTGGCCAAGTTAGCCTGTTTAGAAAGCAAATTCACTTTACTCCAATAGCTCATGCCGCCTACCACTGCACCACCAGTTAGCAACAGGATGTTTGGACAAACCCACTCTGTCCTTCCTCATATTTATGGGGTTCGCCACAGTGCTGCAGAGAGGGTCCAGGGAGCTAGCAGGGTGGATGAGGCAAGGCTGCTCTATGCTATTCATAGCACTTCATGGTAAATAAATTGGAGTTCATCAATTAAATATGAGTGCTTGACAGGCTGCTGGGCCCCCTGGAATCACGGGGCAGCATGTGGCTTTCTGGGCTCCACTCTGTGATGATGTTCACAGTGTGTGAGCACCTTGTTCCCTTCATCACACTCTCCCAAGGGAGCATGTCACAAGCCAAGAGAACAACTTGAGTGCAGGTCTGGAGGTGCAACACTGAAGAATGTCTGGTGACTGCTCTGCCCAAGTTAGCTCGTGCACGGAATAGTGCAGTGGGAAAGTGAGGTTATCAGGTTCTTTGGCAGACAGTCTAAGTCAACTTCTATCCCTTCTCCTCCGGTTTAACTTGGCTTTTCTTCAAGGCACCAGTGTTTCCAGCTCTAGATAGTAGATGAGGATTAGACTAAAACTAATAATGACAATCCTGTTTCTTGCTTATTAGTTTTATGTGTGTGTGTGTGTGTGTGTGTGTGTATAATATATAAATAAATATGTTGGACATGCGATATAGTTTAGGTCAAAGAGACAGAATAGTAAGTCTGTTGAAGGTGGGTGGATAGGGGTCACTTTTTGGAACGCTTTTAATCTTTTGATTTCTGATAGAAAGACTGGTGCAGCTGGCGCCCGTCCCTCTCTAGCAGACTTGAATAAGATGCCTGGAACTGCAGCAATCAGCTTGTATCCATGCGGGAGAGGCCAGGAAATGTTCAGAAGTCATGATTGAATGCTAAACAAATCTCTATCTCCAAACTTCTTTTTATGTGAGAAAAATAAACTCTTGTCTATTTAAGCCACTGTCCGTTAGATTTTTTGGTTCCTTGTAGCCAAGTCACTAAGACAGGTCCTGCACAAGGAAAATGAATCTGTACTTTCTCCTGTAGGCACAGAGTAGGAGGTCTTTGTTGTTAAGAATAATTTAAAATAAAAAGTAATACGTGTATGTAGTGAACATTTCAGGCAACAATGAAATATATAAAAGAAGGAGTGAAGGGCTCCCTCTCACCAAACCTTCTTGAAGGAAGCGCTATGAAGAAAGTGGGGTGTGAGGAAAGATGTGTGTATAGTTTGCAAAAATAAGATTATGCTCGTGTTTTGCAACTGGATTTTTTTTTTTCCATTTAATAATGTAACATGGATCCGTGGATATTGTGGCAGCTGTACTTAAGGAAAATGAAGTTGATATGATTCAATAATCTATAAACAGGGCACAAAGAAAATAACGAAACCTCCTTTGCCTCTGAAGAGCAAAAGAGGCAACTGAGATGCTGGTAACTTCCCAGGTGCAGGCATTCTACGTGGTGTTTTCATTTAATCCCAGTTCCTCTGTGAGATCATTCTCATTTTACAGAAGTGGAAAAAAGTGCCCTCAGAATTGGAAGCTGGTTCTGTCTGATCCCCAAACTCCTGTTTCCTCTGTTTTACCAACAAATGCTCTTGCATTTCCCCACCATAACTGCTCCCGTCTTTCAAGCTCCCAAATGCAAACATCTGAATTGCCTCGATGGGGAGACCTAATGCAGAGTGAGTACCCAGAGAGCCTCTTCCTCCTGGGCCCTGCTGGGAAAGCAAGATGGGCCGGTCCAGATCCGGGCCACACATGCTCCCTTTGGTGTTGGCCAAAGCTGAGTAAGTGAGGCGGGGAAAAACTGGCATAGGTCTAGAGGGAAAGGGGGACAGGACGACAAATTCAAAGGAAGTGTCGTGTGGAGCCCATCAGGCTGGGTTCCCTGCTGACTGTTAAGCAAAGCTCTTGGGACTAGGACAACTGGAAAACTCACAGCGAGGGGTAATTATGCTGTCAGACTGTCAGAGGCACTCTCGGAAGCTCAGGGCTGGGAAGACCTGCCAACAGGACTCATTCTGAATGTGCAATTTGCTCAACATTGTTAAGCCAGTGTTTCCCTGAGCTGGGAAGTCTCACAACAGGAAGTGTCGTTTCAGTGACTCCCCTCTCCCGTGCTGCTACAAAAGCAAAGGTGGTAAGAGAAGCCACCAGGTCTTCTCATGTCCTCGGCCATGACCCGGGGAAGTTTGCCCAATACCCTCCCAACACAACCTTGGGGGAATCTATCGCGGTCCAGAGCCCAGCTGTAATCTACCTCTTCCAGGAAGTCCCTTTCCACAGACCTCCGCATCATGTGGCCCGGCTCCCACGCCGCTTCCCCTTCTCACTTCCTTAAACTTTTGTGACCTCTTTGGAAGAGAATTGAGCACATTTTGCCATATAGAGTTAACTGTTTATTTCTTACCACCTGGACTAGGAGATTTTTCGGGGGAAGGATCTGGTTTGATTGATTTCTAGTTCTTGATCACCCTACAATGAACCATTTAAAGCCAGGCATCACTGATGCTTCTGCAGAATGAATGGAAGAATAACAAGTAGGGGAGAGGTGTGTCCTTTGCTTCTGGGCAACAGGACAGGAAGTAAGAAGGTGAGCAAATGAGTGCTGGGTCAGTGTCCAGCTCAGGGGACACCGAGCATCTCCTGCATACGGCCCTCCTTGCCTTCTGCGTGGGAAGAAACCTGGGTAGTATGGCAAGAATGTTCAACACGAAGGAAACACTGAGGTGACTGGCCCAAGGAAAAAGAGTCCTTAGAGGTTACCCAGTCCTGCTGCCATTCACGTTGAGGGAGCAGGCCCAGAGAGACAAGTGCCCGGTCTGAGGTCCCAGGGTGTCAGCGGGAGCTAAAATGAGAACCCTTGTCGGCTAATGTTGAGGAGCCCCGAGCTCACTCCTTGCCCAGGCTGCTCCTGTTTACCATCTTGTGGCTATCCTCTGAATTTGGCCATAATGATCTCAGGAATGTAGACACGTATAATTCATCAAATGTTTCCCATAACTTCACTGTACTTTTCAACCGATGTTTTTGTTTTCTACAATTCCTATGTTCTGTTTTCAGTACACTCACTGAAGAACTCCCTGTTGAAGATTCAAGGGGTCACTCCTGCAGCTGCTAATATTACAAAGACAGTCAGTTTCCTTCTTTTTCACTTACATGGGCTTCCTGGCCATTCATGAACCTTGATGGATCATGGGGGGAGGACGCTGAGCTCCCAAAAGTGAGAGAAGAGAGAGGAAGATGGGAACAGTGAGGATGGTGAATTTGGAGGTAAAAATAAAGAAGGGGTAGCCTAGGGAGGAAAGGCAAGCGAAGGGGGTTGGGGAACTATGAGAACCCTGAGCCAGGACTGGGTGTCTTATTCACCTCTGTGTCCACAACACAAAAGACAGCCTGGGCCTGGCTTTGAGAAGGACTTTGGGAACTCTTCATTGAGTGAAGAAATGAACTGCAGAATGGGCCAATCCACTTTCTGGGAAATAAAACAGTTGGTGTCATCCGAGGCTGTCTGTTCCTGTTTAGTATCATATTAAAGCCCAATTGTAAGTTGGGATACATTTCAGAATCAACTTTTTTTTTTTTTGTGGTACGTGCCCCTAGCGGCAACCGAACCCGGGACTCTCTGGTCCGCAGGCCGATGCTCAACCACTGAGCCAAACTGGCCAGGGCTCATTGTGGAGCTTTTTAAAGTATAGATGTTGATCTCACCTCCTTTATACTGAACCAGAAGAAGGAGGGATGGGCCCCGTCAGGCATGTAGAAATTGGAAATGCATATCCCTGAGGTTAGGAAGCATTCTTTTTACCTGTCTTTTATATTCTTCCAGCTTCCCTGGCCTCTTCTGGAGATGGCCTTGCAGTGGCTATTGATTCATCGTTTTGGTGGCATATTTTAGGGTGATCCATTCAGTAAGGTTTGGTGGGGCTGAATGTCTATTTGTATTTTCCCAACCACAGGAACCCCCACCCCTGTACCAGGTTCTCTGCTGAACTGATGGGATGTGTGTGGAGGGAGAAGGGGGCCTTCATACTAGGGAACACTTTCAGAGGGGAGCTCTTTGCTGCTCAGTCCCCCACACAAACTACAGGGGTCACATGGATGACAATCATCCTCTGGGGCCACTCTCTGCTTCCCTCCTCAGGGTGGAGAGCTTCACCCCCAGCAAAGGATCATGTATCAGAGGTTCGTTTGCCAAAGCATCAAAGTCAAGGATGGCAAAAACTTTCAAAACACCCATCCCTTCCCCACCCCAACACACACATACACAAACACACACACACACACACACACACACACACACACACACACACACCCTGGACTCTCATCTTCATTACTTTGGCTTTTCTGATAAACTATAAATTCCTAAGCATGACATACACATTAAGTCTAAGCAGTCTTTGATGTGTTGATATGAAATATTTTGGGGAGCAGGTTTGGGTGAGGGGCAAGAACGGAGTAGGTGAGCATGGGGTGAGAAGCTATGATGCAGACAACAGGGCACAGAGAAATGGAAGTGGGGATATTGGAGACAGAGTTGACTTATTTCGGAGCCACCACCATCCTCTTCAGAATAATCATGCAAACCTCTTCCTACTTGGAGTAAGCGTACTCTCAGTGCAGTTCAAACCCTACTTCTGGATGAAGCCTGCCCCATGGTAACCGTACATGAGAGCACTACCACATATGTGTTATATAGCATGTTCACCCTGCGTTTTATCTCTCTACAAGCTGGGTCTTTCAGCACAACTGAAATCCTCACAACAGAGCTGTGTGCGAGGCATTGCTATCTATTATTGGGATGAAAAAACTGCGGCTCAGAGAGTTTATGTAATTTGTCCAAGGTTGCACAGTAAGGTCAGAGCTGGGGTTCCAGAGTTAAAGCCACTCAGCCATTCATTAGTTGTGCAATCTTAGACATGTCATTTTTCTTGTTTTGTGTTCAGATGCCTCCTCTGCAAAATGGAGGTAGTAATCGTACATAGTGAAAAAGGCATTTTTGTATTAATGAAAATAATGAATACATAGAGTAGTACCTGGTACATGGTAAATGTGACATGAGTGTTTGCTATTATTCTTGTTATTGTTATTAGTCACTATTGTTTCCAAGGAATCCGATCACCCCTGTTTCTCTCGTGTCTACTGGACACATAGTAAGAAGTCCCTTCCCCTTCCTCTTCCTTTGTCTTTCTGAAAACTGCCATTGGCACCAAAAAAATGTCTTGACTGCTTAGTTTACGGAACACAGATTTTCATGTTCCCCAGGAAAAGAAGCCAACACTGGCACTATTGGATCAAAGTGAGCACAGTTCAGGGCCTTGAGCTTTAGCCCCGGCCTGGCTCAAGTTTAGAGGAAGGTTCCTTGGAAACACACAGGGCAGACGGCGAGCCAAGGCTCAGTCATCCGGATGCTGCCAGTCCCACATCACTGACACGCTGTGATCCATCGTCATGTTCGCGGTCCCCGACAGGGCTGTTTTGATAAAGGGCTGACTAATGGGCAGGAAGGGGAACCTTTCGCCAACGTGTTTGTTTCCATTAGATTATGGATATATTTTTAGTGTGGCTGAGAAATATCTAGGATCTTGCCTTGCAAGATGATTTTGTGGACTAGGACTAGAAAGAAATAAATCTTGGCAGCAAAACAAAGATTGCAAATGCTTGCTGCTGTCAGGAGCTCCTTCTCGTTGCCTGGTTCACTTAAGATGTAGCTCAATTATTTCTTCTGGAAAGCCCCCCCTAGAGCCTCTTCCCAGCACGACTGATTTTTTTTTATGGCATCTAGCACAACATTTACTTGATTGTATCATCATTTCCAGTTCACTTGATGGTCTCCCTCATTGGCTGGGCTCCTTGAGGAAAGAAGGCATGGCGGTTGGTTCATTTCAGTATGCTCAGTGAGCAGATGCTTAATTATGTTTTATGAAAAAATAATGTATATAGAGATAGATAAATAAATGAGTGGATGGATGAATGGGTAGATGGATGGATGAAATATAAAGACCAGTCATTCTGCATCAGTAAATCTTATTATGAGTGTGATTATAGAACCTATGTCTCAGTACCTCTCACTTATTGGTAGATGTTCATTCCTCGTGGGATGCTGCATTTACCCAGTGTCACTCATCTTCATGTGTGATTCGAGTCATGTGGGCACATAAATGCTTCTGCATCCAAACTGACACAAGGAGAGAAACACAAGTACTAATCGTGGTCCACGAGCCCAGCAGCACACACCTGGCAGAGGTGCCCCAGTTAGCATAAAGAGTCAGGGAGTAGGCACAGGAAGAGGGTAGAGGTTATAGGAGGATTTTATACTGGCATATTATAAACAACAGTTTTTTGTCTTTAAAAAATAAATGCCACTGGCTGCAGCAAAGGAAGTGACCGATCATTGGGATCACGTATGGTGAATTGAACTCTATTTGGGTGAGGTTTCCATCAGGCTCCAGTGCATGAGACAGAGCAAAGCCCTGGGGAGGTTGTCTGGCTCACCCCAAGAAGGAAAGCAGGGTATCTCGGCACTACTCACTCTTGGTCAAGCAGAATCACACAAAAAATGAGTCTATTTCTGCTTGTTATGGCATCAAATCCCATCCACAGGGAAGTTCAAATAGCTGCACATTTTACACCTGACTTTGAGAAGAGAAGCTAATGGTGGGAAGGAGCCCCCAAAAACATTCCCTCTGGGCAGAGATTGCTAGTGATCTCCCTTATCCAGTATTCTCTCCTTCTATAGTAATGGACTTTTTAGCTGGGTGTATAGCCACCCAAAATTGAGGCTACCTTCCCAGTGTCCCTTGAAGCCAGGTGTTGTCATGAGACTAGATTCTGGATATGGGCTGAGGTAATGTTTGCAATTACAGTGTCTTGCATTTAAAGGTAAGGGTATATTTTCCTATCCCTTATGTTTTTTTCTCATTAGCCGGAAAATGACACTGTGGGGAGCCACTTGTGAATTGGAGCAACACCCTAGAAAGGATGAAAGGGATTGAATCCCTCCAGGCTTATGGAGCAGAGATGCTAGGTCAGCTTGGACTTCCTGTGGGGGGAAAAATATTTTTCGGCTATGCTAAAACCACGTGAGTCTCTGTTGCACCCAGTGAAACTCTTATCCTAACTAAAATGTGTGTGTGTGATTACATACACAAACACTCTGAAAGATCTTCTTGTGTCCTCCACTGACAGTTATGAATTCAATAGAGTTTTGGTCCTTCAAAGGAGTCATTCATCAATTTAAACAATAAACACATATTGACATATGTCCCTAACACAAAATAACAGAGTACCTTCAATATATTTGAAATTTTAAAAGGAGATAGTAAGACTGATTCTTAGGGAAATGGTTCCTTGCTTGATATGTATTATTATATTAATTCTATATCAATTGGAATCCTTAGTTACCCAGAGCTTTCTTCATCAGTCTGACCACTAAGATTTTTCTATTTAGGTGGCTGATCAGGTGTCTAATGCTACCCACTTTCAGATGTCCTCACCATGTTCTCACCCTGAAAGCCGAACAGACAATTTATCCTCCAACTTATTTCATCTCTTGACTTCAGGACATCCCTTGGCTCTTTCCAGTTGGTCTTGTCTTATGTAATCTCTCCCAAAGCCATCTAGATCCCCATCCAGGGAGTTACCCTGGCAACCCTACTGTATCATCTTGAAAGATGTCTCTAGGCTTCAGCTTCTGAGTCTACAAGAGATTTGACTGGGGCCGAGCTATGAAGCCACGACATATTAGCTCTAACAGGATGTCATCATTTCTTGTGCTCCTGGTAGACATGCCACATTGCTAAAAAGAACATGGATAAAAGTGTCTTACCTTGACTATGCGGTGAGATTTACTTAGAAAGCAGACCATCTCTGTCTTTTATGGTCTCCCTTGGATTTTTTCCAAAAGAAAATCCTTTCAGTTTTTACATTTTTCTCTGACAATCTCATTACAACAAACTCTAACACACATGGCCTAATTTTCAAGTCATCATTAGTTTTTTTTTTATATTAGACATGTTGTGTTCTACATTTTATCCTTTCTATTCCTCGTTGAGAAAGTAGTATTTAAGGAAGTTCATTGACTACTCTCTTTCCTGGCAAGTGCATCACAGATTCGAAAATTAGCTAGTCACTTGACTCTGAGAATAGGGATGCTGTGTTATCCTGTTTTGTTCTGTTGTGTCCTGCTTATCTAAACATCCGATATCAAAATTGTTCATTGTGAATCTCTGTAGCATGCTCTGACATGTTTCATTCCCCAAACCTCATAGTTTGGGTGTTGCACCTACACATGTGTGCTTGGAAGGCTTTATCCCTGCAGATGGCATAGGACTTCCAAAGTATCCTGCCTACGATCCCCTCAGAGCTTAGTCTGGTGGAGCACACACATACGGTACACACAATAAATACTTGATGAATAACTCAGTCAACTCTGGTTGTAAGTCATTTGCTTAAGGACACACTGTGAGCTCCTGCAGCTTCACTTACCGAGTCCCTGTGAACATTTACAAGGAAAATGAAAAACGACAACAAACTTCTCATTTTTGGTACTGTCATTATACCATTTTAAGAAGAATACAATACCAGGTCACCAGAATTTCTATGGTCTTTTAATACCTGGCAAGGAACCATCTGTTTGCCTTGTGTACACATTCAGGACTTTGGCTTTCTTGGCATTTAATGACTCCGTAATTGCGCCCCACTCACATCTGCAACCTCGCTTTCCCCCTGTTACCTCTTTGCTCATCCAATATTTCAGCCAACACAGCTGTTTGCTATGCCCCACGCTATCCCCCTATCTCCCTGTCTTTGTACCCTTGCTTAGGTTGTCCCTTCTCTTAGGAATGTCACCCCTGCAGCTGCAACTCCTACCTATACTTCTTGAAATTCAGTGAAGATATTTATAGAGAAATTTACTAGGCTAGAATATCTTTACTGGTCTTGGAACAAATATTACTTTCCCTATCATCTCTTAGCTATCTATATAGATTATTGTACTAGGTTGTAAGCTCTTTATACAAGTGAGGCAATCTGACTCAAATTCTGAATTCCCCATAGTTCCTGGCTGCTGCCTTGTTATAGAAACCTCCTGGTAGTGTTTATTGATGGTGAATGATTGCTTGTAGCTTCTCTGTGTTACTCTCTACAAAGAATTCTCCTACAACAGAGCTAATGAAGCCCTTGGACATTTTGTAGATGAGTTTAGGACTATTTCACAGCTAACCTCTCCATTTCTTCTCAGTTATGACAGGACTACATTTCATCTGGGAGGGGAGACGCTTACATAACACAGGAACAATTCACAGCACCATCAGGGTAATCACAAGGATGGGACCCTAAGCTCCTTACCAACCCTCAGAGAGAAACAGTTAAAGATCCAAGAACATTTCAAGTAGAGACATGATAGCAATAATCAATAACATGGAGAACTTTCTTCTGGCAGGTGCTTTATGGGACACAGGAGGGGAGAAAAGAAATTATTCCCACCAAGTTGGGTCAAAGGTACCAGAGCCAAGTCCCTATCTCCCTTTCAAAGGGTCGTAAAAATCCAATAATGTAAAACAGCTTTACAATGAGAGATTTAGACATAATTTTGTATCTTTAAGTGCAATCCTATAGTAAACATGGGCTATTTCTTCATCTTTGGCTTTATCTCCAATTTGAAATGGATTGCCATTTAATTATTAGCTGTAGATAATAGCTAAAAGGACAGTTGGTCTTCCTGGTTTAAAACTTCCACAATAAAGCTGGAGTTTAGATACATCCTTATGGATGTTAAGTGAAGCAATTAAAAAACGGTTCCATCATGGACTGCCCCTCCCCCTCCCAAGGGCTTCAGTTTTCTCCTTTGTAAATTCGAGGTAAGGTGAGCTGGGGGAAGTAGGGTGTGGACTGAAAGACTTCTAAAGGGCTCTTCTTCCAGCCTTATCCTGAGAACGGAGAAGGTGAAGTATCATCTAAGAGCATTCCTTCCGATACCATGGCTGCAATGACCATTGATATCTCTCTGACTGACACCTGCTGTATCACAAGAAAGCAAAACCCCAAGGTGTGGAAGCCATCCAAAAGAATTTCACACCCTCTGAGACAGGAGAAGGTTATCACTTCAACCCCTATGGGATAAATGCTCTCTCTAATGCAAGACTCACTGGTAACTAGCTTTCCTGAGATAATCTCCTAGTAATAAAATGGCCTTGGAGCCTCCCATGGGACCTTGATGGCCCAGAACTGGAACATTATGGTCATCTCTTCTTCGAGATTTCAGACCCCAGCTCTTGTTTTCCACATTTATTCAAGTTGAAGTGCATCTTTGGTCATGTTGGGAAACATTCCAAGTGGAAATGAATTCCCAGGTTTTCATTAAAAATCATAACATCCTCACCAGCCCAATCTCAATGACATTTTGTGTTTTATGTAACATCTACTCCCCAAAGGAATTCAAATGACTCTGTATATAGCTCTGCCCAACAAATTTTTAATAAGGCCTACTCTTAATTACCTCTTATGAACAAGAAGAACCCGAATCTCTGAATCCCTGAAAACTGATCATCCAAAAATCATTTTTGAGCCAATTTATTTTCAAATTTCATTTGAATCTGATGTTGCAAAGCTGTAACAGCCATCTCTGTCACATTTTCTTTTGACAAAATATCTGATGGGGGAGCCAGCTTTTGATGCTGTTGGGTCCCAGGGCAGGTTGCTACAAAATATCCCACAATGGCATATTGATTATTTTGAATTAAAATCACTTGAGAAGCAGCTAGGGCAGGAGGAGCTCTCTGATGCTGTTGTATCTACAAATGTGTAAATGCAGGAAATAAACCTCCATGTGAAAGGTGCCCTTCCTGCTATGAAAGGGCTAAGATACAGAGTAATAAGACTCAGACTCAGACAACCTTATTGCCAGAGACAGAGAATACAGGGCTGAGGAGCTTATATAAAAGAAGCCTTGTCAATTTTACTAGATTACAGTCCTTAGCTACATTCTACTTAAATTCCTTACTAACTACATACTCCAACACCCATGTTCCTTTGTCTTGTTGAAGTCCTCACAAATTTAGTGTTTCTTTATGTAACAAAAAATATATATAAATAGCCTGCTCTACTTCTCTCACAGAGAATTATTCTTTTAATTTTCCCATGTACATATAAAATTTGGGGTTTCCTCCTGTTATTTTGCTTCCTGCCAATTTTATTAGTAGACTGGCTGCAAAAATGTAGAAGGGGGAATTCCCTTTCTTGGACAGTGCCACAGCCCAAGAGACTGGGCTATTTGGCATCTGGAAGCCTTCCCATGCCCAGGTGCCTTAATCTATCCACTGATCAGTCTTATCTGGGTAATAGGATTCACTGTCTACAAAACACATTGGTTGGCTCTCACATGAACTAAGCAGGGTTCAGAGTATTTTCCCCATTTGACAGATAAAGAAACTGAGGTCCAGAGTGATTTTTGATTTACTTAACAAACATTTAAGCATAAGACTTCCCCAAGTTCACATGGCTAGTATATGGTAGAGCCAGGTAGGTACACATCAGCCTTCTGATTAAACCACACTGTATTTATGTGTATTCAGACAAGACACTGATAGCAGTGTATGCTCTGGGGACTGAAGAAGGACTCTGACTAGTGAGAATGTGAGAAAAGTTTGCAGAGTTATATGGCAAAATCAGAGTGTCCTTGTGAGATGAGGTGAGGAGACCAAAGTCACAGGAACACAAAGGAGGAAGATATTCTTATGGCTTTGAGAATGGACAGATCAAGGAAGGTTTTAAGAAGTGAAAAGCATATACAAAAATAGGATGACAGTCTAGCTCCACCAGGCTCTGAACTCACTGAGGACAATGCCAGGGCAGCATCTGTCCTTCAGGAAGCACAGGGGAAATGAGTTTTAAATGGATCAGTGAATAAACCCACCCTTGTATGGATAAACTGGAAGTGCACTTTCTAATGATCAACCCACAGAAGCTCTTCAGGAAATGAGCACTTGGATAGACATGGCATGACTTGGCAGGAACTCTTTTGTTGTATGCAAATAAATTTTACTGACATTCAAACAGTTAAATCAGGAATGGTCAAATTTTTGCTAGACCCTCGCTCCCCATCCCATTTGCCTCACGATTCCAAATCCCATGATCAGTTTTAACTACTCCCTGACACCTTCTAACTCAACCTGAATTCTCCCAAACAATCTTGGTAGTTTATCAAACTCCAAGCAAATATCAGAATTCATTTGGGGCTTCCCAGAACTCTGACAGCTCTGTTACATGGTTTCTTCAGCTCCGACGTCACAGTGACAAAACAAAATAGACAGGCATTAGCCTTCCAAGAAAGAGACCTGGTTGTATAGGGACACTTCCTCCCTCAAGCAGTTGCTTGCTTTTCCCCAGGGTAGGTTTTCTTTGGAAACTGCGGCTGCTTCTCTGAATATGTAGTTAAAATCGCAAATGCTCCATCTTAATTTTTTTAAATCCTCACCTGAGGATATTTTTCTGCAGATAGAGTGGGAATGGGGCGGGGAGAGAGAGAGACATCAATTGGCTGCCTCCTGCATGACCCCAACCAGGGCTGGGGACTGAACAGCAACTGAGGTATGTGCCCTTGATCGGAATCAAACCCATGACTCGGATGACGCTCTAACTGCTGAGCCAAACCAGCCGAGGCTTAATTTGTGATCTTAACTTGGCCAAAAAAATCAGGTACTTGGTTTTCTGAGGCAATATGCAGAAGCTCCCTTCCCAACTTCTCACAGCAGTGCTGTGCTGGGATGATGAAGCATCTCCTACAACTTCTGGGACCAGAGGCAGACTTCCCTGCGTGTGCCAGGGTGCCGTGCGGCCCCTACAGGTGTCCTTACACCAGCTACAGAGACCTCTGGGTTTGCATGTGAGAAGTTTATAATGGAGAAGAAATGAGCACTGTATCAGTTTGCTGGGGCTGTCATAACAGAGTACCACAGACTGAGTGACTTAGACCATAAAAATGTATTTCCTCACACTTCAGGAGGGTAGAAGTCCAAGCTCGAGGTAAGGTGGGTTTTTTCTGAGGCCTCTCCTGGGCTTGTAGATGGCCATCTGCTCCCTGTGTTCTTGCGTGGTCATCCCTTTGAGCATGTCTGTGCCCTAACCTCCTGTTTTTATGACACCAGTCATAATGGATTAGGACCCACTCTAATGACCTCGTTTTCACTTAAAATTACCTCTTTAATGATCCTATCTCCAAATACAGTCACATTCTGAGGTGCTGGAGGTTAAAACTTCCACATAGGAACTGTGAGGGAGGCACAGTTCAGCCTATTGGAGGTGCCAAGCTTGTAAAGGTAAAAATATCCCCTCAGAGATACTTTATCTTTTTAAAGTTAAGAGAAAAACCCTCCATCATTGCCTTAATTAACTTTTTATTTTAATATTTCGTTTTGCAGTTAACGTCTTCTCTCCACTCTTGCCCACCCTAAGCATTTCTGTCACTCTGCCCTGGATCGTGGTGAACCGTGTCTTCCCCAGCAGCCTGGGAGGTCCTGAGGGCAGGTGGGACCGTCTTTTTGTAAAACTGAGCAAATTGCCTCATTTTTCTGAACCTTGGTTTTAAACATAGACTTCATGAAAGTTTCTTTTTATTTTGGTGACAAAAGCTTCTAAAGAGGGTTTGTGGCTCCTGGGCTTGCATTATCTCTCATCATCCTGCTACTCCCCACACCTCATCAGGATTTTTTCTACAGCAGCGAAGTGACTCTTGGGAAGCCTGAAACAGGTCAGGTCAGCGACAGTAGATGAGCCAGGCTGACTATATGGACGATAGAGCAGAGGCCACAGACAGTTTTGCTGGTTCAGCTCTGTTCCAGGATATCTCAGCATCCACACTGAGTTAGAAGGAACCACTGAAAAGTGCCTATTCATCAGGAGAAGGACTGTGTCTTGCTGAATATTTGTACTTTTCAGCAGCAGTACAGGAAGTTTTTTTCTTGTCAGCCCTTCTCTTGGTCCTCATTATATAATTCACATTTTTTTCTGTGTGTCTCCCTTCTAGCCTATTAGACTTCTCTTCCTTTTTTCTGTACACGTGGCATATTTTCTATGTTATTCTACTTTGCATTATGTCCTTGGACAATTATGGAAGGAGAGGAAGACTTTGCCTACTTTCTGACTATTTGATACAAGAGCACAGGCTAAGTTTGAATATGGCTGTTAAGAGGCTGCCAAGAGTCTAAATGCCATCCAGAAAGTTATATATTTCCTTCCTGGAACAAAAACAAATCCACTCTGGGGTGCAGCGGGGAGGTGGGGGTGGGAGATGATGTCAGCACGTATACATCAGTTGTACCACAAAACACTGAGCTGTGGTTAATGTCTAGATCCTCCCCTCTCCCCACCTTGAGGCTGGTGCTTTTCCAGTGCTGAGTATTTCCAGTATGTAGATGAAACACCTCATTTCCTGCATTTAATCTATGTCTTCAAAGGCAAAACGTCTCTCATTTTAAACAAATAGTAAGCAACATGGCTTATAGAGCTCTCTTAAAGACACAGCGACAGCTTGCATAGCCTTTGGTGACATGAAAGGGGCTTTGACAAATCTCATTTGTCGGTACTTTCCTTGGGGCTGAGAGTGAAGACAGTTCTGAGGCTCAGGCTAACTCCTGGGTGATAAAATAGTAGAAGATGTGACTTTGAAAACTATGGAGAGTGGTATGTATAATAATGTACGAACATGCATACCATCACACTTCTCTGTAGAAGCAATTTATATCAACTGAATAACAAATGCATTTCTTAGCACTTCTATATAAAAGATCTTCATATGCTAAAAATTTATTACTTAGGTATTCTTAGACATGTCACAGTAATCTTATTATGTGCACACATGCCAGTACATGTGTACCTTTCTACACACACTTAGACATAGTTTTTTATCCCTCAGGCACTCAGCTTTGCAGTAATGATAATTCTGAGTCCCTGACATGCATCATTGGTACATGTAGGGTTGGTGTGAGCTTTTAATAATGACATAAGCACCTGCAAACTCATCATCCCAAACTATAGGTATGACTTTGATCCAACACTTTATATCCAACCATGTGGTTGTAGCCCCATCTCACCCCTTGCCTCTTCCACACTGGATATAACTATCAATCTGAATCCTATGTTCATCATTCTCTTGCTTTGTTTTTTATATGATTTTATGGCACTTATATGTAGTCTTATAATTTTTTTATGTTATTTGTGTTTAATTTAGAATATTTTGTGACTTATTTTTTTGTACTTAATGTTTTAGTGTCACTACAGTTTAATTGTTTTGACTGCTTGTGTGAATATACTACAGTTTATTTTCCACTCTCCCTTTGATGGGAATTTGGATTGTTTCCCTCTTTGCTATTGTGAACAGTGCAGCTATGAACATTCTTAGACATGTCCTTTCTTGTACAAGTGCAAGGAAAGAATTCTGACGCACACGCTATGCGATGTGTTCAACCTCAGGAGACAATGGCAATGTTTTATATATATATATATATATATATATATATATATATATATATATATATATTTGAAGGCAGACTGCCACGTGCAGCGTCTCATTTGGATGTGTCTGGAGTCTTGGAAGCTTGACTACCCTACGTTCTCCTACAAATGGACCTTGAGAGCTTGTTTGGAGGTTCTAGCAGGGGAGCGCAGCTACTCATATACCCTTGACCGAAGACCGGTCCTCTCCTCTGGGGGTAAAGTCGTCCTCTTCGACCGAGCGTGCAGCTTCAGGAGGGACACACATGGATCAGTTGAGGGAGAAGGGGACACCAGCTTAGCCAGCCAGATCAGCTGAATCAACCCTGGTGATCAATGGGGTGACAGATGTTGCAGCCAGATCGCCCTCACATCCTATATTTTATGCAATCATCCCCACACATATATACATGTAGATCACTCAAATGATAGTTTGCTACACTCAAGTGATAAAATCAATATTTTCCATTTGGCATTTTACTCAGAAAAAGTTAAAAGAAACAGTGAGCATTTCTTCTACAAGCTTAACATTATGTAAGTAGACACAAAATGGAATGGCTTGAAGCATGCCTGATAAACTCAAACCCAAATACCACTGCAGTAGAAATGATACCTTCCATGGAACAGTTTTATCTCATGTCTAGGGAAAGGTTAGCTTTCCTCCAGTACAGAATGCTGAGTTAAGAGTCTATGATGTAGACATTGATACTGGATATACACCAGACCTCCCCTACTTACTTCTACATGTGATATTGAAGGAATTTTTCTTTTTCTTATTTGCAAATAGGAGACCTTTATGGGTTGAAAAAAATCCATGTACTCTCTCTTTAACTGAGAAAGGTACAGATACCTTTTCAAACCAAACAATAAGTGAAATTACCAGCTTGTCAATAATCATCAGCAAATTCAATTATCTGAAACTTTACTGTTCTTTTACCAGCCTCTAAACTCTAGTCAGTGTTTTGATTGAACAGTTACTTTTCTTGTTCAGAAATGACTGATCTCTGGAACATAGCACACCCTCTTGCATTTTTAAAAGTGTCAATTTTTTCTTTTTGGGTGAAATAAACCAGCTACTTTAAGTTATAATTCCACATGAAGCTAGTTTCACGAAGACAATGTTTTCTGGCCTGCAGGAAGAAAAGAGGTGAAAGAAAACAAATTACCTTCACGTAGAGCTGCTGAAATTCCTCGAGATTCAGCCTCCCACTCGGACAGTCCTTGAGGAAGCCCTTGTACCACTGCTTGAGCTCGTGCTCGTTAAACTCCGTGCTCTTCACCAGGTCTTCCATCACTTCGGGGGCCAGTTTGCTGTTCTGTTTCCCCATTCTGCCTGAGGAAAGGAAATTAAAGCAATTAGTGCCGTGCCTGTGATTATTTCAAACTTGATTAGGAGCCAAGCTGCAGTTCTGAGCAGTTCTATGGTGGGAACTCCTTCCAGGGTCTGATCAAAGTCTCCCCAAGTCTACTTCCTTCTATTTGGTATTCTAGAAAAGAGATGAGCACAAAATACTCTTCTCACAGTGCAAAGGGCTGCACAACTCATGCTCCTCCATCATGTGTCACCTTTCATAGGGCATTGCTTACCAAATGGGAAGACACCTGTTGCTTTTTATGCTACTCATATAAAGTATATGGAGACTTTTTATTTTCCTTCCATGAATTAAGTTGATTGGCATTTGCTGCGCAGGTGCCTAATTTAATATTTGGTTTGTGGGGATATTGAGATTACTGACAAGAACAATAAAAAGGCTTTATAGCCAAATGATCAAAAAGTGGCTTGGAAAATCTGATCAACAATGGTAGGGAGTTCTCAGTTGTCCTAGAGCTAAAGTTGCAGCTTTTTTTTTTTTTTTAAGTGGAAACAACTCATTAACTCTCTATTTCTCTTTTTATCTTCAGAGAATTCCTACAACATGGCTTTCAGTGTTGACCAATTCTTGGTGGCTTTTTCAAAAGACTGGTTGGTGAATTTCAGTTGACATAATTCCATTCTTTTATTGTTACTGCTAGTAAATAAAAATAATAGTACATAAAAGAATGCTTTCCATATTGATTTTTTGCTGGGTTGTGTGGCCATTATCACGGTAGAGTGTAGGTGAACAAAGCATAGATTTAAAATTATTCCTGATTTTTACTCCTGATTTGGCCATTTACTGTGTGTGTTACTTACGGCAATATTAATTAACTGCTTTATCTTTCGTTTCTTCCTTAATAAAGCATATAGGTAGGTAAACAAAGATTAAAAAACAATTCAAAATTAAAATAGTTATATTACTGTAGGCAAACTAAGAATGACTTTTAAAAATTTCTCTTTAGTGTTGTTTTACAATAAAAAAATGAAAATAAAACCAATTAATCATAGATTGGTTTTAAAAGTCAAAGTAAACTTGAAAATCTAAGGGACCACCAGAATAAGAAAAATGTCATAAGATCTTTAAAATCCTTTAGAGAAGACTGAGTTAGGTTTTGAGGAATTTACCCAAGTGGACCTAGTGCTTTCTTCAATGTGCTTGAGACCAGTTCTCTCCCAGGCTCTAGGCAGGTCTACACTTGCAACAGCTCAGAAAAGGTAATCTCATCACATACTTTGTTATTATTATTTTTTACTTTCTTCTAAAACAGATTCCACACCCATTCTCAGTAACCTGCCCTAACATTGAACAATTCTGTCCCTGAAATGAGACCAAGCCACTCCCTCCAGAGAAGGCTCCCTCCTCAGCACCATCCCAACAGCACACGATCTGGTGAGGAGATACCATTAAGATGATCATTTGTGTTCTTGGCTCTTCTGTTTGAGGAAATGACCCAAGAATCAGCAACTATGTTCTTTACCTTGGAGCTTCTCTAATTTTTGCTCTTAATTTCAAGTTGCAAGTCTCTTATTAGCAACTGTCTCTTAATTATAAGTTACTGTGGGATGCCACAGCTGGATATGGAAATCAAATAAATACGCAGGTGTCAGGTGTAATTAATCTGAGTAAGAAAACTGTAATTCTTGGTTATCCTGATAATCAAAAGATGTAAAACTTTTAGTACTTCACTTTGTACTTTTCAGTAGAGAATTACAAATTTTCATTACTGAACTAGAATCTCACCTAACGATAATAGCTACTGAATACTGAGTGTTGGGTGTGGGGTAGGCACTGTGCTGAGCACTTCACAAACTTGCCTATGACCTATGACAACTCAGCAATAAGGATTAGGGCAGCTCTCCCAAGGTCATGCAAATAATGTGTGGCAGAACTAAATTTTGAACCTGGTTCAGAAAGACGCCTCTGCACTATCACAGACAGACAGGTGGATGGAAGGCATATTAGGAGAAGGAACAGGAAAGGCAAGAGCAGGAAGAGTCAGTGTCTCTTGGCACTGGAAAAAAAAAAGAGAGAGAGAGAGAAAGATCGGTCACTTTGCCAAGGCCTTGTTTGGAAAACCACACGCTCAGAAGTGAGTTTGTATTAATAATGGGAAAATGGATTAAGGGTTATTTAAAACCATCTCCTCCAAATGCCTTTAGAAGGTCAAAATATCAGCTTCTCTCTTAGGCAGGAAAGTTTGGAATCTCCATGGATCGTTTATGATTCTATAAACTGTTCTAGCTGCCTGGGGAGAGGGTGGTCTCTTACATACACAGGGAACATTGTCAGAACCATAAATCACAGTTCTGAAAACTCAAATGCATAGCTTTATGCTTCTTGGTTACACTTCATGGTGAGTACCATCATTCAGGTGTGTCTGGCAACGGGTGAATCATATAAAGATCAAGTTCTGAACTGGCTCAAAGTGGCCTTGACAATGCCCTCATCAGGACTTCTCTGGATTAATGATCAGCCTCCTTACTGGGTTCTCTGATTCCAAACCACCTTTTTCTGCATGGCTGCTTCAATGAATTTCTGAAATATAAACCTCGCCATCTAATCCTCTCCCTAAAACCCTCAACAGTTCTCCATTGGCTAGAGAATGTAGCCCCATCTCCCTACCATAGCACAGGTCCTGCCTACTCATCTGTCTTTTTACTTCATATGCCAGAAGGTCATCAACTATTACAGGTCCCAGGGCTTACATGCTTCCACAGGTCCATGCTTTGTAAATGCTGTTCTCTTTTCTTAGAACGGCATGCCCTTTGTCTGCTCAGCAGACTTTATCTTCTTTAAGGGGATTCAGCTCACGTATCACCTCCTCTAAGAAATCTTTGCAGACTTTCCAAGGTCCACGTAGGCATGCTTTCTCCTAGGCATCCCCCCTTACCAGGTACAAACTTCCGTGATCATTATTTATTTCTCTACTGAAGTATTGGTTTCTTGAGAGAGAGGACTGTCTTTTATTTATCTTTGCATCCTTGGTACTTCATTCTAAGAGCTCAACAAATGTATTTTTTGAGGGAATGAATGAATGAGGGGGACTGGCCATTATGAAGTAGGTACTCAGGGACCTTGTCACTGAGCTTCATCAAGTGATGGTATTTGTTATGCGCCCCCCCTCCCCCCCGGGAAAATCAGTCTCACAGTAATCTATATATGAGGAGAACCAATGTCATCATAAGTATAAAGTGCAGGCAGCACATGGCAGGAATGTTTCATTTAATGGTGTAGAAACTTGTCTATCCTCCTGGAGGTTGTTTTCTTGTCTGTCTTCATCATTAAATTTTGAACACCTCGAAGGTGCGACATCTGTTTTTATCTCAGTATCCTCACTTCTTGGCATAAAGGTGGTGCTTAGTAAAGTTTGATATATGAATGAAAAAGCATGGGTTGATGCTCCCCACCTATACTCCTTTGGTGCTGGGACAGCAATAATATGGGTTAAGTAGTATTTTTCACTTGAGACCAGGAAAACAGAGAGTCTAACATGAAAGTAAAGCTTATCACGTTCCCAGTGAAAATATTCCAAGACATAATGCGAGGGAGATTTATCCCAGCTCTGTTTCTAGTTAATTTTGTGATCTTGGGTAAGATCCTTTCCTTCTCTGTTGCTCAGTTTCCCTCTTTGAAAAATAAGTGAGATAGACCAGATGATCTTTAAGGCCATTTTAACCCCTTCTATTCATTGATTTGCATTAAGTTTTGTAAATATGAAAACTGGAGTCACAGATTTCAAATTGGCTGTGTCAAAAGTCAGCACACATGATTTTTTTTTTTTTTTTAACCAGAGAACCTGTCAGTACTTGAGTATTTGTTACCTTAGAAGGGAGGGGACAGAAACTGGAGTGCATTATGTTTAAGCTCGAGTTCCAGGCTGCAAGGTAAAAACCAGCCAAGCCACAAACCAAATAATTTCTCTCTTCTTAAGTTTCAATAAAGAGAAACTCAGCACTAGGCACAAAATAGGACTGGTGGAGGGGTTCTAATGTTCAAGAGAACCCCCACCAGGGGTGGGTGAAATATCAGTACCACTCAATTCCAGAAAGGACTAAATGTTTATATACTACAGTTTACAAAAGAACTTTGTGTAACATTTGCCCATTTAACAATGCTGGGAGAAAGAGATAAGTATCGTCTCTTCTTTACTGATGAGGAGTTTGAAGCTCAGAGAGATTAAGTAATTTACCCTAGTTTAACCAGCTAGTAAAACAAGCTTACTCCAGAAGGAAGGAAGTGTCCCAGAGCCCCACTGGTTTCTAATACAGGCTTCCATCTCTTGCCTGGACTCTGCAACTACCTCCTAACAGGTCTTGCTATCTTGAGTTTTGCCCATTTCTCATCCACTTCCTACCCTGTCTTGACAGCAAGATCCCAGAGCAGAAGAGGCAGTGCCCTTAGGAGAAAACTGGAAGATTTCATGGAAGAGGGAAAAAGCCCAGCAGGGTAGCTGAGAATCACCCAAGTGCATCTCCTCCATAAAACCTTTTGGTCTCAAAAGGATTCAAATAGAACACATTTGTGTGAGTGTGTGTGAGTGTGGCCTGAAGTTGTCTCTGACCCATGCCGATATCTGAGTCCAGCCTCCTGGGACACAGCAGGGCCTGCTGCATGTGATGAGTCACACAGAACAGCAGGTCCAGCTTTCCCCAGGTAATCTGGCCATCAGCCTGTTGAAATCCATGTCAAGGCTGGGGGCTGAGATGGGGCCGTCCCACCACAGGTGCAGATGCACAGCAAGATGAGCATTCCAACAGGGAACCAGCCCTGGAAACAGGGCTCAGAGCAGAGGAAGAAGGGACTTTAGGGGCTCAGGTCGGAGGCCTATAGAATACATGACAGTGCTGCAAGGTATGGAAGGAGTCGGGATTGGAAGCTGAGCTGGTTCTAGTGTCAGAGCACCTGGGTCCAGCCTTTAATAGATCAGGTTTTCTCTCTGGGCCCTGGGCTCCTCACCTGAACATGGAAGAAACTGGAAGAGACTAGCCGTACTCAGGCTTAGACTCCTGCCCAAATTGCCCTTTCTGTTCCTGACTACCAGGCTAAATCTCACTTCTCATGCAAGGCTTGGTCCCAGAGCTGTCCTCTCCATGACACACTCTAGAAGCTCTCGCTACTTTTCTTTTCTCCTTGTTCTTGATACAATGGTTTTGTGTCAGTAATGACCCATGGCCTGGTTAACTCTGGGTAAGTTGGTTAGGCAGACATTTATAGGCATTTTCTATGAGAAGGGCCTTGGACTGGGCACAGGGATTACAGAGGAGACATGGTTGCAATGTCAAAGGGCTCAGACCTAAATGCAGGAGACGTTCACATCCCCTGCAATATGGAGCACGGTGAGATGGATGCTCATGGCACAGAGCTAACAATCACAAAGAACAGGGAGACATTCTCACCAGATCTGGCAACTTTACTTTTAGCTGGTTCCCGGTGAAAACCTCTTAAACAGTGTTTTCTGAACTTTCCCAAGCACAAGAATCACCCTGGGTTGTCTTGTTAAAACGACAGCTTCATGAGACTCATTCTTTGAGGGAGTTTTTACTTTTACTAAGCAATCAGATAAATATAATTCTAAGACAATTTGGGAAGCACTGATGCAAACACGAATAAAAATCAAAGTAGATGGTCTAAGGAGAAAACACCCAAGGCAGCACAGACATAACCCAAATTCTCTTCGATTCCTCCCTCCCTCCATGTGGCATTTCTAATATGGTTTCAAGATTCTGTACTGGGGACACTAGCAGTAAGAATTTGGAAATCATACAAGTAAAGATGACCAAAGCTTGAAAAGATCTTTTGTTTTATACCCTTTGGTTTTAGGATGGAGAGTTTGAGGTTGTCCAAAATCCCTTGGGCAACTGATGGCAGAGCCAGGACGAGAGCCCTAGTCCCCTGACCTGGCTGGGCATTCCCACCCTCCTATCCCCAGATGAGCTGTCTCCTGCCCAAACGTTCAAAGCCTATAAGCCAGAAGGGATGTTTATCTCTGTGCTAAGATGTTGAAACAATCCCCACCACCACCCCTCTTGGATCCTATAAACAAATGACATTAGGCTGCTAGTTTCCACAGACTGTTAAACAACCCTGAAAACCAAGACTTAAAGTTGCCTAGTATATTGTGTGGGGTATTCTTTTCTAATGAAGGCAAATACCTGGCACTCTGGTTCTTTCTGCTCCATTCTCCTTTATCCTCCCAAAGCTAAATGTTCACAAGCCCCCAGCAGCATTTCCTAGGGCACAGGGAGAGCATTGATCACAGGCTGGCCTTTCACACTGTCTCTGGGGACCAGTGCAACTTCAGAAAAGGGGAGAAATCCTTTCTTCTGGCATTCTTTGGTGACTTTACCTTAAACCCTGAATGTAATGAGATTATAGCCAAGGTCCCAGCCCACAAGCATGAAACAGGCAGGGGGCACAGGCTATATTCTTGGGGACTCAAGATGGGGGAGTATTTATTTGATCTGTAATAAATGAGGAAATACATTTTGACGGCAGCAGTGGTGTTAGAGCAAGTGACAAGAGTTTCATCCCAGAAAGTGTAACAAGTATGAGAAGATGAAAGCAGAAGTGAGCCCCAGGGATCAATCATCTGATCCAACTTTGTTGTTTTCTACAGGAGCCCCGGGGGGCTGGGGCCTTATGCCAGGGGACACAGGGAGTTAGTAACAGAATTTAGCAGTGCCCTGGCTACTGAGCCTTGGCAATAAGACTTGTGATCCTCGGGCACTCAGATGGCCCAAAGGTCCTAGGCCCTGCAGGACTGGAAAGAACCAATTCATGTCCTTGTGACCAGGGTGTGCAAAGTGTCTTCCTCCCCCAGGCTGTCCCTCTACAGCTCTGGGGCTGAGCCTGAAGGGCCCTGGAGATTTGCTGGATGGGATAGCTCTGACCCCAGGATGGGAGCTGCCAGTGGACCTTAGTCCTTGAATCTGACTAGGTGGCTGCAAACTAAACTCACCTGGTGACTAGGTGGACAAGTGTTCAAGGACTCTACCTGCCAGGGGCCAAGTGGCCTGATCAGCCTAAGGGTCTGGCTCAACTGCTATCTTCTTTCTCCTTTCCCAGGCACGACAAATATTTCCCCAGGTACCTGGAAACCACAAGCCCAGGTGCTAGGCCTGGCTTTGGAAAACTTCTGTTCAGACCCACTTCCCCCTTCTCCCCATCTTATGGATTCCCTTCTCTGTTAATCAGGACACAATGTCTTTTATTTTTCACTTAAACTTAGTTTAATGGAGAAAAAGTGTACTGGTGTCAGGCCTGGGATCCAATACTGCTGCATACAAGGTGTATGACAAATTACTCAGCCTATTGAAGCCTCTGTTTCCTCCCCTGGCAAATGAAAATAATGACATTTGTTCATTGGATTTTTATGAGAATTAATGAGGTAATACATTAAGTTCCTTCAAATGGTGCCTTCCATGTAGCAGGTGTTCAACAAACAACAGCTATTATTACCCTGATCACGAGACCCAGTAAACTGGGCAGTTCCAGAAGACAGGTGGACATTTCAAGATTCAGGTCTAGACATCTAGGAACCAACCTAACCTTGATACCTGCAACCAGGCCTGGTAGATATAAAGAGAAGTGCACATATTGAGAGACATGGAGACTTTACCGTGGTCTTATTTACTCTCCTTCCGAACGTAAGTAAAAGTGCTTCATAGCTGACTTGACAAATTAGAGTCATCTGAGGACCCCACAGCCCTGACTAAGCATCAACTATTGAGTGACGTTTCCATCCAGTTCCTCGCTCACCCACTGAACAGAAGTGTGAGCTGATTAATAGCTGGTAACCTTTCATCTGGGAGTGTTTCAAGCAGCCACCCACTTTTCTGCATCTTATTTTTACTTCCCTGTGTGTCTTGTTTGCGACTGGTCAATGTGTTTCTGAGAACTAGTTTCTGTGAAAGGAAGGGGCCATCTCTAGCAGCGTCAGAGCCTCACTTAGTTCTGTGAAGTAACAGAGGAAATGCTTTCATTAATAATCACAGCCTTCTGTCCAACAGATTGCATTCTAGGTTGTGCTGCCAAGTCCCGGTGGGGAAGGGCCATGGCCCTCAGCTCAGAGCAGCAGGGAGCGCGGAGAGAGAAGTGCAGACCAGGGGCTCCACGTCATCTGCACAGCCCCAGTCACAGGGCCAGGGCAGCTTGGAGCATTGGTGGTACATGTCCTCTCCTTGCCCTCACAGGGAGGACTCGGGAATCCTGAGGGCAAGTAACGTGTCCGAGTGTCTACTGACAATGGCAGAGTCGCTCGCGTCTCTGACTCAGGCTCTTTCCCCTCTGAGCAGTTTGCACTCACCATGTTCCTGAATCATTATCTGTACAGCGATTCTAAAAAATGCTTTAACTCATGTGGGTGGGTTTTAAATACAGAGAACTTTGAAATTCTCATATAAAGGTGGCTTTATAAACGTAGAATGTTCTAGGTGAAGGAAGTGTGATACTAAACTCATTCAATAAACTTTTACTCAATATTATCACCTATTACAAAGGTAAATGCGATTCCCAAATATATCTCTAGTGCAGGTCTTTCTGGAATATGAGATCATATATCTGGCTGCTAGACATGTCTACCTTTGTATCCCATGACTTATCAGACTCGACATGTTATCTTCCTGTGCTGTCTCTGGGTAAACGGCCCCACCGTCTGCCCAGGACCTGTTCAGAGTCTGGAGTTATCCAGAACTCTGGTCTCTCCACGTTCCTGCGTCTGATCAGTCATCGAGTTCAGTAGTCTGTAGATTGTGCTACTTAACTTTTTCACATTCCATCCACTCTCTGTTGCCACTACCTTAGATCAGGCCATCATCATCTCATGTCTCACTTTAATTATCACAATCATCTCCTAACTTGTTTCCCCATTTACAGTCTTGCCCTCCTTAAATCCATCCTCCACACTACAGCCAAAATGATTTTCTAAAGCATAAAAATCTAATCATGTCACTGGCCTGCTTAACCCCTTCAGTGGCCTTACATCTCCCTCCCTCTGAATCCAGTCCTCAGCATGGCATTCAAGACTGCTCAACTGGGCCTGCTCTGTCCTACCCTAGGACCTCTTTAGTCTCACCCCTCCCCATGCTCCCACCTGGTGCTGTGACTTGCTGTCATCGGAAAGCTCTCTGGTTGTGCACTAGCTGTCCCATTATTTCCACTCTGGTTTTCCAGTAAACTCTAATCCATACTTCCAGACACAGATGAGGCAATCATCTTTGGTGAGTTTGTTGTCTGGCTTCCTTTTTTGCACCGACTCTTGCAGACATTGCCGTCACTGTATCACATGCCACAGCGGTCACCCTAAGGCATGTGTGACATCTCATCAGACCTAAATGTCCTCAAGGTCAGAGTGATTGTCGGGTTTGCCTGAACACCCATTCCTGAACCTATCATTGAACAGGTGCCCAGGAAATGTTGTTAAATCAATGAATTATAATGTGATCCCTGTCGAAAAAGTGCTAGAATTTATCAGCTGAACAATCAGAAAGAATATATGAAACAGGAATCCAAGATGACTGTGTTAAGTGATATTACAGAGACCAGCAAATTGGGTAAAGACTTTTTTACAAAGTTGTCCTTCAAAATTATCTCAAGGAATAATCACATACATTTGCAAAGACTTTTATATAAAAATGTTCACCTCAACAGAGAAATGGGAAGTAGGGAACAGACTGACAAACATCAGAGAGAAAGGGGGGGGGTGGAGAGGCAGGAACAGATAAAACAAAGAACTTATATGCATATGCGCATAACCAATGGACACAGACAACAGTGTTGTGAAGATGGGGGTGGGGGAGTTGGTGAGCAGGCAGGAGGGTGTTAATGGGGGAAAAAGGAGGGACATCTGTAAATTTGTAATACTTTCAACAATAAAGATTTAAATAACAATAAAAATAGCCCTGGCTGGTTTGGCTCAGCGGTTGGAGCGTTGGCCTTCGGTCCAGAGAGACCCGGGTTCGGTTCCCGCTGAGGGCATGTGCCTCGGTTGCAGTTTGTCCCTGACCCTGGTTGGGTTGTGCGGGTGACAACCACTCGATGTGTCCCTTTCATGTCGATGTTTCTCTCTCTCTCTCTCCCTCCCACTCTATCTGAACAAAAAATGGAAAAATGTCCTCTTGTGAGGATAAAAAAAAAACAATAAAAATAAAAAACTTAAAAAAATGACCTAAATGTCCATCATAGGAAACTAGCAGTATAGATTTTGGTAGAACTACACAATAGAAATTATGAAGCCATTAAAAGTAGTAATGTAAATCTACATTGATTGGCATGGATTGGTATTGACTTAATGTCATTCATTCAAATGAAAACACATTAATATGCAAAACAACTATATATTTTCAAGTATAGACATTTACCTGAGGACACGTATTAAAGAAAGGAGGAGGTGAATGGAAGTGAGTGCAGAAGATAAAAAAATGTATAATAAAATACAAGAGGGGCTTTATATAGACAATAATAATAGTGTGCCAAGAACAAAGGAATATTATTAACATAAGTGTGCATATTTTGAGTTGTGAGGTCCAAAAAATAACAAATTTTAAAAAGAAAAAAAAGAGAGAAGACACATTGCAACACACTGTTAAGAAAACAAGTCATAAAACAGTATGTGTAATTATCGCCTTGCTTTTGCTTTATATACATGTGTTCAAGTTTGTGTGTGCAGGAAGTTTGGGCAGTACACAATTCTAACAGTGGTTACAACTGCAGGCTATAATGATAATATGTCACTCCTCAGTATCTTTCTGAACTTTTTATAACAAGCACATATAATATTTATAATAAGAAAATATCTAGATAAATAATTTCAACAAAGAAATAAATGCACAAAACATCTCTTGTTCACAAAACCAACCTTTAGGAATCCTGGAAAGACAATTCTTTGGTACTTCCAATTGAAGCCACTCCTTTTTCAAACAATTAATTCACAGAAATATTTTAGGGTTCACCTGCAGGCTGACGGCCTTCAGTTCTGAGGCCCATCCTGGTTAGCTCTGGGTTAAGTGATGAATATGGAGGAGAAGCCAGCGTCTGGCATCTTCTCACCCACCCCAGCACCCTGGAGAAGCACTAAGGAGGAGACACAGTGTTGTTGTTGGAAAATGCCGGGGTCAGAGTCTCTGACTCTCAGGATAAATAACCGTGTTAGGAAACCTCTTTGAGGCTCAGTGCTACCTTCTGTGTGCAATAATGTTACATACAGTATTGTGATACCGTTAACACAGTTTAAATGAGATATAAGATAGGAAAGAGCTATCCCATGTTCATTACAATGATTGAAAAGCAAATTTGAAAGATAGAAAATTCAGAGAGTAAAATAAGATAATGCACAGGCCATCACTTCTTGGTGCCTAAGGCCAGATCTAGGATTGTTCAATGAGGTCCCAGAGAGGGATCTACTTAAAGGTCAAAGGAAAGAGCCAAGAAGGTGAAGGAGAATAGAATTTGCCATCCCAAAATATGCCTCTTTGGCATCAGGATTATTTTAGGCTGATTATTTTGAAGAAACAGCAGACATAGGAGAATCTCTGAAAATGGAGTCAAAGTTACCCTTCTGAAAGACACGTTTATAAAGGGAAATCTCTATTTGTAAGGTTGTCTCTCTCTGTACTAGGAACAACGGGAAGATGACTAAATCGCTATAAACTCTTATTAATGGAGAAGGCAGCTTAGTTAAATCTGCATAACAACCTTGATCTTGATTGTCATACTTTCTATGCCTGATAGCCTCCCACAACTGGCTTCCCTCCCAACCAACATCTTTGTCTTTACTGGAGATGGTATTTAAGGTGGTAACTTGGGCCATTTTGAAGAGTTACTCAGTTTTCCTGTGTCTCTCCCATGTACACCAGAGGTCTACATGTTATTAATCTTCTGTTTGTTTCATCCTGTTAATCCGTCTTTTAATTTTCTCCTTTGCAAACAGTAGTATCTCTGGATGTGTGTAGGAAGTGGTGATTTACTTGAAGGTAAGGACCACCGTTCTGGGTCCTCAGCCTGAACTGTTGGCTATGAAGCCAGCTGATAACCTCAGGAAAAATTTTCCAGGACCCTCCCAAGTGACCTGTGTGGGTTTTCTGTGCTTTGATAGGATCACTGGACACCTTTCCTAAAACACCAGAGCTGGGTTTCAGTCTCAACTCTGCCAGTGTTTTCCTGCATGACCTAAGGAAAGGTTGGCTTCCTCTTTGAGCTCCAGTTTTCTCATCTTCAAAAGTTCTATGAAAGTTTCCACCTAATTCACCAGGTCATTATAGAGAACAAGCCATGGAGGCAGTGTGAGTGTGAGTGTGTGTGTGTGTGTGTGTGTGTGTGTGTGTGTAGTGCAGTTCAAATCGTAACAATTTTTCTAGCTCTTAATTTAGTGCACTTTCCAGGACATCTCAGGGAGGAAACAAGACGCAGATATGGATAAGTAGGCTTTGTCAGGCAGGGGTGAGGAGAGGGAGTAAATTGCAAATCCTGGGCATGAAGGAGCAAAGACACCTGTTGAACAGCCAACAGAAGGTTCACAAAGAGGAAGCTAGAGAAGAAGAGTAACCATGTGCCCCTTCTTTGATTTTTGGGAGGGAGGTGGGTGGAAAGACCATATCTACCAAAGGTTGCCGGAGGTGTGCTGACTCTCTCTAGTAAGGTTCCTGTCTTTGATGTGTTTCTACTTCTGAATTATGCTCACCCTGTCCTTGCTGGGCCTTTGTGAAGTATCCAGCAAGGCTGGAACAAAGCACTTTATTGCAGTACATAAAAAATATATTGGTTGAAAGGGACAATGCCAAGGCTGAGAAGGCTAAAATTAGACCTTCTGGTTCTGTTTGATTTGGCAGTTAAATGCACAGGCTGCTAACGTGGCATCCTCCACCCACGTCCCTCCCATCCGTGGGCCTTCTGAGAGCACAGGTAACATGTGCTGAATGAGAGGAAGTGTTGCTTCCTCTGCCACCCTGTGGGGATGACAAATGCTTCTGGGCCTGTGTCACTGCCACTTGCAGCAGTATGTTGAGTAATACTTAGTTTGTCACCTAATTTGCAGATTAGGATAAAACCACATCCTTCGTTCCCATTAGTATAACACTTTCCATAGTGAAACCAACAGAAAATCTCAAGATAATCATATATGAGAACCTTCTACTTACCTTTGCCTAAGAGTTTACAGCTGCACCTATGTAATCATTGCAGAACCCAAAGAACCAGGTATATGTACCTTACATTGTGCTATGCAGTGATGTCATCTACAGAAAAGAGCACAGGCCTTGGAGTTAGACAGATGAGGCGAGATCCAACTCTAGCCCTTCTATTAGATGGTACATTTGGGAAAGTTACTGAACATTTCTTGCCCTGCTCATTCAACTTTAAATTGTACATATTAATAACAATCTCAACATGTTAAATGAAATAATAAATCTATGCAAATGATGTTATAGCAGTAATGAGTATGGCTTATCAAGTACTTACAATATGCACTCCATCTTTGCAATTATTTTATGAAGTAGATACCACTGTGTATTCATTTTACATCCAAAGAAAAGAAAATTCAGAAAATTTAAGACATTTGCTCAAGGTCACATAACAAGAAAATGGTAGAGTTAGGATTTAAAAACTGGAAGTTCTCTTACTCACTGGTACTATTCTGCCTTATCATAGGAGATGAGAAACAAAGTATTTTCCAGGACAAAGACTGTTATTTCAGCGTAGGGTGCTGCCTGGGTGCTGCCCTGCTCTGCACTTTTAGCCCAGGAAGGCGGCTTCAGAGTGCTCCATGGCTTGGTCAGGTACCTCACAGTTGCTAGCTTCTAATCCCTAGGGGTGTGAGAGTGGGCTTGTTGTTAAATACAAAAGCAGCAGTTGAAGGCACTGAGAATTTTTAGGCAAGAAAAGCAAACACTCAAGGAAGGAAATTTAAGCTCTCCTCAAACAAGTGAAGGATTTGATTCACTGGTACAAAAATAGACTTATAGATTAGCATAAAGGAACAGAGAGTATAGAAATAGAACCGGCTATATATAATTACTTAATATATGATCAAGAAAACTTTTCAGAACAAGAGGGAAAGAAAATATAATTTTGTAAGTGATGCCATCATTACCACTTGATAGCAATTTAATGAAAAAGTAAGTTGGAATCACACTATATACCACCTTTTAAAAAACATTAACATTTGGAACAAACCATTTAATATAAAAATTAAGTCAAAGACAAGAATTAGAAACTGAAAATATGTTAGATGAATGTTAATAGCTATAGTGTATGCTTACACATAGCTTTAAAACAAATACAATTAGAGAAACCATTAGAATCAGAAGAGATAAATGATCAGAGTGTGAATAAATACCAGAGTAAACACAAATAATGAACAAACCCAGAAAAACATGTTTGACCAACTGATTGAGGTTAAGTTAGACTTTCTAAATATTAAAAGCAATGGCAGCAACTATAAAAGATAAAATTGATAGATATAACTACATAAAAATTCAAAAGTTTAAGGAGTCTAAAAACACCAGAAAAAAGCAAATAGGAAAATATGCAACATAAATGTCTTCTAAGTACTAAAGATGCTTAAAAATAAGTGGGAAGAGGATATGATAAAAATCTGGGCAACACATATGAACAGAATATGCAAAAATGATGAAATATCAATGGCCAAGTTCAATACTACAAAATAAACACAATAAAATTGTATGTTGTTGCAACCTACTAGAAAATACTAGAAATCAAGAAGCATTAAATATTGACACTTTTGATTCCAGGGGAAGCTATCTTAAAGAAATAGTCCAAGAGAAAAAAATACACAGGGATATATTTAATGCAGTTTTATGGTAAAAACTCTGGAATTATAACCATTCCCCATTATGGAAATGCATAGTAAATTATGGCACATTAACTCAATGGAATATAAAATTTTGAGTACTATGTTGAAATATGGCAAATTAATTATGATATTCTAAGTGGAAAAAGCAGGCATACAGTATTAAATATTCATTATAATTACAACTATTTACTGAAAAAAAAAAAATGAGGTCAGTTCTTTTCCTATCTTCTTCCTTACAAATCAAAGAAAGGAAATAAATAGATCCTAGTTTAGGTCAAAGCTTTCCTTTTCTGGATGAGAAAAAAGGCCTACAGAAGATACAAGGTTTTTCTAAGAGTGCAAAGAGCATCTGTAGAAGATCTAGTTCCAGAGCCTCGTCTCCTGATTCCAAGTCCAGTGTTCTCTCAAAGGCAGTTTTCACCCAGTTCGTGAACACAAACACCAAGAAGGGGGCAGAAGAAACGGGCTCCTTCATTTTCTAGAAAAACATAAGGCAAGGAGGGTATTGTGGGCAGGACCTCACCTCTGTCCCAGTAATTCAGGGAAGAGTCATGAGTATACAAGCCCAAGTCAGAAACTTTGGAGTTAGCATATACTTCCTCATTTCTGTTCTCTGGGTCCAATTAGTCAGAAATTCTGTCATGTCTGACCATAATATTCGTCTTCTGCTGTCCATCCCATTGACTCTACCTTGCTTCAGACACCACCCCCCCCCCGCCTTTTTTTGCAGTAACTACAACTATCTAATTAATCTTTTTGTTTGCAGTCTCTACCCTTCAAATTTATTCTTAACATTGCTGCCATATTCATTTTACTAGGATAATTATTTGACCATTTCATGCCTCCCTGTGGTCTGAAGAAAAAGTTAAATTCCTTCATAAGACCCAAAGGAGCCACATGACCTCATCTGTGCCTTTCCTCCCAGGTTCATCTCTTACTACTCATACTTCATACTTCCAGACTCATGCTAACACTGAATATCATTTTCTAAAGAGTCTCAATATTTTATCAGGCCTTTTTTATTTTATTTTTTTATTTTTAGCAGAGAAGGCACTTGTTGAATGGACAAATGAAAGAACAAGTGAGATAAAGGAGATTTCCTAATGACACGGATGTCTTGACTGATTAATCCTTTCTAGCCATAAGCTCCATGACAATGGGTTCTCTATTGTCCTGTTCACCATTGTTTTATGACTAATAATTAACAGTTGAAGAAATGGATGAATGGCTGGTTGAATGAATAACTTTGCAACACAGATCTGTATGGCTGTGTGGAAAGGCAGAATAAACAACCAGCTACATTTGTGGGAATTAAGGTAAGCTTCATATGAAAAGCAACCTTCTGCAATGGATGAATAAGGATGGTCAGGTAGAAATTATAGGCACAATGAGGTACAAAAGAGCATGGCATGTTCAGGAATCAAGGAATAATAGGCTACAGCTGAAAAGCTCGAGGTGGGCAGGATAACCTAATGGAAAGGGTTAAACAGAGTTAGAGTAAAATTCCACAGTTAATTCTCACTCTCTGTCTGACCTAATTCAAGCTACTAAACCTCTCATAGCTTTCATTTCCTCACCTGAAAATATATTGTGAAGATTAAAGATGAAATAATATAGAAGAATACTGAATATTGCATGGCATAGAATAGGAGCTGTCCACTACTTCCTCCTCTACTTCTTAGTGTTAATTGTTAGGTTTGGCACAAGTATCCTGGGCTGCTTCAGTCACTATGTAAGACTAGGGGCCTCTTTCAGATCTAAATCTAAAATCCTCTCCACAGTTTCTCTGTGGGCAACCAGATCTTATCTATAGCTCACTTTTCCTACTGCATGCATCAGACTAATGCAAAATAAAAACATTTGACTCCAACTCAGATTAAAATAGGAAGGGCCAATTAAACAAGAAAGAATTCATGTACTACCTAGTTTCTTAAGTTTTTATTCATTTTATATCTATATCCAAATATTCTGGCCCCTACTTAACTCTCATAGGGAGAGTGTATAATTGATAGTCCAAAGAGCACACTTGAGAGTGAAAGAAGATGCTATTGTTTATACAAGGACAATAGGTATTACTCAGAGTTATCCTAAGCAAACTGAGATGTATGATCACCCTACCTCTCCAACTTTATCTCCTATCAATATCTCTCATATTCCATGCTCACTTTGTGGCTTTGTGTCTAACACATCAGGTTTATTCTCATGTTAGGTCCTTTGCAGTAGTTTTTCTTTCTCCTTAGAATTCTCTTCTCCCAAGATCTTTCATGGCTGACTTCTCACCATGCAAGTCACTGCTCAAATGTCACCTTTTGGATCTTTCTGTTAAAATTATTAAAACTTGCCTCTCCCTCAACACACTCTTAATGACTATCAATTACTTTGTTTTATATTCTTTGTAGCCTTAAGACTATCTGAACTTAGTTAATATAGTTATTAGTTTATATGATTATTTATTGACCTCTTTCACTAGCATGTCAGCTCCAAGAGGACAGGAACTTAGCTTGTTTTACCACTGTTTATATCTAGATCTGTCCTGCTACTGAAGAGGTACTTGATATTTTAAAACAAGTATCTTAAGCCTTGGCCAGTTTGGCTCAGTGGTTGGAGCGTTGGCCTGAGAACCAGAAAGTCCTGGGTTTGGATCCCGCTAGGGGCATGTACCAAAAAAAAAAAAATCAATAAAACAAATATCTTAACTTTCTATAATTTTAAAACACAAGCTCCTTTCATATATCAGTCCAAAGAGGCTGTCCCTGCCAAATTGTTTGAAAGGTCAAGTTTAAGTTCCCCTATCTATCTGCTCAGGAACTCAGTAGGGATATGTAAAGTCAGTCGAGTTCTTAATTATTGCCAATTTTAGGGAAGAACTGAAATAAACATTCTTAAATAAGATTAGAGGTTACGTCAATATAAATTAACCATGGTAATGTTATTGACCTTATCATTAAAACCATTACTATCACCTCTAAAGTCTTGGCATCAGCCCTGGCTGGTTTGGCTCAACAGTTAGAGTGTCAGCCTGTGGTCCAGAGAGACCCGGGTTCGGTTCCTGCTCAGGGCATGTACCTTGGTTGCAGTTTGTCCTGCGGGTGGCAGCCACTTGATGTGTCCCTTTCACATTGATGTTTCTCTCTCTCTCTCTCTCTCCCTCCCACTCTATCTGAATAAAAAATGGAAAATAAATAAAAAATAAAGTCCAGGCATCAGTTGATATCTATGTGGCAATATCTATAACATATATGCCATGCTAATACTGTCATATAGGTATCATTATGTAAATTTCATAGATAAAATGATTCATATAACTCAGAATATTTTGTGACAGAGTCTGATTACAAAATCCACATTTCTTTATTAAATTTAGAGAAAGAGAGAGAGATAGAAACATTAATGAGAGAGAACATTGATTGGCCACCTCCTGCATGCCCCCCACTAGGGATCAAGCCCACAACCTGGCCATGTGCCCTGACCAGGAATCGAACCAGCGACCTCTTGGTGCATGGGTCATTGCTCAACCACTGAATCACACCGGCCAGGCACAAAATCCACATTTTTTTCCATGACACCATGTTCATCTTATTCAATCAAGATTTTTTAATCCTTTAAAACATTATGTCAGACACATATATTTAAAAGAATTTTCTTGCCATTATTTTTATGCTTTGGTCCTTGCTCCCTGCTCCCCTCTTCTCATTGCCTTGCTACTCCTAGTATTGGTATCCCCCAAATTATTCCACCTCCAATCCTCACCCTATGGAGGTTTGGGTTCTATGTGCCCTAGATGGGCTTCCTTAGCACTCTATGCTTCTTTCATGGTTGTTCTTAATAGACTATCAGTTATTTGTCTCCACTGCTGCAATGTGAGTTCTGAGAGGACTTGAACAATGTCTTGTATCTTCAGAGTACATAGTATGTACTAAATATGCACTTGTTGAATAAATTAAAAAAGCACTCTTAACAATGGAATTATGGAGGCACTTTGCCCTGTTTAAAGACCCACAGGTCTGTATCACATGAAAGTAATCAAGGGTTTTGGAAGAGCACTGGACACACAGGTGCTTGCAGATTTCTCTGTCTGGAAACTGTCCCAGTGAACTGTGCATCAAAGTGTGGTTCTCTTGGAGATGTGCTAAAGTAGAAAGCTCTGTTGTCCTCAGTACTGAGGCCTTGCAAGTGATGGGTAAACCGGGAGATGCTAACACTTGGAGCAAGACCTACTCTCCTCAAAGAGAAATAGAGAATCTTCTCTTTCTCAAAGCCCAGAAGCTAAAAACATGTTTTAGCAGCAATCCCCAGGAGGTTGAGTTGGAAATTTAGACCTCAGTGGATTTCCCTGGAATCTATTACTTCAAACAGCTCAAAATAGGTCTCTCCATTAACATTTTCTGGTAGCACTGGGTAATTTTCTTCCATGGCACTTAATCCTATTTATAATTTTATATTATATTGCGATTATTTGTTTAAATCTGTTTCTCTAGACTGTGATCTCTATGAGGGTGGGGATTAAGACTTTTAGTTCAACCTATATATCTAGTACTAGACAAATGATAGATGTTTAATAGGTATTTGTTAAGAGAATGAATAAATTGATAAGATTGAGAAGTAATACCTCATGTGAAAACAACACATGAATATAAAAACAAAAGGTGATGTAAGTAGAAAGAGCACAGATTTGTTTTGGAACTTGGAGCTATTACTTACAAACTTCATTACTTTAGACAAATTACTTGATCCCTGTAAGTATCAATTTCTTCATCAAAGTAGAAATACTATTATCTCATTGAATGTTGTAAAAATGAGTGAGATACTATGTATGTAAAGTAAAGCACCTGTAGCGTCCTTAGCACAGAGAGACGGGATGTACTATGAGTGATTACAAACACTGCACACCTCCAAAAGCCTCGCCTCCTCTTTTCCCTTCTTTGTTCATTTAACTGTGGCAAGTTTGGAACACCTGAATATCACACGGTGTAAAAGTCTGTCTAAAGTGGAAATTCGTCACATGAGGAAAACCCTTTTGCTTCTGAAATATCTTTCTTATATGGCCAGAAATTCCCACCTTCCTATTTCTTCTCTTAGACAAACATTTGGGACCTTTGGGTGTTCTTTGGTTCACTCAATGCATATTTATTGAGCATCTATGGTATGCTGTACACTGGGCTTGGCTATGGGAATACACTGGTCAATTAGATAGATGTTCAGTCTAAGAGCTTGTTTATATTTAACTAAGTCCTGAAATGATCTAGAGGCCTTAGTCACATATTACTGTAAACAATAATAATAATAATAATTTGTTCTATCCCCAGCTTTGTCCTAGGTATGCCTGATTCATAATCTTATTTAGTCTTTACAAGGACTATGAAAGGTAAACCCAACAGTTTCCCTTTTTAGGCAAAGAAGCTGCAGCCATGCAGTAGTGAGTGGTGATGCTGGGGTTTGAACTCAGGACTGTGTGACACTACAGGCATTGTTTTCCTTCCAGCACCATGTCTGCCAGCCAGTCACTTTCAACGGTGTAATTGATTTAGGAAGTGATGACTTGACCTTATTTTAGAACTTGCTTCCTTTTATTGGGCAGTGCAATTTAATAAATATGGTTCTTATAATTACTGATGTAAAAATATAGGTCCATAAATGCTGGGTTTTCACTGCCGCATGGACACTGCCTGCATGTGATACAGAAATCTTTTAAATACTAATCTTAAAATGGAAGCAAAAGTGAGGATCCAAGAGTTTCTTTTCTTTACACCATAAATGTCAAACTCATGGATCTTGAACCACATAAAACCATGGCCAGTGTGTTTGATGCCATGTTTTAAAAGAAAAGGATACTAGGCAGGCATTCAGCTTGGTCAAAATACCATCATTTTAACAGTAATTTAACACCTGGCCCACTTCATTTAGACCTATGAGAGATCCAAAGATTAATCATGCCCTGGATATGCTTTCTAGGAATTCACAGACTGATTAGGAAGATACTACTAGAAATGATACGAAGAGGATGATGATGATAGTGGTAGTAATAGTAGTAGTAGTAATGATAATAAAAGCAAAGTATGGCATTAAAACTGTATAAACCAGTGTTCTGGGATCTCAGACTAGATCTGGCTCTCTCTTTCCTACTTCCTGTTCTAAAATAAAGTGACAGAAGTGATGGGACTTCAGGCAATTGCAGATCGATTTTGATCAAAGGAGACTTTTCAGAGCTTCCAAAAGGAATGCAGCCATCTGCTCATAAAGTCGGCCTCGAAAACTACTAAGTAGTTTAGAAGAATTTCCCACCAAGTACTAAATGACTCCTCTGACCTACTATTTTCTAGAATCTCACCCTTGGTCACTAAACAGCCAGCCTAGGTTCAAAGGAATTACTCATTTTACTAAAGATGCCCAGAAATCTATTCCAATGACATTATCCAAGCTGCCCTTAAAACGCTGGTGAGTAATGTGTACAAAGACATTCCCTTTGGTGGTACCTAAAAGATTAAAATATGTAATAATAAGAATAGTGAGGTAAACCATGTCCATACTTATAGTGGATGATATTTTAAGATAACATTTGTGAAGAGTTTTAATTATAAGGGAAAATAGTATATAAATGTTAAAGAAATGAGTAGTCTCAATTAGAAACAATATTTACAAAGGAAAAAATATAACCTATAAATAATAGAATGTAGGTGATTTTATTCTTCTATGTTTTGCTTTCCAATTTTTCTACAGTGAGTAAGCGTTATTCTTTTTACTCAGAAGAAATTATCACTAAGTACGTAAGAAGAGAAAATCCCCAGCTTTAAATCAAGCTCATGTAAGAGCTGTTGTGTGAGCAGGGACTTGCAGGACTGAGTATTGTTCGATGTATTGCCTGGAGTGCCAACAGCAGCCCTTTCTTAGTTCTAGATCTTAGAGTTTTGTCAAATGAGTTTTGACACAACTAGACACAAAGTCTTCTGAAAAGAAAAAAAAAAAATCTCTTTCTCCTTCACTTAATGAAAAAAGAAATATTCTGCCCTTATATTTACTCCTAGACAACCACAAAACTGGAATATTCTCACTGTTGTAACGAGACAAACTCAATCACCGTGTAAACAATCAGTGGTGTCCAAGCTGGCTCCAAATTCAGGGAAATGATGTGATTCTTGGTTATATACCAGAGGAATCAATAGCTACAATTCAGAGAGGCTAGCTGGAATACTGTATAAGTTTTTAGCTTTTCTTCTATTATAACATTTCCCAGTGAGTTTTCATTCACAGATGTATAACCTTATAAACCTATTACAAAAAGCTGAGTACTTTTTTTATCGGCAACCTCTGGTTGGCATTTTAGAATAGCATAGAAGAAGCTGCTCTCTTTACATTTTTTTTTAAATCTTCATCCAAGAACATTTTTTCCATATTTTGTTCAGATAGAGTAGGAGGGAGAGAGGAAAGGAGGAAAAGGGGTGGAGAGAGAGAGAGAGATAGAGAGAAACATTGACATGAAAGGGACACATCAAGTGGCTGCCACCCGCATGACCCAATCAGGGCCGGGGACAAACTGCAACCGAGGTACGTGCCCTTAGCGGGAACCGAACCCGGGTCTCTCTGGACCACAGGCCAACGCTCTAACCGCTTAGCCAAACCGACCAGGGCTCTACATTTTCTAAGTAAGCAGGCACAAACAGTACAAGAACATTATGTTACTATCATTGTGTTATGAGCCTTTATAAATGCAATGTTCTGAATTCAAACATTTATGTTCTAGAAAGAGTACCCATTACTTTCATAAATGGTTTTAGATGTACCCAATTTAGGAGATAGCATCTCAGCTATACACAGCTGTATACTTCTTGATTATGAATTCATTTTATTTCTCAGTTTAAATGGAAAACTCTGAGAACAGTAAATACTACTTCATTATTAAAACTCGAGTGTCAGTTAAATGTGAGGGTTCTGCTAGGCTTTTAATATAGATCATCTCTAGGTTTTGCAACAGTTTTGTGAGACAGGTTAAATTCATACTTAACAAATGAGAAGACTGAGGCTCAGAAAGATTAAATTATTTGCCTAAGGCAACACAGACATTAAGTGGTGGAGTCAGAATTGAAATTTAGTTCTGATTTATAGTCCAGTTTTATTTCTATTTTCCCATGTTGCTGATGTCTAATCTTTAGATTATTTTATTCAGCACTTCTATTTTATAACTTGAGAAGCTGAGACACAAGGAATCAAATGACTTGCCTGGGTTCATATAAACAAAAAACTCAAATCTGATCAGATTAATTGCCTCTGATTTTTAAATTATGACCTCTGCAACATTATATTAACCTCTGTTAACACATCATATTTTATTTTTTTAATTATCTTTATTCAACATGAAGTTAAAAATATTTTACAATATTGTCATTTTTCTAAATTTGAGATCATTTTAAAGTAAAAAATTCACTCCCTTTTCATGTGGGAAACCATACAGAGCTATAAACATACAGTGGGGAGGATTCAGAGTCATTAGTCAGTAGCCACTTTGGCACAATTGTAGTCAAATTTCCATCCAGAAACAAAATGGGAGTGATTTCAAGGGATCAGTCGCCAAAGTATTCCAATAAGTTTCTTCAAGCTTCTTGGCCTATTATTCCATTTTTCCCTTGTAAATTTTCTTTCTTTCTTTTTTAGAAAGGAAAATGAATATTCATTGAAGACCTTATAAATGCCAGACACTGTGCTAAGCACTTCCATAGACATTATGTTATTCATCCTTGCCATTAATCTCAGGGATATAATGTCTATTTTACCAATGTTAAATAACTTTTTCAGAGTGACTACACTCATCTCTGAAGCCATGTCTCTTTTACCTATACCACCTTCTCTCTTGAAAGAAGCAGGTCTTGTTCAAATGTCTTATATAAAACATGCTGCTTTAGCCAACTGGGATATGTAAGACCTTATGTGGATCCTGAGTCAGATAAACTATAACAATTCTTATGAGATTTGAACACTGACAAGGTATTTGATGATATTAAGTTTTTTGTTGTTGTTCTTGTTGTGTCACAGAATTGTGGACATGTTTTAAAGAGTCTTTATAGATATATACTTAAATATTTGTAGATGAAATGATATAATGTCTTACTTTGTTCAAACTAACCTACTGGAGGGGAAAGGAAAGTGATCTAATAATAGTTAAAGCTGGGTGATGCGTACATGGAAGTTTATTACATTCTTCTCTTCAAATTTATATGCTTTCCATAGTAAAAGTTGTTTATTTTTTTCTAAGCCTGTGTAGATTGGTGGAGAGAATCCTCTTCACTTAGTAGCAGTGTGACTTTGGATGAATTACCTTCTGAGACACAGTTACTTAGTCACAAAATAAAGCATACCTTGCAAACACTTACCTTGTAGAGCTGTAATGTGGACTCAAAGCAGTAGTGTGTGTAAATATCCACCATAATGCCTTATACATTCTAAGTTCTTTACAACATTGTTGTTAATTTTATTACGAAAATAAATTATTTCTGTTTTCATTTCCTTGTTCTCATGACTTAGCCAGAGATAACTTACAACATTCAGATGAATTTTATATTGTACAATAGCCAAAGATGAATGATATAAAACTTCTGTGTACATGGTCATCTACATAGCACCTCTTTGGAAAACTGCTATCCTTTTCAGTTTCTCCTTTGCCTAGACCTCTTGTTTTATGAATAAATCATATGACAATTTGTACTGCTCTTTTTATAATCAACTTATTGAATGGGTTGGCTATATAGTTTTATTCTTTCATCTCTGCTTCAGATATGCTCTATCATGTTTCCTTTTCCCATCCCAGGATGATATATTGGGCAGATCTATATCTTTTCAGGTCACTTTCTGGTAACAGAAAAGTGATTGTTTCTTGGTATTAAAAATTTCAGTCTAATTTAAACATAAATTTCCACTTACATACAATCTAACCTCTCCTTTCTCAGCTCAGTATTGAAATAAGCAGATATAACCTTGATGCAATAATTAGTACAAGATCAATAAGATCAGTACTGGGGTCTGTATAAGGACCACTCAGATTTATTATTAATATGAAAATGTGCAGGAAATATGTAAGAATGGTATGTAGGAAGTACTAATTCCTTCAAAAACATTTTCATGAAACTCTTTGAGGGGAAATGACTATGAGTGTCTTGGAAATATTTCTTTAAAAAAAAAAACAAACCAATGTCTAAAATGTCCACCAAATTCAAACTACCCTCTCTTTCAACTCAGCTACTCATCTAGAATGAGGAAAATTTCAACAGGCCTTTTTAATGCCACCTCATAAGTGCTGATTTGTTATGAAGCTATTTGCTCTTGAAGATTTTGCTTAAAAAATGTAGAATATTCTATGTTAGAACACTGAACTTATTGTGTAGATATCATGTAAGCACACATGTGTGTATGTATCGGTATGCATGTGCATTCTCCCTCAACCCAGCTTGAGATCCATTCTCTGCTCTTAGCCAATGTGCATTAGGGCACACTTCTATGAACACTCGACAAATGAAGGCTCTTATAGGCTAATCCTGACTCAGACATGCTCTGCAACGTAGATTGTGGGTACCACTAAGTTCTCCCTTTGTGCCATTTATTTGGTGTTATTTGATAGACATTTATATGAAGAACAAAAGATACGTAAGTGATAGTGCTAGAGTCACAAAGAAGTGAAGTAAAGGTGTCACTGGAATGTTTCACAGGCATTCTGGGCACCCCAGAGGAAAAGGTAAAGGAGAGAGAAGATAATGCTTAAAAAATAATTACAGCCTGGCAGAGGTCCCTGGGCATCATTTATGAAAAGCTCTATAAATCACTTGAGTGGGGGAGGCTTGTTCATCAACTGGATGTTAGTCACTAGAAGCTTTGGGAACTTCAGTGGGAGGCATATCTCAAATAAATGTAAGAGCTTTTCCAAATAGATGCGGGGACATAGGTCTAAGCTAGGGCATTGATTAAGTTAGTATACCTTTTTATTATTATTATTATTATTATTATTTTTTTTATCCTCACCCGAGGACATTTTTCAATTTTTTTGTACAGATAGAGTGGGAGGGAGAGAGAGAGAGAGAGAAACATCGACGTGAAAGAGACACATCGAGAAAGAGACACATCGAGTGGCTGCCACCCGCACAACCAACCAGGGCCGGGGACAAACTGCAACCGAGGTACATGCCCTTAGCGGGAACGGAACCTGGGTCTCTCCAGACTGCAGGCCGATGCTCTAACCGCTGAGCCAAACCGGCCAGGGCGAGTATACCTTTCTTAAGGCCATACTCACCATGCTACCTGGGATGTGTGTGTCAGCTATTATTTAGCTACCATAAAACTAGAGCAAACATCATGGAAAGGGCAGAATTCTCAGAACAGGAGACTGGGAGAAATGTTGAAATGCAGATTGAAGAGGATGGACAGGAGGGAAGGTGGAAGTCTGGAGTGGGAGGAATAATTATTGACTACCTGCTAAGCTCTTTTAGGTGGTAGATTTATAGAGAGTCTTCAAAATTCCATAAGGTGAATATATTATCCCCAGTTTACAAGTGAGAAAATAAGCCCCCTAAATTAATTAGAACCAAAAGTCCCACCCAATTTTGTGAATTATCTGACGTCTGCTCTATGGAAGAACCTCAGAAGTTAGGTGCAACTTTTATAGGCTTCAAAAGAAGAAAAGGATGTTTCTTGTTGATGACAGAGAAGAAACACACTTAAAATTCCCTAGTAAATGAGGCAGGAAATAGGAGGAGAAGGGAGAAAAATCTATGTAATACTTTGAACAACAGAGATATATCCGGATAAAGAAAAAAATAAAAGGCTTTTGGAAGAGCTAAAGACAATAAGGTCATTTGGACTCTGTGTGTGTGTGTGTGTACAGGAGCTGGAAACAAGTTTTCAGTGCAGGAGGAAAGAGAGTGAGTTTGGGATGTATATTTTGAAAAAGTAGATCACGTAAGAGATCCCACAAATAGACATTGAAAGATTAGGCATAAAATTAGTTGGAATAATAAGGGAAGGGGAGAGTAGCAGATAGCAATCCTCTTTTTGGAAGGTATTAAAGAATAGAAGTATTGTAGTATCATATTTAAATCAAAAGGCAGGGATTTTAAAATATTTTTATTGAAGTTAAGTGATCTACTGGAGGCTTGGGTGGGAGACAAGGGCCACATTATTTAGCTATATTGAAAAATAATAGATGACCTTAAAACGTATTTAATAAAGAAACAAACATTAAAATGTCCTTTTAGATCCATATTCTGTTTTGTGCAATTTATATGACAGAATAATGATGGCATTTCTTCCAGAAATTTTATCCTCTATGCATCTAAACCACCTGTTTACTTCACTTGACTTACTGGAATGCATTTATCTGTCTTCCTCATTAGTCATAAATTCCTTGAAGGCTAGGGTTGTGTCTTATTTAACCTTGATTCCACAATGACTACCCAGTGCTTGGCACATTTCTTCAATAGTAATTTATTTTGTAGGTTAAGCACTGTTAACTGTTCACTGCTTTTAATAGCTCAGTTCCTTATTCAGAGGTTCCACCATGAACGCGATTCCTACTGTTCAGAGACTAAAGTGGTTTATGAACTATTAATTTCTCATGAAGGGGATAATGCTAACTACCTTTTATCGTGCATATTTAATAATGAGGCATTCTATTATATTCTTTACATATATAGTCTTATATTTTCTGTTCAAGAATCCTGTGAACTATTTTGAATGGAAACTGAGGCTGAGAGGTTAAACCACTTATTCAAGCTCATTAAACTAACTATGGAACTGGGGATTTTCATCTAAGTATATCTAGCTTGAAAACTTGTTTACATTTCCTCTCATTTCTTTTGAGTCAGTTGAAACATGGGTGAAGACTGAGGAATTTTCCTATTTACAAGTTAAAAATGAGGAAAGAGTAAATAGATGTTTTTTATCTGACTCTGAGGAAAAAAATACCTTTATAAATATTTACAAGAAAAACTAACAGTTTTGTATAGAATTTCAATTTATTTCACAGTTTTTAATATTTTAATAAAATTCCCATGAGCAAGAAAGTATTTCAAAAACACTTCATAGTCTTCCATTAACTCATAGCATCAAATGCCAAACAATTTTGAGTAACAAAGTTGCTAATTAAGCCAGACTTGTGCAGCACTATTTGATACATTAAAAATAAAATATTGCCCTGGCCGGTTTGGCTCAGCAGTTGGAGCGTTGGCCTGTGGACCAGAGAGTCCCGGGTTCAGTTGACGCTAGGAGCACATACCAAAAAAATAAAATAAAATATTATATTAATAAGCATGTCAACTTTATTGATAATACTTACTGGGCCTCCAATGGGACATTTCACTAATTTAAGATTGTATTTCAAGAAGTCAGAAATAAACACACTAACCATAAATTAATAAAGACAATGAAAATTATAAAACACCACAGATTCCTGTAGCATCAGTCTACTATTTTAAGAAAACTTCAACTGCTATAAATATTCTGAAATATGAAAGAGCAGAAATACTAGGGTCTAGTTGTTTAAATGAGAGAAAATTCATCCAGGCTCCAAAGCACATTTAGCATGTTAATGATTTGCAAAAAAATTTATTTACAGTCAGCTCCTCAAAAGTTCATAGTCCTTCGGAGCTTAAGAGGTAGTAAACAAGATTCAAAGAAAGGGGAAAAAAGTACATTTAAAGTGACAGATTTCCAGTTTCAGAAAGTCCCTGTATGAGTAAGAAAAAAAATAGGATTCATTATATAGATCTATAATAATTTGTAGATAAATTTAACTGATTTGTGAACACTCTGCCTTTTATGAATAACACTTCACAAAAATGAAATCTTTGTTAATTAAGAGAGATCTACTTTCTATAAAAAGTTCAGCAATTATTGTTAGCTACATTGAGCTTGAAGGCCACTTGGTGAATGAAAGTACTTCAAGTCTTAATTGTAATTTAGAGAAAAAGAAAATAGATCTTTCACCTGAAAATTATCCAACAAATGGTTAGAAATATAGTGCACTGTCTTATAAAAAAAATAAACAATTGGTGGCTACACTGCAGATCATCTTTGTTAGAATTGCAGTGAAGTAAAGCAGTTGAGAAATCCAGAGAAAGCATAAGAATTATAAGAAGTTGTCTGATTTGCATGCTTTAAATTAGCTGATCAGAGTATAGAACATCTCTTTAATGTATTCATAGGCACCTTATTATTAAAGTGTCAAACCTCTTTGAGGATTCTTCAGTAATTTGCTATTCCATTTCTCTTTCATTCATTAAGTAGTTTCTAAAGCACCACCAAGATTCCCATTTGTGAAGTTCTCAATGATTCAAGCTGTGAGCAACTCAAATTATTTTGATTCACATAAGAGAGTACAAGTTATCTTTAGAAACCAACTGTAAATGAGAAATGCAGTGTTATGGTCCTTTCACAGTGTGAACATATTAAAATAATTCCATAGTTCTAAAGACCCATCATTTAAAGAGTGGTAAACATACCTACCACAGTTTAAGTTTACATTGCCTCTTTGAATTATTAATATTAATTCTTGAAAATAGGTAAAATTATAATTTTACTTAGTAAGAGATGAAAGAAAGGATACTCGTTTGAGTGGATTAAAAAGCACTCTTAAAGGTGCTTTATATCTTTACTGAAAATAAATTATAAAATAACCTTTACTCTAGCTTTTCTTTTTAGTAACAAAGATATTTGTAACAGTGTAAATTATTCACATGCTTTTAATAGAAGATTTAATTTCTTGATATAATTAGCAAGATACATACAACTTACTTTTGTTAATTGGCAAATATAGAGTACCTACTATAAAAGCCATTGTACAGATATTGTAGAAATATCAAAAAGGTCATTAAAATCTCTGCCCTTGTGGACCGTGCTTTCATACTGTAGACATGTTTTTAAGATAAAAATGATCCTTAATATACTGTATTTTTTATGTATTGGAAGGATGAATTACGTAATTTATATGGATTACTTCCAGCTCATATACTCTATTAATTATGTGAATTAACCACTGGTATAGTAGAAATATTTATCATTTATTAATTTATCTCTGTATCATTTGATATTTTAGAAAATTTAATATATTTATATCTACTAAATATAGCTGAAATGGACATTGTCAATTTCAACCTTAGATTAACCGAAGGTGATTTATTCTAAAAGAAGAGCCTTCCTGTCTTCCTAAATAATCAGTAAACTTAGGAGCATAGAAATCATTCAAATACAAAGAAAAAGACCTTTAGAATGACATTAAAATATATTGCTCTTGTGAATTAGAAAACCATGCATTTGATATTGATGTGAAACTCCCCATGGAGCTCCTCAGCAATGTTTGGAATCCATAACTATGTGCAGCCCAAATTGAAAACCTGTAGCTTGCCCAGGACAGCATTTCTAATCACGTTATTCTATTACAGAATGAGATTCATACCCTAGCAAAATAAAGCAGGGCACTTAGCAATTATAAGGCTCTGCAGTATGCAGAAGCTACCTGGTGTTCAGAAAAATCCTGGAATGCCTGTTTTCAGCATGGGATAGCAAGACCAGGTGACATCTGACGCAAGAACATTTGTTAGGAATAGATTCTATCCAAGAGAGAGTTTATCCCAATTCAGTAAAAGTTTACCAAGACAGGAGGGGTGAAATTAACTTGTTAACTGGTGAATGTGTTGAGAAAGTATCACCTTGCTTCCTCAACAGCTTCCAAAGGTATCTGCTACTCTCTCAAATGGGAAAAAGACTCAGACTGTGTCTTCCTCAAGCCCCACTTAATGCCTTATCTTTTTAAGGTAAGAATTCCTGGCATTTCCCTCAAGGGAACTTTTGTGGTTGGTTTTGGTTATCTTTCTGAGTGCCTGAGAGATTGCGTTTTTTAGAGAAGGAACAGAAAGACCTGGATTATTTTAAAACTGACTAGAGCTTTACTGTATAGACAGAACATATTCATGGAAGAAAGGGAGAAATAGAGAAAGCTAGTGAGGGAAAGGAGAAGAAACGAACGAAAGAGAAGGGTCACACAGGCAGGTGTTATTGCCTGCGTTGCAGTCCTCGTCCAGGAGACAGAGAAGAAAGCTGTTCAGGAAGAGCTACGCAAGCCTTTCAAAGGCTCTAAAGGTTTAGAAAGCTGCAGTGCTGGCCTCCATAGGGCCCGGTCAGGTTGAAGCAGGCAGGCATTCTTCTCTGTCTTCCTGTCCCCCCACCTCTTCCCTTCTCTGAAGGTGGCTTCATCTGGAGGATTTCCAGGATGGCCAGAGACAGGCATCTTGCATTAGGGTTCTGCCTTCTAGGAGACAGAGGAGAGCTGGCAGAGCCCATGGTGTGTTTACACTGCAGCCTCCTCACTCCACAACGTGCCAATGCCTGTAGCTGCAGCAGTTTAAGAGGAGGCAAACAGTAGAAGAATGAGCATGGCGCCTGCAGTGTCTCTGAAGGCAGAATTCTCCGAAGGATTCTGGGAACACAGCAGGGCCAGGATGGAGATAGGGCTGGGCAGTCCTCACACAGGAGCTGAAGATCCAAATGGTTTACCCATTTTCTCAAAACCTTCAAAAATTCCAAAGAAATTGACTAAGATGCAGAGGAGGCCAAGAAAGCCAGACTAAACATCTAAAGCGGTGGATCTGTTAGAGGTGAGGGGCAATATAAAAGAAATAGAAAGAGATCTTACAAGTAAGGAGAGGCAGAGAAGAGAAGTGCTGTGGTGTGAACTGAACCCTTGGGAGCCTCTCAAAGATGTTTGGGAGCAAATAATCACTTATTTGAAGATTTTAGCAATGTCACTGAGGATGTTAAAAGTGCAGAGAGAAGAAACCATTTCTATTCAACATTACCTTTAAATTGTTTATTCCGTAGACTCGAAGTTAATTGACTTTTCCCTAGCTCATAGCTCAGGGCCTCAATTCCTCATCTGTAAAACAAGGCATTTGGACTAAATGCTTATGGGCCAGATGTGACCCTCTATAACTGTCAGCCTGTGAACCGGGGTATCTGAGGCCAAATGTCTATAAACTTTAGTACCAAATTCTCCCTTCTTCCTCTACTACCCATTACCAATGCGGTGCACCCCTGCACTAACCATGGAACTGATTCCATTCTCAGTGAGGACAAGGAATATGGCTCAATTGTGACAAATAATTGCTCCTCCTGCCCTGAAGTAAGAAAGAGGAGATCAGAGAAGGCAGTATAATTTATACTTTGGGTTTCCAAGGAGTGGATATTTTCAAATTTTCTATTTCAAATGTCATTCATTTAAACATATTGTAAATTTCTACGAGTAGGGTCTAAATAGTTGGACTGACAAAAGGTTAAAGAGTCATATCATGATCTGCCCTATTTTGGGAATAATTTATTTCATTTCATCCCCGAAATTGAATCTGCTTTTTCCATGGAAATCCAGCACACACTGGCCATGCTATTCTCTTGTCTGCTGGCCTCATACCATTCTGCCAGGCTGCTTCAGTGCAGCATTTTCTGGGGTTACTAAACACCCAAGCTTAATGTGCGTGCACTCATGGGTGAGGTGTTCAATGATGTAGAACCCCCCCCCACACACACACACCACTACCACCACTCACACATGTAGGCACTTTTGATGGCAGTGAAGATAAAATGTGTTTTCACAAGAGTTTCCTTTTAAATTTTTCTCAACCTAAAATTTATTTTAAATTAAAAATAATTTATATGTGGAAATACAACTCCCTTGCTTCTCTTGTCTTAAAGATGGACACACAGATAGTATACAGTTGTTTTCTACACCCACTGCATTTCCATTTCATTTTAGTCTCCAAAATATGGACAGGAGGGCAACTCTAGAAAAATGGATTCCCACTCTGGCATCTCACAGGGCACTGATCCGTGCAATGCAGCGAGCACTTGCAGGGAGTATCACCATTTCCTCCAGCAGCCCTCTTCCCCTCTTCACCAGCACCTCGGATTTCCACAGGGGGAGGGGGTGACCTTGCAAAGACCCCCCTCCTGTTTCTGGGAAGGAACAATCCATTTTAACAAAAAACACAAAACGACCTTTCCTCCTTTAAAGAAACGCTACCAACCATCACACATCTGGGTTCACATTCCCCATCCTGCATTCCCGAATGCGAATACGATGCAAAGGCAGGTAACTAGTTTGCGTCTGACTCCCCCCATTCAGCCGCTCTGTGTCTCAGACTCTGTTCAAAATAGACAGCTGACTGTGCGGTGGAACATCTTTCCTTTTTCTGCCCATTCACCATCGTGACGAAAAATCAGAAAGGAAAAATTATCCGCTCATTTCTAAATACTGAGAGAAATGTGCTTATTTTGCGTCTAGCTGCGGTGGTTCTAAACACTAACATCTCGCTTGGAAACCAACCCTGATTTCCACACCATCTCGTCCACTCAGTTTTACTTAGCAAACACCTTCGCTGCTCTTCCACGGTGAGAAAAATGGTGCACTAACCCCACGAATGACAGGTTGCTACTTGACTGCAACCGCTCAATAGTTTTATCAGCAACCGGAAAACTTCACAATTGGTCAATTAGTTACTTAAATCTCTGTAAGGAAATCTTCCTATTTATAGACTTAAACTTAAAAAGCACCTCTGTTTCACCTTTCTTAAATCTAGCCTAAGACACCCCCCCAAAACACGCCGCATATAAACACTTCCCCTTCCCCCATCCCATTGTCCCAAAAGGTCCCCCCGACTAAGAGCACGTTCAGGCAGCAACCATTAACCAAAGCAACTGTCACCATGCCTATAGACGCATCTATATGCAAAGCAAAGTATGTGACAATAGCCAAAGCATCTCTCAATTGGCTGCATGCAGAAATGCAACGAATATCGTATTTTCCACTTACAGTTATAGCGCTGCGCACGGTCACTTAACGAAAATGATAAAACTCAACAGTTCTTTATATATAGATTTAATTCGGGCAAAAGGTTCAGCCGTCTCTGTGCGTGGTCTCTCGCGCTCTTTTTTACCCTCTGGAGCTCTAGGCTTCTTAAATCCCTCTTGGGTCACGCCTTTCAAGCCCTGCGGCTGGGGCAACACGCTCCGGTAAATCTCTGCTGCAGATTGGGAATCCCATAGAAAACCTGGGGTCGCTGGAGCTGGATGCGCAGGCGCGTGAGCCACCCTCTAGCCTGGCCCCCCCTCCCGATTAGCCTCCCCCGCCCCTCGCGCTCCGCAGACCCAGCTTGGAGAGCCCGGTAGCCGGTGACCAAAAGCTGTCTGGCACTGGCGCATGCTCAGTTGGAGGGGCTCGGAGTTGCTGCGGGTGTATTCCATGTTTCCATATTTTAGCAAAAACTCGCAAGGAAAGTAGGAAAAGGGATCCTGGCTACCGGAACAGCCGCACCTGGACAAGCTTGAGGGAGGGTGACTTGACTTCGCCACGCCCACAGTTGCCAAGTCTGGTGGTGAAGACTGAGGCCAGAGATGCAACACGTGGATCCTGATTTTCCCGCTGCTCTCAGCCCTGGATGGCCACCAACCCAGCCTTTGGCAGGCTGTAGGTGACGGAGAAAACGGCAGAAATCCCTTTCTCAGAAGGAAGCTTCCCAACAATCTGTGAGCCCATCACCTGGGCTCCCCTGAAGAAACCCTGATGGTAGCCACACTTTGCATGGGCCATTTCATCCTAGGGTCTTATGCTGGGAGTACTGGGAGCCAGGCCCTATAGTACCTCAGTGCCCAGGATGGTCCAGGCCCAAAAAGGCAATGGAGAAATATGTCTTGAAAGGAGCTGGGTCGAGGCTTGCCCTGTGTGACCTTGAGCAAATCATGCTAACCATCAACAAATGTTTAATAAGTACCTTTTTTATGTACGTAATAAATGCTTATTGAATATGATTTTAGTGGGACGGGGGTCGGGGTTTGGAGAGGGTGGAGGGGAAGGAATGAATCACCCTTGGAAAATTCAGAGTAGAGGGTTTGAGCTAAGTGATCATGTAACCCTCCCGGTCCCCCCACCGCCCTTTTTGTCCTTGAACAATGTACGTTTGCCAGCCTCCTCTGCTCCCACTGGCTTGCCAAAGCCTAGAAGACTTGGCAAAGAGTAGTGCCCAGTAAATGTTTGGTCGCTTCCCTACCAGGAAAAGCAAGGAGAATTCACAGATGTTTCCAACCTGGTCAGTTTTCTCAAGTGTGTATGTTTGTACTTTCATTCATTCAACAATTATTCACTGACCACCTTCCTACCAACGATTAGACACTGTTCTATGCTTTGGAAGTAATGCAGTGAACAAAACCGCGCCTCAGGTTTACATTCAAGGGGGGATTTTATTTTAAAGGGACAGAAGTTCTGGAGGCACAGTGAAGATCAACGTCCTCCTTAAGCAGAAAGTTTTACAATTTGCCCAAAGCACCTTCACACCCCTTATCACTTCCAGGAAAACTGCTGAGTTAACCTTTTGGTTCTGAGAAAACCAAGAGCATCACCCATGGCAAATGGGCCGTAGACCAGCAACTTTCAATTTTTCCATCTCATGGCATACATAAACCAATTACTAAAATTCTGCAGCACACCAAAAAATATATTTTGTTGCCAATATGACAAAAAGTCGGTATACTTTTGATTCATTTACACTGGACAGCTATTGTGGACTATTGTGTTGCCTGTTGTCATTTTTTTATTTGACAATCTAAGAACGGTCAGTGCTCCTGACTAAATAAATAGTCAGGCATTGCATGTTTTAAAAATTCTTGCGGCACACTGGCCAGGGCACATGGGTTGAAAATCGCAGCTCTAGACGGACAAATCTCCCCTACCAGGAGAGAGCTGCTCCGGGCTGCAAGCTGTGGTGTCCAGCTTGGAAGAACTTGAGGCTCCTTAAGCAAAGACCAAGAGAAACTCTGCTTCATGAGTCTATGGCAATCTAAAGCTCCAGCTAGGTGTGGGCCCCGGGTGGTGACATCCTTGCCGTTGCAAAATGCCAACCTGGCCGGCCCAGACATCCCAGGAAGGCTGCGCAAAGGGGAGCAAGGCACTAGGGACTCCCAGGACTAGGCTCGCAGAAGTTCCCCTCCCGGCGGGCTCTCCCGTGGGGTGCTGGTGACCGAGGAAACCCGGAGCGCGGAATCCCGCGGAGCAGGGCGCGCGGCCCAAGCACGCTGCGGCAGCCTAGCACGTTTTGAGTGTGGCAGCGCCAGGCACGCACTCTGGGGCCGCAGTGCGCACTGCGCAGCGGAACTCACTCGGCCGATTCATTCTGTTTCTCTGCATGGAGTCAGGGCAAAAGTCAGTCCTGATGTGTCTCGTTGGTTGGCGGTGGAGACAACCTCCAAAGCTTTCAAAGTAATTTCCCGTCTTTGGTCAATTTCCCCTACTAAAGCATTTTACGCTGGGCTCTCAGGTTTCTCTCTGGAGGAGTCTCTGCACTGCAATCTGCATGGACTGTAGGGGTCACAATGCCATTTCTCTGCTTTATCTCATTATTGCGCCCCGAGGTCTCTTTTGTGGCGATGTTAGGTTTTAGATAACTTACTTTGAAGTCATGTTTAGGAAAAAATGAACACTAATACTTTTTGAAACGTGTTCTGTGGTAAGGAAGATTTGATTTAGATGCATGAGCTTTGGTAAAGCAGTTTTGTCTAATTGGACAGGCAGGTTTCTCTTTTCTTTCTTTCTTTCTTTCTTTCTTTCTTTCTTTCTTTCTTTCTTTCTTTCTTTCTTTCTTTCTTTCTTCTCTCTCTCTCTCTCTCTCTCTCTCTCTCTCCTTCCTTCCTTCCTTCCTTCTTTTCATCCCCCCCCCCTTGTTTGTTTGTTTCTAGTTCTGTTTACACCGAAGTTGTTTGGCGTCATGTCCTATCTTAATCTTGTTTTTTAATCTCCACCTATTGTGTAACCTTGTTTTTAAGCACTAATATTTTGTTTTCGTTAAGAAGTGTTTTTGAGATGTCCTTTATTTGAGTTTTGTGTGCAGCAGAGTCTCAGTAGGAAAGCCAATTCTAAAATATACTGAAAGAATGTTATCATTTAAATTACAGAAAGCAATTGCCCTTTTTAGGATGGTAGAATGAACTTTAAGAGAGGTATGTGGTAAGGAAACAAAAAAAATAAGTGAGCTCAGTGTTTTTTTCTTTTGTCTGGTATTTGCAGATGTCACCGGTGATCAAGAAGAGCAGAGATATGCTGCCCTGCACTCCTACCCACCTTGGGGTAGAGGGGCTGGAGAATAATGCACTCTGTTGACTGAAGAATATCACCAGCTATAGCAGTGGTCCTATTACTTAAAAGCCTGGTCCCCAACATGGCAGACTCCTGGGAGTGTCAGCTTTCACACACTGGAGATTTTTTTGGTGGAGGGGGTGTGTCTGGGCATGGGGGAGAGAGGTGCTATAAGAAGGGAGGGGGTTGTTTGGTTTTTCTGGAGTACCTGGTAGAACCTTGACTGGTCCAGAAACAATTGAGGAACCATTTTCCTTTTCTTGGTTGCAAATTATATTCTTACCTGAAGCTGCGTTACTTACACCTCACTCTTTCCCAGATTCAAGCAAATAAACAAAATAAAATCAATAATGATTTTTAGGTGTATCCAACTTTATTTACTTTTTCCATCCACTTTAATTGTAGCATGGCCAAGTTGAAAACTGAGAATCACAGTAAAAGTACAAAAGGGCAGTAGTATAACAGGTCTAAGCCTGTCATCTTGTGAGCTCATGGTAATATTATTTATTAGACATGCTGTGTATAAAATATATGAGCCAAAAAGGGTGGAACTTAAGACATGAGGGCATTTAGGAAATTGGAAGAAAGATTAAGTGTTGGAAAGTCATCATTAAAATGAAAAGAGACAGGAATTGGAAAAACTGATTTATGCTCATTTAAATTCATAAAGAATAATGATAGTAATTTTCTTATATGAGTAAAGTGCCCTTATTTTAAAACTAAGAGTATAATCCTCACAGAGGTGATGTATTATATAAGATAATTATGTTTATCCTGATTTTTAAAATCCTATTTAAAAAAAATATGGATAGACCAACAAAATAAAATAACCTCCTAAAGTCGAACAGGAAGTTATCACCTAGAATAAAACTTTACAGTAGTTTTACTGACACATAAAGTGTTTCATTGTATAATTTTGTATTCTTTCTACATTTTTTTTTCTAAAATAAATTTAAAAGATGTAAGATCATGAAGGAGTAATTCCCATGCGATCAGAGGGAGAGCTCCAGGCCTCTCTAGACAGAGGAGGGATCAAAAGGCCAAGTTTTAATGGACCGTGTTGATTATTTGTCCCAGCCAACTTTTGATTTATCTCTGTAATCCATGATTGGATCTAAATTCAGTTTGAAAGCTAACTTTTGACTTTGTCACCAATTTTCCTTAAAGTTTAAACAACCCACCACAAAAGTTTCTTAAGTCCCTGCTAAAGGAATTATTGTCAAAGCTTTGAATTTCCTAGAAGTTTCTTGGAGTCTGAGAAATGGTCATTGAAAATGCATGGTCTGCAGCCCTAAGAATGAAAAATGTTTTATTCTCTCCTCTATATTTTATCCTAACTTATAGATTCATAGCAATGCTCTGAAGTTGGAAATTTTTACTACTATTTTTAGTGGCAACACAAAAGAAATGATAGCAGAATTGGACTATCAATGAGCCTATTTATTTTCTTCAATGACTTTTTAGGTAGTCCTATATGCTAGGCTGTGGTCTTTTTTAGTTGTGTTGCAGTTTAGCCATTACAAATATAATCATGGATTTGAATTCTGGAACTGAGGTACTTTGGAAACCATCTGATCTGAGAGTCTTCAAAAGCCCTTTTACCTAAAGCAGATCTTACTGACTTAGTTCTCCCCTCAATCTCTATTTTCATTAATATTATTCTTTTGATTTTTTTTTTTTCTAAAGAGTCACTCTTTTTTTGTGTGTGTGAAAATTTTTTTTTTTTCCTTTTTTGATTTTAGAGAGAGAGGACATAAGAGGGAGATAGAAATATTGATGAGAAAGAACATCAATTGGCCGCCTCCTGCGTGCCCCCCAGTGGGGATTGGGCCTACGACATGGGCATGTGTCCTGACCAGAAATTAAACCGGTGACCTCTTGGTGCATAGGTTGATGCTCAACCACTGAGCCACACTGGCCAGATGTTCCTTTGAATTTTTAATGAAACATTCAAACTCAACAGAGAATCTTAGCAAAAAAATTAAGAGAAAATTTAAAAAATGAATTCTATACTCCCTCTGAGACAACCAACAAAACAAAACCTCCATTCTTCACCAGGAGATTTTCATAATTGAGTTTATGTTTGCACTCCCTGAAGGAGGAAAGAGGTAGTGAACTTCCTCAGTTTTTAGTGTTCTTATCATATTCCTCTTTCAAAGTTCATTTTACCATCCTAAGGAGGTTCAAGAAAAGAAAGCATGACCATTGAGGATCTTTGATTTCTTTTATTGAGAATGTATGTTTAGTACCTGTATCATAGTCTTTAGGAGGATGGATTGAACTGATTTTTGAAAAAGGAGAAGAAGAAATAAAGAAAACCCTGCACAAGTAATTAATGATAGTATTTAGTAGTGGATGCAGGTTTAATTCCTTTGGATCCATTCATTATTCGTTTAACCCCTGTTGAGCCCCTACTTTGTACCAGGCAGTTTTCAATCCTATATGTGTGGAATAAGACTATTATAACCCATTTTACAATGCAAATTGAAATTGACCTATCAAATTTTCTTAGCTTTAGTTTACATTGTTAGGGGCATATTTTTGTCTTTTTCTGTATTTTCATGAGTAGTTTGATGGGCAATATATCAAGTACTGCTTATCTATTTCTGTATTAATCTGGAAGAGGCAGTCTATCGTGGGCTTTTTTTAAAAAAAGCAAATTAATGGTAAACAATTTCCCTTAATGTACCATAAAAAAATGATCTGAATGTAGCAGCCATTACTACAGTTCTTATCCAGCAAATATGTATTGACTATCTAATGCTACTGGATGAAGGTTCAAAGGTTAATAAGACATAGCCCTGCCTATAAAAGGTTTTCAGTCTATTTCAGGAGATGGATGAGTTAATAGATAATTACAAAACAGTTGAATAAATTCTAAATTTTATTTTAAACACAAAGGTATGAAAAAATAGTTGTGGGAGAAAGTACCTAGACTATGAAAGGAATCCCAAAAGAGATGATGACTGGGCTAAATCTACAGCTTCAGTTGTGCAAATGTTAGTGTTGGTGTCACACACCAAGAACTCTGCAACTCTTATTTAGCACGACTAAAGTTGTTATAATTAAAAATAATATCTTTGATTTTCTTAATGCCTAATACACTTCAGTAGTCTTATAATATTCAATATACTCATAATATTCTCCATCTAATCTTCATAATAGCTCTGTGAGGTAGGTAATTTAATTACTAGTAGCTCAATTTTGCTATTGAGGAAATCAAGCACCAAACAAATTAAGTATCATATCTTAATACAATAAACATGGGATCCATAGGAAAGCATGTCATAATTTTGAAATTATTTGGATCTGGCCAATGATTGAGAGAACATTTATGACTTCAAATTCAAAATCCTTTTTAATGATCAATAAGATCATTAAGTTTCTTAACTGTCCTTTATTACTATTTAGGTAAGAAGATGTACTGGGTTAAATAGTATCCCCTCAAAAATTTATGTCCATTAAGAATCTCAGAACGTGACCTTATTTGGAAATGGGTTCTTTGCAGGGTAGGATGAGGTCACAATGGATTAAAGTGGTGTTTTTATAAGAAGGGTAAAGACAGAGAGACACATAGAGGGAGAACACCAAATGACTATGGAAGTAGAGACTGGAGTTTTGCACAAGCCAAAGAAAGTCAGGAATTTCCAACAACCCCTGCAACTAGAAGAGATGAATGGAAAAGATTCTTCTTCAGAGTCCCCCAAAGGAACCAACCCCAGTGACATCTTGATTTCAGACTTCTGGCCTCCAGTACTGTAGGAGAATAGATTTTCTGTTGTTCTAAGCCACCCATTCTGTGGCATCTTGTTACAGCGGCCCTAGAAAATTTAACACGGAGGATAATTGTATTTAAATACAGCATTTGGCAGTTAGATTTTCAATAAAGAATATTCTGGTAGTGAGATAATAGTTTTCTTTTCTACAAATAGACCCCCTCTTTCATTCTGTGAAAATGACTAGACTTTGAATTAAGAGAGATGGATTCATGAACCAACTCTGCCACTTCTTAGATGTGGTCTTGGGCAAATTAAATTCCCTTCCTGATTTGACTTCCTCATTGATAAAATGAGAAAAATTAAAACTCTACCTAAAAGTAGGGCTCTGTAGTTCAAAAATTCAATATATTGGGTACCCACAAAACTCTGGATAGTAAGTTAATAGTGCTAATTTTCATCTAAGATGATATTGAGCCACTTTCTTCCCATTGAAAACAAAATTAAATTCATGGTTTTGGTTTTGAGTTCATTTAAAATAATTTCCTTAGAGACTTTTCATATTGTTGCTCATGAAAATCAGATTAGGTACATTGATCATAGTGCCAATGCCAAAAGTAATACAAATTCTGTTTAAGATTTCCCAGGTTAGTTTATAGATGTTCTAATAAAAGTGAGTATTATATAACACTAATGTTAAACAATTTTTTGAATTAGACTTATATCACACTTTGCCAGTACGTTTTTGTTTGTTTTAAATGGGCTTTACTTTTTAAAGCAATTTTAGGTTCACAGCACATATAATGGTTTTAGAAACATTCAGTGATTCTGATTGTGAGTTGTATGAATAATAAGACTTAAATAACATATTAATTGTATTGTTCCTTTAATGTTTTGTAGAGTCTTGATATTCATGAGGGATTTGTCCTAAGACTTTCCTGACTCTCCAATATACAAATATCACTGTAGAATAAAATTGATTTGTTGGTATGGCCATAATTACCTACTTATAGAGTATTAAATCAGGTAACAAATTAAGTAAGGACAACAAAGCTACCTTGAGCTACACACACAAAGGTGATCAGTTGACTTGTACTAATTTAGTTATCAATTACAAGCACCTGCTTCATAGTTTTATAAAATTCACATTTGTGCCTTAGCAAAGTGACATATTACTGTTGTTATAACCTTCAGGGTCATTCACAAATAGTTACAGCCCAAGATTAAATCGATAAAGGCCAGATTCTATTAAAATCCTGCTATAAGGAAACATTACAATTTTCATACATCATTGTACTACTTGAAAAATAATTGAAACTTGAGATCCTAGCCATTTTGAAAGCAATTTGAATCCAGTGGATGAAGGTCAGTTTTGAAAGAGCTAAAATTTACTCTTTGTTCTTTATGGATTCAACATGCATTTGTAAAAATAGGCCTTTCTAAAGACTTTTAAAGAGATTGAAACTCTTTCATTTTAGGAGCTAATAAGGCTATTAATCTAAGATAATGGACCATTAATGATATTATTTAAAACATGTACTGTGTGAATAATTTGTCACTTTGGTCTAGAGGAAAGAATACATGTTTTTAGAAAATACCTGCGTTCATTTGATGAGTCTATATCTCCAGCAGCCGGCAAAAGAACTTGTAGGGTCACTTTAAACCAATTAAGAAAGCCTTACCCAGGAACATTGAAGTAGTTAAAACACAATGTCCCTGATGCTGTCAGGTGAGTGTACTTTTTTGTTTCTCCTCTGATATTTCTTTTTGGTCCTTCCTATGGGAAGGACCGCACTGTTTTATTCTATTTATTTATTTATTTGGTGCATTTTATTGAAATGGTACAAATGAGTGAAAAGATGCCAAAGACAAATCTTCTCTGATTAATGACAAACACTTTTTCTTCAGAGAGGGCAAAATTATACTCTTTGGTGGCTATGCTGCTGCTCTTCTGTGGGGTGAACTCAGGGCTGGGTCAAGTAATAGGCTGGGGGAGTGCTTTCAGACCAGATCCTAGGTCTGAAGTTGGAGTAGAATAGAATTCTTTAACTGAGCCTGAGCAGGACAAATCTTCTCAAAGACCCCCTGTGTTTCACTAAAAGTTATCTCCAGACCAAAGTGATTCTCTAACCTCTGATCTGTAGCCTTGGTAGAATCCCACCCACATTTGTACTCCCAAATGAGGAATTTTACAGTGAGTTGGTAAATTTTTACCGAAAAATCAGATTACAGTGTATTGCTGAATTTGGATAGCTGTAACTTCTCCTACTTACTCTTTAAGGTCTTATTCAAATATCATGAAGACTTTCCCAATTACCTATTCCAGAGTGGTATTTTCTTCTTTTCAATTACCACTAGACTTAAAATGCTTAAGATGAATAGAATAATAAATGAAATACCACCATGATACGTAGTTCTCCTTTTAGGGTTTAATATCCAACTATATTGTAAAACTACTTAGTACAGAATCTTAATTATATTCTACTTTGTATCATTCAAAATGACAATTTCCTGATTCATAAATAGAGCTCAACATTTAGTTGGTTTACTCTCAGTGGTTTATTTTTCCATGTTTTTACAACCTAGATGAATTAAAATTCAGTTGGAAGATCTGATAATTGGAAACATTTTATAACTTAATGATACTGTTTCATAATTGGTATAGTGGGTGTGATAAATAATTTTCCATTTACAACAGTGGCAAACAGTGTTCTTATACTGATTTTAAAGATAAATTTTGACATTTTCCAGCCAGTGATTATATTTTTATTATTCAATGTAGGTTTGCATTTAATGTTTAGATTAATTTTTATTAGATTTATGAATGAAAGAGGAAATTAGACTTGACAGAAGGGAGTTTCTAGGTTTATTTAACTGGGCAACAGTTTTTAGAATTGGCATTAGTCACTGGAAGTGAACCATCGTTTGGCAACCAATGTAATCATTTGCAAGCCAAAAAATAATGTTTATATTCTTCTTTATGTAGTTGTCCATTTTTTTCCCCTACTGTCAAATGAAGGCTGTGCTAGACTTTACTTTTGTTCACTAACTTTGTTTGGTAGCTACCCTGGACAACATGATGGCTTTCCAAGGCCTTTGTAAAAGTTTAGTTTTCCCTTTTATATTTTCTAAGGGAAAGCAAAATATTTTCTTATTTGAGAATGACTGTCTCTGTTCAGGTAACACTGAAATCCATATTAAGCAACAAATAACAATATGTTCAAGGAATTAGCACTTAAAAGCATTTTTATGGTGACACCCCAGCAAAAATTCTGCCAGCTTTCAATACTCTCAAAATCAGACTATGCAAACCCTACGCTCTTGTTGTTGGTTTATACTAGAAAACAAGGGCTGCAGAAAAGGTTAATGATGCCACAATTCTGTTTCTAGCCTTCTATTTGTCAGCCCCCAGTACCAACTATCCTGCAGACACACAGGCAACTCCTTTTGGAGCTTAAACTGGCATATTTTGTCTCCATGTTGAAGTTCTTGACAAAGTTTAATATTGTATCAGTACTTCAAGGATGGGTAATTATGGTTTGAGGAAATTAGTTTATAAATCAAACCCTCTGTATGAGGTCTTTTCTTCAATGGCATGCAGAAGTTGAAATATATGTTTTTTCTTTTTAAAGGGAAAGTTGTTTTTTATTATTATTATTATTATTGTTATTATTATTCTTTTTATTTTTATCCTCACCTGAGGACATTTTTCCATTTTTTGTTCAGATAGAGTGGGAGGGAGAGAGAGGAAGAGAGAGAAAGAGAGAAACATTGAGGTGAAAGGGACACATCCAGTGGTCTCCTGACACTCTAACTGCTGAGCCAAACTGGCCAGGGCTGTCTTTTCTTTTTTTATATATATTTTTATTAATTTGTGTGTGTGTGTGTGTGTGTGTGTGTGTGAGAGAGAGAGAGAGAGAGAGGAAGGGAGAGAGAGAAACATCGATGTAAGAGAGAAACATGGATTGGTTGCTTACTGCACGACCCCCACTGGAGATTAGAGCCCACAACCTGGGCATGTGTCCTGACCGGGAATCTAACCAGGACCTCTCAGTTCACAGGACAATGCTCAATCCACTGAGCCACACCGGCCAGGCTCTTCCCTCTCTCCCTTCCTCCCTCCTTTCTTTCCTTCCTTCCTTCTTTCTTTTTCTTCTACTTTTTTTTTTTTTTTTAAATTCTTTTATCAGAGAGGAGTTTGGAGAGTAAAAGTGGAAAAAGACAGTGCTGTTACATTACTCTGTAAGAAGGAGTCTACGCAACAGAGCAACACAAATATTAAAGTGTTCTTGACTACAAAGCCTGTGCTTTTCAGAAGAGCATGGCATCTAACACAGTGCTGAGCACATATATCCTGTACTACATATTGTTTGAACAGAGGTAAATAGTTTGTGTGTGTGTTTGTTTCCACCTATCAAAGATTTTATAAGCAGAAAACAAAGAAGAAAACCTCTATGCCTTTTTTCAAATTTTTCTAAAACATTTTTTTTCTTTATTGATTTTAGAAAGCGAGGAAGGGAGAGGGAAAGAGAGAGAAAAACATGCATGAGAGAGAACATCAATTGGCTGCCTCCTGAAAGCACTCCCACTCAGGCCCACACCCTGGGCATGTGTCCTGACCAGGTGACTTCTTGGTGCATGGACTGACACACTCAACTAGAGTCACACTGGCTGGGCAAGTTTTGTTTTTTTTTTTTTTTAAATACAAAACTTGGATGGACATAGAGTATATTAAATTAAAATTTTATTTACAATCCTTAGATTTATTACATTATTTTTATATTGGAGAAACATTATTTCTATATATTATTTAGCACAGGTTTGGAATTTATGGTCATGGTACTTCTGCTCCTCCTCCTCGCTTGTCCTCCTCTTTATCTTTTAGTTTTTCAATATAAGAAAGAACATCTTTACTGCAGCCATGATTCCTGTGGTTCTGTACCTGCTTAGCTACACATTATATTCCAAGCCCATCCCCGCTTTGTTTCAATATTTTATTATAGATGGCATTGTAACTATAACCAAGCAGCTCATATTCTGTAGCTTTTTTTTTCTTTTTTCTTCAGGTTATTGTCCAACGTCTGGACTAGATAACATTTTTTAAATTGAAATTTATTGGGGTGACTTGAGTTAATAAAATTCTATAGGTTTCAGGTGTACAATTCTAGAATACAGAATCTGTATATTGTATTATATGTTCACCAACCAAATCAAGTATCTTTCTATCACCATTTGTACCCCCCTGCCCTCCTCCACCTCCCATACTCCGTTTCCCTCTCGCAATCACCATACTGTTGAAGATGTATATGAGTTGTTTTTGTTTTGGTTTGTTTTTTGTTTTTGCTTAATCCTTTCACCTTTTTCACCCAGCCCAGCAACCCTCCTCCCTCTCACAGCTCAGTCGGTTCTCTATCTATGAGTCTGTTTCTCTTTTGTTTGTTGTTCATTTAGTTTGTTCATTAGATTCCATATGAGTGAAATCATACAGTACTTGTTTTTCTCTGACTGGTTTATTTCACTTAGACTAGATAATTTTTTTTTTTTAATCCTCACTCAACATTTTTCCATTTTTTGTTCAGATAGAGTGGGAGGGAGAGAGAGAGAGAAACATCGATTGGTTGCCCTCCATATGTGCCCTGACCAGGGATTGAACCCACAACCCAGTTATGTGCCCTGACTGGAAATTGAACTGGAAACCCCTCACTGCACAGAACAAGGCTCAGCCAACTAACTTTCAAGAAAGTCACCTCTGGAGTCTCTCTGAGTGGTCTCCAGATATGGGGAAAGCTGATATGAAACTATAGTAAGTGGGTGATTAGCTTCAACAGCGGCAGGCAAAGTTGCAAAGTAAGTGACATTTTGCAACTTTCTTTCCTTTCTAGTCATGACTGAGTACTATGTAAAATAACAGATATTTTGTATATAATGAATAGGTGTCAGATTACATTACAAAACTAAACGTGTGCTCATTCCATTTGTTTCCCTCTTGAATCATAGTTATCTGTGAGAAATGTTTCAAAATTAGAAAAAAGATTGTTCTTTAATAGAAGTGCGTGACAAAGCACTGCAAGGGGCAAGCAACTAACTGCCTCTCCCCATGCCCCACTGTTATATTCCTTCCCCACGTTCTATGATTCTTGGCCCTCTTTCTGTAAGATTCCATCAAAAAACTGCCCAAGGGAGTCATGACATTGGTCACATATTTTTTTAATCATCAGTTCTCCTAAGATCCACTAATGTACAGAACATGCTGAATTCAGTTATGAAGAATGCACCCAAACCAGTTCTCTTTTTTGTTGTTGTTTTTAATCCTCACCCAAGGACATTTTCCCATTTTTGTTCAGATAGAAGGGGGGGGGGGGGGGGGACGACGACATTGATGTGTAAGAGACACATCGAGCGGCTGCCTCCCACACGACCCCAACCAGGGCCGCGGACAAACCACAGTCAAGGCACATGCAGTTAGCCGAACCGAACCTGGATCTCTCTGGACCACGCCGACACTCTAACCGCTGAGCCAAACCAATCGGGGCCCAAACCAGTTCTTTAAAGTTAGAGAAATTCTGGGACATATATTGTATTCAAGATTCATAAGTTACTGTATTATAGTCTCTATTTAGATTTATTTTTAATACATTTTCTTGTTATTTATTGAATTTATTGGGGTGACACTAGTTAACAAAAGTATTCAGGTTTCAGGTGTCAGGTGCACAGTTCTACAATCCATCATCCGTCGAACACCACATCACCATTTATTCCCTTCCCCCTGGCCCCCTCCCTCCTCCCCTTTACCTACCCCACCCTGCCATCACCATCACTGTTTCTTCCAGACCCTACTTGGTTTTCATCCTGACTGGTGGCTCTTCCTATACTAGAGCTATTTCTACACTTCCTTAGTCTCTGAGAAAGCAGAGCTCAATTGAGGGGGAGGGGGGGTCTTGGTTAAATTTGAAAAAAAATGTGTTTTTATTGATTTTTTTTTTTTAGAGAGGCAAGGGAGAGGGAGAGAGAAATGTCAATGTGAGAGAGACACACGGATTGTCTGAATCTTGCACGCCCCCTACTGGGGATCAAGCCAGGAACCCCGGCAGGTGCCCTGACCTGAAATCGAACTGGGACCCCTCAGTCCATGGGATGATGCTCCATCCACTGAGCCACACCTGCCGGGCTTAGGTAAATTTGTATTTTCTACTTGAAACCACTCTTCTGAGGCTGCCTAGGATCCTCTTTTTCAACCTCAGGCAAATGAACCAGCAAAAACTGAAATTCCGAAAGGGCCTTCTACATGTAAGGAACCGAGAGAATGTCGGTCCTGCAGGAAGGCAAGTTGTGTTGTGGAAATAGACAGAGAAGCCGAAGTTGTCCGGAAACGAACTGCGACCCACTCTGTCCCCAAACGCTCGAACACCAAGTCACGTCCCAATCAGTCTAGAGCAGGAGGCCCGGGCCGTGCACAGAGCAGGAGGCCCGGGCCGCGCACAGGGCAGGAGGCCCGGGCCGCGCACAGGGCAGGAGGCCCGGGCCGCGCACAGGGCAGGAGGCCCGGGCCGTGCACAGAGCAGCCGGCCGCGCACAGGGCAGGAGGCCCGGGCCGTGCACAGAGCAGCCGGCCGCGCACAGGGCAGGAGGCCCGGGCCGTGCACAGAGCAGCCGGCCGTGCACAGAGCAGGAGGCCCGGGCCGTGCACAGAGCAGTCGGCCGTGCACAGGGCAGGAGGCCCGGGCCGCGCACAGGGCAGGAGGCCCGGGCCGCGCACAGGGCAGGAGGCCCGGGCCGCGCACAGGGCAGGAGGCCCGGGCCGTGCACAGAGCAGCCGGCCGCGCACAGGGCAGGAGGCCCGGGCCGTGCACAGAGCAGCCGGCCGCGCACAGGGCAGGAGGCCCGGGCCGTGCACAGAGCAGCCGGCCGTGCACAGAGCAGGAGGCCCGGGCCGTGCACAGAGCAGTCGGCCGTGCACAGGGCAGGAGGCCCGGGCCGCGCACAGGGCAGGAGGCCCGGGCCGCGCACAGGGCAGGAGGCCCGGGCCGCGCACAGGGCAGGAGGCCCGGGCCGCGCACAGGGCAGGAGGCCCGGGCCGTGCACAGAGCAGCCGGCCGCGCACAGGGCAGGAGGCCCGGGCCGTGCACAGAGCAGCCGGCCGCGCACAGGGCAGGAGGCCCGGGCCGTGCACAGAGCAGCCGGCCGTGCACAGAGCAGGAGGCCCGGGCCGTGCACAGAGCAGCCGGCCGAGCACAGAGCAGGAGGCCCGGGCCGTGCACAGAGCAGCCGGCCGTGCACAGGGCAGGAGGCCCGGAGCGCTCGCCAGGCCTGTCGCCACAGGTGCCCCCGCGGGTTCCGGAATCGGGGTTCCTGGTGCCCCTTGTGGTCGTTCTTCCCGTTTCCCCAGGGAGCCGGACACTCAACAACCTGGAAACAATGCTCGAGGGCGCCGAGGTGGCTGATCGCCGAGCAGCAATGACGTGTTTTTGGACACACGTGTGTATAACGACAACAACACTCGCGAATCCCTCCGCGACCGTGCGCTGCGAACACCGGCCGCGGACGGGAAACAACACGTCCGCTCCCTCAGGGGATGGCTGAAGGGAACACCATGGTGACACTCAGGGTGTGACCGCAGCGGTTCTTCACCCCCGCGCGGAACCGAGCGGCTGAAACGTGTCCCTCTCGTCCCGAAGTCATTTCCTCCGCAGCGCCGGGGCCGGAAACCCCACGGAGGACAGCAAACTCTCCCACGGTCTTGCGTGGACAGTCATGGTTTCCTGGGGGATCATTTGAACGAACTTGCCCCTGAAGTGTTTCGCGGAGGAATGAGGCCCGAGCGCCCCTCCCCCAGCACACTTTGCCAGGGAAGCGGACGGACTCCGGTGCCCCCGGGCGGCCCGCAGCGCTTTCCCGACGCGGCCTCTGGCCTGGCGCCTCCTCGGCCGCCAGGCTTCACCCGACGGGACTCCCGCTCGGGGGCGACGGCGGGGAAGGCGCTTCTGAGGAAAAAACATCATTTCAGAATGTTTAAAGCCCTTTCCTTTTACAGATTAGAAAAATTACAGAGATTCTGAATTTTCTTCTAGATTCTGACGGAGGGAAGAAAAGAGTAAGACCAGCTACAGTCCTGCTTTAGCAAGAGGCGCTGAAATTCGGCAACGTAACGGCCGCAGGCTCTGGGTGCTGGGGCGTCCGGTGGGCGTGGCCTGGGAGGGGCGGGGCTTGGGCGGGGCGGTGGAGGGGCGTGTTCGGGGCGGGGCCGGCTGTAAAGATGAGGCTGAAATCCGGCCTTGTGGAGCGGGTCGGGGGCGTGGCCGGGGCGGCCGTGGGATGAGGCGGAGCCTCTTCTCGCCGCTTAAAAGGCGCGCATGGCAGGCTCTTCCGACAGATCCCTGCAGTTCGCTGCCATGTCGCTCGCGCGCCTCATGCCGGGGCTTGCTGAGCTCGGGGAGCCAGCGCCCCCCTCACAGACTCCTGAAGACCCTGATTCCCAAGCCCCCAGCAGAAAGCGGCCTCGTCTCGAGGAGCCTGGTGGTGCCTCTGAGGCGGCGTGGAGGCTGCCTTTGGTGCCTCGCTTGTCTGAGGTGGAGAAAGAGTGGGCGCTGCCGCCCAGACCCTTCAGGGCGCTGCTTGCTTCAGCTGACGTGGTTTTCGAGAACTCCACAGGCTCGCGTGTGGAGAAGTCAGCCGGGGGGAAGCAGACGAGAAAGCCGGAATGCCAGAATAGCAAATTCGAGATGAATGGTTGTTTGCAGTCTCCCCCCTCGCAAAGTGTTGATTCTGGTTGGAGGGCTTCCAGAAGGTTCTCTGAACCAGGACCCCACGACAAGGAGGGTTTCGGTGTGCCCCACTGGGACAGAGCCCAAGCTGAGGCTGGTCAGCTTCGGCCCAGCCCCTCCACACACGACATGCAGGGACTTAAAAACGAGCATGGACAACAGTACTTAGTCCAAGGGAGAGACAACAGTCAGAAAGACAATAGTCACAGAAAACAGACAGAAAATCTATTGTTGGACGTTACCTTTTACCAGGAAACGAAACCAACATGTCCTGAAATTAAGAACAGATGTAAAATTGACAGTGTTACACCATCAAATAAGCAAGAAAATAATATTTCAGCATCTATGCTAAAAATATCAAAATCTCAAAACCAGCCCGGCATGAAAATGGCCGAACCCAGCTTTTCTAGAGATAGCAGCACAATACATAACCCCGAGTTTCCAGCTGATTTAAAGTGCAAACTGGCCCCTGTCTATTTAAAGGAAAGAGCAAAGAAAAGGAATGACAAAAATGAGACATATGTTACAGATTTCACAAACATTTACGGGTCCCAAAATAGACTGAATGTTAAGCATAAGTTCCTGGATGATAAAAAGTTTGTGGATGCAGAAAATATGTTTTCTGAATGTTATGAAAGTAAGGACCAGTCAGTCAGCAACCAAAGTATTTGTGTGGGGGAAAAAAACTTGATCAGTTTACCCCACTATAACCACAGTATCAAATCTAATGTAAGAGATCCTGATAAGAATTTTACCATAAACCTACAAAATGCAAATTGGAAAGAAGCAGAAACATGCCTGAACAGTTACATATCTACCAGATCAGAAAAATGTCAAAGCAAGAACTATAATATTGGACATATTTTGAGAGAAAATAGGGAAAACAGCTGGATTCTGCATAATTACCAAACGAAATGTGGAAACATGAAAAAAACTGGAGGAAAATGGAATTTGCTGCAATCAGCAGAAATAGCTCTTTTAAGCACAGACAATTATTGTAATACCAAAGCCATGAATACACGTGAAAAACAGTCAAAGCTTCTCATGATAGGAGCACTGGGTAGACAAAAAGCTTTAATAAATTTTTTTTGGCTCAGTGGTAAAGGAGACAACAATAATATGCTACAGGTGAAATATTATACTTCAGAAAAAGACTTTAATTTAAGCAATATTTTTGAGAATTTCATTACAGAAAGGTTTTATTTCCATAAAAGTATTTCAGCAAATGAAGATGATAATAGTATTTTAGCCTGGCATGAAATGCTGAAGTGTCTAAAGCAAACTGATGTTCAAAATCTAATAATTAGGAATATAAATGTCAATAAGAGGAATAACATTTTAAGCATATATTTACAAACCAGTGCTTCAAAACCTCTAAATATCATATTGAAAGCCAACATAGCTTCTTTGCTCAATAACTTTGACTGTTTAACCGGAACTGAAAATGATTCTAAATATGAAGAGGGATGCATTTTCAAATGGATAATGTGTTTGAATTATCCAAAAAATATTATAGTGAAAACTTGTATTGTATATCTAGGAAGGACTTTAACTTTTTCAATACCATTAGGAGATCATATGAAATCTTTGTTAGAGAAGAAAAAGCTATTTAAAACTGAACAAGTTTTTGAAGAGTTTAAGAAAAATCCCATCAATTCCTTCAGTATGACAACTAAAAATATGGATTTAATGGGCTTTGATGACATAGATGAAATTTCTTTGACAAAAGAAATTAGTTACAAGAGTAAAACTTCTAAACAAGTCATGAATGTGAAAAATCGGGCTCACTATAGTATGAATACAGTGAAAATACATGTTAAATCTCTTCCTCAATTCATACAGAAAACCCATGTTTATATTAATGAAAAATTTTCTGAAATAAATATGCACAACAGAAAGTTAGATACTGAAAGAAAACGGCAGCATAACAAGACTAGTAGCTTTAATTTTAAGTTCATTTTGGAGAATTTCTTCAATGTTAGGCAACAAGCTATACCAATAACCCGCTACACAAAACACACTGAACAAACCAATCCCATGATTATAACTCAGGTGCAAAATGTTGGGAGCTTGCAAAGAAGTGAAATTGAAGCAAAAAAACATGACTTAATTTTGAAGGAGGAAGAAAAAGTCACAGCACAAAGTTTAACATACAGTTGCCAAGTTCATAAAGATATTAAGATTGCAAAGAAAGAGAAAAATAGTTTTTGTTCAATGGATGACATGTTTTCTGTGCAACTAGTTTCCTTAATGAGTAAGAAAGTAAATGTAGAAGAAACTAAATATACTAATCAAAATAATCTAGCTGACAGAAATGAATATGAGAGTATTATGCAAGAACGTGAGTTAGCTAATTCAAAGCATTTTTATCCAAAGAATGACTCTACAGAATGTATTAAACATCATTTTGAAAGTGATCTGAGTGTAGGGAACAATGAATGTTTTCAGGATTTAACTGCCAAGTGTTTATCAACAGAAGCTATGACAATAGCCAAAGATTTTGAGATGAAGAGTAAATTTGATTTAGTACTTGAAGAACTTCATATGTTTCATGAAATCAGTAAGGAAAATGAAATTCTAAGCACCGTGGAAACAAACAATGCGCAAGAAAATTACTTTGGAGAAAATAATGATGTCGAGGAGGTAAAAACGAAGATAAAAAAAGATTTGAAAATGGGTACAGTCAACAAAATGTGTGCCTCTTCTTTGCTCTGTGATACTATAGCAGGTTCTAATAGGAATAAAAGACATCAACATTTATTTAAATGGGAAACAATACCCAGAAATAGAGAACAGGAAGTTCCTAACGACTATTCCTGTTTAAGAATACCAGAGGAAGACTTACTCTGTTCTACTTCTGAGGAAGGTATATAATTAGTTTTAAAATGTTTTTTATGATAGAAAAAAAATTGGTGCTTTTTTTTCTGTGTTGGCCAAATATATAATTTTGGCCAAAAGGAGAGAGAGTGTAAGTAATGTTTATTGATGCACTTTATTTTCTATCAAGAACTGTCCAAATATTAAATAATATACTGTAGTTGAAGATAAGTGATAAAAATTTTAAAAGGAGCTTTAAGCATTCTGCTTCATTTATCTAAATATTAGAAGCCAATGGGAGGAATATTTTTGAAGAAGTAATTTTGTAGTACTGACATTTTATATAAAAGTTACTTTTTGCTATAATATATTGATCTTTATTTTCAGATTATGAGAAACCTATACCCCAAAGACCTGCTTTTTTCTCTGATGAATTTAAGGAAGAAAAAATTAATTATTTAATAAAAAGAGGTAAGATTTTTGGTTATTTTCTAGAATACCTTCTAAGGTGATTATTGCATTGTTGTATTTTTAGTATGAGGAAAATATACTTACGTTGTTAGAAAATAAATACAAAGATTTAGGACTTTTGTACACATTAATGATTTACTGAAACAAATTCTAATAGTTAAAAATTGGCTAAAAATTAAAATGCCATTTTAGAACATTAGATTTAGAATATTATTGGGAATTGTGCTCTTCAAAACTGTTTAAATATTTACAGGGATGCATTGCAATAACTATGTAACAAGACAGGTGTTATGCATGTATAGTACACAAAAAAAGGCGTTTATTTAAGTTGGATTTCCATTGAGGAGATTACTCCCGGTTATATAATTATTACCAATAATTCTCTATGCTTTAAGTTTATGTAGACATTTTACTTAGTAATTAAAATTTTTGTATCATTTAGGTATATTAACATGATTTATGACTATGGAATTTAAAATTTTGATTACTATTAAACACATAAAACTAATGACAGGTTAAAGAACTAACCTCATCATTTGCCTAAGAGGTCTGCAATATCAATAAAACACAGCAAGTCTAACATCTCTCTATTCTAACATGTAACAGTGCAATGGAATGAGACAGAGGTAGGAATGACATTAGGGTATTGTTTTCTGAATGATTAAAATTCCATTTGGTTAGAAACTGCTGATATTACACAACAAGACCAGATGTAGAAAGAATAATGATATAAGTAAAATATATTTACCCAAACACCTTCAGTCATTCATCACTTCTCGAAACATTTTCCTTACTTTTCATCAGTAGAATGCTGAGTCTGGTACCTTTATTCAGTGACTTCAGTAATGCATCTTTTTCTTTTCTCTTAGTTTACGATAAAGTAACCTTAAAAATTAATCTAAGTTCTGGAAGATCAAAAGCCCACAGGTAGTCTCTTGTCCCCTGAATAAAGGGAATGATTGAGGGAACGATACTTGACGAGACTAAAAGCAGAGTGGCAGAATTAGCCTGGGAAGGACAGGAGTTACTTCGTTTATGACAAAGAAAGGAAGAACTTGGGTTAGTTTTGAGACAGAATGGAGGAAGATTAGAGAACATGCACTCGTACTTGTCAGGATTATAATTGTGATAATGAAATGGGTATATGAGGAAGATTTAATTATGTGCACAAATTATAAAATAAATGTTACATTTGGGGAAAATATATATTGTAATACTGTATTGTGCCTTCATAAGGAAAAGTGCCTTGTTATTATAAAATATGAAAAATAATGTATGAGACCAGCCAGAATTATTTAAGATTGTTTTATGATAGTTGTCTTGGATTTACTTTCAAAGATTATCCTATTTTGGGATACTTACTCTTCCTGAGTCTTGTTAAAAATCCACTGTAAAGGAATAGTTGAGAGACACTAGGAAGTGGGGATAAGACCTGTCTATGCAGAGTGGTTTTAAAGGCATTGGGAAACTCCTGACTGTGCTGAAATGTTTTTGATACTCACCCACTTGTAATCATGATGCCCTCCAATTAAAGTTTCTACCACTTATGTCTCCAGTTACATCCTGTCACTCTTTGTGTCTCTCTCCTCTTTCTGTGGAGAAGGCACATGTTTTGGAATTGAGCATGTGTTATATGCCAGCCAGCCAGTGTGCCAGGTGCTTTATATAGCATTCAGCATCTATTTTCACCTACCTTTGAATTATAAACAAATGACCTGGGTATCTTGTTAAACAGTTCTGACTCTGTTGTGGGGATGGCCCTATGATTCTGATTCCTAACAATCTCCTAGCAAATGCAGATGCTGCTAGTCTGTGGACTACACTTTGAGTTGCAAGGATTTAGAAAACAATTGAGTTAGCATTATTTCTAAAAGATGACTAATAGATTAAAAACTTTAAATTTAAACACTGATTTTTAAAATGAACAATTTCTGATAGCATCCTTGAATATTTAGAGTTGTTAAATGATACAAAGCAATGCATTAATCCAGTGCATAACAATAATAAAAGGGGTCATAATGTATTTAAAAAAGGTAGAAAATCCAAGGTGACAAAAAAGCACAGCCTCACAACCACAGCTTAATAATTGTTTAAGAGCATATGCTTTGCAAAAGGATTGCTGTTGATACAAATTGGTTTAGTGATTTCCCCCCCATTGCAAAATTATCAGAAATATATGTCATATTAGAATATGAAAGAGGAAAGTTATACTTTGGAAAAGTAACAAAAAAGATGAATTATGGCTTTGTTCTGAAATAATGATCTCTTAATGAAGAAGTACACTTAGCATAAATTGCTGATATTAATTAATTTATAATCAAATCTAGTGTATCAGACAATTCAATTATTTTGGTTTGTTTGGACATTCTCTTTTTGTTTAAAATATAAAAATAATTGAGCAATAAATGTTTTCTTATTTTTTTTTAATCCTCACTAGACATTTTTCCAGTTTTTTTGTTTAGATAGAGTGGGAGGGAGAGAGAGAGAGAGAGAGGAACATCGACATGAAAGGGACACTTCGAGTGGCTGCCACCCGCACGACCAACCAGGGCCGGGGACAAACTGCAACCGAGGTACATGCCCCTAGTGGGAACTGAACCCCGGTCTCTCTGGACTGCAGGCTGACGCTCTAACCGCTGAGCCAAACCAGCCAGCGCTGTTTTCTTATTTTTTTATAAGTAACTATGATTTTAATGTTGAATAAAGTGTCACAAACTGATCTATAGCTATATTATGTTGTTTCCTTCCTATTTACATATAGTTAAATTTGGCATTTTATTTCATTATTACATAGATACACACATATTCTGTTTGGTTAAACTTAGTAGAAATTATGCTGTTTACCTTTTATCAGATTTAAAGTTATGTTGATTATACTATTTTTATTATAATGTGCTTTTATATTAAGGTCATACTAATTCATTAAAGCTTGATGAAAGTTTGATACATTTTTAGCTTTAAATATTATGTACCCTACTGTTTATTTTTAAAAATAAAGCACTCTTAGCCCTGGCCAGTTTTGCTCAGTGGTTAGAGAGTTAGCCCGTGGTCCAGAGAGACCCGGCTTTGGTTCCTGCTAAAGGCATGTACCTCAGTTGCAGTTTGTCCCTGCCCTGGTTGGGGTTGTGTGGGTGGCAGCCAGTTGATGTGTCTCTCTCACATCGATGTTTCTCTCTCTCTATTCCTTCCTCTCTCCCTCTCGCTCTATCTGAAGATGAATGCAAAAATGTCCTCGGGTGCGGATAAAAAAAAAAGAAAAACAAAGCACTCTGAAAATTAAATAAGATTTGTATTTTATTATCAGGAATAGTTGATCCTATTTGTCTAGTTAACTGATTTAATAACAGATATATCTTCATGAAATGTTGTGAGCTGTTTTGAAAATGACGTTTGCACTTTATTATTGATAATAATCTCTATTAGAAGCCAAATATAATCATTAACAATATAGCATAGTTGTTTAACTTCTAATAAAAAAAATAGCATGGTGTTTAAAGCCACTATATCAAGTTAACTTTAAAATTTATATAGGCCCTGGCCAGGTAGCTCAGTTGGTTAGAGCATCACCAACTTTGCGGGTTCCATCCCTGGTTAGGGCACATACACGAATCAACCAATGAGTGCATAAATAAGTGAAACAACAAATTGATGTTTCTCTCTCTCTCTCTCTCTCTCTCTCTCTCTAAAATCAAAAAGTTTTAAAAATCTGTAGAGTTTTGTTAAGTCAGACTGCTTGACTTTGCATGATGATTTTATTTAGTTTGTATTTTATATTGGCCAAGTTACTTACCTTTTGTGCCAAGGATTCCACATTTTAAAAATGGAGATAGGACTACGTAACTTACCTCATTTAAAGAACTTAGCTCAGTGACTCAGTAAATGTTGCTAGTATGATTAAAATTTAGCAAACATTTTTTAATCTTAGAAACTATGAGTAATTTTTATCCCTTAAATACTTTTTATTGTCTTATATTTTTAGGTAATAATTTTTCACATGGAATTTCAAGAGTACTACCTCTTAAGACATGCAGTCGACCAATCAGAGTTGGTTTGTCAAGAAAAGTTAAGCTTAAACAACTTCATCCATATCTAAAGTAAATATGTTATGAGGACTTAAAAGAAGATATTGAACTTTAATATTTCAAAAATTTCACAACTATTAATCTTTTATTTCTTTCATTAGATAAATGCTTTTCTTTCAGCTTGGCGGTTTGAGGCTTTATTATAAAGTTTTGAGAAGGGTTTATGTGTGTGTGTGTGTGTGTGTGTGAATTATCTAGTTATTTTTAAATGTTATATAATTTATTGATGTTTTATGTCATTAACAATACACACATTAAAAATTTTTATGACCTTATAAAACCTGTCATCTTATTTTTCATAATAGATGCATATATAAAAATATATATATTGGTATATATATATATATATATGTATATATATTGGTATATATATATATATGGTCTTTATAGATTTCTCAAAAAGATCTGTGACTCTTAAAAAAGCAATGAATTTTACCTGCTTCTGTTTAAAAAGCCAGTATCCCTCTGCTTCATAGCTTAGTTGTTTGAAGTGTAGTGAAATCTTTGCTGTTTACCAGGTGCAATGTTTTAATTCCTTACAGAGTGGGGGTAGTTGTGCAAAAGCTAACATTGAAATTTTGAAACAGCAGCAGAGTAAGTGAACTGTAATTGTTGTTCACTGTTGGAGGTTAAAAAGGAAAATCCCTGCTATGTAATTATTGTGAACACTTTGCTTCGTGGTCACTGTAACATTTTGGTGGGTTGGGACAGCGAGGAAAAGTAACAATAGTCCACGTGTCCCTGGCATCTATTCAGAGCAGTGTGAAAAATGAAGTTCTCTTTTTTTAATTTATTTTTTTATCCTCACCTGAGGACATTTTTTTTTTTTTTTTGCATTTATTTTTAGATAGAGTGGGACGGAGAGAGGGAGAAACATCGATGGGGGAGAGAGACACATCAAGAGGTCGCCACCCACATGACCCCAACCAGGGCCAGGGACAAACTGCAACCGAGCTGTGTGCCCTTAGCGGGAACCGATCCCAGGCCTCTTAGTTCCGCGTGCTGACGCTCTAACTGCTGAGCCAAACCGACCAGGGCCTCTTTTTTTCTTCTTTCTTTATCCTTCACCCAAGGATACTTTTCTATTTAGCATCAGATAGAGTGGGAGGGAGGGAGAGAGAGAGAAGCATCGATGTGATAGAGCTACATCCCAGAATTGAATCTGTGTCTCATTGGTCTGAGGGCTGACTCTCTAATCGCTGAGCCATACTGGCCAGGGCTGTAATGCTCTTTTGTAAGAAATGTTTTATGATTTAAAAAAATAAATTTAGTGAACTTATTTTTAGTGGTCATTTTTCGAGTGGCTGAATTGCCCAACCTACCCCTAAATCAAATACTGAGTTTTAATTTCAGCTTCTCTGTTGAACTAAATGCATCTCTTCCTTGACTTAGACAAACAAACAAAGAAACAAACAAAAAACTTGGCAAATTCAATTCTGGTGATTAAAAAAAAAAACTTTATTAGCCATTGAACTCCTCCTCCCTACTCTCACCCCTCTCCTTCCTTCCCCACACTATGGTCTGTGGCTATTGGTTACGCATATAGGCATATAAGTTCTTTGATTATCTCTTCCCATTCCCCCACCCCCTTCCCTCTGAGGTTTGTCATTCTGTTCCCTACTCCCATGAGTTCTGATGATTTTTTAAAAAAGGTTTTAATTGATTTTTAGAGAGAGAGGAAGAGAGAAGGAGAGAGAGAGGGAGAGAAACATCAATTCCAGAGTAAAACCCAGGCCTATGCCCTGATCAGGAATCCAACTGTCAACCTTTTAGCGCATGGGACAATGCCAACCAACTAAACCACAGCGGCCAGGGCAGTTCTGGTGATTTGATGGCTTAAAAGTCCATTGCTTGGGGAAAAATTCCAAAATACACATTCAGGCTTATGATATGCTGGGGATTTTGCTTGTTTTTGCAAATGCTTGCACCTACTTTGCAATAGTTTTCTATGTTAATAATTGTGAAGAACCAAGGTGTGGAACAGTAGCAAAAGCTAAGTGATGGTATAAATACAAGCCGGAAGCCTAATGTAGCAAGTTTTATTGATTAGAATAATACTTGGTTATGTAAATGACTGATGCTAAAAATTCTGATTATTTATTATTAGACAACAGACTTAAACTATCAGCCTGCCTATTGTTATTCTTGTTTTTCCATTGTATGCAAGTTGAAAAAACAGATATACCATTTCTCTGTTGTATGTTGGATTATATAGAAAATACTTATGAAAAATTAAAAAAAAGATGAAAAAGTTTTGTGTAGTATCTTGACATTTGTATTAATAGTTTAAAATTCACTTCCAAATTAAACTCCCATGGTGCTAGCAACAAAAAAAAAAAGGTAATGAATCACTGTTTTAATTCACTTCTCTTATTTTTCAAGTGAAATAAAATAGAAGTGCAAAAAGGATGGGTAAGTTTGCCAAAAATCACAAAGTTAGTATCAGGATTGGGATAGAGACAATCTCCACAGCATTCTTTCCCACTTTTCTCTGCATTCAATTTCTGGTTTCTCTTTCCTCTTCCAGAGTCTACCTTTGGCTCCAGAGCAGAACTGTGATCATTTAGTTAATATCTACTATTAACTTATTCACTCGTAGGACAAACATATTTTAATACCCCTATTTTTGTGCTTAGTGATAGAATGCAGAAGAGCTGTCCTCATTAAGCTTACTTTCTATGCTTGAGATTGGAGGAGAAATGTAGGACATACATAATTTAGAGCAACCATTAGTAGAATAATACTTTACAAAATACTAGACCTAAAATGGGCTACTTAGCAAAAACTAAGCAAAGAAGGAAGTGTTAAGAAAACATAAAAAAACAGGAAGCATATAATGACAGAAAGAAGATGAAATGTCTCAATTAACAAAATATGATTGGATTAAACTATCCTATTATAAACCAAGATTCTTCAGACTCAGACACACTAAAAACCATCTCAAATTCAGCCATATTTATTAATTTCTGTGCCCCACCATGTATTTTCTAACTTTATTATCCTGCTCTAATTTCTTTTTCTTCTCACTGAACTCTTGAACTTTTCACACACTGTTTAATTTATGCTTTACAAGAATGCAAGTCCTTGAAGGTAGGATTCTTTAAAAAAATTTTTTTTTCTTTATTGGTTTTTAGAGAGCGATTTGGAAGGGAGAGGGAGAGAGAGATAGAATCATCGATGAGAGAACATCAGTTGGCTGCCTCCTGCATTCTCCTCCCTGGGAATCGGGCCCACAACCTGAGCATGTGCCCCAAATGGGAATCAAACCAGCCATCTCTTGGTGCATGGGTCGACGCTCAACCACTGAGCTACACCGGCTAGCTACACCACCCCCACTAATATATCCCGAGTGCCTGGAATAGTACCTGCCCCATGTAAGTACCTATACAATATTATTTGAATGAGTGAATGAATAAATTTCTATGCCTGTGCATAATAGTTATGTCTTTTTGAATTCTTAATAGCTTTATGACCTTGGGCAATTCCTCATTTCTAAAGAGGATAATACACATTATGTATTATAACACCTCATACACAGTAACTACTCAACAATACATAATAATTTACTAGTACATAGTATCTGCTCAATAATTAATAACTTTTCAGAATTTTTGACGTTTTCTTTAAAAATTTCCCCCTGAATCTTGAATCATTTAGTTTCAGGAATATCCCTATTCCTTTGAGTCTTTTGACAAGGTTCCTTTAAGTTTCTTTTTTTTTCCTGCAAGGGTCTTCATCTTTCTCTTCCTTTTAAAAATTATTATTATAAGCTCCATGTATTTTTCTTTTATTTTTATACAAGGCAAATCTCATCACTGTTTCTTTGTGTGAATATTGAATTCATATGTATTTCTTGAGGGAAAATTTATGTGTTTTGTCTTATTTCTAATTTTCAGGGAGCTTTTATAGATGCTGTCATCTTTTTTCTAATACATAATATATAAACCTACAAGCTCTATTGGTTCTTTCATACTCTGAACTGTGTGATAAGTTTAAACTCCCAGCCCATACTGTGCTGCTTACAGTGGTTTTCCATGCTACTGCCCATTACTGTTTTGCTCTTACAGAACTTTCCTGATAAAAAATTTGGGGAAATATTAACCTCTCCCAATGCAAAACTTGTTCCTGCAAGTGTCCTTACTCAAGTACCCCTTCCCCCAGGACCTCCTTCCCTAACACGCACGCGTACACACACAGACATCACCTTCCTCCTCCTGCCTAGTTCTGTTAGTTCTTATCTCTGGAATTTGAAAATTGGAGGATAGGAGGAAGGTAACTCTTAGGTTTTTGGGTCTCCGTAGCCAGGTTTGCAGAGGCTGCATTGGGGGCTGCGGTGGAATACATTTTAATTGAAACCCATTCTCCTTCCACTTTGTTCTTTTTATCCTTGTTCTTAGAATGTAAAAGTTGAATGCTTTCAGATAAGAAGAAAAATATTCAGAGAATGAAAAGCCACTTCAAGAAATACTGGCTTTTACTAAACCTTAAAATAAATCTTGGTGTTACTTCAGTTTAAAGTAACAAGTTTTTGGATGTGTAACAGTGAGCATAAGAAGAGAAGCAGAGCCTTATATTAAATCAACTTAAAAAGTTATGTTGATAGTATGTTAGGTATGCAGGCCTGTAAGTTAATATTACCTGTTTAACCTTATTTAGTTAAGCAAAATGGAAAAAGAATGTAGTGAAGTTGCCCTTTAGTTTCTTCTAAGTTGTCACATAAAAGAATATTTATAGTGTTAGCCATCATTTTGAGAAATTTTTCTAACAACAGAGACATTACACATTTACTCAGACATATAATTTGTGGTAGAGTTTATACTATTAAGTATTATCTTTTGGGCTAAGGGGACTAAAATATAAAGATATCAGAAGAGAGTTCCAAATTATATTTCACCACTTTGTTGTAAAATATATCATTGTTTGCACATATCCTTGCCAAATATTCCTATTTCTTTTTTCTTTCTTTCTTTTTAAAATCATAGACACAAAAAAGGATAAGATAAAAAGAAAAACAGAGTATAAGTACCTCCCCTTCCTTTTTGACACTCGGCTATCCAATGTCTCTTAATGTAGGAAATGGCTTTTAAAAGTCCCTTGTCCCTACATATTTCTATGAAGCATTAATATTTTACTACTAATAAGGCATTTTTTAATTGTTTTACACCTATACTTTCTATAGAATACTTAATAAACTCAGTAACATGCATTTCAACATATAAAAATATAAGGTTATTTTAATGCTAAAAGAACTGAAATTTGAAAAGTCAAGTGGATTTAGCAAATCTGACATTTTGACTAAAATTACATTACTTTCTAAAGCAACTTTAGAAATTCAGATTTTTAACTTTAAAAATATTTTAATACTATTTTAACATAATAATTATATTTTAATAAATATGATTTTATCAACATGCTTAATTACATAATCTATATGTCTCCTTTTTCTTAAAAATATCTTTGTGATTGATTCAATTTTTCTCCTTTATTTCATTGTTCTACATCCAGTAGGTCTAATTCCTACTCATTTCTTTTGTAAGTTTCCACATATATGTGCACATATCCCTTCTCTTCTCAGAGTCTTTGTTTCTCTTTGTCTTGCCCTGCACGCTGTCACAAGAAAGAATGTTCTTAATAGTCACAGAAGACTTTGGCCATTTTTTTATTTTCCTTATTTCTTTGAATTGTTTTCTGCCTTCCATCCTTTAAACCTTCACTTTGTGGTAATACAGTACCTCTTATTTTCCTGACCTTACTATTTCTTTTACGTTCTGATTCTCAGATGTAAGCAAACTCCAAAGTTTAGTTTATGTATTTTTTATTCTTTACTTCTGTATTGTATTCCTTAGAAATCTCATTTTTGTGGGATCATTGACCATATCAAATCTATGGTTTTGACACCAAACTATATGTTTCTCAATTTTTAATTTCCTTAGTATAACAATAATTAAAAATAAATTATAAAATGAAAAATATTAAATGCATGCTATGAGTCAGAAGCTATTACTCTTTATATATATATATAATTATTGAAAATTTAATCTCATAATCAGATATTACTACTATCTTTATTTCACATTTTAAGTTTAAATACCTGTCCAAGGTCACAAAATATTAATTGGAAGAATCAGAATTTAAACCCAGGTCCAAGGTATACTGCTCTAATTTCCACATTGCTACAGGTCAACAACTTCAACTCACTGTATCTGAAATCTTACCAGTCACACTTACCTCAATGTGCTCTCCTATCAGATGTTTATTCTGCACTATTGAATCCTTTTGCTTCATTCACCTAAAGAGTTCTTTGACCTTATTTATCCTTTTCCATTCTTTCAAGGCTCTATAATGTGACCAGACCTAATGTAACTTTTCAAATGACTACCTCACAACTGACCTACAATTAAGCTAGACTATTAATGCTTCACTTTTTACCAACTAATATTTTTCCATTTTACTCATTGTCTTTCCTGTCAAAAGCACTCTCGTTTTTAACCTATTTAAATTTTATCTACCCTTAAACTACAACCTCTATAGTGTTTTCTTCAGCTGCTCAACCATTTTATGAAAACTCTATCCCTTAAATAACAGTGCTCTCTTTTAAAATTCACTCATAAAGTACTTAGTGCATCTGACTATATTATTTATCTCTTTACCCATCTAAGCTTGTACACAGGCATCATTTTAGAAAGTTCTTTGTAGTCTCTAAAGTTCTTGATCAGTGTCTTGTATTAAAAAATGTTTATTGAGCCCTGGCCAGTTTGACTCAGTGGTTAGAACACTGGGCCTCACCCAAAGAGTCTCAGATTCAATTTATAGTCAAGGGTGTGTACCTCAGTTGCAGTTTCTATCTCTAGCCCAAGTTGGGGTCGTGTGGGAGGCAACCAACCAATGTGTCTCTCTCACATTGATGTTTCTCTCTCTCTCTCTCTCTCTCTCTCTCTCTCTCTCTCTCTCTCTCTCTCCTGCTCCCACTCTATCTAAAAACATCAAAGGGAATATATCCTTAGGTGAGGATTACAAAAAAGTTTATTGATTATATCCTGAATATTAATATAGCATTTATTTCATGATTTATTATGCTTGGCTTTATATTCCTATTGGTAAATTTACTAAGTTTATAGCTTTTGTTGTTGTTGGTTTGTAGAAGAGAATATAGCTAAATCCAGTGGAGGCTTTTGGGCATATTTTATCTTCTGTTTTTTCTTGCTTACCCTAGCTCCCTCAGAATTTAGGCCAGCTCCAAAGCAGAATTCAATTTTTGTCTCAGAAGGCTTATACAAATGCCTTTTAATATGACTAAGCAACTACTTAAATTAATTCACACATTTAGTTTTTTATTTGCTGATAAATTAGTTTTCAACAAAACCTTATGAAATCATTTATGTGTTTCTTCTATAGGCCAAAAAACGAATGTTTTACAGAATTATTTATTCCTTCTCTTTCAAGGTATACATCATAAAGTAATGCTTCACACATCTACTGCAATTCAAATGCTATACTTGGAATGCTTATGCTCATCATTACTGTCATCATTATCAGTCAATCAAGTGCCTTTATGAGCAGGACAACTTGCTCTATAAGGACATATGGACTTAGTGTCAATCATCAAAATTTGGAGGATACTTATTTGCAATGGAGCAGCAAGATCTTTCATGGCCTGCTGGGCGCATCAGAATCTCCAGCTGATATTTCATTTTCTAATCACTGTAGTAGCATGTTGCTCAAACATTTTATATACTTTTGCAAATTTTTTCTGTACATCTCAACCTGCTCCATTTATGGTTATGAAAAGCTGCAAGCTTATTGACAGAAAATTTTAATTTTCACGAGGGAGAATAGGATGGAATTTAGCTCAATGTGTACTTTTGAGGTAAATACTGATTTATTTCTTGAAAAACTGATTTAATTCAAATGTATTTTTATTTAATAATAAAAACTTTTTTTTTTTTTTTTATCCTCACCCCAGGACATTTTTCCATTTTTTGCACAGATAGAGTGGGAGGGAGAGAGAGGAAGAGGAGAGAGACAGAGAGAAACATCGACGTGAAAGGGACACATCGAGTGGCTGCCACCCGCACGACCAACCAGGGCCGGGGACAAACTGCAACCGAGGTACATGCCCTTAGCGGGAACCGAACCCGGGTCTCTCCGGACCGCAGGCCGATGCTCTAACCGCTGAGCCAAACCGGCCAGGGCATAAAAACTTTTTAAAACAGAAAATAAATTTATTGAGGTATAGATATTTTGCTTAGAATGCCACGAAGTTGGAGTTAGAACTTAGAATATATATGAAGGTTATATATACAAAGCAAAAGAAGTTTGTTGCAAAGAAACAAAATGTAACAGCATCTACAATTCAAAAATATACAATATGATAAAGTTGTATGGAGCTTAAAATGTGTATATCTGAAGAGATATAATGCTCTCATGCTAGATTTGTACTCTTGCTAAGAAATAAGACAGCATAGTTTTAGAAATTAACATTTTTATAATACTAAATTTAAAAAATCGATATACTTTATTTATTAGAGTAGTTTTAGGTTTACAGAAAAAAATGAATAGAAATTACAGAGTTACCACAGACTCGACTCACTCTCCCCTAGTTTTCTCTGTCATTTAACCTCATGCATTGGTGTGGTATACAATTATTGAAACAATACTGACATATTATTATTAACTGAAGTTCATAGTTTGTATTACATTGAGTTGTGTCAAATGCATAATGTCATGTGTCCGCTGTTACAGTATCATATAGCATAGTTTTACTGCCCTAAAAATTCCACCTGCTTCAGTTATTTATTGCCTCTTCACTCCCTATCCCACCTCAAGACCTCATAACCTATGATCTTTTTACTATATTATAGTTTTCCCTTTTCCAGAATCTCATATAGTTGGAATTATATAATACATATTTGTAGACTGACTTATTTCACTTAGCAATATGCAATTAATGTTCCTATAATCTAGCTCAGTTGGTTGGAGCATCGTCCAGATACTCCAGGTTGGTGGTTCGATCCCTGGTCAGGGTGCATACAAGAATAAACCAATGAACGTATAAGTAAGTGGAACAACAAATCCATATTTCTCTCTCCCCCCCTCCCCCCTTTCCCTTCCTTTGTCTCTAATAGAATTTTTAAAGAAAAATTCCTATAATCTTAACTTTTCTAGTGAGGAATCTTCTAGTGGAAGACTCAAATCCCAAATGTTTTAAGCTCTTGCCTTCTGTCATTACATTTTTTCTTAGAGAAAAAGACGATGCTTCTAGTTCATTTTAAATTATGAGTGTGTCCACCTATCAACTTCTGAAAGTTTTTCCCATGAATTTTCCTGTGGAGAGTCTTTGAAGGAAATACACTGTCAACATTGGCAAAAATTTCCCTTTGAACAGAGACATTTCAAAGCATTTTAAAGCTGTGATAAATAGGCTCCAAAGGAGGTTTTGTCTTTTATTTTGTTAGCAAGAGCTGCACTTAGGAGCCATTGACTAAATGGTCAATATTAAGATGGTGCTGGGAAAGTCTATGCCAGGCTTGGAAAATTTCTAGTAAGTGGAAATCAAAAGACTAACCAATATGTGGATATGTTTTAATGTGTTGCTTTTTTGATGCCTTGAATAATAAATACCCTATGATGTGCTACATGGACACCAGAGTACAATTAGTAATTCCTATTCTGTGACTACATGAATGTGAATAACTATCAAGTATTTATTTAGACAATAAATGTCTAGCAGTTTGCCAGGTATTGGAATGTGCATATATAAAAATGTTTTCTAATTTAGAGAATATCAAATTTAGTTGACAAAATCCACGAGGCAAAAACCAATTAAAGAACTAAAAGAATAGTTAACAAATTTGAGATTTCATTCTGACTCTGCGTGATCTTGAATTTGTCATGTACCTCATTGGGCTTTCAGATGTTTCCTCATTTGGCGGATTATGATTACCAAAATAACCCCTGATATTCTGTCGTTCTGCAAATAAAATACCCTGTGGGTTACTAATTGGAAATAAAAGAACAAATACCAATAATGTATTTTTTTAAAAAATATAAATAACATGCCCTGGCCAGTTTGGCTCAGCGGTTAGAGCGTCGGCCTGCGGTACAGAGAGACCTGGGTTCGGTTCCCGCTAAGGGCACGTACTTCGGTTGCAGTTTGTCCCCGGCCCTGGTTGGTCATGCGGGTGGCAGCCACTCGATGTGTCCCTTCACGTCGATGTTTCTCTCTCTCTCCCCTTCCTCTCTCTTCCTCCCACTCTATCTGTACAAAAAATGGAAAAATATCCTCGGGTGAGGATAAAAAAAAAAATATATATATATATATATATAAATAACAAAGAATATGTTATATTTTTAGGTATTTTTAGCAACTTTATTTGTTATTAAAGGATGATGAAAAAAGAATAACAAAAATTAGGGTAGTTAGTATCATCCTTTATCTTTCATGTTTCTTAGAGAGTATATGATGTGTTTCCCAACTCTCATCAAACACTTATTGACATCACAAGTCTGGAACTGAACATACGACCTCATTTCCATAAATTCTTTTGTTTATAAAACTCAGATTATATTGCTCATACTTCTTTCTATACAGCAAACATCCTTTTTTTTTTAATCCTTACCTGAGGACTTATTTTGCATTTATCTTCAGATAGAGCAGGAGGGAGAAAGGGAGGGAGAGAGAGAGAAACATCAATGTGAGAGAGACACATTGACTGGTCGCCACCCACACAACACCAGCTGGGGCCAGGGACAAACTGCAACCGAGGTACATGCCCATAGCGGGAACCAAACCTGGGACTCTCAAGTCTGTGGGCCAACGCTCTAACTGCTGAACCAAACCAGTCAGGGCAGCAAATATTCTTTTAAAGGAACCTATCGGTTGAATGGTTTGGCTTATCTAACTATGAGAAACTCTCTATTAAATTCATTCATATTCTATATCAATAATAATGAACCATGAAAGTGGTTGTTTAGATTTTCTAAAGTCTGTTATTAACACAGTCCTATGGATGAGACCTATTTTTCACATCTGGAAAAATAGTTTTAATGGTTGTGATCTTGGGAGTTGGGGAATAGAGTAGGAATTATTTTATTTTCATGGGACTAAAATGAAAGATTATATACATGAAATGTCTAACAACTCCTGGTACATAGCAAGCATGTGATTACTAATAGCTATTATTATTAATATTTTAAAAAGAGATTTTCTCATCCTTAACAGGGATACATAAAAAGATACCAGTAGAATCTCCTGTTTAAGGGATCCCACCTATGAAAGATGGACTGAAAAATATTTACCTTTATATTTTGAAGTCTAGTACGTGTTTGAATATTTACTTTTCAGAACACTTTCTTTATTAATGCATAATTCAAACATTATACATGTTTGGGCCAATCTATTTTAACATGTATAATGTACTGTGCCAGGTCTGATGGAAGTCCTTTGACTATAAATAGATTATTTTTAAAAGATGCAGCTGTGTTTTATTGCAGTAGAATGTGCATAATACAGACTTACCATTTTAACCATTTTTAGTCATACAGAGTAGTGGCATTAAGTACATTCAAATTGTTATATATAGCACTTTTGAACTTTATTTAAAATAATATATTTTGCTCAGTTTTTCTTTTTTCTTTTTTATCCTGAGGGTGACATCATAAATCCCTAACAACAGAAGGGGAAAACTCTCACTTTTGCAACACTTTCCAGTTTTTGACTCAAACTGATTTTATGGTAGAATTTTTAGCCATGGTTAACACATTCCTATGTGTCTTTGAAAACTGCTTGGGAATCTGTAGAACTTGGATGTAAAGTATCTGAGATTATACTTGAAATGCAATTACACTTAAAAAATACTTAGTAATCTTTAGGCCTAGAAAAATACTGCTTATTGGTAAATTAAAAAAAATATTGTTAGGTTAAAATAGGTAAAGCATCTCAGTTGAATAAATATTACTGGAAGAGTTGATTTACTACACAAAGCACTGGGCAAGTACTATGAGAGTACAAAGATATACAAGATATGGAGTTGGTTCTTTTCTAATCCTCACCTGAGGGTATGTTCTTCTTTTTTGAGAGAGAGGGAATAGAAGGGAGGGAGTGGGGGAGGGAGGGAGAGAGAGAAAGAGAGAGAGAATTATCAATGTGAGAGATAAACATCAATCCATTGCCTCCCGAACGCATGCCAGAGATCAGGACCTATGATATATTTGCCTGGTAATATTAAGGTCTCATTTGAGGTTCATGGTTTGAATTTTAGAGTGAGAGCAGTTATGTGTGGATTTGTATATTTTTCCAGTCATGTTCAGCTTCATGCGTTCAGATTTAGAATAGGTAGAGAATGGATATAGCCAGACATAGAACTTTCTCCAAGCAAATTTAAAACTGAGAGAAGGGCATGGAAGTCAAGGATGTAGAAGTAAAGAGTAATGATCAGAATTAACTGTAATTTAAGCTGGGTGAGAAGAGCAAGAAGGATGAGGGAGAATGGAAGCTTGGTAGGATTAATGGCTTGGAAGTCCCAGTGGGATCAAAGGATTATTGGGTTCAGGAGACTATAGAAAGTGAGCTGGCAAGATAGGAGATTAAAGCAGAGTGAAATGCATAAAATTGAAATTATGGAGTGGTTTTAGTGTCCAGGATCTGATAATGGGAAAGAGTGATTGAGGTAGTGTGGGAAGATTATTATTATTGACAAGAAATTTAAGTGACTAAGAAGGTTCTGGAAGGATTACTTGCATATATACTGAAATCACCAAAAATTAAGGAAAGAGTAGTGTTAGACAGTGACAGTGAGCCATGTGAAGTTGTTCAGAAGTAAAGAGGGTGACCCTGGAACCTACAGGCGACAGTAATAATGAAAGAGTAGAGAGTGAACTTGATCATCTGGGATTTAAAGCTATGGATTTTTAGGATGGAGGTAGGAAGAATGCATGAAAGCTGCAATGAGAAGCATGAAGGACATTAGTCTTACTCCAGATTCAGTAGTAGAAATGTTGTGGGGGGAAAACCAGCCTCCTTTTGAGAAGGCTGCAGGGAAGCAGAGTTCAAAGAGGAGATCCCACTTTCCCTTAGTTCAGTAAGGTTAAGATAAGGTTCAGCAGGAGGCTGACATATTTGAGAAGAGATCCATGTATAGAAATAAAAAGACTGATGCCAGCAGGTTATTGATTGGTATAGTTGGGAACCATGAGATAATGGAGTGTGCAGATGGGGAAGAACAGACCAGGGAGAAGCTAAGGTACCTAACTAGGCTTAATGCTCTCAGCAGCTTCACTGAATCTGTCACAGTCTGTGCCTTCCACCTTCGGACTGCTCCCATTCTGTCTTATACTATAAGCCACCAGTGAATTTATAAATAAATATCATTTTCTCATTAAAAATTGCATGCTTAGAATAGGGACATTCTCAGAAAGACCTGCATCCTGCTCAGTTTTCCTTGAGTGAAATTTGTCACAAAGTACCCTAACTACTCTTCCCATTATCTTTTGGTGAAGTCTTAAGCATGATCTTAAACATGTGTGTCTGTTCTCGTCTTTATTTTCCTCTCTGGCCTTAACATTGCACTCCCATCATTTCTTCCGTCTCAGCCGAGATGCACAGGCTCTTCTTCTCTTGGAACTCTGCCCCTCACTGCTTCCTTCTTTGCCTATTTAATTCCTCCTCAGTTCTTAGCACATCTTGAGGCAAATGTTCCTGGACTTCTGAACAAGTAAAACCTTCCTATTTTTATTCTCAATGTTATCCTGTACTCTTCCTTTATAAAACTACAATTTTATAAGTATTTTTGTGATTACTTAACTGATGTCCATCAGCACAGCTAACTAGCTGTCTAAGATCCATAAGGACAATGATTATGTCTGTTTTTCTCAACATTGAATCCCAGCTTCTAATGTGATGGCCGGCTCAGGGCAAGAGCTCTTCTCTATTTGTTGAATAAATTATTATACTCTCTGAATTAAAGAAGTAAACTGAGTTAAAGAATACACATAGAAGTCATGATAAACAATCTAACATGACTATGGTAACATTCAGAAAGGCGACTCACCTGCCTCTGCTCTTATTTGTCCCAGAGCCTTGCTTGTTATGGTTAGCTAGACCATACAGACCACCAGATCAGATATTTAACAGTAACTGAAGAAGCTTTTAAACTCAGACTTAATAAAGATAATCAGATGGTTGCTTTAGAATATAAACCTAGAATGAACACTATTTATAGTTTACATATATGTGAAGTATAAATATTTGTCTAATACTTCGGTATGAAAATTGTCACATTTATTTATTTATGAATCAAGTTTAATCTACTCCAAATTTACCCTCCTCACTACTGCCCACTTTGGTTGGCAGGAAGTCGATCTCAATCAAGCTTTGACTGCAAGCTCGTCCAGAGCCCCTTGCCCTTGTTCTGGGGGCAGCAGTACACCTCCTTGCAATCTCCCTTCTAAGCAGGTATCTCTTCTAAGCAGGCAAGGCTGTCTTGCATTTAAAAAAATCATATATTCCTGTTTTTCTTCTTCATCTCTTCAGTCTGGCTTCTTCTTTTCAATACCACCAATAACCTCCATCTCTTTTTCTCTGGACCACTTAGCACATTCCCAGGAAGGAGTTTGAAACAATAAAACACTTTATTTTCTACTATAGATGAGAAAGTAAGGATTATGTAAGATCTTAGAAACATAATGTTGGCATTCTTTAACTTGCCTAGGAAGGATAAAGTATAAACTAATACCAGTTATTTACTGTATTAACAATAACTTATTTTGTACATATAATGAGTAAAAAAGGTTCCGATCTCAACTTCTATTTCCTTTTGATTATTAAGCTGGTAAGAATTGGTTACTAGGGTTCCCTAGGGAGTAATTCTGATCTAATCTGAACACTGTACAAGGTAGTGAACTCCACTCATTTCTTAGAATGTCAGGAGTGTTCTGGGATGTCTATGTTTTACTTCAGAATTCTTATTACTAACTCTGTGTCTCTACCTTTGAATTTACTTTGCAACATAATATTTAAGAACTAATTGGTTCTATATAATTTGATTTCTTTAGAGCTTTGATTTCCTTAAAACAGATGTATGGATTAATCTGACAGTCAAAAGGACACATCTATGCTTCAAAATGAATTTTGGAGTCAAATTGCACTTATGTTGCTTATTTGCCAACTGTGTCTTTAGAAGTCAGTTGTTCCTAATCATTGGTGACTTTGCCTGCCAGGGGACATTGAGCAGAAATCTTCGACTCTGATGACTGTAGAGGTGTATTCACCTAGTGAGTGGAAGCCAAAGATGCTGCTAAACAAACACCCTAAAAAACACAGGACAGCCTCCCCCATTCCCCAAAAGGAATTATCTGTCCTTAAGTGTGAAAAATATGAAGATCGAGGAACCCTATCTTAGGAAAATTACTTTGCCTTTCTATACATAGTGTTTTCATCTACAAAATGGAGATAATACCTACTTACAGGGTTCTTTAGCAACCAAAATTAGATAGCAATGCAAACAGAATGATCTATTAGTATAAACTAAATATATGGTAGTTATACATATTAGTATTAAATAATATTAGAGCTGTAAGGTTTTTGAGAGCATGTTGACCCACTATCTCGTATCATGCACCTGTTCTGCACCATTTCAAATGCACCTGGCTTCCCTTTTACTCCAGAAACTGCTAAGGGGACCACTTCTGTGCAGACTGAACTCCTTCCCTTCAGTGCAACCTGAGATCACTTTGTTTCAGGTGTTCCTTCACATCTCTCATCTTCTGACCAGGGCTTCTCTGACATCTCTGAGTAGACATCTGTGGGACCCTTTTCCAAACTTATGCAATAGTGCAATCATGCTTGACTGATAAGGTACTGAGTTGATGAATAAATGCTTCCTTCCCCACTTTGTCCCTGGGTGAACTGCTCTAAGACTGCTCATGTCATGAAGTTTCCAGAAGGTTCTGAACACCAGTAGCTCAAAACAGTGGCCAAATGGACACCATACAGATCATTCTCTTGGCTTCTTCTCCTTTCCTGTTTCACTTCTCTGATCCTTCACTTGTGCTCTCTGAGATTATTTTACCAAATAAACTTTTATGGATAGAATTTTTTTCTAGACTCTGCTTTCAAAATCCGGTGGTGACACTTCTCACTCAAGAAATAGAAAAATAGAGGCTCAGAAAGATGAGAAAATGTGTCAAAGATCCCACAGTATGAAAGCCAAGGCTAGAACAATATGTCCTGACACTTTTCAGTCCTCTTGTCGCTACACCATAATTTCTCTCCACATTATAGTTTGGCTCAGCTCATAAATACTATTTATGTGTGAACTGTTTTGGTTATTATTATAGACTGTTAAAATATGACAGGGAGGCATATGCTAATAGAATGTGTGGGTTTCTAGAATGCCAGCAAAAGCTGTTTGTGCCATAGTTTAAAAAATAATTTAAAGATTTTTAGGTATTCTACAATCTAGAATGTCTACAAAAATATAAAAACTATATCTCAAAGTTACATGATACTTAAATACACTTATACAAGTAATTGCACCTCTAAACTATCTGCGTAACAAAAAGTATTGTTAAAAACTTTCACCAAATTTCTGTTATTCAATATTTCACACAATCTGCAGATCATTTTAAGACATGAAAATGCCATTGATTTTGGAAAAACTGAAATCACACCTAAGGGTACTTAAAACTTTTGGTGCTTAAAACTGTTTTAAACAAACAAAAAAAAAGGATTTAGAGGTAGCTCTTAAGGCATCTATAATAAATCTGACAAATTAAAAATAAGCAGAACTGCATTGTTACTTTATGTGGTATTTACCTTGGCCTGTCTGTAGTATTACATATTTCAGAAGTTGGAAAGAGCATGGTGTTCTTCTGCACAGACAGATCTTCTGTCACAATCTAATTTGCAGTTGCTCTTAATGAATTGTAAACTCATGCCAAGTGGGAGTTGATGTATTAATCTGTGTTAATACTTGTGAAAATAAATGTGGACACAGTGTGTGAGTCATCCTAGAGTCTGGATTACCTTGTCCAAGACAAAAATATCAGCAGGGTTTCTGCATCTTTGAGCTCAAACAAACATTAGGTCACAGTTTACCTATCTCAGAAGAAGCTGGACTTGTCCAAGTGGTGCTGGATCAGGACTTATTATTATTTTTATCAAAGTGGTGGTTCTGTTCTAAGATGAAGAGAGAAAAGTAGAGATGGTTTTACAGACAGACAATAAGATAACCAGTTCTGGGGAATGGTGACTGAACTCTTATGTTAGAAAGTATTCAAGTCTTCTACAGAAACAGCCAAAAGAAAAAAATTAATAATAATAATAATAAAAAAGGTTTAGAAAGGCTTTGCAAGTCCAAGATTACATCTCAGTAAAGCTTAAGTGATGCTGGTTAGGTTGAAAACTTGCCTCAAAAGAGATTTTCTTCGTGGTGTTGGTCCACCCTTCTTTCCAGTCTATTCTCCTTGTCTTTAAGGCCCACTTAGTATGTGACAAAGGCTTGTGTGTCATGTTAAATACTTAAATTTAAGAATTCTGGCTAAACAAAGGCAGTATTAAAGCCTGGAAGAATTTCAGATATTTATTTTAACAATAAACAGAAGTTAGAAAAAACTGGTGGCAGGAAAGATTGTGTTAATGCTATTGGTGTAATACAATAACAAGATGATGGAAGATTTCACTTACGTGAAGTGGGAGTAGTGAGCACACATTCAATTTGGAGTAAAAGAAAATTACTCCACCTGTTGATTGGAGGAATATAACATACTTATTTTGTGTAAGTTCTTTCCAGTATTGTTGGCTTTTCCTCAGATTACATATTATGCTTTTAACACTTACTGGTATTTATTCATTAATTCACTCATTCATTCCCTCATTCATTCTTCACTTAGATATTTATGAGGCATTAAAAAACATATGCTAGAATCTATACATAGCAAGAGGAAATAAATATATGGATTACATGAAAACTACTGAGTGTGGTAACATACACATTTTGATTATTGCTTTGGAGGTGGTTATAATCTGTTGGAGGAGTCTAAACTTTCTTTATAGGATGTTATATTTTTACTTCATTGAGAAAAATAAGCACTAAAAAAGACAAAAGATGTATCTTCTATTTTTGCCACATTTCTGAATAGTCTTAGCTAAGTCACTTTGTAGCTGTCAGTTTCCAAATTTGTAAAATAAGGAACTTACAAGTTCGAAATGTTGAGTTGCTCAACATCATTAGTTATTAGGGAAATGCAAATCTAAACTCCAAAGAGATATCATTTCATACTTGGTAGAATGGCTATAATAAATAAGACAGAAAATAAATGTTAGTGAGGATGTGGAAAATATGAATCCTCATACATTGCTGGTAGGGGAATGTAAAATTTTATAGGCACTTTGGGAAATAGTAAGGCAGTTTCCTAAAAAGTTGAACATAAGACTACCATATAATTCAACAACCCACTCTAGGTATTCACTCAAGAGAAGCAAAAGCATATATCTATGCAAAGACTTGTGAGTGAATATTTATAGCATTATTCCTATAGCCAGAAACTGAAAACAATCTTGATGTCTATCAACTTGTAAATGGGTAGACAAAAAGTGGTAGATTCATGTAATGGAATACTATTTAATAATAAAAAGGAACAAGCTACTGATATATGCTACTTCATAAATGAACCTCAAAGTGAAAGCATTGAGACACAAGGGACTATATATTGCATGATTGCATTCATGTGGCATGTCCAGAAAAGGCAAATTTATAGAGCTAAAAAATAAATTAGTGGTTGCTTAGGTTTAGAGGTAAGGTAAAGTTTAAATGGGACTGAGGGATCTTACTGGGGGGCTGAAAATGTTCTAAAACTGACTTATGATTATGGTTGTATCACTCGGGAAAGTTAAGAAGTTACTAAGAAGCATTGAATTGTAAAGTCAAAATGGGTTAATTTTATGATTTGTAAAATACACTTCAGTAAAGTTATTTGAAATAAGCTTTAAGCAATAGAGAATGGCCTCTGATTCCAGTCTTCTTTGAAAGAGATGTAGATAGGAAACATAACACGGCTGGATCCAGCACATTTTCTGAATGGGATTTCCTCCAGTGCTTCTCATAATGTGATTTAATTTGTTTTGCCACTGACTTTACTATTTCAGATCCATCAAGTGTTTGTCCGGGGGCACAATGTTTCCCCAGATGAATAAAAGGGTTCTGAGATACAAGACTTGGCTTGGTGTACTCTATGTGTACTTTCTGTGTACTGTATCTTCAGCATGAGTTTCAAGCCATTGTACTAAATAAAGGTGGCTGCTTAAACAGCTAAGAAAATGCAAACATACAGAGTTAACACCTGCAGAGCCACCCAGGGATTTGTGCGAATTATCTTTAGATGTTATTCTCTGTAAACTAATTAGGTACTCATTATTTTCATTTTTATTCTGCTTCTCAGCCATGTTTTTCTTTCACAGTTTTTAAAAATTTTATGTCATTCACTAAAAGAATGACATGTTAACCCTTCCTTTCTAAGTATTTTTTTTCTTTTTAAAAATTTTATTGTTCTTTTTAGAATTTCCTTTTTTCCTTTTTAGAGTTCTTGACTTCTTCGTTTTAGCAGTAATATCTAGATATAAAAATCTTTGGAAAATGTAAACCCCACTAAGGAAAAATATTATTAAAATAAATAGAATCCCAGAAAATCAATTTGCTTTTATTTCTCAGGTGTTTATTGATATATGACTCAAGTGAAATCACAATGCTGCAAAGATTTTGGCAAATCACCTAATAAATAAATAAATTTCCTATAAAGGTTTTTAAATTCTTTTCCTTCTATGAGGAACATTCTTTTTTGCTGCTTCATGACACAAGAACACCAAAGATACCTAACATTTAACTTTTTCTTCTTCAATCCAAATATGATTATTCCGTATTCTTCAAAGAAAAATGACGAAAGCCTAAAATGTGATTGTGAAGAGCTCAGAGTGAAATTTTCCACTCAGCACAGCAGGCTGTCTGTGCACACTGGTGCTAACATTTCCCTCTATTTATTTCTTCACTCTTTTTGTTCAATTTGGATTATAATTCCCTTAGACAAGGTACATGACCTGCAAGACACCTAAAATTTTGTGCTATTAAATAAACATGAAGTAAGCATTAGCTTTTGATCTCCCTCCCACCCCCCGATGGATACAAGGGCCTGAGATATAGTAGTTGGCTTAGTGTACTCTATGGGTACTCTCGGTATACTCTACCTTCAGCATGAGCTTAAGCCATTGTACTAAATAAAGTTGGCTGCTTGAATAGCTAAGAAAATGCAAACATACAGAGCTACCACCTGCAGAACCACCCAGGAATTTGTGCAAAGTATCTTCATAGCACGTTCAACAAATGTTTGTAGTTATGTGCTCACTTAGGTGAAACAATTAAACCTCTGCACTGAAGAGATAATTCTTTAATGAAAATAATTAATCAACAGTGAGCTTAAAGTAAAAGCAGTTTCAATTTCAACTCAGGTAATTTACCTTCCATGTATTATTATTAGGGGGATGGAGACTAAATTTAAAAAAGAAGGATCCCGTATGGTATAAAGGAAATAGTGGACCTATCATTAAATTTTCAAGAGGAGAAGAGGGTAAAGGAAAAAGAAAGACTCAAGAGGTCAGCTCTGTCACAGGCCTAGAGAGCAAACAGTTTAGGAAGGAGTGGGATTCAAAGAGAGACTAGCAGGAAAAAAAGGAATTGATATGTTTTTTTTAAAATCCTTGAGCTTTTGAAAACAATACAGTAATTATATGACATATCTAATGAGACATTGGATATAATCAAGACAAATAAATGAAATTAAGCAAGAGAACAACTGGCAATTATTAAATTCATGTAGAGAGGAAGTTGTAAATAAGTGAGAGAATAAAACCTTGGTACACTATTTAGCTCCATAATGAAGAAGTACCTGGGCTTTGACCTAGAATTCTGATGAGTGAAAAAAAGGGAAGAATATATTTTTGATGGAGGAAAAGTAGAAGTTGTCCAAATTGTCTGGAAGGGGGAATTAAGTAGAAGAGGAGAAGATAAAATTTAAGGCTGGGTGGGTTTCAAGTGCCACATTGAATAATTTGAACACTTTGGGGGGTTGTTTAAGATTGAGTTTCGTGGGAAGTCGTGATCTCAGATGGTAGCAGTGGTAATGACAAAGAGGCTCCTAAGTAAGAGCCTTGCCTGGGCTTGGTGGGTGAAGAAGGAGGATTTGCTAGAATATTGAAGTTGAGTAACCAGGGCAATTATGGAAATGAGGAAGCTGAGTCAGTTACTGGGGAGAAGAAAAGTTTGTTCTTAGCTTTATAAGTCTAAGATGAAGTTGAGTTTTTCAGGAAGAAAGATCTGATTGGTGGTTAAAGATGTGAAGTTGGAACTTGGAAGACTGCACTGCTGATATTAAAGTAATAGCCAACACCATCTCCAAGGAGAAGAATATAGTATTTAGGACTTGGATGAATAATATTTTTAGACAAGTAAATCAGACCACATCAATATCCAGATTTCAATGTTGAGTGGCTTCTTACACTTACAATAAAATTCAAACCCTGTACTGTAATGTCTTTGAACTCTATTGTCTGCTCCCTGCCTCATTTCTTATCACTTTTGCTTTTGCTCTCTGCACTCCAGTAACAGCGACCTCCTTTTTCTTTTTTGAACATGCCAAACTCTCTCCTATCTTAGAGCGTTTTTTTAAAAAAATACATTACTTGTTCCATTCTTCCTCCAGCCCTTGTCCTGGCTATCTTTTTCTTTTCATTCAGGATTCAGTTGAAATATGACATTTTCAGAGAAAATCTTCCCTTGAACACTTCCCTAACGTAGCCAACTCCCTTTCCATCTTTCCCTCTCGTCCTGCCACCACAGATACTCTCTCTCATATCACTATATTTCTTTCTTTCCTAATACTTAACAGAATTTGAAATCATCATCGAGCTGCAGAATTTACAAAGATTACTAGGTAAGAAGACTCTGAAAATGTTTATACTCTAGCTGGGGAGACACACATAGACTCAAATTAGTAATATGAACTAGAATGTGAAAAGTGACTCAGTCAGAATAATGTTAATTTATGGCAGAAAGGAGGTGGTTGGGATTCGGATGAGGGTATGTGAAAGGGGTTAGAAAAACTAGATTGGGAGCATGGAAAATTAGTGAAAACTTGTGATAATACTGTATGTTCCTGACTTACAGTAGTCAACTTGTAAAAATACTTTTTGAATAAATAAATTATCCATTAGGTGGTATGCAATTGGCTTAGCACCTAGTTGATCTGAATTTCCCTCTTGAGCAAAGAGAACTGTCATATTTCAGCCCACTACTGTCATAAGCAATCAGAAAAGAGAAGGGAAGAAATTTAAAATTCATTGGTGGCTATTTATGCAAGGGACAGAAAGACTGGGAAACTTTCAAAGGTAGGATAAGTGATACATATATACTCCATTGATAAGTGTTTCTCAAATTTTGAAATTTTTGTTTGTAACATTATAAATCAGGAAGTGAGATAACTTAGAAATGGAGAAGAAAATCAGTGGATATTGCTATTAGGAACATCTGGGCAAATAGAAAAAGAGAGGTTTTCATTAAATGTTGGATGAAATAAATTGGAAGTAAAGAATTAAGAGTAAAATGGGAATTAATGAGTGGTTGTTTAAGCAAAATAGTACATTTCACCTATATATTAAAAACAAAACAAAACAAATATTTTCCAGTTAGTCAGACTTTGGATTTTGAATCCTGGTCAGCCAATAATTAGATGACACTGATCACTCAATGACTTTGGCAATGCATTAACCTTACTGAACCTTAGTTATATTTAGGTCAAAGGTTGTTGGGTTTAATGAGATATTGGATACAAAATATCTGGCACTGTGCCTGGTACCTTGTAATTCTCAATAAATAATCATAACCTTCCACCATTCCTTCCTTCTCCCTGTAGCAGCATAACTGCTGAGCTTTCACACTAAAGTTTAGTTAGTAAAATGCAAAAAATTTCAATTCAGAAACTCAAATAGAATTTACTTTCTATATATACACCCTGGTGCCTGGATGTCTTTTCATATTTGATCTGAGTAAAGACCAAATTCCATCTGGAGTTTATAAAACATCTTTCACTTGTCATTTTGAAACAGATTTTTCTGCATGTGTCTACTAGATGGTTTGAAAGCTGTAAGGAGGAATAAACTTGTGTAAAAAAATTCCAAGGTGGCATATATAGATTTCTCCACTGTAACAAACAGTTTTTTATTATTAAAATCACCAAAGTTTCTAATCAAAATTACCAAACAGATTTCCCATAAAAAAGTTGCATGATTTTTGTTAATATATTCAATTTTCTCACTGTTACTAACAGAATAAACCTGAAGTTTTTAGTATGACAATTATGCCTATCCACCACTGTTTGAGATTTCTGTTTCATCCTTATCATATATATTTTCACCTTTATTATTTGCCAACTGTGCTTTATATTCTCATATAAATCTCACAACTTCCCATTACCCATCTCTTAAGCAGTGAGGGCAGTGATTCAAACCTGGTCTCTGTGATCCAAAATTTGTTCTTTTTCCACAACAAAATGCTCTTTCTTTTTTGTGCTCTCTACCAGATGTACTTTTTCTGATATGTACTCTGTACCTTCCCATATCTATGCTTTTGCTCACAGTATTCCCTCTGCCTGGAGCACCTTTTACCTTGCCTATTAGCCTATTATTATATTTATCTTCTATGGCTCAAATGCTAACCTTTTCAATGAAACCTTTCCTAATGCTTCCAGTTAGAATTTTATGTCCTTTCTTTGTAGTCATCAAGTACTATGGACATTTATTATAGCATAATATCTAAGTTGGTTCTATTAGAGTTAATTATTATAGCATAGACAGTCATTTTTTCCTCTAAATATCCATTTTATTTAATAATATATAAAACTTCCAATTTTTAGCTACCCACATGATTACCTGAAACAGTATTTTCAGCTACCATTATAGGTAGAAATGGCCGTTTGACTAAGTTGTGATTATTGGGATACAAGTGGAAGTGTCATGTCACATGCATTAAGGGGGCCCTTAATGGGAGTGTGCTTGTCTTTCGTCCCTTCCTGCTGGCTGCAATGTGCTTGTCATCTTTGAATCACAGACATCCATATTGGCCCATGAATTAGGACCTGTAGCCTAAAGAATGAGAAGGAAGCCCAGGTCTGTGATAGCTTTAGAAATGTTACCAGCTCTAGTCTACTACTGGACTTCTTTTATGTGTGAGAAAAACTTCTATTTGTTTAATCCATTGTTATTTTAGGGTTTCTATATTTGAAACTGAAGGTGATTCTACTTGATACAATTCTTATTGTTAGACAGCCTCTATTGTCTATCCAAATCTGTCTTCTTCTCCCTCCTAGCATGATAAATAACAGCTTGGAGTTAAGAGCCATGTTTTTATTCATTTTTTACATTTGAATATAAACATGTTAGAGGGCTAGGTATATTCAACAAATACATTACTATATGACAGGCACTACATTAGGTAGGAACAATTCAAACATAGTGCTTATACTGAAGGAGCTTAAAATCTAGTGGAGGAGACAGACTCTGAATAATGAATTTCAACATTTGCTCTATATTATATTTATCTGAGAGATTTTATTATCTATTTATTTATTTTTATAGTTTTATTTTTGTTAATCCTCACTCAAGGATATTTTTCCACTGATTTTTCGGGAGAGTGGAAGAGCAAGAAGGAGGAAGGGAGGGAGAGGAGAGAGAGAGAGAAAACATCAATGTGAGAGAGACATCGATTGCTTGTCTCCCTCACAGCTCTAGTCAGGGTCGGGGATCAAACCTGCAACCCAGGTACATACCCTTGACTGGAGATGAACCCTTGACCCTTTAGTCCATGGGCCGATGCTCTAACCACTGAGCCAAACAGGCCAGGGCAACCTGGGAGATTTTAAAACCTACTGAGAACCATATCATTCCTCTACCCCCTCTACCTATTAATCTCAAATCTCAGGGGATGGGACCTGAGCATTTCTGTTTTTGGAGCTTCCCATGTAATTTTAATGTGTATTGAGGGTTGAGATCCATTGAATTAAGCCAACAGGAAGGTATAGTGATGGCTTTGACTTAATTACTAGTAACTACCATGTGAGAACTATATTAGTTTCCTATCACTTCCCTAATAAATTACCACAAATTGGATGGCTTAAAAATAACAGAAAATTTTTCTCTCATAGTTTTGAAAGTATAGACAGGGCCGTATTCCGGCTGGAAGCTCTAGAGTAGAAAACTTTCTTATTTCCTTTACTTCCAGTAGCTTGAGTTCCTTGGTGTCCTGGGCTGGTGGCCACATTCACTCCAATCTCTGCCTCCATTTTTACATCTGTCTATCAATTTCCTTTCCCTCATATAAGGACACTATCATCAGATTTAGGGTCCACTGAAATAATTCATGATGATCTCTTCATCTTAAGATTCTTAACATAAATCTGCAAAGACCTTTTTCCAAATAAGGTAACATTCACAGTTTCTAGGAATTAGGGCATGGACATGTATTTTTGGAGGTCACCGTTCAACCTACTTTAAGAAGCTACTCTGTATCAGGTATCAAAATAGCTTTCATGTGTTGAAAACCATTAATGCTGATGATGGTTACAAACTTCTATTCTCTCTGCTTTTGTATTTATTTGAATTTCCATTATAAAAAGTTTTATTTAAAAAAGAAAAAGTCCGGCCGGTGTGCCTCAGTGGTTGAACGTTGACCATGCACCAAGAGGTTGCCGGTTCGATTCCCGGTCAGGTCACATGCCCAGGTTGTGGGCCTGACTCCCGGTGTGGGACACGCAGGAGGTGGCCAATCGATATTCTCTCTCATCGATGTTTCTATCTCCCTCTCCTCCCTTCCGCTTTCTCTAAAATCAATAATAAAAAAAAAAAGCTTTAAAAAATTGCTATTTTACAAAGTTTCTAAATTCAATACCTGAAATATCATTGTCTCTTAGAAAATTGTACATATTTAGATGTACACAACAGATTATGTGAATTATTATTTCAGAGAAAGCTCAGAATTGGTGGAAACTAGTTAAGAAAGAGTCAGGTCTTTAAAATTATAAACACCCACACATACCCAACAGCATACAAAAGAATGAAAATAAAATCTCAGGATCTAATTAAACTCATACTATCCAATTATGCTTCAAGCAGTACATAATTAAAACATGCATACATTTAGTAGGCTATTTTCTAAAAGTGAAATGTGTTTCAAATAGGAAGTAAATAAAAACTTGTTGGCTGTTTTACAAATGAGACAAAGGAGTTTCACTGTCCTAAAAATCTTCCCTGTGCTCCACCAATTTATTCCTCCCTTCCATCCAAGTCCTGGCAACCACTGATCTTTTTGCCGCTTTCACAGTTTTGTAGAATATACTTTTTGTATAGTGTATCAACTGCTACATTATGAACTATTCCAACTTTACATGTTTTTTCACAGCCATTTGCTATTCTTGCTTGGACTCTCCCAGGATTGGCAGTAAGGCTGTAGCTGGCAATGCAGCCATCTAAAGATTCAACTGGACTAATACTCCAAAACAGCATCTTCACTCACATGTCTGCAGTCAGTTGGGATAACTGGAACAGCTGAGGATGGCCAGGCATCTTTCTCTTTTAATGTGGCCTCTCCATATGGTTAGCTCAGGCGTCCTCACAGTGTAACACGGTAGTTGGATTTCTAATATGGCAACTGTCTTCTCCACAAGCATCTGTACTGTTAAGGAGGACAAAGATGCTACAATTTCTCTTAAAGGCCAGGTCTGAAACTGGCACAATATTATAGCTATTGTATTTTATTGGTGAAAATAGTCATAGTCTCAACCCAGATTTAAGAGGTGGATAAATAGACCTCACCTCTTGGTAGGGAAATGGCAGAGTTTATGGCATCTTTAATTAACCCAGATGATAGAAAGATGGATGACATTGCCTTTGAGTTAAGTTTGGAATGAGAGATTGATAATTATTACAGACAAAATTAGAATGAATAAAGGACATTCCAGGCAGAGAAAACTGTGAAATTACATACAGGGAAAGTAAAGTCCAGAATATTCCAGTTTCCTGGAGTGTAGTAAATAAAATGTGACTTGGTGAAGCATGAAACTAGAAATATAGGTTAAAGCCAGACAATGGTAGTTTGAATATTATATTAAGGAGTTTCCACTTGAACCAGCATACAGTAACTATAAAAGAATGTACAGTTCAGCCATCCTGATGAGAGAAGAGCGTACTACTTGTGCAGTAATACAAGTAGTTTCCTAAATATTTTTTTCTTAACCTGTTCACCACAGCAAAGGTTAATTTATAAATTATTATCTTGAATATTATACCAGGGTGGTATAAATCATTATCTTGAAGTCTTTTTTCACCCTTGCCTTCTTACCACTAACCAAAAATAATGCCTTTCTTTTGCATGTTTCCGTAGTACTCCCTTCAATTATAGCACTAAAAGCAGTTGTATCATGATTATTTCTCATGTGCCTGTTACTTCAGTTCCTGAACACACTCCACAAGGGCCTATTTTGTGTTCCATCCTATTGAGTGAATGATTTGGCTCAGTAAGTTCAATTTAACATCTAAAAACATAATTGCTGTTCTTATTAGTTGGCTGGAAAATTGATTCCTCTCATTCCTCTTCTCATTACTTGAAATATGGAATTGGTTCAGCTAATTATATCTTATCCTTCTTCATTGTAGTTAAGGATGAAGAAATTAAAATGACAATCACTTCTTTATCTTTTAAAAAGTTTTCTTCTCATTAAGAGTCAAAGTGCTTTTCCTACTCTACCCCAGCCTGAGCTCGTTATACTCCAATATTTTCTCCTTCCAAATGTCACTTTATGAAAGGATCAAGAATGCTACACGGATGACAGAATCTACTTTAATATGCTTTAAATGATATGCTTAGTTAGTATTGCGATATTTTGTACGGGGAGCAGAGCTCAGAATGGTTGCGAGTCCAGTAAAATGTAAAAGTAGATGAAAGAGAAAATGCATATGACATAAACTATTAATTTTTCTTCTCTTTAATATGAACCCATGCACATCTACTCAAACATCTGTCCTTAATACAATTTGAAATAAGAAAAGCAAAGTAAAATGATAACTATTATGAGTGATCTAGAAAAAGATTCATTATGAGTAATATAGCAAAGGATTCCTCTTCCATTTAACTCTATTTCTATAACATATTAGACAATTATCCCCTAGTATTAGAATCGGGGAATTAATAACTAGATAAATCTCATATGAAATAAATTGTATTTCTTCATAAGCAGCTGCTGGAATACATACCCAGAAATTAGTACTTAGCAGCTTAAAATCTTATTTCTTTCCTCTTTTTATGCATGACTCTGACATCCTTACTTAATTCCAATACTCTCTAATTTGCTCCATCTATAAATCAGAATATTCATATGAGGGGCTGGCATGCTATATTTGAACTTTTTTTTATTTTATTTGCAAATAGTTGTTGGGAATTTAAGGTAAAAGTAAGACAGAAATTCAAGATATAGCCTGTGTTTCAGCTATGCCTTTCCTAAATATATCATTAGCTAAAAATGATTATCTTTCCTCTGCATTTTAAAAAGTATATAGTCTCAGGATTTTTGTTTTTCAGTATGCTCTAGGATATACTAGATTTAATTGAAATAAGACAGTCTTGAACTTTTTGTTTAAATGAAGAATTCAACATCTTCATGGTATTTTTGTGACATTTATGTATAAAAGGAGAGAACAGGGAATTCTAGAAGTGCTTCTCTGGCTTAAAAAAGAAACCTCACAGTTATTCACATTTCCTGAAACAAGGATGACAATTGACATATGATTACCAGGGCAAATAATATAATGAAATATTGACCATTAGAATCACAAACTTGGAGGGTTAACAGGTTATATTTCTAAGAGCAGAATAATAATCTCTAAATTCCAGATGCCCCAAAAGACTCCTTTCTATAAATAACACTTCTAAGGAGAGTTTCCATAATCTAACACAGAACAGGTTATTTTTTTACACATATATTTTGTAGGAGTATGAGATTCATATTTTGGCAGATGTTCTTAATTCTCTATTTTATCAAAACTAGCTATCAGAGGTAGAACTATATGTATAGTAAGGAGGGAGAAACATTTTATCCTTCTTGTATTTATAAGATTCTTTCACCAGCATTTAGGAGCACATGCGGTTTCAAATTTAACACTGTAATATCACTCTAATACCATTGCTTAGCACCAATAGGGGAAAGAAAAGCCTGTCCTAAGAAGCTTAAAATATGGAAAAGGAAAAGGCATAGAGAATCTTTATAAAGGAAACCTTGAGATATCTAATAATTTCCATTCACAATTCTTTTCCTTTTTGACTATAATGAATACTCCATCTTATTAGGATCTATGTTGTTTCCCCTAAAATTTATTGTAGTGCAATACTTACTTAGCATCCCAGTGAGAACATTTTTTGTGCATCCTTTTAAGGTCACATTGTTTGTAGATTTTTTGTGTGTGTATGTGTGCAATTTTTATTAATTTATTTTTGTTACAGATGTTTCTCCTTTCTCCCTCTAGACACCCTCCTCCTGATCCTGATCCCCCACCCCAGCATTGTTGTCTATATCTATTGGTTACTCATACATGCATATAAGTTCTTTGGTTGATCTCATCCATCCCCCTGTCCCCCTCCTCTGAGGTTTGTCAGTCTGAACCATACTGCTTTCTATGTCCCTGGTCTATTTTGTTCATCAGCTTATTTTGTTCATTATGTTCCACAGATAAGTGACATCATGTGGTATTTGTCTTTCTATGATTGGCTTATTTCGCCTACCATGATGCTCTCCAGGTCCTTCCATGTCATCTCAAAAGATAAGAGATCTCTTTTCCTTATAGCTGTATAGTATTCCATTGTGTGTATGTACCACAGCTTTTTTATCCACTCATCTATTGATGGACACTTGGGCTGTTTCCAGATCTTAGCAATTGTAAATAGTGCTGCTATGAACATGGCAGTACATATTCTTTATGATTGGTGTTTCAGGCTTCTTAGGTTATATTTCTAGAAGAGGGATCACTAAGTCAAATGGCAGTTCAATTTTAATTTTTTGAGGTAACACCATAGTGTTTTCCATAGTGGCTGTATCAGTCTGCATTCCCACCAGCAGTGTACTAGAGTCCCCTTTTCTCCACACCCTCGCCAACACCTGTTTGATGTTTTGTTGGTGGCGGCCATTTTGGCAGGTGTGAGGTGATACCTCATGGTTGTTTTAATTTGCATCTCTCTGATGATTAGTGATGTAGAGCATTTCTTCATATGTCTCTTGGCCATTTGTATGTCCTGTTTGGAGAGGTGTCTATTTAGGTCCTCTGCCCATTTTTTAATTGGGTTCTTTGTCTTCCTTTTGTTGAGTTGTATGAGCACTCTATATATATTGGAAATTAACCCCTTATCTGATGTATCATGGCAATTATGCTCTCCCATACAGTGGGTTGCCTTTCCATTTTGATGGTTGTTTCTTTTGCTGTGCAGAAGCTTTTGAGTTTTATGTAGTCCCATGTGTGCATTTTTTCTTTGTTTCTATGGCCTTAGGTGATGTATCAGTGAAAATTTTGCTGTGTATGATGTCTGAAATTTTGTTGCCTACATTTTCTTCCAGGATTTTCATGGATTCACTAGTCACATTTAAGTCTTTTATCTGTTTCGAGTTTATTCTTGTGTATGGTGTAAGCTGATGGTCTAGTTGCATTTTTTTGCATGTAGCTGTCCAGTTTTTCCAACACCATTTATTAACGAGACTGTCTTTACTCCATTGTATGCTCTTGCCACCTTTGTCGAATATTAACTGAACATAATGTTTTGGGTCAATTTCTGGGTTCTCTGTTCTATTCCATTGATCTATGTGCCTATTCTTGTGCTAGTAACAGGCTGTTTTGATTATGGTAGCTTTGTAGTATAACCTGAAATCTGGTATTGTGATCCCTCTTACTTTGTCTTTCTTTTTCAAGATTGCTGTGGCTATTCGGAGTCTTTATCCAATAAGCTACTCTGTGTCTTTTGATTGGAGCATTCAATCTATTTACATTTAAGGTGACTATTGATATGTACTTATTTACTGCTATTTTTGTTTAGTGTGGTTATATTTTTCTTTCTATTTCTTCTACTATTTGCAGCAGTCCTTTTAACATTTCTTGCAGTGCTAGTTTGGTGCTAATATATTCCCTTAGCCTTTTTCGTCTTAGAAGCTCACTATTTCATCTAACCCTTGCTCATTTTCTTCTTCTTCTGGAACTCCTATGAGGCAGATGTTGTTACATTTCATATTGTCCACTGTTCTCTTAAGCTGTCTTCCTGTTTTTTAATTGTTTTTTTCTTTTTGGTTTTCTAATTGGGTGATTTTTTTTCTACTCTTTCTTCTAATTCACTGATCCAGTCCTCGGCTTCCTCTACTCTGCTGGTTAGTCCTTCCAATGTATTTTTTATTTCTGCTATGTCATTCTTCATTTCCAATTCTTTGGTTTCTGATGTTTCAATATCTTCACTCATGCTGTTGAGCTTCCTCATGATTATTATGCTGAACTTTCCCTCTGATATCTTGCTCAATTTCCTTTCATTTATTTCATCTTCTGTCAAATTATCTTGTTCTTTCATTTAGAATTTGTGTCTTTGTTTCACCATTTTGGCTGTCTCAGTGGGTTTTGGAGCCTGCCAAATTTTCTCTGTGGGTATTAGTGTTTTGCTCTTTGTGACTCCCTCTACTGGGTTCGGATGAATGTGGGAAGACCCATGTTAAACACCACTGTCAAGTCTTATAAGCCCAGTAAAGGTTCAGTTTTCCTCTAGCTTTTTGCCTGGAGGCTATTAGTCGCAGTTACTTGATGAGCCTTGGGTTGTAGCCCTCACGTGTTCAGGGTAAGAGGATTTCCAGTGGGTGGGGCAGATGCTTGCTGGCTGTTAATGAGCCTCAATTTGAATTTCTCTGGCCTGGCCAGGTGGTATTAAATTCCTGATGGAGGGGCTGTTGCTTCTCCTCAGGGCTCTAGGAAAGGGCTTTTTGACTAATATGGCTACTGTCCTGTGTGGGAGTGATTCAGCAAAAATCTCCCAATGCTGTCCCAGCTCTCCAAGCTCCTGAGTCCCCACACAGTTCCAGTCCCATCTGCCCTCCCTCTGCCAGAGCCCAAGGTAAATGGCTCTAGCTAATTTAGTGTTTTGTCCCTGCCCTCTGAGCTGTGGAGCCAGCTTGGGATGTTAACCCTGAGAGAACTGCTCACAGCTAAAACAGCTGCTATCCAGGGGCTCCCAGCTCACCCTCTCACACCTCCACAGTTTCTACCAGGCTCAATTTAGTGTACTTTTTCTGTCCCTGGTTATATGGGTTCTCTCTAGTTGCTTTTCTGTTGCTTTTTCCTGATGATATGTCTTTATTTTAGTTGTAATTCCAGTTTGGCCCTGGGAGACGGTCTGTGTAGCTTCCATTCACTCCATCGCCATTTTGGAAAATCCACTTATAGAATTTTATAAGCATTACTTCTACATGCACATTAACACTATCCTGTTTATTTTGCTTTATTTATTTAGTTCCCTAAAAATAGGTTCTGATATAAATAGATGGGTTCTTGTCCTCAATGTGGTGAGACCAGCCAACTGTCTTCCACATAGGGCTTGACTGACCATGGATACACTTGAAATGGACAGGAATACAGTTTAAGGGTTCCTTATGAGGAATGAACATATCCCTCCTTTAATAGATAAGGTAAAACTCCAAGTCATTCTCCCAGTGTAGACTAAGTGTAGAGAAACAGTCCTGGTATTACTCTTTTGTTTTAAAAGGTTGGTTAGGTTCTTGATCTTGCCAATAGATCAGATAACATTATAGAATAAATATGTTGCTCTCTGAAATCATTTGCTTCAACCTTTTCACAAGGATAGTAAAACTTTCCTTTGTGGATCCATAGGTGCTAAAGTGTTGCATATTAAAAAAATATTTTTCTTTATTGATTTTAGAGAGAGAGGAAGGGAGAGAAAGATAAAAACATTGATGAGCTAGATCATTTATTGGCCGCCTCCTGCATGCCCCCACTGGGGATTGGGCCCACATCCTGGGCATGTGGCCTGACCGGGAATTGAACAGGTGACCTCTTGGTTCATGGGTCTATGCTCAACCACTGAGCCACACCAGCCAGGCAGTGTTGCATATTTTTTTAAAACTTCAACTTTCACAGAGAAAATTGTGATATATTCTGGAAGGGGTCATATTTTTAGTTCAACATTGAATATACTTGCTGGTTTTCAAAACCAATTTTGTCATTCCTATGATAAAAATTGAGAGAACAGTAACTACATATAGATCAGGTTCTCCCATCTTTCTTTGAGAATGAGTAGAAACTACTAATTCTATAAGTATTAATTCTGACCAGTATCATGCCCAGAATATTTAAGAAAGGATATATTCCCCTACAGATTTTAGACTGTCCTCTCAGATGAAAGACACTGTTATCACAGAAATTTCTCTTTCAGTGCTATGTGCTATGGAGAGCAGACCCAACATTTAGAAACAGTTAAGGAATGTGCTGTTGCTATATCTTTGCCATAGAAAAGAATATAGTCGCAGGAACTATGTGCAGGTGTATAATTTTTGTGTGATTTAGTTCTACATAGTCTTTGAGAATAAACTCTTTCCTTCTTACATTTGATACTCAGTGACCAAACCAATAAGGTCAGATGGAACAATGCAGTAGTTAAAAGTTATTAGAATACGCACTGAAGCATACTGGTACTTTTGGTTTTAGGAGCATTTGTAAATTCCATCTTTTACATTGATGGAAAAGAGCGAATTAACACTCCTGTTTAGTCTACTGTGTGACAGTTCTCAAATAGGGATGTATTTTCAGTGAGAAAGTAGTCATATCAGTTTCTGAAAAAAGGGGTTATCAGAACAGTAGCTGGAATTTACTTCTTTCTCTCTTTTCTCCCTTCCCTTCCCTTCCCTTCCCTTCCCTTCCCTTCCCTTCCCTTCCCTTCCCTTCCCTTCCCTTCCCTTCCCTTCCCTTCCCTTCCCTTCCCTTCCCTTCCCTTCCCTTCCCTTCCCTCTTTCTCTTTCTTTCTTTCTTTCTTTCTTTCTTTCTTTCTTTCTTTCTTTCTTTCTTTCTCTCTCTCTCTCTCTCTCTCTCTCTCTCTCTCTCTCTCTCTCTCTCTTTCTCTTTCTCTCTTTCTTGCAGCATCTAGGCAACAGACAATGCCAAGGCAATATATGAGGGCAAAGATGGGATTGAATTTATGGGAGCTCAATTAGAATTTAGCTAGGAACAAATAAATAAAGTCAGAACCATGGACTTTCTATTGACAAATATGTGGGTTGAATGCTGTCTCCTTAGATAAGTATTAATTTGTTTCTCATGTGGACTAGCTCTGGAAGTTTAACATAACTTTGACAAAAAGAGTGAATTTCAATTTTTAGGATTAGTTTAGAATTTCCAGGTGTCTAAAGAGTCTCATAAGTCTGTAAGGAGCTATCTATTGTCTTCATACATGGGTCTGGACTCAAGAGAATAAAATCAATCATTGGTCCCTGTGTCTAGGGATAAAAGAACAAATGAAGAGCAAGAAACCTACTACATAGGACACGTGAATCTAAGACAGTTGGTCTTGACACTTAATTAGGTACTAAAAGTCAGCAGGATGTAAAAAAAAGTCAGTAGGATATGACAGAGACCTTCCAGTGAGGTTCCAACAATGCCTTCCTCTACTCAGCCTCCTACTGTCTTGATGTTCTAGCACTATGTGTCCAGGGCTACTGGTACAGTTTCTTGTACTTGTAAATAGAATATGTTTGTATGATTTATTAGTGTTAGAAATAATAAAGCACAACATTCTTTGGCACTTACATGTTTTTCCAGTGAGTAATCACTGGAGAAGTAATGAGCAGTATATTAGTCTATCCATTAATATTTTATGAAGAAAGTTCCTAGTCTTCCCTTTCCTAAATATCTCATGTTCTAAAGAACTTTAAGCAGTGCATCTGATCACTTCAGTTTGGTTTCTGCAAAAGCATGGTTAGTTTATGTTTTCAGGATTCAATTTAATATTCTGCTACCTACTGATGTAGGGAATGAAATCACTGATGAATCTATAGGACTTTATACACTTCTTTTGCAATATATCTTCTAAACTGGATACCCCAACAACTTTGCATAATAAGTGTTCCAAACATGGGACATGTTCATTTACAAGTGTTTTGCTGATACTCATTTTGTCAGCTCTTTTACATCCTAAAAATGTGCATATAATTGCTAAATTGTTTTCAAGTGAACATTTTTAAACTGTGAATAAAATTAATGGCCCCCAAGGGAAAAGATAAGGCTGCTTCTTTGTTTTGAGAGCTTTCTTACATTTAAAGACCTAAAAAACAAGGCATATTTTGTAATACTGTTGAGAAATACTGGAAAAATTTGAGCATACTAATCATGTTAAATATTCTCAATGTCCTCTTTGTTTTTATATCTAGACCATGAATTACAGGAGCAAGATGAGGGAGTAAGATGCTACTCAGGGACTATCTGAAAACTGCGAAAGATTATCTATTATGTAAACGACACATGGAGCTCCAAAAAACAGTGCTCTAAATATCATGTATATGATACAAAAGTATAATAAGTATATATATAAATAAATATTATATATTATAATGAAACATTCAAAATAGGGGACTAATTTTGAAGGACAATGTCCAAATCACCTGACAAAGTAGAGTTGTTACTTGTTAAAAATAAATGTTCCTGAAATTAAGAAATGGGTGCAGCTCTGGTTACATAGTGAGTTGGAGGAGACACATTTTCTAACACTCAAGCACAAGTAAAGATTCTGTCTGAAGCTAATTAGGCTTAAGCATTAGCTTCTTTCAACTTTACCCCATGTGGAACATAAAAACCTTAAAATATTTCAGTTCTTCTAGACGTGAGCAGTCCTCATTGTTTTTACAATTGCTCATGGTCACGATATACCACCAATGTAGCACAAGGGCCAGTGTGAATGTTAACAAAGCTTTGAGAGGGTAGAGACACTCTATGGGGAGGGTACCAGGTACTACCAGCTGGCAACATGCACAGAACTTTTACTAACTCATTTGCTATCATTTATTAGCTCATAGCCAGAGACCAATTTTATCTTCTCAGAGTTACTCGTAGCTTCTTTTCTTATGACACAAAATATTTTAAATTAACTTTAATATAACATGACTTATACACTCATATACAATGCCACCATATTAAATACTATATTTAAATGATGTTATTTAATCTTTAACACAATGACTCTATATTTGGTTTTCATCCATGTTTCTGGCACAAAGCTGTTAAAGCCCTTGGAATTTCCTAAGTGATAAGAGAAATAAAGGTGTATTATTGTATAAATGAGGTAAATTGGGAAACTTCCAATTTGTAGCCAGTTGGTCAGAAGCATGGGTAATAACCTGGGCTTGCATTTGGCATCTGAAGTGGGGGTGGAAGGAACAGTCCTAGAGGACTAAACTTTTTTTTTTTTTTTTTTTTTTTTTGTGGTAGGTGCCCCTAGCAGGAACCAAACCCGGGACTCTGGTCCGCAGGCCGATGCTCAACTGCTGAGCCAAACTGGTCTGGGCTAGAGGAAAAAACTTGTAACCTGTGGAGTCTGATGCTATCTTCAGGTAGACAGTGACAGAATTTAGTTAAGTTGTAGGACACCCTAATAGTGTCCAGAGAATTGCTTTTTATTGGTGTCATCCTTCAGAAAATGAAATAGCCAATTGTTTAACAGCAAAATAAGTCCTGGGAACAGCAGAGAATTGCAATGTGAAATAAGCTACGGCAAAACCATAGGCAAGTCCAGAGAACCAAGGGAAGGAGTGTTCTTGTATAGAGAGAAGGGAGGAGTTGGAAGGAGTTCTTATGAGAAAACAGAGTTGAAGTAGAGTAGCTTCCTATTGGCTGAGTTCTGGTGGTTTCTCATTGGTTGGGTCTGTTGCTAGGCAAGGATCCTGCTGGAGTAGTAAAATAAGTTTCCCCTTATCCAGAAATGTAACAGTATGGTCTTTCTGTTGAAGTCTGTGAAATTCAGTGAGTGGTCTTCTAGGTCCATTTTAAAGGAAGTTTCCTTTAGACATCGGTGTGGGGGAACTCCACCTTCCCTGTTCTACCCCCAGTACACAATTGGTACTAGAACCTAAAAACCTCCCAATTTGCAAAGGACAGCATCACCAGTATCATTTTAGGCTATTTGTGTACTTAATGCCAATCATATCACCTTGCCCTTTACCTGAATAACAACTATCGTAAGGTTTTTTTTTTTATTATTATTATTCTCAGTTTTTTATTTTTATTTTTTAATTAATTAATTTATTTTTGTTACAAATGTTTCTCCTTTTTCTCCCACTGACTCACCCCCACCTTCCTCCCCACCCTGTCCCCAGCTTTGTTGTCCATGTCCATTGTTCATGCATACATGCATATAAGTTCTGTAGTTTATCTCTCCCCCACCCCCTCTTCTGGGGATTGTCAGTTTGTACCCCACTTCCACATCTCTGGGACTACCCCATTCCTCAGACTGTTATGTTCATTATATTCCACAAATAAGTGAGATCATATGATACTTGTCTTTCTCTCTTTGGCTTGTTTTACTTAGGATAATACTTTCCAGGTCCCTCCATGTCGTCTCAAAGGATAAGAGATCTTTCTTTCTTACAGCTGCATAGTACTTCATTGTGTGTATGTACCACAGCTTTTTTATCCATTCATCTGCTGATGGACATTTGGGCTGTTTCCAGATCTTAGCTATTGTAAATAGTGCTGCTACAAACATGGGGGTACATATATTCTTTCTGATTGGTGTTTCAGGCTTCTTAGGGTATATTCCTAGAAGTGGGATCACTGGGTCAAATGGAAGTTCAATTTTTAATTTTTTGAGGTAACCCCATAGTGTTTTCCATAGTGGCTGCACCAGTCTGCATTCCCACCAGCAGTGTACTAGAGTCCCCTTTTCTCCACAACCTCGCCAACCCTTGATGTTTGATGCTTTGTTGATGGCGGCTATTCTGACAGATGTGAGGTGATACCTCATTGTTCTCAGTTTTTTAAAAAAAATGTATCACGTAAGTTATGAGTATTGGAGCAAGAAAAAAGATGGGTGATCTTGCAGTGAACAAAATAAACACATAGAAAGGATATGATGGAATATTCATAATACAGTCAAATTTGTCAGTCTTGTGATTATTTTGTGTCTTGTGAGGGGCTTAAAATAAAAAAATGAAATATATTACTCTAAAATATCCTTTTTTCCTAAACATTACAGCTCGGTTCTTTTTTCATTTTTTGGTATGGTTTAAGGTAGGTGCCTATTTTAATTTTCCCCCTATTGATAATTAATTGATCCAATATCATTTAATGAACTTTCCATCTTCGCCTAAAGAATTTCAGTGTTATCTGTGCATATACAGCTTAAAAAAACAAAACAACCTTTTGATGTGTGCATTGTGTCCTTTTGTGCTCACTGGTTCAACACCCTGATTTATTGTCTTTCCTTGAAACCACTGTAGCATAGTTTTAACTATTTCTGCTTTGTAGGAAGTTTTGATATCTGATAATGCCAGTTTCATTCTCTCCTCTTTTCCTCTTTTCCTTCTTCAACTTTTTCTTGCTTTCCTTCCATTTTTTTTAAAGATTTTCTCAATGATTTTTATCCAGTAAGTCATCAACATAAATTTTAGAATTAGAATTTTATACAGTCCATTTGATAATTCAGACTGCTACTAAGTGACTAATGGGCAGCAGGGTAAATGACATGGAGACACTGGACAAAGGAATGATTTCCAGCCTGTCCCAGGTTGGACGGAGGGGGGTGGTGAGAGATTTCATCATGCTACTCAGAATGGTGAGACCGTGTACAATTTAAAACTTATAATTGTTTATTTCTGGAATTTTCATTTAATATTTCTGGGTCTTGCTTGATTAAAGTAACAGAAACATTGAAAGTGAATCTGCCGGGGTTGGGACTACTGAACTCTGGTAGCGCTATACAGAGAGAGAATGGACTGAAGTGGGAAAAACAGACAGTGAAAAGATGAGTAAGGAAACTATTGAAATAGTTCTAATGAAAGATGAGAAAGGGTGGCTGCTGGATATTTCTGTGGTAAATCCAGTGGTTCAGTGATGGAGTGAATATTGGTTATGAGGAAGAGGGAGGGGTCAATGATAACTGAAGGCTAGTCTTTTGTCTTTTGATAGGTATTTGGTTTTAGGGAGATGAATTCTGTTAGCTGCTCAACTTTCCTATATTTAGAGTTTTATGTTTTCTTAGGAACTAGTATCTGAATATGCAATTAAAATCACTTCATGACATTTTCTAAAAGACTATTAAACATACACATATAATAGAAAGATACTTTATGCCCTAGCAATCTTGTGTATACTCTAAGCTTACTATTTGGAAGGTAAATGTTATGTAACATCATTTTAAGTATTTTTTTTTCTTTTGGTATTTGGGAGAATCACAACAGACCTTTTTTTTTTTTTTTAAAGAAAAAAGTAGAATTAGAAAAAGTCACACAAAACCAAATGTTATAAGGGATCAAAAGCTTCTCAAGCTCTATGACTATGGTTCATAGGGTAAAATCAGGATGCTTTTCTGCCAGTTTCCAAAATAGCCTAATAGAAGAGACACACCATTTTGAATTCACTTGAGCAATAAGCAGCAAAACCCAGGACAGAAGTTGCTACACTTTTTGCTCTAAACCTCACTTGGAAGCATGTTGAAAGCCAATTGCACTTACCTAGAATATAATCTAGTCACCTTGTTGCAGGAAAATCTTCTAATACATTAGGGGAGTATAAACAATACAAGCTAACAATCACATCACACCCATGGTCTTCTGAAAGCACACGGAAAGAATAATTTTAAAAGTCTTAATTGGATTCTCTTCTGAAATGTACACTGTGCACAAACGTGATGTATTGTTTCCCCTTCACATTTTATTTCTTGGAACATGTACTTTCCGTGAGGCTTTCCATAACTACTCTTTATTTTAATAGCTCAAAAATCTGTAGGAGAGATAAGTCCTTTATGAGGGGTTTTAAATGACACCATGTTACAAATATGTAGTTCTCCGTTTTTCATGGTTGCTGGCTTTCAATACATGCTTTGAATCATGGAATCTCACTCAGAATTCTTATTAAGTGTGATTCAGGGACTTAGAGAAAAGGAAACACATGAATTTCCCAGCCCACCTTTTAAAGGAAAAATATTTTTAGTTGTTCAACAAGTATGTGCCAACCTTACATTTTCAACATAGGTTTTTTTTTTTGAAAAGTCAGCAATAAATATATTTTAAAAGTTTTCCTTAATTGTTCAGCCAGTCTAATTATAGACTTTCCATTCTGGAAAATGTTACAGAGACCTGTAACATTCTCTGATAGGTTTTCTTTACCTTTGCTAATGGAAGAGACCTTGAATACTGAAGATCTAATGAAGTTCTTTTATGACAATATTATAAAAGACTAAGTTTCTACAAGGGGAGCACCTCACTTGGCAATGATGTTATACTAAATGTGGATTTCTAACAGGGGTAGTTCTCAATTGCATGTGTTGGAGGGGGGGCTCTGGAGATGGGCATGGGTGTTACTAGTTGTGGAACCATGTAACCTCTTCATGTCTCAGTTTATTCATCTGTGAAACAGAGAGTAAAATAACTACCTCCCAAGGTCCTCTGGAGGATTAAAGAAGATGCTACAGGTAAAATTTTTAGTGCACAGTAGACTTTCAATTAAATATATCTGCTATGTACAAAGTACTCTTCCAGTGCAGTTGCAAAGTTTATCATAAGAGTTTATTCTAGTCTCTACGAAATAGTCCTGTTCAAAATCAATAGTGAATGGTTTTTAAAATTAAGACATTTGTCACTCCATTATTGTTTGCTGTTAATTGCTTTCCTTTTAGAAACCAGTGGGATTAGAGTCTAGTCCTTCCCTAGAGTGTCTCATGGTTGCTGGTTTTCAATAGATGCTTTGAATCATGGAATCTCAGAGCAGTGAGGGAGTTAAGGATCACAGTTCCATTTAACTACCTTTGTGTATGTGTATGCAATTTTTTAAAATGAAAATCCTGAAGCACACATTAAGAGAAGAAAGCAAGATAGATTTTAGAGTTATATCTAAATTAGATTCCTAACTGTTATTAATGAACTGCGTATTACTGGGTATATAACTTTATTTCATTGAGGCTATTTCTTTACTTGAAAAATAGGTAAATAGTTGTAAAAATTAAATCAGATATTATATATATAGAAACCTAACAGTGTTTGATGTTGTAGGGTTTAATGTTGGTTTCAAGAAACTTACCTAAACAGTGCTAGTCATATCAGAGGAATTTTGGCATAATCCAGATATCCTGATTATAATTTAGTGTTGTTTAAAGCCTTAAATGGGGATACATTGTGGACAAGGAGTTTAGCTCTGCAACAAAGTCATGAATAAAGAGTTATCAGATCACAGAAAAAGGGATGCCTGCTTCTGCCATAAATAAATATAGAAGGCAAATAATAGCAGAGGATATTTTCATTCCATATAGTGCATAAAAAATTAGCATCCCTCAACAAAATGTCTCCAATAAATCAATAAGAAAAGGACATGTTAGATAAATGGATCAAGAATATGATTAGAACATTTGGGAAGAAAAAAGCTTGTTGAAGTAGGATTTTACAATGGGACTTTTGGGATTATGTCAATAAGCTCTACCAATCATTGAAGAAAAAAAAGCCCTCGCCGGTTTTCTCAGTGGTTAGAGCGTCGGCCTGTGGTCCAGAGAGACCTGGGTTTGGTTCCCGCGAAGGGCATGTGCCTCAGTTGCAGTTTGTCCCCGGCCCTGGTTGGGTCGTGCGGGAGGCAGCCACTCGATGTGTCCCTTTCACATCGATGTTTCTCTCTCTCTCTCTTCCTCTCTCTCCCTCCTACTCTATCTGAACAAAAAATGGGAAAATGTCCTCAGGTGAGGATAAAAAAAAAAAAAAAGAAAGAAAACACAAAGTAAAACCAACAAATAGTTTAAATACTTTGAACTGATTTTATGAAGTGACATAAATCTGGTGATAGACAAAATCAAGAAGCAATAAAGACATGGGAGACATGCAGAACAGGGGTAAGACCAAACAACAAAGTAAGGGCATGCATTTGTATTTTTGTTGCTAGTGTTATGAAAGAGAATGTCTATGCATATGTTTTTTATTGATTAGTTATTTTTATTAATTTATTTTTGTTACAGATGTTTCTCCTTTTTCCCCCACTGACTCCCCTCCTCCCCCTCCCCCTCATCCCATCCCCAGCTTTGTTGTTTATGTCCATTGGTTATGCATACATGCATATAAGTTCTGTGATTTATCCCCCACCCCTATCACCCCCTCTACTGAGGTTTGTCAGTCTGTACCCTTCTTCTATGTCTCTGGGTCTATTTTGATCATCAGTTTGTTTAGTTCATTATATTCCACAAATAAGTGAGATCATGTGATAATCTCTGCTTGGCTTGTTTCGCTTAGCATAATACTCTCCAGGTCCCTCCATGTTGTCTCAAAGGATAAGAGATCTTTCTTTCTTACAGCTGCATAGTATTCCATTATGTATATGTACCATAGCATTTTTATCCACTCATCTACTGATGGACACTTGGGTTGTTGCCAGATCTTAGCTATTGTAAATAATGCTGCTATGAACATGGGGGTAAAGTAAACATGTTGCTTACACTGATTAAAAAGCCTTTCAGTGTCTCAATCTAAATCCTTCAAAGTTGACTGTCAGAGCAATAAAATTCTTTCTCTTCAAGGTCAGCATTTTACCCTTTTAACAACATTCTGAATCTTAAGTCTCTTTGTAAATGTCTATTTATTATTATATATATATTTCTTATCAATAACTTTATTAATTGAGAAACATCTGTAACAAAAAAATTAATAAATAAAAAATAACTATTAATTTATAATAATTAATAAATTGAATTTGAACTATATGCTTTGGTGAAAGGTAGTCTAACTGTCCTTTGTAAATAATTAACTTTCTCCAAAGTTTTTTTCTGTTTACTTAGATTCTTCTCTTTGAAAGTTCAGTGCATGTCCTATCCTTTCCAGAGTGGTCTCACCAAATACTCTAGCGCATGTGAATCTCGTCTTCCTTAAAATCACTGCTGCTCTTATTGTTTCTACCAGAGATAAGAATAATAACTTGTAATTCAATTTACTGCAATTAATTCACCATCTTGCTCAGCTACGCTAGTCTTTCACCATAGATTTTCTCTTGGCTGAATATCAGTGTTTCATAGGATTTGTATTGTAGAATGCAAACGTCTCAAAATTCAAGGGGTGAGTTTTTTCTTTACTACAACTCCCAATTTTTGCAGGCTTTGAGAATTGTCTCTGCCTCCTTAAGTGAAATGGCTGTGAAGAAACAGTTTAGGGCACTTGGCAGTTTTTTTGATGAATTGTTTATTTGGCAAACTATATATGGAAAATTGATGTTTTAGAAAATTAACCTGGAGCAACTGCCCCCCACATCCTTTGAATGTTCTGGATGCAGCACTAATCAGGAAACATAAAGATGAATAAGGGATGGTCTCTGTCTTTTGAGAAAAGACTTTCAACTCTGTCTTCCTAGCACTTCACATACAATCTAGCAATGTTATAAGCCAGAAATAAATGTTTGTTAAATAAATGAACGAATAGATGAGAAACTCAGTGCCTGGTAAGGAATGAAGGCCAAAAATAATTATACTGTAAGATGATATTTGCAACAATATATGCATGTTAAGACAACTATGATAACATAAAGGCTGATGGTGGAAGTATGAGTAGAAGCAAGGACTGGAGAAAATTACGAGACGATGTTTAAACAAGATCTGAAAATCTTGTTTTTACAAAAATGTGTAAGAAGTAAGTAAGGCAGAGAGGTAGTTCCAAACAGAATGACTAACTGCAACATAGGATGGGGACCATGGAAATGTTCTCACAAGTGTATTATTTTTTATTGCTGCATAACACATAACAACACATTTAGCAGTTTAAAACAACATACCTTTATTACCTCACGGTTTCCATGGATCAGCAGCCTGGCACTGGCTAACCTGAATCCTTTGTTTAGGACTTCACAGGCTGAAATCATGATGTCATCTGGGCTATATTTCTTTCTGGAGTGTGAGATCCTCTTCCAAATTCATATGGTTGTTAGCAAAATTCATCTCCTTATGGTCGTAGAATCAAGGCCCTCAAAACTTAGAGACCTTGCCATGTGGCCTTCTCATTCACATCATTACAACTTGCTTCTTCAAGGCCAACAAGAAAGTGATAGAAATAGTGTATGCTAGCAAGACAGAGTCATATGCATTTTATAACCTAATCAGTTGAGTGACAAATGTTACCACTTTTGTCATCTAATGTAGCCTTGTCACAGGAATGGTATACAATATCTTATACTACATTATATTGGTTAGATGCAAGTCACAGGTATTGCATACACTCAAGGGAAGCAGATAACACAATAGCTTGAACACCAGGGAGCAGAAATCCTTGAGGGTTGCCTTGACTTGTATCCACCATACTGAGGGAGCATGTGGTAGGAAAACAAAAGTGAAGGGTAGCAGGAATTGGATCTTAAAAATACCTGGATGCCATGTGTGAAATCTAAAGACACACTGAGGCTTAAATTTATGCTTATATATTTTTTTAAAAAGCTATCTTAAGAAGATTAATAACATAAATTTGCACAGAAACCATGTCAAATGTGTCTTGGATTACTAAGAGTGAAAATATAGAACTACTCCCATCAGAGAGGAAAAAAAAGTAATATATCATTTTTACTTTCAGATCAGGTAGTTTAAATTGGTTCACTTCTAGAGTTGTGTTAAAAAAAAAAAAAGATGCACAGACTTGGCACAACTTTTCCTATCTTTGAGTTATACAACATCAATTTATATGGGGAAACTTTTCTAGCTGACCTGTTGGAGCGTTAGAGAATAATAAAGGTCTGACCTGCATGTTGACTTTTTTCTTTCATTCCTCTCTTAAAAAATAGCTGTAAGGCAAGTGTGTCTGCCACCCACTCATTCTTGGAAATACATTTGCTTTGAGCTTCAAACAGTCAGGTTGAAAGGAATTACAGTTATATTGGGCTCCTATGTGTACCAGAAAAATGCAAGACAAGATGGGTGTGTCATTTTTATAATTTAATGCATCTTCCCTGATGAGAGACTTTCAATGATCCTCCAGTGATTAGAATCTAAATTTTTTACCATTTTTTAAAGTGATGGGAAGTGTTTTCTATCTATCTATCTATCTATCTATCTATCTATCTATCTATCTATCTATCTATCTATCATCTATCTCTGTATCTATCTATACTTATATCTATACCTATACCTATATTTATACAAAAGTATAGAAAATAATGTAATGAATGTTCATGTACCCAGCACTCATCTTACCTATTAACATCATCAACCTTGTTCATTTGTATTCATATGTCCCTTTTCCCCCCACAGTCATGTTATGTCAAAACAAATACCAGACTAAATTTCATTTGTAATATACTCTAGTACATATCTCTAAAAAATAAGTACTCCTTTTAAAAATAACCATAATGCCATTAAAATACCAAAAAATTTAGCAGTAATTCTTTATCATCAAATATCCAGTTTAAAATTCTTCCTCATTGTTTAATTTTCTTTTGAAGGAATAATTATTTGAATCAGATTCACAATAACGACCACACACTGTTTTATAAATCAGTCTCAAGCCTTTAAAAATCTATAAGTACTCTCCTCCCTCCTTTTAAAATTTCCTTATAATTTTTATTGTTGCAGAAACTGGGTGATTTATACTATCTGGATTTTGCTAGTTATTTCATCATTGAATTTACTTTAACTTGCTTCTCTGCCCCCTCTATTTAGATTTTGGATGGAACCAAATGAAATTATAATTTTGTAGGTCAAAATGGTCAAGTATTGATAATTTTATATATTCAACTTAAGTAGATCTGGAGGTATGATCAGATTTAGATTTACATTTTTGACAAAAATGCTTCATACTAAGTGAGAACTTTGTAGTTCCTTACCTCAAATAGAATTCAATGGCTGATTTCTTTCTTTTTGTGATATTAATATTAATCAGTGGACTCAGGGATCATCAGCTTGATCCAGACATAAGGTTGCCGATCAGCTTTTCACCTAATGGTTTCAGAGCCACTGATGATTATTGCTTTGATTTTTTGTTTCATCAGAGGTTAAAAAGAGTGTTATCCTTTCATTGTAATTCTTTAAACAAAGTAACGTTCTATCATCAACTATTTTGTTACTTTAAGATATAATTCATGTAGCAAAGACAGGACAAATGCGTAGATTTAATAATTTATTTATTTAATAATTTCTAGAGTTATATTTTGGTTCTTCTAGCATCTTCAATGGTGAACAATGAGCTGGGTTTTTTATTATTTTCACCTGAGAATATGTTTATTGATTTGAGAGAGAGAGAGAGAGAGAAAAGGGGGGTGGGGGTGGGGAGAGAGGAAAACATCAATGTGAGAAACATGTTTTTTTTTTTTTTTTAAAGTTATTAATTTATTTTTGTTACAGATGTTTCTCCTTTTCCCCCTGTTGACACCCTCCTCCCTGCTCCTGTTTCACCTTTTCCCCTTCACAGTATTGTTGTCTGTGTCCATTGGTTATACATACACGCATATAAGTTCTTTGGTTTATCTCTTCCCATCCCCCCATCCCATCCCCTTCCTCTGAGGTTTGTTAGTCTGATCCCTACTTCTATGTCTTTGGGTCTATTTTGTTCATCACCTTATTTTGTTCATTATATTCCAAAATAAATAAGATCATGTGATATTTATCTTTCTCTAATTGGCTTATTACACTTAGCATAATTCTCTCCAGGTCCCTCCATGTTGTCTCAAAGGATAAGAGATCTTTCTTCCTCACAGCTGCACAGTATTCCATTGTGTAAATGTACTACAGCTTTTTTATCCACTCATCTATTGATGGACACATGGGTTGTTTCCAGATCTTAGCTATTATAAATAGTGCTGCTATGAACATAGGGGTGCATATATTCTTTCTGGTTGGTGTTTCAGGCTTCTTAGGATTTATTCCTAGAACAGGGATCACTGGGTCAAATGGCAGTTCAATTTTAAGTTTTTCATAGTGGCTGCACCAGTCTGCATTCCCACCAGCAGTGCACTAGAGTCCCCTTTTCCCCATGCCCTTGCCAAACTTGTTTTTTGAAGATTTGTTGATGGCAGCCATTCTGGCAGGTGTGAGATGATAACTCATAGTTATTTTAATTTTCCATCTTTCTGATTAATGACATTGGGCAGTTTTTCACTGATTAATGACATTGGACAGTTTTTCATATGTCTTTTGGCCATTTGTATGCCCTGTTGGAGAGGTGTCTATTTAGGTCCTCTGTTCATTTCTAAATTGTATTCTTTGTCTTCCTTTTGTTGAGTTGTTTGAGCGTACTCTATATATTTTGGAAATTAACCCCTTATCTAATATATCATTGGCAATTATGTTTTTACATATAGTGGGTTTTCTTTCCATTTTGATGTTTGTTTCTTTTGCTGTGCAAAAGCGTTTTAGTTTGATATAGTCCCATTTATTATTATTTTTTCTTTGTTTCTCTTGCCCTAGGCAATGTATCAGTGAAAATTCTGCTGCTTATGATGTCTGAGGACATATTCCGCCTACATATTCTTCTAGGATTTTTATAGTTTTATGAGTGACATTGAAGTCTTTTATCCATTTTGAGTCTATTCTTGTGTATGGTGTAAGTTAGTGGTCTAATTTCATTTTTTTTTTTTTTTGCATGTAGCTGTCCAATTTTCCTAACACCATTTATTAAAGTAACTGTCTTTACTCCATTGCATGCTCTTGCCACTTTTGTCAAATATTAGTTGAGCATAATGTTTTGAGTCAATTTCTGGGTTGTCTGTTCTGTTCCATTGTTCTATATGCCTGTTCTTATGTCAGTACCGGGCTGTTTTGATTACAGTGACTTTGTAGTATAACCTGATATCCGGTATTGTGATCCCTCCTACATTGTTCTTTTTGTTCAAGATTGCTGTAGCTGTTTGGGGTCTTTTTTGGTTCTATATAAACTTTTGGAGTATTTGTTCTAGTTCTGTAAAATATGTCATTGGTATTTATATAGGGATTGCATTGAATCTGTAGATTTCTTTGGGTAGTATGAACATTTTAATGATGTTGATTTTTCCAATCCATGAACATGGTATATATTTCCACTTTTTTATATCTTCTTTCCTTTATTTATTTTTTAATATCCTTCAGTTTTCTGAGAATAGGACTTTTACCTCCTTCATTAAGTTTATTTCTAGGTATTTTATTTTTATTTTTTGTTGCAATGGTAAATGGAATTTTTTTTTAGTGTCCCTGAGTGTTCATTATTGGTATATAAGAATGCCATTGATTTCTGAATATTAATTTTGTATCCTGCTACTTTGCCAAATTTATTTATTAAATCTAGTAGATTTTTGATGGAGTCTTTAGGGTTTTCTATGTATCCAAGCCTTTTTTTTTTTTTTTGTATGTGCTCCTAGCGGAAACTGAACCCAGGACTCTCTGGTCAGCAGGCCGACACTCCAACCACTGAGTCAAAGCAGCCAGGGATATCTAAGCCTTTTTTAAGATGCTTGATCAATAAGTAGAATACTAGTAGTCCCACCTGATTAATCCATCTATTTCAAAGACACAGAGAGACCAAAGAAAAGAGGTACACTGGTGGAAGATGTCAAGGAGAGAATGTGACCAATAGTTAACCTATGACCTGGACCTGGTAAATCAGAAGTTTCTCACCCCCTCCCTGTCCTTGGAATGTATATTCCATCTCAGATTTCCACATTTGGAGCTGGTTTCAAGAATGCCACCTTGAGAGAACAATGTGTCATTGAGACCACCAAAGAAAAGCCTGGTAGTACGTTCTTTTATTAAATCTGCCACCTACCAAGTTAGAATGTTCTGTCTCTTCCTTCTGTCCTTGACCTTCTTGTATGGGGGCCAGTTTGCAAATTAAGAGTAGTGCAGTTCTTCCCACCTGTGCTATGAGCATCTATACATATTGATTTTATGCCTCTTCCTTAATGGGAAGGCATCCTGGCTCCATGAATAGACACAGTGGCTTAAACCCAGAGGAACTTACTTTCTTTTCTTTTTTTTTTATTACTATTTATTGAGCATGCAATGTAATCTCTCTGGCTTCTTAAATCATTCAGTCCTGCTGGAAGAGACCAGGGGAGAAATTTTACAGAGATTTTTGTAATCTGGAGATGAAATGTGCTATGTAAAACCACTATCAAGTTGTCATTAATCATAACCAGGACCTAAGTCAGCTGTCAGTATTGTGAGGAGCAGCAAGTCCACAGGGTGAAATGTCAATTCCTTCCTGAGCTTTAAAATGCAAAGAACTTGCTGACACTACCACTGTAGCTAACCAAAGAGTAGAAAATCAAGGTAACAATTGCAGTGGGCTAGATGGTTGTTTGCCGGCTTGGTATCAGAGAACAAACTCTTTCTTAATGAAAGAATAATCCACCCTGGCCGGTTTGCTCAGCGGTTAGAACATCGGCTTGCGGTCCGGAGAGACCCGGGTTCGGTTCCCGCTAAGGGCATGTACCTTGGTTGCAGTTTGTCCCCGGCCCTGGTTGGTCGTGCGGGTGGCAGCCACTTGATGTGTCTCTTTCACATTGATGTTTCTCTCTCCCTCTCTCTTCCTCTCTCTCCCTCCCACTCTATCTGTGCAAAAAATGGAAAAATGTCCTCGGGTGAGGATAAAAAAAAAAAAAAAAAAAAAGAATAATCCAAAAGAATCTGAATAACTGGAGAATATCCTGATGGTGGACCATCAGAACCCCGAGAACCTAAAGGACATTCACATATATTAAAAGTGTCGGGAGAAAACAGTTCCTGCAGAGTCTCTGGGAGAGCTCATTGTATCTTGACTGTGTTCATTCAGATACATATTCTGGCCAGTTTCTTTAAGAGTTCAGTGCCTGGAGCATTATAAGTGCTCAGTAAATGTTACCGATTATTATTTTACCTGGAAAGGGAAAGATATTGTTCACATTGGTCACCACAGTCTTAAGGATGAAGCACATAGCATGCTCCTACAAAAGGGGCTAAATGCAAAACACTGTGTGAATCTGTCTCCACCTGAGCTGATGAAAAATACCTCTGACTCTATTTTTCCCCCAGAAAAATGCTTGGAGGCTTTTGGAGCTCACCCAGTTTTATCCCTGGAAATAGACTTGATTCTAGTATAGATTCTGATTTTTGACTCTTGCCTCCAGACAAAAAGTCATTACACAGCTACAGTAGAATATTCATTACCTGGACCTTTATATAGATCCCACAGGAGCAAAGGTTTTCTCTGTCAAACCAGGTGATTAAATGGACACAGAAGAGGCTGGAAATTCTTCTCTGGACTGTGGCTGCACACGCACATCAGATTTTCACAGTATGTACTGTCCTTTGACTTCCCTGACTTCTTCTTTTTCCACTGGCTGGAGAGCTTGTTATTGAGGCAGCTGAGTTTCAGCAGCTCAGGTTTCCTTTTTCTTCCTGGAAGGCTGTAAACCTCCTAAGCATAGCTCCACCTTTTTTGTTAAGTGGGATTGACCACCAGGTACAAAAAAAACTTTTAGATCTCCCTAGAGAAATAAGCAGGGGAGAGTGCAGCACCATCCTGTCTTAGTTCTTCCCATCACGCTGAGCCTTTCCATTATTCCCAGATGAAACTAAACTATTTTAGGGCACCTCTGAAAGCAGCTTTGCCAGCAGAGTCAACACTGAGGACACTAACAGCAGGTGTTCGTTGAAAGTTCAGTTGGTGTCTGTTGTTGGGGCAGGTATTTAATGTACATGATCTCATTTAAAACACAAACCAACCCTGAAGGTCACAGAGATTAAGTGACTTTCTCATCATCACACAGCCGAGACGTTTCCAGGATTCACACCTAGGCTTGTACATCCTGTATTTTTCATCATCATGCTAAATGCTATTAGTAATACCAATAAAAACATCACCAGGAATCTTTAGTGCATATAATTAAAGCGTCCTAATATTAGAAAACAAACCAAGTGGTTAAGAAACCAGATTATTAAGATGCCTATGAATGCTGCTTTTGTTATTTAACAATTTTATTTTGCCATATTATTTAGCTGATAATATGGTACCAGGTTGAATATTTCCCCTTGCTGAAGACATAATTTCTGGAGGGTGTTCTTTGCAATGGACTCACCTTGATGCCTTTGAACAGTAGTTACCATTATTTCCTGCTTCTGCAGCATTATATGTAACAGGGCTTCACAAGAATTTTTACAGTGATAGGAAATGAGACTTTGGTTTTAGTTTAATTCCAAAAAGAAAGTGTGTGCTTTTAAAAATCACCAGAGTGTTTAATAACAATGTTCTCATCTCCAGTGAGCAGACAATGCTGTTGTTACAAAGACAATGCAACTGCCAAGAAGAAAATGGCAGGACAGGAAGGTCAGGTTGGAGAGGAGTGCTGTAGCATTATGTATTTGAAGGTGCCCCATCGTGTGTATAGAGTGCTAAACAGTAAGTTGCATGCTTTCTTATCTGAGCAACAAATATAGACCATAAGCCTAGAAAATAAATAGGAATCTAATGAACAAGTCATTTAGAGGATGTCTTTGTTGTCTGTGTAATGCAGTTGTGAGCAAGGGTGCCCTGTGACGATGTAATGTCCTGCTGAAGTGTCCACAAATTCACAGATATGGAGGGCTCATGTTCTTTCTCATGGTTGGGGAGTTCTGTCTTCTTCCAAGCTTAGTAGTGAGTGGGGAACTATTTCTCGAATGAAGATTGCTTACTTGTTGGAGGGTATATAGTTATTCTCCGAAACTGAAGAGGCCTCTGCTTCAATAGGTGTGCTGAGCTATAAGTACATATAGTAGAGCGATCTATACTGAAGTGAGGATGGGCTTTAGTGTCTTCTATTTCCCTAGACCCTGTCTAGAGCTGTAATGTTTTCTTTTAAAAAAATATGTCTTTATTTATTTTTTAGAGAAAGAGGAAGGGAGAGAGAGATAGAAACATCAATGTGAGAGATTGATTGGCTGCCTCCTGCATGCCCCCTACTGGAGTTCGAGCCTATAACCTGGGCATGTGCCCTGACTGGGAATTGAACCAAGACCTCTCAGTCCATGGGACAACACTCAATCCGTCGAGTGACACCAGTGGGGTGAGCTGTAAGCTTTTGAAATCACTCAATAAAATGAGCCAAGTAGAATATCTATATGGGGAATATGTTGCCTCTCTAATGATGTCCACTAAACACCACGCTTTTTCTTAAACAACTTGCTGCTCTATCTTCCATTAATATCAGGTCTTTAATAGAATAGACCAGCATGATATCTTACAAGATTGTGAGAGGTTCTTGAGAACTAAGCTCTGGTACAGAATTGGGGAGTTGACAACCTAGAGTTGTCATTCCTAGAATGCTAAAACTATTCTTTTGTCCCTACCAAGTAAAAGTAGACTACTTTCAGTGTTCTTTGTTTACAAGAATGGATAAAATGCACTTGCTCTATCAATAACTGAAACTTATGAGCATAACTTCTGTAAGAAAATAATCTGTCAAATCAGCTGCAAAAGACATTATCAGTGTTGTGCACTGGTCAAACTAGAGTTGAATGGGGATCTGCTACGAATCATCACATATGCATCTTTCAAGTATTTTATGGTGGCATCTCTATGGTTCCCCCAGAGATAAAATATTTTTTTACTTATATTTTTGTAGGGATGGAGGTAATGTCAGTGCTTTCATTTGACCCTTCAAATCATGGTAGTTCTTTCTCCATAAGTCAAGATTCATATAAGAATTCTACATGTTTTCTTATCTAAGTATTGAGATTTTATAAATTATTAAAAATGTTTGTTCCAAATATACACTTATGAACTGAGGTATTAACATTAATTATGAGATGAGATGAACATCACTAAAACTTTATTTGGATCAAGGATAAAGGGAAAATAATCTATAGTTGTCACCATTATATTGTATAGATATTTACTATGTTGTCTCACTGGATCATTGTGAGGACCAGAGATAAAGAATGAGAAAGAATTTTCTAAATATCAGTTTTCTCTCCCACCACAAAATTATAAATCTCTTAAAGGCAAGAATCAGGCTTTACCTATCTCTGTGTTGCCAAATGTGTCTGGCCTATTGTTTGACTCATAGAATAGGAAATTAGTAAATGTAGTTGAATTGAATTTAATAAACTTTACATTGCATATCCAGATTCTGGCTAGCATTAGAGAGTGGGAAACATAATATAAATATTGTTTTGGAACAAAGAGAACAAATAATTTTGAGGAATATTTCTGTCAAAATTTGGCATGTTCTCTAGCATATGAAAAAAGGACAAGTTAGTGGACAAACTATAGATATGGGAATCGAGTCGAGCTCAGATTTTAATTGTTTTTGTAGTTGTTATTTTAATGGACATCAGAAGAGGTCCATTTTCTGCACACCTAATATAGGTATCAATTTTAGTTAAGATGTTTCAGAGTGTGTTAGGCTGTCAGAGATGTAAGAAGCTATAGAGACCTCTGAACTCAGCATCCTCTCTTCATAATAAAGAAAGCTGAGGCCATGAAGTCAAAGACTTTTAATGGGACAATTTAAATCTAACATCATAAAACTAGTAAGGGGTTGACATTACTAGGTCTGTGACTTTGAAATATCAATGAATCCACCCAAATCTTAGTTTCTTCATTTACTGGGCTGTTATGAGAAGATGATGAACATAAAGTACTCATTGTCTAACAAAATGCTCAACACAGTAGATGCTAAATTATAGATGATGTTATTATTGGTAAACTGTTGCAGGAGAGACATCCTCTACACTCCTTAGGATTAAGATTTTTTTCTGCTTGTAAATATTTGGCTAAATAGTCATGTATTGCTCTCTGGCACCTTTACTAGCCTCCATGTAGCTCTCCTTCCTTCTCTTGATTTTTTTTCTTCCAATCTAATAATACCATTGAAAGATTATAACTTTCTTTTTTTATTGAATTTTCAGTGCCCTGATCATATCCCGTTGTTCTACCCCAGAGACCTCTCCTGCATTTCTCTTTCTGCATTTCTCCACTTGAGAGTGTTCTCTGGGAGCTTGATTGGCCTTCAAAAGAAGGGGATGTTTGACGAATGGAAGTCAGGAGTTGGTAAATTAATGTTCCAGTTTCCTTGTCTCTAAGTGGAGCTATCCTGAGATAATAATGTTTCTAAACAGACACTGATATTGTGAAATTACTTCTTAGTAAGATCACTAGTGGAAGATTTTACATAGACTAAAGAAACTAAGGGAAAAGAAATCAGGAGTCTACTATATTCTTGGTAGAATCTTGAAGACAGATGATGAAAACCTGAACCAAGGCTGTGGCTGTGGCTGTGTGGATTGGGGACAAAAAGATATGAGAAAAATCTAAGAAGTTGAGCCCACAGGATTTGGTAACACTGCCCTGCCTCTTTCCTCTGTTTCAGTCATGAGGTTCTACAGAACCAAGCTCCCGGCTTAGGAAAGGAGGTTCCTCAAAATTTTAGAGTTTTAGAGTATTTTCCAACTGCATTGAGCCCTGCATTCAGAGAGGCAATCTGATGCAGAAGAAAGAGCTGTAGCTGATAAAATTTTCATAGGAGGAAGCTAAAGACAAGAGAGAAGTGGCGTGCTCAGAGTCATGCATCTTAGGGGACTGAGGTGAAGCCTCAGGTGTCATGGCTCCTGGTGCTTTTTGCTGCCCAGGGCTCTGTGTCAATAAATGACCAAGTCAGTGTTGATCCTTTAGGGGAACTTAGATCTTCAACCTTGATACTACTTATATTTGGATTGGTGGTTGTGATATGTTATTTCCATTTGACCTATTACTATAATCCACTTGAAATTATTTCTACTTCACATTTCTTGAAAGTGTTGCACTTGCACTGATTCACTGATAACATATAAACCAGTTTTTGTCTTGTGCTATTTTATTTTTCCAAGAGAAATGCATTAACATTTTTTGAATCTTACAGCTACCCAGAAATGAAAGCAGAATATTCTCTCTATTTTACAGATATGAAAACTGAGTAACAGAGAGCACATTTTGTTGGGGAAAGGTTTATGAGGGTCCTGAGAATCAGAGAAGATTTTCTAAAATGCCATTTTCTCTGGCAGCATTTCATCTCTTTCCTAATGGATTCACTTGCATTGCAGTTTGTGCTAAAAGTAAGAGGTCTGGAATGAGACTGCCTGAGTTGGAATTTAGATCCTGCCACTTGTTTTAGGCAAATTTCTTAGTGTCCTTGTAACTTAGTTCTCTCACCTGAGGATTAGATGAGGATTAAATATATTCATGTAATTCAAAACATTCAAAGTAGTGCTAGGCATTAGTATAATTCTGTCTACAGTTATTGAGGAAGCAATAACTGACAAGGTGAAAATCTTACAACCCAAATGCAAATGCAGGACATTTTAAGTAGTCCACATTAAAAATGTACTCTCTATAGAGTCTTGGCCCACCTTTACCCTCTTCAGTGAGTGAATCAAATGAGAGACTACTTCTTATTGGTTTAAAGTTGGGGTGGCTTGTATGCCAAGCTTCTTTGTTAGTAGGCAGAGAGCCCTTTGCATTGTAAGCACTGGCCTGACAAATTGCTGTACTCCTTTCAAGTGATTTAGCCAACCCATTCCCCCAGTGCTGACAAAGCATCAATTCCCAGTCATTTCCCAATAGTGCTGCCATTATCTACCATTTTAGGAAGACAGAGAGCTTAGAGAGAGCAGTGTACAATCATTTGAATGTGAGAGCCCAAATTCATGGATAATATATGTCTCTCTCCCTTTATCTCTTTCTCTGTGTAGAGAGCAAAGGTTTATGGTTGTGGACTAAAACATTACCTCTAAATGTGACATTTATGGGGAGAATTTTAATAAATACTTGGACATTTCAACATCATTTGGGATAGAAACACAGAGTTGAATTGATTGAGACTAATTTGTACAGTTTGTAGTTTGAAGGTAAGAGTGAACAGAAAAAATATGTAGTGTTGTTAATGTAAATATGTTTTTGATCTTAGGGATATTTTCTGGTTGTTTATATTATTTTAGTACAGGTATAAATCATATTTGTCGTAACAAAGTAAAGAATATTTCTAGAAATTTGCATTTAGAGGGTGATAGATTTTTCTTTGTATCAATTAGTTCATTGTGACAGAGATAGGATTGGTTTTATTTTTAGGAACCCATTACATTTTTATTGAAATTTGAGGATTTGGATTTTTATTCTTTAGAGTCATACCTTTTATTAATCGACTTAGTGCTATTTTGTGGCGTATTCCTCCCTTTCATATTATGATGAAATCTTTTTGCCTTAAGCTTTGTCACTGCTATTTATATTCCTAGTGGAATATTAGATCTTAGAGGCTTCTAGAGTTTCTCTTATTTCAACCATCTACTATTAAAAGACTGCATTGTTGGTCTTATAGGGTAGAACAATATTTAGCTTTGTTGTATGATAGAGTTTAATATCCATCTCAAAAAAAGCTGAAAATCAATCTTCAATTTGTAAATAACTTGAATTTGAGGCATTGGTTTGTGAGAAATCTGTTTTTGTCAGTTCTCTTTTATGCAATACTGATAAATCATTATTAGTTGTCTTGATATTTTTCTATTTATTTAAAAATATTGGCATATGAAATTGATTGCCAGGAGACTTAAGGTTTAGTCCTGGATTTTCCTTTAGCTTACTTTGGTAATTTAACCTCTGTGTGTCTTGGTATTATGATCTATAAAATGAAGAAGAGGAAGGAGTGAGGTCAGACGAGAACATCTCAAAAATTCCTATTCTCTTTTGCACTCTGATCTTACTCATTGCATATTGTGGACTACATGTAGCAGACTCAGGGTGTTATGATGACGATGGGTTGGTTGAAATGAGAAGAAAAGGTGAATTAGAGAAAGTGCTTCAGTTTGGATGGGATCCTGGGAAATTAAACTGTCTCTATAGGGAGGTTGCTGGTAGAGACTACTCAGAGGTCCTACACATGGGCCAAAATGGCTTGGGAAAAATTAGGTAAAGTATGGTAATACATCACTAACAGGATTGTAGCAGTGGGAAAGTGTAGGCAATCTCAGAAGGAGAGTTGCAGAGAAAAAAATCCGGTCAAAAGGTCATCCTCAGGGCCATGTGATATAGAAGCATGGCTCTGGATAAGGTGGAACAGAAAGATTCAAGAGCAACAGAGACCAGTCAGAGGGGAATGGGCCAGGCAGCATGAGATAAAGGGTAGGAAATGCTGCGACTGGAAGCCTACAGGGTTGTTGAAAGCTCATCCCTGTGATATAGTAATTGGGTCTGCCAGCAGAAAAATGTTAATTCTAAACTCTACCAACTTTGGGTATTACTACGTTTAAAAGCAAAAATATCTTATTAGGAATTATGAGTGAAAAAAAGGGGGAAAGTGTGAACAGAACCACTCTGCTTTAGCTGCCCTTTCTCTTTCTGTAAGAGCTTATTAGTGCATTTTTTCTTCCTTATTTCTATCAGGCACAGAGAATCAGAGAAGTGATGGAGGAGACGGGTAAGCACTTAGGGAAGGAGATTTAAAAAACTGACAGTATCTGTTTTAGCTAGAATGGGAAAGATGTTTCCTTGGTTACAGATCTTTATATGTGGTAGAATTATGGTGAAAACACTTTAGGGGAAATTACTTGATTGCTGGGAGGTATCAGAATTTTTCAACAAATATATCATTGAATAGAAATGGATTGAGCACCTGCTATATGCACAGCTTTGAACTGAGTGCTCTGGAAAATTAAAAATTATACTCTAGCCCTGGCCTGTTTGGCTCAGCAGTTAGAGTGTCAGCCCACGGACCAGAGAGTCCTGGATTTGGTTCCTGCTAAGGGCATGTACCACGGTTGCAGTTTGTCCACGGACCCGGTTGGGTCATAGGACAGTTGATGTGTCTCTCTGACATCAATGTTTCTTTCTCTCTCTTCCCTCCTCTCTCCCTCCCGCTCTATGTGAAGATAAATGCAAAAATGTTCTCGGGTGAGGATAAAAACAATTATACTCTGTTATTCTTGCCCCTGGGGAATTCATACTAGAGACGGAGGGACAAAACACACAAAGCAATGATTAAATAATAAAGCAAGATTTAAATATCCATATAGAATGTGTTGGTTTCCTCTCCCTTCCGAGTTCTGGACCACTTGAGAAATAAGCCAAACATAATGCATATATGGGAATAGATTACCTTTATTTCCAGTAGATAAAGACTAGACTGAAGTGCACACCATTTAGTATAGATCTCAGCAGGCAGCCTGACACTGGAGCCCAGAATCGGACAGACTCACTTTCTTAGCCAGGCAGAGCCTCGTTCCCCATGGAACAGAGAGTGACCACTCTTTATGAAAGAGCTATTTCCAAGAAAAAGAGAGGACTTGAGTCAAAATTATGAGTTTATTTTTCCTTAGTTTACTCTGAGATGAAGCGAATAAGGGAAGAGAGATGTCATTAATTAAGGTCCTTTTTTAGGAAGGATTCTCAGGGAGTTGGGGAAGAAGTATTTCCTTTAACAAAGAATAACAGTATAACAAGTGGAGAAAGTACATGCAAAGTGTTGAAGAAGGGTCCGGACTTCAGGTGCTAGAGATAGAAAGGGATCTATGGGCCTGAGTGTGCTGGGAGGATTTTATGGAAGGGAAAGAACTTGAGCTGGCTTTTCAGTGATAATAACTTACACAGCATGGAGAAGAGCTTGCTGGTGGGAGTGGTAAGGATGATATGAACAAAGTACTGAGAACACAAGAAAGGATGTGAACATCAAAGTGGGATGATGTGAGTAGGAACTGAAAAAGAGGGGAAAGGTAGGAAAAGTTATAAAGACACTATTGGAGGGAGAAAACATGGAAGAGGACAAAAGAAGGAGCATTAGGGCTTGAGGGAAGGGATCTGTGTTTTCATACTCGTCTGGTGGCCTTAGTGTGTCAATTAACCTCTATAGGTTTGTTTCAGTTTCGTCATCTGAAAATTCAGAGTTTGGATAGCTAGGATTCTCTGGGCTTTGGTTAGTTAACATGGCAAATCTTGCTAGGAGGAGCTATTAAGGTTGTCAAGTAGAATCAAAGAGGTAAATACCAGAATAATATGTGACCTGATTTCTACACCCTTCAGAGACATAGTGATAGAGAAGGCTTTCAGTTTAGAGTGGAGGTCTCAGAATGAGACTGTGTTATTTTACTGGGAGCTGGTAACATCTACAGTGAGGAACTACTTCCATATCACATAATGTAGACTGAGCGTAGAGGGTGAGGCAGCTCAGTTCAAACCCTTTAGGTTTTCAATGCCCAGATTGAGGCAAGGAGCACCTAGGGTAGAGCCTGGCCCATACCTGAAGAGGCATAGGTACATCCCCAGTGAGGATGCCAGTAGAAGTCAGACTTACTTGATTTCCTCACCTGTCCCCAGGCCAGCCCTCCCGAATACAAATTTGTGGCAAGTGAAGGAGAGAATTTTCTTGTGTATCCTCAGGTTATTCACTGAGAACATCCTTTGGATCTTTGATCTTGCAAATTCATAAATACTCTAAAATTTTGCATATTTAAGGTGGGGGCTGAGCTTCAATATCCTTATTGTATTTCCCTGCCTTTTACTTTCAGTGCATATTAGTGACATTTATTACACATTTCAAAGAAGCTGTCTTTCATCTAAGATTTAAAAAAATATATCTATATTCCAAAGGGCTCTAGTCCTAAAGAAGGAAAAAATGGGGCTAGGTGAGAGGAAATCAATTCACAAAATAGCTGTTTTCAAATCTGACAGGAATAATGCTGTGTGCATGCACAGTTCATGATAATTTTAATGTGAATTGATGCCTAATTTAGCTCAATTGCAAACAAATAACAATGCCTTATTAATATGCAACTTTGAATGCTCTGATAGAGCTAGTCTCACTGAGTTTATAGCCTATTTATTCATTTGTTTATTGTCAAATGTTAGTGAGCCCCATTAAACACTAAAGACTGTGTTAGGTGCTAAGGATACAGTGGAGAGCTAAACAGTTGGAATTTCTACTATTCTGGGGTAAGTTTAGAATGGGGTACATATTGGGGGGAGACAATGTGAGTAAATCTTACAGATAAAGGGACGGGCAAGAGTATGCATACACTTGTGAGTATGTGAAACACAGTTTATTCTTATATTATTATTTGTTAATTATTTTATTATTTGCCGTATGAACAACTGTAAACCTACTTTTGTCCACCTCATATAGAATTATAAATCATGAGATTTGCTATAAAGGAAAAGTACAGGTGCCTTCAGTGATTCCTAATCAAGCCAACAATGGACTCCCTAGGTCTAAGAGTGGAGATGCCTGTGCATTGTGTTTCAACCTCACTGTGTCAGAGTACAACTCAATTCTTGTTCCCTTTCTAGAACATTTTGCCTTACCTTTCCTCTTCTACCTGGTAAACTCCCGTCATTCCTGCAGGTCCAGTTCAGATGTCAGTGTCTTAGATGGTAAGACATAGCCACATTGAACCTGGAATGAACCCCACCCCTCAGTTTATTTCTAACTGTTCCTCTAATATAATCATGTGACCTGAGTTTAGACCATGACCTGGCTCTATGCTGACTTCTTAGCTGCTCCCCTGCACACAGGCACCTTGGTAGGCCATATAACCTAAAGGCTATATAAGGTTACTTAAATTAAAAATGAGAGATGTGGTAGCCTTAGGCTACTTAAAACAAGAAACTTGGCATTAGATGTCTTGGAGTCCTGCTCCTTGGCACTCAGTTCTTCTGTGAGATTTCACTAAGCGCTCCCATGCTTGAGAGCTTGAGTCCACACCCAAACTGTCATTCCATTTCTGGCTTACTGTGAACTCTCATTCTGATCTTCCTGTGATGAAACTGGGTTTGTACTTATAATATGTGCCTAATAAACATCTGCAGAACTAGAAGGAAAAAAATGAGAAAAAATTTAAATGGCCAAGAAATGACTATAGGAGGAAACAAATTCTAGAATACTGGTAAATAACTAAGAACTTTGTTGTCCTGGGAGGAAGCGTCTTTATTTTTTTTATTTTTATTTTTATTTTTTTTATCCTTACCCGAGGACATTTTTGCATTTTTTTTTTTGTTCAGACAGAGAGGGAGGGAGAGAGAGGAAGAGAGAGAGAGAGAGAAACATTGATGTGAAGGGACACATCGAGTGGTTGCCACCCGCACGACCAACCAGGGCCGGGGACAAACTGCAACCGAGGTACGTGCCCTTAGCAGGAACCGAACCCGAGTCTCTCTGTACCGCAGGCCGACGCTCTAACCTCTGAGCCAAACTGGCCAGGGCGAGAGGAAGTGTCTTTAGAATCCCATCTATGTGAAGTAGGACCATAGTCCCAGTACCCAAAGGGTTCAGAGGGAGTATCTAGACATGGACAGATGCTGTCTCTCAGCCTGCCGGGATCGGTGCAACGCAATGAAACTACAAGCACACGCTGCTTGGAGTGAGGGGGAGCTTTGCAAGGTAGCAAATGCTGCAGATCTCTGGACACAGTCCCATTTATTTGCAGATTAGTACCCCCAGGTCACAAGTGGATTTAAGTGAATTATTTCCTTGAGATGGCATTACTGCAAACATACACCCTAGCTTTGTCTTTTACTTTTTAGGGGAAGAGACCTTGAAGCCAAAAAATAACAAACCGTTATTCACATGCAAATGAAGCACCTAGTACACCTAGGTGGGTCAAATATCCCCTGCCGGGGCTAGGATTATCTGAGAATGCATTAACACAAGGTTGAGAGTGCTTAAAGGGAGATTAAAAAAACGTCCATCTTCCAACCCCCCAACTCCACAGACAGACTCTAGCTTGCTGATTCAGGCCTAGAGTCCCTTTCTGATGGGCTAGAGACTTCCGTCCTGTGCTAAGGACATGCTCATCCTTCCCGGAGTGTGGGATGGGGGAAGGGAAATGTGTGTTACATGAGACCTTAACTGACAAATATGGACATCCATCTATGAAAATAGGTTTTAGTCTGGGGAGGAGAAGGGGACTAAGTTATACTGAAGCAAGAAATGACTTGGGAAGTGGCGAGAAAAAAGGGAAGGGCGTTAGTGGTAGTTTATAAACTGGCCTCCTGCAGCTAAGCTTCAGCTCTGTTTTCCTGGAGTTTATTTTTCTTGAGGTTTCAGATACAGCTCAGTTGCATGGGATGTACAACTTTAGTTTTCCCTGTGAGTGAGTAACCAAATAAACAAAGTTTTACCAACAACAGCTGTTATAGAACCGACTTGGAAACTTCTCAGCAAGCCTTCCCTCTTTTCTCTATTTTCTGTCTCTCTCGCTCTCCCCCCTTCTCTAGCTCTTGTTTTTTCTCCCTTTCTCCTTCCCTCCCTGTCTCTGTCTCTTTTTCTCCTCCTCCTCTCTCTTCACTCTCCGCACCTTCCCCTTGCCCCCCCCCCCCCCCTGCATTTTCTCTCCTCTCCCTCTTTCCCCATATTATTTCCTGCTCTCTTCCTCTTGGCCTGCCTCTTTCTGATTAGCACTGGCAGGGCTGCATCATTCTGAGCCCAGGACTCTGCTGCAGCATCCTCAGCATTAGTTCCCACAGTGTTTCAGCCATTCCTTCATACCACTGAGTGCTGAGCCATCACTTCCTAGAGAGTCAGCAGGCTGAGTGTTGCACTGCAGTAGAGGCATTTAAAGAACCTTAGAGTTCTTCCAGTTTATCATTCCCTAAACCATTCATGTGGGTGTGCCATGCAGGGGCTATTTGCATTTCAAAGACCTTTGTGCATTGACACAACAGAATTAGGGGTTCTCCCTCTGCTGGGTGCAGAACTAAACTACAGCTGCCTGGGGTTTGGAGACTCAGACCAGAGTTAGGAGACGAGGATTCTAGTCTTACTCTGTTTTAAGCATGATCGTTCATTGTTTATAACCCATCAATAGAAAGCAGCTCCAGCTCAGAGGTAGAGCCTCGGTCCCTTGTGTTTGGTTGTGTATTCAGCCAAGGAGAGGGCATATCCTCAATTGTCCAAGCAGGTGAGAAATGATGGGGGAAGGCTAGAATTAAAAACACTTCAGCATGTGGGCTGAGGCTGAACCAGAACCTGATGCTTGTGATGTTGTTTAGTTATTGGTTGGTATTTATTGGGAACCTATTCTGTGCAAGATGCTGCTCTGGACAGTGCTGGGACGAGGCAGAGAAATAAAAATTGGTTCCTACTGTTGTCATTTGAGGAGAAAAGTAAATTTTAATTATAGCTGTGGGTGTTCAGTACTCTGCACGGGGCACATGAATTAGAAAGAAATTAAGAGCAGGTGGACAGGGCTTCCTGGAGGAGATGGGCCTTGAGTCAACATTAGAGAATGAGAGGACTCGGGCTGCAAAGAAGCCGGAGCCCTGCCAGACGCCCTGCAGACCCAGAGTAGAAAGGGCTCTTCCTTGGAAGTTGGCCCTGTAGGAAGAGTTTCATTTCTCCACCCCATTAATTCAGGAATTTTGTCAAAATGAGGCAGCATTAATCCAAAATATGGCCAGAGGGATATGAATATAATTTAATGCAATTATTCAAGGTAGTTACATTTTTACAGAACATGTAGTGAATATAATCTCTGTACAGAGTTTTGGAGAATACAGGGGAGTAAATGACCCAGCCCCTGACCTCAAGGAGCACAGGCTTGACAGAGAAACTTATGCCCAGTAGGCGGTGAGAGTGGCTGGAACCAAAGCACAGGGCTGTTTGCTGAAAAGATGAGAGTGTGGAGGCAGCATAGCTCAGTTTCTGGTCTTGCCTTACTTTAGTTTCTTTGTATGATAAAATGAGATTACTGATGCCCTTTCCTCTCTTGACATGGAGGTTTGAGAATGCAAGGGGGTCGTCATGAGTCTGAAAGCATTTTTCAACTGTAAATGGATGCATGGATATACATCTTTACTATGCACCTGGCTAGTGATGTTATCAATGCAGATCAAGTGTTTTAGCTGTACCTATGGTTTACGATTAAACTGTGGTCACCTCTAAAACCTAACTTTAAAGCATGTATCTCTTAAGGAGCATTTTAATAACTTACTTTGAATTACCTTTGTGTGTAAGTAGAACAAAACTGAATTTCTTTAGAGTCTATTATATCTGTTTATTAAATTGAGATGGACTTTGCACAGTTAGTTTAAATTTATTTTGTGTTTTATGTTATAGATGCAAGATAAAATACACAAACTTTTGTGTAAAATCATTTCACTTTTGTGTAAAACAGAGGAGAGGAAGAGAGGTAAGAAGGGGGATGATTGAAGAAAAGACAAAGGGGAAGAACATGGGTACATGAGGCAAATCATAAATCTATAAACAATAGATCTCAGACCAGGGTTCTAGTGTTATACTGTTTTAAGCACTTGTTACTTGGCTATATCTATATCTATATCTATATCTATATCTATATCTATATCTATATCTATATCTATATCTATATCCATATCTATATCTATATCTATATCTATATCTATATCTATCTATATCTCTATATATAGATATATATACATAATTTTTTTTTTTTACCTTTTCTGGGACTCTGTGTTTTTTGTTTGTTTGTTGTCTAAGATAACAAATGGTAGGGATTAAGATTTTTGCCAACTCGAAAATTCACAATTGTAAACTTAAAGGGAAAGATAACTTCAAGTTACAATAGGGAAAACTGTACTATCTAATGTGAAGAGCCTAGTTTGTTAGGAGTCAGAGACTCTGAATTTCAATCCAAGTTCATCCAGTTTCTTGGGTAAGTTTCCACTAGTCATAGGCATTCTGAGCAGTCCTCCATTCAGAGTGGATGTAATGATGACTTACTGACTGTGTCCCAGAAGAGCCATGAGTTAATGTCTCTGAGACAGCCTGAGTTGCTCAGATGAATGGTGGCCCACATAAATATGTGGGTAGATAAGCCTGTAGAAAGCTGCTGGGTTTGGAGAGATGCTGCTTTAGAAATGTAATTTGAAAAATGTAGGAGAGAAAACAGGGTGCCAGCCCCAAATAAGCTATTGAAGAGGAAAGTAAATCTACTGCAAAAGGAAGGGAAAGCAACAATACTGAAAAAAAAATCATGAATTATCTTGGTAATTCATAAACAAAAGAATGTGAATATGTTGCAGTCAAATCAACACACGTGATATCACTAGTATTCTTTTGTAAAGGTGTTTAAAAGTATTAAATGATAGACATTTATAAAACATCTAGCATGTTCATTGTCAAATAATTTTTGCTGCCAGACATTTCTTTTTATAAATCTGATCTTTTTATTCTGTAGAAACCACGCTTCTTCTACTTGAACAAATTCATAGTCTTCAAACCAAAGCAAAATGACTCAAGCCAAGTTACTTGGGGTTGAGATATGTGGGGTTGCCCTTCTGTCTGTCACTGCTTTTTGCTCACTAATTCAGAAACAGCTTCCAAAGATCTGGAAGAGAGAATATGAATTTTTCCCACTCCAAATGTTGTATAAGGAAAAGTTCTAACAATCAAAAGCTTATCAGTGGCAAGGCGCATAAGTTATGTCAGTCTAACCCTCTGGCTGTGAAACAGAAGTAGAAATAATAACAGTTAACCCAAACTTCCAGTCCCCAAGAATAAGAAACTACACCAAAACAAAGCCAACTCTCCCAAATAACACTTGGCCAGAGAACAAATTTAAATGGAAATTACATACTGCTCAGAAATCAATAATGAGAATGAAACAAAAACTTATAGAAGAAGGCTGGAGTTATACACAGAGAAAATCAATTTTATTTATTAGTAAAAATAAAAGGGCACTTAGAAAATACTCATCAACTTTCTACTGGCCAAAGATTATGGAAGTCTCATAAGAAAATTATAAATGATAAACATAAACACTTGCAGGCCCAAATTAAGAAATTGTTAAACGGCAAAGCCAAATCGTAGGTTCTTGTCCCCAGACAATATGTTCCTGCCAACACATCCTTCTGTCTCTCTTTAGGAATTGCTGGATGTTCCTCTAAACACATTGATCCAACTGAACTAAATACAGAAAAATAGCTCTGTTTTCCATCTTTGTATAGAGGGGCAATGTCCAGCTAACCCTCTGATCCTATTGAGAAGAGGCATATATGGAAATTAGAAGCTATGATTGTCATAGAATTGGAATGACCATTTACTATCACTTCTGCCTCATTAACACTTCTAGGATTCTTGGGAGAGAGTGGCCACCGTGGCCATGAGTCAGAGGAATATTTCTTTATTAATTTTCTTCATGAACATTGTTTATTCAGGAAATGAATTACCAGGGCATTGCTCCTGGCTATGGTGGTATATGCCTGTTGGGGAGTGAGTCTCTACTCTCAGCCAGGCCCTATTCTCTGGAGAGCAGCAGGACAAAGGGACGAAATAGAAAGGTTCTCTGCCCTCGAGGAACTCATAGTCCGGAAGGGAACAAGATATGAAAAGCAGACTCTATTGTAAGGCAGAATGGCATGAATGCTGACTATATGTTCATCAGGGTTTTAAGAGGTAAAAACAATTAAGCCTTATTGGGAAATAAGGAGAAACTCAAAAGGAAGTTGGCATCTTAAGTGGATCTTTACAGATGAGAAAGAGTACATTAGGCAGCTGGGTGAGATAAATCAACAGTCTGTGCAACGCCTCTGGGTGTGAACATAGAGGCCATGCTGTGGGGAAAAGCAAGCACATTTGTGTTCCAAACTGTGAAAGGTCAGGGTCATGAATAAAGTGGGGTACAGGTTCAGGGTTCACTTTTCAGCTCTCCTTAGTGAGGCCCCATGGGCAGTGGCTTCTCTGCTTGCGATAGTCATCTTATCCATCTATGTCAACAGCACCCTGGCTAGTCATCTGGGACCTTTCTTGGCCTGTTTTCATTTGGGAGGCTTTAAGTTATACTGCTGAAAAGTTCCATCCATGCCTAATCTCCATTTATAACTATTTCCTGAGGCCAGGCAGATGAATTTTCTCTAGGTTACTAAAATAAAATTTAATCTCCCAGTGCTATCATAGGACCATATGTTACATGATAACGCAATGATAAGATATGTGTGGAGTGGTGGTGGGAGAAAATTTCTCTTGCCATCAGAGTTTTTCAGACATTCTTCTGCTGAAATTCACACAGGGCACTTAGTCCAGCTTGGACTAGGTTGCCTTCTCAATCCTTAATTTTGGGGTAAGTGAAGCCTATTTAAAGTGTTTGCCAACCTTTTTTTTTTCTGACCTTCTTATGTCCCTGATGGTGTTCACCCAGCTCCAGTCTCTAAGTGTCCTCATACTCCACTCTCTGCCTATTTTCAAAGTTTAGTGTCAAATAAGCATCTAAAATGTACACACTCATATACATATAGAGCCACCAAAATGTGACCTTTTCTGTTCTCATTCAGAAATATGATAGGGGTTTTTTAGGCATCAGTGTGGGGATGGCTGTTGCTAGGCTTCCTAATTTATGCCATGAAGACAGTTTCCTGATCGACCCAAGGATTATCTGACCAGGTCCACACTGCTGGGGAAAATATGGACCTCTGAGGCCCTGAGACCAACTCTATCACTAATCCACGTGTATTCGGATAAATGCGCCTTCTTCCTTTTGGAACTTGATTTTTAAAAAAAATTTGTATAGCGAAAAGGCTGTGATAGATTTGGCTTACACATTTGTGATATTCTGTAACTTACAATGATTACTTTCCAGTGCAGCTACTATCTAGAACAGAGACTTTTGCCAAGAAACCTCTATCCTTTTTCTCACAAAAATGGTTTTATTTGTTCAGTAGTACACATAAGTGAATAGATGTACAGATATAAAATGAAGGGTTTCAGTCATATCAAGTTTACTCTAGCCTTATGTATCAATGAAGTGAGCACAGACTAGGTAAAGCGTCCCCAATACTGACCTGTCTATTGGTGAATGAAACTGGTTTAAGAAGAGACAAATCCTTCACTTTATAGAGAGGTCGAAAAATATCAGTTCAATGCCAACACACAAAGCAACTCGTATCTGCTTAGGAGTCCCATTAATAGGGAAGGCAGCGGGATGGTTTTCTGGAACACTAAGACAGTGTGTGTAAGACAGTGTGCTAAATATCAACAGAATAAAATGGCTAAATGTATTCCCACTTCCACTGACACTGAAAATACTCTCCAGGGAGAATGTGCATTATTCTCTAAGAGAAAGAAGGGATAGTAGCTCCATTAGTTGTTCTACAACATGGTACAAGCATTCATCCTGGGCATTCATAGTCAGCTGACAATTGGAAACCAAATAATGCAGGCCATGCTTCTGTTTACTAGGAATGAAGAACTTCTTATGTTATCCAAATTCCAAATCTTTAACATGGATGTGTCTGGGAAATTACAAGGACATGAATTATAGGAAAGTGGGGAACTGGTTTGATCATTCTTTTTTTCAGAAGTTGATTCTTCTTCAGATATTAGAAATTGATTAATTAAGTCTGTGTATAGTTTTTATTAGTAGAAAATTACTTGTTGCCTTAATTCTACAAGAAAAATAGTGAACAAGTATTTTAAAAAATATTTACTTGAAGGGGGACCAAAGTTTTCACATTTCTCAGTTGTTTCTGACTTCTTGTACCTTGCAAGGTGTGGTTGACCGTTACAGAACCATCTTGACTTACAGTCTTCAACAACAGCGTTCTTCGTCTCCCACTTACCATGTTAGCATCCTGTTCTTAGCTTCTACCTCTCAGGTCAACATTTCATCTTGACTGGACTCTGATTTTTAGAACATTCCAAGAGTCAAAGAGAGTTCTTGTCTGTAATTTTCCTTAAAGATTTACTGTTAGTCCATGCTCTTTTCCTAAGCAGATGCTTTCCTTGGCTAACTTAACATGGGTCACTATGGGGGAACAAAGGTGAATAATGCCAAATTTCATCCCCGGGGGATAACTACATTTCTTTTCCCTAAAACAATAAAGGCTTATCTTAGTTTTACAAGTTTTCATCTGGCCATGAGGGTGTGTTTCTGAGATAACCTCTTTCAGGTATTGAATGGAAGACTCCCAGGGCCAGTTCTTCTGCCAGATGGATCAGGGGTTCTTGAGGGAAATGAGGTGCTTCTTTGTTTTCAAATGAAGATTTTATTTTTTGTGAAGCAATTCCAGGCATAATGGAGGGGTAGATTGGGGGAGGGGATATATTTTGTAGAGTCTGGGAGGCCCTGATTACATCTATGAGTCTGCTTTCAAAGAGACAGTAAAACCAACACAGAATCCAAAGAATGACACCATAGACATTTAGGGTGGGAGAGATGATGTTGCTTTGCAGAAGAAATAACCAACAGTGAGGTTTCAATAAGCAAATGACACTTGAGCCAGATGAGCCATTGCTACAAATTGGTCAGGATTTTTGACTGGTGGAGATGAGCAGGGAAGCAATAGCAGACAGAGGAAGAGGAATGAAGTTTGAGGCAGAAACAAGCAAAGCCTGTAGGGAAATGTTTAACAGCCAAGTGTAGCCAAAGCACAGGGTCAAACTAAGGGGGTGGTTGGAGATAAGGCTAAAATTGTTGGATTTAGCCACAATGTGCTGTACCTTGGATCTGAGAAAATGAAAATCAATTTGTTAATGAGAGTCATTAAAAGCTTTTATGCAGAGCAGTGATAGAATTGGAGTTCCACATTGAGATTAATTCTCAAAAAGTATATAGGATATATTGATAGAACAGAGAAAGAAGGAAGAAAGAGATCATCTGAAAGGTTATTACCATTGTTCATTTCATGAGAAAAGTAATGGGTGAGAGCATAGGAGTGCAATTGCAAAAGAGATGATAAACTTAAGGGCCAATAACAAAAATATTTGAGATATTTCAACAAACTGTATGAGGTTTGGAATAGAAAATACTTCCAAGCAAGTAAAACTTGAATAATTGGGGGTTGAAGGTTGTAGTGCCATTTACATTGTACCACTTTCTGACTGGAGACTTCCTTCCCTGTCTTTCTCTGCTCATTAGTTGGAAAGACTGTTCTCTCTTTGCATTCTCAGATGTTTTGTTTATTCTTCTCTTTCAGTTATAAAATCTTTTATCCTTTGCATTGTATTTTATTTAGTGGCAAGTTGATTGTAAGTCCCCATGAAGGCATCTCCCAGATTTCTAACAAAGTCCCTTACTTATAGTAGGTCTGCTAACAGCATTTACTTTGTCAAGAGAAGAAGATTATTTCAAAATGGTAGAAAGTGAGAAGAGAGTTCAGTTTAATACTATGTTTATCAGGTATCAGTTTTTCTGTTAAGTGTAGATTCAAAGATGAATGTAACATGACCATTCCTTCAATGAGCAGTGGGAGCCACAGATACCTAAGTAAGTAATTGCAATACATTGTAGAGGTATTGTAATAGAAACTAATTATGAGGTGTTGTAGGAACACAGAGAAAAGAGATACAATTCTTCCTGGAAAAAAGGGAGCCAAATCATGGTGTGGGGGAGCTTCTTAGAGTTAGTATTTGGACTAATGTAAGAGAGGCTTTATGGTGGAGAATGGATAAAGAATATAAATGAAGTGTTTGTTGTCATTTAGGAGAAGACTCTAGAGTAAAGGAAGAAACTGAAAATCAGAGAGGTGGTGAGGGGAGGCAAGGTCACAAGGTATCACCATATTCTGGAATTGACTGCCATATTATTTCCCTGAATACATTCCAACTGCCTTTATACATTCAATTAGATATATGAGTGGCTATCTTCCTTCCTCTTGGACCCAAAATGAGGGATTTAATAGTGGGTTTATGGGAACTCAACTATGAATGGAAGAGTATTGAACCCTGCAGTTTGGATGAAAAATATTTTCCTTGTCAACCTATGATTTTCTTAAATCTGGAGAAAGTGCTGACTGAAAAAGGGTACAAGGACTATGTAGTTCATTCTCTCAGCCTTTAGAAAATAAGGTAATTATTACCTTTAGAAATAATCAAGGCATTAAAAATCCTAGAAGAAAATGTCGGCAACAAAATTTCAGACATCACACACAGCAGAATTTTCATAGATACAATACCTAAGGCAAGAGAAACAAAGGAAAAAATGAATACATGGGACTACATCAAACTAAAAATCTTCTGCACAGCAAAATAAACAAGCATCATATGGAAAGGGAACCCATAACTGCCAACGGTTCATCGGATAAGGGGTTAATTTCCAAAATATATAGAGTACTCAAACAACTCAACAAAGGAAGACAAAAATCCAATTAAAATGGGCAGAGGACCTAAATAGACATCACTTCAAAAAGGACATACAAATGGCCAAGAGACCCATGAAAAATGCTCAATGTCACTAATCATCAGAGAGATGCAAATTGAAACAACTATGAGGTATCACCTCACACCTGTCAGAATGGCTGCCTAAGTGTCCATCAATAGATGAGTGGATAAAAAAGCTGTGGTATATGTACACAATGGAATACTATGCAGCTGTGAGGAAGAAAGATATCTTATCCTTTGAGACGACATGGAGGGACCTGGATAGTATTATGCCAAGTGAAATAAGCCAGTCAGAGAAAGACAAATAACACATCATCTCACTTATTTGTGGAATACAATGAACAAAATAAGGTGATGAACAAAATAGACCTAGAGACATAGGAGTAGGGTTCAGACTGACAAACCTCAGAGGAGGGGCTGGGGCAGGGAAGAGATAAACCAAATAACTTATGCATATAAGCATAACTAATGAACATAGATAAGAATGCTGGGGGTGGGGGCAGGAATGACAGGAGGTTGTCAATGGGGGAAAAAAGAGAAATATCTATAACAACAATAAATTAATTAAAAAAAATCAAGGCATCATTCTATAGATACATGAGTTAAAAGGAAAAGTAATCTCTAATTTAGGATGGTGCCCCTATGGAACAAATAGGAATGATTCAGCAAAATGAAACAAATACAGCTGTTCATATATGGAAAATAATACACTAATTAGTAAACAGTAATGCAAGAATAAACTCTGTGCTCCACATTCTTACAAACTACCTTTGCCCCACCCTGTATAACAGAAGTGCTCTGATTCACCCAAAAACGTTGGCTAAAGAGGTAGATATTTTGAAAAACCTTTTACTTTTTTTGGACTAAAATAAAAATTCGGTGTTGAGAAGAAAAATAATTCTTATCTAATTTCTGGGTAAGAAGAGAAAAAAATGTGCTGGATCACAAAACATCAGTTGATTTATAACTATTTGCTGAAAAGACTCACTCCTAGAAATATTTGTTTCATTTGCAGTTTGGCACCTAGAACCTACCCAACACAAAAAATTGCCTGATCTTGGGCTTGAAGTATATTTAATAATAATCAATTGAACTTTTGTTTGTCCTAAAAGCAGTAATAAAATATATTATTAAAAAAATCTATTTCCAAGCCCTGGCCAGTTTGGCTCAACAGTTGGAGCATCGGCCTGCAGATTGGAGAGCCCCGGGTTCGGTTCCCACAGGGGCACGTACAAAAAAAACCAAAAAAACAAAACTATTTCCATTGAGTTGGTAGTGAGATGAAATTGTTATTTATGAAATCTTTCATTGAATGTTATAAAATTGATAATTTAAAAATTTACCTTGTAAAGAGAATAAAATATTTTTAAAATACCTTATTTTAACAATTCAATTTTCAATTGAAAAGATTTCAACATCTTTTATTGGAGCTTGTGTCTCAGCACCTCTATGAAATGTTTCCTGCCTCACTCATGTTTTTATTGATCTCTCCCTTTTAAATATATTTCCCCTTCTTCTATATTTAAATATAATGTACATAAAGAAAAATGCCTTAAACATATATGCACAATTTAACAAATAATTATCGACCCAATACTAGTATAATCACTACCCAAATTAAGAAATAGTTCATTGCCAGCTCCCCAAAAGCCCTCCAACCACAGCCCCACACTTAACCGTGGAAGTAACTAGTATTCTTATATATGTAATAACCATTTACTTGCTTTGATTTATACTTTTACTATGTTTATATCTGCAAATGCTATAGTTTCACTTTTCCTAGTTTTGGACATTATACTTATGAAATCATACTGTGTATGTTCTTTGTGTTGCATCTTTTTTTCTCTGTATTATATTTTTTGAGTCACTCATATTACTGTAGGCAGCTACAGTTTATTTTCATTGCTGTCTGGTAATCCATTGTATGATTTCACCACAACGTAAGCATTCTTCTGTTGATAGTGATTTGTCTCCAGTTTGGTGTTTTATGAAAAATGTTGCTATGAACATCCTTGTTTGTGAATCCGGGTGCACATATGCATGGATTTCTCTCAATCGGGGGTTCTTAAAGTGTGGCCTTCACATCTGCAGCAGCATCATCTGAGAGTTAGAAATGCAGATTGTCGGGTCGCATCCCAGAGCTATTTAGTCAGAAACTCTGGAGGTGGAGCCTGGCAATCTGGGATTTAGCTAGCCCTGCAGATGATTCTGACACACAGTAAAGGTTGAGAACCACTTAGAGTATCTATCCAGATCTGGAAATGAGTCATAGGTTATGCATATCTTTAACTTGGCTGGATATAGTCAAACTGTTATATCAAGTGGTTACCCCAATTTACATGATTACCAGCATCATATTTTAAGTCCATGATTTGGTTGCATGAAAACCTGGGACCTTGTTATAAAATGCACATTTTTGAATTTCAAACAATCTTATAAAAATTTAGATGCATTATTTATTTATGGATACTAATGCTGTCTTTTTTTACTGTGAATACGCAGATATTAGGTATTGCTTTTTACTCTGGACAAGGATTAATTTCTTTAGTGACTTTTACTCACCATTTGGTTTTTTAATTAATTAATTAATTAATAGATGATGCATGCAAAGTGTGTACATTTCAAAGGTTGAAAAATGCATGTACACAATGAAAGTAAGTCTCTCCTGTTCTATCTTTTTTTAAAAATCCTCACCCAAGGATATGTTTACATTTATCTTCAGACAGAGTGGGAAGGAGGTAGAGAGAGAGAGAGAGAGAGAGAGAAACATCAATGTGAGAGAGACACATCAATCGGTTGCCACCTGCATGATCCCAACCAGGGCCAGGAACAAACTACAACCAAGGTACGTGCCCTTGGCTGGAATCGAACCTGGAACTCTCTGGTCCGTGGGCTGACACTCTAACCACTGAGCCAAAGTGGCCAGGGCTCCTCTGTTCTATTTTTCAGTCCCATTTTTTCCCCTCATAATCCAGCCACTGTGATCAGTTTCCCATTGTGATCAGTAAGTATTTAAAAAATAGTTTCTCTGTATGCTTACAACATGTGGCATTTATAATTAGGGGTCCCTCTTCTCCCATCCAAGTACTAACCAGGCCCGACAGGGGTCCCTCTTCTGTCCTTCCACAGCTCCACGGCTTCTCTTCATCATGCCACTTAAAACACTGAATGGTTGTTTGCATTTCTTTCTCTCACTAAAAACTGGAATTTCTTTGGGTGTTGAGACTGAGTTTTCTTTTGCCCAGATCCTTACTACAGGCAGTGCCTGGTACAGCAAAGGCAATTAATTAAAATGTGACATCTAAATGAATTAAAGCAGCAATTTTTTTCCTTTTAGCTCTATTGCGTTCTCAAGTTTGAATGTCTGGCTTTCTTGGCCGATTTTTCTTTCACCTCTGAGTGAGGTTTATAGAATGACATCTCATGACAAATGTGGGTGGTTCTGTGCAGGTAGATAAATAGCTGATGTGCTTTGTCGGCCTTTAGAAGCTGGAGGCAGGGAGATGGGCATTTTCTCCATCTCTGCCCTCCTCCAAGAGGCTGCAAAGGACAATGCTGCTTTTCAGCTTTGAAAAGGCTTATAAAATATTCTGGTTTACGGAATCCATCCATTATCATTGATTATACAGCATCAGGACACTCATACAATTAGGGGAGATGATTACTTAGAATTTTGTACTTCTAGAAAAGTCAATGTTTGCTGAACAGGAGTTTTAATCTTTTTACTTAAATGAGGTTTCTTCTCTAGCAAATCTAATGAGTTACATGTTTCTGAGCATTCTGGAATTCTGTCTGTCTTTGTTGGTCTCATTGTAACTGGAACTCTGTTCTTAGCATTGAACAAAGCAGCATTTTAAGGTCCTCTTTGAGTTTAGGCAAAGGTTATTATTCTGTTACCTCTGGCTACACTTGAATGATGAGAAGTTGTCTTTTAAATTCTGTGTATGTCAACACAACAGCTCAGAATTATAACTAGCAGATTGTTTAATTTTTCTCTCTCTGGTCTGAAGCATCCTACATGTTTTTCTCTTGTTCTTTTTATTATTGTGAACTTGAGGGTAGTTATCTTGAGCTGCAAAGTTGAGGAAAAGTTATTGAAGTTTTGTGTTGCATTGATACAGCCAATAAATGGGTTGTGTCTTTTGATATGTGGGGTGTGTGTGTGTGTGTGTGTGTGTGTAAAAGAGACTTGTTGCTTGGAATTTTCTGTTTCTTGTGTGCAGCATCATAAACAACCTGAATGAAAACCTTTCCTTTGAAAAGGAATGGCCGGTGGCCTGGCCAGATACTGATACGATATTGTTTTTCAACTTCAGTTCTTTTGAAATTGATGTTATAACCTTTTATCACTTCAATTTTTAAAGCTGCTAGGGAAGAGGGTTGCTCTTTGCTCATAGAGCTGTTGTGAAAGGATCAAATGAAGAAATTATTTTAAGAAAAAAATTGCCTTAATGTTGTGAAGAGTCCAAAGAAGACTGCTGCCTTAAATAATACAATCTGGTGAGGAAGCAGACATTCAAACACATGGACTTCAGGAAGAGCTCTTCTTCATTTCATCTCTTCCCCTAGTGCTAAGCATATACAAATATTATTTCATGGCCTTAAATTCTAGGCGCCCATTTTCCTCATGTACTCAGCGGCAATAATAATGGTTGCCACCTACCTGTGGTGTTTTCCAGAAAGAAAATGATCAAAGAAAAATTTAACATTAAAAATGCCATACAGCGAGAGGGAAATGGTGGTTTTTAAGGAAGATATGTAGGTGGTTGTTAGATTGTGAATCCCTTGAAGGCTGGAATCACATCTAATGAATTAATCTGTATAACTCCAGTACCTGGTAAGATATCTTGAACATAGTATGTGCTTATTGGTGCTTATTAAATGTTTGCCAAATAGCCCAGCCAGTGTGGCTCAGTGGTTGAGCATTGACCTATGCATCAAGAGGTTGCCAGTTCAATTCCCAGTCAGGGCACATGCGTAGGTTGTGGGCCCAATCCCTAGTGGGAGGCATGCAGGAGGTGGCCAATCGATGTTCTCTCTCATCAATGTTTCTATCTCCTTCTCCTTCTCCCTTCCCCTCTCTCTAAAATCAATCAATAATAAAAAAAAAATGTTTGCCAAATAAATCAGTTAATGTTTTGATGAATATTTTATCTATCTAAAGTTTTAAGGTAACCCCCCAAAAATTATAGCTAAGCAGCATAATAATTAGGATTTCTTGTCTTAAAGTATTTGGAGAAAAAGGGATGGAACAGTGTTATAGACTTAATGTTTGTGTTTCCCCAATTCACATGTTGATGTCCTAATCACCAATGCGATGGTCTTTGGAGATCCGGACTTTGGAGGTAAGCAGAGTAAAATAAAATCATGAGGGTTGGGCCCTCATAATGGGATTAGTGTCCTTATAAGAAGAAGTACCAGGAGGTTGTTTTCTCTATTTCCCCACCAAGTGAAGACAGTGAGAAGGCAGTTATCTGCAAGTCAGGAAAAGAGCTATTATCAGAAATCAAACTGGCTGGTACTTTTACCTTGGACTTGCCAGCCTTTGGAAATGTGAGAAATAAATTTTTGTTATTTAACCCATCCCAGTCTATGGGATTTTGTTATGGCAGCTGAACTGGCTAATACAAATGGTGAAGGAGAACATTACTTTAATATTGAAGTGAAGAAAATACTTTGCATAGATTATTTAGTTATCATGTCTAATATGGTATATATTATTTATTCTTTTTATTATACTTAGAAGGCAACTGAGGCAAGGAGAGAGATTGAGTGATTGGCGTGAAAGTGCCAGAGCCAAGGTTTCAATTGAAATCTGTCTGATTAAAAATCCAGTTATTTCTAATACTCCATACTTCTGGGGGCCATTGAAATGATTGTTTCCCCCTAGTGTCTTGATGCATCATTTTATTGTATTTTTTATCTTCATGTTTAGGTTAAAACCACACAGTTCACAGGACTGTTGTCACTGGATTTGTATTGTTGAACCAAAGGCATTGTCTTTGGAATCTTGGACTATAGTTTTAAATCGACATCAAATTTGTTTTAGGAGATGAAGTAAGAGGAAGGGATTTATATTTATTTTTCTAACTGGTTGTCTCAGTCCAACAGTACTTATTGAATAATTCTTCTGTTTCCCTCTAAATTAAAATATCATCTTTATCATATAATTTATTCTTATATATATTAGAGGGATGATAGTTTGCTTCTCTAATTTCTTATACATTTGAATGCCAATGTCCTTCTTTAAATTTATGACTATAAAATAAATTTTAATACTTCATACATAATTATCCCCTTATTATTATGATTTAAAAAGTATTTTATTCTTATATAGTTACTCTTAAAAATAATTTTAAACTTAAAAAATAAACACATATATTTTAATAAAAGTCCATACATTTATAGATTCATTTGTGTATAATTGACATCTTTAAGATATTGTCATCTTATATAGGAATATAACATTTTTCTCTATTTCTTTTATTACCCTACAGAAGTGTGTGGTTTCCTTTATAGAGTTTGTATACATTTCTTATTGAGTTAATCTAAAATATCTTTTAGTTTCTGTTTTTGTTATATTTTCTCTTTGATAATTATAAATAGGTAGGCAATTCCTGATTTCTGAACATATTTTTATGACTAACCATGTAATTAACTTAAAAAAAAATTTTATAATCCTTTAGCTGATTCTCTTTGAAGATAGCCAGTCAAGCAAATCATCACAAAATAATAGTAATTTTATCTTGTTATTTTTGATACTTGTGCCTCATTCATTGAAAATAATGGTAGTCATCTTTATCTTGGTATTGTAAAGATAGATTTTTAGAGTTATATATATGATATTATTTATAGATTTAAGATAGATAGTATTTAAGAAAGTAATTAATACTTATAGCATTTAGCAATATATAAATAGTGTATAATGCGTATGGTGAGATTCCCTCATAGTCATCATCCACAGATGTAATGCCTATTAGATAATGTGGTATCTAATCTTACAGATTTTGTGTACAGTTTGATGAGTTTTTAGTACAGTTTTCCAGTGGCACAACCATCACTACAATTCAGTTTTAGGACATTCCTATCACCCTTAAAACTTCCTTTGTACCTGCTTGTAGCCAATGCCCACTCACATCTGAGGCTAGGGTATATCAGTCTCATTTCTGTTCCTGTAGTTTTGCCTTTCTCTTGTCTTCTTAAATGATTATACAGTTTTCCAACACATAGATACACAAATTTATTTAATCAATCTTCTTCTGTAAATAATGCTACAATAAACATCATGGCACAGATATCTTTGCACACTTTTGTGAGTATTTTATAGGTTAATATGTATGTTTTATATTTTAATATATATGGAGAGTTTTCTTACTAAAACCAGGCAATTTGTATTCACACTATCAGTTCATGACAGTTTTCTCACATCCTCAACACTGCTGAGAATTAATAATTGTTTTGATCTTTGTCATTCTTGTAGCTGAAATATGATCAAGTAATGTAATGGTGTACAGTCTCATAAGGTAGATGACTTACATCTGAATCTATTCCTACTACTTATAGCTATTTAGGATGAGTAAACATTCTACAGGTTTATTATGTAAAAGATATCACATTATTATTGTTTCTTCAGAGATATTTTGTACTATCTGTTGGGATTTTAAACTGGAAGTCTCCTAATTTTTTTAGTAGTTGTTTTGGTATATAAATATAGATGTAGGTATAAAAATATGTAGTTATGTAGATATAAATATACTATATATTATTATATCCTAATTTTATGTTACCTTACTAAATTCTGAATAGGTAGTAAAGCTCTGTAACATTTTCTTTCACTCATTTGAGTTTCTATTACTCCTTATATGTGATTTAGCTCCCAAGGTTAGGGATATACTTTCTTTATTTTTTAAATGTCCAGAGCCCACTACATTTCCTGAATACAATAAACTTAAAATGTGCTTGCTGGTTTATTAAATGAATAAATGAGTACACAAATAAAAATATTTGTGGGTATAAAAGTCTTTTGCTTCCCTTCAGATGAATCTGTGCAGATGACTGCCTATTCTGCTTGGCATTTACAGCAAGAGTTCATAGAACTACAAACAAGCAATAAATCAAGCATTCTTTTTGCCACCCATGTCTATTCATTTTAAGGAAGAGCAAAATACTGGCAGTGGTGTAAAATTTCCTTTCTTGCTGTCTTCAAGAAAACCCCCACATTTCTCACTCTCATCTGGTTGGAAAGGTGAGGGCACTGCTATTGCTAGAGAACGGACTTTGTGATGAGCCCTTGGCAACCATTGCAGCTAAGACTTAGATGAAGCTGTGTGAGAGAGACTCTTACCAACTTTGTAGATGACGCAAGTCTTTTAAATTGGAATCAAAGAGGGACACAAGAGGCCGGAACATTGGGTTGAAACCAGCAAGTTTGACCTTTAAAAGGTGTAAAGTCCTGCTTTTAGGTTTAACTGGTCTACTGCGCAAGTCAGAGAGGCACAGCTTGGTAGCACTTCTAGCAGAAAACCCCGAACTTTCAATTGATCGCAAGATCAATCGAGCGCTAAGTAGCCCATGATTACTTTTATAAATCCAAGCTTAGCTTTCCTAATTGGTGCATAGTGAGATCTGCTGGGGTGAGATCAGACCTGAAATATTGGGTTTAGTTCTTGATAAAAACTATGGGAAGAGCCATAAGCAATTGTGCCTACAGAGAAAAATCCCATGATTTTGAAGGAACTCAGTATCATGTTTGCTCATTTTATACACTGAGGTTAAAAAACTGAGCATAGTCCAGAAAAGGGAATTTTCAGAAGTTCAGTGTTACTGTGACTTAACAGAGGGAATGCTCTGTGAAAGTGGGGCAATTTTCATTCAATTTTGTTTGTATTCAGAAGGCAAAATAAGGATAACAGAAATAAAGTTATAGGAAGCAAATCTTGGCTACTAGTGGAGCATCAATAGAGAAAACTAGCTACAAAACTTTATAAAGTTAGTGTCATAATGGCCATTCTATACAGAAGGACTCAATATTTACTTTAAGTCTCTGGGGAAGAAAGCTTATGGCCAGTGGGATCTTAGAGCCCAGGATGTCTAACTCCAATTTCCTGCTCTTGTTAACAGTCATTCTCCATACATGAAACTGGATGTCCCTGGAGGTAATATCTTTCTAGTCATGGGGCATCATGGTTAAGCAGAATCCCAACTGAATATATTTTGGTCAGGGATGTTATAGGAGTTGGTTTAATTGTGTGGATTACAGGACTTATACTTTCATCAGAACTCACCTGAAGGCAGTGTTTCCTAAACCAGTGTTATGTGGACCTAAAGTGTTCCATGCAAACAAGATACTTTCATGAGAGAAGCTTGGGGAATGCTAAGTTAAACCAAGCTTCACAGAATTTTTCAATCTAGGACTTCTAAATCCTTTAATATTCTTATGTACATTGTGATCCCCTCAACTTATTTGACAAGGAGAATCTGCTTTTTTTGAAGTACCAATATTTCTTGGAGCCACTGTATTGTGGAACACAGTTTTAAAATTTCTCTAAAATTTCTTTCATTTCTAGGAGATTATGACAGCAGAGAAAACAATTTAGATGGTTAATAATGGCTACTATTCTTAAAGATGGTGTAAACTGTGAAATTAAACCGATTTTGCAAAAACAGACAATGGCAAGTCATGAACGACTTGTTCCCTTTGCATTACTCGAGTGGTAAAGTCTGAATAGCCTGCTCTGGCCCGTGTCTTACCTCCCTCACCACCCACTCCACGCATGGTAGGCTAAAGCTGGGCAGCCCAGTGGGGCTCTATCAGAATTTAGGGGATTGACTGCCAGGTTCCACCACCAGTCCTCTTTCCCCTCCCTCTTTGTGTATCAGGATTAGAGCAGGAGTCCGGCTTTTCATGACCTTCTTTCTCCACGGATCTCCTCCCATATTTGAGAACATTCTTTAGCTCAGTTAGCGGGGAGTCTTGTTGAAAATAGATATTCCTATTTCAATTAGATCTGAGTTACATTAAATTGTTCCATATCAATAACACTCTTCTAACAGAAGGAGCAGTAGTGGCAGCAACAGAGAATTCTCTGTAAGTGGGTACGTGAATATATTGGCCTCCTCCCCAGGAGGGGGCTTCTCACCATGCTTGCCAGCAGGGCATGGGGCTGTGGGCTTCTCAGTGACCCTCCTTTTTTTTCACTTGTTTAGAGGAAAACATGGGCAACAAATATCTCTTTGAGAATAATAGAGATATTGCTTTAGAGGCTATTTTCTATTTGCAGAGATTCATTATTATTGATTAGTGTCTACTGTATGCCAGAAAACAGTTCCTTAATTCTCTTATTTAATCTTCATAATAAAAATAATTAACTACCCATGTGAAAGATATTATCCTAAGTTTTATATAAAATTTTTTTCACATTAACTTCTTAATGTTGGGACCAGGTGATTGGTATTTTCCCTCTTTTACAAATTAAGAAGTTAAATTAAAGAAAGTTAAACAACTTGACTGAGGACATTTATTGAGTAAGTGGTAGAACTAGAACTTGAATCCAGTTCTTGTTTAGATAGAGTGGGAGGTAGAGAGAGGAAGAGAGAGAGAGAGAAACATTGATGTGAAAGGGACACATCGAGTGGCTGCCACCCGCATGACCCAACCAGGGCCGGGGACAAACTACAACCGAGGTACGTGCCCTTAGTAGGAACCAAACCCAGGTCTCTCTGGACTGCCCACCAACACTCTAACTGCTGAGCCAAACCGGCCCGGGCTTGAATCCAGTTCTTTATAATACCATGTCAAGCATTCATTCCATTGTATAAGACCTATAATTTAAGGACACAGAGATTTTCTTAGGCCATACAGAGAAAAGGTGGGTTTCTAGTGGAATGCTGGTGGAGGGGTTCGGGGACTGGGAAGCTGTCCAGGGTCCAGGGCAGCTCGGGTTCATTCAGTCTCTTTCTGTGGGATATTAGCTTCTTTGCAAAGAATTGTTCCACTCTCAGCTTGTTCCTGCCTGGCAAATTATCTCTGGAGTTGTTAGCCCAAAGGTAGTTGTTTGCTTCTCTGATTGGTCAAGTGGATTGGGCAGTTCTAACAGAGGCAATATTGGCCATAATAGACCTGGTCTGATCAGGGCAGCTACACTGTCTTATATAAGTCACAGAGGAGGAAGAATATCAGTACAGTTTAAGCCATGCTTAAAACAAAAGAGTATTTACTGAACGCATTGTTATTCCTAATAGAAAACATATTTATGTCAAGTATCATATAGAAGCATGAGTGATGTAGTTCTCCTAAGATTGATCTTGGATTTATAACTTCTGTAGCTGGGCTAAATTCCCATGATGCCTTCTATGAAATATAGAAGAGAGATGTATCAGATCTCTATATGGCATTATTAGGTCTAAAAACTAAGTCCCAAGCCAATTACTCATCAAAATCAAACACATTCCAATCACATTTTGTACAAACAGAAGGTAAACCAATGCAGAAGACTAAGTGGTGAAACTAAAACATGAATTTCAGTTTCTTTTACTGGACAGATGGCAGAGCTCTGTGTTGTAGAGCCCAGTAGAGCTGGTGGGGGCAGCAGCCCAAGTCAGAATCTTGAGAGGGAGCCTGGAACTGGGGCTGAATTCTAGGCCATTTAGATGTGGGTCTCCATGCTCTCTTTCCAGGCAGGTTCCTAAAGCCTCCATGGAATAGCACCGTGTTAGCAAAACTATAAACTTTTACCAGGGCAATTAATGGATTTGCAGTTGATCTAGGAGAAAGACATTATTTCTGAAATGCGTGCTGAAGGGCACAGAACAAAATTTTAACCTTGAAACCATGCCTCTTTCCTCTTGGATTCAGTGAAAGAAAAAAAATTTCATGTTGCTTCCTTTCCCGACCCCTCATGGCCTTGCATATCCCCTACCCCCATCATCCTCCAACTTCTTGGGCACAGAAAAAAATATTCTCTTGAAATCATACAATTAACTAGTTATGAATTCCAGAGGATTATAATATAAAAATTATACAAATCAGAGAAAGGGTTAAGAATGAAAATAACTCAAATGAAATTTAGTGTTTTTGTTTTGTTTTGACTTTTACTAAATTGCAACTGGTAAGGGCACATGTACCTTTTGGCACTTTGGCTCTGTTGCTTTGGGTCTTGAGAGCAACTTTCTCATCAACAGCTCTTAACTCAAAGATAGAAGGTTTTAAACTGCCTTCTCTGCACTTCTAAGTAACACTCAGTGTGTTTTTTTTCCCAACTGTTCAGTCTTTGTTTCTTTTTAATGTGTGCAGTGCACTTTCAGCGTGGATAGGGAGAGATTTCAGATGCTCATATATACCCATAGATGCCATCTGGATTCCTTGTGATGATCTTTCTCCACTTGGGTGATTTGAATTTTTCCTGACTCCTCTCTTGCTTCATATGTAAGAGGCAAGTGGTTTTTAATACTGGCTGCATATTAGAATCTCCTGGAGGTGCTTAAAAATATTGATATCTGGTCCCATTTCTAAAGGTTTGGATTTAATTGTATGAGGTGGGGTTAAGGGATCAACATTCTTCAAATAAACCCTAGGGGGCTTTAATGTGTACCAAATGGACTTTGGGATCTCTTTCAGCACTATGAGTCTATAGGTCTACAGGATCCTGAGTTCATAGTCCATCTATAGTAGATGGAAGTTGTAGTAATCCCCCCCACTTTTTTCCTTCAGAGGGCTCCTGCCATTTTATCAAGCTTGACTCTCTGCCAAGAATCACTTTTAATTTTTAGATTTTTAGAAGAGACAGACTCTTTCTCATCAGAACCTTATAAATTCATTTAAGTATGGAGATATAGAATGGTTTCTAAAGAGTGTGATAACCCCAAAGAAGTAGACAATGTTTTTCTAGATATCTGTCATTTACCAGGGCATTTCCATTTGAAGCTTGTTCATTTGTGTCCTATTTTACCAAGTGTACAACTCTCCCAAAGCATGTAAGAAGGATTTATCTGAGTTAAAGAAACAACAAATGTGATTAATCATGCTGTTACTTGCTGCCAACTTTCTCTTCTCAACAACACAGTGATAGATCTTCTGGAGGGAGTAACATTAGAAGTTTGGCCCTCAGTTTTTTTTTTTTTTTTTTTTCTTTGCTCAAAGAGAAACTTGATGCATCTGAAGGGAGAATTAAGTCAATGGGAAGAGGGACATGGACATGTATTTAGGACTCAATGAAATATTGAATGATTCTTTTCTCCTGCTCACTTAAAATCTACTTATCAGAAAATATCAAATAAGAACTTTACTTTGATTTTATGTTTTGTTAAAATAGTGGCAATTAAAGAGAGAACATTACTCTAATTAAGTAATTGAATAAAATGGTGAACAGATGCCACTCTGGCTGCTGTGGACAGCCGTCCTCATGTACAATAGTGAGCACAGAAAAGCCATCTGGACCTTTTTGTATTCTTTCATCCAATTTTATTTTTGTTTGTTTTGTTTTTGAGATGTCATTCTAAGAATTTTTATACCATAAAGACTACTGTTCCAACAGACAGGGATGGAGAATAGTGTTCACAGTATGATCAATGAAGTGCTCTTCTGAGACATCTCCTACCTGTTGGGAAGGACCAAAGGGCCTTCCTTCATCTTTTTCTGTATTACTAGGTCATTACCTGATGGTAGGGCATCCTTGTATATGTACCATTCCATAAGATTCATTGTCAAAATCTAAACTTCTCATATGCCTGATTACCAAAAGGCAGAAATGGGACAGAAATTTATGTAATGAACTAGCCAGCATGAATTCTCTCACATTGAGGACTGCTCTGATGAGCATAGTGCCATCTGCTACAATAACAGGAACAACCTCCTTTTTGAAGGAAGAACTGTAGCATGTAATCATGTGGCCTTAAATTCTTATGCACTGTGGGAAGCAGAATGCATCTAGTGCTTAATCATTGGTCTTAGAGGTTGTGGCTTCGTTTATTTTTCTAGGTGTGAAATAAATCAGAAGGAATTTTTGAATCTTCTGTCCCAAGGCACATCATGTCCATCAAATGCTTTCTTTTCTCACACCAGGTTTTTCTTTCTTTCTTTTTTTTAAAGGAAACATATTTCTCTTTCCCCTAGCATTTCTTTTATACAATTACCTATATTGCACAATGAGTAGCCATTGAATAATCGTTTATGTACAGTTGATCCTTGAGCAACATGAGTTTGAAATGCATAGGTCCATTTACATGTGGGCTTTTTTATTTCAGTAAATATATTTTCTCTTCTTATGATTTTCTTCATAACATTTTTATTTTCTGCAGCTTACTTTATTATAAGAATGCAGCATTTAATACCTATATGGCACACAAAATATGTGTTAATCGTCTGTTTATGCTATTGATAAGGCTTCCAGTCAGCAGCAGGCTATTAGTAATTAAGTTTTTGGGGAGTCAAAGTTACAAGCTGGTTTTCTGCAGCATTGGAGGTCAGCTCCCCTAATCCCCACATTGTTTAAAGGTCAATTGTAGTGTGTCAGGGAACTTGAAACCAAGAACAGAACATTTCAAATCAGACAAACAAGAGCTACACTAAATTGTGTTAGGCCTTGAAATTTAGACTCAAGTCTTGCACATCCAGGTCTATATCTGAGTGCTGAAATTTGACAAAACTCAAGTAGACTGTGTACGTGTGTGTGTGTTGTGTGTATGTGTGCATGTGTATTTATGGGAAATTGTGGCTGGAAGGATATTTCACATACTGTTCCTTCAAACCTCCAAGAAAGTAGAATTAAAAAAAAAATACCTACAAGAAGAGATACCTTAATAAACAATTTTTACTCTAGTAAGTGGAAGGCAATTTTAGAAACCCCTTCCTAGATTTAATAAAGTGTAAGATGGCCTGTTTTTAATCTAAGGAATAGGCAGTCATAAGGAGAGACCAAATTAAAATGAAGGTAAAGATAAAAAGGAAACTGCTAAAATAAGAAAATAAAAATGTAGTATTTGAATAAAAATCTGCATTGAAAAGAAAAAAAGAAGTTAAATGTTAAGAATAAAATAAAACAGCCCTGGCTGGTTTGGCTCAGAGGTTGGAGCATTGGCCTACGGACCAGAGAGTCCCGGGTTCGGTTCCTGCTAGGGACATGTACCCCCCCCCAAATAAATAAATAAATAAATTAATTAATTAAAAAAAATAAAATAGAGCAAAGATAAATTTGAAATACTTTCTTCAAATGCAGAAACAGAACAAAACCATGAATAAAAATAGATATGTAATCAGAAAAAATATATAATTTATTTGAACTGAAAATAATACTTTTGTTTTTCAAATTGGAAAAACTCACTATATTCTAGGTAAGATTTAAAAATCAGTAACTTCTAAATCTGTGATCTTGGGCAAGTTTCTTAATTTCTCTGTGCCTTTTCCTTAATTAATAAAATAGAGATAATAGTGTTACTTTTCTCAAAGGATTATTACAGGTTTTAAATGACTGTGAGAATTTTAAGGAATGACTGAAGCATAGAAAGCAGTGAGTGTTTTAATTGTAGCACCTGTACCCAACATTCTGGATTCGAGGCAGATCTTCAGAGAAATATTTACACAGTTCATACATTTGTTCAATCTACACTGATTTCTTCTGCATAAGGTGATCAATATAAGTTAGAGGCCAAAATCAAGGACTAAATGTTATACAAAAAATTGACTTATGCAATATTACATTCCTTTCAGCTCTTTAATTAGCTGGCTTTAAAATACAAAAGAAAATCAGAAGCAATGTGATGACTATAAGACATATCAGGGTTGCAACTTACGTGTTGTGTTACCTTGAGAGAATTGCTTAACTGGGCTTCACCAGAGGGCCTTCAATTATAAAATAAGTATATCTTACAAACCTTTTGGAGAATTCACTGCAAACATGTACCAAATGCCAAATGCCAAATGTGTGCCTGAACTTGGTGGATATTCAAGAAATGGTAGCTTCTTTCTTCTTTGGGGAGTGAGGGAGCAGAAGATGTAGTTTGAGACAGTGGCTCCTCATGAAAATTCCTTTTTTTTTTTTGAGGCCAGCAATACTTAAGGTCTATCCCATTGCCAGCCATAGCATTTAAATGGCAATTTAGTGAAAATCAAAGCATCTGTGAATGTGTTTTTTTTTTTAATGTTAGGATACACAAGATCCCAAAGTAGCCTTTAAAATTCTGAGATCAGTTTGCATCTCTGAAAGATTCTGCCCTTCTCCAGGAAGATTTCCATAACCATTCAAACACTAGGGAAATGTTTCTTCTCAAAGAAACTGTATCTCTTGGGGGCATTTTATGTAGCCCTTGGAAAGCTCTTGCACGGCTTTTTAAATTATATATAGATGACTCAGCCACTTAACTCACCAGAAAGCTCCTGGGTGTCTGGGACCACATGCAGTATTCTCTCTATATAGCACATAGTGGGAGAAGATCTGAGAAAGGCAGGAGAGGGCAAGAGACAGTTTCTAGGCTGTGGGAGACCCTCAGGATAGAGATCTTCCCTTTGGAATAGTTCCCAGGACTAGCATCAGTTGCTCTAGTTTGCGTTAGGCATCTTCAAGTTAATGATCACATACTAAACCTCTGCAGCCTTCTTTCCCCAACAAAATATTTTTTAAAATATCAAATGACTTTCCTATTCTATGAAAAGCTGACTTTTTCACTTGTACATATTTTTGCACACCAACCATTCTAACTAAACCTACATGTCATTATTACTGTGGCGAATTAGCTTTGCTCTCCACCTGCTCCTTATTGGGTGAAGGGCATCAACACTTATTTTCTTCTTTAACATAATGAGTGAATTAATGTAAGAGGCATTATGACAGAAGGTGTAAAAGCAGCACTCAGAATGATGCTTGGCATTTAGTGAGCACAGAGCACCTTCCTGGAGAGAGTGTTCACCAGGTGGCTTGGGACTGAGAAGTGTCTATCAAAGGTTGAGATGGGAGGATATTCAAAAGGAATGTTATAAAGGAATGTGTATGCTGTGGTGCATGAAACACATTGAATGCAGTTCCTTATGGCTAGAGGAGCTAGTTCATGAGGTCAGAGAAAGCAGCATGAAAGATGATACTGGAGCCCTGGCCTGTTTGCTCAGCGGTTAGAGCGTCAGCCTGCGGTCCCGAAAGACCGGGGTTCGGTTCCCGCTAAGGGTATGTACCTCCGTTGCAGTGTGTCCCCGACCCTGGTTGGGTTGTGCGGGTGGCAACTACTCGATGTGTCCCTTTCACGTCAATGTTTCTCTCTCTCTCTCCCTCCCACTCTATCTGAACAAAATATCAAAAAATGTCCTCGGGTGAGGATACAAAAAAAAAAGAAAGATGATACTGGAGAAGCAGGTAGTGACCAAGTTGAAGATTGTATTGAATGCCATACTGGAGACTTTGGACTTTGTCATGAAGGTTCTAGGGAACCATCAAACAATATTACGTAGGGCACTGATGTAGCCATTCATAACTCCCCAAAAGGCCTCCACAGTATGGGCTTCCTCTCTTCACTTGTGCCCTTCTGTGAAAAGATTTAGTTTTAGGTTAAATTATCTCAAGTCTTCTCATCATGTCTTGTGCATTTGAGTTCACCTCTTGAAATTTACTGAAAAATTTATTGGAAGTTATAATATAAACTTTGCTTGTGTATTTAAAGATGAAACTGTGAGCTATTAAGCAAATTTTGTGAGAGGGTCAGTGGGCTTGAGCCCAGGATCACGAAAGGTATTACGAGTTAAAGGAGCACTGCTATAGGACACAGGGAGCCACTGAGATTGTTGAGCAGGGGAGTGGCGTGTACTACAATAGAGGAGACATTTTAGCTCTGGAAACACATCTCTCTTCTCAGGAGAAAAGTACTGAGAGAACAAGTCTAGACAATGGCTCATTTCATGCCAAGATAGCACAGAAATAAATGCTGTCAGAGCTCCAAAGAGGGAGCAGTCTCTGGCCTGGAAAGGCTGGAGAGTCTTGCTTGCAGGAGCTAAGACATGAGCTGGATTTGAAAAGACAGAAGGATTTAGGAGGGCAAAGAGGAGGGTGAAGAGAACAAATGGAGAATATACAAAGAGCACGGTGCCATGTGCATGCAATTATGTGTTTGTGTGCACATGTGTGTACGTGCATGCTGTGTGTTCTGCGGGAGCTCCAGTCAACACATTCGAATCACATTGATTTCAGAAGCTGTCTCAGAAAGAGCCTTCTTTCTCATACCATTCAAATGTGTTTCAAGGTGGATCAAGAGAAAGAGAAAGGGGAATTGGAGATACTGGTTTCTACGAGGAGAGGGAGAAGGAAAGGAAGGCAGGGGCAGGGAGGAAAGGGGAATTCTGGTGGGAAGAGGCAGCGTTTTCCCCTTTAGTTCTTTCTAGTTGGGTTTAGTCATGTTGGAATCAGCAGCAGTGAGAGCTCTTCTCTGAAAAGGAATGAGAACTGAAGTTTCACATTGAGAGGTAGGAGCATTTGGGGTAAACAAAAATATCCAGCAAAGCCAGATAAAATGGAAGATTTTCAGCCAGACCTGTGAACTAGTTCAGTGGAGTATGAAGTGTGCTTTGAGGGAAAGATAAAAATGAAGTATTAAACTTTCCATCAGTGTTTGAGGTATCTTCATTTGAGCTGTATTTTCAAAGTGCACGGAGAATTCAGCTCCTCAATTTATCATCCTCCTCAGGCTTCATGTGTTCCTTATATTTTGACAAAGCACTAGAAACTCCAGTGACAGCTTTAATGGAAAGAAAGGGGAAGTCATACCTTTCTGTGGGGTTAGCACAAGGGCTCTAGAAGTGACCGGCAGGGAGGCCGAAGGTGAAGTGTCTCCCAACATGGAGGACAACATCAGTCCCTCAGGCTGGCCCCCTTCTGCCAAGTCCTACAAAGCTGAGCTCAGCCAGTATCTATTCTAGAACTCATTTCCAGGCCCCCTCAGGTGAAGTAAGGGTCAGCTTCTCCTGTGATATTCTACACAGCCCTCATAACACTAATGGAGTCCTCTGTTTGTGTGAATGTTTGCTCCACTGCCAATTCTTTGAGTCAAGGGTAATTCTTACTCATCCTTGGAGCCCCAGCACAAGGGATATTTAATAAATACACATGGAAAGAAATTTCCTCAGAGGGAGATCAGGGAGTTAAAACTGGATTTTTACATGGGGCTTAGATTTTCTATCCTTTCCCTAAGTGGTCCCCTGGAGGTAATCCTGTTTTTTTTTTTTTTTTCTACAAACTGCTAGCTCTGTTACTAACTCTAATTTCAGAATCAACCTTGAGGGAGAGCTTGGAATAATGCCTAGCTGCTAGCTTGTGAGGGCTACTTCCCAACCCATGTGAGGACCAGAATATTTATTGTAGTTCTGTGAGCTGGCAGCACATTCGTCTCTCTCTGGCTCAGTTTCCTGATTTATAAAACGAGCAGCACAATTCCATTCTAAAAATGGTTTCCTATGAGGATTGAGTAGGAGAAGGCATGTGACCAATATATGTGACCTGGAATTAGAAAGTCCTCCATACACATTTTCTATTGTGTTCCTTCAAATCACCCATGCTGCTGAGAGTCTAGATTTCCTAATTTCCTTATTAGAATTGATAGTTTCCCAACTAGAAAAAAATATAGATATTATTGCCTTTGTCAGGCAGTGTTGAACTTTCATGTCAGTTTCTTCTTATGTCAAAAATCAAAACCTATTCTGTGTGTTTCTTCCATCTGAAATTAACTCCTGGACTGAATGAGAGCAAGTGTTCCAGTGACCTATTGCTGCTTAACGAACTCCTCCAAATGTACTGGCTTTGTGCAGAAATCTTTGGCTCATGACTCAGTGTGGGTCAAGAATTCAGGAAAACTTTACCTAGCCGTTTCTCCCTGACCTAGGAGGCACTAGTTGGGATGGCTGGGGCTGGAGGATCACTTCCAAGAAGGCTTCTTTATTCACACCTCTGGCTCCTCGGTGTTCTGTTGACATCTCTCTCTCCACCTTGCATCTTCAGGTTGCCCCACATGGCTTGAGTTTTTCACAGCATGGTAGTTTCAGGGTAATCAAATTGCTTACATGAAGGCTGGGTTTGTCTAATGTGAATATTTATAGACTGAATTTTCCTAGAGACCAAGACAGAAGCTTCAGGCTTTATATGAACTGACTAAAGAAGTCACAAAGTATCATTTCTGGTACATCCTATTGGTTACACAGGGCCAGTTCAAATTCACTGTGAGAAGGCACTACAAAAGGAAGTGAAAACAGGGAGGGGTGGTTTACTGGGGGTCACCTTGAAGATCAGTTATCATAGCAACTGATTGAGCATTGCTTTCCCTTTTCTCTTCCCTTCCCTTCCTTGCTTTTTCCTATCTCCTGACCTACTGAAATTTGTCAGGTTAAATGATCAATGCTCACGGTCCCTGGTAAATACAAAGAGAGCATGTGGGGTCTTTGGCATGATGGATGTGGAGAATATGGATAGTCAGCTATCTCCCAATATGTGCCAGAGGTTTCAGCTTTAAGTGGGGTGAATGTTCCTGAGCACATTCCCTGTGATCATGGTTTGCACAGTGAGCTCACATGAAATCAGGCAATCCACTACGGAAAGAATGATGGAATAGATGAAGTACATGGTATCTTTCTTAGACCTCTTAAAAAATGGCAACAAATTGGGGATTGAAACGGTAATTGATTTACATGAATCAAGAAAAACCAGAAGACTGGCGGTTGGATTGATAGCATAGAGTAGGAGGAAAACAGGAAGACTTATACATTAAAATGGTAGTGAGAAATGGTCATACACTGCAAATGTCTCGAGGCAGAGAAAAGTAATCCTACACTTTATAGCAGCACCTCCAATTATTCACTATTGGTGCTAAGAAATGTTTGTCAGCTGGAAACTTGTAAATGAAGATAAATCTTACATGTTTAGTTGTGTCAGGTTATCATCCGGTCTACACTAATTGAATTTCTAATAGACCAGTCTAAGCCCTGACTCTCAACAAAGCTTGTCCTGACTACTTTATCTCTTGGTCCACATTCCTGTCTTGACTCTAAAGCTTGGTACACTACATATTAACTTTGATTAATTTAATGGATTATGTGTTAAGGCCTCGAATCGAGTATTTCTCCTTCACTACACTTCCCTCCTTCTATACCCCTGCTCAACACATACACATGCATGCACAAACACATATGCACACACTCACGAATTCTTAATCTCATCTTCCCCAAATAGGCCTAACTCCTTAGGAAGTACATAATAAACACTGAATGAAAGAATTAGGTTTCCATATATTAAAATCTTTACTTCAGAAGCAATCCATAATCTTTATGATTTCATTTGTATTGCCAATCTAACTTTAGGTGCTGTCTCCATCCAGAGATATCTTGTCTTGTTTGCTACCAGCTCTGTTGGTGGTTGTAGCTTCTCTTAGATTACCATTTCCCAAAGTGATTTCTTTGAAATACAACTTTGGGATCTTATACATGTTATATGTACCATAGGGAGATCTACAATTCACATTAGCATATTAATTGCTGTAAGAAGACCTGCAGTAAAGGAAGCCATATGTTAACTGGATAGTTTCCAAATTTATTTAACCATAGAGCATCATTTAAAGAAAAGATAAGGGTACCTATTTATTTTCTAGGCAGATAGTATTTCCTGGAATACATTTTGGAAAATTATGTTCTACTCATCCCAACTTTTACTCTTTATCTTTCTTAGTTTTATGCTTCAACTGTACTAGTTGCCTCTCCTTTCTCAGCCCAGAGTTTAGCTTCTGGTTTCTGTAGGCAAAAACTTTGAGAGCCCACAGGAAGAGGATTCTGTGGGCTAATTTAGTGTTTGAGGGACTAGAAAGGACCTTGAAAACACCATACTCAATTTTTCATTTTTGAATTGAGGATACACATGCAGATGAATAGAAGTCCATTAACAAACCCATTCATGTCAGAACTGGGACTAGCGTCTGGATCTTTGAGTTCCAGGCAAGGATATTTCTCTCTTCTACTTTTCTTGGAGTCCTTCCTAGAGAGTCAGCATTTGGGCCCTGCTGGCTTCATTGAAAATAGGCAGGCCTAAAAGCTGGTAGTAAGGATTATGATTTTCATAGGTTATAATGAGTAATTTTGAGGCGTTCAATGCATGCCCTGAAAAAGGAGCAGATTGGCAATTGGAGCCCATACTTTTGGCAGAGGCTGGGCGCTGTCTCACAAACTCAAAATAATATAGTACATTAGCTACCCTGTTCTTACCTTGAAATAAAAGCTTCTGGCTCTCAGGTGCTAGGCAAAGCAAGGAAGGAACAGCTTGATTTTCAAAGACCTCTGAAAACCTTCACAGGAGATATGGTTTGTGGAGCCCAACCCAGTGACAAATGATGGCATGGGGAGTAAACATAGCTGTGTTTAACCGTGGCCTTAAAAGGCCTAGATCAAATTCTCAAAGGATGTGGAAATCCAAGAGGGATGATCTGTGCTTTGGAAAACAACCTTTACCTCTTGAGGCCAAGTTGGCTATTTCCTTTGGGATGGTCCAACATAGGTGGGTTCATGCTAATAGATTTGTTTGTCAGAAGATCTATGTAAAGATGAAACTAGAGGTAACAGCAAGGTGACAGAGCCATCAGATAAATATTGGATAAAAACTCAGACCTTTCCAAAGCCAAGAGATCAAGTAAGAACATCAATCCCAGGAAAAATTCTTCGGGAAAAAATAAAGTAGTGATTTAAAGTTGGTAAAAAAAAGACAGTGGGAAGAAAGGACTTGTTTGTGGTCTTCTAAACTCTTGTTAAATAGTTGCCTGCATGAAGTTTTGGGACCTAGGGTCATATAATGATTACTGAGAGACACAGTTTTGTTTTGATATTCTATCATTGTTATTTCTACCCTGAGAAGAGGAAGAAAATAAGCAAATGTTGGCCAAGGCTCAGTGTCCCACTGTCCATTTTAATGTGCATCCAGGGTCTGAATGTACAAGCTTTCATGTTTGCACATGTCCCACAGGCCATAAAAGGCCAGTCATCTCTGGGAGGGGCTTGTCCAGAGTCTCATCCTTTGGGAAAGGAGCTTTGTGCTTTTTAGCACATGGAATTCTCTGGAAGATTACTCTTCCTTTGCAATATGGGTTCCTTGATTCTGAGAATACACAAAAGTATTTGGTATTTCTAATATTCTGGCCTCTACGCTCCACTGAACTATTCAGTAGATTCTCATTTGGACACTCATGCATCTTTACTTGGGCTAGGGAGGAGCAGCCAATGGCCCCTCGCCCTCCTTAGGGATATGGGTCCTAGACTCAGAGAGAAATAATTCAGTCATTATGGAAGGAGGCAGAGGTATTGCAACAGAATGTTAATCAGCCAGACCTTCTCTGTGTAGGAAACAGAGAATTGAGAGAAGGAGACAGATGTGTTGTGCAGTGCCTGCCCTCATGGAGCCTTCACTCTTACACAGACAGAGGGGGCTGTGGGACACTGGACATTCTGTCATATCTGCCTTCAGGTGCTAGGTTGTGTGGGTTTTGGGGAATCCATATGATCCGAATAGAGAGTAGGTCTGGTGAAGATGCAAAGCTTTGACTGAGGCCTCTCAGAATTGTTCTGTGCTGGGGAGCAATTCTCAGACATGAATGCCAGCCCCTTCTCAGCGACTGCAAACTGCAGATATCCTAAAGAACCCAGCAGAAGAGTTTTAAATATATAAATAAATATGTATGTGCTGAAAAGTGTTATGTGTTAAGGCATCCTTAGCACGTAGAAAGGCAGAGTACAACCCTGGGTATGGAAAGGAGACCTGTTTGCTGAGTGGTGGAACCCAGGAAATTGCTAATTTTCAAGTATCGTGGGTTTATCTCCTGGTCCCGGTGGAAAAGTCCTTAGTGGCTGAATATGTGGATCTGCCCTTTGCACTGAAGGATGGGTGTCTTGTGCCTCATTTGGTCCCACTCTCCCACTGCTGTCTTTCCAGGGCTGATACACAAACCTGCACATCTAGAGGGCTGGATTCAAGCTTCACAGATGTTTATTAACATTCAGTGTCCCAGACTGGATGTTTTTCCATCTGTGTGTTCATCCACTCACACATTAAAGGCAGAGTGACTGTGTATCACATTGTGAAAAGACACAATGCTGGGCACATCTTCTGAGATGTCATTCTTAGGAAGCACTCTTCCACCATACACCTGTGTTACGGTGGGCCCATAACTGATGTGGTCCTGGGCTTGTCCGAAACCTCAGAGATGGAAGATGCTCCTGAAATCAGCTGCTCTTTCTGCCTAATTCAGAAAACACATTGAAAAGAGGTTGGAAAGAAGAGAGGAGGTTGGAAGAAGGCCACTAAAATGTATTGAGTGATTGCTCAACAAAAGCTACTGTTAATTTCGTCATTGCTATTATTATTACTATATGTCCAGCTCTGTTCTAGGCACCTTGCTTAACAGACGACAACAACTCAAGTAGAAACTTGAGACTACAAGAGATTAAGTAACTTTTCCAAGGCAACAAAGTGAGTGACAGAGTCAGGATTCAAACCCAGGTCTGTCTAGCTATCATGTGTAATTTGTTCAACCACACTATATAATCTCTGAATACAATGATAATTTTCCTCTTGGATTTTCTTTTGCCTTGTTAACCTGATATCATGGTGGAAATGTCATCTCTCCCTGATTTATTAGACCCTGAGACTTAAAGGAGACAGTGGTGCCCTGGGGGCTGGAAATTTCTCTGCCCTTCATGGTGAGCCACAGCATCTCTGAAGATGTCCTTTCAATCACCTACAGGGGCAGTCAAGCAGGCCATGGGGGTGGCAGAAATGGATAAATATTGCTTATTCCTGTGAACAGAGGAGGAAATATTTATAATTCTATTCATAAAATATTTACTAGGCTGTTATGTAATTTGTTGATAGCAAACAGATTTGAGTTAACTTAGAGGTGATGAGCAATCCTGTTAAACAGATGGGACCAATAACAAAATCCTGATTAGACAAATGTTTCCTGTAGAACAGTGCTTGTACCATGTTAGATTTGCTGCTGGGAGAACAATTCCAAAGAACTGGACCCAAGGTGAAAATAGCTGTGGGTTCTTTAATGTTATGTTTTTCTCTTTTCTGCAGGAGAATTTTTCTTATATTCCCTGTCAAGGGGCTGTTTTGTAGGACTTGCCTCCACTGTAAGTCCCACTTTCCAGTTATTGAAGAAATTTTAGGGCTAAAGACTTTGCTGTTGTTAGTTCATTCGCTTTTCCCCATACACCTGGCCCAAATGCACACAGCATTTCATTATTGAATCTTCTGCAGCAGACTCTCCCTTTGCTCCTCAGGCTGCAATGGCTGATCTCCAATTCAGATTTTCTGGAAACTAGATACTACTGCCTTTCATTCTCTGCAGTGAGCAGTGTAATGACTTTTTTTTTTTTTTTAGGATAATGACTCCCAGGCAGCAGCAGCATCGTGCTGCTGGTCCATGCCCATAGCACACTGGCGTGCCCCTCAGAGCCAAGGTTACATAACCTCTGCAGTGGGTCCAGCAGTGTGGAGGCTCTCTCCTCATGAAAGCCAGGCAGGGTTGCAGCCACTTCCTGCAGAATTTACTTCCTTTAAGTTTTCCCATTTTCTCTAGTCCCTTACTTGAAAAAAAGAGCAGAGTCAAGCTTCTATCTGGTACTGGTACTGACCCTTGCAAGTGCCAGCTTCCTTGTCTGGAAAGGCAGGGTAGTTGTGAATGGGGGAGGGGGGCAGGTAAGGTAAGGTGTCCAGTGCAGATGCTCAACAAATGAAGCTCTTATTTTTATCATTACCAAGGAAGACAGGCTAAACCATGTAAGAATGTGGACTGAGATATTCTCTTTTTAGCTTTGCTGCTTAACACAGCCTTTGTCCTGAAGACTTGGCCCCCACAGGAAAAGGGAGTATCAGAAAGAGCCCTCCAAAAGGTGATCTTGGGTTCATGTCCTCATGCTATCCTAAAGCTATCAACATGGCATTGGGCAAGGTTCAAGTTTTCATCTGCTACATGAAAGCATCATATGAAATGATTCTCATGATTCCTTTTAGCTTTTATGTTCTTTAATAAAGATGCTTAAAGAAAAGCTGGAGTATTAATTGCAAACTATGTAATGATAATTTAAGGAGATCCCCCACCCCATCTTACCTTTTTTATTTCATTTGGTACTTCCAACTCTTCCAAGACAGGGTCTTTCCTTCACTCACCAGATGAAACCTCTCTGTCAAAATATCTTGCCTGGATTCCCCCAGGGAGCTAATGGCAGAATTGGCATTCAAGTATGTCAAATTTAAAGTCAACTTTTTTTCTGCAACACTTTGCTGCTTTTCTTAGATGATTGTGTCTTGTCAACATTTGGGATCCAAACCTTTCAGGATTGCTCAGTCGCTTGTGAGTATTCCAGTGATATTTAAAATAGATGGTCTGTCATGCTTAACATGGGAGATCTCTTAGAGAATGCTATCATGGAGAGGCATGTCGCCTAACTGGAACACTGGTTTCAAGTCTTTCTCTAAGATCTAGAGTCTAGGTGCTGCTGGGGATTTTATTCAAACCTCTGGGTAGTAGTGGGCCTTTGAATTTAGCATTGACTCCAGAATTGTTCTGTGCCAAGAGTAGAACAAATATTCTATACAGGGATTTGATCCTCATTGATTTGAAATTTGCAGTCACTCTTATTCAATTTATAAGGAACAGATTTACTTACCAAATTAATAGCATATAAAATTGCCATGGTCTCTTTATCTACTCAAGGAAACTGGCTTTTCACACTTGGAAGTTCTTTGTTGTGGTTTATTGAAGCAGAACCCCTAAGCAGCTTTATACACTTTTCTTAAGTTCTTTGAAATGTACCATAATTCAGACTTTATACATTGAGCCTCTCTTTCTCCCTAATTAGCTTATATCACTGAGGCTTAGAAATACACTTCAATGTATTTTAAAATCTATGATGGCAGGAAAGGCTCTCTCCTCTAGTCTTCTTTTATCCCTCTTCAGTCTCTCCAGTTCTCCTCTGCTCCAGTCCCTCCTGGAAGAGACTGATAACTTGAGCCCTGGCCAGTTTGGCTCAGCGGTTAGAGCGTCGGCCTGCGGTTCGGAGAGACTGATAACTTGATGGCTCAATTCCCAGGACATTGATTGGATCACATTTCCTCTTTGTTACCAGGAAGGATCAATGTGATTAAAAGGCAGGAGTGCAAGTAGCACTTTATCTCCCTTCTGTGCCATGTGCTGGGGGCCAGGCTAAGTAAATAGCCCCCTTTTGAGCTCTACCATCATCATCTCTTTGAGAACGTCACTAAGCACATTGTCATTGTTTTGGTGTTGGCCAGAGCGGGTAGGCTCCTGAGACCTAAATTTATGTATGAGACTTTGGGTTGTCCTTGAAGCTAGGTCTCATGCTCTGACCTGGCTTTTCTAGATTCTGTTTGGGGGCATATTAGACACTATTTAGGAAGTATTTAGGGATAGTTTTCCCACCTAATGTATTAGTGTGTATATCATATACAGAATAGGGGTAAGTGAGTGGAGTTGTTACTGGCACATGCCATCAAATGTCACAGAGCCCTCACCCTTATTGTTAACACTATATAGACATATCTGACATACTAGGCATTGTCCACCTTCAAAAATATAAAACTTTGGAATTGTAGGAGACTTAGCAATCTCAAACTCTGCTCACCACTAGAAAGAGTTCTCTTTGCTGACTCCTGGACAAGTGCCCATTAGGCCTCTGCTTGGACTCTCAGTGGGAGGAAGGTTATCATCTACAAGGCAACCTACATGCTTGCTCAATGACTGTGAGTGATGGAAAGCTCCTCTTTCCACATACTGACATTGTCCTCTCCTTAATTTTCATCCATTGTCCATTTATAATAATTTAATAAAACTTGGGAAATGACAGAACATGAGGCTGACTCTTAGGAAATGACTGTTTTTCACATTTGACTAAACTTTAGGCTCACCAGATCCACCACAGAGCACGGGGATTGCTCAGAGTATATTGTTAATGCAGCAGAGACTATGAAAGTACACTTAGGCATGCAGGACTTTGGGGTCAGTTAGTTGTTTAGTAAGTTAGTCAACACATAGGTATTACATGCCCACTCCGTGACAGGTATGTAACAAATATCGAGGAGCTAGAGATACAGCAGTGAGTGAGGCAGATAAAGCCCCTGCCTACAAGGTGCTTACGTTCTGATGGGGAGAAATAGACACTAATATATGTTCTAAGCTATAAATAAATACGCTGATCTCAGACGCTCCTAAGAGCTGTGAAGAAAATGAAATAGGTAATACAAGAAGCAGTGGTAAGAGTGAGCTATGACGGTGAGGCCAGCCCTCTGAGGCGGTGACCACATGCTGTTAATAGATGAAGCAGCAGGTGCAAAGGCTAGGATAGAAGTGAATTCAGCATGTGCAAGGGACAGAAGGCAAACCAGGGTGCCTGGAGTTCAGTGATGAGAGGACAGACAAGGGACATGAGATAGGAGTAAGCTAGAGCCACATCGGGGCCCCTTTGGGCAGGACTGGCTCTATGACTTGTGGAGCCTGGTGCGAAACAAAAATGTAGGACTCTTCCTTTTTACATGTTTTATTGTTGTATTACAGATGTCCTCCCCTTTCCCCCCATTATCCCCCTCTTCCCAGTTCCCACTCCACCCCAGGCCTTCACCTGTAGGACATCTTTATAAGAAATTATTAAGGATTTAAAGATGTTGACAACAGAGCATTAAACCAAGCGCGGGTCCTTCTAATTGTGGGGCCCTGTATGACTGCATGTGCCATATGCCCAGGTAGCAGGCCCAGCCTCTAGGCCATGGTGAGTAAGGCTGGATCTTGTGCTCACTGCTATTGGCAGCAGCTGGAGTTGAAGCAGGAGGAGAAGGAGGACCTAGAAATCATGTAACCCAGTCACTTAATTTGAAAGTTGTGTGATATGGCACAGAGAGTATGGTGACTACATATCTTTGGTATGAGGAGACTTGAGTTTCTCTGGTTCTGACTCTTGCTTGCCATGTAGTTCTGAGTACGAGAAAGCCTCATATGTTGCTCTGACTCCCACTCCCCTCAGCGCTAGAGTCTTGAGAAATCCTGAATCTGGAGCAGGGCCTTGAAATCTGAAATTTAAAAGATCTCTGGGTAATTCTAATGTGGGGTCAGGTTTAGAAATGACAGTGCTGAAGCATCTATGAAAATGCATGTTTATATGTGTGTTAACCCTCTGCTTATTTGTTGATCCAAGTCAGTGTTTGACACATACCTTGGATTTGCAAGGTAATGCTTTGTCAATTTTCAAAAGAGAACACTGTTTTTTTCTTTCTGAAACCGAATTGGCAATGCTGGCAATGGCCTGGTAGAAATGGGCACACTTGCTGCGTAGATAGTGCCAAGAAGCAGCAAGTCAGGGGTGGAACAATCCCAGGGTCCTCCTCTGGATGTTGTGCTCCTGTATCTTAAAACATAAACTCATTTACAATCTGAGTTTATTTGATCCTTGGTATGGTGAAATATTTATCATTTCACCCTGCCAAAATTCTTTTCGCTGAAATTAACCCCTATTTTAAGAATAGGTGAAACGATCACTTTCTTAGCTACCTCTCGATTGGAGTATTGACATCTCCCATTACCTATGTCTCCACATGTGGTTGATGATGCTGAAGACAGAGTAACGCATTCAGCATTTTCTAGTCTTCTAAATTTTGATTATTAAGGAATGTTGACAATCAAAAATAGCAAAACTAGTGAATTTGTGTGCAAAAATCTCTAAATACTTGTAAAATGTTAAAGAACCATTTTCAGATGTTAATGTGACCTTCAAAACATCTTATTTCAGTATTTAAAAAGCTTCAACTGCATGGTTTATTTGAATTAGTGTGTGGGAGCAGGATCAAAGAAAGTCATTTTGTATTTGGGAAAGAAAGAAAAGTGAACTAATTCTACAGTGTGGAAATGGCTCCCTTTGAAAGGTGTCCTTCACTTGCCTTTGTTTGAGGTTAATTATGTACTTTTAGATGTACTTCTCACAGGAATGATTTTTGACTCATGAGTTATTTTTGTATGTATATATTACTCCTCCAAATATTTGCCATTTTGCTAAGAAAATAATAGTAGAAAAGCAACATTTCTTGGCTAGTATCTGAAGGCCTTTTGTTCTTTATCATGAGAATAACACAGTAGTCAGTCACCCTTATGTGCACGAGATACATTTCAAGACCCCAGTGGATGCCTGGAACCATGGATAGTGCCAAACCCTATATATACATACTTAGGATAAAGTTTAGTTTATAAATTAGTCATAGTGAGAGATTAATAATAACTAATAACAATATACTGTAATGAAATTATCTTTCAAAATATCTTACTGTTTTTGGGTTGATGTGAGATGATACAATGCCTATGTGATGAGATGAAGGGAAACACAGTGGTGTGCAATTAAAAATGTAAAAGTTCTTTATTTGTGGAATTTTCCATTTAACATTTTCAGGCCTCAGTTGATAGCAGATAACTGAACTGTGGAAAGCAAAACCGTGGAGAACGAGGGGACTACTGTATAACAGGAAGGCAACTTTGAAAAGAAACACCCTCCGTCCTCCATACATTTTTATTTTGTACTTTTCCTTTCACTTAAGATTATATTAAGCGATATTCTCACATGATTGTATATGGGATGTGACAGAAAAAGACTGGTCAGAATGTAGAATTGAATCTCGTAGCACCATTTTTTCTTTTCTTTCCTATGAGCACATTTGTCTTCTTTTACAGAATAGAAGAGCAGATGATAACAATTCTGTTTTGTTTTCTTTTTTTCTTTATTGATTTTAGAGAGAGAGGAAGAGAAAGGGAGAGATAGAAACATTGATCAGAGAGAACATCTATTGGCTGCCTCCTGCATGCCCCCCAATGGGGATCTGGCCCACAACCTGGGCATGTACTCTGACTGGGAATCGAGCCAGTGACCTCTTGGTGCATGGGTCGATGCTCAACCACTGAGCCACACCGGCCAGGTGATACTGGTTTTATTCTCAAAGTCGGGGATTGTTTTCCTATAGAAATCAGATGCTCATATGCTTAAACTTTGCAATATGTCTCCTTCCCTCCTTCACTCTCCCCTTTGTCCAGGGTTGCTGTCTCTCTCCTCTTTGCTATTCTGCCATTTCTGGTCGGTGCATGTCATGCAGATCCCAGATGATTGTCAGGTTCAAAAAGAATAGATGCCTCTCAATGTTTATTGAAATATAACAGTGATTCACTCATTTCGGTGAGGACATAGGGCGGTTATTTTATCTGAGTAGATATGAGTCAACTTTGCTCTACAGGAAAGGTGTCAGGATTTAGCTGCAGCATACATAATAAATTATATTAGTGATGTAACAATGTTGTCAGAGTTGGTATTACTGCAACAAAACAATTCCCAAAAGGTCAGGGAAAAAGGTGTTTTTTGTAGCTTCCTGGCAATAAAGGAAAGTGTAAATCACACATAAAAAAGCTGCTAAGCAGATTAAAAACTCGAACAGTAGTCTATGGGGATTATTTCTGATAATTACTTTCTGTGCAGAACCATTGAGCCAGTATGGAGGTAACTATGTATTCAGGACTACATTTTCTAATCTTAACTCAAAGTCTCAGTTTTGGTGGCCGAATACTTCATGGCTTATATTTTATGATACATTTTTAATCTTTATTTTGTTTTCAGATTTTTATGTAACTTTTATTTATGTTCATGGTAGAAATGTAATAGCCCAAATACAAAATTAAGAGGATAATCAAGACAATAAAATGAAAGGATTAGATCCATTTAAACTTTTTCTTTTCAAAGGTGCTCTGATTACAGAAACTATTTCATATGGAAGTATACGATTGATAGGGTAGTATCTACCTAGAGATCAGTACATCAAACATGTTTGGGCCTACGTAACATGAAAATAAAATATTTCATTTTAGATTTATATTTTCCCATCTTTCACTCTTTTATTCTTATAATTATTTCCCTTTTTTAATTAATTAATTTATTTTTGTTACAGTTGTTTCTCCTTTTCCCCCCATAATCATTTCTTCAGTCAGTCCTCAAAATTGTAACTGAGTAGTGTTCTGTTTTACTCTTATTTTAAATAGTTTTACATGCTACCTCTTTAATAGAATATATGCTCATTTTACAGACAAGAGGCTTAAATTACCTTGTGTGTGATCATTCAGAATATTAACCAGAGCTAAGGCTCTAACCACACTAGTCTCAATGTTGCTACAGTTTTCTTTTAGCTTACATTATACAACTTTTTCTAATAGTTATTGTTTCATAGACCTGGAAGTGTAAAGCAAACGAATAAAAGGCCAAAAGTTGAACTAATTTCAATGGAAACTGATAGAAAAGCACCATCAAGAGTATTTTCCGTGGTGGAAAGAAGGCACATGTGACCTAGAATCATAAACTCCGGAGTAGAAGGAACCCACTCACAGGGTGTTTTCCCCAAGCACCCTCAGCAGCCCAACAGTCTCTGCTTGAACACCTCCAGTAGTGCCCTTTTGGGTAGATTTGGTCTTGATGTTGAACCACACCTGATTAGTCTGTTCAGGCTGCTGTGACTAACTGCCATAGACCGGGCGGCTGAAACAACAAGCATTTATTTTTCACAGCTCTGGAGGCTGGGAAGTCCAAGATTAAGGTGCAGATTTGGTGGTTCCTAGATGACTGTCTTCTCTATGTTCTCACACGGCACAAGGGGCAAAGGAGCTCTCCTGGGCTGCTTATATGGACACTAATCTCATTCATGAGGGCTCTACCCTTATAACCGAATCACCCCCAAAGGTCCCACCTTCTAATACCTTCACATAAGGAATTAAATTTTAACATATGCATTTTGGTTGGACGACGCATTTAGTCCATAACAATGTCAATCTTTAGGAAGACCTTTCTTAACTGAATCAAAATGAGCCTCATCGAAGCTTTAGTTTAATTCCATTTAATCCAGAAATCACTGAGTACTTACCATAGGCTAGGGGCTCTGCATGGCCCTGGTTTACGAAGAAGAGTGAGGAAGACAGTTCATAAATCACTTAATGTTCAGTGAAAGTGATGATTGGGATTTTTTTTCAGGGCAAATAACAGGAAACTCCTCCAAGTGCCTTAAACAAAAACAATTACTTGTTGAAAAGACCCAGCAATTGGTTTAATGTCCTGTAAGGTGAGTGTAGGTACTTGGACTATATCACAGCAATTCGTCTCTTTAAATCTCAGAGCTCTTCCTTTCTTTGTGTTGGTATTTTTCTGTTTGGCTCTGTCCAGGAGGTGGGAAAGATGATACTTGATAACTTATATGAGTCTTAAAGTGGAAATCTCAGAGAAATGAAAATGCCTTTTTCCTAATAATACGGGGTGTGGCAAAAGTAGTTTTATAGTTGTGAATACGCAAAACACAGAGTTTTTTCTTGTATTATTTATTAATTATTGTATCATTTTACATACAAACAATTGTAAACCTACATCGCCCCACCCTGTACTAGCAAAAATCAGGGAAGGCTCTGATCAGGTCTGGGTCATATGATACTCCCAAAGTGGGACTAGGTGTTGCTTGGAGGGGTGGACAGATTTAGCCCTACATAGCCCACAGGAGAGAGGTTTCCATTACTAGAAGACACAGTGAAAGGAGAGCATACTTTTAGTGAAAACTTTATCTACCATAGTGCACTATAGTGAAGGACATGACATGTCTTCAATGTTTGAAAAAGCTACCTTGCTCCTTTGTTCCTATCACAAGTATGCCCACATATGTGCACATACACACAACACACACACACATTGCCTCCTTCCTTAATTTTCTTGCCTCTAGCCAAACAAACAGGGATATTTTCAAGTGTTCCTTCTGTGGCCATTTAGACTCCTCTTGGTCACCAACCTGTGGCCACTTTCTAGTTTGTCAACATAGGTCTCTATACATTTCACAATTGCCCATATGAGGTCCAGCTGGGACAGATTTCCATGAAGCTTTCACCTTGATCTGAATTTTTCTGTGCTTGTCACCTCTGATTAAAGAGTAATTTTAGGCACTGAGCAAATGTTGATTTAGACTGGGTATTGCAAACTAGTAGGTTGTTAATCATATCTTTCAATAGCTGTGTTTTGTTTAGGCCAAATACTTTTTAAAAAATGGCTGGGTTTCCAATATTTTAATTAAGATGATTCCAAACAAAAATCTGAATTTCCAAAAGACATTTATTTTATGAGAGTAGAGCTCTTGTTTGTCAGTCTGTCTTGAGTGCTTGGAACACAGAAGCAATTCGATAACTTTATTAAAATGAGTTTTGGGAGATTATTTGAAAGGTGGATTCTGTGTATCGCATGAGTTGTTTAGCCTAATACTGTTTCATTGGAAAATATGATATATCTTCTATCTTCATTCATGTCATAAAAATGCTGAGTAGGATAGGATTGTTGATGGCACTTTGGAGCAACTAACAGATTCATTAGCATAAATTTTGTGGTTTGTTTACTCAGCCATGCCAAGGAGCCTCCTGTCTGCTTTTTATTTTAGCTAATAGTTCTATAACCTTTCCAGAAGGTTATTAGGAAACCTTTGGCAAGAGTTTTATGGCAATTCTATTCAACATATTTTCTAATAATCAGACTAATAACACCATTGTTTAAAAACAATGTTAGCCTAGCAGGAGATATTTTCTTTATGTGTCCATTCTGGCTGTTGGTGATTATCTTCTTTTCTGTATGACTATAACGGATCTGTTTATCAACAACTAATTCTAGAAATTGGTCAGAGATAAGGGTCTCCCATATTTTGACACCCCTAGGATCTAAAGGGTCAACTGCAATAACTGTCTGTAGTCAGCAGAGGGCAGTGTGCAAGAGGAGTGGAAGATGAAGGTCTTCAGGCTGGGGAAGCTGTGTCCATAATTTCCATCTGACAGTCATGTCCTGAGTCAGAACAGTGGCTGAAAGATGTACAGCTGCTACAAAAACTTGTCTATATGAACTCCTAACCAAGCAGGAAGAGAGTAGAGTAGAGAGAAGTTGGTATAGGGAGCATCAGGGCAAGGGCTAATAGTAATAGTAATTAATAATATTCATTGATCAGCTATTATTTGCCAACCAGACTAAATACTAAATTTATCTTCTCAATGAATCTTCGCAATAAACTTGTGAGGGCAGACCTTTTATTCCCATTTTATAGATGAGGAAACTGAGGGCCAGAAAGTTTGAAGATTCAGCCAAGAGCATACAAGTAACAGGTGAAAGATGGGGATTGGTTTGGTTGCTAAGCCTGTGCACTTTCCACAGTCTCTCATTGTCTCACAAGAAAGAGTGAACATCCTTTTCCAGTAATCTACACGAAGGAGGAAGGAACAACAGAGTCAGAATGCAGCAAAGATGTAGCCTCTGGTCCTGTTAGCCTGGCTGGCCCTGCCAGCTGGCCAGAGACTAAAAATATCAAGCTCTGGGGCTTCTTTTGAATAGGCTTTTTTTCCCCCCTTTAATGACTGAATTTGCCCATTTCCAGTCTTTGGGCATCTCTTGTTCCCCTCTGCTTCTCAGAGAAATGAGCAGCAGGCCTGTACCACATTTCAGGGCTAGGGGATTTGGCTGGGTCTGACAATGCCCAGGTACTCACACATGACCTCGTTTTTGTTCTGTGCTTGTCCCCACCTGGCTCTCATCTCCTTCCTTGGACTGTGAACCCTTTGAAGTGTAGAGAGTATATGTGTATTTTGGAATATGTAATAGAGTAGCTCGTACAAATACATGATTAGTCGATATTTATTGAATGAAGGAAGATCATTATTCATGGAGATATGGGAGTCAAATTATGGTTGAGCATCATGCTTTAATTCTGTGCCATAGTATCATTCAAGCTGAGAACTGGATCTAGCCTTCCTTGACCATCATCTCATGGTGAACTCCTCAATACTCTCTTTGATTGTCTCTAGAAATTTTAGAGGTTTTTGGATTTTAGCCTTTCTTGATAAAGATGCCACATGCTATATTTGCCCTCACATGCATTGTCCTTGTTATCCCTTTCATACTATACTCGAGAAAAACTTAAGATAGAATGAGAGCAACCTGTTGGCCCCCTTCTTAGGTACAGGGCGGCAGTTCAGGCTCTCCTGTCTTTCTTTGATTTAGAACCTAGAAATACAGCCTGCGTGTTCATTAATAGCTATCTAAACCCACTTGATCTCTTTGGGTCCTCTCCCTTCGGAATGTCGAGTAGAAAAGGTATTATCTGCTAATACCTGCTCCCTTCTTTATTGTACTCCCAAACAAACTACAGGCCCTTTTTATTACCAGGGATTTACTGTTGATTTTTGTTGGGAAAGAGGCAAGGTAAAACCAAAATAAGCAAACAAGGTGAAGTAGCAAAATTTTCATTGCTACAGTCCCCTTTTTATCTCCTAACAACCTCAACATAGCAGCAGGAAGCTCTGTCCTCTGCTTTCAGATTCTAGTTTTGAAGGTAGAACTCACCAATCTGCCTCCTGGTCCTGTTTCAGCAAAACAAAGATGGTCCCTCCTTCACTGAGGTGGAGATGCAGCTACCTCCTCATCTCACGTGAACATTTTGCATCTCTTTACCTTTCCAGATCTACTGACACCCAGTTAGTTAGGCCTTTAACCCACTCAGAAATAATCCTCTCTTGACATTTCCTTCCTGCCCCACCCCATTCTCTATTTGTGGGTTATTTTCAAAAACATATACTGAATTTGATTTCTTAGTGGTCTCAGTCTCTTCATTTCTATTTCCCTTTAAAGTTCCTGGTACTCTCTACCAGTCAGAATTTGTCTTTCTCAACTTGGTCTACAAATTATTTTCCTGAGGCCCATGGAGTCAACATAAACCAAGATGCTAATGGTTTCCCCATGTGGGCAACCTTGAAGCCAATTCAACATGCTTACATTTTCTCAAGGTTTCTTTTTTTTTTTTAAAAAATTAACTCTATTGTTGAAAGTATTACAGATGTTCCTCCCTTCTCTCCCCATTGATTCCCCCCTTCCCGGTCCCCTCCACACCTTCCCCACATTATTGGTTATGCATATAAACTCTTCAGTTTATCTCTTCCTGCACCCCCCACCCCTTCCCTCTGAGGTTCATCAGTCTAACAACCAATTTGTAATTCTTTTTTTTTTTTTTTTTATCCTCACCCGAGGATATTTTTCCATTTTTTTGTACAGATAGAGTGGGAGGGAGAGAGAGGAAGGGAGAGAGAGAGAGAAACATCGACGTGAAAGGGACACATCGAGTGGCTGCCACCCGCACGACCAACCAGGGCCGGGGACAAACTGCAACCGAAGCACGTGCCCTTAGCAGGAACCGAACCCGGGTCTCTCCGGACCACAGGCCGATGCTCTAACCGCTGACCAAACTGGCCAGGGCCCAATTTGTAATTCTTAATCCCTTCACCTTTTTCACCCATGAAGAAGTTCTCTGTATCAATGAGTCTGTTTCTGTTCTTCTTGTTCATTTTGTTTGTAGATTCAATTGTTGATAGATATGTATTTATTGCCATTTTATTGTTCATATTTTTCTCTTTTTTTTCTTCTTCCCCTTCCCCTTCCCCTTCTTCTTCCCCTTCTCCTTCTCCTTCTCCTTCTCCTACTCCTTCCCCTTCCCCTTCCCCTTCCCCTTCCCCTCCTCCTCCTCCTCCGCCTCCGCCTCCTCCTCCTCCTTCTTCTTCTTCTTCTTCTTCTTCTTCTTCTTCTTCTTCTTCGCCTTCGCCTTCGCCTTCCCCTCCTCCTCCCACCATCCCCCCTTCTTCTTTTTCTTCTTCTTCTTCTAGAAGAGCCGCCAACATTTCATATAATACTGGTTTGGTGGTGAACTCTAGCTTTTTCTTGTCTGGGAAACTCTTTATATGTCCATTGATTCTAAATGACAGCTTTGTAGGATAGAGTAATCTTGGTTGTAAGTCTTTGCTTTTCAAATCACTTTAAATATTTCTTGCCACTCCCTTCTGGCCTGCAAAGTTTCTTTTGAGAAATCAGCTGATAGCCTTATGGGAACTCCCCTGTAGGTAACTAACTGCTTTTCTCTTGCTGCTTTTAAGATTCTCTCTTTGTCTTTAATCTTTTGCATTTTAATTATGATATGTCTTGGTGTGGGCCTTTTTGAGTTCATCTTGTTTGGGACTCTCTGTGCTACCTGGACTTGTATGTCTGTTTCCTTCACCAAGTTAGGGGAGTTTTCTGTCATTATTTTTTCAAATAGGTTTTCAATTTCTTGCTCACTCTCTTCTCCTTCTGGCACCCCCATGATGTGTGAATGTTGGTATAGTGGAAGTTGTCCCAGAGAATCCTTATATTATCCTCATTTTTTTTTTTTGGATTCTTTTTCTTTTTGCTGTTCTGATTGGGTGTTGTTTGCTTTCTTATATTCCAAATCAATGGTTTGCTTCTTGGCTTCACCCACTCTACTATTGATTCCCTGTAAATTATTTTTTCTGTTAGTGAATCCTTCATTTCTGACTGCTCATTTTTATGCTTTTGAGGTCCTCACTAAGTTCCTTGAGCACCCTTATAATCAGTGTTTTGAACTCTGTTAGATTGCTTATCTCCATTTTGTTCAGTTCTTTTCATGGAGTTTTGTTCTGTTCTTTTATTTGGGACATCTTTCTTTGTCTCCTCATTTTGCTGCTTCCCTGTGCTTGTTTTTATGTACTAAATAGAGTTGCTACATCTCCTAAGCTTGGTAGGGTGGCATATTGTAGTAGGTGTCCTGTAGGGTCTGGTGGCACAGCCTCCATGATCATTGCATCTGACTCTCGAGGTGCACCCCCCCCCCCATGTGGACTGTATACCCTTCAGTTGTAATTGAGTCTTGATTGCTGTTGGCACATCAATGGGGGTGGGGTGGTTTACTCAGGCTGATCAGCTGCAAGGACTGGTTGTGACCACTGACCACTGACCTCTGACCACCTTGGAGGATCAGCTGTGCAGGGGACCACCACACAAAGCAAGACTCACTTCAGCAAGGCTCTGGTACCCACTGAGTGTGTGGCTTGTGGAGGTGGTTGGGTCGTGGTGCTTTGACATAGTCTGAAGCTGTCCACTAGGTTTACTGGCTCTGAGGTCTCCCAGGAGGGACAGGCAAAGCCGCCCCTGCCTGTGTTCTACCCTGAGCCACCAGGCACAAGCTACAAAGTGATCTGAAGATGGCTGCTTCTTGTGCTGGGCTTGGAGGAGCCCAGGAGAGGCCAAGCTGTGAGCCAAGGCTGGCTGCTGCTAGTGCTGGGCCTGGAGTCACCTAGCAAGAAGTATGGGCTCACTGAAGCCAGATGCTGCTTGTTTGAGAGATTTTAGGAAAATCTGAAGCATGAGCCAAGACAGGCCATTTCTATGGTAAAATTACTGGAAACAGCTTGGGTGGGCCTGAAAGTTGGGTGGGCAGGGCCTCAGGGAATTACTAAGGCTGGGCAAACAGGGTGAGCCAAGTTACTGGAGTCCCAGACATGGTGCCTTTCTGCCAATCCTGTGGGGGAAGGGCCACCAAAGGAACAAGGGCCTCTGCCAGCGTGTCTGTCCGGGAGAAAGCTGCCCCTCCAGCTCTTGCCCCGATATTAAACGATGCAATTCTTCCCCATGTGCCTCTGCTGCCTTTCAAGCTGTCTCCCCTGTGCTGGAGCTCAGAAGAAGCAAGTTCGAGTAAGTCCATACATGGGCCCTTTAAGTGGTACTGTTTGGGATTCTAGAAGCCTCAGCCTTCCCCAGCCTCAATTCCTGCTGGATTTTACAACCAGAAGTTACAAGGACCTCTCTTCTGGCACTGGAACCCTGGGATGGGGTGTCTGGTGTGGGTGGGGGCCCCTTACTCCTCTGGAAGGACCTTCACAGCTGAGGTATCTCTCCTGATTTTTATTCTCCACACATGGGAGTGGGACCAGCCCTTCTGCACCTCCGCGCCTCCTACCAGTCTTCTTTACTTTCATGGTTGTAGGAGTTCCATTCAGCTCGACTTCAGGCCGTTCTGAATGACAGTTATCCTGTAGTTTAGTTGTAGTTTTGATGTGGTTGTGGGAGAAAGCGAGTACTGTGTTTATCTATGCCACTATCTTCACCAGAAGTCTCAACGTCTCTGGTACTCCCCAAACTTTTACTTTTATTTTTAGGTAGGAATCAAGTCATGAATAGCATTTACTCCTCATGCTTACTGTTCTCATCCTATTCTTGATGATCATCACTGCATCTTTGGAAGATCCACCTAAATGATGTCCAGCATCTGTGACTTTACATGTATAAAGGAAGTAACTTACTGGCACTTGCCACTTACCTTTTAAACCAGGTTCTTCTTCTTCATTCCTGATCTTGGCTGCAAGTATCACTATCTAGCTAGTTAAATGTACAAACTACAGCCTTAGATTTAGCATCCATTCCTTTCTTGAGAGTTTCCAAATCCAGTTAGTTGCTCATTTCATCTTTCATTTCATTTGCCACCAACCAAGTTCAGGCTTTTCAGTTGTTTACTAGGTTATTATAATTACTTTTGTATTAAATGCTTTGCTTTTATTTTTTGTTCACTTATTTCTCACCATTACCAGTTTCCTTTTTGTCAGAAAAATTGAGTTCTGGCACTTCCCTGCTTAGAGTCCTGAATTGCTTATTTTTGTATGTGAGATGGTTCCCCAGATCCTACCATCACCAGGAATTTAGCTGGTAACAGATATGTAGCCGGTCCTACCATGACATTACAAGCCTTTTACAAACTATTTTTCTATCCTCGTCTGGAACTATTCAGCACTACACAACAGACTTCTGATTTCTCAAACATACCTTGCTTTTTATAACTATATAACTATAACTATAACTAACTATAACTATAACTACAACTACAACTTCAACTCCAACTCCAACTCCAACTCCAACTCCAACTCCAACTCCAACTCCAACTCCAACTCCAACTATAACTATAACTATAACTATAACTATAACTATAACTATAACTATAACTATAACTATAACTATAACTATAACTTAGTTTAAGTAATTGCCTCTGGAAACCCTCCCCTGATCTCTACTATCTAATGGACTCCTTTCACTTAATGGTCTACCTCTGTTAAAACTTCGGATGCCTTTCCCTATTCAAGCCATTATATGATAAAAAAAATTTTAAAAAGTAAGTAAAGTTAAGAATATTGAATGACATAGACCAGGAATTAGCACACTCTTTCTGCAAAGGGTCAGATAATAAATATTTCTGCTGTTATGGGCCATATATATCTCTGTTTCGACTACTCAGCTCTGTTAAACCACTCCTAGATGATACGTAAAGGAATGATGTGGCTGTCATCCAATAAAACTTCATTCACAAAAACAGGCTGAAGGCCAGGCTTTGGTCTAAGGTTTTGGTTTGACAATGCATGATCTAGACCAGCAATAAGAAGGGCCTAAATTGAACTAGGTTGTAATTAGTGGAGAGAAAAAGGGAGAGAACTGGTAAAACTTGATAAGCAGTTGGACATCAGTGGGAGAAGCAGGGAGGAGGAAGAATCGAGGTAAGTGTCAGGCTGTTAGCATACCCGGCTGGGTGGTACTCGCATCCAGGATTGAGAATGTAAGAGAGTACGTTGGACTCAGTCTTTCACTGACTAAATCTCAGGTGCTCGAGGGACAAGTACCTGCAGCTATATACTAGAGAATATGTGGTCTGGTGGGCTTTCGACTTCTATGGAAAATGCTGCTGTTATACCTCTTTGTTTAATTTTAATTTTTCCTTTTTATTAATTTTTAGAGAGAGAGGAAGGGAGAGGAGGAGAGATGTAGAAACACTGATGAGAGAGAACATTGATTGGCTGACCCCAGCATGCCCCCCCCACTGAGAATTTGTCTTACAATCTGGGCATATGGCCTGACCAGGAATTGAACCGGTGACCTCTTGGTGCATGGGTCGATGCTCAACCACTGAGCCACACTGGCTGGGCTGTTATACCTCTTTAGATTCCCCTGTTTTGTATATGTTCTGAGCTAAAATATGTTTCTTTTAATCCTATAACCTACAGAATTGAATTTTATGTTTTCTCCTTGTAACAAATAGGGTCCTTGTAACTAAGTCAGCTGTTAACAGACCCTAACCCTAAAGTGCAATTCATCTAATGCAACAAGAAAACAGACCTATTATTATTCTTTCTGGGAGATTTCATCTTATTGGGCAGTTTAATTTACCCCCATGTTGCAGGTAGCGATACTTTCTGCTGCTTCTGGCTTGAATTAGGTCAACCACAAGTCTGTATTTGCTCAAAAAGTCCCCCTTTCTCTGTCTCCTTATTTTGCCCAGTTGTAAACTTGTTCCAGTGGTTCAAGGGGATACTTAACACTAGAAATAACCTTTCCTCCACTTTTGAAAAGAGCCAATTTCACATGGCTTTACTGTCCCACCTCTCAGAAGTGATGAAGACCGAAATGCCTGCTAATGTGTTGGTACCATTTTGCTTGGAGTAAGGGCTGTTATCTTCCTAGCTAAGTCTCTCTTGGGTTGCTTTCCAAAATTACAGGTATTGATGCTAGCAGCCGCAGTGTGGTTTTGTGCAGAAGTGCCTAAGACCTAAGGGACTCAGGCTTCTGGAAACTAGTTGGGCATTTATCCATCCTGTATCACATCTTTTCCTACCATGACCTTTCTTTTAAAACATAGTAAATTCCCATTTTTCTGAGGCAGCATGGAGACTGGATTACTACTTTTTTTTTTTTTGGCATGTAAGTCAGGCTCAGAGTGAGGAATCAATAAATCAAACACTATCAGTGGTTTTCAATTCTGACTGCACATTAAAATCACCTTGGGAGCTCTTAACAGATACTGATGCCCAGACCAGTTGTGTCCAAATCTCTGGAGGTTAAGCCTGGGAATTTGTGTTTTTATCCAAATCACGCTGATGATTCTAAAGTGAAGCTAAGTTGAGAACACTGCACTAGAATCAGAATTTAACTTTTTGTTGTCAAGAGGATGGCAGGGAAGTAAAGCACCGGAAATTAAACATTGCTTTAATCTACTGTGGACAGTTTACATTTAACCAGGTAATCATGTGTCCTCAAAGTACGTACCTCTACTATTATAAGAGCCTTAAAAATGGAATCTACCAGGATTCCCAGGGACCACCACATTTTGTTCAGCCCGTGTTGGCTTGTTCTGGGTCCATTGATAAAAATGAATAAGAGGACATTTCACCATAAATAGTTTCCTCAAATAACACTGGCAGCTCTTTAAAAACATATTACTGGCAATAACTGTAGACATTCTTCTGCCCTGTGTTCTAAAAGAAATTGGATATATTTGAATTCTTCATTCTGTATATATAAGTGAAATATAATAAACATAAAATGAGGGATACATGTCAACATTACATACTTTCTGAGTGACTACAATGTCTTGGGCTGTGATTCTGAAAAGCAAAATCTCTTATTCTGAAGTCGTCCTAGTTTAGAGAGAAAATGTAGAATGTAAGTGAATAGCATTTGAAAATTAAAGTGCTATAAGTAATGTGCAGAGTAATGGATAAGTTAAATGGTAGGGAGTGAGCACAGGGAAGGAAGGAGATGAGTTGGTCAGATAAGTCTTCATAAAAGAGTGGTATGAAGCTGAACCTAGAAGGAAGTCTAGACTTTCGACATGTGGCTGTTGAGGTAAGGTTTAGATAACAAGTCAAATGAAAATGAGAAATCAATACCATTGTTGTTATTATTTTAGTGAAGGATAGGAAACAAGAGAAAAAAGATCTAAAAAATCTTGCTTTCAGTAAGAGAAAACATGTATTTGTTATTGTTATCATTGACAATTTTATATATATATATATATATATGTATATATATATATATATATATATATATATATATACACACATATATTTATTTATCCTCACCCGAGGACATTTTTCCATTTTTTGTTCAGGTAGAGCGGGAGGGAGAGAGAGGAAGAGAGAGAGAGAAACATCGATGTGAAGGGACACATCGAGTGGCTGCCACCCGCACGGCCAACCAGGGCCGGGGACAAACTGCAACCGAGGTACGCGCCCTTAGCGGGAACCGAACCCGGGTCTCTCTGTACCGCAGGCCGACGCTCCAACCGCTGAACCAAACCGGCCAGGGCATCATTGACAATTTTAAAATGCATGTCTGTCCTAATCCTACGAGAATTAAGCTCTGTTTTGCTTTTTGTTTTTGGACATAAAACCATCACTCCTTGATGAATCATAACTCAGCATATATTAAATATTCAAGGTTAGGTATAGAAATCTCAACAGTGTGGAAAATGTAAACATAATTTTCTATCTTTTCTTTCTTAATTGCTAGATAACAAGTCTCAGGCATTACTCAGAACGACAGTGGATGTGGAAAGCCTAAAATAGAGTATTTGTCTTTGTCAGATCATAGATTGCAATGGAGAAGGGCACAGCCAGGCAGTCTGGTCGATTACAGGTTTGTCTTGAATCAAGTCCAGTAATCCCAGGTAAAAATGACACCAAGGCACCCTCTAGTTCTTTTTTTTACTACCTAAGTAACTAAGGAGAAAAATCAATTGAATAAACATTTAAGGAACACTTATTTAGGTTTGGCTATGTTAATGAGCAGGCATCAACATTTAAGGCACATACACTTATCTCCAGGGGATTAAGCTGTATCTGAAGAGATGGAGCATACTTACAAGGAAGACACTATGCTGAAGAGTAATATAGGAGCAGTGGCCATAGGTCAGCTAGGCCTCTCTTCGAATTTGTATTTCCTGCGAGTTGAAAAACCTAGGAAAAATGACTGACTTATGTAGCCTCAGCTTCTTTTACTCATCTGAAAAATAGGGTTAAAAACAAGATTTTTACAAAGATTAACAACGATAGTCTATGGAAATTATTTAGTAAAGGAGACATTCATTTTTCTTCCTTCTGCCTGAGTCTTTTTTGTTATTGTGGTGGTGGTAAAGTACACATAACATAAAATTTACCATCTAAACCGTTTTAAAGTGTAGAGTTCAGTAGCAGTAAGTACATTCACAGGTTGGGCAACCATTACCACCATCCATTTCCAGAACTCTTTTTATTTTATAAAACTGAAACTCTATACCTATTAACCCCAAACTACCCACTCTCCCTTCTTCAGCCCCTGGCAACTCCCACTCTACATTTTTTCTTTACAAATTTGATTACTCTAAGTACCTTATATAAGTGGAATCATACAGTATTTGTCTTTTTGTGACCAGTTTATTTCATCTAATGTAATGTCCTTAAGGTTCATCCGTATTGTAGCATGTGACAGAAGTTATTTCCTTCTTAAAGCTAAATAACATTGTATGTATATACCACATTTTGACCATCCATTTATCCATCAATGGACACTGGGTTGCTTCCACATTTCAATTATTATGAATAATTTTGCTATGAACTCAGGTATACAACTATCTCTTTGAGACCCTGCTTTTACTTCTTTTGAGTATTTTTAGATGTGGAATTGGTGGGTCATATGGTAATTCTAGTTTTAATTTTTTGAGGAACAGACATACTATTTTCTATAGTGGCTATACCATTTTACATTCTCACCAACAGTATACAAGGATCCCTGTGTTTTTGCATCCTTGTGAATACTTGTTATTTTCTGTTTTCCTGATAATAGCCGTTCTAATGGGTATGAGGTATTTGCTTGAGACTTTGAAAGTGGGTGAGATCATGTGCTAAGGAAGGACCAGTTTTATTTCTAATTTACTGGTATAGGCTATACATGCTATGGGTGAAGATGGAGAGAAATTTGGGGCTGAATTTATTTAGGCTTTCTGGATAAAAAACAATGTTAATTGGAAATTCACAAATGGGAAAAATTGGTAAGAGCAAAGATGGGAGTCTTGTATGTGAGATAGAAGGGCCCAGGCCCAGACATTAGAATGGGTCTAATCATGTTTGAAGAATGACGAGGCTCTCAGGATGGGGCAACCTAAGGGGTCAAAGGGGAAGTGAAGAATAAGGACACAAAGCTCAATTGTTGAGCCTTCATGGCTGCCTAGGGAGTTTGTCCTTTAGTTTGTGTTCTTCTGGAAAAAAACTAAACGAAAACCTAAGCCATCTTAAGTACTTATCGGCTGTCTTAGAATATATATAATAAAATACATCTCTCTATATAATCATATATAATATATATCATATATTATATATACATTATATACAATAAAATCTATCATCTATCTATCTATCTATCTATCTATCTATCTATCTATCTATCTATCTATATTTTTGCCAAACCAACATTTCATTGATTACTAAAATTAGTGACATTTGCTTTGTAAGGATAAAACTCTCCTGAGACATTAGGGCTCTGATTTCATTCTGTCCTTCCACAAACTCTTACCCTGCCATCTGGGATTTCAGCAGGATATTTTGGAATAGAAATTTGTGATTGAATTCTAATCCCATTAAACATGATTTATATCTGATGTCTTCTATGTGATGGATGTATAAACTATTATTGGAATATTGCTTAAAATGCAATACTTTTTCATTGCAGTCAAGTGATCATCACCTCTGAAAAGAAAAACAAAAATTTCTCAAAAAAGTTTTATTGGGCTTAATTTACACATGGAGAATAAAATGACTTCATAAATGGCCAGGCTGAGGTTTTTTTCCATGCTCGTTAGTCCTGGCCCCTGTGCTGGAGACCCAGGGGCAGCACCCACAGAAGCTGCCATGATGGTGACCGTGAAGGGAGTTGGTGAGTCTAGCTGTACAGTGAGTACTTCACCTCTGTGTTAGGGTTCAGAAATTAAGTTGTCTGTCTGTAAAACAGACCAAAGCATTAGCATGGAATGGAGGCTGGAGACTTGGAGAGAAACTCCAACTTACCAAAAGAAGCCTTGTAGGATAACCATTAGTAATCCCCACACAAGTTCTCTCTCTTTCTCTTTTTTGGCGACACAGGTAAAATGGATCCTACATGTCTAGCAGTGTTTTCAAAAGTTGAAGTGCAAAGTGTGTGTACTGGCTCCTGCTCAGTTCAAACTGTACAGGTAGCTGAGCAAATGAGCTAACAACATACAGAGGGTGAACAGACACTTTGTCAGAGACCTGATACCAGGAACAGTGCCAAAAAGCACAGCTGGGCTTTATTCCAATAATTGATCAGTGCAGGACAGATTCTAGATGCTGGGAGTCTGGGAGATTGCTAATACTTTCAAAGGTGAGAGAGAAGGAAATATATAGTGAAGAGGGACTTCAGAGATATTGTCATCAATAGACCTGAAATGTCCAAGGCTCATTTTTATTGGCAACTATGTAGCAGTCCAGGGGTTTGGGAAAAGTTAGCCTCATTTAAATGTATGTAGTCAATCAGATGCTTTTATAGCTGATAAGGGAAAGTAGTCTCTTTCCACCAAGGCCATGTTCACCAATGGGTGTTTGATGGAAGAATGGGAAGCACCTAAATCAAGAAATCCTGGTGCAGCCAGAAGGAATTGAGACTTGAGAGTACTATAAGTACTCTATAAATGTTATTTGAATTTGGAGAACATTGTTAGAGAAGGAAGGTTAATAAGACAAGGTATTGTTTCCTTGTGGAAAACAGATATATAGGCATGGAAAGGACTGATATTTCCAAAACAGATAACACTCAGGCTGAACAAAAGGGTGGACAAGAAAGCCTGTGGGAAGAGAGCCAGTGAGGATGTCTTCATACAGCTTCGGGAAGAATTGGATGTGGAATTTCAGTGTTGTCCTGTGGCCTTTCCCTTCAAATAGCCAAATCCATGGTAAGGGTGTGGAGCATCTGTGCATTCCTAATTGGAACTGTGTGCATCATGTGGAGAACTGTTGGAGGAGAGGACTTCAGGCAGGGACCTTGACAGTGGCCTGCACCTCTGAAAAACCTTCCTGGGTCAGAGAGAGGGTCCAACTTTGCGCACTGAAGAGACACTCTGACAGTCCAATACTGGGGATTGAGAGTACTGGGTAGGGGTTTACCCAGCAAGAGCTGGCCATTCACTTATTGAGATGGGGTGGGGGAGGATGTCATCAGGCTGATAGCTGGAGTAGTGCCTTTGAAGATCTTTTCCTTGAGCTGACTCTGCTTCATGGCAGTAGGTGTCCTGGCCACCAAGGAAATGGCAAGGGTTACCTGAAGGAATAGGCCACAGGAGAGACACTTCTGAGGGCTGGAAGGAACACTGTCATTTGAGAGGTTGGCTTGCAGTATCAAACCTTTTTCTAATCCAGGTGAGGGAAGACAGAGACATCCAGGAGTGGAACAAATATTGCAGGTCTGAGAAGAAAGGGAATCAGGAAATAAAATAAAATGGATTGAGGAGCCAACAACCAAAGTCAGGAATGGGCCCAGAGAGGTGATTTAGGGTCTGTATCTGAAGGCCCTGCATAGCTCCCAAAGTGCGCCTTTAGTGCTGGTCCTGGGGCCTATCGCCAAGAGGGGGAAGATTCTTAAGAAAACCAGGCTGGGTTAGGACCCATGGTCCTCAGCAAACTGAATAGCAGTGGAGAGGCCCGGACCCCAGCATTAGAGCAACAAGAAAAGTTGCGAAATGGGGATGGACTCCAGGAAACTCAAGTGGGAGGGGTATATGGTGCTGTCCCTGTGTGCGTCACACTGACAGTTCCCCTGTAAAGACTAATTCCTGGTATCTTTGAATCATTCCCACTCTCCAAGAAGCTTCCGTGTTAAGTAAGAGAAGATTAGTTTCCCTGGCAACCATAAAGTGTCAGAAATTCAGCAGTGTACTTTTGTAGTATCTTCATAAACACCTTGATTATATCTAGTTTCTAGGTATGTGTGAGCAGTAGTAAAGTAATATAATAATCCTTCTTTTTTCTCTCTGGATACTAATACTTCTGAACCACAGAGTTGTTGAATCATAAAACTGAGGATGCTGAAAAACAAGCTTTGTTTGCTAGCTAAGGTGATATTTCTATGCCAGACTGCCCTAGAACAATGATCACAGCTTTGATGTTAGATAGATGGGGTCCCAATCCTAGGTCTTCCATATACTAACAGTGTGAATTTTCATGAATCATTTAGCTTTTTTGAGTTACAATTTTTTCATCTGAAATTGGAGACGCTGTACCAATTTTACAGGCTGTTGTGAGTGTGCTGGCCTGTTGTCATCAAGGTCCTCAGAAGTCAAGGAGAATTGTCCCTCAGGGCTCAGACCAAGGGGCCCTCCCTTGATATCCATCAGGTGCTAGCTGGGCCATACTACCATCAGTCGAGGCTCCCATGCGAGTAGACTTCTAGATAAAGTAGTTTAACACCCTTAAAGATGGCAAACTGAGGTCCAGAGGAGAGCAATCCAGTGAGTCAGAGGGTGGGTGGACACTGGACCCCATTTGTTTTGCTTCCTAACCCTCAGGTCTTTCTACATGTCGTAATAATGGCACTTTAACCAAGGGAATAACTTGAAATAGTCACCAAGTATTACTGGGTACCTGCTTTCTGTTTTGTGGTAGTTAAGAAGAGCATTGGCTTGTGAGCCAGACTACTGGAGTTCAAATCTTAGCTCCAACATTTGTTAGATGTATGAATTTAGGCAAGTTTCTTATCCTCTCTGTGCCTCAGTTTCCTCATCTGTGAAATGAGATACTAGTAGTACTTGCTTATGGAGATTAAGCAAGTTGTTATTTTGTATGTATATTTATATCTATATTATAGATAATATTTATAATCACAGAACAACACTTGGCACATTGTAAGCACTTATATATAAACATATACAGCTGTTATAGCCATCGGCAAAGGCAGTGAGAAATAATTAGGTGCTGATACATTCTGTTTTATGCCTGTTATCCTGGAATAATTTTGTATATTATTTTATTTGACTCTTAAAATGTCCCAGTTTGGGCATTAAATTAAATGGTCACCCTAAGTACAATGTAAGGAAAATCCACTGGATAGTGAATCAAGAGACATTGATGTATCAGAAAATTTCTGAGAATTTAGAATTTTAACCTCTTTGTATCATAGTTTCTTTATCATTTAAATTGACATTTAGTCTAAATCCAGTTTATAGTTATGTCAACATTCAGTTTTTAGATTTTTACTAGGTGCACAACACTATTCAAAACATCTAAAGGTATGCAAAGATCAATAGGACATAGAAGTGGATGTTTGTGCATACCAAACATTTTTATTTTGTGGGATAAAAAACGTAGTTGAAGATTGGTAAGATGTGCCAGAAATATAAAAGGACACACTGTCCTCAGAAATTTTATGGATTAGTGGAAGATAGCATTAGAGACTGAGAGTCACCGCAAGGCAAAGTGTGCTGAGGAAGAAAGAGAAGTTAGGTCATTAAGAGTTATATATTCAAAGAAGACTTTCTGGAGGAGGTGGGCTTTGAGCTTGTCTTGAGAAAAGAAGCATAATAGGAAGAACATGGATTTGAGTTAAACAAAGTTTAAATCCCGGTTCTATCACTAGTTGTGTATTTTGAATACATTGTTTAACTTTGCTGGGCCACGGGTTCCTCATCTGTAAATGAGGACTACAGATTACTTCAATGGAGACTATATTTACTTCAATGACTTTAAGTGTGGAAATAGATGTATCCTGTTAACTAGCAATAAATGCAGTCATTATTTTCATGGTTGGAGAGAAGCCAAAAAGGCACACCAATGTATGGTCAGAGAATATAATCCCAGGCACAGGGAACAGAGGGTATGCTGCTACTGAGCGAATAGTGCTATTTGCTGGAGCTGAAGATTTATATTGGAGGCAGTGGGAAACTTGAGCGGACTCAGATTCTCCACTTGACTCAATACATTTGCCCCCAGCAGGGAATTTCTGACATTTTCATAGTCCTGGTGACTTCATGTGTGCTTGCAGGTTAGATTTGACCAACCTGGAAACCCTAGGAGGTTAATAAAATTTTGTACAGAACTAGACCTGAGCTTAAACAAAGCAAAACCATTCAACACTTGTCTGTAACATCATAAAACAGTATATTGTTAATCTAGAGGTTATGCTGGTCACTAGCTGGCAAATGAATTTGATTTTTCATCTGGTAGTTAGAAAGCTCACTGAACTGTCTAAAGCAGCTACCATTTTTTTTCGAATTTATGAAATAGTTTACATACATCTGCATAATTACCTAAAGCAATGCTTAATGTGATAGTGAAGAGCTAGATTAAAGCACCAGGAATGAAGCTCAAATCCTGGACTGCAGGACAGAGACAGCCAGCCAGGCCTGACATTGAGGCTCCTTGAATTATTAACAAGGACTGCTTTGGAGTAACACCTGGCTTGACCCCACCCGACCCCCAGGTATAGGAAGAAAACAAGGATCTGAATTTATGGAAGATAGCACTTGTCAAATCTCTCTGCTTCTTTTGGGAAGATTCCTCATTTCTTCCTCAGAATTTTAATGCTTTCACATTGTATTTAGTCAGTATTTTATCTTCTTTGTACTTTTATTTTTAATAAATATGACTATTTTATTAAATATTCACATTATTTTACTTATGCAATTTAATTATCTTATTAAATCATTAAATTATATTAATACACATTAATAGTGATAGTACATATTTTAATAAATATGACTATACTAGGGAGGCAGGTTAAGAATAATGATTGCAATTTTATAAATGAGGACACTGGAGTTCAAAAATTTACAAGATCTGAATGCAGGCCCACAGCTAGAAATGGTTGGATTCAGAGGTTGCTCTTCACCTTGGTCGAAGGGTGATTCAGTGGAATAAGCTGTACACAGGAAGACAGGAAATTTGCTTTTCTAACCTCACCACTTTCTAGTCCTGTATCTTTGGGCAAGACACAGAAACTCGTCTATGAAATGCCACTAACATTTGCTTTGTGTACCTCACAGAAATGTTGTGAAGATCATGCTAGAAAATGGATATGGAAGCATTCCTCAGCTAAGAAGCATTATGCAAATAAATGCAAATGAAGACAATGTTCATTACTAAATTATTCACAGAATCTTATTTCATTAATACCTCTACTGCTTTTATAGCTCTTTTGGGAATTCTGCTGCCAGTTAGTGAGGGCCAGGACAATTGGGTGAGTTTGCATCTGTCACTTATTCTGCTCTGAAACATTTCTGTGTGCCAGCCCCTGTGTGAGACACAAAGAATGCAAAGATGAGTAAAATGTGACCCTGCCTTCTGTGACCTTACTCACTGTCTGGTTAAGGGAGATAATATTTAGACTATGATGTGTATGACACAACCTCTAATCCCAAAATTTAAGTGACATTTTGTGAATAATAATTAAGACCTAAGCACTATGCTATTTCCCAGAGATATAAAAATTAATAAGGCATAGTCTTTGCACTTGGTGATCCTGCAGTCTAAGTAAACAAATAAAGATAATAGTAAGCAGAGGAAAAGTGCAGATGAACCAAGCAGAGACTTCAAATTCAGAAAGAACATAGGCCCAATTTTCTTGTCTGCCAAATGGGGCTAAAACTTTCTTCTTAGCATGGTTGGGAATCTCTGCAACTTTGGAATTAAAAATATAAGAGGTCGTTGTAAGGTATTAAATCAGATATATGCCACCTTGACCGGTTTGACTCAGTGGTTAGAGCGTTGGCCTGCAGTCCAGAGAGACCTAGGTTCGGTTCCCGCTAAGGGCATGTACCTTGGATGCGGTTTGCCCCCAGCCCTGGTTGGATTGTGTGGGTGGCAGCCACTCTATGTGTCCCTTTCACATTGATGTTTCTCTCTCTCTCTCCCTCCCTCCTACTCTATCAGAACAAAAAATGGGGAAGTGTCCTCAGGTGATGATTTAAAAAAAATATATATATATACATACCAAGGTTCGTGGCACAGAATAAGTACTGAAAAACAGTAATACATTCAGTGATGTGTCTAAGAAATGCTACTAACTGTCCCAGGTAGCATTTCTGGTTTATTGGCGACTGACAGCATTTCCTGGCCACCCTCACACAACATTGACTCTAGTCAATTCGGTACATTTCCGGTAGATCGAGCTCCCGGAACTGCATTCAGATCAGAGATAACATGCATTCTTTAAGGGGCTGACTACTTTAGATGGTCTTTCTATAGTTTAGTCAAATATATAGCCTCCTTTGATCCCCTTGGAAAGAAGACAGATTACAGATCTCTCCCCATTTTAACTTTAGAGAATCTCTCCTTGGACAGGGAAATGGGGACAGACTGCTGTTCCAGAAGCTGGCTTTAGAAAGAACAACCTGTTAAGTACAAAGGTCCCCAGAGCACACGGATTGGCTCACCTATTGGGAACACGGCTAAGAGAGGTTACACGTTTTAGCAGTTGCTGGACGTCTACAGACAGGCAAAGCTGCAGTGCGTTCATGCCTCTTTAATTAGTCAGCAATTCCCTGGAGGTTTTGCTCAGTTTATTTGATTTGGTTTGTTTTTTCGCTGTTGTAAATAATTTTTATTTATTTCAGTTGTCAATTCTAAGGTTACAAACTACCTCCTGATTTAGTGGCTTAAAATAATACTTTTGTTTTGTTTTCATTTGTCTTGCATTTCTGTGGATAGACTTGGTTCAGTTGGATGGTTCTTCCTTGAAGTTGCTCTTGAGGCTGCAGCCAGATACTGGCTGAGACTGGAGCCATCTGAAGGTTCAAAAGAGCTGAACATACTGGCTGAATCGCCCATGTGGCTGGCAGCTGATACTGGTAAAGAGCTCAGCTAGGACTGTCTATTAATGTGTCAGCATGTGTCGGACACCTGAGCTCTCAGTCTCTCAGTGAAGCCTTGGGGCATTCCTCTTCAAGGTCTTCGAACAAGTTCTTCCTGCTGCCAGGAACTCTCCTTACCACTAACCAGCTTCTCTTTCAGCTCTCAGGGCATTGCTGCTTCCCACGGAAACCGCAGCGCCGCGTTTGTCTGGCCTAGCACTCACGCAGGCGCAGTGTTACATTGTGTGCTTGTTCCCATTGATGTTTGGGTCTCCCATTAAATGGTGGGCAGCTCCCAAGGAAGAAGATTTAATTCCAGATTGTATTCACTATTTCCTTAAATCCCAATGTAGAAAGGTGTCTAACATGTAGTCCTATAGGTGTTCAATAAGCATTTGTTGAATGACTGATTGAATAACTACTAGTATTAATTGAGTCTTTACTGTGTGGTAGGCACGCCTTATTGCCCTCAGGATTAAATACAGTTTCTTAACATAAGAGCACTCCCTTCCTGATCCAGCCCCTCCCCAGCACTCCAGCGGCACTTCTCAACGCTTCTCAATGTGTTCTCTTAGTTTTCAGCCTCTCTTCTCCAGGCATACTCAACCCCTGGCAGTTCCCAAACATGTTATATGTTCTCCTCATTGCCTTTGCATTTATTTCTTACTATAAAACATATTCAATACTCTGGCCAAATTTTGCAAAATTATAGAATCTAGCCTTGAATTTTCCTTTATGAGGCAGGTTCCTCTGAATACTCAGGCAGGATTTCATGCCCTGCTGAGAGACCCTACAACATCCTATCTTCACGTAGTTAGTAGTCCTCTTTATTCTCAATTGAAATTAAGCATTTCCTACTTGGTCTCCGAATCAGAAATTTTGTTAGCATAAGGTTTCTTCTCATCCATCACTGTATCCCCCATGCATAGTGTGGTACTTGGGGCAGAGTCAGCTCTGAATAAATACTTATTGAGTAACTAAATGAGTGAGACCTCCAGGAGGGCTACAGCTTGCTTGGAGTCAGTCTGTAGGTCAATGCAAAGGGCTCTCTTGGGACTCCTGGAGCCCCCATGAGAGATATTGCCCCAGCAGGAGCCAGGGCTACGGATGCCTATTGACTTGAATAGCTCAAGTCCTTACAGGAAGTCCTGCCCCATTATTATGGACTCTCTAGATTGAAAGGGCTTCCTCTCCAGTAGGTCTCTCTGTTGAGGCTAACTTGCTTGAGCCACTGGGTAACCTGATAGAGTATAGGTTAGAAGCATGCTCAGAATGGGTCTTGTACCTTCCTTGACTCTTTTAGCTCCCTCTTTTTCCTTTTGTAAACATGTCATTCATTGCTTAGTTTCTGTGGGGTCTGGCTTTGAAGTAACTTTTCACTCCTTTAGCCAGGACACACACCCAAGGCTGATAAGCCTCAACATCCATGGCATTAGTTATCATCCAATATTACCACAATTATCGTGACTTTTTTCTGTTTACATGTGCTAATGGGTTTAACGTAGGAGTTCATATGTATTTTAAGAAACATACTGAGGATCTCAGAAGTTGCAAAGATCTGTAGTATCCTAAAAGGGATGATCCTTGAATGGCAGAATTCAGGTATCATGCCAAAGTTTTATATGCTTTTTATTTTTATTGATTTTTTAGAGAGAGAGGAAGGGAGAGAGAGACAGAAAATCAATTGGCTCCCTCCTGCATGCCCCCTTCTAAGGACTGAGCCTGCAAGCTGGGCATGTGCCTCACCAAGAATCGAACTGGGACCTCTCAGTCCACAGGACGACACTCAATCCACTGAGCCACACCGGCCAGGCTCAGCCACAGTTTTAAATAGTCTTTCAGACTGAAATGTGTCTGAAGTCATTTCAAGGACTGGCTCTCTCTGGAAGTCTCTTTCTGGCTGTGGCAGCCATGAAAAAGTTTTGCTTAGGGTCCCCCTTGAAAAAGGACTCTACTCAGAGGTGGGGTGATTAAGTGACAGCTTTCAGCTATTAGCCTTGTTAGGTCTGCCTGGGCTCCTAATATGGTCATGCTGTTCTCAGGATGGGTTCTGGCCAGTGATAGGAGGGCCTGGCCTTTCTGACCATTCTAGGATTTCTCTGATGGGCAGCTTTTGTTCTGGAGTTCCCTGTTGGGCTGGCAAAGTATCATTAGATTGGCCTCTCCCTGATACCTCTCCTTGCCCAATCCTGCTTCCTCCCTTTTTCTTTCACAGATATTACTTGTCAGGAAACTTTGCACTCTTATCTCCATATTAGCATTTCCTTTCTTGAGAACTCAACCAATGTCACTGGCTATGTAGAGTTAATTCCAGTGTATGCAGTAGGTATCTAGGTGACATAGTGGGCTAGAATGTTAGGGTAGAGAAATATTGCTGTTATCATCACTGCCCTCAGATTGGATACTGATAAGCAAAATTGAAGTGTAGGGTCTGTCTTGGGGAGAGGAACAGCATGGGCAGACTCAGGGTAGTCACCAGTATAGTTTGACTATACTCCAGGATGATTGTGTTTTACACAACTCCAGCACTGTGGTGAAGACACCTGAGTCTATAAGGCAGCTTGAGGTCAGCCTTGGACATTATGCTAAGCAGAGTGGGTTTTATTCTGTAAGGGGTTACTGCATTGGAAACAAGGTCATGCTTAATGTACTTTGTGGGATTATCTGGTTTGGGCTCACACTGGGATTTGTGCATTAAATCTATCTAAGCAGAAGCTAATTAACAGGTTGATATTTTGTATTTGTGTTTACATTGGAAATTTGATTTTTAAAAAGGGATTATGTGGGAGGAGGAAGCACATTTCAGGCTGCAGGGTCAGCTGAGTTAATGTCCTCTGATCCTCCCATAGCCTGTCAGCTTCCTCCTGTCCCTGATCCTGAGGTTCTTCAGGAACGACACAGAGGCAACATCCTCCCCAAATGCATGCTATGTTCTAGGTGGAGATAGTCCCCGAGTCCCTTCTACTTCCTGATACGAGGAATGTCGCTGAATGAGCATCCAGAAGAAGGCCTGAAAAAAGGCTTGCCAGATTTAACCAAAACAACCAAACAAACAAATAAAAACTATTACACACACACACACACACACGCACACGCACACGCATAACATGCTTATACTAAAAAATAATAATTGTTTAGCTGACACTCAAATTTAACCAGATTCTGGTATTTTATTTAACAAAACTGTCCTTCATGCTTTCACTTTGGTGGCCTAGATCTACTTTGAAAAGAAATTAGGCCCTTTCCTCACTTATGGGCCCCTTTCTGTCCCTAGTTGATTTCCAGAGTCAGAGCTGCTTCTCCATGCCACTCAGCCCCAAATCCCAAAGGGTTCCACCAAAAGGTCCCCAGAATCCTAGCCCCCACATCCCCCCATTACTGGGTCACCACTACACCTGAACTTGCCTTAGAGCAGAATTATATCCAAGTGATTCAGAGCAGTGGGGCTGAACTTGACAGACCTGTGCTTATACTGGGTAAGGCCACTTCTCCAAATGATCCTGGGCAAATGAGACAACCCCTTGGACTTAGAATATCTTCATCTGTACAACAGTGTGAGTACAACCCTTACTCCTAGTGTTCCTGAGAGGGTTACATGGAATAGTCCTACCCTCAGATAGCTGTGCCTATTGATGGTGCTCAAGTCATCTGAGCTGCTATTCCAGCTGTCCTTCTTACTTGTCTACCTCAAGACAGGGCCTCATACACGGCGTAAGCCTAATGCCGACTTGTGGAGTGCGTCAATGAGTGCAGGCCTCTGGGGGTTGCCTGGACCTCGCTGGGAAAAATAGGTGGGGCCCAGGATAGCTTGTGGGTCCAATAGGCCCAGGAAGACAGACTCAAAGGGCAGGATGGAGCTAGGGGCCAGGATCAGGAGGAAGTAGGACAGGAAGAGAGGTGATGCCACATCCCCTGAGACTGCCAAGTGGACAGGAGGGCCTGGGTGGAAGAACTAACATGGAAGAAAGCTCCGGAACAAGGAGTTGCAGTGGCCAGAGAGAAGCAGAAGTAGAGCCCACGAGTGTCTGCCACATTCTCTTAAGTCAGCCCAAGCAGTACAAATAAAGTAAGCCTGACTACTCACAAATGTTTAAAGGGCCATCCTTGGTCCCATAGCCTTCCTCAGGATAAACTGCCAAGGCCGACCATATAATTTGTTATATAAACAGGACACGTATGAGAGTAAATGGGCACTCTTAATAGTTGTGCTGAGATATCTGATTTAGACTGGAACTTTCTTGAGTTAGCCGTGTAGTATGGTCACCCTACCTCTGGCCAGGGCACCTCTCTTCACAAAGGGAAGAGGTTTGGTTGTCCTTTTCAGAGAGCTATCAAGACCTGAATGTTAATTCTTCAGACCCTTCCTTACATAGTGTGGTATAAGTGTTTCCCACAACAGTATCACCACTGCCCAGACACGTGGGTGAGGGAGGCTACAGGCTGGCTGGAGAACACAGGACTTAATTAATGTTTGCTATTACCCTCCTCAATCACTTAACAAGTATTTTTGGATTACCTATGTACTTCGCCTATGCAAGAAATTATTAAAATAAATTATGCATCAAACAGCAGAAAGTAGTATGTACCAAACTTTTAAATCTCGAATTAGTTTATCTCTAAGCCAGAAGACAGAATTAATATAATTTGTCTCTGTATCCTCAATGCCTTACACAGAACCAGAAACACATCATAGACCCATTAACTACTTCTTTACTAGATGAATAAACAAAGAAATATAAAATTGTCATGTGAATAATAATAAAATAATAAAGTCCTCTGGGATAGTTTATTTATTCAACCAGTATATTTGGAGTGCCTCCCTGTGCTACACTATGTTTTAGCCATTGATGATACTTCTCTCATGATTTTCATTAGAATTGGATTTGTTTGGGATCTTGAGAATAATTCAATTTCCAGTGGGGTAAAACCAGGTAAATGTTAGAATTGGGAAGAAATAAGCCTTGCTGCACTAAAGCAGACTTTGAAGTACTCCTGACTTGGGCTTTATGAATGATATAAGAAGAAAGAGAACATCCTTGGCGGGTGTATCCAAGATGAAGGGCAAAGGTAAGATAACCTACAGCATTTGTAGGGCACTAGGGTGATATCTGAGGGTGTGTGTTAGTAAGTTGGGAATTTGGATAAAAAAAAAGTTGGTTGAAAGGAGAGTCTGGACTCAATTTGTATTGGTTTGTCAGGACTTTTATAACAAAAAACCCATAGACTAGGTGGTTTAAAAAATAGAAATTTATTTTCTCACAGTTTTTAAGGCCATAAGTCCAAGATCAAGGTATCAGCATGTTCGATTCCTTCTGAGGTCTCTTTCCTAGGTTTGCAGATGGCTGCCTTCTTGCTGTGCCCTTACATGGTCTTTCCAAAGTACACCTGCACACCTAGTGTTTTCCTGTGTGTCCAAATTTCATCTTCTTATAGGTGCACCAGCAGATTGTTTAGGGCCCGCCCTAACTATGTCTTTATAATTTAATTACTTCTTTAAAGCCCCTAGCTCCGAATACAGTCACATTCTGGGGTACTAGGTGTTAGGGCTTCATCATGGTTGGTGAGAGAAATCCATCAGGGATTCTTGAGCAGGGAAGTGATATCATAAAAGTGGAATAAGGTGTTTGTATCTATTTGTGGTACATATGGGAAGAGGGGATGTTGTATTAAATGATAACCTCCGAGTTTTTACAAACTTGACTTCTAAATGTCAACATGGGCCATCACTACTAGCTGCACAACTATTAAAAAGGAAAATCTGCCCTCTTTGACATATTGCTAAGACTTGCAAGCTCTGACCACATAATTTAGTCATAGTTAAAAATGCTTTTGAAAATCAATGATTTTGTCCTTTAGCTGACCATAGATGATAATGAGTATCCTTCCCAAAGTCTCAGCTAATATAAGTGTTTATTTCAAATTTCAGCAAGGGAACATCATGAATAGGCAGGAACAAAAGGAAAATACAGATTTGGAAATATGAATGTCTGAAATTGGTATCTTGATGGGGGCATGGTATGTATGTACTACTTCATCTGGTTATTTATCTTTGTCTGATGATGACTGCCCAGCTGTCACTTTCAACAGTAGAATTAATTGGGAAATTCTTCAAATGACTGAGTTTTACTGGATTTATTCCTTTATTTTTTCACACGGAGATTTAACTTTTCATTCTAATTTAATGAAAACTCATGTTGCCAAGTGGTACAAGTAAAATGGTCATACATTCTGTTCATTAAAATAAGTGTATTTGTTAAAAGCTTATTTTAAGTACTATGACAGATGCTGAAGATATAGAGATGATTAAGACATGTCACTCCTTTCAAGAAATTTCTAGTATACTTCATCACTCAAATTCTGGAATTATTATGTCCCCAGTACCCAGCTTCCCAAAGATTTTTGATGATGACCTCAAAGTGTTTCAATTTACAAATTTTTTCTTCTTTGTATTTTAAAATCTATTTTGTAAATCAAAAGATACAATGACACTCTTTCTATTTAAAGGCCAATTATTAATCTTTTAACATTTCAGAACTAAATCTGATGATTACCCATGTACTCAGCATCACCACCATGTGTTTATTTCATCTAGGCTACCACTACATAATTATTTTTGACAATTTAACTTTTTATTGTTTATATGGTTTTAAGTGACTGAGTTGAATATGAATTCCCCACCCCTCACAGTCTTAGATGCTGTTCTTTGCAGACACTTCAAGTGTTTCAATTTATGAAATTTGTTTCCCATTTCAATGCCACTGTTTTTTAGAATGTTTGATGTATCCACTGCTGAGGCCAATGTGTGTGTGAGTGCAGAGAGGCAAATAGGGTTGGGTTAAACCAGAGTTTGGAAGGCTGACAGAATGCAGCTTAGTGCAGAAGAAGGGTATGTGTTTTTCTGGATGGTCTAAATTTGGAATCAAGTCAAAAGACAGGTCTGGAAGGAAAAAGAATCAGTGAGTTTATTGAATAACACTTAACCCATTTAAGTCAGCGGTGCTCACTTAATTTGTTGGATCTCAGTATTTTCTCTTCCTGACAGTCAATAGTGTCCCAAGCGAAGGCATAGAGGAGAACTTACATGTTCCTCATCAGGGAGTTGGGAGTGACTGTTTTCACATATCAAGGCATAAAGTCTTAAGATACAATTACCATTCACAGTAGGACTACAAAAGAAACTCGTTAATACATTGGCTAATTATTTTTCTCTGCTGTGATTATATAGTCCTTAACCAGGCTACAGTTATTACATGTATTACCAGTTCCCTTATGGTCTCCACAGCACTGCGGGCAGAATCAGAGAGGGAGCTGCACATTCCGTATGCTTCTGGTCAGAATTAATTGTTTCTCACTCCCATGCCAGCACTTATGATCTCACTGGCATCAAGATCTCAATATTAATCGATGTAGTCTAGCTGCTCTAGCATAAAGCCCCACGTCTCAGTGTTTTAACGAGTAAGAGTTTATTTCTCTCTTACACAGCAGTTCAATACAAGTGGTTTCTTATACAGTGATTCCTGGATGCGGGTGCTGTCATCTTATGTTTCATCCTCCAGCAGGGACTTGGGGTTCTCTGCTGGATCCTCGGGGCCCATAATATGGGTGCAGTAAGAAAGTGTGAAAGTTGTGGTAAGTTCACATGGGTTCCTGATAAGAGTGTGTATTAGTTTTCTCTTGTTGCTGTAACAAATAATCACAAACTTAGTAACTTAAAACAAGACAAATTTATTTTCTTACAGTCCTAGAGGTCAGAAGTCCTGAAAAGTGGAGGTGTCAGAAGAGAAAAACTTCAAGCCATGCTGTCTAACTTACTTTAAATTTATGAATCCTAACCTTACATGGATTCTTAGTGCTGTGCTCAGTAATTCCACTACATTTCCCTAGTTTGGTATTTGTCCTTTTAGTATGCATCAGAGTCACTTGGTGGGCTTATTGAAACACATGTTGGTAAGTTTTCGATTCAGAGAGTCTGAGTGCAATTGTAGAATTTGCATGTTTAACAAATTTCTATATGATGCTGATAATGCTGGTCTAATGACCACACTTCGAGCCACTACCATAATCTAGTCATTCTTGCATTTTTAACGTTTTTTTTACATCTCTAGCATCAAATTTCTAAACACCCTTTTCTTTTTCAAAATCATTTTTTATTTTTCAATTCCAGTTGACATACAATATTATAATTAGTCTCAGGTGTACACCCCGGTGATTAGACATTTTAAAACTTATTAAGTGATCATCTCCCAAAATCTCATACCCATCTGACATCATACATAGTTATTAGAATATTATTGACTATACTCCCTATGCTGTACTTTACACCCCTGTGACTACACTATAACTACTAGTTTGTACTTCTAAATCCCTTCACCTTTTTCACCCATCCGTCCAACCTCCCTCCCTCTGGCTTCCATCAAACTATTCTCTGTATTTACAAGTCTGTTTCTGTTCTGCTTATTCATTTATTTTGATTTTTAGATTCAGTTATTGCTAGGTATATATTTATTGCCATTTTAAAAAAAATCCTCACCCAAGGATATTTTTCCATTTATTTTTCGATTGGGGGGGGGGGGGAGGAGAAAGAGAGAGAGAGAGAGAGAGAGAGACATCAACGTGAGAGAGACACATCAATTGGTTGGCTCCCACACAACCCCAACCGGGGCCAGAGACTGAACCACAACTGAGGTACGTGCCCTTGACCAGAATCAAACCCATGACTCTTTGGTCTGTGGGCCGATGCTCTAACCGCTGAGCAAAACCAGCCAGGGCTATTTATTGCCATTTTATTTTTCATCTTTTTTTTTTTTCTTTCTTCTTCTTCTTCCTAAAGAAGACCCTTTAATATTTCGTGTAATACTGGTTTGATGGTAATGAATTCCTTTAGCTTTTTCTTGTCTGGGAAAATCTTTATATGTCCATTGATTCTAAATAACAACTTTGCAGGTTAGAGTAATCTTGGTTGTAGGTCCTTGCTTTTCATCACTTTGAATATCATCACTTGCCACTCCCTTCTGCCCTGCAAAGTTTCTTTTGAGAAATCAACTGACAGTCTTATGGGAGCTCCTTGTAGGTAACTAACTGCTTTTCTCTTGCTGCTTTGAAGATGCTCTCTTTGTCTTTAACCTTTGCCATTTTAACTATGATGTGTCTTGGTGTGGGCCTCTTTGGATTTATCTTGTTTGGAATTCTCTGCATTTCCTAGACTTGTATGTCTTTACTTTCACCAGGTAAGGGAATTTTTCTGTCATCAATTTTTTTCAAATAGGTTTTCAATTTCTCGTTCTCTCTTTTTGGGCCTGGGGCACTTAGTGAGAGATATGGATACACTGAGGCCAGTTGCTGCTTGTCTGAGATATTTTAAGAAAGCCTGAAGCAGAGCCAAGACAGGCCATTCATGTGGCAAAGCCACTGGGAACAGCTTGAATGAGACTGCAAGTTGGATGGGGCAGGGTCTCAGAGAACAACTACGGTGGGGTGAACAGTGTGAGCCAGGTTGATGGAGACTCAGATACGGTGCTTACCTGTGGGCTCTGTGGTGGGGAGGGCTCAGCAAAGGAATGGCTTCTGCCAGCACTATTTTCTGGGAGAAATCTGCCCTCCTGGCTCCTGCCCTGATGGCAGAGAAGTTTGTTTCTCCCTGTATGTCCCTAGTTCCTTTCAAGTTGCTGCCCAGTGCTGGAGCTCAGAGGAGTGAGTCCGAGCCAGTCCATGCACAGGCCTTTTAAGAGGAACTGCCTGGGATTCCAGAAGCCTCCATGTCACTCAGCCACAATCCCCAGATATGGGGACTTGTCTTCCTGGCACTGAAACCCTGGGATGAAGAAGTCTGGTATTAGGCTGGGACCCCTTGCTCCTCAGGGGTGACTTCCACAGTGAAGGTGTCCCTCCTGATTAAAAACCACCAGACATGAGTATGGGACCAGCCCGTTCTGTGCCTCCACACCTCCTACCAGTCTTGATGTAGCTTCTTGTTTAATTCCCTAGTTGTAAAACTTCCATTCAGCCAGATTTCAGGCAGTTCTTGAATGATGGCTCTCTGTAGTTTAGTTGTAATTTTGACGTGGTTGTGGGAGGAGGCGAGTACCACTTTAACCTATGCCACCGTCTTGACCCCGATAAAGTCCACCTTTTTCTATCATTCCTATTTTAAGTTGATGGTGACCTTGAGTCCTGTTCAGAGCTTCTCAAACTGTGTGTGGGGAAGGACACTTTTTCTTTCTTAAAATGTCTAGTCTATTGCTCTTTTATTAATTTTTAAATTTAAAAATCGTCCAATCTTTTACTTTTATAAAATACAATAAGTATGTAGTATAGTGCACAAAAACAAGGGAAAAGAAGAAAACAAAGAGATGAAAAATGAGCGTACACTTTTTAGTATTTGGGTTACTAACATAAAAGCTCTCTGTCAATTTGCCATAATACTTCGTAAACATGTACTCTGAATTATGCCCTCATTTCATTGGGAGCCGGAACCCAATGGGTTGTGGATGGTGCCTGCCTGTAGGCCATACTGTAGTGGTACTGCTCCATATCCCTGAAAACAGAGCAGTCAGGAGAGACCTCCCATGCCCCATCACCACACATCTCCCAATCTACTTTCCCAAATGCCTCCCATTACTGTACATAAACGATCATTGCTCTTATAAAGGGTCAAACTCTTTTGTCCACTCGATAAAATTGTTCTCTCTTTCTCTCAGATTTTTCTACCATATCAAAACAACGACAATAACAATAACAACAAAACAGGGGCACTTTTTCCCCACTAAAAAAATAAAAATAAAGCTTTCCAGGACCTCATATTTCTCTCCAGCTGTTTCCCTTACATCCAAAGTTCAGAAGAGCTCAGAATTACATTTAAAACACTATGCTGTCATGGGATTAGATTCTTCAACCTATCTGAAATGCTAGTTCAGAATTAAACTTGACCTACGTTGCTTGTGCTCACCTGTGGGGGGCAGATGGGTGCTGAGGAGGGAGCTGATCTGTCCTCATGACTGTGGTTTCACGAACTTGCCCACCCAGTTTCCTTACCCTCCCACCAGCAGTGAAGCAAGGCTGACGTGCTTGGGTCAGTCACTGTGGCTGCCTTCACCACATTGTTAATGGAAACACACTGAGCTGGACCTAGCACCAGACTGGATGCCATTTAACCACTCACATCCCCAGAGACCCAATTAATTGCTATTTTCCACAAGGCTTTCTTTGCAATTTCTGCCGTAATTTGAGACAGTTTCAATTAATGTTTTGAGTGTGATTTCATTAGACAATGTCATGCACTTAATAAAAATCAAGATCTATTGTAGTTATAGTTTTTCCACTTTCTGCTTTATAATTCCCACACTCAAAGTAATTATTTTTCCTGGCATGATTGGTCCTTGCCTAGTCTTGATCCTCATTGCCTCCAAACTGTTGTCTTCATGCAGATAGTGCCTCTTTTGAGCATCATTTGGCTAAGGTGGGGTTGCCTTTGGCTTGTAAAGATTACAGAAATGTCATCTCCTGTCTTGACTTTTTTCTTTCCCTCTTATTCATTTTTTTTCTATTTTCCCAGGACACTGGATTTTCTTTTATGGGCACTAATGTAATTTATTCTTCATTGCTTCACATTGTCTATTTGATAAAGGAGCCATTCCTCTGTTTTGCCACCTTCCCTCCCTGACCAAGAAGTATTTTCTTTTGCCTTCTCAAGATCTACTTCCCTATCTGAATCTATAGGATATGTGACTTCCTCATACCATTCTGACAAACTTTGATTTTTGTAAATGTTGGAGTGGGGGGAGGTTGCGAAAAGTAATTTAGAGGCTGGAAGTCACTGTAATCATCTTAGTCTTGTCTTTTCTGAAGATTTGTCAACAGACACACAGAAGGGGCCTGGTGCACTGCTCTCTTTGGCCAAGAGATAGGAGAGCAAAGGATTCCAGTCATGTTGGTCAAGGAGTAATTTGGACCTTTTGAGTACATGCCTGGAACCTGGGGCCACAGGGATAACTGAGATAACAAAGGTAAGAGTGTTCATTAGCTTTCCTGGGATGGGCAGGAGACCAACCTGTCCTGATTTGCCTGAGGAGACTTGCCTAGTTTAACTCCAAAAATCTAGTATCTTGGGAGACCCCCGAGTCCCAAGTAAACCTGGAGGGTGTTTACCCTTTATGGCACAAAAGCCTCTTCTTGCATATGGATGCCCAATGACCTCTCCTGGCAGTGCGCTTTCAGAGATATGCGTCTTCTTCGTCTAACTCAACAGTACAACTGTCCCAATCTGTGTATGTGTATTTGTAGAGGGTGGATGGGTGTGGGACAATGGAAGAGGTCAGAGGTGAGGAGCAAGGAGGAATAAAATGTCTTCACTATATGAATAGCACAGGGATATGGGAGCTTCTCTGTTCCTACCATCTTACAATAGGATCCTCTGGTCCCTGCAGAATTTCCATCAGGTATTTAATATGCAGCATCTCTATTGCATACCTCACTTATCATCTGTTAGCAATGCTTTTAAATAAAATTTTAAGATGCCTTTGTGTGGGCCAAACAAGAATGGAATGCTCCTCTGATTCTTCTAACTCAGAGAATTACTAGATAGAAAACATCTACATCTTTCTCTACCATTGAGTAGCTCTTCTCCAAAGAAGGGGTAGTAGCTACTATGGTTGTCTAGAAGCTAACATTTATTGGGCCACATTTTAAATCAGAGTTACCTTTCAAAGTTAATTGTATACAAGTTAATTTCTCTCTCTCACTGTCTTCTTCATGAATCTTTAAGAGGACCAAAGGCTATCTTCAATGTCTATATGACAGTAAGGTTTCTCTGCTTGCAAATAAATAAGCAAATTAAAAAGGAATTTACTCTTCAAAGTAACATTCCCCTCAGGTAGATCCTAAACTCTATAGCCTTAGGTTCAAATTATATTTTCTAATCCAACTTTTAGCAGAGAGTACACATATTGATTGAGATTATTGGATGTTGTTGGAGGCCACTAATAGGGTTGATCTTGTTAAGTAACAGCAGCAGGGACAGGTACCCCAGCCAGGAGAAAAAGGCAGATACTTGAAAGAGGTTTTTGTTATATTTTATTATTCATTCAACCTGGAGGCAATTTGGTAACTTGGTTTACCATTAATTTATTTACCACACGGCAAGCATTAATCTATTTACCATCTCCATAGTTTTGCCTTTTCTAGAGTATCATATGATTGGAATCATATAGTATATAACCTTGTCAAATCGGCTTTTTACTCTTAGAAATATGGGCTTACAATTCATCTATATTTTTCATAGCTTCAGAGGTCTTTTATTCCTGTCACTGAATAGTACTCTATGGATGTACTGTGGTTTATTCTTCCATTCACACATTGAAGGACATCTTGTTTGCTTCCAGTTTTTAGTTACTAGGAATGAAGCCACTATAAATATTTGTGTGTAGGTTTTTGTGTGGACATAGATTTTAAAATCAGTTGGGCAAAATACCTAGGAGCATGATTACTTGGTAGTATGGTAAGACTGTGTTTATTTTATAAGAAACCTCAACATTGTCTTCCAAAATAGTTTTTTCATTTTGCATTCCCACATCAGTAAGTGAGATTTCCTATTGTTTTACATCTTTGCATATTTGGATTCTCATCATTCAAGTAAATATGTAGAAGAATTTGTATTAAAGAAAAACAGATGTATAATTTTTAACTGCCCAGTGAACCTTTGCTCTAAGTATTTTTCACAATGAAGACTTAGAAGATTTTATATCTATATGTACAGCCATGGATACACCTCAGACTTGAGGAAGTCACTTCTGGGATTGGGCCAGGACCTCTACAAAAACTGGAAAAATCCTGCTTCTTTACCCTCAATTGATCCAGACTAGAAGTTAGAAACTCAGATGCCTATAGAACCAGGGTAGTATGTTCTTCAGTGAAGTAGGTCCCATAGAAGACAATAGTGGTGGGTACTGTGGCAAACTGGGAGATGTATGTCTTGTCCAGATTTAGAATAACTCCTCTCTTTCAAATGCTTGTTGCCACAGGAAATCAGACATAGTGTGACCTAATTCTTTTTTTAAAAAATTATCTGTATTGTTAAGTATTACAGATGCTCCCTATTTCCCCCATTGACCCCCTCCACCCTGCTCCCTACCCCCTAGGCCTTCAACACACTATTGCCTGTGTCCATGGCCAAACCTAATTCTTTCAGAGACATGGAAATCTGAATTTTATATGAAATCTACTGATTTTTAAATGTGAACATCTAATTAAAATCCTCTCAAAATACTCTCCAGGACAAGGAAATACAGAGGCTCAAGACTCTAGGCTGTCACCACTGATTGAAACCTTTATAAAGAAAGAATAGCTTACTCTGGAAAGCCTTTTAAAGAGTTTTTAATCTGGAAAGTTTCATGGTTTGAATTATACCTTAAAAAAAGAACACTCCTGAAAGTGTGTTGGAGAGATGCAGAGGACAGCAGTTAGAAAGGCATTTCAGTGTTACAGGAAAGAGATTATGCCACTTGACTAGGCAGTACAGGTGGATGGAATTGGACAATTTGTGGAAAATTTGAAAAATAAATTTAACTGCATTCGATGATGGGTTGGATAAGGGTAAGCTGGAGTATAGGAGGAATATGGATCAAAACTTATTCTACATGTTTCTACAATGAACTAAGAGGGTTGATATGGTATTTCCTGATATAGAGAAAACTGGAACAGAAGAAAGAGAAAATTTTATTTAGGTGTATGAGAACAAAGTATGTGATATTGTTATCTTCATTTTATATGCAAAGAGACTGAAATCTTGAGAGCTTAGGTAATTTGCTCAAAAATTACACAGAGAATATATTGCAGAGTTGGAAATCAGGCCGAGGACTTCTGATTCTTAATTTAGAATGACTACCACTACTTCATGATCCCTAATATGTTTCCATTGTTTTTTTTACCTGAAGTGATTGTCAGAAGGAGGAGTCAAATGATTTCCTTTAGGTACAGGACTTGGTAGAAAGGTATCCTTTTGACTTCTGGTGACCTCTAACCTGGAAAAGGAATAATAATAATAAAAAAAAACCACAAGTATTTGACCAAGCCAAGAGTACAGAAGAAAATAATATAGATTGACTGAAAAATTACAAGTCTGTAAGCATTCTATTATACTTTGGAGAAGGAAAGAAAGTGAAGATGATAAAATAATTGCGTAAGATATTTAACTACTAGTTCAAGACAACTGTAAATTATGTTTTGATTTATCTGTTCTAATGAATGTCTAAGAAGTTTGAGAGGTTAACACTGAGCTTCTTCTATGCTGTCTGGCTTCTACATTTCTAAATTATAATTTAAATATTGCCCCCATGAGGAATATGGGAGCTAAAAGAAATAAAGATGTACTATTTAAGAGAGAGATTTACAAAGCAGCTAAGTGAAGGAGGAGGAAGTGAAGAGGGACGGAGTCTAATCAGAGAAATGGCTTCTTTTCTGGTGTCTCTTCTGGGAATTTGTAGCCAGCTTGATTCTCTAAAGTGAGTGCCTCAGACCTTGGAGAGTGTCCCTGCCCCCTGAGATGAGCAGAGATGATCAGATAAACATGTGAGCATGAGGATTGATTTGAGTCTTAATTGGAATTACCCAGTCAATAAAGAAGTAGTAGAATGCTTCAGTGAGTAGAAGTGGAAGAAGATAATACTCTTTGTTCAGAAAAACACCTTGATTTGTCATTTGAAGGTGGAGGATGAGACCCTAAAACCATGGCTTGGTTGGTATCCAGAAATTAGGATAGGACAGATGCAGCATTTACTTATAAATAGAAATACATGCCTGCAGCCCAGCAGAAAAGAGGGGGAAAGGGCACTGATGCCTAATATAATAGAAATAGTTGACATATATTTAAAGAAGAGGGATGTCTAATATTTAATTTTAACTTATTATTATGACCATGTAAACCAACATTTCCTATACCAGTTCCCAGTAAAATCTGCTGCAGAACTATGCTAGTTTCCCAGGCCTTCTGTAACAAGATACACAAAATACAACAAAATGGGGGGCTTTTACAGAGAAATTTATTGTCTCACAATTCTGGTGCCAGAAGTCTGAAATCAAGTGCTGGCAGTGTTGGTTGCTTCAGAGGGGCTGTGAAATAAAATCTCTTTGATGTCTTCTTCCTGGTTTCCGGTAACCTCTGCAAACCATTCCTTGATTTGTAGATTGTGATCTTCCTGTGTTTTCACATCATCTTTCCTCTATAAATCTCTGTCTCTATTAAATTAGGGCCCACTCGATTGACATCATCTTAACTTGATCATCTGCAAAGACTGTATTTTCAAATAAGGTCATATTTACAGGTACTAGAGATTAGGATTCCAACATTTTGTGAGAGAAGGGACACAATTTAACCTATATCAACAAAAATTTTTTCAAATTCTTTTTTTTATCTATCTATCATCTATCTATCTATCTATCTATCCATCCATCCATCCATCCATCCATCCATCCATCCATCTATACATTTGGAGAGGGATTACAAGATTGGAATAACAAGGAAAACAGATGCATTCTACACCAGAGTCAACATATTGAAGAAAGATAGCACTGGGGGGATGATGCCATGATTAAAAAAAGAAAAGGGAAAGAATAAAAACAAACTCAACTAATATTATAGAAACCATAGCTCAGATCAACAGATGAATCATATGCCAACTGCCCTCTCATTTACCCCCACATTTATTACTGGAAATAATATTTGGGTTTGAACCTATTTCATGAGACAGGGCACATCAAATAACAGGTTATAGTTTTTGTCAGAGTGAGCTTTCACTTTTATACAATGCCCAACTGTTTTACACAAAATTCTTACCCTAGGTAGAGTCAGAACATGTTCTTACAATGACTGCCAAAGAATTTAATGGTGTAGGGAAAGATAAACTAAGCATTTGGGCTGTACTTGTTTTTGGTATACCACTCCATGTTCAAATCTTGTCTCTGCCAGGCCAGTTAAGTGACCTAGTCAAGTGTCTGTGTCTTACTTTCCTCATTTGTAGAATACTCACGAGATTTTTGTAAAGAAGAACAAGAATATATATGAAACTCATGGAAGATAAATAAGTATTGCTTATTGTTACCATTCCACTGTGCCTAGCAGAATGCCCTGCACATAATAAGAGCTCAGTATGACTTTACAATAATGGCATATTGTAGTCTTGTGTAAGATACATTTATTCTTTTGTTTGTTTGTTTTTATCCTCACCCGAGGACATTTTCTTTTTCCAGATAGAACAGGAGGGAGAGAGGGAGGAAGAGAGAGAGAGAAACGTCGATGTGAGAGAGACACATCAATTGGCTGCCACCCACATGATTCCAACCAGGGCCGGGGACAAACTACAACTGATGTACATACCCTTAGCGGGAACTGAACACGAGTCTCTCTGGTCTGTGGGCCGAAGCTCTAACTGCTAAGCCAAATCGGCCAGGGAAATATACATTTATTCTTGAGCATGTACTTGCTTTAATTTGTTTATGAAGTCTAGTCCAAGCATCACTTTCATCAGGGTCATGCTATCTTCTCCTTATTCTCTTAGGGCTCTACAGCATAGTGGTTGAGAGTGCAGGCTCTGGTGTTAGCTGGCCTGAGTTTGATTCCTGGGTCTGCCACTTACAACCTGTTTGACTTGGTCAGGTACCTTAGCCTCTCTTGGTCTCATTTTTTTGTATCTAGAAAATGAATCCTCTAAAAGGACCAGAAGAATATATATGTGAAGCATGTAGAAGAGTAGTAAATACTCAATAGATGCTAGTATTATTGCTATAGATTTTTTTCATATACTAATTATCCAAGAGACACAATTCCTCTAACTTTAAAGCAGAGGAGTGCTAGAAAGGGAATAAACATTTTTTTCCTCTGACACTGTGCTTAAAAAAGCTACCAGACTGATCTGAAACTGCCTTTCGTTCACAGAACTATAGAGTGTCTGATTGGGAGATATGCTCAGGGTCTTGGCTCATAGTAAAACCACCACACACCTGTGTTGTTCATGTACTAAGAGTTTCCCAAAGGCCCTGGCCAAACCTATGTGTCTGATCATTCCCCAGCATGCATTCTAGGGCTATATTCTTAGAATAATCATTCATTTTTACAATCATTCATTCATCAAAAGTCATTGAGTGCCTTGGCTGGTTTGGCTCAGCGGTTAGAGCATCAGCCCATGGACCAAAGAGCTGCAGGTTTCATTCCGGTCAAGGGCACGTACCTCAGTTGCGATTCATCCCCGGCTCTGGTCAGGGTCATGTGGAAGGCCACCAGTCAATGTGTCGCTCTCACATCAATGTTTCTCTTCCACCCACTCTATCTGAGATAAATCCTTGGGTGAGGATTTAAAAAAAAAATTATTGAGCATTGACCATACCAGGCAGCTAGTAGGTAATGGGCAAGCCTGAGACGCCATGTTTAGAGAAGGGTAAGAGCCAAGTGGGAGGGGACAGAGCCTCACTGATGTCCTTTTTCATACAATGACAGTGAGTAGAGTGGAGGTGATTATAGGAAATGCAGCATCCTGAACAAACCACATGCAGATTCATAAGAGAATTCTGGGGGCTGAGTTTTCTGCATGCTTGGGGGTCAGGGGTAGGTAATTGATAATGTTTCCTGAGGCTTACCTCAGACACAGACCCCTTTGTCTTCGGTTTTATTAGATAGAATATATGCCAAGAAGGGAAGCAGGTTTAAGTACAGCTCAGAATAGAAAGTGAGATCTATACTTGGCTGAAGGCCACTCTTAGTGATCTTCCTTTGGGTGCCGCTCTCCCTGGCTGGCTTCCTGCCTGCCGAGCAGCCTCAAGGTTACTGCTCGGTTTCAACACTTGTTCACCCTGAATGTGCAATGACAGAATTGAATGCACGCTCTTCTTCCATCCCACACTCCTGCACTTTGGTGTCCTCTAATTTCATATTTTGATGTCCTCCTCTTTTTAAAAAATGGTTTTGAAATATAGATTATCCAAGGAAAAAAAATCCACACCTGTACTTCCAAACCTATATGTAGATTTTGCTGACTTCATGATGAATGAAGCACTCTCACACTCTGTTTTATTTTTCCACACACAGCACTACGATGCAAGTAGGGAATTTGCATCTATTCCCATCAGCTCTGCTGTGTTCCAGCACTGCTCTGGGTAGAAACATTCTTGTCCTATTTCAGGTAGCATTATATTCAGAGCCAAAGGCCCAATAATGCTAGACTCATGATTTGAAAAATATGTCATGCTTTCTACCCCAGTTTTCTTACTACTACTCCAAGTGCTTATTAGAATTTTGCTAAAAGGAAGAGAGATTAATTGATTTAATAGATCCAATAAGAACATAACACCCTGAAGAGAGCTAGCTGATCTTAGAAAATATTCCTGCTACCTTCCAACTTAAGTACATCCCTTCCAAATTCCTTCTTTATTATTACAATACAAATAGTGAAGTCTCTGGTGCTCCTCTTTCCTAAGGGTGTCATCCTGTTGTGTTTCCCAGCTTATTCTCTCTAAGCTCCTTATTATCTTCTGATATTGATTTTTCTGTGTATAGGAGGGAGAGAGGAGATAACCAATATAGATAGCCTCTCTCCCTCCTCCAAATACAATAGCATCTATCTCATTTACGGGCCTATTATCATCTACATTGTAACTTACACAAATCTCTCCCAACTTAAACATCTCTCCACCTGCTTCTCCAGATACCACTATATCTCTTTCTTCAGTTAAATTTTGATTACGCATTAATATCCCTTTGTCTCTGTCCTCACCTCCAACTTTCTTGAAAGGCTTTTCTTCCTATCAAGGAAAGTGAGGGATGGGAGTTTGTGAGAGGAAGGCAGGGCATTTTCTCATCTCTGTATCATTGTGCTTCCTGTAGGGTCTTGCCAACCAGCCAGTACTTATTGAATCTAATAGAAAAAATTTATACAAATTAGCCCCATTCTTTTATAGCAATACATTTTATGAATCTACGCTCAGCTAAACAAATATGGCATAGCTGTTTGCTTCCTCTGGGGGAAACAGGGAAGGGGTATATACTTGTGTATAAAAAAACTTCAGTTAAATAATAAGACCTAAGTAACTAAAATCATTGCTTTAGGTTTCACTTTTAGGAGAGAGTAGAGAATGACAAAGGAAAAAAAATACGCCGAATGAAGGAAACCAGGGGTTTAGTAATTAAAAGTAGCCCAAACCTTCTGAAATACAACTATAACTCGATTTGTGTTTCGCTAATCCCCTATTTAATCCTGACCAGAGTAAGATCCCATTGTCTGGCAAGGTCGTGCCTTGGGAAAGAGTAATTCCAGTGAGTCCCCCTGGCTTTACAGAGGCAGCGCCGGGGTCACTTGCATTCCCGTGATGTTCTTCAGCAAGGGCTGAAACAAAGCGTAAGGTGCATAGGTGGACTTTAGCAGTCTAAAGTGGGGCTAAATTCTACCTTTGTCGGTTATTCAAAGTGTAATATTGAGTTAGCCAGCCTTTCTGAATTTGCTTTCCTCACCTATGAAATGGTACGTGCAATAGTGCTGTGAGAATTGATTGAGATGCTGTAGGTGGTGTGATATATAAAATCCTTGGCATAGGATAAGCACTTAATAAATGCCCGCTTCTATTATAATGTACTGTAGCAATATGGGTTTGCTGATTAAACTACTCTTATCTAGAATGCTTTATAGAAACAATTCCATGACTGTACTTTTAAATCTGGAATTTACTCTGTGTGTGTGTGTTGAGAAAAATCTCACTCTTCTGAAGCTGCCTTTTAGTAACAACATCTTATCTGAATACAACCAAGAATCATGAATCATGTACAAACAGCTTCTGAACAGACACACTAGATGAGGGAAAAACTCATGGACTAAACAAAGCTTGTGTTTCCTTCAGATTAGAGCCCCGCTGATGCTCATTTACTTGTGTGAGAGGACAGAGGTGTCTTTGTATGTGTCTTTAAAAATATTATCTATTTATTGTATGTATGCTATTTGACACATTTAAATTTTCTTCAATTTAATGGAGGTATAATTGTCAAATAAAAAGTGTATATGTTTGCCCTGGCTGGTTTGGCTCAGCGGTTAGAGCGTCGGCCCATGGACCAGAGAAGTCCAGGTTCGGTTCCCGCTGAGGGCATGTGCCTTGGTTGCAGTTTGTCCCTGGCCCTGGTTGGGTCATGTGGGTGGCAACCAGTTAATGTGTCTCTCTCACGTCAAGGTTTCTCTCTCTCTTCCTTCCTCTCTCCCTTCCGCTCCATCTCAAGATAAAAATGCAAAAATATCCTCAGGTGAGGATAAAAAAAAAGTGTATATGTTTAAGGTGTACAATGTGGTTTTGATATAAGTATACATCATAAAATGATTCACGTCATCAAGCTAGTTAACATATCCAGCACCTCACATAGTTACCACAGTGTGTGTGTGTGTGTGTGTGTGTGTGTGTGGTGAGAACACGTGAGATCTCCTCTCTTAGCAAATTTGAAGGATATAATACATCATTTTTCACTGTAGTCATAATGCTGTACATTAGATCCCCAGAATTTACAGAACTCACTCGTCTTATAACTGGTAGTTGTTATACTTTGATCAGTATCTCTTCTTCCCCCTTACCCTCCAGCCTGTGGTAACAATGATTCTACTGTTTCTGTTGATTTGACTTACTGTATTTTTTAGATTTTGCATAAAAGTGTGATCGTGTTCCTCTTTATCTTTATATTCCCTACAGCACTACGTGCATTTTCTGGCATATAGTTTAACCTCCATTTATCAATTGAATTGATATAAATTTTAGCCTGGGATTTGGTTTTCTATAGCAAACGAAAACAAAAAATAGAAAGAAATATGCAATTTCTAGAAGTAGGTAAATTAATAGTAGTGAAAAATGACAACTTCTAATTTTAATTTTAAATATGTCTTCTGACACAAGTTAACATAGCAACAGAGCAGACACAAGTACTCTTAGTTCAGCAGGACATTTAGTTCAGGGGCAAATACTATCTCATACTTTAGGTCTTGAGCCCGTCAGCAGCTGGCAGCACCGTACTTCTCACTGTTCTTACAAAGGTCCTGAGTTGGTAGAAAAAAAACTAAGTGGGGATATTCTTTGCATAATCTCTCTCTCTCTCTCTCTGTGTGTGTGTATATATGCCAAATTTCTTCAGGACTCACAAATTTGGAGGTCAAATGAGGACATAGGAATAGAAACTGAAATATCACAGATATACCTATACAATATTGTCCCTCTGGCTTACGAAAATATTGCTCTCTCAAGTATTTATTCCCTCCCTCCCTCCCTCCCTCCCTCCCTCCCTCCCTCCCTCCCTCCCTCCCTCCCTCCATCTCTCCCTCTCTTCCTTCCTTTTTTCTTTCTTCCTTTATTTCTCTCAACAAACATTTCCTGGAAACATACCAGATACCAAGTACTATGTAGATGGTAGAATCATAGCAATGAACAGAACAGGTAATGTTTGGTCTTTCAGCGAGTCTTGTGAAAGAAATGTAAAAAATAGTAATCAAATATGTGGGGTAGTATTTAGATAAGGTGGTCATAAAGGCTTGGATTAGATGTTGTTTCAGCAAAAACATATATAAGGGAAAGAGCTAGTCCAATGGGTATCTTAGGGAAGACCATTCTACCCAGAGGGAGCAGTCAGTTCAAAGGCCCTGGGGCAGGAACATGCCTGGCCTATCTGAGGAACAGCAAGAAGACTGCACTGATTGGAACAGAGGGAATGGAATGGAGAGAATAATAGCAGAAAGAGGTCTGAAGGTTACCCAGGATGACAACTCAAATAGAGCTTTGCACACCTTGAAAGAACTTAAAAAAATAAACCAAGATTTTAAAAAAACAACACACCTTTGTGGGGTCTTGAGCAGAGAGAATCCACATGATCTCACTCAGCTAAAAGGATCACTCTTGCTGCTGTGTGCAGATTGGGTTATGCAAGGTAAGTGTGGACAGAGAGAGACAACTAAGAAAACTATTATAATAATCTAGGTGAAGGATGATGGTAGTTTGATTTAGATGCCAGAAGCAGGGGTGAGAATGGCCCCTTTTGAATATTATTTAAAAGATTTAAAGGTACAGTAATCAAATACTGAATTCTTTAAAGAATGGGTTAAAAAATAGGAAAGAAAAAATTATGATTCAAGGGTGATTTTAGTGCTTTTGGTCATAGAGATCTACAGAGTTGTAATTGCCATTTGCTGAAATAGGGGATATTGGAGGGGATCAGGTTGGAGAAGGTGGAATCCAATCTATGGGATCCTCAGATGTATTAAGTCTGAGGCATTTATTATACATCCAAGCAGAGATGCTGTATTAGTTTGCTAGGTTGCTGTAACAAAATACCCCAACCTGGGGGGCTTGCACTTGTGGAGGCTAGATGCCCAAGATCAAGGTGTCAGCAGGGGGGGTTCAATCAAATGTCTGCGGAAAGAATATGTTCCAGGCCTTCCTCCTTGGCTTGTAGATAGCCATCTTCTCCCTGTGTTTCTTTACGTCGTTTTCCCTGTGTGCATGTCTGTGTTCAAATTCCCTCTTCTCATAATGACATCAATTTTACTAGTTTAAAACCCTCCCTAATGATCTCATTTTAACTTGATTACCTCTGTAAGAATGCCATGTCCAAATAAGGTCACCTTCTGAGATAATGGTGTTAGGACTTCAACATATCCGTTTTGGGGTGAACACAGTTCAGTCTATAACAGATGTCAAGCCAAGGAAAGAGGTTGGAGATGCAATAACATTTGCTGTTATCTGTACATAAATAATATTTAAAGCCATGAGGCTGCGTGAAATAACTATCTGGCATGCATGGAGACAGAGAAGAATCTTCAGATGCTCTAACATTTACAAGTGGGTAATGCTGACTCAGACTCACTCTGGATCTGCAGACATACATTTTCATAAATTATAATTCCACCTAGATTAAGAGCCGTGATTTCTGAGCAAAAGGACCCTGCTTTCCCAGATGAATGGCACTTTGCGTGGTGGTTAAGATCAAAGCAGAAACTTCACTAAAGAGGGGGAAGGTTCTGATGCCAGTGGCTGTTGTTTTCTTCAAAAAGTTTACTTCTGTGTATTGTTTAGCATTGCCTAGAAGAGCTTGAAGCAAAATTTAAAATACATGAAAGAACTTTGCCTTGACTGAATAATAGCCTTGATAGAATAGAAAGTAGAAGACTTATTCAGACATGTAGCTCGCATGGTGTCCTATAAATGAGCTAAAAAACAGAACCTTTTTCTTTTCATCTTTTTTTCCTTAGTGACACAGGACAGACCATTTTTCTTTGTTTTGAGCTTTTAGAATGACTGCAAATCAAGGTTTGGTTATATTCCTGGAAAGGTAGTTTCTGCTCATCTGGTCAGATATTTGCCAAGTGCCCTCAGTGAATTATGATACTGAGTAGGATGAACACAAGTCTGACCTAAGGTGTAGTACGTGATGGTTTTGCCTTGTGGGATAATTCTCCAGGAAGACAACATATTATGGTAGGAAGAACATGGAACTTGTTCTTAGTCATGCATTCTCTCCCCAGCTCTGACTCCAATCTAGACTATGCCTTGTTTCTAGTCTTAGCCCAACAGAAGAGGTGTGGACTTGATGACCTCTGATATTTTTCCTAAATCTAATGTAATGTAGTCTTATGACTTAAAAATGAATTATCTACAATTTTTAAAAGCTGTCAATGTTTCCAGACAGTCACAACATGGCCTAATTTTGTGACTTGATGTTGGCGCTGGAATGACATTCTGGGTAGAGAGACTAAGAGTGTTCCTGTTAACAAAATAACAGGAAAGGTTTAAAAACAAATCCAAACCTTGCCTCCGGTGTAACTTTTTGCTTTTGCTCTCCTACACCCACCTTGTATCTGTGACTCACACCCCATTCAAATGTACTTAGAGTGATCTTCATGAATGTTAGACTTCAAAGTGTTCAACTTTCTTGAGAAATATTTTAAAATATCATCTTTTGTTCTTATCTTCAGAGTACTGTTTAGAGCTGTTTTTCTTTTGTTTGGGTCCAGTTGGGGGTCCCCTCCTCACTTTCTGTACTTAGATCAACACTTGAGGTATAATATGTGCATTAAATGCTGCTCTTGGAGTGTCCTTGTCCACCCTGTGACTTTAAGGCCCAGAATCCTTGTTGTAGCTAAGACTTCCCCTTTATAGGCTGCTCAAAATCTGATGTTCTCCTGGGCTCTGGTTATACACCCATGATATAGGCATATTTTTTGTCATCTGTTGTTCTGATTAGCAACAAATGAGACATAGGTATATGTCTGTTTAATGGCACAGAAAGCAACCTACCTGGTATCAAAGTCATGGTTTGTCTCTTACCCTAAATACTGAATTCCCTTCTCTTTACCTGGAGTCTTCATTTGCAGATTCTCTTCTCATGAGGCTGTAACTTTTCATTTACTTCTAAAGAGTAATTAAATTTAAAATTTAAAAGGCTAGAGCTGGAACTGACCTTAAAGATAATTAGACTCCTGAGAAAATGTCTAGTGGTAAAGCAGGTTGTTCAAGGCCACACTGAGACAGAGGCAGTGCCTGGACTCACAAAGTTTTGGGACTCTCGTTGGAGCCTTAGGCATGAGGATGGGAGGCAGTCTGGGGTGAATCCACACCTTCTACATTGCCTCCCAGTGACTCTAATATTTTTCCCCAAACAAGACTTTGTTTTTTTGATGAAATGAAAGGTTCCATTTAAATATCTATATTTTTAATATATACACTTTGAGGACTAGCTAATGCTTTAATGGCTCTGGAATATTATGACTTTAAAGAGAAAAGATTTTGTGTTGAAGTAGAGGTTTCTTTGTGCTCATTCATTATCTCAGAGGACCAGAAAGCTTTTGGAGATTTGAAAGCTAGGTTGTTTTCAAAAGGTAAATGAAATCTACTTAGAAGCAGGAGAAGTGTGGATCTCTAGGATGAGACATGCGACCTCATCCTCAAGGCCCTGTGCTTGTAGATCTTTCTCTCACTCCTACCTACCCAGATGTAGCCTTAGGATCTATTTTAAGGGTCCAAAACATAAATGAGACCAACTTATGCAGAGGCCCTTCTCCTTCTTTTAGAATTCAGCTCAGAAGTCCATACAAACCCTCCTCCTTTCTTTTCCACATGACTGGATCATGGGCCTCCACATCTTTCTGTAGTTCCCTATATTAAGTACTAGCCATGTGCTGTACATGTCTCTATATATGTATGTTCCCCTAATATTTTGTAGCTTTTGAAGTCAGAGGCTAAGTCTCTGTTCTGTGCCCATATAGCACTTAGCACAATGCTTGAGACATAGTACATGGTTAATAAATATTTTAATAAGTCAATAAATGAGCATATGTGTAGTTGTATAGGAAAAGTATTAGCTGAGGTCCTTTGAATAGCAGGTGTCAAGACAGGAGTAGATGTAGACGTGTCTTGTTATGGAAAACACCTGTAAGAGAAAATGGAGAGGGAGCTGGGAAAGGTTGGAGGCCTATCAGACTGTGTTAGAAATCTGAACTTGACTGAATGAGAAGGAAGATATGTGGGGCAGAGGTGGGTGTCAAAGAGTTGTACACTGATGAGCACTCTCAGGAAGGTGGGGTAAAGAAACTGAAGAGTACTCAAACCAACTTCAACCATCCAAGGGAGTCCTGGAGCTCCCCAGGATGGGCCTATATTAATATCCCCACCACTTGCAGCCTGTTGGAAACATGGCCTCAAAGAAAGCTTGGGCATAGACTTTAAAGCTGGGCTCATGGCCACTGGTAATCCCTTTAATTGGAGGTCTGTGAGGGACATCCTTTTGGTTGAGGCACATATGGAGGATTTTTACCTTGTTTCTCCTTAGAGGCGACAGGGTTTTTCTGGGGTGCTGGAGAGCTAGAAAAAGGCAAAGAAATTATTAAGAGATTCCGAGGCACTGATTGATTCTGCTTTTTCCTTGCTAGGTGAAAATATTGTTCTCACTGGTGCTATTCAGTTTAAATGTAAATATAAACAAATATGAATATGAATATGAATATGAATATAAATATAAATATAAATGTAGAAGGGCACTGATTGCCAGTGTAGGGGGTTCAGGAATGGTGATGATAGCATGCATATAAAAGGGCAGAAGCAAAGCAAGACTTTGGCTCCTTTCTAAGTGCCAGGCAGCCCTCACTGTCACTAGAGGCAGTCAACCCTGTTCTAAACACTGGGCCAGAAAAGCTGCACTCAGGGGTGGGTGGTTGTGTGCGGCGGGCTGTGCCTTCTCTGTACAGTCTTGTGACAACTTTGCTTGATTAGTTCTGAGTCCTCCTTCCATCTGGCAACCAACAAAAAGTTCTCTGTATCTATAAGTCTGTTTTTGTTCTGCTTATTCATGTTGTTTGTAGATTCCATTGTTGATAGATATGTATTTATTGCCACTTTATTGTTGATACTTTTGTTCTTCAAGAAAACCTGTCAACATTTCACATACTACTGGTTTGGCAGTGATAAACTCCTTTAGCTTTTTCTTGTCTGGGAAAATGTTTATATGTCCATCAATGCTAAATGATAGAGTAATCTTGGTTGTAGATCCTTGCTTTTCATCACTTTGAATATTTCTTGCCACTCCCTTTTGACCTGCAAAGTTTCTTTTGAGAAATCAGCTGACAGCCTTATGGGAAGTCCCCTGTAGGTAACTAACTGCTTTTCTCTTGCTGCTTTTAAGATTCTCTCTTTGTCTTTAACCTTTTGCATTTTACTTATGATATGTCTTGGTGTGGGCATCTTTGGTTTTATCTTGTTTGGGACTCTCTGTGCTACCTGAACTTGAATGTCTGTTTTCTTCACCAAGTTAGGGGAGTTTTCTGTCATTATTTTTTCAAATAGGTTTTCAATTTCTTGCTCACTCTCTTCTCCTTCTGGCACCCCCATGATGTGTGAATGTTGGTATAGTGGAAGTTGTCACAGAGAATCCTTATATTGTCCTCATTTTTTGGATTCTTTTTCTTTTTGTTGTTCTGATTGGGTGTTGTTTGCTTTCTTATATTCCAAATCAATGATTTGCTTCTTGGCTTCTCCTACTCTACTATTGATTCCCTGTAAATTGTTCTTTTTGTTAATGAATCCTTTATTTCTGACTGCTCATTTTTATGCTCTTGAGGTCCTCACTAAGTTCCTTGAGTACCCTTATAACCAGTGTTTTGGATTCTGCATCTGTTAGATTGCTTATCTCCATTTTGTTTAGTTCTTTTCTGGAGTTTTGTTCTGTTTTTTCATTTGGGACATGTTTCTTTGTCTCCTCATTTTGGCTGCCTTCCTGTGTTTGTTTCTTTGTGTTAGGTAGAGTTGCTATGTCTCCTGGGCTACATAGGTTGGCCTATTGCAGTAGGTGTCCTGTAGGGTCTAGTAGCACAACGTTCCTGATCACCCCAGCTGGGCCCTTGAAGTGCACCCCTTGTATGGACTGTGTACTCTTCTGTTGTAACTGAGTCTTGATTTCAGCCTTGATGTGACCTCTTCTTTAATTTCATAGTTGTAGAACTTCTATTCAGCTTGATTTCAAGTGTTTCTGAATGATGGTTGTTCTGTAGTTTAGTTGTAATTTTGATGTGGTTGTAGAAGGAGGTGAGTACTGCATTTACCTACACTGCCATCTTGACCGGAAGTCTATTGAGACCCTCTAGTGCCAGGTACTGTGTTGATCCTAACAGCAGAAGGGAACTCAGGGGAAAGGCCCTTAGCCCAGCTGGAGGGTTCAGAGGTGATTTCCTGTCAATAATCCATATGATTTCACCTATAGGTAGAATATTTTTCATAGTAGAAATTCAGGCTCTTCCAGTCACTTCTTCATCCTGCTACCCTCTGTCTGCTGTGCCTCGACCATGCCCACTGTTGGACTGAGTCCCATCTGGTTTACCTTTGTGCTCCTGTTTGCCCTCTGCAGCTGGGTAAGCACATGGAGCCCATTTTAATAATTTATATGGCTTCATCTTTATTTCAGTTCAAATATCCACATATGATAGATCTGACTATAACATGTTTCTTTCTAAGGCTTAGTGGATACTATAGCCTCTAGTTATGATTGCAGGTTTTTTCTCTAGCCAAGTGCATTGAGCACTCACTATATGGCTGGTGTCGTCCTACCCTCTGAGAGACATGGGGTGATCAACCAGGGCAGGCTTGATAAGGAAGTGGCATTTGAACTGGTCTTTTATAGATGAGTAAGACCTGGCTGGCTAGTGGTGAGGATGATAAAGGGCCCCAGAGGAAATCTCACCTCAGTGGTACTGGGAGAGCAGACCAGGAAAAACTCCTGTGCCCAGCTATGGAGTTGAGAGGCTGTTGAACCTAGATCAGGTGACTCCTAACATGAACATTATTTCTCACGATAGTCGCCTTCACAAATAACTTATCTAATGTTACTTGCTATTACATTTGATGTCCTGCATACAATGGCTGATGTTTTATGCTTCCCTTCTAGGGAAGTACCTTTTTATCACTAGATTCACTTTATTTTTTTTATCCTCACCCAAGGACATTTTTACATTCATCTTCAAATAGAGCAAGCGAGAGAGAGAGAGAGAGAAAGAGAGAGAGGGAGGAGGAGGAGAGAGAGAAATATCGATGTGAGAGAAACACGTCGACTGGTTGCCACCCACATGACTCCAACCGTGTCCGGGGACAAACTGCAACTGAGGTATGTGCCCTTAGCAGGAACCAAACCCAGGTCTCTCTGGTCCACGAGCCGATGCTCTAACTGCTGAGCCAAACGGGCCAAGGCTAGATTCACTTTTTAGTAATGCAGATAAACTAGACATCTCTTCATAGGCAAGTGTAGAGTGAAAGGTACCCCAACTGGTTCTTTTTCTTAAAAATGCAATCTTGATAACAATAGGGATAATAAGCAATATATTAATTTTAAATACAACATAAATAATATTTGAAAAAGGAACAAAGCATAAATAAATGTTAATCAAAAGTTAAACTCCCAAGTCTTCTATTTAAACCATTTTTCCATTGAATTACCAGGCTGTCAGTCTTAGCAGGACTTCCTTTGCCAAAGCCATGTGCATTAACCCTCCTGAATCGAAAGTGGAGCTGGTCATTGCAGTTGTCATGAACCTGGTGTTATAAGACTTCCTGTAATTCATGCTGTGTGAGTCTTCGAGTTCGGGTTCCAGCTGAACAACCTCCTCTTAAAAGAGAGTCAGAATTTAGCTTTCTGGAGATCTAGCTTCTTCAGAGACAGTGTAATGTGATGGTTAAGGTCAAGTCACTGAATTCAAGTCTGGCCCTGTCACTTAACAAAGTATGTGTTTTTGGCTAAATCTTTGGGCTCAGTATTCTTCTTCACAGACCAGGAACAATAATAATATCTGTCATGAGGATTACATAGATAACATGCATAAAGTACTTATTACAGCCCTTGGCACATGATAAACATTTAATAAATACCAGCCACGTTGATTATTTTTATTTGGACGTGACTTCCTCTGCGAATTGAGGGAGAAAATTTTTTCAAGTTTCAACTTTTCCCAGGGAGGTGCTGGCACGTGGGTGGAAAGGCTGACATTCTCCTCCCCGTGGTGACGGCTGAATATCCCACACTACAGAGAGCAGCCAAGTTCCCAGGGAGCAGTAAGGGTGTTCTTGTTTTTCTCATTTTACACACAAGGAGACTGAAGGTCACAGAGCTTTTATTGCCAGTCATTGGCCTGGGATATCATACTTCACTTCACCAAATCTTAGTAGTGATCAGTACAGTTTAATTAGATCTACTGATTTAGTAGTCTTGTCCCCAGTCATCTGCGGGGCACCTGTGCCACCGCAGGGGGAATTGCTTATGCAGCGTCTGTCTGCATTGCAGGTCGGCGATTCCTCCCTCTGATGAGTACGCAGGGAGCGCTCTGCTCATGTCTGTCCCTCTTCTCCTTCATCCTGTCGTCACATCATCGAAGACCTTCGCCTCTGTATTTTCCTTCTTGGAGGAGGCCCTCTAGCTAAATTCCTTTTAAGCAGTTTAGGGGGAAGGTCTATCATTTTTTTCTGAGTTATGTTTTTTTTTTTCTTTTCTTAAAAATAACCAGCTTAAAATAATTACTAACCGAAAGAGAATATTTTGGGGGTGGCAAACTCTGTTCCTCCTTATGAACACAATAGAAATGTGCATTATTAATATAATAATGTACTCCTAAAGCCTATTAAGTACACTCAGTGCTTTCTTTATAGAGCAAAATGAACTCTTCTTTCAGTTTTGCCTTATTTAAAGAAAACTCAACCATGTGAAGCTTGTATTGTTTTACTGTTGTTGCTCAAGAAGAGAACTTTAATATAGCCCTCTTCTTGAATTCACTGCATGGAAGCAGTCCAGTCTCTTAGTTCGTTTCTGGAATAAGCCATAGATCATGTGGAAGTATTTTCTGAAAGCTGACTTGTGGGCAGCAGTAAACTGGATCTCATGGTGCAAGCTGATTAATGGTGTTTTATTTTCCTGTGCAGATCTAAATTGCTTTTGTCTTCTCTATTCTATGACAGAATTAAGAATTAAGAGCACAAAAGAATGCTTGAAATGCAGTCATTACTTGGGAAATAGAGTCGAACCTGACAAAGATTTTAGAAGCAGGTAAATAAAAATAGATTCAAAGTATGATCTTGTAAAATGTATATTATCTGACAGACTCTCCACTTTTATATTTTTAAGTTGGGGACAATAATATAATACTCATTGTATAGCATGGTTGTGAGGACTAAATAAAATAGGATATAGAAATTAGGATGGAGCCTGGATCATTGAATATATTTATAGATTGTTTTAACTGTGATATTAAATAAATTATGGTAAATCTATACTATGTAAATAATTATGTAGAATTACTGGCTTTACCAGGTATTAAAGGATTTATACAGGTTAGTAACAATATGAGAGGTCAAGGCAAAGCCACAGGCTCCAGAAAGTCATTACCACAAAGGATTCATTCATGTTCAATATTGTCTGGGTGGCTGATCCCTCCTTGTGCCTTCTGGTATATCTATCATCCATAGTTCTGACATTTTTTTCATGTTTGACCTCTGCCTAACCTAGTTTCACCTTTATATCTTTTCTTTAATTTCTAAGCTTTCAAATTAAGAGCGAGGCTAAAGCTTGAGCTTAGTCTACCTTTAACCCAAATTTGATCCTGTGTGCTTGTGTGATTGGGTATGAGTTAACTCTGTATTGGAAATCTTCCTGAATCCTGTCCACAGCTTTAATCATCTGGGTAAGTGATTTTTCAAGATGAATAAACTTTGTACCAAGAACTTGTGGAAATATTCTGAACTTATCAGACTCCAGATCACTATCCACAGCACCAGATCCACCAACAAGCGGTTGCCTTTAGTATTACTTCCTGCAACTTACAGGGCTGCATTTGAGATGGCAAATTGTCAACCAAATTTTTGTTTCCCCTTCTCCAGTGTTTTTTGTTTTATTTTATTTTTTTGTTATAGCAGTCTGCTTACCATAACTAATACTCTTGGATTTAATGATTTACCTTTTAGATATTTTCCAAACTCTGAGCATAATGTTGTATTTTATTTCATGTGATGAAAGAAAGAAATAATAATAATCCAATCTCACATTGAGTTAATTACTGAGACAACTTTCTAGCTATACTTGGTTATCTATGACTTTTACTGGCTTTTTTTTTCACGGAGGTTACTTAAGCAATTCTCTGGACCTATTTTAATCTTACAAAATCTTCTGAACAAAATTCTTAAATATGTACTTAAAGTATCTTAGTGATAAATACAAATATAAATATTTTTATCATACTTATTAAAATATTATATCAGAATGTGGAAAAGAATAGAACATAATCAAAAGGATAAAGTAAGAAATGACCTTGAATACAAAGTTTAGTCTTTCATCAACCTTCCCTGTTAGCTTTAGTGAGATTTAATTGCACAATGAACTGTTCTGTGCCCTAAAGTGGAATGTGTAATTTGAATTCCCTAAGAAATTCTTTTAACATTTTCTTTGTTGTTTTTGTTCCTTTGTTTCAAGGCTGCCAAGACTTGGATACTGTATAATATTAAAGAAAAATTTAGGAATGTGCTATACTCTTACATTTCAAATTTCACTTTTTAAAAATAGAGTAGGAAAATGAGAACACCTCACTTCTTGCAATGAGTGTTCTGAAAAGAAATGGGCACTGTGATCCCTTCGAGATGAGACATGAATCATTTATGGGATCTTGGAGATACTGGGTTATTTACCAAGCAATTTCCTGGGCTTAATACCCCATTCCAGCTTCAAATATTATAACCTTTTAGTTGTTTGACATCTTCTGAATTTACTTATCTTTTCAAAAAAAGTTTATTTCCTTCCTCTCTTGCTGAAACCAATTTGTTGTCACATTTGGTTTCCTTTGCCAAATGGTTCCTCCTCATAAAACCTCATGACTCTCCTCAGTTCTTCCCCTTCTCAAACACTCAGAAGCATCCAGCACTTTGTTCTTTGACTTTCCTTGGATTTTCTGACATTTTACAAATCTCGTTCTTTTATCCAGATTCTAGGCAGAATCAGGAATCCCTCTAATTCTAGAACTTAAAATAATTTTAGTGCTTTGAGTAAATGTGAGCCCTGGGGACAAATCAAGAAATGAAATGTCTTCCAGTTTCTCCATCTCTGCCTGAAAATCAGAAACTAAGTATTATGGAATGATTAGTTTCTTACGAGAGAATCCATTTCAATAAAGAAATCTAATTATATTTCAATATTGGATTTTATTAAAAACTCCACTTATATTTCACAAGAGGGTTATATCTGCTACAGATAGTGAAAACCTCTTCTGATGTCTTTCTGCCAAAGGATGCAGTAGCTCATCTCTCAGGTAAAAATTTCTTTATCAAAGAGGTACTGTTTATGAAACCACTACTCTGTTGCAGACACTGGGTTCATTGTTGTGGTCAGTGATGTGTCGAGGAATGTGAGAAGAAGGAGGTGTTGATAGTAGTAAAGTCAGCTCTGTGTTTTCAGAAAGCATCCTATCTATTAAGAAGCATCGAGTGATTATTCCGGAGGTGTTGATAGTAGTAAAGTCAGCTCTGTGTTTTCAGAAAGCATCCTATCTATTAAGAAGCATCGAATGATTATTCCAATAAATCAAACACAAAGTAGAACTTTGGTAAGTAGTATAACAGAATAGCTAAGTGTCATTTTAAACAGAAGGAAAAGGCATGCTCCATTGTGATAGAAGTTTTTAGAAAGTAGTGTTATTGGGTGAAGTGAGGTGTCCTCTTCCCCAGTGGGTGCTGGGGATGGAGTTCTTATGATATCTCAAGAAAAGAAATTTTCTGAGACCCACAGTGGAGAATGAGTGCTTTTTACTTGTATGGAATTGCGTCCCTGGGTTTCCAAAGTCCCATGTCCCCTAGTCCAGTTATAGAAGAAGTGTAGCTAGAGTTCCAGTAGAGCTAGAAGCAAAGCCAGTTTCAGGGTTTTCTTTCCATGTTGGAACAGGGTCCAGTTCAGCATCAGGAAAGCGGCAGTCCATTAGTCCATGTGTGTGAGGGTCCACATAGCCATGGACCATGTCGGTGAATATAAGACAGTGTGCCCAGAGCAATAAGAGTCCCAAGAGCATAAGAAGAACTAACAGGGCAAAATCCTTTGTTTAGGGAATTATATCCCAAATCCTTCTGAATTTGCAGTGGCCTCACCCATTCTGGCCAATGACATCTGTTCCCAGGTGTGATTGACAGCAAATACTTTCCTTAGTTCTCTCAACTTTACAGGGCATGCATCTATCTTCCCTTTGCCCCTTTCCTGTTATTAATAACTAGTTTAGCTACAACGGTATCAGTAGTAGCATCTGACTGTGGTCTAGCAAGATGCATGCAATGTGATAAAGCAAGATGATGCCATTTGATTCTGAATTAAATATAATAGGGAAAATCTAGGAGTAAGCAAAGATGGACTGCATGTGGAACATCTTTGATTACTCTGGTTTGTCAAAGGCAGAAGTAAAGTGAAAGAGAGGGATTAAATCAATTAGAACGAGTCCTGGTGGTTTCCACACAGCAAAGTTTAATATTCATTCTTCTTCTTCTTCTTCTTTTTTTTTTTTAATCCTCACCCGAGGACATTTTTGCATTTATCTTCAGACAGAGTGGGAAGGAGAGAAGGGGGGAAGAGAGAGAGAGAAACATCGATGTGAGAGAGACACATGGAGTAGCTGCCCCCCACACGACCCCAACTGGGGCTCCGACAAACTGCAACCGAGTATGTGCCCTTAGCGGGAGCTGGGGCCTCTCTGGTCCTCGGGCCGACACTCTAACTGCTGAGCCAAACTGGCCAGGGCAGGTGGAGTGTTCATTGCGACAGAAGCAATAGTTCATCACTATTTCTGGAAGTAGAGCGAGCACCTACTGCATAGAAAAAAGGGAGGCAGTAAATATTCATAAAATTCAGCTAAATTTAATCAACAGATCTTTTTCTAAATTTAGTCTTTTCCCGGGATACTCCCTAGTTAAATGCCCCAATAAAGGCCCCCAACGTGAACTTTAAAATATATCTTTGGTTTTAGTGTGAACTTTGACTGTAGGCTTGATGCATAAATAAATCAACTGTATTAAATTTTAAAAAGTGATTAATAATGGGCTGCAGTTTTACTAAGAACATAAGTGGGTAGCTGGAAACAATTTCATAGCAGATAACCAGAAATATGGAATCTTCCCAAAGACTAAAACTTACAGAATGACTCATCTAGAAACTATATAATTATTTCAGCTATTAGATTTTTTTATCTAAAGCATTTTTTATTTATAGAGCAATATATGGCAGAGAGACATTTGTACGCCTAGATAAAATGGATGCATAGTACCTCTAATTTAAATCACTTTAGACCATATGATTTAAAAGTCTTCAGCTCAGAACAGAAAGGGAATGTTTTAAGAAAAACTATAGGTTATAAGAATTAATCATTTTTAAAACTTCAGTTTCATGTTTGATGACTCATAAAGCTTCTTAAAGCAAATTATAGGAGAAATTATTAAGAAATTGAACTTTGTAATTAGCTAGAGCACGGTTTCCCTCCCTGCTTTGGCTTTTGTTGGCTGTTTGCCCCTGTGCAAATTACCGAACCACTCTAAAGGTCAGTTAACACATCTGTCAAACAGTTGCGATATATATCTTGCAGGATTATGTTCAAAATTAAATAAGATTATCTATGTAATATGCTTAGTCCTTGGTCATCTATTATCTATGCTCAGAAAATAATAACTATGGCAGTCACCACAACAGATACATAGAAATGGATGCTGCTGGATGATTCTCAGGGAGAGATAATACTGAAAAGACCTAGGATATATTTTTACCTGATATTAATAAGAAAAAACTGAGGATGATGTGAGAAATATATGGGATTATTCTAGTGACTCTGAAAGGTGACAGTCCAATGTGTGTCACTGTATTTAATTTTAATTTATGCCTTTGAGACACCTTTATTCTATTTCCCCATGACTTGCATGCCTTGCGAAGGGGTTATTCTAATTCTGGCCAAACCCAGCGTCAGATGCTCTGACCAATAAGTACAGTTTTTAAAGACAACAGTTTCATTGGTGACAACCTCTTTATAAACTAACTGACAACGGAGTAAACACATGGCTTTAGTTTTATGAAGTTGTTTGCCAAGACTGAAGGGATTCCTAGCACACAGGACTTCCAAGTGCAAAACCCAGAAAATCCCCTGGGGCAAACGTGGCCGTCCCTTGGGGAATTTACATTAGCATACAAGCCCCCAGACCTGCAGGGTGGGCGTGGAGGCGGGAATATTAGGTAGAGCAATTATTAGAACAATATTCTGCTAGGGGGGCTGCAGGGGCTGCTAGGCCAGTTTACCATCCTTCGGTGATGGACATCTTGAAATGTATATGTATTTTTTTTTTCCTTTGGCTACAATAATAATACATCTTATAGATTTATTGCCATCTGCTGTATTATATATTTTACTTCTCCAAGTTTTTTAATGCTTGTCTTCTGACTAGCTACATGAGGTAAGGTAGACATTTTTTCTGTTTTGTGTACTTAGCAGACTATAAAGACACATTAAAACAAAAAACAAATAATATGTCAAAAATCCATTACTTGTAACTCACCAACAAAACAGAACAATTATCATTACTATTATTTTATATTTCTTTCTGCCATTTCTCTAGGTGTATTTATTTTATTTAAGTGTACATGTGTAGGTATATTTTTTGTCATGTATTTTCATCCTATGCAATTTTATGATTAATTTTTTTAATGATTTTAAAGAGAGGGGAAGTGAGAGAGTAAGAGAGAGTGAGAGAGAGAGAGACAGGGAAACACTGAGTGAGAAAAAAACATCAATTTGTTGCCTACTGTATGTACCCTGATCATGGATTAAACAGGCAATCTTTTCGGTGTATGAGATCTTGTCTGTGTCTACTTATTTCATTTTACTATTAAAAATTTTTTTCTTTATTAATTTTAGAGAGATGGGAAGGAAAAGAGAGAGAGAGAGAGAGAGAGAAAGAAACATCAGTGAGAGAGAACATCAGTTGGCTGCCTCCTGCATGACTCCCACAACCTGGGCATGTGCCCTGACTGGAAATCAAATCAGCGACCTCTTGTTGCATGGGTCGATGCTCAACCACTGAACCACACTGGCCGGGCTATTTTATTTTTAAGAAAAAAATCACATTTAATTTAAATTAAAAAATTAGTAATTCTCTGAAAAACAATTCAATGGCGCAAATCAACTCCTAAAAAAGAGGGCTGCGTCTTGGTGATCACATTTATTGGCAGTGTTGGAAAAAAATAAAAATGCCATTTAGCTTAAGAATTTGTAGTTTTGTGCAAATCAACTCATTTCAGGAACAGAAGGATTTGTGGTCATTTTTTAGTACCAAAATCAAAGGTTTCTCTTTGAACATCTTCTACATTTAAAGATGCAATCATATAAAATCTCCTAATTTCCATACAGGATCAATTCTTTGTTTCAGCCAAGTCCCAGTGGAGGGGCAGCTGGCACACCACCATCTCCCCAGACACAGAACATCAGGATAATATTGTATGTAAGTGTTGATCATAAGCATGCAATTTACCTCAAAGCTCTCTGTCATTTCTCATTTTCTCAGGAATTCACTCATCCAGGCCTGATAAGATCCAGGGGCTCTTCCAGAGTGTTGGTAGTTGTTGCTGGTCCATGTTGTCCCCCATGTTTTAAACCCTGCCTGTGTCTACCTCTTTTAAAATTAAACAACTGGAGAACTTACCCGGGTCTGAGTCTGGTATTTGTGTAAATGCAAAAGAGAAATATCGAGGATTTCAGACAGAGGAAACACATGTTGGCAAATGGTCGGGGGCATGTATGAAGAACAGTGGATATTTGTGGCTGGCCAGGATGTGGAGTATATGAAGTGGAATAACTAGGGCATAACATGGGTCAATCTATGCTTGATATTAGTCTTTTAGAACACCACTGCTCATTGCTTCTAACAGATTTGTCATATGGACCATAGCATTGTAATAGCAGGTTTCCACAAGTGTTGCCACAGCTATGATTTACTACTTTTTTCAATTTTATATCCTCTTTCTATTCTTTCTCTACAGTTTATCTATGCACATCAGAAGCAACCACATGCTACTATTGAATAAAATCACTCTGACAAAAAAGTTATCTGACATTGTTCTTTAAACTCTCTTGGCTATTTTTGATTCTTTGAATTTTCATATATATTTCAAAATCCATCTGTCAATTTCTACAAAGAAATTCTAATTTTTGTTTTAAAAATAATTGAGTTAAGGGCAAGGGAGATCAAATAACTTATTCAAGATCATTCAGCTGATAAACAAATTGGAGCTAAAATGGAAATATAGTCTCCCTAACCCTATAATCTGATATGTTTACAGTCTTTTGCTTCTTCCAAGGTTTTTAGGTTGTTTCCTTGGCCTTGTCATTTTTTCCCCAATGAATAGGCTCACCCCTATGGTTACCTCGTGAGGTTCCATTTGCTCATGAACTTGCATCACCAGGACTGCCTTACCCCAGAAACTGCTGCTGGTAACCTAGGTAGTGGTCTCTCCTCACTGAGTTCTCAGAACTCTGTGCCTCATGCACTTACCTCATCTGTTTGTACTTATAAAAGTCAGCTTTACTCAATAAGACTGCAAACATCTTTATGGCAGGAACTGATTCCTATAAACTGGGTATTCACAATGCCTACCTCCACGTCTAGTTAGAATCAGTGCTTAGTACTTGCTTAACAAACAAATGAATAAATTAATTTAGTAAATGGAGAAAATGTCTCAGTATACTGATGGACAGGCATTTGGGATTAGGGGCGGGGGGAGCCTGGAGAATACTAACTAAAAAAGAATCCAGATAGTTTCTCTTCTCAAGAAAGTTAATATCATTAACAAGAAAATCAGGTGACACTTGATACTAATAAATTTATATTTTCCATCTAAGGACAATTGTTCCTCCCAGTGTGCTCTTCTGGGGCTGGCATGACTGTCCTCATGGGCTAGGGACAACGAGTTCTTCATTGCTTTAGAGACAGAAATATAAGGCTGTGCTATAAATCTTATCAGCTTTCGAATCGCTGCTTTCAGTTTCTCCTTAAGATAAGCCAGAAGTTTCATTCTTTGAAGAAAAATGAGAATTTAGCTTGTTTATTGTAAAAACATAGGTCATCTGAAGAGGCAAACAGTTTTCAAATTAAAGATGGTATCTTGTGTATCGGAGGAAATAGGAAATTGCAGGCTGCCCAGAGTTGCAGGAAGAGCACATCTCTCTGTTTGGGAGCTACTGCTGTCTCTGCTTGGGACAGTAAGTCACTTAATCTTTTAGGGCCTCCGTCTTACGGCATCGGAGTGAGAAAGATAGTTTTCTTGTATTATGGTAAGGATTAGATATGAGATAATGTAGACGGATGTGCTCCATGAACTCTACAGCATTGGGCAATTGCAAGGGAGTGTTCATATTGGAAACAGTCACTGATGTGGTCCACAGTAATTGAGCTGGGAATTTGAAGGCCTGAAGCTGAGATATCCAAAGATTAAAGCTGACTTCACTGGCCCAAGCAGTGAAGGATGAGGAGGGGGCTGTGGCTTTTCCTACTGGCCTCTCCCAACCCCTTGAGTCTCCATAAAAGAGAGTTTGAAAGTCACTGTTTTATCTTATTTGATCTTCCCTACTGGCTTATGTTTATTATTAATCCTACTTTAGAGATCACAAACCTGAAACTTGTATGCCTTGCTGGTCGCTCAATCAATAAGCAGTTGAGCTAAAACCTCCACACAGGTCATCTGACATCATATTATGTGTTTCTAGGAGAAAGTGATGATTATATTCACTCTGTGATAACAGCAGTTGGGGAATAATACAGCTATGCATTTATAAAAACTGACTGCTTTCAAAATAGAGAGTTTAGTGTGATTATAAAAGTGTAAATCCTCTTGTGTTTGAAAACTTGTAAACACTGAAGAGGATGAATTATTTAACAGAAAGAAACAACTTTTCATTTATCATTGCAGAGTGAGGAAGACAGTGTTTGCTGGTAGAATTTATGATTTTGATGTCTCAGTCTGGAATGTGCCTTTGGGACATCCTGAATTTCCATGTTGAATTTGTATGATGTACACTCGCAGTTTCATGTATTTAAGCAAAATATGTTTAGAGGAAACATTCCATTTTACAGATACCTATAGCAAAGCTCAGAGTATTCTTAGATTTGTTATTAAAATTTCAGATGGAAAGAAACCTTAAAAAATCTTTTAGTTTAATATCTGTCTGACACTTTATCCCTACCTTTGAAATCATTGTGGTTTATCTCTTCGCTCCCCCTACCCAGAACTTGTGCTTGAGCCTTATTCAACCAGATCTCTGTATCAGTTCACTTTTGCAGAGCAATCTGGAAAAGCAATCTAGCTTATGTTTCATGTCAGGTGTGGGCTTACTACAGCTCTGTACCAAACAGTTTCTTTCTGTTATCTAAGTTGAGGGAGCAGCCCCTAACTGGGCATGCTGTTCTCTTGGGAAAAGAAAAGAGTGGCATTCGAGTTATGTGATGGCTCTTAAAGCTTCTGCAAAGAAATGTTACTCCAGCTCACATTCCAATGGCCAAACAAGCCACACAGCCAAGCCTAATGTCATTGTATCAGAAAGGTCTAATCTCACCAAAAAAGGCAATGAATAATTTAGAACTATAACCAGCTTCCACAATATCTAAGGACTGGAAGACACAAGTCGACATCAAGATTGCATGACTGTGTAAACAAAGTAAACTCTGGAGAGCTAGGATTTATCTGGACCTCAAAAGATGATGGAGTGGTGGGTATGGAGAATGGTGTAGCCACAAAGGATGCAGATGAAAGGAAGACTGGGACTATTTTTTATGTTTTGAGTACCTGGCGAGAAATGTGCATTTATTTGTAGAAGGTGAGTAGTTATGATTTATTTTTATGCAGGTCCATAATAATTTTACCACTGTTTACTGATGGCAGTGTACAGAATAGATGGAAGAGATAAAAAAGTGTAGATAGAATAATCAGTTGGATATAGGTAGAAAAGTCCTGGAGAGTAATGACAGTGGCAAAGTCAATGCAAATAAAAGAAATGACCAAAAATTTTAGCTGTAAATTTGTTGTCATTGAGCTGGAAAAAAATTTACTGTTACATAATCTTATTAACATAAGGTTTACAAAGGATATCAATAGAATAAATAATATAGTGACAGGGTTTACTTGGCTTCCTTAGAAACAGAAGCCCTTTTAAAAACACTCTGGAAGTATATTAACAGTATCATCCAGTAATGGTAACCTTGAAGGGTAAATCAAACTCACAGGCAAGGTAGAAATTGTGCTGGTTCCCACTGATATAGATAAAGCTGAGAAAATTTGAATACCATCTTGGCCCACAGGGACACTTTATTTATCGCTTTATTCTTCTAGTCTGCATGATATCACAGAGCAGGGATGAAAATGGGCATCCAAATTCAATGATTTCATCCCCTTCCCAGACACAGGGTTATGTGCATTGTCCACTTATATTTTTTATTTTTATTATTTTTTTCTTTATTGATTTTAGAGAGAGGAAGAAAGAGGGAGAGAGAGATGGAAACATAGATGGGAAAGAACATTGATTGGCTGCCTCCTTCATGCCCCGCATTGAGGTTTTGGCCCACAACCTGGGCATGTGCCCAGATGGGGAATCGAACCAATGGCCTCTTGGTGCATGGGTCAGTGCTCAACCACTGAGCCACACCGGCTGGGCTGCTTTGTCCACTTATAAAGACCTCATTAGAGAAAATCGAAACCATATCTGAATATTATTCCTTGATAAATGGCCTCCTCATTTCTCCATCAGGAAATGAATAAAGTTCCACCCTGACTCCCAGCATAATTTATCAATCTTCATGATCTTGGTTGTGGTCAAATATTCTCAGTTCCCCACTGGAACATTAGCATCTCTCATCTTCCTTTCTACCTACTTTCTTCCAGATTGATGGGACTAGGACCTTCCTTTCCATTTGCCAAGAACCCACAGATTTTATACATTATTATAGATACTGCTTATTTAAATGTTGTTTATATCTAAGCATTGGAGTCAAATAATGTTTCTCTGATATTCCCAGAGATAGGAAAACTATTTCTCTTTCCTTTTGAAATCAGTGAGTTTCATCTTGTCCTTATTGAGTTCTTTTCTTCACACACTGTCCTCTAACTACATCTTTTTCTCTATTACACACTGAATTACAGTCTTATTGCATTAATAAGGTACAAATACTATTTTAATCACATAGCCTTCTTATCTACCAATTATATCAGGTCCCCTAAGGCATCTTATTACCCAGCAGTTTATCATTCTAATTTCAGTTAAGTTCTATTATTTTCTGAAATACTTTTTCAGGCATTTTGTTCTCTGTCCATGTCTTATATGTTGGTGTTTCTTAGGGTACTTAGTTTCCCCCCACTCATTCTGCTTGGTCTAGTTCATCAAGTGCTTAAGCTTGCTGAGAACAATTGGAATTTTCTTTCTAAGTCTAATGAGAATACATACAGACTTACTTTTCATTTTGTTGGTGAGCAACAAAACTAACATCTAGGGAAATTGGGGGACTTTTGGGTAAAATAAAGAAGCAATTGCTTCTTCTTGTCATGGGCTCTCATAGTCCCATTTTCTAGCTAATGTATAATTTCCTACATGGTCTTCTCCAAGCTTAGTTGGAACTATCCCTGCTCATTTATGACATAGTCCCTGATGGCTGAAATGTGTGTGTGTGTGTGTGTGTGTGTGTGTGTGTAACAGAGGGGGTGGGGGCTGTGTTGCCCATTTCTTTGCTCTATTTGTATTTGTTGTGCTGGGTGTTGGTTGTGGATCACCCAGCAGAAATATTACTACCTACACTCCACTGACTAGTCTTTGATGAGTGACCCCAGGTCCAGAGCATGACAGACTCCAACTGAACAGGCACAATAAAACGAATCTTACAGAATATTTCTCTGGATTTTTCCAAATTGGATAAGTCAGGTTTATAGGCTCCCTGGCCTACAGAAAGCCAGCTTTGATTCTTTAAGGGGCTTTATTCCAGAAGTGTTGCCAGAGATAACTAAAAATGAGTCTGAAGGAGCCATTTACAGCTGATCTGATAATTAGGTATAAATTGGGAATGCCTTTCTTAAAGCAATCACATACTTGAATTATTGCTCTATTTCATCGATCCATTGTTAAATAGAACACATCTTTCTTTCAAAACAAGATTAGAGTTTGCTGTAGTCAAAAGGGATTGTTAAATCATCTGAAGGAAAGCAAAGATTTAAGTCTTCAGAGATAACCTTAATTCCCTAGCCACTGTGAGTTCTTTGTCTCCAGCCTATGTATACCTACTGAACTTCATATGTGTTACTGGACTGATGAAGGACTGTTTCTTTAAATGCCTCATGGAACATTTAAATCAGCACATATAAATTAACCCATAATATTGTCTCCGAATTCTTATTCTTTGTTTTACATCTCAGTGAATGTTGCCACCATTCACTAATTTTGGATTAAGTCAGGATCAAGGATAGTATAATCATTAATACCTTCTTCCTCACTTCTCAGTTTTCAAGCTTAGTCCATATTTCTTTCAAATTTTTGAATTCACATCCTTTTTGCTGTCCTCACGATCATGCTACAGGAAAATTCATTTGAACTTGTGCAACTTACTCTAATAGTTGGTAGGCTGTTTTTAACTTCTAATTGTGTTCAATTTTATAATGTTTTACATTGCCTGTGCTGTTCTTTTCTCTCCAAATATATAAAACATTTTTTCAAATGTAAATATCATATTTCTTACCTTTTAATATCCTCTCCATGTTAATTGTGGTGCTAGGGCTATCAATGTATGGATTACAAGTTGAAGTTCCTTTTAAGGTATCTGTGGCATTTTCCTTCTTTGTATATTACCTCATGCCTCCAAGTATCAAGGCTGAAATGAGCTCATTGGTTAAACTTGTGTAACTCTGAAGCGGAGTATTGCACTATTGCTGTGCTTCAAGAGCTGGAGGCATTTCAAGGGAGATCAGAAGCAGCCAAGCTTAACTTTCACTGAGGCTGCTGTCACTCCTATGGGTATAATGTCTGTGTTCATCAAAAGGCATGTTTTTCCTACTCAATATACTTATCATGTGGTTTTATTAGAATGAATAGCTCTCTTCTTGTAAATGGATTTGGTTGGAAATCCAATTTCTTTCAGGGCCAGTAGAAGAGGTTGAAGGGCCATAAATATTCCTCCTCTAAACTGTTTATAAGTAAAATGGTATTGCTTCAAAGGCCCGACAAATGTCTTGCTATATCTTTAATTACGTATAAATCTCAAGCAATCTTCTCTTTCTTTCTTTGATGAAAACAGATTGGATTGTTGTCTCTCAGTCATGAGTTATTCTCATGGGTATTTTAATGGATAGTGAAGTCTAGAAGAATAAGAGTGGATCACCCGGGCATCAATTCTAGCTCCTAGCCTTTCTTCTGAAGTTGGAAAATAGAACTTATCATTATGCTTCTCTCATTGTTTGATCTGGTGCTGGATTGAGAAGACCTGGATAGAACTGACTAATTCCTCTGCCTCTGATTTGTGTGACTTTGGGTAAGGCCTGTGACAATTTCAGTGTTATTTTTTTCTTGTGTTATATGACAATATTTTTTCTGTGCATTTTTCACATGATTAATATAGACACAGATTTCACCCTGTTATCAAAATTTGCACTTACTCCATCCTATCAGATAATTAGTTTCATAGAATTTGATCTTACCCTTTCTTGAAAATGATTTGCTGGCCTTGCCTGTGATAGACGCTTGATTAAATTAAATTATGCCATAAAGAATTCCAAAGTAAGATATCCAATTCAATTGTAGTATGATGGATTTAGTAAAGCTTCAATCTGCCAAACTTAGATGTGCAAAAGTGAGTATAAGACAGTAAGTGAATAGCAATTCTCTGAAATAAGAATCAGAATTTTGACGTGCTGTTAGGCCAAATGTATAGAATAAAGTAATTATGGAAGAAAAAGATAGCTCAGAGTGCCAGAGTACTCGGGTAGGACCAGTTATCTAGACACTTTTAAAAATATCTAGTTATTATTTATTTTACTTTTTCTCTGTAAATTAAGAGATGTGATTTCTTACTCCTGACTAGACTCTGACTGATTACATATGTGCACAATCACTGAGTACCTGGTGGTATAATTCTTCAATCTGTTTAATTGCTTTAGTAACATAGTGTGGTTATTTTTAGAGCTGAAATTTCTTTGCTTTGCATTTGAGAAAAGGGCAGAAGGCTCACACTGAAATATTAATATTTGCTAATCACTTCTCTTTGTATATCCAGATTTGTTTTATACGTGACAAGGCATACAGTTACAGAAAATAAAATGGCTTCCAAACCCTGAAGTTCAGAAGGATTTCGTATTATTTTTTAAATTATTTTTATTAATTTGTTTTTGTTACAGATTTGTTTCTCCTTTTTCCCCCATTGACACCCTCCTCTCCATCCCCCCGCCCCCGGCCCCTTCCCCAGCTTTGTTGTCTATGTCCATTGGTTATGCATACACTCACATAAGTTCTGTGGTTTATCTCTTCCCCCCAAACTCTCTCTTCTGGGGTTTGTCAGTCTGTACCCTACCTCTATGTCGCTGGGTCAGTTTTGTTCATCAGTTGTTTAGTTCATGATATTCCACAAATAAGTGAGATAATGTGGTATTTGTCTTTCTCTGCTTGGCTTGTTTCACTTAGTGTAATATTCTCCAGGTCCCTCCATATCGTCTCAAAGGATAAGAGATCTTTCTTTCTTACAGCTGCGTAGTTTTCCATTGTGTACATGTACCACAGGTTTTTTAACCACTCATCTACTGATGGACACTTGAGTTGTTTCCAGATCTTAGCTATTGTAAATAGTGCTGCTATAAACATGGGGGTACATATATTCTTTCTGACTGGTGTTTCAGGCTTCTTAAGGTATAGTCCTAAAAGTGGGATCACTGGGTCAAATGGCAGTTCAAATTTTAACTTTTTGAGGTAACACCATAGTGTTTTCCATAGTGGCTGCACCAGTCTGCATTCCCACCAGCAGTGTACTAGAGTTTCCTTTTCTCCACACCCTCACCAACACTTGTTGTTTGATGATTTGTTGATGGCGGCCATTCTGACAGGTGTGAAGTGATACCTCATAGTTGTTTTAATTTGCATCTCTCTGATGATTAGTGACGTTGAACATTTCTTCATATGTCTCTTAGCCATTTTTATGTCCTGTTTGGAGAGGTGTCTATTTAGGTCCTCTACCCATTTGTTAATTGGATTCTTTGTCTTTCTTTTGTTGTGTTGTATGAGTACTCTATGTATTTTGAAAATTAATCCCTTATCTGATGCATCATTGGCAATTATGGTCTCCCATATGGTGGGTTCCCTTTTCATTTTGATGATTGTTTCTTTTGCTGTGCAGAAGTTTTTTAGTTTGATGTAGTCCCATGTGTTCATTTTTTCCTTTGTTTCTCTTGCTTTAGGTGTGGTATCAGTGAAAATTCTGCTGCGTATGATGTCTGAAATTTTGTTGCCTACATTTTCTTCTAGAATTTTTATGGATTCACAAGTTACATTTAAGTCTTTTATCCATTTTGAGTTTATTCTTGTGTATGGTGTAAATTGGTGGTCTAGCTTCATTATTTTGCAAGTAGCTGTCCAATTTTCCCAACACCATTAATTGAAGAGACTGTCTTGACTCCACTGTATGCTTTTACCACCTTTGTCAAATATTAATTGGGCATATTGTCTTGGGTCAATTTCTGGGTTCTCTGTTCTGTTTCATTGGTCTATCTGTCTGTTCTTGGGCCAGTACCAGGCTGTTTTGATTACAGTGGCTTTGTAGTATAACCTGATATCTGGTAATGTGATTTCTCCTACTTTGTTCTTTTTTTTTTTTCTTTTTTCAAGATTGCCGTGACTATTCGGGGTCTTTTCTGGTTCCATATAAACTTTTGGAGTGTTTGTTCTAGTTCTTTGAAATGTGTCATTGCTATTTTGATGGGGATTGCATTGAATCTATAGATTGCTTTGGGTAGTATGGACATTTTAATGGTGTTAATTCTTCCAATCCATGAACAAGGTATGTGCTTCTACTTTTTTATATCTTCCTCTATTTCTTTTTTCAATGACTTGTAGTTTTCTGTGAAGAGGTCCTTTACTTCTTTGGTTAAATTTATTCCTAGGTATCTTAATTTTTTTCCTGTTATGGTCAATGGGATTTTTTTTTTTTTTTTTTTTTTTTTTTTTTTTTTAGTTTCTCTTTCTGTGAGTTCATCATTGGTGTATAAGAATACTGTTGATTTCTTTCTTTTTTTTTTTTTGGTGGTACATGCCCCTAGCGGGAACTGAACCTGGGACTTTCTGGTCCACAGGCCGACACTCAACCGCTGAGCCAAACTGGCCAGGGCGCTGTCGATTTCTTGATGTTAATTTTGTATTCTGCTACGTTGCCAAATTCATTTATTAACTCTAGTAGATTTTTGATGGAGTATTTGGGGTTTCTATGTACAATATCATGTCATCTGCAAATAATGACAGTTTTACATCCTCCTTTTCAGTTTGGATCTTTTTTATTTTTTCCTCATGTCTAATTGCTGTGGCTAAGACTTCCAGTACTATGTTGAATAAGAGTGGCGAAAGTTGGCATCCCTGTCTTGTTCCTGTTTTTAAGAGAAATGCTTTTAGTTTTTGTCCCCTGAGTATGATGTTGGCTGTAGATTTTTTATATATGGCTTTTATTATGCTGAAATATGATCCCTCTATTCCCACATTGCTTAGCATTTTTATCAGAAATGGGTGCTGGATTTTGTCAAGTGCTTTTTCAGCATCTATTGATATGATCACATGGTTTTTATCTTTTATTTCGTTTATGTGGTATATCACATTTATTGATTGTGAATATTGTACCATCCTTGCATCCTTGGGATGAATCCCACTTGGTCATAATAAATACATTTTTTGATGTATTGCTGGATCTGATTTGCTAATATTTTGTTAAGGATTTTGGTATCTGTGTTCATCAGGGATACTGGCCTGTAGTTTTCTTTCTTTGTAGTGTCTTCATTGGTTTTGAAATTAGGACTACACTGGCCTGATAAAATGAGTTTAGGAGTGTTCCATCTTTTTAGATTTTTTGGAATAGTTTGAAGAGAATAGGTATTAGATCTTTGAATGTTTGGTAAAACTCCTCTGTAAAGCCATCCGGCCTTGGGCTTTTGTTTGCTGGGAGTTTCTTAATTACATCTTCAATTTTCTTTGTTGTTATTGGTCTGTTCAAGTTTTCTATTTTTTCCTGGTTCAGTTTGGGGAGGTTGTATGTTTCTAGAAATTTGTCCATTTCTCCTAGGTTGTCCAACTTGTTGGCGTATAATTGTTCATAGTATGTTTTGATGATCCTTTGTATTTCTGTGGTGTCAGTTGTTAACTTCTCCTCTTTTGTTTCTGATTTTGTTTATTTGGTTTTTCTCCTTTTGTTTCTTGGTGAGTCTGGCTAAAGGTCCATTGATCTTGTTTTTCTTTTCAAAGAACCAGCTTTTTGTTTCATTGATCTTTTGAATTGTTTTTTTAGTCTCTATGTCCTTTATTTCTTCTTTGACCTTTACTATTTCCTTCCTCCTACTAGGTATGGGTTTTTCTTTTTGTTTACTTTCTAGTTCTTTAGTTTTAGAGTTAGAAAATCAATTAGAAACTTTTCTTGTTTCTTGAGGTAGGCCTGTAGTGCTATGAACTTCCCTCTCAGGACTGCTTTTGCTGTATCCCATAGATTTTGTGTTGTTGTGTGTTTGTTTTCATTGGTTTCCAGGAAGTTTTTAATTTTTTCCTTGATCTTGTTAGTAACCCATTTTTTGTTTAATAACATGCTATTTAGCCTCCAAGTATTTGAATGTTTTTGTGTGTTTTTATTGTAATTAAGTTCTAGTTTTATGCCACTATGATCTGAGAAGATGCTTGATATGATTTCAATCTTCTTGAATTTGTAGAGACTTGCTTTGTGTCCTAATATGTTGTCTATCTTTGAGAATGTCCTGTGTGCACTTGAGAAGAATGCATATTCTGCAGCTTTGGGGTGAAATGTTCTGTAAATATCAATGAAGTCCAACTGATCTAGTTTGTCTTGTAAGGACTCTATGTCTTTGTTAATTTTTTGTCTAGAATATCTATCCAGTGGTGTCAGTGGCGTGTTAAAGTCACTCACTATTATCCTATTGCCATTGATCTCTCCCTTGAAGTCCTGCAGAAGTTTTTTAATATATTTTGGTGCTCCCGTATTTGGTGTGTTAATGTTTACCAGGGTTATGTCCTCTTGTTGGATTGATCCTTTTAATATTACATAGTGACCTTCTCTGTCTTTTATTATGGCCCTTGTTTTGAAGTCTATCTTGTCAGATATAAGTATTGCTACACTAGCTTTTTTTCATTTCCATTTGCTTGAAGAATTTTTTTCCATCCCTTCACTTTCATCTGTGTGAGTTTTTTGTTGTGAGGTTGGTCTTTTGTAGACAGTATATATATGGGTCATGTTTTCTTATCCAGTCAGCTACCGTATGTCTTTTGATTGGAGCATTTAAGCCATTTACATTTAAGTAATTATTGATAGATAGTTATTAGTTGCCATTTAAATTTTATGCCTGTGTTCATCCTCCCTCCCCACCCCCCTTGTTTCTTCTTCTTACAACAGTCCCTTCAGTGTTTCTTGCAGTGCTGGTTTGGTAGTAGTAAATTCCTTTAGCTTTTTTTTTTTTAATCCGTGAAGCTCTTTATTTCTCCTTCAATTTTGAATGATAGCCTTGCTGGATAGAGTAGTCTTGGATTCAGACCCTTGCCTTGCATTACTCTGTACACTTCATGCCACTCCCTTCTGGCCTTCAGCATTTCTATTGAGAAATCAGCTGACAGTCTAATGGGAGCTCCCATGTAGGTAACTTTCTGTCTCTCTCTTGCTTCCTTTAAGATTTTTTCTTTGTCTTTAATGTTTGCCATTTTTATTATGATGTGTCTAGCTGTGGGTCTTCTGGGGTTCATCTTGCTTGGGACTCTCTGTGTTTCCTGGACTTGTGTGACTTTTCCCTTCACCAGTTTAGGGAAGTTTTCTGTCATTTCTTCAAACAGGTTTTCTATTCCTTTCTCTGATTCTTCTCTTTCTGGTACCCCTATAATGTGAATGTTGTTACATTTTGTATTTTCCCACAGCTCCCTTAAACTCTCCTCCTGCTTTTTTTTTTGTCCTCACCCGAGGACATTTTTCCACTTTTTGCACAGATAGAGTGGGAGGGAGAGAGAGGAAGAGAGAGAGAGAGAGAAACATTGACGTGAAAGAGACACATCGAGTGGCTGCCACCCGCACGACCAACCAGGGCCGGGGACAAACTGCAACCGAGGTACGTGCCCTTAGCTGGAACCGAACCCGGGTCTCTCCAGACTGCAAGCCGATGCTCTAACCGCTGAGCCAAACCGGCCAGGGCTCCTCCTGCTTTTTAAACCTTTTTATTTCCCCATTTGCTGCACTATTTGGGTGTTTTTCTCTACTTTGTCTTCTAAGTCGCTGATTCGGTCTTCAGCTTCTTCTAATCTACTATTGAATACTTCTAACGTATTTTTCATACCAGCTATGTCATTCTTTATTTCCTCTTGATTTTTATGCATAGCTTCTACCTCTTTTTTAAGCTGAAGTAGTTCCCAGTGAGCTCTTCATAATTCTTATTAAGTTGCTTATAGTTCTCACCAAATTGTTTGAGCACCCTTAAAATCATTGCTTTGAATTATTTATCTGACAAGTTGCTTTCTTCCATTTCCTCTTTTTCATTCCTTTGGGTGTTGTTTCTTTGTCTCCCCATTTTAGCTGTCTGGTAGCTCTATACCCAGTGAGGGATGTTTGGATGTGTAGGAAGCTCACTGTATATCAAATAAGGCTACTGTGCCTCCCAGACTGTTCTGTTGTGTGTCACCTCTTGCCTGCTGTGGATCCTGGAGGACTGACTACTGGGGGCTGGTATTGGTGTGTCCTGGTAGGTGCTGCTGCTGGATTGCATTGGCCCCTCTGAAGCTGTGTTCCCAGCTGGTCATCGGTGCCACCTGTAGCTGTATTGCTCAGGTCCTGCTGGAGCCACACTCCCTGCCAACATCTTGGGTGGCTGGGTCACAAAGGTCCCTCTAGATCCCTGGTTCCGCATTGCTCTTGTGGGCCCCTGGGTCACACAGGTCCCTTGGATCCGGAACTCCACATCGCTCTTGTGGGCAGCTGTGTTGCACAGGCCCCGATGGAGCCTCAGGTTCTGCTGCTGGTGGCTGGGGAGTGCTGCTGCCCAGTGGGACTCAGCTCCCGCTCAGCCTTTGATGTAGTTTTTGAGGATGGTTCTCTGCTGCTGGTCTGTGCTTCTGTTGCCTGGGGATGGATGTCTGCTCCTCAGCCTCTGTTGCTGGGGGTATATCTCTTCTCTGATCGGGCTGCTACTGTGGGGGATGATGCTGGGTTCCTTGCTGTTTGCGGTTTCTGCAACCAGCACCTTGGGAGCTCCACTACTGTACACTGTTCTGTGTTGACACAGTGTCCACTGGTCTGATGGTGCCAGGTGCGCTGGTGGGCTCAGGTTCCTGGGCCCTAGCAGCTCCCACTGCCTCCTCCCAGGGAGACCTGGGATCTTCCAAAGTGGTGGGATCTCCCCGTGGCGCAGAGGGAAGAGCCCTGAAGAGCCACTTACCGCGGTAGCCGGCTGCTCCGTCCATGGCACAGGAACCTTCTGCACTGCTGGAGTTTGGTCGTCCGCCTTCATGTCCACTCACACTCTCTCACACACTCACCCTCCCTCTGGTCCTGCCCGCCTCCATCTTTTAGGATTCTGTTTCATCAAGAAAAAACAAGTTGGCATCAAGCTTTCATAGTGTGAGCCAATAGTTTATTGCTTCATCATCTAAAAAGGGATCACGTTTCAGCTAAACATTAAAATAAGTTTATAAAAATAACCGTAGATCCACTATTATATACTGATTAGCTCATGAGCTCCTTTGAAATGCCCAAGATCCTTGATTTGGCATCCAAAGGCATAACTAAGGAGACCTTTCCCCACTTTTCTAAGCACTTTTCCCATTATTCTTTTCTCTTTTAGTCCAAGACAACATGTGGCTGCCTACCTTCCCATCTGTCCTCCCCTCAAAGCTACTTGACACTACTGGGCAGCCTTCGGGTTCCATGAAATATGGAAAAATTCTGCAGAGGCTGCAGAACAGTAGGAACATTAATTTCCCCGATGGTTTCCCAGTCAGTGAAAAACAGACCGCTTGTTAAAATGGGGAAAACATCTCCAATTTAGAATGCCAAGGTCATAAAACTTAATTGGGAAATGAAGAATTCATTACAATGATATAAAATATATCAAACTGTCATATCACAAAGTAACTCTTAAATGGCTCAGCTTTAGGATATCCATCTTGCTCAGTGTGATCCTTTGCTTGGAAATATCTAGACCACCATGGAGATACATATTTGTCATATTTCGAAGTTTAGCTATGAACCCCAAACACCATGGTACCTGTCGTCACCTACCTTCTTCCCTGCATTTAAAAAAATATTTTTGCCTATTGCTAGATCTATTTTTTTCCCAAAGGAATTAATCATGTTCTAGTGATGTCGCTCTTTTATTTATTCATTTATTTGTTTATTTTTACTCAGTAGCCTGCAGTGAGCTCAGTAATGTGAAGTTTCCCTGTTATGGTGGTGGGAATGTGTTGTTCAGGAGAGCACGGTGTCTCAGATCCTTTGATCACCATAAGGATGGATTATCTAAGAGAAATCACATGGCCTGAGTCATTTAGGTTGAGAATGGCATTCCAGAAAGTGAACTTTACCAAAGAGCCAAACTGACATCTGCTTTTGACTCAGCCTTCTAACTACAATGGAAAAAATATACTGGATCTAGCAATAGGCAAAATTATACAAGTATCTGCACTTTGTTTTCTCTTCTTACCACTGAAACAGTGAAATCATTGTACGGTGTTCATACATTTATTTGTAGAAACCTTTACTGAGCATCTACAGGGTGACAGGTCCTCTGCTAAACACCAGAGAACAATTGCCATGGCTAAAAGTGTAATTTGTTGCATATTTTTATAAATGACTCCTTTCATCTGTATGGTTAGTGGAAAGTCATACTTACTTTTCCGACTTCCTTGCCAGCCTGTCCTGCTTTTTCCTTTCACTCTTTAGAACTGAAGTAGTGTTTGCATTTTTCTGAACACATTGTGTTGTCTCTCTCTTCCTTTTCTTTGCTTGCTTGTTCAGTGACAGCTGCTTGGATTGCTTTTGTCTGTCTTCTTATCTGTCCAACTTCTAGTTATATGCTAGTGTAAGTTGAGATCTAGCTTTTCCTAAAAAATGTCCTGATTACCCAGATTGTGGTAGTATACTTTTTCTGCTCTCTGAGAGCATTCTGTGCTTAATGCCGTCATAACATTTTCATGTCATGTATTGCTTGTGCTTTCCGGATTAGACAAAAGTTCTCTGAAATAAGTGGCATCATTTATTCTGAATCTGGAAGGCCTAACACGATCAGAATCAGAAACATTTTAAAATTTTGACCTGAACTAACTGTACACAGGCTGTTTCTTTTTTGTTGTTGTTGCTCAGAGCAAAATAAATACCTGGAGCTCCTCCCATATGTTACCAGTCTCCTTTCAAGCATCAGTTCAACTTTGCCCGGGGATAAATGCTTTATATCCTTTGAACACTAGAGTATAAAGAGACCTCAGGGACCAAGTTTAATGCCTTTTATTATTTGGATTTTGAAGTCAACTTGACACAGTGAATAGGATTCTGAATTTGTGAGAGAGTTACTTGGTTCAAGATCTGAAATTACCAAGATCTGAAGTACAGTGTCTGGCCCATAGGATGTATTATTTTAAAATACTTGTTCTATTGAGGAAATAAAAATATCACATTTGATAAATTGCTTGCCCACTCAGAGCTTTTTTGGTATTGTCAAGTAAGCCCAATTATATCACAAGTTCAAAATAAATTTGTCAAATATTAAACTGCTTAAAGCCTCTCCCAGTGATTTCTGAGAGTTCCACACGGTGTGTTCCATGTGCTTGGGAATCCTTCCCTCTTTTTTCAGCTTCCCCTTTAAGCCTTTGCTGGCGGCTGCAGTTACTGCCATTCTGTGAGAGAACCCTGCTCTCTCTTCTTGTATTCCATCCCTTTAACTCCCTGTGGTCTGCAGAGATCAGGCTGTATCCTTTGATGAGGTTTTATTAAAAATGCTCCAATAATGGAAGAATAACACAATACAGAGCGTCCCCTGAAGCTCTGCAGCCTTCTCTAGCCTGTCACAGAGTTGATATTAAAAAACAAACAAACAATTACTAATGTGGTCAGTAATACAAAGCATTCTGAAGCAAAAATGCGGTGGTGTTACTCTAGGCCAAGGTTCCTCTTGGTGAAACATTAGGGGTTGAGTTCAGACCACATTCTTGTGCTTTATCATTCATGGTGAGTAATTATGTAACATGCTCTTTACGCGTCTCCTTCCAGAGGCTTCGGATCGTAGCTGCTGTCATTCTCAATCCTTTCGTCATCTTTTCAATTTCGAGTTAATGACCTCCTTCCAGGTACGGTTATAAATAAATACCTTGACCTTGTGGACCACACTTGACGACTGGTGCAATGATTCCGGTGCTCAGATAAACATCTCGTTCTGTGCAATGCTACGTTAGCCTGACATCTTCTGTTTGTGCGTGTGGTACAGGAAACCAGTCACACTGCTGAAAAACTTCGATTGACTTCCTGGAAACTAACACAATCAAGTATGTGAGACATACTTAGGAAAGTATTTAATAGGGTTAATAGGTTAGAAGAGGGAGAAGGGAAATTAGTTCGGATGGATAATATGGGGTAGGTAAGACTTGAGCAAGGTCTTAAAAGATGTGGTGGCAAAAGGAGAGACTTGAGCAAAATTCCATGGGCTGAGGAGCTGAGAGTCTATTTGATGAATGTCAAGTAGACTGATAGGGCTAAACCTATGGGAGTGGGGAGGGAGAGAGGAACCTGTGCCCTGAGATGAAGCTACCTTAAATGTGGCGGGTTCTGAGTTTCAGGATTACGAATACATTTGGTTACTCTAAACAAGATTATGTGTCAACACAGTAGCGCACTTTAATACTGATTGGCAATTGTCCTAAAGCCTTTATGTGACATTTCCCTTCCTGTGACACTTGCAGTTCAGTAACAGTCCTTGGGTTCAAAGAAGCAATGACTCTGTGCCTGACACCTTAGAGCCACAAAGGGTCTGAGGTGATGAGTGAGGTGAACCAAACCCCCAAGCTATGGAACATCAATGGCTGCAAGTAGCTGCAGCCCACAGCTTTAGACTGTTCTGGTGGCTTCTGCACTGATTGCAGCTCCAGCTTCTGATCGATTCAGTAGCAAAATGAATGCTTCACTGGACTGTTTAGGGCTCTATAGATTTTCCTGGTACGTGAGCTAGAGCTCTTTTTGCTTCCATTGATTCTGTGCATTGCTCCTTTGGCATTCCATTAAGTCATAATTTGTATGGAACTTCTGTTTCATGACTACATCCTATTTTCCAGGATATAATGTGCTCCTCCAGGACAGAATTGTGCCTTAACTATTCTTGTTTGCTCCATAGGGTTAAGCATATGCTTAGTTGAACAATCCTTGATATATTGAATCAAATGTCAACTTAAGTTTTATTATTATTATTTTCATGATCATTGTCTTTAAATATGTTTTTTATTGAATTTTTTTCACAGAGAGAGGAAGGGAGAGAGAGAATGATAGAAACATTGATGTGAGAGAGAAACATCTATTGGCTGCCTCCTGCATGTCCCCCACCAGGGATTGAGCCTGCAACCCAGGCATGTGCCCTGACCAGGAATTGAACTGAGCCCTTTTAGTCCATAGGATGACGCTCAATCCATTGAGTCACACTAGCTGGGCAACTTAAATTTTATTATTAAAACATTATAGCTATCAAATTGATGGATATTTTTAAACCAAAAAGATCACCCATAATCCCACTTTTGTAACAAAATGATTGTTTCACTTTTTCAAGTTCTCTTCTAGCTTTTGGTCATTTTCATGCCTATCTTGACATGGTTGCAATCCATTCATCCATTTATCTAACAAATATTTACTGAATTTTTATTAAGTGTGAAGCACTGACAATGAGATACATATAAGATGTAATTAGTACAAATCTATAATTATTACAGTTTTGTCCTCTTTGAATTATATAAAAAATGCATAATATTTTATAATTTCTATAATAATTTGTCAAGGTAACAAATCTGGTTGCTTCCTTTGCTCACAAGCCAGATGTCATGTTATGGAGAGCTAGAGACAAGTGCACTCACATTATGCTGCAATGAGGCTTGAATTCACAGACACCCTCATCAGTTCAAAGAGGTCAGGGAAATCAGGCCTGTGGTGGGTGGTAGTGATGGCTGACACTCATCTCATACAATCTGCAGTGCTTATTAAGGCAGTCATTGCTTAGCATAAGAAAATGTTCACTACCAAGATTTATTATATAAAAGCCTAAATCAGACTTTCAGGATTAGTGGCCAACATATTAGAGTTATCAGAATCTGAAAACATAGGTCACAAATGATTTTAGTTATGTGGACATGAGAGCAAACTCAACTCTTCATTCCACCTCACTCTTTCCTCTCACAATCATTCTCACTGAATAAAAATGTTTCTACCTAACTGGGTGCCCCTCCTTTCATCTTGTGTTACCCCAAACCAGCTGAACAGGATGAAACTGGAGAATGCTCACTGCTATATTCGTTGTTACTGATCCTTGCATGCTAGTGGTTCAGAGGAGCACCTGCAAGAGAAACACCCACAGCTAGTTACCTGAAGCATAGCTTTCTTTTGTTTGTAAAAGTGCTGATGTGTCTCCCTGGTTAATATGTAGCTCACATGGTCTCAGGCATGATTAAACAGTAATGCCTTGGACAATCATATCCCCAGTAACTGTCATGTCAATGCCCAAGTCACGATTTGCTTTCATTCTGGACCTTGAATGGGATTGGCTCTCCCAACAAAAAGATAAATTAAAGCTTTTGTCTATCTTCAACGACTGCAGAGTATGATTCCCGCACAGAGAATGCAGCTGATAAGAGGAGGCATAGCTCTCCAGCAAGGGGAAGGGGAGAATGCAGTGTTGGTCAGCCACCCCTGCACTTAGCACTGAAAAGCAGGCATCAGTTTTAGGGATGACACATAGAAGGAAAGGACCTTTGCACAGTAAAACTTCAACAGCTTAAGCAATTTTGTTTAACGTGGTTGTTCATAAATTATATACAAAAGATTAGACATTCATTTTAATTTTCAAAGCATAAAATTAGAATACTGAGTAAATTTTTATCAAACATACCTGGGGTTGCCTAGATATTTTTATATGAGCCCCCTAAGAGGTCTATGTCTGTGCATTTAAATCTTTAACTTAGGCATGCTTATCAAATTTCTAGTGATGAAAAATTTGAGTCTAGTCCCATGTGTTCATTTTCTCCTTTGTTTCTATTGCCTTAGGTGATATATCAGTGAAAATTCTGCTGTGTATGATGTCTGAAATTTTGTTGCCTACAGTTTCTTCTAGGATTTTTATGGATTCATGAGTCAATTTAAGTCTTTTATCCATTTTGAGTTTATTCTTGTGTAGGGTGTAAGTTGATGGTCTAGTTTCATTTTTCTGCATGTAGCTGTCCAATTTTCCCAGCACCATTTATTAAAGAGGCTGTCCTTACTCCACTGTATGCTCTTGCCACCTTTGTCAAATATTAATTGAGCATATTGCCTTGGGTCCATTTCTGGGTTCTCTGTTCTGTTCCACTGGTCTATATGCCTGTTCTTGTGCCAGTACCAGGCTGTTTTGATTACTAAACCACTAAATGTCCATTTTTGTTGCATTACATAGTAAACTGTATATATTCTCACTTCAGTGGGTGTATGCAGTTTTATTATTTCTATTTTACTTGTTATATACTTTTCTAGTTTAAGGAATTCCCTTTAGGCTTCATTATAGCAAGATTGCTAGCTAGCTAAACTTAAACGTACTTAGATGTACAGACACTCAGGGCAAATGAACCTGATCTGCTCTTATACTCTAGAGTCTTACATTACAAGTTAGGGAGCAAGTGCGAGGACCCTATTATAGAAGGCATTTTATTTCACTCATCTGATTTTTTGCCCATTTTTTAAGAGTATTAATAATAATTTGTTTGTCTAAGACCTCTGCACATTTTCTTTCTTTTAATAATATGAAATACATTTCTATATTTTCAAAGACGTTGAACATAGTTATTTGTGGGTCAGTTTGCATGGCAGTTAAGTTTAAGTGTGTAAATGGGTACGTATCTAGGGAAGCTCAATATATTTAGACACTGTATAGTATTTTTTGTGAAGAGAATTAGTTTCATAATTGCTGGGCATTATAAAATTAGTTTTACCTGCTCAGAAATTGTACACACATTGTGTGATATCCTGAAAATACAGAACAGATTAAAGAATTATCTCCTAATTTACCACTATGCAGCTGCTTTTTCAAGTACTGTTTTTATTCACTCACTCAGTAAATACTTGCCTCATATCTAAAGTAGATCAAAATCTGTGAAGAAAATTCCAATGTTAAGAAGAAAGAAATGATAGTGCCTGCCTTCAGGATTTTAGTTGAGCAAGGACACAGACGAGTACTCAAGCCACCCTGCCCTCACACCCAGTGCTGTGGGCGCCGTGAGTCCAGAGAGGAACTCATGGGCTAAAAGGAGCAGGTCAGTGGGAATGGCTTGGTCACAGAAACACAGATGCTGTGGGGTCCCGGGAACCAAAACACTTCACCCTGAAAGTTCTGGAGGATTTTCATCGAGGAAGAGGCCTTTGTGTGAATTTGAAGGACTAGATAGTATTTCTACAGGTTAAAACCCGAGAGAGGGCCTTCAGGTAGCTGGAATGCCATGAGCAAAGTCGCAAGCAAACACAGGTTCAGGAAAGGGTGACAAATCCACTTTGGTTAGAGTATGGAAAGGGAAATAAATAAGCAGGAAAGAGAGGTGAGGACGAGATCACAGCATAATAAGAATGCTGAGTTGTTTTTAGACATAGTAGGAGCCATCTAAGTGTTTTGAACAAGGTGATTATATGTTATAAGCATGCTGGGAACATTAATCTTGATTCATTCTTAAGTATGGATTAGTATTCTGACAATCCAAGGTATTTGACTTTTGCTACAGTAGTCTCTTAGCAACGGTGTGGAGGGGGAAAAATCAAATTGCAAGCAATAATAACTTTTTTGTGTGTTTAAATGCTATTAAATAATTTATAATATTCATAGTTTAAAGCACAGGTCACTATCATTCAAGTATGACTGTTCCTGGGTTGGAATCTAGATTTACATTACGGTGTCTTAGTGAGTGAATTTTTACTTTATTGGGTTTATAATAGAGACTTTGATAATGTGCTTTCATGATACATGTAAACTATGGCTTTTTTTTTTTTTTTACAGAATTTATATCAATAATAAAGGGCATGATTATGCAACATGTAATCAATCTTATCTTCTATGTAAGTTCCCCAGTGGTCATCAACAAGGGAATTGTGATTATGTTTTGAGGCATTGTTTATTCTACAAAGACCAATTCTTTCTTATTCTAGTTATGGCTTTACTGTAAAATGATAGTGTTCTATTGATTTCTCTTTTTTAAATTTTTATGTCAGTTAAATTTTTTTACATATATTGCATCATTAAAAAAGGGTTTTTTTTTCTTTATTGATTTTTCAGAGAGAGAGGAAGGGAGAGGGAGAGAGAGATAGAAACATCAATGAGAGAGAACATCGATTGGCCACCTCCTTTATGCCCCCCACTGGGGATTTGGCCCACAACCTGGGCATGTGCCCTGACCAAGAATTGAACTGGCGACTTCTTGGTGCATGGGTCAATGTTCAACCACTGAGCCACATCAGCCGGGCTATATTGCACCATTTTTAAAACCAGTGAGTCTATGAATGGACATTTTCTGATTTATTTGTGTTGATAGGGGACCTTTTTCTAATACCAATTTATCTAACTCTCAGAGCAAATATGATTTGTGATTGCACTTTCAAATAGAAGTAAGTGCACATTTATTCCATAGATATATTGAATGATTGAGCTTTGAGAAAACATTTTTACAAATGCGTTTGTTTATGCTTGAGCATGTGCTTTAGGTGGGAGACAGAGTTAACAAGTAGAATTACTTACTCATACCATTGTGAACAATATTTTCTAATGCAATTGAAATTACTAGACCTACAAATCAACTTTTTTTTCCTATGGGCAGGATAGGAAGGCTGATGGAAAACATATCTATAAAATCATTTCATAAATTCAGCCACAAGTGTGTTTACCAAGTATCCATGGTTATTACTATGATGACTTTGCACTAAGAACCCCAATCAGAATCCCAGATAAAACACTAGCCCTGCAGTTTGACTGGGGTACAGTGTCACCATATGTTGACAATGTACTCCAATCGCAGAAAAGGATTCTTATGCCTTCTGTTGAGGCCAATCTAAAGTGTGACTCTGTGCACTGAGAGGCCAAGATTTGATCAGTCGTGTTTTTTTCCAACAAATGTTTATTGAGTGTCTACAACATGCTAAGCACTTTACTCACATGCTTCCACTTCATGCCTTGGGGATGAAAATGAAAAGAACAGAAACCACAGTTGATTGAAAGAAGTTGTTCTGGGCCTGTTGGGTAAAATTGACAGAGATATGGGTCTCTTAGAAGGGAGGAGTAAAGAAGACAATGACTCTGGTGAGTCATATTTTCTATTGCAACAAAGCAATTTGCCAGTCTTGAGACAGAATTACCTGAGGATCTATCCACCTTTGATCATGCCTATATTCCCACCATTTGATCTAAACCCTTATAGTGAAGTGTTGCATAGTTTAGATCTACTCTCTCTGATCTATAATGTGGGCCTCCAGAAGTTTATATACATAATACATTTACATATATAAATTGCCTCTTTGTCCAGAATATATTGAACTAGAAGAGACTATCTAAATCCATCCAGGGCTGGGGAACCTTTTTTCTGCCAAGGGCCATTTGGATATTTATAACATAATTCACAGGCCATAAAAATTATCAGCTTAGACAATAGCCTGCTATATTTGGTCAGGTTAATTTGGTGAGGCGTGTGATGTTAGCTGGTATTGATTTTGCTGGCCTTATCAGACCCTCAGGCCAGACATTACCCACCCCTGGCACTCAAATATCCTAGTTTATTCTGGGATGATCCCTTGAACCTCTGGAGCTGTGGTGCATTTTCTTCTTCCATACAGTTTAAGTAGCACAGAAAGCTGCAGAGAGAGATAAGAATGAATCAGCTTCTCTTTGAGCCCTAGCTTCACAGCTGCACTGGGCATGTCTGTATCCTGGGAGTTCTAACTAATGTATTCCTTTAATGTCAACTTACAAGCTAGTCCTGTTCAAATCTCTATAGGCATGGGAGGTGGGGAGAGAAGGCATTGTATGTTATTATTTGTAATGTAGATTAAAAGCAGAGTAATCTTTAGAGAGTGTCTAGTTTAGTTCCATTTTTATAGACAAACTATATAGGCAAGAACGTCAAAGATACTTTGACCAGGTTAGGCCATGAACAAGTAGTTACTGGCAGAGTCAGAATTTAAATCTTTGTTCTAGAAGTTCCCATATACATGGGGAAAAAAATGTCTGAAAATGATACTGTGATACCTCTACCTCTACAAATAATTCCAGACGAGTATTGCAATCCATTATGTGTGTTCGTGTGTTATGCCTTAGTCAAATACATTTTAGCATTCTCTCTCTCTTCTTTCTGTGAAAAATGTATCGACTAAAAGCACCATTTCCATCTGTGTGAGTTGTTTACATCACTTTGTCTTCCTTTAACTCATTCTGCGGATGGGAGATTCATTATCTCTTCCACTTCTCGCAAACTGCTTAATCAGTTGTTATGCTCTAAGCTCAGCAGGTCCTTCACAGTTGCTCAGCAATCTTTCTCTTATCCTGGTGGAGAAATTTTCATTTTTTCTCAAGGTCTCTGCATAATCCCTTATTGGTGCTTACAAATTAATCTCTTTCTTCACACACAAAAACACTGAATCCTCTAAGGAAAAAATTCCGCCCACTTCCCTCATGCATTAAGGATTAAACATTTCTTTCCTTCTCTCTTGACTCAAAGTGATACGAGTGTGTCTTTTCCAAGGCTAAAATGCATCCCTGTGGTCTCTTTCGCATGTAGACCTACATTCTCCTCGGTCATGATTTACTGATCAGCCCCTTCCTGATGTCTTTACCCTCTCCTCCATCACCCTGCTTCCTGTCTCTACATAGAAAAATGGCAACAACTTCCTCATTCGAGGAAAACCTGCCTAAGCTTTCCCTTAGGTTGTACTGTTAAATTGACATTTTTCTCCACTTTTTACAATTTAAACTTATTGATCTTATTTCCCTCCTTTACATTCATTTCTGAAATAGATCTGCTTGGTGTTTGCCCTATCTAATCTGCCCAGTCATCTCTTAAATGTTTTTCAGGAATTTTCTGATTGCTGCTAGCAACCTCTTTTTATTACCATTTCTATTTTAAAGTCTCTGAAGCTTTTGAAATTATTGATCATCCCCTTCCTCCAATAGGTTTGTGACAAGATCCTCCCTGGACTTTCCTGATAGCCTGGTCAGGGCTTTTAAATCTATTTAACTAGTGCTCTGGTTTCTGTTTATTGTCTAAATGTAGGGATTCCCCAAGGAATCCAGTGTTGGCCTTTTTCTCTCCTCCATATGAGTCAGGCCACTGTAAAGGTTAAAGGGTGGGCTTGGGAGTAGACTACACTTGTCCCTTTATTTAGTATTGTGACCTTAGTAGTTAATTAACCTCTCCATGACTTAGCTTTCATTATCTGTAAAATGAAGTGAAAATAATTGCCCAGATTTATTGAACACTTACCGTGGGCCAGGAACTATTATAAACATTTAATATGCATAAATCATTTTGCATCACAGAATCTAGGGATTATTAACCCCATTTTACAGGTAAGAACACTGAACCATAGAAATTTTCTTTTTTTTTTTATCTTCACCCGAGGATATTTTTCCATTTTTTGTACAGATGGAGTGGGAAGGAGAGAGAGGAAGGGAGAGAGAGAGAGAAACATCGACGTGAAGGGACACATCAAGTGGCTGCCACCCGCACGACCAACCAGGGCCGGGGACAAACTGCAACCGAAGTACGTGCCCTTAGCGGGAACCGAACCCGGGTCTCTTCGGACCACAGGCCGATGCTTTAACCGCTGAGCCAAACTGGCCAGGGCAAAATTTTCAATAATTTGCCTCAAATGACACAGATAGCAAATAGCTGATCCAGGATTTGAATCAAATATTAGGTGGTTCTGCTCCAAATGTTAATCACTACATTATTCTCCTTCTCCATAGTGATGTCTTTACTCATGGAATTCCTATGTAATTAAACAAAATAATGCATGAAAAACTCTTAGCATAGTTATTGGCATAAATTAAATACCTAGCTAAAGTTAACTCTTAATATTTCTCATATTGTTCATTTTTCCTTGGGGGTTGAGAGTGCATATTTGGGGCTTACATACACTCTTTTGGAGTTAAACATTCATATATATATCTCTAACCCATATTTGTCTCCTGAAATACCTAACTTATATCATATCCAGATGCAAGCCATGTAACTAAAATGAGCATGTATAAGGTTGAACAGGACCCATTGTTTCTCTTCCCTCTGTCTTCGAGCTTACACCTTGCTGTCGTCATTGTCAGTCTGCTTGCACCTCATTGTCCACATTCAGTGCACAGGTGGCTCCTGCTTATTCTAATTCAAAAATATTTTTGAAATCTTCTGTTTTCTTCTAGTGTTGATTTCTCCAGGTAAGGGTTTATCATATCTTAGCTAAATTATTGCAATATCTCCCTAAATTATCCTGACTTTCTAAAGTATCTTGTATTTGAGTGTCTATCTATCTATCTATCTATCTATCTATCTATCTATCTATCTATCATCTATCTATGTTTCCTCCTCTTCTGCCTCTATATATTCTGAGCTCCTGTGGTTCAGGGAATGTATCTTTTTTATTGTTGTACCCTAAACACCTACCTAACATCAAAGGGCTTGGGTTGTAGTTATTTATGAAATTGATTTAACTTGACCCATTTTCCATAAGCATTTGGGCTTTTAAGGACAGGTATTACTCTTTCTTTCCTCGCTTTTTTGACATTTTTATGTCTGGGTCCTGATAGCTCTGTATTCCTCAGTATCAGGTATCGCTGACAGTATTTCTACCCCAGATATTCTGATACAGGATCTCTTCCTTATTTAAGTTGAAAGATTTTTTTTATTATTGTTACTGGTTTTTTTCTTTTATTCATTTGTGTATGCATCTAACCACCCTTCAATCCTCAGTTTACTTATTTTTAGATGACCTACACCATCCCTTTCTTTAAGTAGTCTTCCTTGACCTCACATAGGGATCTATAATTCCTTTTAAAAATTTTTTCTTTATTGACTTTAGAGAGAAAGGAAAGGAGAAGGAGAGAGATAGAAACATCAATAAGAGAGAACATGGATTGGCCACCTCCTTTATGCCCCCCCACTGGGGATAGGGCCCAAAACCTGGGCATGTGCCCTGACCGGGAATTGAACCAGTAACCTCTTGGTGCATGGTTGGCACTCAATCACTGAGCCACACCAGCCAGTTGGGATCTAAATTTCTGCAAATACTTATAGCTTTGCAGGCTCTACCTTATCTTACAATTCCATTTACAATGTCTTTTGTTTTTTTAAAGTAACAGTTGCATTATTTCCCCCAACTAGAATCTAGTCTTTTTAGAATAAAGATCCTAAATTTGTACTCTTTTCTATCTCTCATAGAATATAGTTTACAGTTAGAATTTGTGACCCTCCTTTCCTCTTTTGTATCCTCTTTCCTCAAATGAGATCCTTAGTTACGAGATCCTTAGTTACGAGCCTATATTTATAGTTGATTAATCTCCATCCTCACACGATTCCATTGAGGAGAGTTTTATTAAATATCAACATATTGCTAACTGCCCTCACACTCCCTCATCCTTTCATTTTACCTTCTATATCAAAGGATTCTGGTGTATCTGTTTACTGGGGACTTCCAAATAACAAATTCAGCACCATCACAGGAGGACAGCTCAAAGCAGGGTTCTAAGCTATATAACTGCAAGTGCTGTGATGCAGGTTTCTGTAAAAAACTCAGTTAAACCTCTCAAACGTCACCTTAGAGGAGCTTTCCCAGATTGCATATCATAAATAGTATGCGAAAAGATTTTTACAGTCAAGTAAATTTTGCAAGCACTATCCTAAACAGATATAAAATATTATTTTACTGTATTACAACTTAGAGCCAACATTATGCTAATGTACACTAAATATACTGATGTGGGTAAAACTATGCAACATTTTCTAAAATTATTTGATAATGGGAATCTATTTTTCAGAACTTCTCTAGGTCTGGGATTGAGAAAAATGCTCTTTGGTAAACATTGCCTCAATAATTCATTTCTGTATCACATCACAGATCTTTGGGGCTGTATGAGTTCTCATAATTTTTCTATTTTTATTTGGCTAAGCACTGTTTGACTTTTTTCTCTGATTATATTTTATAATATCATCTACAGAAAGAATAAAATATTAAATGTTTTTTACCATAGCTAATTTAATTTAAAATATAATTTTACTGATGGTATCTAAATTTGAGGGATTGTTAAATTTAAAAATTTTTATTATATATATTTTGTATGTAAGTTGTAGATTTTGGAAGAATTTTTTTCAGGCTAGCTTTCAGTTCTGTACATTTCAAACTCTGTCTTTCCTTTATTTTCTACTTAATTCTAGTGTCAGGTGCTATAGTACATATTCCTATCAGCATACCACCTCTGCTCTGTACCTTCATGTCAAGACATGGGGGCATTTGGCGTAGTTTGTAATAGTGGTATCTCTGGAAGACATTCCTTCTTATGTTGTCTGGCTAGCTATCAATAACTTACCTATAAGTAGACATGACTGAAAACCACATTAATACATTTCTTTAACACCAAACTAAATGTGTCCCAAATTCACTTTTCTTTAGCTAGGTACAAAAATAAAAAGGCCTGCAGGTACTAGTACCTGACTGAGGGGAAGGAAAAATATGACAGAGATAAAGTGGAAATTCAATAGTCTTATTAACTGTCTGCTGCTAAAACACATTTATTATGCAAATTCTACAAGATCAAATAACTGAACCCATTGTTTACCTCTTCCAGCACCTTGGATATGCAAGTGAGAGTCCTGGAAGATTAAACTTCATACTAAATCTGCTTCTGAGCAGAAAGTCTGGTCATTGCATAAACACATTTTTGAGGCATTATTTGTTATTTGAGGAATGAGTCAGGTTTCTAACTGAAGAGCTATGTCCCTATTTAAAATCAGAAATGCTCTCTAATGATCTTTTACTGCAAAAAGACAATTTAAGATGGGAATTCTTTCTTGCTGCTTTAAATGCTCAGCATAACAACAATTAGTATGTATTATTTATATAAACCAGCACTTACCATATATGAATTTAAATTTTACAAAAACTCTATAAAACGGAGAGAGCAAAAATGTACAGCAATTGGCCTCCCCACTGTCATCTTTGCTCTCTAAAGACTCATGTGAGAAAAAATATTATACAGACTTGCTTTATTTGAATTTCAAAGGTAAGTTGGGTTCTGAAAGCTAGATAGATAAATTATTTTCTAGAGATTAAACAGTGATTCACAGTAAGGAAAGCAGGTAGTAGAGTTGAAATGCAATTCTGTTTTTTCTTTGGGGATAAACCAGACACTAGCTCTGATAGATTTGTTGTGTGTGATTAATATTGCATATGTTTGTGCTTTTCTGCATCTTTGCAGAAACGTGTAATGTCAATCAAAACCTTCCATTAGCCTAGCTCCCAGCCCCTGTTCCTATAAGCACAGCCTCCTTCCAAAGATTCAGAATGTAGTTCATCTGCTTTGTAATTCTACCTAATGCTTTCAATCGCCTTTCAATTTGAAGCCTGTTGAAATATTGTTTCTGCTCCTTCATGTCTAAATAAAATATGTATTTCAACTATTCAGACTGTCTTCTTGTCTTCTGATTAACCTAATGGCCTTATTCTTGACACCAAAGAATCATAGAGTAAGCAGCCAACATCTGCTTCTCTGCTCATCAGATATGTGAAAGGGCACCAACACCTCCCATTTCCATCAGGCCTTTCAGAAGCAGATATATTCCATGAACACAATTTTAAAAATAAGTAGAAGTTAACACCTTGAGGAAGCAAGGCTTTTGAATGTTTAAGTGTTTTCGATGAGAAATTTTGTAGCATAATTACATGTTACCTAAGAAACAGTAGACTTGGAAGCTTAACTAGGGTCCTTGACTAGAGAGATCATTATAAATATTAATTATTATACTTTCCTGTTTCGTGGGAGTGCTCTGGTAGCTAAATGTGCTTTTATGGGGGAGAGGGGAGCAGAGGGCTAATAAGGTGATTATTAGATTTCTGTATTTTTCTTGTTCTAGCTAATATTTCTCCTTGTGTGGGTCTCCAAAGACTACTGAACACTATTTGCTAAATGAGTCAACTTGATGTCATGTGAATCTTTTACCTTACTAGGTTTTTGCCCTGAAGATGGTATCCCTGTTCCACAAAGAGATCACATGCGTGGACTTGGTCATAGTTTGGCCCCGGGCTGAAGAGCCCTTTGCAGATCCATGGCCATGGTCTGGATGATTAGAATTGCCAGACATTGGAGGAATCACTAGTTAGTACTTGGGGAATGCTAGAACTATCTGTCTGAATGAGAAATAGTCCTTGTAGTTCTCTAACATTCTTGCTTTTTTATAACTTTATTTTCCACATACTCTTCCTTCTGCTGGAAATACTCTTGATCTTCAAGTACATTGGAGCCAAGCCCACCCATCCATTAGGGCTCAGCTTCCCTGCCACTCCCCCACCCCTGCAGCTTCCCTGGCACTGCACTCTCCTCCCAGGAACTGTCTCTGTAGAATACAAAACTCCTCTATTTCAAATCTCACATAATGTATGCCTTCCTTCTTCCCTAAAGAGCGAGATCTTTGAAGACAGAAACTATATTTTATTCATTTTTTCATCTCTTCCTGTTGGCATAATGCCTGTCACACATAGGTCCTGAATTTATACCAATTAAGTGAACAATTCACTCATTCATTTATTCATGTAACAAATGCTACTTTGCATGTGTTATTGGAAGCTAATAAACTACATTGTCCATTTCCTCAAAGAGTTAGAGTATCAGATTTAGAGTCTATTATTGCTTATTAGGCAAGCTGAGATCCGCTTTAATCACAGGTGTCTTTTGGCTACACTTAAAATCTAGCTTCATGCCAATACAGCTGCCTGTGTCCATGGCAACTGAAATGCATGAATACAGGTTCCGAAACAGGATCTTCCTAAAAGTCCAGACCTCTGTTAAAACTGTATTTTGTATCTGTATGCTTCTCAGAAAGGTATTATCACAGGCCTGCATGGGTGACTATTTCAAGTAGGCAGAAATGACTTCATGCATCATCTTTTCAAAGCAGTTTCTTCTCAGAGCACAGTGAGCTGTTGATAGATCTAGTGTGATGAGGTCAAGGATCACATCGATTACTGAGAGGGCTACCTACAATGAAAGTGTAGCCTTTAGCATTTCATTTATGGGACAGGTGGCATCTCAACTCCCTTGCCCCATGTTAATAGAGGTAGTAACTCCATCTGAGCTTCTATAGATGTCTAAAGGTAGAGACAGAATTATATGTCTCAGGTTCCTTGGTGGAATTCTGTGCAGAAATGGCTCCTATGGGGGGCTACAGAAACAAGAGGTGGAAAATGCCACTTGAGAGGAGAAGGCATTGAATAAACACAAGTTAGGAATATTTGTTAGCTCTTCAGGTCTATATCATTGGGCAGGTGAGTTTAACACACCTGCCACTAAAGGATCTCCTTTTAGATGGGAACTCCAGAAAATTGTATAGATTTTGGAATATTTATTACATCCTCATAATGGTTAATATGTAATCATTTATCTTTTCCTCCAGAGTCGTTGGTGGTAAAATCCTTACCATGTGAAGAGGATGTGGCCGTGTCTTAAGGTGCAGTGGGGACACGGAGCTGAGGAGAATGGATGTGTTCTTTAGCAGTAGGCTGAGGAGAATGACCTTTAGCCTTTCTTGCAGCGAGAGAGTGACTGGCCTGAATAGGTGACTGCAGTTTAAAATATGTAGTTTGCTGAGTCCATGTGGCCTTAACCCTTTGTTTTTTTGCATAATGAGGGAACCCATGAGTCCCAAGAAATGGATTAAGGTGGAAAGGGAGGCAAGGGGCACCTAGAAGACCCAGAATACTAACATAATGCCTACGTACCAACTGGAAGAAAATTTGACCAATATTTTGACACTGGTCAGCCCTCAGCCTGCATTGATTTACTAGGGTGGCCATGATAAGACCCAGCACACAGGGTGGCTTAGAACAATAGGCATTAGTCATCTTGCAGTTCTAGAGGCCAGAATTTCAAAGTCAAGCTTGACAGGGCATGATCCCTCTGAAGATCCTAGGGAAGATTCTGTCCCGGCCTCTCTCCTATCTTCTGGTAGCTCCTTGGCTTGTGGAAGCTTCACTGTGGGCTTCCCAGAGTGTTTTCCTTGTGTGCATGTTTGTCTCCTCACATGGCATTAAAAACAAATTAGGATACCAGTCATGTGAGGAGACAGACATGCACACAAGGAAAACACTAGTAAGCCGGTGCAAGTTGAGAGCTGACCAGTATCCATATGTTGAACTAATTTTCTTCCGGCTGGTACATAGGCATTATGTTGGTATGCTGGGTCTTCTAGGCGCCCCTTGCCTCCCTTTCCCCCTTAATCCATTTCTTAGGACTCCTGGCTTCCCTCATTGTGCAAAAACTGAAGGTTTGAGGCCACATGAACTCAGCAAACTACATATTTAAAACTGCGGTCACCTACTCAGGCCAGTTACTCTCTCCCTGCAAGAAAGGCTAAAGGTCATTCTCCTCAGCCTACTGCTTTCCCATTGGTTGGTTAAGTGGGAGGGAGTAGTTTCATGATTAGCATAAGCCATGCTAAGATAACCACAGGAAGAAAACACACACACAAAATCGAGACTTTATTGAGGACCTATTGTATAATGGGTACTTTTCATCTGTGATTTTTTTTAGATGCTTCTAAAAATCCTACCCTTCAATATTGCTAATCTAATCTTATAATGAGGAAATGAAGACTAAGGACCATCAATACAATGACTTGCTTAATATCATGTTATAAACATGGTAGAGATGTGGCTTGAACATGACCCTTTCATGTAAAGTCCCATTTTTGTCCCTTGCCTCCTGTTTATAATGTATTAGAACATAAACTTAATTAAACTGGAGCTATTACTACTTTTATATCCCGCACAGAGTGAATGTGAAATAAATACCTGTTGCAAGTTGTAATGAAGCCAGTTTGCGTTTGAAATTAGCGTGGAGGATTGCAGGACTACAGAAGAGAACTGCTTAGCTGTGGTTTGCAGTTTATGCAACATTAATTTTATGCTACCCAGTCAGTTGTGCATCTTAGTTCAGAAAAATATCTCTAGCTCTCTAAAGTCAGATCCTTTGATTTCAGTGTGAAAAGCATGTCATTTTACAGCAATTTTCCATATTTCATCATAGAAGAATACCTCATCATACTGAATAGACGTAAGGGACCAAAGAGTGTCAGTCTGTGGAACTTTGGCCCACAACTGTTTTAACCTGGGTAATAACTGAATTCTGTTCTTCATAAATTCTAGATTGTATAAGCCATGCTGTCATGTAATAACTTTTCATAAATTGGTATAAGAACCTTACTATGACCAGCCTGTAATTAAAACAAAACCAAACTCCTTCTCACTGTCCCCTGTGTAATTTAGCTTTTCTCAACGCCTCCCTAAGAAAGAAATCCTGGCCTCTGGATCGGGGTAGGTGAGAGGAAGAAAGCTTCTGGGGACTTAGAGAGTGTCTTCCCCTGTATTCAGAATTTATGGTAAACTGGTAGGTTAGGCACCTAACTTTTGCTTATACTTATTTTTTCCCTAAATTCTATTTTAAATAGGTAAGCCATACAACAAGAGAGTATGTAGTGAAGAGTAAGCCTCTGTTTTAAAAATCCATTTTGATGTAGTCCCATGTGTTCATTTTCTCCTTGGTTTCTGTTGCCTTAGATGATGTATCAGTGAAAATTCTGCTGCGTATGATGTCTGAAATTTTGTTGCCTACATTTGCTTCCAGGATTTTTATGGAGTCATGAGTCACATTTAAGTCTTTTATCCATTTTGAATTTATTCTTGTGTATGGTATAAGTTGATGGTCTAGTTTCATTTTTTTTTTTGCATGTAGCTGTCTAATTTTCCCAACATCATTTATTAAAGAGGCTGTCTTTACTCCACTGTATGCTCTTGCCTCCTTTGTCAAATATTAATTGGGCATATTGTCTTGGGTTCATTTCTGGGTTCTCTATTCTGTTCCATTGATCTATCTGCCTGTTCTTGTGCCAATGCCAGGCTGTTTTGATTACAGTGGCTTTGTAGTATAACCTGAAATCTGGCAATGTGATCCCTCCTACTTTATTCTTCTTTTTCAAGATTGCTGTGGCTACTCAGGGTCTTTTTCGGTTCGATATGAACTTTTGAAGTATTTGTTCTAGTTCTGTGAAGTATGTCATTGGTATTTTGATGGGGATTTTATTGAATCTATAGATTGCTTTGGGTAGTATGGACATATTAATGATGTTAATTCTTCCAATCCATGAACAAGGTATGTGCTTCCATTTTTTTATATCTTTCTCTATTTCTTTTTTCAATGTCCTGTAGATTTCTGCAAATAGGTCCTTTGCTTCTTTGGTTAAGTTTATTCCTAGGTATCTTAAATTTTTTTGCTACATCAAACTTAAAAGCTTCTGCACAGCAAAAGAAACAACCACAAAAATGGAAAGGCAACCCACTGTATGGGAGAGCATAATTGCCAATGATACATCAGATAAGGGGTTCATTTCCAAAATATATAGAGTGCTTATACAGCTCAACAAAAGGAAGACAAAGAACCCAATTAAAAAATAGGCAGAGGAACTAAATAGACACCTCTCCAAACAGGACATACAAATGACTAAGAGACATATGAAGAAATGGTCAACATCACTCATCATCAGAGAGATGCAAATTAAAACAACAATGAGGTATCACCTCACAACTGTCAGAATGGCCGCTATCAACAAATTATCAAACACTAAGTGTTGACGAGGGTGTGGAAAAAAGAGGACTTTAGTACACTGCTGGTGGGAATGCAGACTGGTGCAGCCACTATGGAAAACACTATGGTGTTACCTCAAAAAATTAAAAATTGAACTGCCATTTGACCCAGTGATCCCACTTCTAGGAATATACCCTAAGAAGCCTGAAACACCAATCAGAAAGAATATATCTATCCCCATGTTCATAGCAGCACTATTTACAATAGCTAAGATCTGGAAACAGCCCTAAAGTCCATCAGTAAACTAATGGATAAAAAAGCTGTGGTACATATACACAATGGAGTACTATGCAGCTATAAGAAAGAAAGATCTCTTATCGTTTGAGATGACATGGAGGGACCTGGAAGGTATTATCCTAAGCAAAACAAGCCAAACAGAGAAAGACAAGTATTATATAATATCACTTATTTGTGGAATATAATGAACATAACAGTCTGAAGAACAGGGTAGTCCCAGAGACGTGGAAGTAGGGTACAGACTGACAATCCCCAGAAGAGGGGGTGGGGGGGTAGATAAACCACAGAACTTATATTCATGTATGCATGACCAATGGACATGAACAAGAAAGCTGGGGACAGGGCAGGGATGGAGGGGGTGGAGGGTGTCAACTGGGGAAAAAGGAGAAACATCGTAACAAAAATTAATTAATTAAAAATAAAATAAACTATCCATTTTGAGTTTATTCTTGTGTAGGGTGTAAGTTGATGGTCTAGTTTCATTTTTTTTTGCATGTAGCTGTCCAATTTTCCCAACACCATTTATTAAAGAGGCTGTCTTTACCCCACTGTATGCTCTTGCCACCTTTGTCAAATATTAATTGAGCATATTGCCTGTGGTCTATTTCTGGGTTTTCTTTTCTGTTCCACTGGTCTATATGCCTGTTCTTGTGCCAGTACCAGGCTGTTTTAATTACAGTGACTTTGCAGTATAACCTGAAATCTGGTAATGTGATCCCTCTACTTTGTTCTTCTTTTTCAAGATTGCTGTGGCTATTCAAGGTCTTTTTTGGTACCATATGAACTTTTTAAAATGTGACTCATGAATCCATGAAAGTCCTAGAAAAAACTGTAGGCAACAATATTTCAGACATCATACGCAGCAGAATTTTCACTGACACATCACCTAAGGCAACAGAAACAAAGGAGAAAATGAACACATGGGACTACATCAAACTCAAAAGCTTCTTCACAGCAAAAGATACAATCATGAAAATGGAAAGGCTACCCACTGTATGGGAGAGAACAATTGCCAATGATATATCAGATAAGGGGTTAATTTCCAATATGTATAGAATGCTCATACAACTCAACAAAAGGAAGACAAAGAACCCAATTAAAAAATGGGCAGAGGAACTAAATAGACACCTCCCCAAACAGGACATACAAATGACTAAGAGACATATGAAGAAATGCTCAACATCACTCATCATCAGAGAGATGCAAATTAAAACAACAATGAGGTATCACCTCACACCTGTCAGAATGGCTGCCATCAACAAATCATCAAACAACAAGTATTGGTGAGAGTGTGGAGAAAAGGGGACTCTAGTACACTGCTGGTGGGAATGCAGACTGATGCAACCACTATGGAAAACACTATGGTGTTACCTCAAAAAATTAAAAATTGAACTGCCATTTGACCCAGTGATCCCACTTCTAGGAATATACCCTAAGAAGCCTGAAACACCAATCAGAAAGAATATATGTACCCCCATGTTTGTAACAGCACTATTTACAATAGCTAAGATCTGGTAACAGCCCAAATGTCCATCAGTAGACGAATTGGTAAAAAAACTGTGGTACATATACACAATGGAGTACTATGCAGCTATAAGAAAGAAAGATCTCTTATCATTTGAGATGACATGTAGGGACCTGGATAGTGTCATCCTAAGCGAAACAAGCCAAACAGAGAAAGACAAATGTCATATGATCTCACGTATTTGTAGAAGTGGGGTACAGACTGTCTACCCCCAGAAGAAAAGGTAGGGGAGAGAGATAAACCAAAGAACTTATATGCATGTATGCATGAACAACGGACATGGACAACAAAGCTGGGGAGAGGGTGGGAGAGAAATGGAGAGGAGAATCAGTGGGGGAAAAAGGAGAAACATCTGCAACAAACATAAATTAATTAATTAAATTTAAAAAATAATAAAAAATGAAATAAATAACTTATTTTGCTCAGATATTTAATTCTTCTTGAACACGAAAACCTCTTAATAGTTTTTGGTAAGCAGTTTCCAGAGATACTCTATAGAGGGTAAAGAAGGTTTTTATGAATGTCCTCACGGAGCTAAGGCCTAACCAATAAGCAGGTACCCACCAGGCAAACAAGAGAGGGGGCAAAATATATACTGAAATAATATGTACAAAACATTGAAATATGAAATACTATAGTTATCAATAGCAAACAATGCTCCCATATTCCTTCCTCTGGGCACTTTCCCATCTTCTCTCCTACTTAGAGTAATTTTACCTGTTCTTGAACTTCATATCAATAGAGTCGTTCAGTATATAGTCTTGTTTGCCACTTGGTTTATTCAGTATTTTGCCTGAGATTTCTTTATGTTGTTGTAGAGCAGCAGTTTTTATTTCATTATTATGAATGCTATAGTGTGTGAATGAAGCAAAATGTATTCCTCTATTTTCTTAGTATTGGGCATTTTTCTTCTGTATTAGAATTTTCATCACACTGCTCTGTATCAATGAGCTTACATTCGTTTTTCTCACAGATCTTACCTAGTTCCCATGAGCCCACTTCTTAATAGAGGTGAATAGATAAGGGTTTGATGCTGGGTAGCTGGCAGACAATGCCCTGATTTCCTAACTCATTCTTCTGGCCTTGATGGCTATGATAGCAAGGGCGACATGGCTTAAACTCAGTGTTCATACTGTTACTGCTTATCCGCTCATATTGCTTGTCACGAACCAAATAATTTCCGATAGCCGATAACCAAGTAATTTTGGTATCTTTAAGACTTTCATTCTGGTGATCCAGGAAGCTTCTCTTCCCGTCAAATTGTCTTTTGCATGACTGTGTTAAATCATAGGACCTCAGCACTTGGACCTATCTTCTTCCATGGGAAATAGCTCCTGAAATCTGTGTGGACTACAGAGTTTTGGGAGCTACACTTCTGTCTCAGTGAAAGCCTTGATTGGAGATCAGGAGTTATTATGCAATATCAATGTTCAAATAGCTCTCTCGCATTTAGACTTACAACTTCTACCAAACGCTCTCTGCAAAGCATCTGCGCGTTGAGAATGGTTAAGAGGAAACATGAGGCTGCATTTTCGGGTTGGGTCCTGCAGCTCACGCTTTCTGATGGTGGTGACAGAGGCAGTCATCCCAGCGCCTGTCACTGAGAAAGATGAATTTGCAGAGATCTCTGTTCAAAGCGTTTCCGAGTTGTGCCCTCCTGGCATAAGACAGCAGCCTTTTTAGTAGACCCCTCTATTTTATGAAATGTTTTTCAACCTCCTGGACAAATCAAATTCCCTCCCTACTTTCAATAACAGCAGATGCACGAATAAAAACAAACCCAGCTAGCTCTCCATCATGATAAAATATCTGGAGACATAAAATCCAAAGAGTTTATGCATATAAAATTGCTAAAATATTGAAGTACAGAGTGAGCTGATGTGTTATAAGAACTCAAAAGGTCATCTAGAAGGTTCAAGGATAGATCACAGAATTTAAATTGAGTATCCATGGAATTCAATGAAATCCAACAAATATTGACTCAGTGTCTAGTTCCACTGGGACATGTTAGCAGGGAGGTAGGATTTGATAGGCAGGGTAGAACAGGAGGTGAATGAGACATAAACCCTGCCCTCAGGAAACCCTGAGGCTAGGGTCAGAGGGGGAGGGGGAGGAGACAGGAAAAATTACAATGGTAAATTGTGGGAACAGAAAACCATAATGCGGTTGTACCCAGGTGTTGGGGTCAGACTGAATGGGTTTGAAGCCTGGCTTTATCACTTAGAGCTGAGTGACCTTGGGCAGAGTGCATCTCTAAGCCTGTCTCATTATTTAAAAACCTGAGTTTATGACATTGTTTACCTCATAGTGTTATTTTGAAAGTTGAATCTAATAACCCCCTGCAGCACTTAGTGTGGCTCCTTCATACAGGGCTTGAAAAGCTGCAGCTAGGGAATGTCAGAGGGGAGGCACAGAGCAGGGAGGGACAGTTGTACCCCAGTGAAGAGTTCGACAAGACTTCCAGGAATAAGTAACGTTTGGAAAAACGTTTGGAAAAGAGGGCAGAGTACCAACTGGGCAGAGATGCACTTAACATATGCTTATAGTAGTTGCCTGGAGAGGTATATCGTCTCTGGTGTCATCGCCCATGCCTATTACATCCATCAACGCATACTCAGTTCTCAGCACCAGAAAGGAGCTCATTTGTGAATGAAAGAATGAATGATTCACAAGTGGATGAATGAAAGGTATACCATAAGCTGGGAAAGGCAAAAGGTGTGCTTGGGGTACTGGGCATGAGTAATTCTGCCGGCGAAGGCCTTGCAAGGAAGGCTGGGATGTCAGATTGGAGCCAGATTTTGTGGGTCCTGGAGTACAGGGCAGAGTCGCTTCCACAGGCAATTAAATCATTGTGCTGTTATTTCTTTTTATTTAAATTTTGAAGGCAATATAAAGAGCCACGCTGTACTGCAGAGTCAGCTGAAGTGTTATAAGCTCATCGTTCATTTTACTGTCATCAGTTATGTGCAAATTAGACATTTTCTTCCGCCTATAAATTGCTTAAGCTAAGTTTGTGCTGCAAATAATACCAATGGCTTTTGAAGCTTGTGTGGGAACTAAACAGAGGTTGATATATTCTTTCAGATTTATTTTCTAGGGGAGGCGAAGTCTGCAGTATCCAAACCTGAACTGATTCCTCTAGTAAAATATTGTGTGGCCCCACTGGTCCCAGGCACCCCGATGTCAGGATTCTTTGTAAGTCCTGGTCAGTTCTCTCTATTCAAACATGTCAGGGACTTCTTGGGAGGTTGGCCCATCCCAGGAAATGTGAAGGTCATTCCCCATCTTTGTTTTTTCAGCCTTCAGCTTCTCATATTTGGAAAGGGTTTTACGAGCACTGTTTGAATATAGCATATCATTTAGTTCTCAGAACAACGTTGCTCAGTGGGTTTTATCACCATGGCAGCAGAGTATCCCGAGCTCACTCGGTCCCAGGCTTTTGCTCCCCAAACCTGGTGAGTGTCAGCATTTTCTTCCAAACTCTCCAGAATTTTTCCTGCGATTACTGGTTATGTGTGCAATCCTTCATCTTCAACCTACAGAATGGTTTTCTGCTTTTGTGGCACCTTTTTAATGGATGCTTCATTTAACTATTTTTTAAAAATATGTTTTTGTTGATTTTTTAAGATAGAGAGAGAGGAAGGGAGAGAGAGACAGAAACATTGATGTGAGAGAGAAGCATCGATCAGCTGCCTCCTGCACTCTCCCTACTGGGGACAAGCCCGCAACCCAGACATGTGCCCTGGCCAGGAATCGAACTGGGACCTCTCAGTCCATGGGACCATGCTCAATCCACTGAGCCATACCAGCTGGGCTCATACAACTATTTTTGCCTTGATTTCTTTTAAAATTTGAAATCTAGTTATCAATCTTTATCTTATCTAGAAAAACAACAATAGAGAAAACAAGCCAGTAATTAATTAAGAAAGGCCCTTAATTTAATAATAGTGGCTGGTCCAGCCAAAACTGAGGTCTAATGCAGACCTCAGAAGACATTTATCCAGATATTTCTGTGGAAGGATTAGGATAAAGAAGGTAGGTACATGTTTGACCCCCCATTAACAAGTATGTTCCTCTCAGAAGCTGAAAGATGGCAGTGTGGTCCAGTAGAAAGTGTGTGGGCTCCAATTGACATGTGGAGGGAACTGGGCCAGCCACGCTCAAGCTATCAAAACTTGATCTTGACCTTGAGAACAGATACTGAGCTTCAGTGTCCTCATTTGTAAAGTGGGTTTAGTAACAGCTATATGATATTTACTCATTTCCACCAGTCATGAATCAGTAGATGCTTATTGAATACCTATTATGAGACAGCAGTGTTGCTGATTTCTGAGGATAGAGCCACGGATAAAAAGAAAATAGATAATTGTTACCTTAATGACTTAGAGTCTAGTGGAGAAGACAGATATTGTATAGATAATTATGCAATCACATAATTAAAAATGTGATAAAGACTATTGAGGAATAATACAAGATGATTTTGGAGGGTTATAGTACATACAGTTAGGAGGACCAAGAAGCCCTAAAGTTGGGACAAAAGGAATGAATAGAATGACTTGCCTTGTAGAACTATTGTGATGATCATGGATTATGTTTGTTGAAGTGCCTGGGACATGATAACTGTCTATAATCATAATGAAAATCATAATATCAAACTAGGTTGGGACACTCCAAGGAAGGCTTCCCCATCATCCCCCCCACCCCAGCGCTGATCCCTTTCCTAGGGTACACAACCCTATTTTGCAGGATTTGGTGGTGACTCCCCAGAGATTTATTCTAAGTTACTCTAAATCATGCTATGTTGTTACTACCGTAAAATCAATGCTGAGAGTTACTCATAGGAATGAATATGCCAATCCATGCTAAGTTACTAATCACATGCTATTCTGTGATAAGAGCATCTTTTATTAAACGGGAGAACACAGTGTTGATCTCTGAGAATGGAAGAGGGTCCGCACATTGTGGGTAGGGGGAGAGAATGTCAAACAGGAAGGCTGGGAGCTCTGACACTGAAGTTCACGGGAAGAGGTTGGGATGTTTGGAATCATTCTGGCTTCCTGAGGAATTCTATCCAGAAAGCCTGTGGGATGTCTATTTTGTAATCGCAAAAGTCTTCCCTGCCACATTCACATCCATAACGTCCTGTACTTAATCATAATACTGTCAGGTCCCTCACGTTTCCTTGGGGTTTCTGACGGACATTGTCCTTTGATCATCTCCCAAGGCCTGGAGATGGCTGACTCTGCTGACGGTGCCAGTAAGTGGGGAGCGTCCCCGCACTCCCGAAGGCATCCGGGCCTTCTAAAGATGGGGACACAACTATACCCATCCTTCCGTCTTCCATCTATCTAGACTGTTCGAATACATTATTTCTTGAATACATTTATTTATTTCTCGTTTTAAAAAACGAATATATCAAAAATAGTTTCTACCCTCAGTCTAGTGTTTTGATGGAACAAAGCAGCAGGCGTGTGAGCATCAGATGAGGGTGTGATGACCTCGGTGTAGGCACAGCTGGGAGAGGGTTTCAGAGAGGAGGCCATGTTTGCATAGGGCACAAGTGAGCCCCACCTACCAGAGGTGGGGATGAGTGGCATTTAAGGCAGGGAATTACCTGTGAAAATGCAGAGCAGAATGAAAAAGCAGAACATATTTGAGAGATGATGTGGTCCACGGACCAAACATACCTAAGAATCATTGATTTAAATAAATATATTCACATTGAGGCTTTTTTTAAATTAATTTGTTTTTGTTACAGATGTTTCTCCTTTTTCCCCCATTGACATCCTCCTCCCCATCACCCCCCGCCCCATCCCCAGCTTTGTTGTCTATGTCCATTGGTTATGCATACATGCATATAAGTTCTGTGTTTTTTCTCTCCCCCCTACCCCCCTTCTCTGAGGCTTGTCAGTCTGTACCCCACCTCTATGTCTCTGGGTCAATCTTATTCATCAGTTTGTTTAGTTCATTATTTTCCACAAATAAGGAAGATCATGTGTTATTTGTCTTTCTCTGCATATTGAGGCTTTTTGAATGAGGCAGAGACAGAAGAAGAAGGAGGACAAGGAAGAGGAGGAGGACAGAGAGGAGGGGAAAGGAAGGGGAGAAGAAGGAGGAAGAGAGGAGGAGGCTGGGAAGAAGGGAAGGCAGGAAGGTGAGGAAGAGTACAGAAGGTTGCAGAGTAATGATCACACTCCGCTGTATTAAGTAGGTGTTGACTAAGGCTTCACAGGTTAAAGTGAAGATGCGCAAGTTCTTGTTAGCCTCACGCACTTTACCAGGTTATCAACCTCATCTTCCCCGTCAGCATGGACAAGATGATCTGGCAAGCTCCTTGGAACACTAGAAATGTGAATCCTGTCCTAATTCTAAAAAACAATGACTTTAGAACTTGATAACTCAAGGTTTGAACCCCAGACCTTCTATTTATTTGCCATATGAATGTGACACATTTTTTAATCTCTCTTAGCCTCAGTTTCTTATGTAATATAGGATTCGATTTCTCTCTTGTATTGCTCTTACAAGGATCTGGATCTGTATAATTTTATTTTTTTATCCTCGCCCAAGGACATTTTTGCGTTTATCTTCAGACAGAGCAGGAGAGAGAGAGGGAGGAAGAGAGAGAGAAACATCGATGTGAGAGAGACACATCGAGTGGTTGCCACCCACATGACCCCAACCGGGGCCGGAGACAAACTGCAACCAAAGTATGTGCCCTTAGCAGGAACCGAACCTGGGACTCTCTGGTGCATGGGCTGATGCTCTAACCACTGAGCAACCGGCCTGGTCAGGATCTGTATAATTTATATAAATATGAAATATGGTCCTGATTTACAGGAAGCACACAGTGAATGGCTACTGTTGTTACTATTATTTCAGTCTTTTTTTCAATAAAAACTCTTTAAGTATGTTTTTATTCTTGTATTTGTCTTTTCTTTTACTAGATTGTAAAGTCGGTAGAGAAGAGTGTTGGTTGGACCTTATCCTTCCTTCGGCACTGGTGCTTGGCAAATACTTGGTAATTGACTAACAGGAAATTCTGTGTAATTGAAAACGTGGAGTTGAGAGAACAAATTCTTATCTACTTCTCCAGTATTAATTTTATCTAATATTTTATGTGCTGTATAGAATTTATTGGAACTTCACAAAAAGGGATTAAATTCAATCATAAAAGGAATAAACAGTCTCTGAACATTTCAGAAAGAATCTACAATGTTGCCAGGAAATGGAGAGTGTGTTACATATATAAAGAGAGCTATGATGTGGGGAAAGCCCTTTGAGTCCTGCTGTTTAGTTGATTAATGCTATTGGGATGGAAGGCATACTAGAAGGCACTTTTACCAGAGATTCTCAAAAATTAGTGCACCCAGGAATCACATGGAGAAGCTTAGCAGACTGCAGGATTCTAACCCCACAGATCTCGATTCTGACTGCAATCCTGTTTGCATCTGCGGATAAACTGAGGTCCGACCCAGGCCACTACCCCAGCTTGGGCGCTGTCCTGGCCCAGGGTGATGCATAGGGGTGCTTGTGTTCACGGCCACTTTAGCCAGTGCTGTCACCTAATTATGTGCATTCTGAGCCAACGAATAATTGTTCTTTTATCAGCCCTAGCAGAACCATGGTTCAGAAATTTGCTAATTACTGTTCCCCATTGACTGATTATCTACATCTACTTTGTATATATGTAGACATATACTTAGTTTTTAGATCAATTTAAATCCGAAGTCCACAGCCACTTATCTGAGTGGCGGCACATGATGTATTTATATGCTGCTGCCTCCCCCACCTCAACCTGCACCATCCAAGGTTGCTACACTAATAAGCACAGCTGCAGGAGCAGCTATGCCTACGGATGCCACCACATCCCAGGGGCCTCATGGAGGCTTTAAAGTGTCCCTTGGTGATGGATTAGCTCCTTACTACTCCACAGAATCCTTGGCTCAGGGAGATTAAGTGTCATGCTCAAGGTCACAGTGTTGGTAAGCAACAGAGCTGTGATCCAAATCCAAATCCATCTGATTCCCAAGCCTCTGCTCCTTGCTCTAAAAGTAAGGGAAGGCAAATTATGTCTTTTCATAATTTGTAGCAGCTGAGTATTAAATGCAGTATTTCAAACCTGTCTGGAGGAGAGGAGAACCAGTTTCGCTTTTTCAAGGTGAGGAATTAGAATGATTTTTTCATATTGTTTTAGACTCTTGTCCTTTTTTTGCAGAGAGTTGATGTGAGGGAAGTTCTGTCAAATGCAAGGAGGCATGCACATCTTTGGGCATAGCCTTGGCTACTGTCTCCAAATGCAGATGTTTGAGTACAAGAGATAAAATACAGCCTTCCAAAGTCTTCTTCTGTTGTTAGACTAAAGCATTGGTTGCACGTATTCTAGAAAGCTGAGAAATGAAAGTGTCACCAGCAGCTTCTCTGCAGAGGACAGCATGGTAGTCCAGTAAGAATCAGAGGCTGGTCAATCAGAGAAACAACTTCTGCTGCATTGCAGTCCTAGGAGCGAGCACATGGAAAACAGCAGCCGAGAGTGAGAGCTGAGCTCTGCTGGTAAAAAGGTGAAATGCAGCTGGAGTTCCAGATGTGCAGAGAAGGCGTCTGCACAGAAATAACACAGAGAGAACATGGGCGTCTCTATTATAAGAAGAGCAGAAAACAGTTCTCCCTGAAAAATAAAAAAAAGTTTAAGATGAAAATGCCTGATGCTTGAGAATAAAATAACAAAAATTCTTTCTTGTATTGAGCCAACGGGGACCTGAGTGCTCACAAAGAAATGGCCTTTGAGAGGGACCACTCACATCTGGGAGTCACTCCACGAGGGGCGCTTGAGTGTAGGATGCAGGGGTGAAGGGCGCATGTGCAGTGAGGGTCTAGCGGTCCTGAGGGCCAAGCTCCTGGAAATATTCACCATCAGAGTTACTTCTCAGGTTTCACTTTTTTTTTTTTTTTTTTTTGGTCACAGGCCTCTCCTGAAATACAAGTAAGGTACCTGTGAAGTTTCATGGTGTGAAGGAAAAAATACTCAAATCAGAATCAAATCTTATTTCCTGGGCAATCCATATTCTCTCTTGACCTGTTTATCTCTGACAAGAGGGGTATGGCCTAGCTGAGTGCGTTTCAAACTCTAACGGGCATAGTAATTACTTAAATCTCATCAAAGGTAACTTGACTCTGTAGTTCTGGAGGGGGGCCTGAGACTCTGCATTTGCCACTAGGTCCCAGGTGATGCGAATGCTGCTGTTGTGGGTCCGTATGTTAAATAACATGGAACAAGATGGTCTTCATGATTTCACAAGAGAAGGAAATTAGGTGCTTGGATGGATAGAATTCAATAATCTTAAGATTTTAAATGTTTTAAAAAGTCTTTTCAATTAATTCTTTCAAGTATTTATTGGAGCATCATTATGTTACCAGTTCTCTTTCAGAAGCTGAGACAGTGTGTGCAGTGGAGAGAAAGACCGATAAGATCCCTGACTTGTAGCAGGCTAGTGGAGGGAGACAAGTGACAAACCAAAAACAAAACAATAAACAGTGGACATGATAATACAGAACATAGGTGAGAGTATTAACTGGGATGTAAGTTCCATGAGAGTGTGGACTTTGCTCTTTTGTCCACCTCTCTATCTCCATTGCCTAGAAAAGCATCTAAAACATAGTAAGAGCTGGATAAGTGTTTTCTGAACAGAAGAATAAGTCAATTGTATTAAGTGCTATTTTAAAAAACACTAAATAAGGTGATATAATTCAGAGAAACCAGGAGAGTAGTGTGGACATTTTACTTTATTTTTCTTCAATATAATGATTCAATTAAATTAACTAATTAATTTATTTATTTTATTAATTAGTTTATTTTTGTTACAGGTGTTTTTTCTTTTCCCCCATAGACATCTTCCTCCTGATCCTCCCCCCTCCCCCCACAGCATTGTTGTGTCCATTGGTTATGCGTACAAGCATATAATTTCTTTGGTTTAGTGTGGGCATTTTAGAGTAGAGAACAGGGAAGACTGCTGAAAGAGGTGGCATTGATCCAAGTAATGCAAGACAAACAGAAATGGACAAGGAATGTGCACCTTGGTTTTCTAGACAACAGGAATGGCAAAAACAAAAGACTTAAATGGGTTTGCCTGGCACATTCAAGATGCAGTAAGGAGATGTGGTTGGAGAGGCTGGTGACAACCAACCTCAGAGGTGAGTAAAAAGAGTGTTAGTAGCCCAGTACTCAGAAGAAGAAATGCTGGTGGTTGTATGAGGACAGTCATAGCAAAGTAGATTCATCAGGTATATAGATCCAAGGTAGATCTGGAAGGATTGACTAGTGGATTAGATAAAGGCTAGTTTGGGTTGGGGTAGGTGAAGAGGAGTTACAGAAATAATGAAGGAGTCATGTCTGCCTAATCTTTACCTGATGTAGGAGCAGGTGCAACTTTATAAGTCAAGCTTTCTATTTTTGGACAGTTAATTTGTAGCCAGAATTTCTATATATTGAGTTAAAACCTGTCTCTGAAATTTCTCTCACTGATCTAAAACCTACTTTTTAATATTATGGAGTCCAAGTCTACTGCTTCTTCCTCCCAATAATGTCCAAATGTTGAAAGGCAGACATTATAAATATCATTCTCCCTTGCACACACACTGTGCATCTACTCTCCTCTAAGCTAAATGTACTCTGTGTGTTCATGTAGCCCTCTCATACCTGGTGTGACTTGACTGGTCTGCACTCCATATCAACTAAGTCAGACTCTCTGGGAATAGGACAAGGGCATTTTCTAAAACTCATCCAGCAATCCCAACATACAGTACATTTGTGTAACAGTGAGTAAGGATTTCAGATCTCATTGATCCCGTATCTAATCTCCTCCAGAGGAGAGGGTGAGCCACAGAAATATTCTAATTTGTACAGCCAGGTTTTTTTTTATATATATATATATATACCTATATTACATCTCTAAGTCTAACTCTTTCTCAAGTATACCATAAATTGATTCATTTATACATGCATGCTCTCATTCATTCAATTAATGAGTATCTGCTATGTGCTGGACACGATGTTCTGTGCTAGGTAGGAAGCCAGCAACTCATAAGACAGTTAAGCGAATGCAGTTGTGCTCAGCTTCTGAAGATCTCCTGGATCTCTGTGACGAAAACGTCCTCTCTCCTCTGAAGCACCACACCTCTGTGACCAGACGTTGTGTGGTACCCAGGCTCTTCGCACTGGCATAGCAGACAGAGCATAGAACCCCCTGACATGCCTCCAGGACCCTATGTTTCCAGGAAGTCTTCCCTGCCCATACCCCCCACTGCAGCCCACATTCTGTTTGTGAAAATCTTGCAGTCTTGATACCTGACCCTTCCCCCAAACCCAGACCCAAAGTACCTGTGCTCAAAGGCTAAGTGCCTAGCAGTTGAACCTAGTAAGTTTTGCAGTCAGACTTCCTGGATTAAAGTTTGCCTTGTCTCTTTAATAATCAGGCAAATAACTTAATTCCTTAGAATTTCAATTTTCTCATTTGTACAACAGGGATAATTATATAGTTTTTACCTCACAGGGTTGGTGTCCTAATAAAATGTGTTGACATATATGAATTTTTAAAAACTGTCTTGCTATAATTCCTCCTTCTCTAGGAATCTTCACTGTATCATTTTTGCTTATATAATCCAATCCAAACTAAATTTGGTGTCCAAGATACTGTCTTCTCTGTATTATCCTTTTGACTTTCCCTAAGCTCTCAGCCTTAGATCCACCAATGAATTACTGCTGCCTAAGGTACCTCCTGAGCTCTTGTTCCATGAATCTGTGCTCAGCTTTCCCCTTTACGTAGGCTACCCATTCCCTTTGCTCTGCACTGTACACCTTAACTAATCATCTAAACTCCGATCTGAGTGCATCTTCTCGTGTAGCCTCCCCTGATGCTTAGTGAGAATCACCTCTTTCTTTTGCTTGCCGCTGCTCTAATCCCATCTGCCTTTTATTGGAACTACTTGGGTATATGTTTACATATCCTACTCAGTGATGAGCTTCTCTAGGTGATGGACTTGTTTACTAATTAATATGTGTTGAATGAAATAAAATTAAGTCAACCTATAACTATCGTAAGTTGAAAAGACAGAGTCTAACTCAGTAAAAAAGAACACTTGGTTTGGGGTTAATCCTTCAATTCTATTTGCTTTCTATATGATTATCTATAGGATATAATTTGCTATAGAGACCACTAAGGCATGGGGTTTTTAGGTTGATTTATTCTCTTATGTCATTTATGGTCTACCTAACCATATTTATGTGTCAGTGGTAGATATCTGAGGCAAAGCTTAGTCCAAATGCTAAGCCTGAAACTTGCTTCTTGAGTCAGGAAGAGACACATTGCAGGAATAATTGTTGAATGGTTTAAAGAACCAGCACCTATGGTGTAGCACAAACAAACCTCTGAATTACTCAACACCATACACTAGAAGCAGCCATAGATGGGAGAGAAGGTCAGGAGAGAGTGGAAGAATTAGATGGTAGTGCCTTGGCCCCCACTATATTTGTCCATAAAAGGAAGATTGGTGACTCATCCCTTGATAAAAAAAAAAAAAAAATTGTTGCAATTAGGAGCATTTGAAGACAGACATGAACATAACAAACAAACACACCCCTTCCAAAACAAAACAAAAAACTGTGAGGATTTATCTGTGATTCAGCAATTCCTTCCCCAGGTAGGTGATAGAGGAACCATAACAACCAAAAGACTGGGTAAGTCATATGGGCACTGGGTGACGGTCTGAGCTCTAACCAGGATTCTTCTCAGCAGTAGGGGTTACAATTATAAGGTGATATTAATTGAGATTCTTTCCTTTCTTATCAGACTCACAGTTAAGGTCCTACATAAATATAAAATGTGATAAAGTCTCATTTTATGTCCACCTAGACATCACCAGTTGGGGACAGTCATCATCCTGTTGGATTGATGAAAAGACATCAGAATTGACCAAACTGTCACAATCCCTGCAACAGTCCCACATCCCAACCAGCATAGGGCTGAATCAGAAAAAAAAATTCTTCCTTTTGAGGAATGCTATTTCCCTAGAGAAAACTGCTGATCTTTTTCTACAAACCAATGGAGGGGATGAATTTCAAGAAAAGCACTCACCCCTGTGAGATGCGGACACTGTCATTGCACTCACTTCCTATAACTTAGCTTTGCTGATGACCTTGCCTATCAACCTTTGTGCAGCCAAAGCAACCAAATGAATAAATAAATAGCGACAATGAGACTGAGAGTCTCAAACAAAGCAAAAAGTATTCTCAAAAGTTGTAACATAACAAATATATATATATATAACCCAAGAGCTTTTTGAAGACTGAAAAATACTTGGGTTTCAACTGTCACCCTTAACCCATCTATAATGTCCACCTGCTAGGTGATGGGGCTCTGGCAGCAAGAGGTCAAGAGATGGCCTATCTTTGAGTGAGCCACAAAGAGGATGAGAGAAGAGAGACAGTGGAAAGAGCTCTCTGAAAGTGTATTCATACAACCTAAAATAAAATCACCCAAAGCACACTGATGACCATGGAGATAAAAGAAACAGCATCAACCAAAGACAAAGGGCTGTAATTTGTCTAATCAAGTAAGAGAATGATACCTGTTCTTCCTTAGTATCTGCAACATTTAAGAGACTCTTATCTAGAAGGGATCACAGGGATTCTGGAAGCTAGATCAACCCCACCCCTTTGCTACCCACCACCATACACCTCACTCCTAAACAAAGTTCTATCCTGTGCTGGGGAAGGAGATGGAAAGAGCTTCAATCAAGATTAAGATTGTCATTTGAAATGGAATTTTGTGTATCAGAATGTGACTCCTCTAATAACTTAAAGTGACTGGAAAGTCAAGGGATCAGACCAAGATGTTATTAAAGGAGATATTATTACTCATCAGGACAAGAGAGTGACACAGCTCAGTTGGGAAGCAATTGAAAATATAAAACCATTTTATGTTCATAACCAATGAGCCGAGACATGCCAATAAACATCAATATCTTTTTCAGAACTAGTATAAAGTGAAATTGAAACTGAGAAAGGTGAAGCTGAATGATAATTCACTTAGCTTGGGTTCTTAGCAAGTTTTACAAGGTGTGTGTGTGTGTGGGAGGGGTATTTGGTTAAGAGGAGTTTTCTTCTTTCTGCAGCCTAGAGTATTAAAATAGCAAATAAACAATGGAAGAGGGAATTTGAGCTAAGGAACTGGGCTGTGGCTTAAATGGCTCATCATGTCTTCTATTAAAAATCACAATTTGCAGTCAATTTACTACCACAGAGAAAAACATTAGAGAAAAGCTTAATGTTTCAGGCTTAACTGGAGCCATAATTCAATGATTTGCTATCAATAATAATTCTACTCTCTGACATCAGAGTGGAGCAATGCGCTACCACCCTTTCTCACTTTCTCTTCTCGGATGCTGCAGTCTGGGTGACCTTGTTAGAGCCTGGGACTCCTGATGAAAAGTACCAGGAACCGCAAGACCTCAGGGCAGCATTTATGTCAGATAGAGGCTTGTGAATATGGAGAGTTCAAAACGGATAAGGCCAGGTTTAACTTCCAGAGAAGCAGGGAATTGGCTTTTCAAATCCACAGGGAAGACCAAGAGGAAGTCTGTGTTGTGACCAGTAAACCCAGGTGTTCTCATCTGCTCACCTCCAGACTCTCCAGGTTTTGGAAAACCCAGGTGGTGGGAGGACTGTTTGGTGGGAGGAGAAGGGAAGAACCAAAGCCCCTTTTCTAGAAGGGGAATGTTCTGGATCCTCTACGGCAGAGGGGAGACAGAGCAAGTCATGAAACTAGGGGATAGAGAGAGGAGTCTCAAGTTCAAATATAAGGCGAATAGGTGTGTGTCTGAGGTGTTCTTGTTGTTAAAGCTGTTATAGTGATAACCCACAGCTTGTGTCGGTGCTCTGTGTGTGTTTGTGTACAGTTGTGCATTTAAATGCCCTCACAGAGCCCTGGCCAGTTTGGCTCAGCAATTAGAGTGTTGTCCCAAAGACTAAAGAGTTGAGGGTTCAATTCTGGTCCAGGGCATGTACCTCGGTTGCGACTTGATCCCCAGCCCTGGTTGGGGTCGTGCGGGAGGCAACCGATCAGTGTGTCTCTCTCACACCGATGTTTCTCTCTTTCTCCCTCTCTTTCTCTTCCTTCCCCCATTCTATCTGAAAATCAGTGGAAAAATATCCTTGGGTGAGGATTAAAAAAAAAGAAAATTAAATGCACACACAGAGACATAGTGCACCCAATACACACAGACGCAGGTATAATGCTGTCATGATAAACAGCAGCACACATCCTTCTTTTTCTTTGTTCCAATAAGAGATGGCCTTTGCAATCGGCAAAATGGTTGAAACAGTCCAGAGGGCGAACTGAGAGGAGAGAACTGGAGTCCACTATCCCCAGTGACCTTTTATGTTACTTGCTGATGCGTTGTTCTTAGCTCCCTTTCCCTCTTCTGTCTGCAGTGATGCCAAACAATGCGACTCGATTAACAGTCAATACCAACCTTTGTTTGTAGCTGACTTTCCCACATCCTCCTTGATTTTAGTGACTGGATGAGCAATTGCTAGCACGTGCCTGGACTGACTGATGAGTAAGGCAGACTTACATGTCCATGGAGACTGAAAACGCAAAGCGATCAGGGAAGGAATCAGAGATCTGTCACCTGGCATCACAGCCCCTGTCTGTTTTCTTTACTGGCTGCTGTGTAGAGACCACGTACTAGTTCTTTGATGATCACCAAGCAGGGAAAGAAGAGAGGAGTATTAACCAAGACCTTGACCTTCTTCCAGTTTGATATTCACTGATGTGTAGAGTGGTCATTTTGTAAAAAGTGCCCTCTGGTTAAATATTATATTTCTGCTCTTGTTTAAAAGAGAGGCATTTGGATTCAGTTGTTCTTTTGGAAAACCCATGCATAAGAAAGATGGACTTACAAAGAGAGAAGAAATTTTATTTAAATATGAAGAAAAAGCAACAATTCCATTAAGATAGTGTAGGTGATAGAAAAGGAGGTGCGTGCTGTAGAGACATATCTAGAATGGCATGGTTATTTGGACACATCAGTCTGGGTTATATTGTCAGGGACAGAACAGATGGTAACTCATTGAGCTGTGAGGATCTAAAGAGAGAAACACAAAACAGCAACCATAGTGACCGGTGCACAGGAAACCTTAACAATCATTAGCAACTCTCATTAGAATTCTGGATCCTGGACTGGGCATCCTTCCTGAGTTCTCCTTCAGCTCTGGCTGTCTGGCAACAACGTTATCCTTGTCGCCCTTGGCTTCTGGCCTTTTCCTCCTTTAGAGGTGATCCAGCATCCACGTCCCCTTGCACCGCAGGTCCCCGTGGTCCTACGCTCTCCCCTCTCCCGTTTAGGAAGACATAGAGTTCAAGGAAAAGAACGCTGCCAGGCTGGGAATTTCCAGGCACCCCCGAGACTCATCTTATAATGAAGTGACACCAGCAGGTGGTGTCCTCGTTTGGCTTTCTTCCCTGTGCTATTTATATTTCCCAGGAAACGGTGACAGCTAGGTTGCAGGGTCAACTGACTTTACTCTGAGGTCTCTTGTGCAGAAGAATTTCCTATTCATTAGGTCAGTTGAAGGAAGCCATTACCCTCATGGCCACCCCAGAATGATATCGAATGTGTTGTTTCAAATCCAGGAGGCCTAATGAGATCATTGATCTGAAAGCTCTTTGGAAGGGTGCCGGTGTAGACATGCCTAGATCTTTATTCGGTCAGCACTGAAGGATGCGCTATTTCTCAAAGTTTCCTAAAACGTTCTACTTTATTTCCCCTGAGGATCTTATTTTTTCCTTCATATTGACTTCATGTAATGAAAGTCACTGGAGACAGCTTTATGCACATTGTAATGAGGGCTGATGATGATCTAGAGTTTGAAGACTGGTTTGAATCTGTGTTGTTAAGATGCAGATGTTTCTAAGTAAAAATCGAGAAATCGTCTGCAGAGGCTAGTCATATGAAAGTAGTTTCTCTAACAATATTTTTGACTTACATTTCTACAAAATAGCAATTCTTCAGTTAATTTTAGGTAACCAGACTAGTCCAGGTCGGCGGTCACATCTTTACTCTAAAGTGGCCCAACCCCCAGAGTGGAAGATCGGGCCATCTTAGTCTCATTGTTGGCTCTCAGTCCTTCAACTGAAAACTGCAGAGGATGGGGACCACTTCTCATCTATTCCTCATTCTGTTTCTTGCACCTTGAGTCGTGTCTTCATATGGTTGGTGGTTAATAAGTAAGTATTTGCAGAACAAGTAATGCTGTTTGAATATATATGTTTTACATGTCTTATTGAAGTAATAATTTAAGTCAGTTTATTTAAATGCAAGTCTTTTCCCCACTGATTCATAGTTTCATGCTATTGGGTTCTGTTTCCCTTCCCCAGTACTTTTGTGTTTTAAAAAGAAATGTTCTGGTTGGCATAAGATTATGGTGGAAAGAGCATTAAACATGAACCCAGGAGAGGGGACTAAGGTCCTGTCTTACTGTGCTGGCAACTATCCTCGCATTCGGTCAAGTTGTATCACCTCCAGACTCATATTGAAAACTAGCAATGGTAGAAAGTGCAGAACACTGTATAAATCCTTTCTGGTCTATAGAAGAATGCATTTGCCTCAATTTTTCTCTCTGCTTAAGTGTATAAAATGTCTATATTAATTTTTAAAAATGTGAAGAGAAAGTATATTTCTTAAATGACAAGGTTTGTCATCACAACTTTAGTTATATTTTGTGTATTCTGGTAGGAATAGAAAAGTATCGAAGGGAAATATTAATTGCTACTTATTTACCCCCTGTGCCTTACAGACCACAGTGATTTAGAGCAGGTCATCCCTCTACCCTGGGCTTCAGTTTCTTTCTTGATCCTTTCAAAGTTCTCATGACTTTCCAGTGGTATTCTTGTTCTCATCCAATTATCCATGTATGCAGCAAATATGACTGAACACCTACTACGTGCAAGGGCTATCCTAGGTTGTAGTAAATTGTGTGAACAAATAACATGCTTCCTACCCGTAAAGGTCAACATCTTTTTATTTCCCTTTTCTGAATTATCTCTGAGAACATTCAATACTCATTAACAGGTGTACAGAAGGATATAAACCAGAAGCACAAAGGACATATCTGTGTGTATAGGAGAAATAGTGAAATAGTATGAATAAGAGAACACAACCCCCAGAGGATGGGTTGGGGAAGCAGAAGTAGGTACAGAGTTCAAAGTGTAAGTCAGGTTTATAAATTGCTATTTTTTCTTTCTTTTTAAAGTTTATTTTTTAGTTATACTATTCTCTTTCATTATATTTTATGATACATCCTTAATTATTTTTAAAGTTTTACTTTTTAATTGGTTAAGAGTTTATATCAGTAAATGGTGTCACATGAAGCCAGATTAATTTCATCTCAGCTGTTACTCAGCTACAATATTTTGATAAATCTTTCTGTTCCTTGCTGATTTGTTGTGCTGCCCGAATTCCATAGAAAAGTTCAGTGGAGGAGATGATCTATGTCTAGAATATTTCTTCTTCACCATCAAGATCTACAGATTAGTCCTATAATATAATAATAATTTCAATTTTATACTACATAAATTATATTTTAGAATGACTTCTTTCTCATTTATTTAAAAATATATGTTGGATGAGTTATACAACTTTTTAGACCACTAGTAAGAAAAATACTGTTAGTATTTTTGTTGGGCTTGGTATATGAAAAATGGATACCTTTATAATATTTAACTTTCTTTTAGGAATATGGTATATTTGCACATTTATTCAAGTATTCTTTTCTAACTACCAACTGTAATTTGTATTTTTCTTTATTTAGGTCATGATGTATTCTCATTGGTTTTATTCATGAATATTCTGTCTGTCTTTTTTTTTTTTTTTTACTACAAAGAAAGTAAAAATATGCTTTAGACAACTTGACAGGAGACATAATTTGATAAAAGTTTCCATTCTTTTCTCAAGGAACAAATTAAATGTTGTGAAAATAGTTCGCCCATTTATTTAGTCCTATATCATTCATTTAATATCTTGGCAGTTCTACCTATTGAATTTATTATTTTCTGAGTTATATATATTTGGGCAAGAAAACAAATCACTTGACATTTTAAGATGTGTTAATAAATACCACTGTAGAAACAGGGCCTATTCAATCGTATCTACCTTACACTTGAAAGTAATTGCATTTCCTGTGTCTCAGCTGTTATTAAAATGAATGTGAGGAGAATAAGTGCAAAGCTGTTTTTAACTGGCTAAATAATAATAATGATATGTTCTATTGATAGGACATTTATTACGTACTGGGATGAACACTTCACATACATTATGTATTTTAACTCTCACAGTACCATAATAAAATAAATGTTAAGGCCTCATCTTACAGATGTGTAAACCATCTAGCTCAAACCTGCTCTTATCCATCTCCAAAGACTATGCTGTATCTACTGTAGATACTGTTTTCCTTTAAATAGAAAACTAAATAGCCTAAAAATAGAAAAGTCTGAAGCATCTGCAAGGACATTAGACACTATTTCTAGAATTTGGTCTTTATAAAAAGGAGCTCCCAGTTCTTTCTAGACAAGAGGTACAAAAACAATCAATAGTTTTTGCATCTCATTTATACTATACTTTTCCATTGATTTTTACACTGATTGGAAGGAAGGGAGGGAGGGAGGGAGGGAGGGAGAGAAAGATCAACATGAGATGAGACACACTGATTGGTTGCCTCCCTCACAACCCCAACGGGAGCTGGGAATAGAACCTGCAACCCAGGCACGTACCCCTTGACCAGGAACCAAACCTGAGTGCTCTGGTTCAAGGGCTGATGCTCTAATCTCTGAGTCAAACCAGCCAGAGCTTTAAAACAATTTAAAAAACAAACAAGCAAGCAGAAAATAAAAACCTCCACCTTCCCACAACGCCAACACTTCATATCAACTTTATAAAGGGTATAGTGACTCTCTAAAGTCAGAAGAATGAAATGTTTTTACTTGTATTTTTTTATTTACAATTAAAAGTGATTTTGAGCTCAGCTTTCTGAAGCCAGCAGATGGTGTTGATTTAATAAGGATATCTCTTCCAAACACCATTCTTAAAAAAAAGAAAATTTCTAAGAACTAATAAGAATCCAAAGCCTTTAAAAAGAATGTGAGTGTAAATAAAATAAGCATTCTATTAGGGCACACCAAAGAATGCTTACTTTAGAAAAAAGTAATAATTGTCACCCATTTGAGTAAATGCTAAAGTATCACATTCTTACCCAAAAAAAGTACATTTGTGTGTTTAGTCACCGGTGTAAAATAAAATATTGGGTTTAGTTGTAGCTAAATTTTTTCTCTCAGTATTCTCTAGTCAACATATATTTCAGAGGAACAGTTAAGGGAGCACATGCTTCTGTGATAAAACTTATTACATGGTGTTGTAATCGTCCATTCACCGTGTACAGCATTGACAACACAGATGTATGAGGTCCTATCAGTATTGCTAGGGTAGGTGGAGGTCTTGTTTCATCATGTATGTAAATAAATGTTTATCACATGATAAAATAGCCATTCAACTAAAAGACCATTTGATTTACTAATATATTCTAATATGTTTAGTAATATTTGTCCAGAATACAATAGTAGTGGCTCAGAAGTGAGCAAATGCAAAATGTGTTAGAACTGCTGAGATATTAAAAGAATGATAGGGAACTGAATAAGTTGGTTAACCATTTTCAACTGATATGAGTTGGTCAACTAATCTATCCCTTGCAGTGAGTAGAGATATTTTGAGTGTTTCCCTACATGAGGCAGTGTGAGGTCTCCTGGTGGTAGGCAGGGTTTTCCCCAAGGACTGGTTTTGTTCCTTAAGAACAGTAAAGAAAACGAGTAAGACAACTAAAACATGAAAGCCCCATTTCAGAAGAAAACGTATATGAGATGTTAAATACACATATGTGTATTTATACATTACACACACACACACACACCAGCTTCCACTTTTAGGAAGGGTACTATATTGAATCAGTAAATTGCTTTGCTAGCAGGAATTGCTAAGCTAAGAACATCAACTTAAAATCAGATTGTATTTTTGCTTCATGCTATATTTTCTCTCTTCCCAAGACTCAAGATAAAGCAGAAAAATATAAGACTCTTCCTTTTGAAACTTTGCATTTCTCTTATAAGAAAGAACCCAACATTGTCTCTGAACCAGTGCTTAAGCATATTTACATTAAGTTATTATAAAATGTCTAGAATTAAAACAATGCAAACTTATAAATTGAATCAGTTGGTGCAAATTAATCAGCAATCTCATGACTTCCTGTTTGTAGGCCTTTGCTTTTAAAACTATAAATGTTTCTGTTACTGGTAGTGGAACTGAACACACTAACTACTTTCTCTTCTTGCTGCATTAGAATTTATTAACAGTAATTTATGGAAGATTTCCTTAAACACAAAAGCAGCATTGTTTTCTAAAAATAAATGTTGGTGATTGTGGGCTGAGACTAATATTTGTGTCTTCAATAGTCATTCTTCCCATCTTTCTTACTAACAGAACTGTAGGAGCGGAAATGCAACAATGTGGCCAGTAAAAAATTATCTATCTATCATCTATCTATCTATCTATCTATCTATCTATCTATCTATCTATCTATCTATCTATCTATCATCTGTCTATCATCTATCTATCTCTCTATTTCTCTATCTGTCATTTTCCAGTCTTCCTTATAGTTGAGATAGTAACACTGCAGCGTTTGGTCTTTGAGATGTAAGCAGAGTTATTAGGTGAGGCTTCCAGGAAAGTTCTTTAGAAGAAGGACACACTCAGCTGTGCATGCTCCTCTCCTCTACCAGCCCGCTTCTTCCTGCCCCGGACACACATCGGCTCAGCTCCGGTAGCACAGCAACAGCCATTGGACGACAGCAGCTGTCTTAATACGGACTGGAAGGAAAATCAAAGGAGAGGTCACAGAAATTTTGTTGTGCCTCTGAATCATTATTAACCACCCCTCGTGCTAGATTCTGTATTTACATGAAAAAAAAAAAAGTCAGACTGCCTTACTTATTTGCCAGCATTTCTGTTGTCCAGAGTGAACACAACTTCTAATTGATAAAGTGTATCTTTAGATAAAAATTATCTTCAGAAATCTGGAAAGAAAAGACTGATGTCTGGAACCCATCAAGAAACAAACTGATATGTTATTATCTTATAGTCACATTTTTTTTTTTTTTTTAGTAGAGACACATTTTTATTATAAAATTATCAATTTGACTTTTTGGGAAGTGAGTCCTCAACATTTATTTATTTTTCTTTGGTTCTGGGTTGACTTATAGCTGAAAAACAGAATTATCGTCAAGGTCCTGATTTCATTTACTTGGGAGAAGCTAAAACGGAAGTTCTTTGAAGGCAGTGAATGTAAGACTGGGTGTGGTGGGTAGTATCCATGGAGGATGCTAGGATGTTCTGCTCATCTCTGCCTTTGCCCAGCTCCTTGGAGTTTGCATAATGAGCTTTACCCTGGGCTTGCTGCCTGGTAATGAATTATCCTCACGGCTTTGCCCTCGATGATCTGTGAGCTCACTGAGGGCAGGAACACTGGTTTATTGAATTATGTATCCTGAATGCCCATCACAGAGTATAGTCTATTGATAGTGCTCAGTAACTGCACGTGGAATGAATGAATGCAGGAAGTAAAATGGTCACCAGGTCACATTGGCCCTCTCTTTCTGAGAGGCTGAGCCTCTTCATGCAAAGAGGTAGTTTGTGACAGAGGTGAGCTTCCAGGTATGGATGTAGATGAAGGCAGGGATCCGATGTACTCACCTGGTTTCCTGGGTCTGATTCCTGACCGCCTGAAGCCACTAACCTGAAACAAGCTCTCTGTGAGCCACGACTGGGTTCAATTTGTCATGTCCTTTCCAGACCTTTCTGAGAAAGTGCCAATGACCAGAGACTTTTGCTCAGAAAGAAGTGTGACATGGTTGAAGGATCATAGAAAAAGCAGCCATAGGGAGAGCAACTTCCACCTAAAATGTATTATCTGACTCTCTGAGTCTCTCTTTCTCTCTCTGCAACGGGGGTATGTCTACCACATCGGGCTGCTGTGAGGACTGAAGGAAGCGAGGAGTTGAAGTGCATGCCTGCCCCATAGATGGTGCGCATGAAAAGGAATCACACTGCTTTCTTATGGACTAGGTCATATTGGTGTTATAGGAAACATTGTCAGAATTTTCCAGCAGTGTTTCTAGGATACATGATGAGGAAAGAACACACATTAAGCTAAAATACCTGTGGAATGTGGCTTTATTTACAGTAGAAATTATAGTATCAGCAAGGACCTTCCCACTCTTTGGGGTATCTCTACTGTCAAACTAGTAACTGTGTCCCCCAGGAAGTGGGGTCTAGGAGCAGTGCAAACAAGCACCTAATGCCCTCCCCCCTCTATGGCTTTGCACACCCGAGGAAATAAGGGAAGAAACCAGGCACTAATATTTTCGCAAACCTCTTCCTCGCCAATGCCTGCCCCTTTCTCTTCCCTCCTGTGCTATTTTAAGAGACAGTGAATCAAATTATTTCAGCAAGAACAGGCTTTCATCCTGACATTTCAAAAAGATTGATGTTCATATTAATTATGGACCAACTCTGTGCCTCTCCACCAGCAGCTCTTTTATCATTTTTTTTTTTTTCTGCTACAAACATCTTTATTCATTTTAAATTCACCTCCTCGTCAAGTTTCTAGTTCTAGCAGCTTTCCGGAAACTGAGCAAATTTTGGAAACTGTAATTACTATTTAAAGTGTTCTTTGATTTTTTCAATTCAGATGTAATGATAGTGCCTGTTGTCATATAACTTGCTACTTAAGTCCACAAAGGTTAGAAAAATATATTTGTGAACATCTAGGTATCTGACTATTTATCTTTTGGGAAATAAATGCACTTTCACAAATTCCCTGTTAGAAAATGAGGATGTAAGACACCACAGCCTCATTCTCCCCACTGCCCACCCCCTCCTCTGCCCTGCGCTCCAGCCAGCAGCACTTGGAACTCTGCAATTGCTGTGTTCTTCTGGGTGTCCACGGCCTTGCACAGGTGTTCTGCCTCCTTGTAATAACCTCAGGGAATTATTCATCTTCCTTCCTTCACTTCTATTCATCCTGCCACACTGGGCTCTTCCTCTGCGTTCCAGCTCAAGCCATTATTATGAGTCATTTCCGCGTCCACTCTGAGGGCCATTGTAAACCTTTACCTATTGTTCAGTTGCATTTCTGTTTGCCTCACTTCCATCATGCCCTCTTGGAACTTGTCACTCTGGGAGCTATTCAGATTCCAAGAGCTTACGTTTAAACCTGCAGTTCTCTAACTAGAATCTCTTATCGTTCCTTGTGCCTCATCTTGAATAACTGAATTCTATGACCTTTTCAAAATCTGTGGTACAAACTCTCTTACTTTCCCCTTATCTCTCGGCCTCCTCCAGTGTTTGTTTCCTCTGTACCCAGCACATGCGCCACAGTCTTTCACATGAAGCACACTTTCCGATAATCACAGCATCCCTCTCTTTTCACATTCACTCGAAAAACCACTAACACAAAGCAGTGGTCCAACTTCTTTCTCCTTAGCATGTGTTTTTGGACATTGCTAAAACAAATACACAGCCCTGCAGTTTATTTAGTTTATTGCCACATATATACAAGGTGACCAATATGAACTAGGACTTTAAGGACTCCTAGAAAATGTATATGCTTCTAGTTAGTTTTTCCATTTTTTATAGAGTCTCGTTCAAAATTTACTACTGTTAATGCATTATTTATTTTCTAAGATTGTTAGTAGGTAGCCTTATTTCTCCTCTCTCTCTCTGTTTCTCTAACACACACACACACACACACACACACACACACACACGAGTCCTAGCAAAATCTTCTTCAATTGTTAATCTCCATACCCACAAACATTTTTTTCTGAAGGGGAAAGATGTCCCTTCTTCTGGGTGAGGCTAATCCCTTTACCAGTGATGTGGATTTAATCTACCTCTTTCCAGGGGAGGTTGGTCATTGCTGAAGCAATTTGTCAAACCTGGTCTTGGTATTTTCCCCAACATGTTACTGAAGTCCGTTTCCTGCCATGGTTCCTTGTTATGTGGTCAACACTCTCTTACCTGCCCAGTCCCATCGCCATGCATATTTCTGTCCATTGGCTCTTTGGACATTCCTGGATCTTCTTCTGTGTTGTGTAAACATTCCTGTACCTCTGAGTTCACATTTAGGTGAAGGGCCCTATTTTGGAGCTGCCATTTTTGTCCTAGTTACTAATCAGCTTTTTCACTCTCAATAAACCAAGGATTTTTTGGTATGAATATTCTCACGACAACTGTTTCTCCTGAAATAAGCTTAAGAACCTGTCTTTGAAGTAAAAATTAATCCACTAACTACTTTATTCTGAGTTGAGTTCTTCCCTTCCTCTGTTGATCTCAGGCTCAGTAAACACAGATCAATGAACAATTTGAATAACCATAATTATAAATATATGATCATAAATTTAAATATTTCCCAGGACACTATAAAGGAAATCATGATATAATAATGAAGGACACAGAATTGTGTCATGCATTTTTATCAGTCGATGTAGTAAAGGGGAAATGGTAGCCCATTGTCCTTGAAACCTGAAATGCATGTTTTTGATTGTCATGAATTTAAAGATAGGCCTACATTTCCTTCTCTAGGAATCAGTCACTACTCAATGTGCAATATGTAATGTTAAAAAATTATATTATTTTACTCAGTTTTTAATTTTATTCTTCTTTGGATGATGCTTGGATATCTTAATAACAAGTATAAAGTACAGTTCAAATGTTATAATTGTAAGAATGTAAAAATAACATTAGGGTTGACAACAGCCAGTAAGTAACAGTGAGGTTGGAGACGGAGCAGAGGATATTCCTTTCCTTGTTTTATGCACTGGTGAGATATTATATACCATCTAATAGCTATTGATATAGTGAATGAGGAGATGTAGGTTTAAGTATGTTATTTTTAACTGTGAAATAACTAGAAGGTTTAAATTAATAATGGAAATAAAATTGAATGAAAAACATGGTTAAATACTAATATTTTCATATATTACATAGGGGACAAATATTTAAACAAAGTATATAGCTCCAGAAATAAAGCTGTGAATATATACTTTGGAGTCGTGAGGTAAATTACCAACTTTCTTGAAATACACAAACAGTCATAAGGGACATTCAATTGGAAGTTGGCCCAAGAGTGCAAGGAACTGGGTAAAATATTTTAAATGTTCTTTTATATTTCTACATAGGTTTATTTATTATTTTATCATGTGAATATATTGGTGTTATTATATTTAAATATTTTAAAAATTAAAATAATTCTATAGTGTATCTTGATCTCATTTATAGCATTTTAAAACTTTTTTATTATCATAACATTTTATAGATAAATTTTCTTAAAAATAACTTTGAACATCTGCAAGTTTATCTCTGAAAACACATAGTCCCTACCAGATGTTTCTATCTGGCTCTGGGCCAAGAGATATTAAAGGAATAACAATGGAGAAGGTCTTGAACAAATGTATTTGTCAGTCTGACTGTGTTTCCAATCTTAAATCGTACTAAAACAGATGATAGAAAACACTAAGTAAAGTTGTGGTGGAGCCTCAGCAATTTATCTGAACATCTGGTAGATTCTATTATCTTCTGTTCCCTTTTTCAAAAGCCAAGTATGTCCTTACACCATATTATATAAACCAAGATTAAGATTGATCTTGCAGAGAATTTCAAAACTCTTTATTTCCACATATATTTGAAAGTGAACTATCCCTTGGGTACTTATGACCTCACACACTTTACTTGTTCCTATCTACTTGCACCTACTTTTTAATATTGTTTTCTGTCTTGGTACAATCAAGGAAAAGTAGGAATTAATTGCTATAATTATACTCAAATGTAAAAGAAGACTAATAAGAATCAAATGTTATCATTTTCAGCATTGTTTTTGAGCCATGTTTAATTATAATTTCTATTAATCTACTCTCTAACATTGTGTAGTCAATTTTTATACTGATTTATTAAGACAAGATACCTGTTGTGAGATAGTTCTAGGCTCCCTATAAGCTCTTTAGTACATCTGAGAGGTGACTGGCTGAGTTTCCATGAAGTCAGGCTCCAAGCCAGTCTTTAATAGCAGAAAACACACTCTCTTATTATTGTTCAAAGGAGATAGAGAGGAATGGCAGAAAGAACTTGACACTGGCTTTTAAACTTCTATCATTCTAACCTCTCCCAATAGACTGTAAACTATTCAATGGCAGAAATGGATTTTGACTCTCTCTTGCAATTCTATAATTGTCCTTCACACATTATAATTTCTGGAAATATTTAAGATGATTTCATATGTTAAACTAAAGTTCTCATTGATTTCCAGATTGGTTTGATTAGTACATATAGAAATACACATTGTTTTCATTGTCTTAAGAAAATACTGGACTTCTAGCTTCCACTTAGGATACAGAATGTTAGAAAGAATATTGCCCTCACCATAACAACAAGAAAAATCCAGGTCATATAAAAAATCATAACTGTTATCACATTTAAAGAGGTGAAGTTGCAGAGCAAACAACTAGCCTGAAATCTAAGGAAAGGCAGGCATATCAAAAGAGAGATGAAACACAGGAAATGACTAACCTATGCAAAAAAGAGAAAGACAGGACCTCCATTTAAGTGGGAAAGAAAATGTCAGCTAACATGTGTAATGAATGGTTAAAATCTGAGTGTGGGGGACTGTAAAGCTGGGTTTCAGACCCAGAGGGAGTTTTCGACCACTCCTAGGTTCTTCTCTGTAGATCTCAACTAGGAAATCATGGAAAGTACAGACCGCAGGAGACCTCAGAAAGCATAACGCGTAGTGCCTGCCTAGAAGACAGACACTTCGCCAGTGGCCAGGCAGATCAAGAGGTGTTCATGTGTTCGAGCATAAATGCTATCTACCTCAGTGTCTGCTGTCCTCTACACGAGGTCTGGCTTTTCAAGTAACTATATTTATCACACACACACACAAAATCAGGAAAAACAAATACACTGACAAGAGGCAAAGTAATTGACAGAGACAGACTCAGATAAGAACCAGATATTAGAACTATAAAACATGGTATTAAAATTACTATAATTAATATGTTAATCTTGTGGAAAAAATAGAAAAGATGCACGAACACATGGGGAATTTCAACAGAGAGATACAAAAGGATCATATTGGAAGCTAGACTTAATATATAGTGATGGAAATGAAGTATACCATTGACTAATTCATCAGTAGACTCAAAAAATTTAAAACATAAAAATCAGTGAATAGGTCAATAGAAATTATTCAAACATAAGCACAATGGAAAACAATAGTGGAAAAATAAAAACAGACAAAAACATCTAAGCACTGTGCGATAACATAAAAAAAATGATATGTATTTATTTGAATCCCAGAAGAAGAGATAATAAAGCATTTTAATTGTTTAAAGAAGTGATGAGTAAAGATAATTTTCCAAAAATTACAAAAGCCAAAAAACCTTAAACATTTAGAGAACTCAGAGACACCAAGTGCAATAAAATCAACACGCACACGCACGCACACACACACACACACACACACTCATACATCATATTCAACTGTGTGAGAAAGGCACATACACAGGAGAACAAAGAAATGTAAAAGACTTCTCATCAGAAACTATGCAAGCCAGAAGGCAATAGATTGTACTGAGAGAAGAAAAAAGCCAATACATAATTCTATATCCATTGAAAATACCTTCCAGCAATGAAGGAGTAATAAAGACTTTTTAAAAAAGACACAATTCTTTTTTTTTAATTTTTATTCTTTTCAATGGCTGAGTAATATCCCATTTTTTGCGTGGTTGCGCATGTGTGTGTGCGCACACATGCACATTATATCTTTATCCATTGATGGACACTTAGATTATTTCCATATCTTAGCTATTGTAAATAATGTTGCAATAAACATAGAGGTGCATATAACTTTTCAAAATATTGTTTTCTTTTTTTTTCAAATAAATGCCCAGAAGTAGATTTGCTGGGTTTTATGGTAGTTCTATTTTAAAATTTTTTGAGGAAACTAAGTTACACTCCCATCAAAAGTGCACAAGGGTTTCCTTTCCTTCACATCTTCACCAACACCTGTTGTTTATTGATTTATTGATTACTGCCATTCTGACAGGTGTGAGGTGATATCTCATTGTGAGTTTTAATTTGTATTTCCCTGATGGTTAGTGATGTTGAGCATATTTTCATATGTCTATTGGCCATCTATATGTCTTCTTTGGAAAATGTCTATTCAGTTCCTCTGTCCTTTTTTAAATCAGATTGTTTGTTGTTTTTGATGTTGAGTTGTATACTTTTAAAATATATATTTGGATATTAACCCCTTATTCAATATGCTACTTGCAAATATTTTCTTCTATTTAGTAAGTTTCATTTTGTTGATGGTTTCTTTGGCTATACAAAAGCTTTATAGTTTGATGTAGTCCCATTTGTTTCTTTTTCTTTTTTAACTTTATTGTTGAGAGTATTACAGATGTCCCCCCTTTAGTAAATGAGCAATGTTTTAAGTCATCAAGTTAGTGGTGTAATACACAAGACTAGGAATCTAATACTGTATACCAGATTATATGAAGCACACTCAAAGCCCAATAATAAGAAAATCAATAACCCAATTAAAATTTGGCAAAATATTTGAATAGGTATTTCACTAAGTCAAATTATTAACCATTAATAATGCAAATTAAAACTAAAATAAAATACCACCAAATACTTATCAGACAAAGAAATAAATGAAACATTTACTGTCAGTACCAAGTGCTGGTGAGGACTCAGAACAATTGGAACCCATACGTTAATCATGAAAATGCAAAATAACACAGTCACTTCAGAGAACAGTTTTATAATTTCTAATAAATTAATTACATACTTATCATATGACCTATACATTTTACCTAAGGGAAATGAAAGTTTAAATTTAAATAAAAATTGTACCGTATGGCTTATAGTGGTTTTTTAAATAATTACCAAAAATTGGAAACAACTCAAATGTTGTTTAAGTGGTCTACTAGTTTTCTATTGTTGCTGCAACAAATTGCCATAGTCTTAGTGGCTTAAAACAAAGATTTATTATCTGATCTTGTTGGTGGACAGGAGTCTTTTGCAGTCTCACCAGGCTAAGATCAAGTGTCAGTAGGACTGCACTCCTTTTTGGGGACTCTCGGGGGAAGTCTATTTCCTTACTTGTTCCGGTATTGGCAGAATCCAGTTCCGCGTTATATAAGACTGAGGTCTCATTTCCATGCTACAGGTCAGATGGGTGCCACATTGATCTCCTAGGGGCTGTTCTTTGGTTCTTGAATGCAGACCCTGACATCCCAGAACCTGTAACTGGGTAGCAGATCCTTCTGAGTGCCATCTCTCTGCTGTATGTGATTATATTTGGCCCAGGATAACCTTCCCAGCTCAAGGTCTGTAGCAAAGGTTTTGTTTTGTTTTGTTTTGCTCTTCTAGGTGGCATATTCATGGTTTCCAGGGATTAGGAGATGTATATTTTTAGGGATTCATTGCTCTGCATACCAAAATTGGTAAATGAACACAATGTTAATTCATAAAATGGAATACTACTCAGCAATAACAAGAAATAAACTAGTGATACACACAACAACATGAATAAATCATAAAACATTCTTCTAGGTACAGGAAGCCAGATTCAAGAGGCTGCATGTTGTATTATTTTATTTATTTGACATTCTGAACCGGCAAAACTGCAGGTACAAAAAGCAGGTGAGGACTTGTTCGCAGTGGGTAGAGGGTTCCTCGGGGTGATGGCGCTGCGCCGTAATCTGGTGGTGGGAGCCGTTACAGACCAGTGCGTTTGTCGAAAGTTGCAGAACTGTACATTAAAAGGGAACATATTAATATATTCACATTGTATGTTAATAAAAATGAGTCTGATTTTTGCCTAAGAACTTACTGTATACAAAATTTACCTAAAAATATAGAAAAACTCGAACTTTACCAAAGCCCATAATTAAAAATAATGAGGATTTTTTTTTATCCTCACCTGAGGATTTTTTCCATTGATCTTCACATAGAGTGGGAGGGAAGGAGAGAGAGGAAGAAAGAAAGAAAGAAACATCAATGTGAGAGAGACATCAACTGGCTGCCTCCCACATGACCTTGTCCAGGGCCGGGTCGAACTGCAACCAAGGTACGTGCCCTTGACCAGAATCAAACCTGAGACCCATTGGTCCATGGACCGATGCTCTAAACACTGAGCCAAACTGGCCAGGGCAAAAAGGCTGAGCATTTAAAACTGGGAACAGAGTAAAGTACATCAGACATTGAAGGTTTTGTGGATGATTACATGAGACATTTGCAAATGTAAAATCCCCACTAAATAAATGAACAGAACATTAACATCCAGGGCAAACAGAATAAGAAGCAGAGCAACCCAGATCCTTTTATAGGACCAGTATAACAGTGATTGAGAAAATAACAATGTAAAATCCAAAGCTAGCAAAAGACAAATGTCTACTACTTTAGTTTATATATGTGTATATATAAATATGTATAAGTAAATATATTCTATCATAAATAAACTGCTAATAAATTGGGAGAAAACAGTCATTTATTTGAACTAAAATATCTTCTCTATTTAAATGTAATATCTGTCTTGTTTTTGTTTTTTTTTGGTATGTGTCCCTAGCGGGAACTGAACCTGGGACTCTCTGGTCCGCAGGCCAATGATCCAACTGCTGAGCCAAACCGGCCAGGGCTGTAATATCTGTCTTAAATTCAAAACAAAATAATAAACAAAACTGGAGGGCCTAGTTCCTTTACATACAGATAAGCAACATGTGATAAAAACGTGTACAGAGCATGGTGCTGAGAGCCATGTCCAAAGCTGAGAATGCATTTGTGTGTCCAGATATAGGTCACAACAAAGCTCAGAGTCTCAGTTGTGGGGTTAGAGGGATACTCATAAAACACATTAATAAATGCTGTGTAGTTAAGTGCTGAAACAGACAGTAAGGTCAGGTTCTCTGTGGCTTCAAGGTAGAGATAAAGCAGATCTGGTGAATGTTTTCATGTGTGGTGGAAAGATGAGGGGATTCACACCACAATAAACTTAATAGTATTTGAGAGCCATCTCTGTATGTAGTTTTATACTAGGCTCAGTGAGAAATATAGTAGGCATATAAACATGGTATCTGGAGTTCTACACACTGCTCTGGGTACTAGAAATACAGTCATGAAGACTGACAAGCTTCCTAAGTTCTTGGGAAGAGAGATAATAAACAACTTAACAATTTAAGGGTTGATATTAACAGTCATCCCTCAGTATCTATTGCTTAATGCTTCCAGTACTCCCCACATACCCTAAAATCTGCAGATACTAAAGGCCCCTTAGTTGGCCTTCCATATGTGAGGGTTCTGCATTTGTGGATAATGAGCTCTGACTATACCATGATAGAAACATTGAAGAAAATGAACATGGCGCTATTTAATCTATTGGTTGTTTGATAAATTAACCCAATCAGTGCAGTGACTTTTCTGTATTGCACACAATTGTAGTCTTTGTGGATACCTCAGTTTGCAAAATGGACAAAGTCCATATCCTCTTAGTGTTTACATTCTGAAGAGAAGATATAAAAAAATATTGACTGGTACCTACTTTAGATTAGGTGATCAGAGACGTTCTACCCAGAAGAAGTATATTTCCTATGTAACCTTGATGGTTGAGTTGGAGTCGTTCATTCATATATTTAAGGTAGGAAGGGTGCCTGGGCAAAGACTTTGTGGGAAAAAAGTGTTTGTTCTTTAGGGGACTGAGAGAAAGCCCGTGCTTCCGTAGCACCGTGACGGACTATTGATGAACAAGAAGGGTCGATGTCGGTGGGCCTTCCCCAGCTCTGGACTTTAGTCTCAATAATGGTAACCTACTGATGAGTTGTAAGCTGGAAAAGGAATTAGTCTGTAGTAGATCTTTACATGATCACTTCATTCTGTGGATAACAGGCTAGAGTGTAGAAAGCAGAAAGGAGATAAGTTAGGTTTTTATGGTAGTTGGTGCTATTGATTTTTGTGCCTTTGATTACAGTGCTGGAACTGGGTGAGGATGCAGGTATCTGTGGATACAAGCTATGTTCATTTGTGTGTTAGTTTTGATTACAGCGGACATGATTTCATGATGCATTTAATGTGGTAGAGAGAGGTGTGAAAGAGAGGGGCCAGGGATTTTTTTTTTTTTAATAAAAAACTCCTAGTTTTTTTTTTTTTTTTATTTCACTAAATGGGGGGAATGTTGATAGCATTTACTGAGGCAGAAATCATCAGAGGAGAATGAAGTTAAGGCCTGGGAGAAGAAAGTAAACATTTTGAGTTCCACATAAGTGAGATTGAGAAGCTTATGAGACATTAACATGGAGATTTCAAATAGGCAGTAAATCTTTGAATTTGAATATGGAAAAGAGGTATGAGCAGAAGTTATAAAATGCTAAATGGAAATTAGAATACAATTAAATTGTTTAAGATGAAAGCATTGAGGTCACTGGTCACTCTAATAAGAACAAATTCTGCTGACTTCAGAAAATGGGTTAAGACTGAACAGGAGGTAATGAAGAGAAGGCAGTGTGTATGAGCAACTCACTTGAAACCTATACTTAGAGAGGAGAGAGACAGGACATTGTGGTCAAGGGAGACCTTCATTTTCCATGCAAAGTACTGCAACATGTTTATATCTTGATGGGAATGATCTAGGAGAACAGAAGCAATAGAGGCAACAGGCCAGAAAAGAGATATCAAAAGAAAAAGAAAAAGAACTCCTTGAGTAAATGGGAATGGGTGTGGGTGGGGTAAGACCCAAGTAGATGGATTGGAATGAGGCAGGAAGAGACCATGATTCATTGAAACAGGAGAAAAGAAGGAGATAGGTGCAGATGCAGGCATGATAGTAGATTTGTAGTAGAAAGATGATGGCATTTATATTACCTAAAACTGCACAATATACATTGCGTCTTTATGTGAAAATATTTACCATTAGTCCCACCACAACTGTGCAAGAAAAAAAAAAGAGTAGTTGTCATGACATTTAAATCACAAAGAAAGAAACTGAGATCAGATGTGCTAAATAAATTTCTCAAGGTCATAAGATAGTAAGTGATAAGTCAGGGCTTGACCTCAATTTAAACTCTCAACACCAGGTAAACCTGTCAAATTCTAGACATGCCATGCATTAATTCTTAGTCCCAAGATTAAGCAAAAATATTCCTGGATTTAAACTCATTTTTCTACTCTGTATTCTTTTTCTGCCTACTACTTACTGGAGTGTTGAAATGGTGGAGTAAGGTTGCTTTTGGTATAGTCAGAATTAGACTATACCAAAGCTGGACACACAAGAGGAATGAAAGATGGATGTTTTGTGTTTAAATGGCTGTCAGATCCCTGGATGGCATATAACCTAGACTCAACTCACCGGATAGTTTTTGTGCAAAGAAAATCAGTTGCCATCATGTAAAGGAAAAAATAAGACCAGGTTTGGTTGGAGGCTGATAAATTTATTTATGGATATGTTGAGCATAGAATATTTAGTTGGCTTTTGGATGAATGGAGTTTAATCTTAACAGATTAAGTTTAATTTTGACCTGCGTTGGAGATGTAGTTTGAGGAGTCATCACCATATGTATAACATTTGTTGTAAGTTAGAAGGTGGTAATAATGTGCCTTTGAAAACATTTTTTAAAAATATCTCTGATTTATGAACTCTCTTCAACTTTACGTGTTGGAATAAAGGTCTTTTTTGTGCCAGGAGATCCTGTTGACATGGTAAGTTTCTAAGGAAATTTTCTCTTTGCTGAGCAAGGTTAGTTACAGAGACTTTCAGGGTTTGTATTTGTCATATTTAAATAGCTTCCTTTCACGAACATTAATGGTCTTTCTGACATGAAGCCATGCAAACGTTGTTCCCCTTTTACAATTTACTAAAATTGCTGGTTATTTTTGGAGGGAGTCAGGCATTAGTGAACCCGGTGCTGAAAACAAGTCTTTGATAAACTGACATTTTAAAATTCAACATAAATTGCACCACTTTCAATGCCAACAACTCCAGCAGACTTTTATATTGTGTGTTATAATTTACAAAAACATTTAAAAATAGGTTCTCAAGAATCCTGAGTGTTACCAAGGCAACCATGATCCTAGATTTATAGGTGGGTAAACTGAGGCACTGGAGGAAAATGTGGCCTGCTTGAGACCCTAAGAATCTAACAAAGAGCCCAGCTCACTGGATCAGCTCTTCGTATTACACCATTTTCAGTCCCCTTAATAATAACGAGAGTGCTCTTATTATGTATTCAGTGAGCAAATCAAGACATGACTGTAGTTTGATTTTAGTAATTTATAATTCTTCATAAAGTTGCAAGCCTGTGTTCTAGAAGATGTTAGATAAACTCTGAAAGTTTAGGTGATGAGCAATTTCTTTTAGAGTTCTGAGCTAGAAAGCTGATGGGAAATCAGGGTGCAGTGAGGGTGCAATAGAGGTGGCGTATTAGTCATCTCTTTTTGATAATATAGACTGAAACTTTGGAAACAACAACAGTAAATGTTGTTTTTCCAGTGGCTTTTTGATGCTGCTGCAAATTCCCAATATCTGTTGGCTAAAACAAATGATGTCATATACTTGCTTGAACTTGCCTTTGAAACATTGACAGTCAAAGGCTGTTAGGCTTGGCTGAAACCATCAATTACCAATGTTGTTTTAATGAAACAACCAGAAAGTTATTTTCTAATCTACACTACATTATTGGTCCTTTAAAGCCAAATTAAAATGAGTCCCATGGAATTAATAGTTTATCAGTAAAACACTTGCACTAAAGTAACCTGAAACTTCTCTCCTAAAGATTTTAAAAGTAATGATAGCAATGGAAGCTCTGGAAGGGGCAGCTGAGAGAGCCAGGGGACGTTTTGGCCATCTACTTCGTGTCAGGGAGAGGATGCCTCAGATCCTTCTTCCACCTGTTGAATGCTGCAGAGAGCTGGGTACTTTCAGGCTGTGAGAGCTGGTCAGCATGGAGGTGAGGGAGAAGAATCAATGAGTCTGAACTGGGTATGATGCATCCATCACTGTCCTACATGCTTGGCATAGTCTATCTTGCTTCTTGCTTCATCCTCATAACAGCTTAATGATACGGGTACTATAAACCCCAGTATAGATGAGGAATATGAAACTAAGAAATTTACATAATGCATTTAAAATTATACATTTACTAAAAGCCGGAGTTGGAGTTCAGTCTCAGGTGTGAGCTCTGCAAAGCCCTGCCCTTTCCAGGGAGCACTATTTTCCAGGGTGTACTACTTGGTCCTTGAGGTATGTGTTTCTCCTTACCCCCACTGACCCTTCTCAGACTTTTTCCAAGAAAGAGAACTCATCCCAATGGGTAATGAGGGCAATACTTCTCACTGGCTCTGGTTTTCCTTTCCAAGGCCACTTCTGAACAGCTTCCTTTATCTCTCAAGAGTACTTCAGATATACCATCTATCTTTCCTCCTAACCCATAGTGCACCTTGCTTGTGAAACCTTGGAAAACTCCGTACAAACTCTTCCTGACCAATGGGTGATGGAGTCAGCATTTTACTACAAGAAACTTCTTGTTTGGGCAGCCTACTAAGTGTCCATCCAACATAAAAAAAATCTAAGTTCTCTAACTTGTATTCCCTTTACTCTTTCCTGAGAGCATAGCTCTATGAACCATGCATGCCCCTTTATTGAATTTTAAATATCACCTGTGGGGATTTTCTGGACCAGGACACAAACTCACCTCACCTACGCCCTTGCAAGTTTCTTGTTGTCCTCTGTTGTTGACCTCTGATGACTTGTCTCTCTCCAGACTAATATTCATCAACTCACCATTGTCTTTGGGATGTCTAAACTCCTAGGGTGCCATTCAGTGTTATTTGCAAACTGGATTCATTGTTTCCTCAGCTGATCTTTTTACCCTCTTTCTCTCGTCTACTCCTCGCTTTAGTTTTCTCTATTTCAGGTATGTTGAATGACTCACCCATGTTTTGTTGTTGTGGTTAACTTTCTAGCCTCCGAAACCTTGTTCTCCATTGTTAGACTCTCCTCTACCGTCTCCCACTCATTTAAAGCACCAACTTAAAGGCAATTTCCTTGCAAAGCCTTTTCTGACTCCTCAAGACAGATTTGATAACATTTTCCCTTGGAGTCTCATAGCACCGAATGTGTGCCTCTGTGGTTGGAATCAATGCATTTTCTCACACTGCCTGTATTTTTCTCTAGACTGTAAACGTCTAGAAGGCAGTATCTTATTTTTCTAATCCTATCTGCCTATGACACAGCCTCATGACTCCTTCTTACTAGTTAATGTGATTTTATACTTGGCTTCACAGACCTCAACTTTTTAATACTAATTTAAAAATTGGTAACATGTATCAGATACTTACTAAATGTCAAGCACTTTTTCAGGCTTTTTGCATGCAATTTAAAAAAATATAATTTTTAAACAACCATGGTAAATAAAAATGATTTGTATCCTCATTGTATAGATAAGACACTTGCAGCTCAGAAAATCTGAGTACCTTGCCGAAGGTCACACAGACAGAAAGGGTGGCGTACTGTTCCCTAAGGCTCAAGACTAATGACCTTGAGAAAGGGAAGTATATCTAATACAGCTGCCTGACTTGTCTGCACATGAACTTCCCTATCTTCTAGGTGTTCAAGATTTGGAAAGTAAAGGATCAAGCATGATTTGGGAGATTTTAATGGAGTCAGCTCAGCTTTTCCCTTCTAGGTTGTAACGTCCCACTTTTATAGTCTGTCTACACAAATTGTAGATTCACCAGATTCAATTATTGGGTCTTCTTTATTTGCATGACTTCTCTTTGAAATGTAGTCAAAACAAACAAAAAAATTCCTTTTAGGAGGTTTGTTTTCCTCTTCTGAGATGAGTGCTGTGTGTTTCATGTACCACCGTTACCCAACCATTTCCAATTACCCCTTTTGATTCTTTCTCCCTAGTTTATAATGCCATCTAATTTAGAACAGCAAATTTAATTAATATGATTTATCTTCCTTAAGATTAATGAAAATGAGAAGACCAAAAGCGGTGCTGAACTCTCTGGCAGCTCATTCTAACTTAAAATGTTGATCAAATCAATCTTTGTGCTTTATTGTTTGTAAGAGATTCTGTTGGAGGAAAAATAGTGTTCTGATTTTTTTAATCATTCTAGAGATAATATACTTGGTGTTAGGATAAGGAGATCAGTCTATCACAGAGTCCAGGGTCAGATTTAGATAAGATTGAACTCATTATCAGCAGATAACATAATCTAGAACTAAGGTCAAGTTATGAGGTCAGAGCCTGGATTTATAATTCAGGATTAAAACAGTGAAAAAAGGCAAGAGGAAGTATGTAGTCCTCATTTCATGGAATATTGAACTTTGGAAAATAATAAACCTAGTGGGAATCTATAAAAATATTAAATTATTAATCCTTCAGGTATATATTTGTAAATATGATCAAATCTACTCTAAAAACATTTACTAAGTGACCTATTTTGATCCATTTAATTATTTATGAAATCCCAAAACTATAGTTATTATGAAAATTATTTAACAAATTATGTTAAAAGAGTTATATGTAGTGAAAAATTCCTCCATAGATTATCAAACTTTATAACGCTCCAAAAATAAGTTCAAATTTGCAAAGTTTTTTTAAAAAGTAAAATTACAAAGAACATGAACCTTGTAAGGATATAAACAAGAAAAATTATAAAAACAAAGTCTGATATATTTGACTACATTAAAATTTAAAACTCGAATACTTTAGTATTTGTATCACATATAAAGTATTTTAATATTTTTTTGTGTGAAACATTCCTATAAGCCAATAAGAAAAGCACTAAAATGGAAATAAAGTATGCAAAGAAAAGTTACAGGAGAAAAACAAGTCAATAATAAACACAAATAAAAAAAGCTACCAATGTCACTCCAATAAATTTAATAATTTTTTTTAAACCTACAAAAGTATTGGTTATTACAAATGCAAATTTAAATGACACTACACTATATTTTACTTATTTAATAGAAGAAATAAAAAGAGCTCAATAATTTAAAAGTGTAATCAGTGGAATAAAATGTATATAATTGTTATTGCTGTCAATTGTGTAATCTTTCAATGCAAGTAGATAGTAATATAAATCGAGCCTTAAAATATTCATATTGTTTTGCCTATAAACTTCAACTCAAGTGATTAGAGAGATTGCATCAAAACATAGCAGAACTTCAGGACTGTATCTCTCGGGTGCCTAGGAAGGAGTTATGACGTGAACAAAGGGTGTAATGAGTTCTGATCAGCTGCATAACCTCTGTAACTTTGGGCCTGGATAGATGTGTATAGAATCCGCCTCTGGCAGGCTTTGAGGTCTATCTATTAAGTATGGTGATAACTGTGAAATCAGTGGGTTTTTTATTTCGTTTTATTTTTTATGTGTATCTTAAACACCTGGATTTCCTATGTTTCATACCCATGGCTATATAATCAAATACAAATGCAGTGAACACAGGTGCAGAGTAGAAAATTTTAGAAGCAAGCTTAGGATGTAATGTCAAGATATCATGCACAGAATGCCAGAGGAAGAAGCCAAAGCAGACTTGGGGACTTGACCTAGGGCATACCACACTCAAGGGGAGGCTCCAAATCTGAGTAGGTTACACGGAAAATTAGTCTGCTGTTAAATCTGAGATCAAAGCCCGCAGGAGTCAAGTGAGGGTCAGATGCAGGGTCTTGGCCACCCAGGAGTGAGAGCCCCACGGTTAATGATCTATTATGTAGCCTTGTTTTATTTAAATGTCAGTATCTGCATCTGGTTCACAGGAGAAATGCCGATACTTTGGAAGAACTGCTAAACTGAGCAATCAGAAAATAAACAGATTTGTTTATGTTGTCATTTAAGTGATCAGTCTCTAATGCTTTTTTAAATGTTTTTGTTAGGGTTTGTTAACAAATATAGTTAATTTTATTTTATAAGAAATTTTAATACATTTTTCTTTATTGATTTTAAAGAGAGGAAGGAAGAGAAAGAGAGAGATAGAAACATCAAGAGAGAACATCAACTGGCTCCCTTCACTGGGGATTTGGCCCACAGCCTGGGCATGTGCCCTGACTCGAAATCAAACCAGCAACCTCTTGGTGCATGGATTAACACTCAGCCAGTGAGCCACACTGACCAGGCACAAATATAACTCATTTTAACAATTACCTTGTGGCTAAGGCAGTACTCAGAGTAAATTTACATACTTGAATGCATTTATCCAGTTAACAGAAAAATTAAAAACATTCAAATGGAGATGGGAAAGGAAAACAGAAAAAAATAAGAATAAAAGAAAAAATAATAGATATTCTAAATAAAATCAAAGCCAATTTTTAAAAATTGATTTTTAGAGGGAAGAAGGGAGAGAGAGAGAAACATCGATTTGTTGTTGCACTTACTCATTTATTGGTTGATTTTTGTGTGCGCCCCAACTGGGGCTGGAAGCCACAGCCTGTGTATCTGGAAGACGCTTTAAACAACTGAGCTACTGGGCCAGGGCTATTGAAGCCAATTTCTTTAAGAGACCAATAACAACCAAAAGTTCACAAGTGTGAAAATAGAAAATATAAATAATAATAAGGATGAGAAAGGAGGGTATACTTAGAGACAGTAAAAAAAAAAAAAACCAGTTCTCTATGTAATATCATAGCAACATATGGAAAATGTGGATACAGACAAGACATTTTTATGAAAATATAAACTATAAATTAACCCAAGAAGTGAAAGAAAGCCACTGTTATCCATCAGTCATGTAAAATATTAGAATGTTTGTTAAAGATCTATCAAAAATAATACTTTCAGCCCCGGCTGGTTTGGTTCAGTGGTTAGAGCGTTAGCCTGCGGTCCGGAGAGACCTGGGTTCGGTTCCCGCTAAGGGCATGTAACTCGGTTGCAGTTTGTCCCCGGCCCTGGTTGGGTCGTGCGGGTGGCAGCCATTTGGTGTGTCCCTTTCATGTCAATGTTTCTCTCTCTCTCTCTTTCTCTTCCTCCCTCTCTTTCCCACTCTATCTGAACAAAAAATAGAAAAATGTCCTCGGGTGAGGATTAAAAAAAAAAAATACTTTCAGCATTTTCATTTTATACTCTCATAATAATTTATATATATCTTTTAACTGAATTTGGGTTATTAAAATTTATGTCATTGTTCTTATGGGTGTATTTTTAATACATATTCTAATAATTTATTTTCTACTTCCATCTAATCATTTTTTTTTAACTTTCTGTTTTATTAGGTGTTTAGTGAATACTTTTTAGTTGAATAAATTATTTTCTCATTTTATTATGTTTCTCTGCTATTTCTGCTGTCTGAATGATTATCCCTTATTGTTTTTTATTTTTTCCTTTGTTGATTTTTAGAGAGGAAGTGAGAAGGAGAGAGAGATAGAAACATTGATGAGAGAAAACATCAATTGACCGCCTCCTGCATGCCCTCCTTTGGGGATTCAGCCCGCAACTTGGGCATGTGTCCTGACCAAGAATCAAACTGGCGACCTCTTGGTGCAGGGGTCAACACTCAACCACTGAGCCATACTGACCAGACAATTATTCCTTAGTTTTAACATGCATTATCAACTTAACCAAGTCTATATTTTGTAACTAATTTTGTAATTTTTTTGAACAGTATAAATTTTAATGTTACCTCCAATTATTTTCTCTAAAGTTATACAGTTATTTCTTAGTATTTTAGCTTCATTTAGAAATTTTAATACCTCCAGGGGAATTATCTTAATGGTTTCATATGGTTAATGTTTGTTTAGACCATATGCATATTTACCATTTTCTTTACTTACTATTTTTGTCTTGGATGTCAGATCTTTCTTCTGAGATTATTTTCCCTCATTCTTTAGTATATTTAGTTGATACTATTCAGAGTAACAGCTTACTTTTTTAATTGAAAATATTTTTATTTTATTCTGATTTATTTATTTATTTTTTTTATCCTCACCCGAGGACACTTTTCCTTTTTTTTTGTACAGACAGAGTGGGAGGGAGAGAGAGGAAGAGAGAGAGAGGGAAACATCGATGTGAAAGGGACACATCGAGTGGCTGCCACCCGCACGACCAACCAGGGCCAGGGACAAACTGCAACCGAGGTACATGCCCTTAGCGGGAACTGAACCCGGGTCTCTCCGGACCGCAGGCGGACGCTCCAACCATCGAGCCAAACCGGCCACGGCTATTCTGATTTTTTTAAAGATAATATTACTTAGTGTAAAAATTCTAGTTTGACAGTTAATATTTAAGCATTTTTTTTAGTTTTTTTCTTTTTTATTTATTCATTTTTTTGTTACAATGTTTCTCCTTTTCCCCCCATTGACAGACTCTTCCCTCCCCCTTCCCCTGGGCCTGTCTTCAGCTTTGTTGTCCATATCCATCAGCTATGCGTACATGCATATAAATTCTGTGGTTTATCTCTCCCCCCTGCCTCCACCCACTCTTCTGGGGATTGTCAGTCTGTACCCTACTTCAACGTCTCTGGGACTACCCTGTTCTTCAGACTGCTATGTTCATTATATTCCACAAATAAGTGAGATCATATGATACTTGTCTTTCTCTGTTTGGCTTGTTTCGCTTAAGATAATACTTTCCAGGTCCCTCCATGTTGTCTCAAAGGATAAGAGATCTTTCTTTCTTACAGCTGCATAGTACTCCATTGTGTGTATGTACCATTGCTTTTTTATCCACTCATCTACTGATGGACATTTGGGCTGTTTCCAGATCTTAGCTATTGTAAATAGTGCTGCTATGAACAAGGAGGTACATATATTCAAAAAGCTTCAGCACAGCAAAAGAGACATCCACCAAAATGGAAAGGCAACCCAGTCTATGGGAGAGCATAGTTGCCAATGATACATCAGATAAGGGGTTAATTTCCAAAAAATACAGAGTGCTTATACAGCTCAACACAAGGAAGACAAAGAACCCAATTAAAAAATGGGCAGAGGAACTAAATAGACACCTCTCCAAACAGGACATACAAATGGCCAACAGACATATGAAGAAATGCTCAACATCACTAATCATCAGAGAGATGCAAATTAAAACAACAATGAGGTATCAGAATGGCCATCAACAAATCATCAAACAACAAGAGTTGGAGAGGGTGTGGAGAAAAGGGGACTCTAGTACACTGCTGGTGGGAATGCAGACTGGTGCAGCCACTATGGAAAACAATATGGTGTTTCCTCAAAAAATTAAAAATTGAACTTCCATTTGACCCAGTGATCCCACTTCTAGGAATATACCCTAAGAAGCCTGAAACACCAATCAGAAAGAATATTTAAGCATTTTAATACATGTTTAAGTGCTTCCTCATGTCTCATCTATGTGAGGAATAAAATAATGTAAACTTTGCTTACTAATATCAAGTTTTTATTTAAGATGGCATGAATTTGAATATAGAAGATCTACCAAATATAAACAATTATTTCAATTTTATAGTTATAAGGTAGCAAATAAAACACTGATTTCACTTGCATATTAAAATAGTAAGCTTCTAAAATATTTTTTAAAATAAAAGATAATTACAAATAATTGATTATATTGTAAAGTGTCAAATAAATAAATAAGTAGATAGATAGTTTGGCTTAGCAAACTCATTACACAATTCATACTGAGTCAGACACTCGTTAAATATTTATTGTGTCTGTTAAGAGTAGAATTGTATGAGATAGCTAAAGATATAAAAATGTAAAGTTTAGAGTATGCCCTTGGATAGGCAAGAATGGCCAGAATTATTATTTATTATCTTATGAATATTAAATTAATTTTATTTTATTCTTTGAAATTTCTAAAAGTAGTCATAAAACTAGTTCCCAGAAAAATTAATATTTAATGTTCTAACAATTTAAGATTTTATAAATGCAAAGAAATGCAGAAGTATTTTTTATTTTTTTATAGAAAAATCTCACTGTTGTTTACTAATAAAAAGGCTCAGAAAGGGGGACTCTGTATTGTAGGGAAGTATTTGAACATGTTAATGTGTAGGAAATATGAAAATCAAGTTTTTTTTTATTTTCCTGCCAGGAAGCTATTTACTGTGTAACCGAGGGAAGTAAACACACATTCTGAGTGTTGGTTTCCTTGTCAGTAATTTAAAAAAGAATGTATGATGGCTGTATAAATGCCTGAATATATGCTAGTGATTACACTGTCCTTTATAAATGTTAATACGCTGTGGATTTTTTTTGCAAATTTTTATTATGGCAGCTTTAAATTTAAAAAGCTGAAAAAATTTACAGTGAATAGTTATATACATACTGCTTATATTTATCAATTATTTACTGTTTGCCTCACACACAGAGACTTGTGCATATAAATATACATACATACATGTATGTAAACATATGGATGTGTTTGTGTATCTCAAATCGAGTTGTAGACATCATGATGATTAATCCCTATATATTTCAGCATAATCTTTCAGGAAGATATTATTTTATATAACCAAAATACTATTATCTCATCCATAAATTTAACATAAATACATGACAATATCTAACAACTTTTTGAAAACCAGGATCCAATAAAGGTTATGCTTATTTATTTTGGGGTGGGGGGTACTTGCCCCTACCAGGAACCGAACCAGGGACTCTCTGGTCCACAGGCCAATGCTCCAACTGCTGAGCCAAACTGGCCAGGGCAAGGTTCATGCTTTTTATTGAATTGTTATATCTCTCTAGTCTCTTTTAATTTATTATAGTCCCAAATGTAGTTGTCTACTAGAAAGTCCCATTTTCTAGATTTGCCTGATTATTTCATTATGGTGACTAACTTTTTCTTCTACCCCTGCATTTCCTGCAAATTGAACATTATGTGTAAAGGTTCTAGGACACAGGTTTAATATTTTTGGCAATAATATTTCGAAGCCAATGTTTTGTACTTCCCATTACACCATTTCAAGGAGCACACAGAATCATGCTACGTTGTGACTAAGGATGCTGAGTGTGATTCCTTGGTTAAGGTTCTGATTATCATATGGTTATTACCTTAACATTAGCATCACTCCATTGTTAAACAGAATTTTTCCCTTTTGCAAATAGGAAGTATTCTGTGGTATTATGTTTGGGCACCATGCAGAAATTCTGTTCCTCAGCCATGTAGTTAATGATTTTAACATTTATTCATGATTCTTCTCTGAATCAAATATTCATTGAATGTGGCAAAATGGTAATTGACTGCTCTGACTGATTTTCTTCTTTATTTAGTTGACATTCTTTTGTAAATAAGAATTTTACAGCTGGCGATAAACTGCAGATTCTCCTAGGCAGACAAGATAAATACTCATAATTCTTTCCCCTTTTCTGCTGATTTTTAGAGTAAGGAGTTGGTGTAAGAGTTACCTCTAACAGAGACACATTTATTTTTTATTCTTTCAGTCACTCCCTTTTTTCTTTACAGGTATCATGGTGCTTGTCGTGTTCCTTCTCAAAGCCTTCCTTTGCTCTGATGTGGCCAGTGATACAGGGAACTCACTCGGTTCCCACCGCTTCCTTCCCAGCTGGCCTCCAGGAGAGTTCAGCCAGTGGAGGGAATACCGGGGAAGTGGAGGGCACACTGAGCAGCTCCCCCGTACTCTGCCTCTTCCAACAGCGGTGGCTGTATTGTGATTCTAGTGCCCATTAGCACGTCCACCCTCAGTGGCCCAGCTGAGACCAGGCACCTCAGCTTAGGGTTTGCTCATCCTTGCGGCTCCAGGGCTGGGCTTGATAAAACAGCAGCTTTGTCCTTCTTGCTACTGACGTGTATTTTCTTTCAGTGGAAAGTACTGAGGAAGGTTTTTAAAGAGCATATGTTCATACTGATATTCCCAATTCAGGTTTCTCTTATATACCTTTCTTAACTTTTTAAAGATTTTACATTTTATTTGTATACTCTTACACTGAAACTTTGATTTCTAGTAACATTAATATATTGTCTAAATTTCTGTATCTTATCACATATATTTTTATTTCATGGGCAACCTCTATCTGCGAAATATAAAATAATTTTAATATAAAAATACTGAAATTTTTACTAACAGAAATAAAATTCCTAATAATTGTTTAATATTTTTAGTTATTTTGCTCTTAAAACATATCCCACTATAAACATAGAATTTAGAGTTTTGTTTTCAAAATCGCCTAAAATGTATATTTTCTTTGTGAGTTTTGTTACTAGTTTGATATACTATTATATGTTTGATATGCATTTGCTTCGATTTATTTTCATTTTTAGAGTTTGCATTTTCTTCCTTTAGAGTAAATTTTATTTTCTGAATGTATAAAACATTGACCTAATTTGAAAGGCAAAACTGTCCGCCGTTCCCAGGTATGCAGAAGCTCCGGGTCGTGGCATTCCATCGACTCCCAGGACGAGAGGTGGCTCAGTGCGCGCCTGCCTGAGTGGTCTCAATGTTCGGACTTCTCAACACGAATAGGATTTTTTTCTTATTTCCTCATTCCATCTTTTGTACGGGTATCAGAGTCGTACATTGAGAATTTTCATAACTGTGTTACAAGAGGCCTTCAAGCTCCTAATCCATCAAATTGCCAGAATAGGATTTCTCAGGACTGTGTATTTTTCTCTCTAAACTCAGAATCTAGGAGAAACTTTGTGCTGCTTAGTTTCTTAGTAAATGGTTATTGAATGAAGAAGTGAATTGTTCCCTCTCTAACACTATATTTTTTAATAAAGAGCAGGGTTTCTCAACAGTAATTCTATTGGCATTCGGACTCAATAATTCTTCCTTATAGGGGCTGTCTTAGCAGCATAACTGGCTTCCACTGTCCGCAGTCCCAGTGTGGCATTCAAAAGTGTCTCCAGACATTGCCAAATGTCCCTCAGGGAGAAATCATTCCCAGATGAGAACCACTAATGTTAAAGCACTTAAGAAGGGCATTTTGTTATTTAATGATAACAATATTCTTTTACTTTGAATATCAGAAATTTAGCCAATGTGCTTGATGCTTGTGTTGAGAATGAAATTATCTGCGATTAATTCTTGACTTGATTGAGTCTCTACTTGACACTTCATTGAAGAGTAGCCCTGCCAGAGAAATGCATTCCTCTAAATCCCTTAGAAGTGATTCAACAGGCCGATGGGCTTTAAAAAACATACTTTCCTCTGTGAAGCAGTCAAAGCCAATGAATTTAGGGAGAGCTGTACTGCCCAGCACAAGTGGACCAAGGCCTAATTTCCTAAGAAACTTAGTGTCAATCTTGTATAAGCAATTGGACCTATCATATAGCTGGGACTTATTGGTTCTAGTGACAGAAGAAATGAAATCTTTAAAAATATATATTAATTGATTTTAGAGAGAGAGGTAGGGAGAGGGAGAGAGAAACATCTATGCGAGGGAGGAACATTGATTGATGGGCTGCCTTCTGCATGCCCCCTACTTGAGACTGAGCCACAGCAACCCTGGTGCAAAAGGAACTGGTGACCTCTCGTTGCCTGGGACAACGCTGCACCAACTGAGCCATGTTGGCCAGGGCAGAAATGAAAGCTTTTACTGTCAAAAAGCTGACAAGCCCCATTGGTGAGGTTATATAGTTACTAATACAGCTTTTACTTTTTTTATTTGTTATCATCACCCGAGGACTTTTTTACATTTTTTGTTCAGATAGAGTGAGAGGGAGAGAGAGGAAGAGAGAGAGAGAAAGAAATATTAACGTGAAAGGGACACATCAAGTGGCTGCCACCTGCATGCACGACCCAACCAGTGCCGGGGACAAACTGCAACCGCGGTACGTGCCCTTAGCGGGAACCGAACCCAGGTCTCTCTGGACCGCAGGCCGACGCTCTAACCGCTGAGCCAAACTGGCCAGGGCCAGCTTTTACTTTTTCTGTCAAAATGTTCACTGTTTTTCTCCACTTTATGTATCCCTCTGCTTCTATTGACTGATATTTTTAAACCCATCAATTATTTAAGAGCAGGGGAAGCACTATTAATATGTCAGAAATAAAGTATTTCGGAGAAGATGTTTCATTCAGAGCAGAGTTGAGGGGAACTGCAAACACAGGCAGGTGTGCCTGCCTCTCATGAGACCGGTTAGCAAAGCACTCTCCTTGTTTCAACCAACAAACATCTGTAAAGTTTGCACTGGGGGATACCAACGAGACATAGGGCATGCCTCTTCGGTAGCTTGTCATTAGGATGATCAAATTAGGGCATTTGTTAGAGTGAAAAGGGCACAGTGAATAAAAAAAAAAAGTGTACTGAATAACAGGCAGGACTGAGACTGTCCTATGCAAACCGAGATGAGTTGGCTCTAAATTTTATCATAATGTTGGGGAGATAAGTCATCTAATTGACCAGATATATGACTTTATACTTAGAGGTAGGGCAGATGAAGCACTCTGACTTATTCGGGACAGGGAGAAGGGTACCAAATTCCTGTGTGCTGGAGACAGGAGGTGGGAGGAGAAAATACAATTCAGGAGAATAACACCTGAGCACCAACCACGTGTTTGTTATTCTTGTGAAATAGGACATGTTCTTGTACAGTGTGTTCTAGAATTCTCATAACTTTCCAAGGGAAGCAATTTTATACAAATCAATTGCTGTAACTTAGTGATACGTTGCTGATATTGTCTTTATGGCTGGATCAGTTCAGTTCAAAAATTTTTACTGAGCATGTGGCATGTGCCAGGCATGATCAGGACTGAAAGTAAAGAGAGGGTCTCTCTTCTGTGGGTTTACCATCTGTGGGAGGAGCCTTTACAGCAGATTATAGAAGCCATTCTGGTAAAGGAAGTGATTACTATACTCATTGGATTTTAAAGACTGAAGGAAAGTGAATATTTTACTTTCTTTTGAAATTTTACATCTTACAAGCTAGGCATACAAGAGCATTTGCAGCTGCTATTTAATGGCAACATTTGGCCAATACATATGACATTGTACCTACATTATTAATTTAATCTGATAATATCATTCATGTATTATTCCTCATTTTTCAAATGAGAATACTAGTATTTTAAATGGCAGTGATGATTTTAAATCACAAGATAAAGGACTTCTTTTATTTTACAGATACAATCTAAAACTGTATTCTGAGCTTGCGGAAAACATTTTCCTGAGATCAATCGATACCATTTCTGTCAATCCCAGAGGAGGGGCAACCAGCTATGGGGGCTTCACAGTAGTGGCAGAGGAGGCATTTGAAGAGGTCAGCAATGCCGACCAAAGCATAGGGCCACTGCTGGTCACAGATAATACATGGAGAAGTCCCACTGTTTTATATCCTATTCTATTCAATATCATACGTTCTATTTCTTTTAAAGAGAAATTGCTTTTTTCTTTATTTTAGACTAAAAACAGAGAGAGAGAGAGAGAGAGAGAGAGAGAGAGAGAGAGAGAGAGAGAGAGACTAGATTGAGGAGTCTTTCTACAATGTGAGGTAGACAAAGGTTCTGAACAATCCTGTTTGAGTATCTTAGGGGCTACATTCTCTCTTAGTCAATCACTTTTAGTAATATTAATGATGTTATAATATCTTAGAATTGAAAGGATAGAGAAAATACTGTATGGGCTCTATTTCTAACACCAACACTGTAAAAGAATTTTGTGATACAGACATGCAGTAATAACAACACAGGTATTCAATACAAAAGGGGAGGGTTTGGGAAAGATTTGGCAAAGATGCGTTTCATGGCCCAATGAAGACAGAGAATGACCTTCTGGCCTGGACAGGAAAAGTGAAATGGCAAAGAAAGAAATACAAGATGGCAGATTCTCCTTAGAAGGAATTTTGGTGGCACCGACACCTTGAGTAAAGAAAGGAAGAGAGTCAAACATGTATCCTGTCTTTCCTCTATAAACCACATCATGGGCAACCAAGGAGCAGATGAAGGACATTTCTCTGTTTCCCTTTTCCAGGTAGTACATGAAGAACTAATGCCAGAATTGATGGCTGCTAACATCGATGGGAGAACATACTGGGGGATAGTTTAACCACAAAATAGATACTGATTCTGAGTGAGTCTTTGGGTCCAAATTCTAATTTATAAACTAAATCAGAAAAGAGAGGAACATGTTAAATTAACCACAGAGATACAATCAGCAGAATCTGAACAAATGGTTTATTCCGAAGATAAATTATAGGAAAAAGGAAAGGGAAAGAAAGAGATAGAAGGAAAACCTATATGTAATTAAAAGAGATTTAAAACATGTGTCACCTGCTTATAATATGAGGATCTAAATTAAATCCTCACTGTAAATTTTATGGCATTTATGAGACAGATATTTGAACACTGAGAATATTTGATGATATTAAGGAACTGTTAAAGTTGTATAGTATGATAATGGTATTGTTGTTTCATAGTAATTCTTTTCCTTTAGAAATAGAATCTGAAATATGTAAGACTGAAATGATAAAATATTTGGAATTTGCTTCATGCTAATACAGAAGAAGTAGTGACAAGATAAAAAACAACAGGGTTTACCATTGTTATGGACCCAATGTTTGTGTTTCCTTGAAATTCATATGCTAAAATTCTAACATCTTAGGTGACTATTTTAGGAGGTGGAACCTTTGGGAAATAGTGATGTCATGAGGATGAAACACCCTTGAATGGGCTTTGTGCCTTATAAGAAGAGACATGAGGGAGACATGTTTGTTGTTGCAAAGACCCCATTTATGCTAATGCGCTAAATAGCTCAAACTAAGACAGTAATTATCAAGGCTCTTGATGGGTACATGGGAAATGGTTATAAAATGTGGTTGTGCATTCTATCTACTTTTTATATGCTTAAAAATGTCCAGAATAAAATATTATGAAAAGTAATGAAGTTGTCCAACAAAAGGCAATAGGGGGACTCTAGTGGTACTGAGAACAATTTTCTGACTACTTGGAAGTCTAGGATCATGTTGGAATAGGAAGTCTGGGAAGCTGTCATCCAGAGTCTCTGCTTCTATAAAAAAGATGTAAACTTTAATGAGAACAAGTATGGGTTTTGCAATTTGAGGTTTCCCAGGAATGTTATGATTTAAAAAAATTTTTTTCCCTTCATTGATTTTACAGAGAGAGGAAATGAGAGGGAGAGAAAGATAGAAAAATTGATGAGAGAGAACATCAATTGGCCACCTCCTGCACGCCCCCCACTGGGGATTGGGCCCACAACCTGGGCATTTGTCTGACTGGGGCTTGAACCAGAGACCTCTTGGTGCATGGGTCAATGCAGAACCACTGAGCCACACTGGCAGGACAGGAATGTTGATTTATATGCAGCTTATATTCTGTATATTTCCTTATTTTTTATTAATTGATTTTCTAAATATACTTTTGTACTAGGAATGTTTATAGCAAATCTTAGTTGTTCTAGAATTTTAAGAAATGGGCAAAATTTAGTCTACAACCAGGCAATGACTTTGTGAAGCTAGTTACGGAAGCAGGGGTGAGGACTGAAGGCGGAGAGAAACCATGAAGCAGTGCATGGATGAGGCGATTCAGTTCCGACATTCCGTTCTATTGACATTTAACAAGTTCAACATGACTAATGGAAGAGTGCACAGCAAAACACTGGGACTGAATTAGCCCATTCAGGTTGGCAAGAGGCAGTTCACTGAGGCTGACTCAATGATGTGTAGGTCAAGGGTAGAAGGAAGGGCTTCTTAGGGCGTGTCCCACACCATCATCACTTTTGTCAGTGTTTTGGATACATTTCATCATTGTATCTCCTCTGTTTTATAGAGAATGAAAATAATGGTTGATTCAGAGACATGCCTTTATTTGCACTGCCCCTCCATTCTGCTTCCACTGTATAATATTGACAAACAGCTTCAGAGGATGTTATGATTGGAACAGTTCTCGCAGAATGTCTGGTGTACCTCCTTATTTCTCAGTGCCTAGGATGATGGTGTGTCCAGGTGTCTAGGTGCACGTGTGGGGAGGGCTTGCAGAGGACGAGCAAGGTCATCTGCCTGCTTATTGCAGAGCTGTTACCAGGATCTTATTCTCTGGACTTTCAACACAGTATTCTTCCCCCTCACACTTTTCCACATTTGAGGTATTATTCCTCCTTTTTGGTCTGGAGTCTTAGTGATTATGGTTAATGTTCTATACATTCTGTGGTTCATGATACTATGAATGTGGTCCTTTCCCTAGGCATAGACCAGCATTTTTCTTGCTTAAATGGTTGATATGAGCTCCTGCATCCTCAGCCCTTCACAATCTTTTGTTATTTAGGAGTTTATGTTTCTAAGAACAGTTGAGGTATAAATATTTATTAATAAGTATACTTGAATTGTTAATCTTCATGAAACAGTTACAGTCCATTTTTGTGAAAATCTCAACCTAAATAGAAAACAGAGGATGCTGATGTTCCCATTGCTGAGGAATAGGCCACTTTCTTGTGAGTTTCTGATGAAATAAATGACAGAATTTGGAAAACATTTTGTTTCTTAGAAGAGATTAATACCACATCCAAGATCTATTTCTTGGCAGGAGCTTCTGGGCAGATGAATTGGGCAAACACATAGAGAATGCTAAACTATTTGGCATCCTTTTAATCAAAGTAGCTCGATATATATATTTTTTTCTTTTTTATTAATTTTTGTTACAGATGTTTCTCCTTTTCCCCCCACTGATTCCCCCCTCCGCCTCCCTCCCTGCCCTGTCCCCAGTTTGTTGTCCATGTCCACTGTTCATTCATACATGCATATAAATTCTGTGGTTTATCTCTCCCCCACCACCCCCTCTTCTGGGGATTGTCAGTCTGTACCCCACCTCCACGTCTCTGGGACTACCCCATTCCTCAGACTGTTATGTTCATTATATTGCACAAATAAGTGAGATCATATGATACTTGTCTTTCTCTGTTTGGCTTGTTTCACTTAGGATGATACTTTCCAGGTCCCTCCATGTAGTCTCAAAGGATAAGAGGTCTTTCTTACAGCTGCGTAGTACTCCATTGTGTATATGTACCACAGCTTTTTTATCCATTTGTCTACTGATGGACACTTGGGCTGTTTCCAGATCTTAGCTATTGTGAATAGTGCTGCTACAAACATGGGGGTACATATATTCTTTCTGATTGGTGTTTCAGGCTTCTTAGGGTATATTCCTAGAAGTGGGATCACTGGGTCAAATGGAAATACAATTTTTAATTTTTTGAGGTAACACCATACTGTTTTCCATAGTGGCTGCACCAGTCTGCATTCCCACCAGTAGTGTACTAGAGTCCCCTTTTCTCCACACCCTCGCCAACACTTGTTGTTTGATGATTTGTTGATGGCGGCCATTCTGACAGGTGTGAGGTGATACCTCATTGTTGATTTAATTTGCATCTCTCTGATGATTAGTGATGATGAGCATTTCTTCATATGTCTCTTAGTCATTTGTATGTCCTGTTTGGAGAGGTGTCTATTTAGTTCCTCTGCCCATTTTTTAATTGGGTTCTTTGTCTTCCTTTTGTGGAGTTGTATGAGCACTCTATATATATTGGAAATTAACCCCTTATCTGATATATCATTGGCAATTATGCTCTCCCATACAGTGGGTAGCCTTTCCATTTTGATGATTGTAGCTTTCGCTGTGCAGAAGCTTTTGAGTTTGATGTAGTCTTATGTGTTCATTTTCTCCTTTGTTTGTTTTGCCTTAGGGGATGTATCAGTGAAAATTCTGCTGTGTATAATGTCTGAAATTTTGTTGCCTACAGTTTCTTCTAGGATTTTTATGGATTGAGTCACATTTAAGTCTTTTATCCATTTTGAGTTTATTCTTGTGTAGGGTGTAAGTTGATGGTCTAGTTTCACTTTTCTGCATGTAGCTGTCCAATTTTCCCAGCACCATTTATTAAAGAGGCTGTTCTTACTCCACTGTATGCTCTTGCCACCTTTGTCAAATATTAATTGAGCATATTGCCTTGGGTCCATTTCTGGGTTCCCTGTTCTGTTCCACTGGTCTATATGCCTGTTCTTGTGCCAGTACCAGGCTGTTTTGATTACAGTGGCTTTGTAGTATAACCTGAAATCTGGTAATGTGATTCCTCCTACTTTGTTCTTCCTTTTCAAGATTGCTGTGGCTATTCGAGGTCTTTTTTGGTTCCATATGAACTTTTGAAGTATTTGTTCTAGTTCTGTGAAGTATGCCGTTGGTATTTTGATTGGGATTGCATTGAATCTATAGATTGCTTTGGGTAATATGGACATTTTAATGATGTTAATTCTCCCAATCCATAAACAGGGTATGTTCTTCCACTTTTTTATATCTTTGTCTATTTCTTTTTTCATTGACCTATAGTTTTCTGTGAATAGGTCCTTTATTTCTTTGGTTAAGTTTATTCCTAGGTATCTTAAATTTTTTGCCGCAATGGTAAATGGGATTGTTTTCTTAGTTTCTTTTTCTGTGAGTTCATCCTTGGTGTATAAGAATGCCATTGATTTCTTGACATTAATTTTGTATCCTGCTACTTTGCCAAATTCATTTATTAAGTCTAGTAAATTTTTGATGGAGTCTTTGGGGTTTTCTACGTATAGTATCATGTCATCTGCAAATAATGACAGTTTCATTTCCTCCTTTCCAGTTTGGATCCCTTTTATTTTTTCTTCCTGTCTGATTGCTGTGGCTAAGACTTCCAGTACTATGTTAAATAAGAGTGGCAAAAGTGGACATCCTTGCCTTGTTCCTGTTCTTAAGGGAAATGCTTTTAGTTTTTTCCCATTGAGTATGATGTTGGCTGTAGGTCTTTCATATATGGCCTTTATTATGTCTGGATATGATCCCTCTATTCCCACATTGCTGACCATTTTTATCAGAAATGGATGCTGGATTTTGTCGAAGGCTTTTTCAGCATCCATTGATATGATCATGTGGTTTTTATTCTTCATTTTATTTATGTGGTGTATCACGTTTATTGATTTGCGAATATTGTACCAGCCTTGCATCCCTGGGATGAATCCCACTTGGTCATGGTGAATAATTTTTTGGTGTATTGCTGGAGCCGATTTGCTAGTATTTTGTTCAGGATTTTGGCGTCTATGTTCATCAGGGATATTGGCCTGTAGTTTTCTTTCTTTGTAGTGTCTTTTTTCCGGTTTTGGGATTAGAATTATGCTGGCTTCATAAAACAAGTTTGGAAGTCTTCCTCCTTCTTGAATTTTTTGAAATAGTTTAAGGAGAATGGGTGTTAGTTCTTCTTTGAATGTTTGGTAAAACTCCCCCATGAAGCCATCCGGGCCTGGGCTTTTGTTTGCTGGGAGAGTCTTGATTACATCTTCAATTTCTTCTGTTGATATTGGTTTGTTCAAGTTTTCTATCTCTTCCTGGTCCAGTTTTGGGAGACTATGTGTTTCTAGAAATTTGTCCATTTCGCTTAGATTGTCGAATTTGTTGCCATATAATTGTTCATAGTAGTTGTTAACGATCTTTTGTATTTCTGTGGTGTCAGTTGTTACTTCTCCTCTTTCATTTCTGATTTTGTGTATTTGGGTTCTCTCTCTTTGTTTCTTGGTGAGTCTAGCTAAGGGTCCATCAATCTTGTTATCTTTTCAAAAAACCAGCTCTTTGTTTCATTGATCCTTTGAATTGTTTTTTTGGTCTCTATGTCATTTATTTCTGCTCTGATCTTTACTATTTCCTTCCTTCTACTTGCTCTGGGGTTTTCTTTTTGTTTGCTCTCTAGTTCTTTAAGTTGTGAGGTTAGATAGTCTATTAGAGATTTTTCTTCTTTTTTGAGGTAGGCCTGTAGTGCTATGAACTTCCCTCTCAGAACTGCTTCCACTGCATCCCATATATTTTGTGTTATTGTGTCTTTATTTTCATTGGTTTCCATGAAGTTTTTGATTTCTTCCTTAATCTCCTCAGTGACCCATTCATTGTTTAATAACATGCTATTTAGCTTCCATGTGTTCAAATGTCTTTGTATGTTCTTCTTGCTATTGATTTCTAGTTTCATGCCATTGTGATCTGAGAAGATGTTTGATATGATTTCAATCTTCTTGAACTTGTAGAGAGTCAGTTTGTGCCCTAACATGTGGTCTATCTTTGAGAATGTCCCATGTGCACCTAAGAAGAATGTGAATTCTGTGGTTTTGGGTTGTAATTCTCTGTAGATATCTCTTAAATCCATTTGGTCTAGTGCTTCATTTAGAGTCTCTGTTTCCTTGCTAATTTTTTGTCTAGAGGATCTATCCAGTGATGTCAGCGGGGTGTTGAAGTCCCCTGTTATGATTGTATTGCTATTGATTTCTCCTTTGAAGTCCTCCAGAAGATTTTTAATATATGTTGGTGCTCCTATATTGGGTGTATATATGTTTATCAAGGTTATAGCTTCCTGTTGGATAGATCCTTTCAATATTATGTAGTGACCTTCTTTGTCTCTAGTTATGGCCTTCATTTTGAAGTCTATTTTATCAGATATGAGTATTGCTACCCCAGCTTTTTTTTCCTTTCCGTTTGCTTGGAAGATTTTTTTCCATCCCTTCACTTTCAAACTATGTGAGTCTTTTGTTGTGAGGTGGGTCTCTTGTAAACAACATATAGATGTGTCATGCTTTCTTACCCAATCAGCTACTCTGTGTCTTTTTATGGGACATTCAATCCATTTACATTTAAGGTGATTATTGATATGTACTTATTTATTGCCATTTTTGTTTAGTGTGGTTCTATTTTTCTTCCCATTTCTCCTGCTAATTACAGCAGTCCTTTTAACATTTCTTACAGTGCTGGTTTGGTGCTAATGTATTCCCTTAGCCTTTTTTTTTGTCTGGGAAGCTCTTTATTTGACCTTCCATTTTGAATGATAGCCTTGCTGGGTAGAGTAGTCTTGGATTCAGATCCTTGTTTTTCATGACCTTGATTACTTCATGCCATTTCCTTCTGGCTTGTAGTGTTTCTTTTGAAAAGTCAGCTGAGAGCCTTATGGGGTTTCCTTTGTAGGTAACGTGTTGCTTATCTCTTGCTGCTTTTAGGATTCTCTCTTTGTCTTTAATTTTTGGCATTTTGATTACTATGTGTCTTGGTGTGGGCCTGTTTGGGTTCTTCTTACTTGGGGCTCTCTGTGCTTCTTGAACTTGAATGCCTTCTTCCCTCACCAAATTAGGAAAGTTTTCTGTCACTATTTCTTCAAATATATTCTCTAACCCTTGCTCATTTTCTTCTTCTTCGGGGACTCCTATGATGCGAATATTATTATGTTTCCAGTTGTCCCACAGTTCTCTTAAGCTGTCTTTCTGTTTTTAATCATTTTTTCCTTTTGGTTTTCTGATTGGTTGATTTTTTTTACCCTGTCCTCTAATTCACTGATCCGGTCCTCAGCTTCTTCTACTCTGCTTTTTAGACCTTCCAATGTGTTTTTAATTTCTGACATGTCGTTTTTAATTTCCAACTGGTTGATTTTCAACATTTCTATGTCTTTACTCATGGTGCTCATGTCCTTACACATGCTGTTGAGCTTCCTCAGGATCATGGCTCTGAATTCTAGTTCTGTTAACTTGCTTAACTGCACCTCATTTATCTCATCTTCGTTGGAGGTCTCTTGTTCTTTCATTTGGCTTTTGTTTCTGTTTTCCACCATTTTGGCTTTCACAGTGGGCTTTGGAGTCTGCCAAATTTTCCTTGGGTGGGTGTTGGTGTTCTGCTGTTTGTGGCTCCCTCTCCTGGGTTTGGATGAGGCAGGGAGGACCCACTTTAACCACCACTGTCAAGTCTTAGCTTTCCTCTAGCTTTTTTTTTTTTTTTTGGCCTGGAGGCTATTAGTAGAGGTCACCTGAAGAACCTTGGTTTCTGAGTTGCCTGAAAAACTCCCTCAGGTGCTCAGTGTAAGAGGACTTCCCGAGGGTGGGGCAGGTGCTGGTTGTTAATGGGCCTCAATTAGCATTTCAATGGCCACCAGGTGGCGTTGAATCTCTGAGGGAGGGGCTGCCACCTCTCCCCAGAACCCTGGGAAGGAGTAAGATGACCACAGTCCTGCGTGGCTGCACTCAGCAAAAGCTCTGAGCACCCTCCAAATCCCGAGTGTCCCCACACAGTTCCAGTCCAGTCTGCCCTCCCTCTGCTGGAGCCCAAGGTGAGTGGCTGCTGCCAATTTAGCCTCTATATAGACTCTGCGTCGTGGAGCCACCTGGGACTTTTAACCGGAGGGCGCTGCTCCCAGCTAAGGGCGGCCGAGTCTGCGGCACCGGCGAGGGTGTAGCACTCAGCCCAGTTCACAGGACTCAGCTGAGGTTGCAGCCGAGCTGGCAGCAGCTTCCTGCCGACCCCCTGGTCCTAGCTGAGTCCCCTGGTCCCGCCCAGGCCGCTGCGGACCGTGGGCTCCCGGCCCCCTCTCGCGTCCTCGCAAGCCTCCCAGGATCGAGTCGGTGTCCCTGGTTATCTGGTCCTTCAAGGTGTCTTTCGGTTGCCCCTTCCTGAAGATTCGTCTTAATTTCCGTTGTGAATCCAGTTTGGTCCTGGGGGATGGTCTGTGGAGCTCCATTGACTGCGCCGCCATTTTTTCTTCTCGATATATTTTTGATTCAGGAAATGTTCTCTCAGGTTTACACTTGGATGTGAGCTTGGGCTTGACTGAACTGTAAAGGAACGAGCTCTCCGCGTGTAACACGTGGATCTGTGAGCTTGCCGCTGTGAGTACTCTCTGCAGGGAGCAGTCCGTCACGGGAACAGCACGTGGTCTGTCTCAAGCGTCTGTGTTTAACCCCTGACCCGCAGTTTTCCAGCTCCGTGACCTTCAGAGTTACTCACCCTAGCAGAGGCCTCCACTGCCTCACCGGTAAATGGGAGATAATAACAGTACTCACCACGCAGTGTTTACTAGGCTGTTATGGAAACATATGCAAAACCCTTAGTACAGGCCCTATCTCATTATAAGCACTCAATTAATGTTAGTCATTATCAAATACCTAGTCTTGTCAAATCTGCTCTAAGCCTTTTTTTTTTTGCCATAATTCTCTCTTGATTACTCCCTTTTATATTCATTAATTTTCTCTGGTGCCACGGAAAGGTCAGTGTCAAGAGGCTGACAATCCTGACAGTGACATTATGTAATTGCTAAGCCTTTGTTCCACACCTATAACATGTGGATCAATGACACCTACTCTCATAGTTGCTGTCGGAACTGAAGAATATAATGGAGGTAGTGTTTAACAGAGCCTGGAGAGTGGGTTTCAGTAAATAGGAATAGCCCTCGCACAATGGAGGCCTTACAGTCTACCTTATTGCCTCCGGAAAATTGATTCTTCATCTCTAGTGCTTTGTACTGCTGCCCAATGCGATAATTTCACATTCAATGTTTTCTTTTGTCTTTTCCATTTCTTGCAGGCTTCTGAGACAGGGGCCAAGTTCCACTTTGTTTTGGCGGGGGGGCTAATAAATCACAAGAAATGGATCTCATTGATACATTCATCATTCAACAAATACTTAGTGGCAACTATGTGCCAGGCACTATGAAAAAGAGAGGTGGGCTCCCATTGCACTCAGAATAAAAGTCAAATTTCTCGCCAGGGTCTCAATGACCTGACCCTAGCCTATCTTGCCAATGCAGGCCTCCTTTGGGTCCTAGAACAGAAATAATCAGGACAGACAGCCCCTCTTCATCTGTTACAGCTGACTGCTTCTCATATTTCAGATTTATGTTTATCTTCCTTTAGATGTTTTCCCTGACACTCTATTTTTCTATTACTGCACTGGGTTTATTACCTTCCAAACTCTCATCACAATATGTAATTATAGGATTATTTTTCCTTGCTTATACTCTGTGTCATCTCAGGCTATAAATTCTAAGAGGGAAGAAATAATACACAGTATCTAGCATGATATCTGGCACGGAGCAGGTGCAATAAATAAATACTAGTTGCATTAATGCATTTTTTATGTGTCAATTAAAAAAGAAATATAAGGAAAATACCAACCCCCTTCACAATAGTCAGACTTAACCTGTGCTGCAGCCATAAGGCATTAGAGTAAATTCACAGGCACTTGGCTGGGCCTACTCTCACCCCAGTGAGGGTTCTCCCCAGTCTCCACACGGCTGGGGTCCCCTTGCCTCCTGCTTCTGGTCATTGGAGTCTTTTCCCTCAGCAAGGACAAGAGGCTCAGGCTAAAATCTTCTAATTCCTCTGGTCTTGTCATTCAGCCTGGCTTCCAAAGGTCACACCAATTTGTATGGACATTGTTGATCAACAAAGAACAGAGTCTTTCTTCTTTGCAGAGTATTTATTTTAAAGACTCCCTGAAGTACTGGGCATTCTAATTTTTGAGGTTTCACTCTCTTATTGTATCCAATGTTTTAAAATGACTTTATAGCTCACATTAAATATGCTACTCTTGCTGTAAAATATTTTTGTAATTTTGCTCTAGAAACTTTGGCTGTGACTACCATTTATTATCTGATTGGCTATTTAAAAAAAAAAAAAAAGAGACATGAGATCAACTCTTTGGACTTTAAGCCTGCTTCACTGGCAAAGAAAGTGTTCACATGCAATATGAAATGCTTCTGTTTTATAATTCTAGGGTATCACAGATAATTTCTGGATCTTTTGTCTTATTGTAAGAGCTAATACTTATAGAGTGTTTATCATGTTCCAGAAGTTTTCAAATAATTTTACATATGCTAACTATACTAACTTATTTAATTGTCATAACAACTTTATGATCTGGGTACTGTTATTACCTTTATTTTATAGATAAGAAGACAGATGCATAGAGAGGTTAAGGAACTTGCCCAAGCCCACGCTGCTAATTAGAGGCCGAGGAAGGACAGCTGTGCAGGCATTCTGGTCCCAGCTCCCACGGCCTGTAACCATTGTCCTTGGCCACCTCTTATTAGGAGGAGCCAGGCTCCTTGAAAGAGTATTTTTATTTTTTGCTATCAAAAATATTTTGGTTTTAGGCAAGTTAAGGCCATAAGATTTTAAACTATCCCTATTCTCCTTATCCTTTTATCTCTCTCCCTCCCACAATTCAACATTTCCTCCCAAAAATCAAGATTTCAAACTGGATTTGAGAAAATCAATACAATTAGATAAGCCTCTAGAGTTTAATAAGAAAATAAGACCAAAGACACAATTAACCCATATTGTGAATCAGGAAGATGAAATCACTATAGACTCTGTAGATATTAAAAGGGATATTATTAAAAACATTATATCTATACTTTAGAAAACAGATGAGGTGAACAAGTTCCTTGAAAAAGACAAACTACCAAAGCTCAAATAAGAAAGATTATTAAGGAAATTGAATTTGTGGTTAAAAACCTTTCTATAAAGGAAACTCCAGGTTAAGGTTATTTCACTGGTAAATTCTACCAACTATTTCACGAAGAAATAATACCCATTCTATACAATCTGTTTCAGAAAATTGAAAAGGAGAAAACACTTTCTAATTAATTCTACGAGGCCAACATTACCTGCAACCCAAATGATACAAAGTCATTTCAGACCAACAGTCTTCATGAGCACAGAGACAAACTTCCTAAGCAAGATTTTAGCTATTTAAATTAAAAAATGCATACAGATATTATCTATCTTGATCAAGTGTGGTTTATCTCAAGAATGTAGGATTGATTTAACCTTCAAAAATAAAAACATGTAATTTGCCATATCAACAATTACCCTCCAAATTTGACAAAGTTCAACATCTATTCATGATAATAACTCTGAACAAACTAGGAACATCAGTATTCTTTCTCAGCCTAATAAAGAGGGTTTGTTTAAAACCTACAATTAACAACATACTTAATGGTGAAAGACCAAATACTTTCCCCCTAAGGTCAGGAACAAGATGAAGATGTTCACTTTTAATCAGTTCTATTCAACACTGCACTGAAGGTTTTGAGACAGTGCAATCAGGCAAGAAAATTGAACAAAGGACATCTAGATTGAAATGAAGAAGTAAAACTACCTTTGTCTCCAAATTATACCATTGTTTATGTGAAACATCTGATGGAATCTACCAAGAAAAAAAACAAAAAAACAAAAAGACTAAATATAATGTTAGTTTAGCAAACTTTCAAGATTTATGGCCAATACAAAATTATTAAAATTTCTATATATTAGAAATTAATCTGAAATTGAAATTTTAAAGTGCAATTTATCATAGTATCTAATTATATGAAATACAGTTAAATCTAACAAAAGATGTGAGAGATATAGTCACTAAAAATACAAAAACATTAAGAAAAAATAGACACCTAAAGTAAATAACTAAATACCTTGTTCACAGGTCAGATGATTTAATATTATTAAGGTTTACCTATAGATTCAAAGTAGTTGAAATAAAAATTCTAGTGTGCTTTTTTGTAGAAACTGACAAGGTCATTGTAAAATACATATTAAAATACAAATAAACTAGAATAACCAAAACACCTTGGAAAAAAATAAAAGCTAGAGAAGAATACCTGACTTTAAGTCTTATTAAATCAATAGTCACTAAGACAGTGTGATACTGGCATCAAGATAAATAAGTTAATAAATGAAAACAAATAGAGTCCAGAAATAGACTCATACATATTTGGGAGACTGATTTTTGACAAAGCTGCCAAGAAAATTCAGTGGAGAATTGATTATTTTTTCTATAAATGGTACTGAATATCAAGATGCAAAAAAAAAAAAAAAAAAAAAAAATGAACTTAAATCCATTCCTCTCAGCATGTACAAAAATTAGCTCAAAATGGGTCATAGACCTAAATGTAAAACCTAAAATATAAGACTGCTGAAAAAAAAAGAAAATCTTGTGATCTTGGATTAGGCAAAGATTTCTCCCAAGAACATGATCAATGAAAGAGAAAGGTGACAAATTGGATTTCATAAAAATTAAAACATCTGATCATCAAAAGAAATTATTAAAAAAATAAAAAGACAACCCACAATTTGAAAGAAATTTTATTTGAAAAATTTATCTCTGATAAAGGACTTGTATCTGGATAAAAACAGTTCAGAATTAATGAATAAGAAGACAACCTTTTAAACATTGAAGAATATTATACTAAGTGAAATAAGCCAGTCAGAGAAAGATGAATACCATATGATTTCATTTATACGTGAAATCTAATGAACAAAATAAACTGATGAACAAAATTGGAACATAGGCATGAATACATGGCACACATGGATAGCTCTCAGAGGGGTGCGGGGTTGGGGCACTGAATGGAAGAAGGTGAGGAAATTAAGCAAAAAAAAAAAAAACCATATATATATACACACACATAAATATATGTGTGTGTGTGTGTATCAATAGACACTGACAACAGTGTAATGATAGCCAGAGGGAAAGGGTAGGGGGTAGGTGGCAAAATTGGGAAAATGGGGACTGAAAGAGACTTTGCTTGGGGCAATGGGTGCACGATGCAGTATGTAGATAACGTTTTGCTGAGTTGTATACACACTTGAAACCTGTGTGATTTTGTGAACTAATGTCACCCCAATGAATTCAATAAAAGTGAATGCTAATGACTCAGAAAAACAATTGGCAAAAGATTTGAACAGACACTTCACTAAAAAGGAAATATAAGAATATAAAATAAGCACAAAAAAATGTCTGACACCATTAATTAATGGGGGGAGGGGAGTAAATTAAAAGCACAAGATGCCACCGTACTTTTATTAGAAGCTCTAAAAGTAAAGACAGACTCTATCAAGTGTTGGTGAGGATGTGGAATAACAAGAATTTTTATATGCTGCTGGTGGGAATCTAAAATGATACTACTCCTTTGGTAAACATTATGGCAGTTTCTTTCACAAAAAGTTAAAAATGCTAACATGATCTAGCCTCTCTTCTCCATAGCTACCCGAGAGAAAAGAAACGCAGCTTGATACAAGGATTTATACACAAATGTTTATTACTGCTTTATTTGTGAAAAGGCAAAAACTAGAAATAACTCAAATGTCTATCAACACATGAATGACTAAACCAATTGTGGTCTACCCATACAAGGAAATAACTATTCAGAAACAAAAAGGAATGAACTAGTGATGCAGGAGACAATAAGAATGTTGCCAACCTGCAGCAACATAATCACGCTAAGTGAAAGAAGCTGGACTGAAGATACATAGTGTTTGATTTCATCTACAGAAAACTTTCGAAAACGCTAACTAATCTGGAGTGACAGAAACCAGACCAGTGGTTGACTGTGGGAAGAGAAGCAGAGAGAGTGGTCACAAAGGAAACTTTTGAAGATGATGAATGTGGTTATTATCTTATGGTGGTGATGGTTTCAGGGGTGTATATTTATGTCAAAATGTATCCAATTGAATACTATAAATATACACATTTTGTTATATGTCCATTGTTTTTCAATGAAGGTGTAACCAAGAGATGAACAGAGCAGAGCTCCTTATGATAAAGGCAAAGCAATTCTATAAAATCAATTGCTTTTAACAGTCCCCTTATTTAAAGATATGTTTGATATGGTTAAATTCTGACGCAACTAAAATATTTAGTCAGTCTGTGGGTTTATTCTGGAGGAAGATTAACATGTACTTGGAGGACTAGTTGGCTTCCTGCTCAGCTGATTAAAATTCTGTGCTGCTGAGGTGAAGTAATTTGTATGCAGCCCATGTTCTTCAGCAGCAAACACAGACTCGGAGTCTAAGAGTAAATCTGAGCCAGCATTCTGGTTGTACTGTGAGCAATTTGAGTCTTGAATGACCTTGAGAATGAGCACATCTAACCAGGAGGAAAAGTTGCATCATTTAAAAATATTTAAGTTAAAAAGAATTGATTCATTTTAATTATATATAATGAATTGTATGTTTATAGTACCTTTTAAAAACCTCTTAAAGAATATTAATCAATCTTGTAACTTCAAAATTCCCTGGAAAAGATTAAGCATTTCTGATTGCTGATGTGAATTTCTTAACAAGCTTATATTGAGCCTGGGCTTTAGATAGGAGTGCCAAATGTTCACCTCTTGATGCCTCTTATCATGTTACTTTTAAAGATCTCAAAATTAGGGAGAGCTGGTCTGTGTATGTAGATATGCTTATGCATATTTTCCTAATTCTTCTAAATATCCGAATACATGGACAAGTTATGCCGAGGTGGATTATGCACTCAGCTAAGGTTAACAGTACCTGAATTTGATATCCCAGTTTTGCTACTTTTTAGTGTTTGAATTTAGTTAAATCATGTTACATAGCTGAGGCACAGATTACTATTTATAACATGAGAGACACTCACATGAATTTTCAGCCTTGTCCAAGATGTGTACCAAAAGCGCACATTGAACAAGGTCATACACCTTCAAGTTCTATTAGTGCCTGGTTTACAGAAATCTTAGATTGCAAATTAAGCAGGGTAAAGGCAGCTCAGGGTAGAGGGTAGGAGTGAGCTTCGTGGAGCAAGACTGATGGATACAAATCATCCCAGCTCTACCCCTCCCAGCTGTGTGATCTTAGACAAGTCACTTACCTGTGTGAGCTGCAAGTTCTCTATCTGTGAAATTTAAGACCGCCTACCTCAAAGTGTTGCTATGAGAATTAGATAAATAAATTTTAAAAATATTGAAGGCTGCTCATAAAGATTGGCAATTTTTATTATGAAAACTATCATTCAAACAAAATTTTCCTGATCAGAAAAATGCGCTTTTAAAGGAAATTATTAAATTTCAGATGGGTATAGATACTGCAACGGGGACGGCCAGCTCTTTGAACATCTAGAAGTAGATTTGAAAGCTAAAAGCATTCCTTTTAAATGAGAAATTTCCCCTCATTATATAATAAGGAGTTCGATTTCTGAGGAAAGTTTGGTATGCATATACTAATTTTAAGGAATAATTTGTAATACAACTGAGACAGTTTGTGCTTTAGCCAAATGAATGTTAATCCATTATTCAGAGTAAACATTATGTATCTAAAAATTGCATGGCTGGTTTTATTGATGCCATAAAATTCAGAGAAATGAAGGGTGATAAAATCCTTAAGTTAACACCAGTCCATTTTTCCCAGTAATTGACCTAGACGATGCAGAATGTTTTCTCGAGAAATACATCATTATGTAAAAACAACAACAACAACAACAGATTTTATAGAACTAACCCTGGTACAAGGTGGTCTGTGTCTCTAACTCTACAGAGATGAGTGAAAACAATGTTACTTGGTCAAAAGTTCAAGAATGGTGAGAAAAAGATACAGCAAAATAAGTAATTAAAATAGGGCAAATGAATACATAATTTAGGTAGGTATGGGGACAGACATGGCTTTGGACAATGGGAATCTACTCTATTTACAGGGTTCAAAGAAAGTTTCAATGAGCAAATATACTTTGGGAAGTGTCTCAAAAGGTGAATAGATGTTTTCTAGGGAAACAGTAGGGGGAGGCATGAAAAGCAGAGGGCAAGTCAGTGTGGGGACAGTGAGCAGTTAGGTGCAAAGTGAGGAGCAGGTGTAGAGCAGCCTGGAGGGGTAGACAAGGATCAGTGTGGATGGACCTTTTATATAGTAAGAGTGTTGCACTACTTAGGACTAAATGGTGAAGACTCCAGGTGTCTGGTTCACTAACTCTTCTGGCATCTGGGAATCCCTGCCATGGGTTGAAGGGTTGGTTACTTAAGGGAAGTGCTACAGATGTAGAGAAATATTTTGCCAAATAGGTTGAAGAGCTTCTTGTGTAATCCCAAATATTCCCATAAGTGTGGAGTCTAGTGTATGTGCTTGGGAGAGACTGTTGTAAGTGGATCGGTGACTACAGGCAGGGACTATGTGAGCAGGGCGACAGTGGCACCCAGCAGAGGAGGATCCGGGATCCCTGCAGTCTTGGTTGCTAGATCTCTCACAAACAGAACTCTGTAAGAATGATCTAGTCCTCAGCAATCCCGGAGTACAAAAACTGCCATGATGGGGCTGTTGTCTCCATTGTACATGAGATGGAGGAGGCATTGCGTCTGAGCATCTTATTGCTAATTCTCAGATAACGAACTGCTGCTTGGAAGTTCCACGCCGGGTAGTTTTGTCATCTCCTCAACACAAATCCTGAAGGAGGTGGCTCGGAAAAGAGCTCCCTATATATCAAGAGTGTTCAACCACTCACAGCCATCCCATTCCTTCCTTCCTCTAGGTTTTCTGGAACATCCCTGATGTGCAGGGCAATGCCAAAAGCTGACCCCATCCCACCCTTTTGGAGCTAGCACGTAATCGGAAAGGGAGCATCATGCTTCTGCAGCCAAACAACAGCTGTAGATGGCTGGGAGCCGAGGAGGGGCAGAGATTGTCCAGGCTCTGGAACTCAGAGGGGAGAGAGAGCTCGGAGCTGTGATGTGGGCAGTGTCAGATTCTTGCAGGAGGTGCCTTAATCTGGACTTTGAAGGAGAGAGTGATTGAGTGGATTGACAGGAGAGATTATTCAAGTAGGAGAAAGGGCAGAGCCTCTGCCCACCCACTGGCCTTCGTCCTATCTGCCCCCTTCATCCTGCTCTTCTGGCTCAAATATACTGAATTCTTTGCCTTCTGCTTGGCTGCCTGTCTCAGCACTGTTATCCCAGCCATTCTCGTTTCGGGAAGGTTTTGCTCAATCTTGTCACTCTTAGGAGTAGTGACATTTTGAATCATCACAACAGAGCGAAAATGCTATGGGTATCTAGGAGTTGAGGTCATCCTGCAGTACATAGAATTGCAAATATATATATATATATATTTTTTTTCCTTGCAAACAGTTGTCTGGTCCAAAGAATCATTAGTGCCGAGGTTGAGAAAACCTGGGTTATTTTATTTGATCCCTGTCCTCCCACCCACAGAAGAAGATGCTCTAAGATGAGAATTTTCTTTAAACTCGGCATTCCCTTTTAGACATGGTTGTGACATTTATCCTGGGACCTGGGCATTAAAGCCCCAGCTTTGAGGACCCTACCAGAGAGACTGGCCCCCAGCCCACTTGTCCAACAGGGGTGGGACAGACAGTCAGCAGAGTTCATGCCACAGAGGGCCAAGAAGGAGGAGGACAGAGGCCATGTAGGTTTCTTTGAGGATGAGAGCCTTACTTAGGTTCTTCTAAGGTGTTTCTGTCAAGCAGCAGAGATGGAAACACTTTTCAAGAGATTAAAGGGGAAAAACAGAATAAAAAGCATGTGTGTTAGTTTGCTAGGGCTACTGTGAAAAATATAACAAACCGGGTATTGAAAAGCAGAAACGTGTTGTCTCCCATTTCTGCAGGGCAGAATCTGAGATCCCGGTGTCTGCAGGGTTGGTCCTTCTGAGGCTGCGAGGGAGCATCTGTTCCATGCCATTCCCAAGCTGCTGGCGGTTTACAGGCAATCTTAGGCATAGCAGCATCTCTCTCGCCCTCATCTTCACACGGTGTCTCCCCTTTTCATAAAGACACATACTACTGAATTAGGGTGCACATTGATGACCTCACTTTAACGCATCACATCTGCAACAACCCTATTTCCTCAAGGTCACATTTTTATGTCTTAGGAAGTCAGGACTTCAACATGTGAATTTTGAGGGGACACAATTCCACCCATAACAACATGCTAATCATCTTCCCTGCCTGTGAACATCCACAGCATTTATTCTGCACTTCAGAACTGTCACCGAGTCCATGTTATTTTGCTTTCTAGATGAATTTGTGCAGTGGGATAATTCTTCCTGGAGCTGTGGTCTTCCCGAGGGGAAAGGCTGGGGCAGATGAGCTGGCAGAGACCGTATGAAATAAAGCGTAAGGAAAATATTTAAATGCCTTGAGAATGGACAGCATCACAGTACTAAAGGTTATTTGAATCCTAAAATTTTTATATTGATATACAGAAAAAAAAAAAATCAAGTCACTTTACTGACAGTTCCTGCCAGGACCCTTGTATTTTTTTTTTTTTTCTTTCATTGAGGCAAACAAAGCTATTTGATTTGAGGTCATTGAATTACTCGTGTGGCCTGCATTTTACTTTTCCCCCACTTCATTTTATTTTACTTTAAAATATTTTTTTTTAAATGTCCGTCTACTGACAGATCAGTGGGAAGCAAATCTTTTTATGTGGATAAAAATCTGTGACAGATGGAGCTGCTGGAGTGAGGGAAGGAAGGAATACAGAGACACCAATAAACACCAAATGCCTTTGGGTTTATTTATCTAATCACTGCAAGATCTGACTGACAGGTTTTAGAGATATAACTCTATAAAATTCATTACTCTCTTGCTATTTCTCTGAGATACTTTGATCAGTGAATTCATTTCATTTCAACTCTGGTCTGGCTCACACAAGCTGTTTTGCAGCTATGGGAACCCAGACTCCCAGGCCCGGGACAGTGTTTTCAGTGTTGATACTCAGCCTGTACATTATATGTGGCACTTAGTAGTTGCTAAGCTGAAAAATGACAAATTAATTTATGATGAAATGAATTTAGTTTATGGATTTCTAGACTAATAGGATTTGTGATTAATATAGGTGATGATCATCACTTATATCTAACCCCAGACTCCAATTTATTAACCTTTATTAGCCTTTTTCACTCTAAGATAGCATAAGGGCCTTTTACATGTGTGCCTCTGGCCAGTTGCTGCCTGAGCACACAGTGCAGACTAAGCATCCTCTCAGGGGGAAGGGGGTGAGGGGTAAAAGTTTGGGCGAGGGGAAGAGATGGCTTTGTTCCTCAGTCTTTGTCCCATCCAGCTGGCTGGATTTGGGGAAGGAATAAGGGAGAAGGAAAAGGATATGTTTGAAAACAGATGGAAATGTCAGGTAGCCATAATATTCAGAAAATTTTGTTCGGTTCCAACATGAGCAGGAGAAATAGCATCGATTATTCAAACCACTCTAATTATTAGCTTATTTGTACCTTTGAACTTTGTTAGCCGAGTTCCTTTTGGCAGTCTGTGGCCAGTGGCTAACGAGGGCAGGGGGAAGGCAACCCTTTTTAGCCCTCATGAAAGATCCTTTAGAAACTTGCTGCTGCTACTTAAACATAACAGGACTCAAATTGAACGACAAAGGTCATATATAAAACAAACCACATGCTTTGATGGAGAAGTAGATGGGCAAGGGGATCCTAAGATATATATTTATTTATTTTCTTTCATCTTTTCATGTATAGATGAAATACCCCCTCTGTTCTAGGTTCTACACTAGACACTAAGGTGTCTGCTGTATTTGTACCAAAATATGAAAGACAGGACATCTGCTAGCAAATAATTTCCAGTATACTGGTGAAAATAGAAGAATAAAACACATTTACAGTGTAATACAACAAGTGTTGTAGGAGTTCTATAAGCACATTGGGGGATAAGAAAATAAATCTGTTGAGGGGCATCAGGGAAGGTATCATAGAAGTATTTGAGCTGAAGATTGAAGGTTATATAGAAATGTTCCAGGTAGACAAGCCTGGATAAGGCATTTTAAACTTAGGAATTAATTAAAGTAAAAGGAGCTAATTGTATCCAACATGTATGGATAGGAGAAAAGGCAGGATATAAGTATAAACACTGAGACAAAGTCAGATGATGAAGGATCTTCTTTGCTAAATCAGTACTTTTAGATGTCATGACGTAGGATATGAGATGTCCTTGGTGAATAGTATACTGATAATATTTTCATATTCAAATTATATAACAGTGATATAAAAAATGAGTTAAAAGACATATTTTAAAGACCACTAATAATCTATTACATCGATAGGCTAAAAGAAAAATCAGTCATATCAGTAGATGCAGAAAAAACATTTGCCAAAATCCAACTTCCATTAATGATAAAAGCTTTCAGTAAACCAGGAATAGAGAGGAACTTCCTCAACTTGATAGAGAATATCTATCAAAAAACCTACAGGTACATCAAACTTAACTGTAAGAAACTTGATGCTTTTCCACTATGATCAGATAAAGGACAAAGATGTCTCCTCCCCCACTCCTTTTCAGCCTTGTACCAGAAGTTTTACCTAAATGCAATAAGACACAAGAAATAGAAGCTATGAACACTGGGAAGGAAGAAATAAAATTGTCTTTGTTCACAGATGACATGATCATCGATGTAGAACATCTGAAAGAACTGACAAAAAATATTGCAACAAACAATTTTAGCAAGTTTGCAAGGTATGAAGTTAACATACAAAAGTCAGTCACGTTTTTATATAGCAGCAAGTGGTATTTTGACATGTAAAACACAACATTTTTTCCATTAGTACACAAAAATATTAAATACTTAGGTACACATCTAACAAAATCTATACAAGATCAATATGAGAAAAACCACAAAACTTTGGTGAACCAAATCAAAGAATTAAATGGAGAGACATGCTATGTTCATACTAGGAAGACTTAATATTGTCAAAATGCCATTTCTTCCCAACTTAATCTATAGATTCCATACAATCCCAATCACAATGCTAGCAAGTTATTTTGTGTATATTGACAAACTTATTCTAAAGTTTATAGCAAGAGCCAAAAGATGCAGAATAGCCAAAACAATATTGAAGGAAATGAAAAAAATTGGAACGCTGAAACCAGTTGACATCAAGACTTACTATAAAGCTGCAGTAATCAAGACACTGTGGTACTGGCAAAAGAATAGGCAAGTAGGTCAATGGAACAGAACAGAGAGCTCAGAAATAGACCCATGTAAATATAAATCACCTGATCTGTGATTAAGGAGAAAAGGCAAAACAATGGAGTAAAGATAGTTTTTCAACTAGTGGTGTTGGGACAATTGAATATCCACATGCAAAAAAAAAAAATGAATCTAGACAAAGACCTTATACCCTTTAGAAAAATTAACTCAAAATGGATCATAGATCTAAATATAAAATGCAAACTTATAAAACTACTACAATATAACATAGGTGAAAACCTAGATGACCTTGGGTATGACAATGACTTTTTATATGTAACAACAAAGGTAAGACTTACGGAAAACATAACAGTGAAGCTAATCTAATTAAAATTAAAAACTTGTGCTCTGCAAAAGACAATGTCAAGAGAATGAGGAGACAAGCCACAACTGGGGAAAACACACGCAAAAGGCATCTTATAAAATACTTTTATCTAAAATATACAAAGACTTCCTAAAACCCAATAAGAAAACAACCTGATTAAAAAATGGCTGAAGACCTTAACTGACACATCAAAAAAGGTATACAGATAACAAATAGCACACGAAAAGATGCTTCACATCATATGCCACCAGGAAAATGCAAATTAAAATAACAATGAGATGCAACTATACAACTATTAGCATGGCCACCTCAGGAAAACAGCAACACCAAATTCTGACAAGAATATGGAACAACAGGACTCTCATTCATTGTTGGTGAGAATGCAAAATGGTATAGCCACTTTGGAAGACAGTTTGGTGGTTTCTTACAAAACTAAATATACTATTACTAGTAATTGTGTTGCTCAGTATTTACCCAAAGGAATTCAAAACTGATGTCCACATAAAAGCCTCCTCGTGGAATTTTATAACATCAAATAGCCATAACTTGAAAGCCACCAAGATATATTTTAGTAGGTAAATATGGTACATCCAGTCAATGGGATATTATGTGGTCCAAAAAGAATGATGAGCTATCAAGCCATAAAAAGACATGGAAGAATCTTAAATGCATTGCTAAGTGAAAGAAGTCTATCTGAAAAGGCTACATATTGTTTGATTTTAACTATGAGATATTCTGGGAAAGCCAAAACTATGGAGAAAAAAGATTTTGTTGGTTGTAAAGGGATGAGCAAAGAAGGAATAAATATGCAAAGCCTAGAGAATTATTAGGACAGTGAAAATACTTTGTATGGTACCATAATGATGGATACATGCCACTATACATTTGTCCAAACCCATAGCATATGCAACACCAAGAGCCAACTGTAATGTAAACAGTGGAGTTGGGCTGATTATGATGTGCCAATGCAGGTTCATCGATTTTAATTAATGCATCATTGATAATGTGAAATGCTGTTGGAGTGTAGGAGCAGGGACTAAGTGAGAAATGTCAGCACATTCCTGCCAATTTTGCTGTGAACCCAAATCTGCTCATCTGATAGTTCTTAGACTTAGCCTTCATTGGAGAAAAAAAAAGTCATGTTTGGAGGAAATGTACCTTTATTGTGGTTAGACAACCATGTCATCGAGAATCATAGTGGCTTCTCCACGGCAAAGTTCACTAGAAACGATTTAATTGTTTCTCCCGTCTGCTGCTCTTTCAAGTTTCCTTTGTGAAGAAATCAGAGCATCACAACTGACTCCTAAAGATTCCTTTCTGGAGGAAACCAATTTAGCCACTAGCCTCTTCTGTTTTATCCTCCGATGGCTCTTTAGCTCTGTAATCACAGTCTGTTTTCCAATTAATTAGTGTTGGGACAACTTAGCCCTGAACCTCAACTCGAAAATGTTAGTGTCATGGAGAGAGAACACTTAATCAAATAACTTGTGATTATTCCGCTAAGAAATTTTCTCTGATTAAGCCTGCTCCTCTTTCCGAGGTATTTGATCTTCTTTCTAAAATCGTGGCTTGAGCAGCCTCTGCTGTGGGCACCGATGTTTTACTGAAGGGGAGCAGATAGGTAAGACAATATGACGAAGATGCTGCATCTTCATTGACATCAAGGGTATTTTTAAGCAGTTCCTTACTGGCTAATAACTCTAAAAAGTCAGTCTCCTAACTTAGGAAAGGTTAAACATCTTCAGCTACATAGGATGGTTTGTCTTGTCCTCATGTGCTCTTCAATCTGTGAAAATTATGGCAGGTATAATTGTTTTAAAATATTTATTTTTATATGTATTTGATTTTGAATGTTTCCTATCAGAAGGGACACATTTTGAAACATATGGCCTTAACAGCGAGCAAGCTTTTAACCTGGTTTCTCCTAGACAGGACATGGGGGGACGTTTGGGAGCTTTGGAGCGAGCTCCGGAGCCTTGAGGTGGTGGCCTCGGTTAGAATGCAGTTCTGCCCTCGTGATGTGATCTCAAAGTGCTGAACCCATCCTTTCATAAGGGAGGCGAAGATATGCATAGTAAAGTGCTTATGGTAATAAAATAAAATCAGATGACTAGAATAATTCTTGAAACATCTGTTAACACAGGAAGCAAGTACTTAGTAACAGCTAAATCATAGTTTAAATAGAAACCAAAGAAATTTGTCTCTGATCTCCCATAACCTCCCCTAAATATTTCCCTTCTTTCCTACTAGGTTTCACGGACCAGCGAAAATGACAACAAGTTCCCTTAAAAAATAACTTTTTCATATAATAAACATTTCTTAGCAGGTTGTTCTGGGAGGCTTCCAATGACCCTCAAAGGGGTAACTTCAGCCACAGCTCAGATTATGTTGTTTTTCCTCCCTGCAGACTCTGCAGGGACTCCAGTCAGGGAACAGGGTGCCCTCCAGACCTCGACTCTGAGGAATGCTGGTCAAAGCACATCTTTTATTTTCTGGCAGATGTTGCCAGTCCCCTGATTTGTTGTCATTTGTATGTGATGATAAAGCATGTTCGATCATGTTACCTGTACCTGCATTTGGCAAAATCTTGATAATCTCCTTCCCCAAATGACAGCACTCACAGTCTACCAAAGTGAGATGGAGGCAATGAAGAAGAAACATCTCCTTCCCCATATATCCTTGTGCCGAAGGCATTTAAACTGAAGGGCTATTTCTAAGCTAAGACTATCATAGACCAATTGAGAAATCAAAGTTGGGAGACATGGCAATACGATGTAGGGGCTCTGGAGCCATGCAGATGTGATTTGTATACTCATTCTCATCCTCACTAGCTCTGTGATCATAGACTATGAATCAACTTCTTCGTACTTCCACTTTTATCATAGTTGAAATAGGGCCAACAGCCTTGATTTGCAGAAGTGATTGTAGGAAACAAGATAAATTGCCTGTGTGTAGCAAAGAGCTAGTCCACGGTGCGAGTTTAATGAGCTGGAGCTATTATTATTGTGATGTTACTGATTTGACCAGAAAAAGAAGGTGCTCTGGTACCCCAGACATGATGCCCACCTTTAAGGCACATCCTCAGGGCACCATCTGACTTAATATTGAATAGCTGACCATATGTGTGTTGGACATTCTGAGGAATCCTTACAAAACAGTTTCCTATTTCCTCCTCATTCTAGGGAAGTCCTAATGTATGCAACAGTGGACAGTTGCTGATGTTCTTGATGAAAGCTAAAATGACACAGGTTCAGGAGTTAGGGATGGTGAGGCCATCAGGAGAAAGATCTATTCATCTGCATTTACCCAATGCTAATCATAATGTGTGGTATCTTCCTCCTTTGACTCTACCAGCCTAACTAAACTATTAGGGAATGTCAAATTGGCTGGATATTTTAATGCTTTCTTAATTTTAATCATGCCAATCACTTGGACAAGAATGCTTTCCTCTTATAATCAGCCTAGGTAATCCTACTCATTGCGTGTTTCCTCCACCTTCCACTTATCTTTGTAATCTTGGGCAAATTACATACCCTTTCTTTGGCTCAGTTTTCTAAATTTTAAAATTAAAAAACATGGTGTCTGTGGCTACTCATTATATGGTCCCAGATCAGAAGTACCAGCATTTCTTCAGTATTTGTTAGAAATGCAGAATCCCAGGCCCCACCTCCGACCTACTGAACCTTCATCTAGATTTTAACAATATCCCTAGGAGATGTATATGTACATTCAAGTTTGAGATACTCTGATGATACCTACATGATGGCGTTGGTAGAGGTAAAGCAATTAGAACTTGACATACATACTAAGTGCTGGATAAATAGTAATTATTATTTATTTTACTTTGAATCAAGATATACCTCAAGTGGCAACTTTCCTATGATCGTTCTTCTTTTTTTTTTATTGATTTTTGAGAGGGAGAGGGAGAGAGAGATAGAAACATCGATGAGAGAGAACATTGATTGGGCGCCTCCTGCATGCCCCCCACTGGGGATCAGGCCCACAACCTGGGCATGTGCCCTGATTGGGAATCGAACCGGTGACCTCTTGGTGCATGTGTCGATGCTCAACCACTGAGCCACACCAGCCAGGCTTCTATGATCTTTCCATTGTCCTCTTCTCATTTAATTTCTCCATCTTTTGTTTGTGTTCCACAAAAATCTCTTAGGTACTTTTGGTAATGTATTTGCTTGGACCCTTCTTTATCAAACTCAAATATCTTTAAGGACACAGAAATATATTTTATCTCCCTGCCCTCTGTTCTCATGACAGTGCCAGAAGAGACCTCTTATAAGTATCAGTTGAATAAATGATACACGCACATACCCAATAACCACCACAACAAATACTTACAGTTCCAACTGGATGACATGAAGAATACTTAGCAGAATACTCAAGAAATGTTGAGATATTCTAAGAAATATTCTTAGTTAGGGTGAGATTTAAGCTGTTGTTTTGAACAGGATAGATGTTCAAGAGTTTAAGAGAAAGAAATGGTGTAAGTTCTGGGTGCAGATAATGATGTGAGATTTAAAAATGGAGGTGCGAGTAACAGGTTCAAAGGAGCAAGAAATGATCTGTGTTTCTGGAACAGAGAGTTCTGTGAAGAACTATAATAGAGAACATAAGTTGTAGTTCACACACTGAAGATCCTGAGTACCAAGCTAAGCCTGACATTAAGAAACTGAAAGTCTTTGAGTTAAAGAGTAGTATGCTTAACTGTCTTTTAAAAAGTAAAGAAAAAGACAAGCTTATCGATAGCATCTGCTTCCTATGTAGCTCTGTAGAGAATGAGGCTAATTCTGCCCACCCAGGTTTGAGTATTCTGTAAAAAGATGCATGTAGGAGGAAGGGGCATTGATGATAGAGCTGGTGCACACCGGCAAAGGAAAGATTCATTTCACTCATGGTATGCTGTCATTTGTTCCCCTTCCTTCCTTCCTTCCTTCCTTCCTTCCTTCCTTCCTTCCTTCCTCCTCCCTCCCTCCCTCCCTCCCTCCCTCCCTCCCTCCCTCCCTCCCTCCCTCCCTCCCTCCCTCCCTGCCTCCCTCCCTGCCTCCCTCCCTCCCTGCCTCCCTCCCTCCCTTTTCTCTCTTTCTCTCTCTCTCCCTCACCCTCCCTTTATTCTTTTTTTTTCTTTGCCAAACTTGAAGAGGAACAAAAGGCTATCAAGTCCATGTGGTCACTTATGGATTATTTCAAAATTGTTATTGTTTTACTTGTCACAGGTGATGGTGTTTTCTAATATATAAATACTCAGAAAGCCTATAATTCCCTCTACAAAATTACAATAAAGCACAACTAAGCTATTCAAATGACCATTTTTGGTCCTGAATTTGAGATGCTACAAACTGATTAGGAGTAGTAAATAACAGTGTCGGGCTGATGTGATGGTGTAGGGTCAGCTGGACTGACTGGCTCCTTCCGTGACTCTCTTTCAAATTCATTTCAACTTGATGCTTCAGACCATTGGAGCTACGTAGTGTCTCCAGATCACTGGTCAGAGAAGCAGGCTGCAGAGCACGGCCATGAGTTTGCAAATATCTGAGGGTAGTTCATGTGGGTTCCCCAGGATGACGTGCAGGATTCGCAATGTTTCCCTTGGAGTTGAATTTACTAAGAAAGAAGTTCTAAGACAGCTGATTTGTCCTTACTATTCTGTACTTCCTTTGTGTTGTAGATAAAATACGAGTCAGAGAAGATCAGGAAAAAGTCAAATCTCTCACAACTAAACTGCTTATGTTTTCATCCTATTAACTGATTCTTTTCTGGATTATACTTCTTTTGGGAAGGTGACCCTTCTTTTTATTCCTTATTGTTTAAAAAAAAAAATGTGGAGATCAGATGTAAATACCCAGTAGGATCTTGATAAAATATTTACTGAAGAGCTGAAGTTCAAAAATGTCTTTGGTAAGTATACATCTGCTCATTATACTGATCGTGTTCCTGGTGTTTTATGTAAGCAAATGGAGCAGCTGAGTAACCTGTGTTATACCTGGGGCTCAGGCACAGTCTCCCTTCATAGCTCCTGGAGGTCATACATCCTCCTCTCAGAGACCGTTCATACTGCGCTCGTGGAGAGACAGTCAGTAACTACAAGGTTCCCGGGAGGGAACGGTGCCTGGATGTCAGCAGTGTGCAAAGAGCCTTGCTAGACGAAGGGGGGAGAATGCTGGCGAGAAGGACGGTAGCACACATCACCTTTGTCTGGGATGCAGTGCGCTGCCTTGTGAATAAGAGCCCGTGTCTGTCGTCCGCACAGAACATGCCAGCTGTGGTGTGATGGTCACGCGCGTTCTCACGCACTATTTACAGACTCTCTTAAACAGGTATGAATAACTTCTCAATTTAACACAGGCAGGCGCTCAAGTCCCGAGAGATTATGTAACTCACCTGTATTCAAAAACCTTAATAAAAATAAATCATTTTAAAAATCTGTATGATTTATAGTGAATTTGCACATTTACTCCCGGATATTTATCGCCGTTGTTTTCTGATGAATGACTTCAAGCATGCTGCTAGATATACTGGTTTTTGATGAAGGAAACATTTGCCTACAGGCTTTTCTGGAGATTGCTTTTTGAGAATGAAGGTTCAGTTAATGTCAAGTCAAAATTGTATTTGCCAAGTTAAAGTTGCTTTCTTCACCACATGTAAAAACCATGAGGATGAGACTTTGTTGGAGGCAGGTCACCTATATGCCTGACTGTTCTCATGACGGGACGTATGTGGGATTCCAGGGAGGAAGGCTGATTGGGAGGAGAAGTAAGAATGTATGTCAGCGAAGGGAAGTGGAGGGTTAAAACCAGAAAGCAGCACCCACCCTGCCGCCCCGTCCTCTCAGACCACCCCCGTGAGTGGTGTAGTAGGGGAGAGAGTAGCCTTTGGCGTAGACTGTGATCTATGTAATTGACGGGAACCTGCAGAAGCGGCTGTCGAGAGAGAGATCCAGATTTATTCTGCCTTTGGCAGTATTGAAAGCGTCATATAAATCCCTTCAAGTCTCTGCAGCATAAATTTTGTCCTAGTAAATATTCTCTAAATATATGAGTTATGACTGACCTTGGCTTAAAAGGAATATTGTACTCAGCCTTCAAGGTGAAATAGATAGGTAATGAATGGCCTAATGATGTTATTTCTTTTTAATTGATTTTTATTGAGTTCCCACAGGATGCATGAATTTTTAATCTATAATTTACATAGGTAGAAAAGTGTCCATCTATTAAGACTGTTTAAAAAGCAAATGACAATGTTATTCATGTATTTCAAGTGAATCATTCAATATGAATGAAGATTAGCTCAATGTCACCAAAATAAAATATAAAATAGAGAGCAGAGAATAGAAAACACTTTTCTTTCTCCTGGAAAGGCTCTCATGCCAGGATCATCTCGCGTGTTTTTCCAAACATGCAGAAAAAAAGACTCTAGAATCTGTTAGAAACAGATGTTCTCAGAAACAATGGCATTTGAAGGCTCATTTCCTTGAAAGAAACAAAATGCTGAAGAAAATAATTAGTTTAAAAAACATATTTGGAAATTTAAAAATGACTCCATTCGAAAAGTATAAAAATCAGTAGAAAAAAATAATAAAGTATGTGCAGAACCTCCATACCACTGCTACTCCAAGTGTGGTTCATGGAACAAAGACAGCTGTGATTTTGTTTCTTACTTGTTAGCAGTGAGATAAATACCGAAACTAAGATAAGTATTCAGAAACTTTTTTTAAAAATATTTTTTATTTATTGATTTTAGAGAGAGAGAGAGATAGAAACATTGATGAGAGAGAACATCAATTGGCCTCCTCCTACACGCCCCACACTGGGGATCGGGCCCACAACCTGGGCATGTGCCCTGACCAGGAATCGAACTGGCAACCTCTTGGTGCATGGGTCGATGCTCAACCACTGAGCCACACCAGCCGGGCTGTTTAGAAATTTTTATAGTGATTTTATAGATACTACTTTTATGTAGACATTACATAAACTTATATAACATTACTGTAACTTCCAAGCTTTGATCCCTGGATTTGATTGATTGAAAAGGTGTATAAGCCAGTTTGTGTATTGTTGAACTTAGTTGGTAAGTCAACGTGTGGTGCCAAGCAATGACCTGCCTACGCTTAGTGGCCATGCATATATCGACCTGCAATGGTTATAAAACAAAACTGGTTCTGTATTGTAGACACAAAATCTGCAGGATTTTATTGAACAAATAAAGAGGATCTAACTAAGAGCAGGATAAACTATGTTCAAGGGTTGGAAGATTCCATGTTTTGAAGATGTCAGTTTTCCCCTAGATTAATGTATAAAGTCACTGTACATCCACAGGAGATCTTGGCAGAGTTTTTGTGAGGGTGGGGAGACAGAGAAGATGGCAAGCTGAATCTGAATTCATGTGGACTAAAAAATAACTGAAGTGATAGTAAAAAAGGAAAAGAAAGCTGACTTAAACTACCCCTGACCAGTACCTAGCATGAAGACAGAGTAATTAATAAAGTGTGATAATAAGCCGAAGAAAGATAATCTGTCACTGGAACAGAATGAATAATTCAGAAAAAGGTCTCATGCATTTGTGGTCACCTAATTATGACAAAGGTGATGCAGCCGGGAGAAGGTAATCTTTTCAAGGAATAGTGCTGAGTCCATTGATTTCAGGAGAAAAATAATTTACCTTGACTCTTAACTCCAAACCATACAAAAACATCAGTTCTAGGTTAATTGTAGATTAACAATTAAAACAACAAAACTTTCATGTGGAAATGTAGGCTCGTGTCTTTATAAACTTGAAGGAAACTGATATTTCTTAAATAGGGCACAAAAAGTATTAGCCACAACAGGAAAACTTGATTGTTATCTATATTAAAATTAAGGGTTTGGGTTTTACAAAGCACATCATTAAGAGAGTGTAAAATGAACTCACAGAATGGGAGAAACTGCCCTGACCGGTTTGGCTCAGTGGTTAGAGCGTCAGCCTGTGGTCCAGAGAGACCCGGGTTCGGTTCCCGCTAAGGGCATGTACCTTGGTTGCAGTTTGTCCCCGGCCCTGGTTGGGTTGTGTGGGTGGCAGCCACTTAATGTGTCCCTTTCACATTGATGTCTCTCTCTCTCTCCCCCTCTCACTCTATCTGAACAAAAAATGGAAAAATGTCCTCTGGTGAGGATAAAAAAAAAGGAATGGGAGAAACCATTTACGGTATGTATATTCAACAAAGAACTTATATCTAGAATATGTTTTTTTAAAAGTTCTGGAAATGAATAAGAAAATGCCTGACAGTCTAACTGGCAAATAAACAAATGAAAGAGCGCTTCGCATCATTAGTCAACATGCAAATGCAAATTAAAGGTGTAGAATGCCAAGCAGCAAACATTAAGAGTAACTGGAACTTTTACATATTGCTAGTGAGAGTGATGCTAGCAACACTGGCCGTGTCTATTAAAGCTGAACATGCATGCCTGATGGACGCACATGTGTACGTGTTCTCCAGAACCCAGCTACAAGAATGCTCATAGCAGCACCTAGTCCCCCGCTGGCAATTACCCAAAGCCCGTCAAGAATAGAGTAAGAAATAAACGATGTTATGTTTACACAGTGGAATACCAGACACCAAGGAGGATGAATCATCTATGACTATACCTGATCATATAGAATAAGTTCACAAATAAATATAATTTTGAATAAAATGAGCCAGACACGAATGAACATATAATGTGTTATTCCATTCGTTTCAACAAAAATAGGTCATAGTAGTCTATGCTGTTCAAAGCCCAAATAGTGGTTACCTTTGGGAGAAAATAATGACGTAAAGGGAGTTCAAGGAAAACTTGCCGAATTCTGGTAACTGTGTTTCACAATTTGGTGACATGAGTTCATTTAGAGAATATTCATTGATATGTGCTCCATTTTAATGCATATTTTATGTCAGTCAATCAATCAATTGAACTCTGAGTCACATGAGCTTGAAGGAAAAAGATTAAAAGATAATAACTGAAGTCAGAATTCTAATTCTGAAGTTTCCCTGAAGTTGGGCTAACTCTGAATTCACTGAAAGTGTTATAGGGGGTCATGACCCCTTTAGAAGGAAAGGTTTGAAATAATAGATTCTCCAGTGTACAAACTGTATTTTCAAATGTAAAATATATACTGAAGAAAAAAAGTAGCAGGAATTAACAGTCACATATATGGAACATAAAGTGATTCAGCAACTCTAGAATTCCCAGCTTGAATCTTATTCATCCAAGAAAATACAATATGTCTCAGGCCCAGAAAACACTGGAGATACTGCTATTGATGGTTTAGTATAAGCAGGGGGTGACGGAATCTAACGGGTCCACTGATAGCCCAAATTGAGGTGCCACATGTGAAGCCAAGTACTCTAAAATATAGATATATTTGGTCTTTATTTAAAGAGCATATTATGCTCAGCTTTCCAGCTGAAATAAATGGGTAATGTACAGTCTAATGCTGTTACCTAAAATAATATACACTTTAATTTAGTTTAGAATAGCTACCAAGATTATACTTCATTATGCCTAAAAAGAAAGACTTTTAGAGTCCTGCATAGACAAATCAATGTATGGGCCAGACTGATAGACACAGTCCTGTGGTTTGATAAATTACAGATGATGAGAACTTGCCTTGCTCAGGGTTCAGAGGTGGGTGGAGGCTGTCTATTGAAAGGTTTGCTTCTGCCTCATGCTCTCTGGAGTACAGTTCTGTTGGTCAATGAGACTGAAGACCCTCTTCTGTTAGATACTCAGCTTCCCCTGGGATAATGCTACACATTACCTGCACATTATTTTTTCTTGAATGACTATGCATTAATACGGCTGCCTTTTATAATAATTTTGCACTTAGTCGTTCAATTATTTGTTAATAATTTTGGTTACTTATTCATCTATGGGATTGTTTGTTGATAATTACGATGTATTAGGAGCTATGGGCGATCAGGAGATGTCTAGGAAGTAGTTCTTGCCTTCAAAGAGAATAAATACTAGTAATATTTTTATAAATATGAAAAAGTAGTGTAAGGTAGACTGCAGCAAGTGAAAGTAAAAGACAGGTAATGAGGAGAAAGGAACACTTCCTTTCAGAGTAATTGAACAAGGATTTGCAGAAGCCATGGTCTTTGAACCGGGTCATAAAAAGGAAAAGCTTTGGGACAAAGGAATTGAAATCAAGTAGGTCTCAATCAGAGAAAAATCATGGAGATAGAAGTGTGGTCTATACTGGGAGCAGCAGTCATCAAATCGCTGCAGCACGGGCAGTGACAAAGGGAGTTAAGGGAAGGGAAGAGGGAAGAATGTGGTAGCGGCATCTACGTTCAACGGCGATGAGCATCAAGACCCCAGGACTGGGGGCCACTGAAGACCAGACGGAGGAGAGAAGGAGGCTGGTTAGAAACGTTCCCACCATTAGAATGTAAGTTACTTACTGACAAGATCAGCTGGTCCTCCACCGATGGGCCATACCACCAAAATGCATCCAGGCCGTGCTCTGAACCTTTCGCGCAATAACGTGTCACATGGGTGGCACTTATTTTCCTTCCCTGTTTACCGTTTGTCTTTGACTTTGCCTTTTGCCTTGAAAAATGTTCTGAACTTTTTGTAGCTCATTTGACTTCAAAAATAATTTATTTAAAAAGATGTGTTTATATTGACAAGTACAGAGTAGTTCTCTTCTGAACTTAACATAACTTCTTGCATTTTGCCACACCCAGTGTATGAGTATCATCTCAGCTTGTTGTCTCTAGCTACATAGTTTAACCTGCTGACTCCCTGTTATACAATTTAGTATCTAGTCATATTCCACAGAGACAGGGAATTCCCTAGTGTGGGCTCATAAATTCTGTGTTCCTAATGGAAAGAAGCATTGTTTGTTTGTTTAATTATATGACATAGCACTTTTTGTCTTTTTAAAGCTTTGTGTTGTTTAAATTTAAAAAAACAAAAACAGAAAGAAATATACAATAAGATTCCATGTACTCAGCATCCATCTACAACAATCCATAAGCCGCGGTCGCCGTTGTTTTGTCTGTACTCCAGCCTACGCGCCATCCAACCCCTGATCCCAGGGGCCAGGAACAGCTACACCCTCCAGGCCCCCTGGATAAATGGGAAAATGGAGAGGATGTGCTTATAGTGTGGGGTGGGAATCTGCTGTTCCTGCCTCCCCCTTGTCATTCGCCAGAGCGTGCCTCTTGTCCTGCTGCTGTTTCATCCCCGGTCCAGTGTCCCCGTGACCCTCTCTCTGGCTGCAGAGGCCGGGGCTCTGCCAATGAGAGACACGCCTTCCACAGACGGGTCAAACGTCATGGCACTGTCGCCGACAGGGCCCCTCACAGCCGTTCCTGTATGCTTGCTGCCCCGAGAAATCAAATTCACTATCAAAACTAATTGTGTTTCTTCCAGAGCATTCTATGTGACCATCTTCTTTGAGGACTCAGGGATTCTCGACCAACAGCATAGCAACTCAGAAAGTGCCTTCCTTCCTTTCTGCCTCCCTACCTGCCTCCCTTGGTTTCTTCCTCTTCCTCACACGCTCTGGTATTCCAATAGGAGGAAATGGCTTGTCCATGATGATACTACGCACCACGGTTTAGAATGTACCCAGCTCCAGGGAGAGTCATCACTGACCAGCAAGGACGTATAGTTGACACATGCAGTCATTTCAATGCTGTGGTGCATGAAGCCAGCACCTGTGAGTTGTGACTAGTGAAAAAGTTATGTGTCTAAGCTTTTGTATCTTACACCGGATGTTGGAATGATTGTCTCGTTCAGTGACCTGGGCAGGGCTGCATGAGGGGCAGGAGTGGGAACCTGGAGTGTCCTTCACACCTAACTTTACCCTGCCCACCGAGACGTAAAGGAGTAAGGTGGAGGCACAGAAAAAATAAAACAGGATCTAAAACTCAATTATTGTCCTCTGCTTTTCCTTCCGCCCTCCAGTCCCTTCCCTAGTGTCTGCACTCAGCTGGGGCTGTAGTAATGACCCCGTCTTCATCTGTTCCTTTCACAGTCTTTTATACTTGCCTTTAAAGAGGCTTGGAAAATGCCTTTTGTTACCGCCAGCACTTAGCAGAGCCCCGCTGAGCACGCCAGCTCCGAGGACCGTCAGCGCCTCCTGTCGCCAACCAGCTTCCTCACCCTGGCAGTCAGACGCCTCCCCGTGAGACGCAATGCATTTTCTGCTGAATCGGGGCATGGAAATGAAGGAGCTGCGTGGCTAGGCTGGCAGGATTCCCTGGTAATGAGGCGGGCCTCTACCGTGGGTGGGGGTGGCTGGGGTCGGAGTTGGGACTGGCTCAAAAGGGGTAAAGTACTGATGAGCTCCTTTGGCAGCTCAGGGCATGGGTTCATCAGCAAAGAATCAGACTGTAAGGGAAAAAGAAGTTGGAAGTATGGTTTTAAAAACATTTTCTGGAACACTAAACTCTCAATTTCAGAAAATACAGCTGTGATTACGGTGCAATCGAATAGAAAGTGATTTAAGAAATCAGCCTGTCCAGACATTTTACAGTTGGACATATCGAGGCACAGAGAGAAGGAGGCTACGCGTCTCGTGGATGGGATCCCTAGCCTGGAATGGTCTAGTCCCAGGCTCTGGAACCTCGGCACGCCTACACTTGGCACTGGATAACTTTTGTCTAGAAGGCAGCCCTGTGCACTGTAGAAGCTCTAGTAGCAGTCAGGCCTCTACTCTCTGAATGCCCAGAGCAGCTCCTCCAAAGTCATACCAAACAAAAATGTCTCCAGACAGTGTCAAGGGTCCTGAAGGGGAACAGTCACCCAAAACTGAGAGCACTGGTTTAAACAATAAGGTGATGAGCCCATCCTTGAGTCCCCTGTATTTGTTGCTGGTCAGAGCAGATCTGAACTTCTCAGACTTTCATGGGGAGGTAAACAGCGAACATACTCAAGGGAGAGAGAGAGCATGACGGTGGGGATCTATATGTACATATCTGTCAAGGCAGAGTTCAAGCTCTTGTCTATTCTATTCCTCTCTAAAAGCGAGGTTCCTTCCCCACGACGAAGCGTGACCACGATGCTCCCCGTAGAATCTGTCCTGTGTCTGCCACTAACTCACGGAATGCTTTAAGCCAGTCGCCACCACTCTGGGCATCAAGTTTCTTCTTGTTAAATGAGAGCATTTGGAGAATATGTTTCCCACATTTCATCTAGCTTTGATATGTTACTCATTCATGTTCCCAAAGTGAAAAGCCCATAATAGCTTCCAAATTAAGAGAAAATCTGTTCTCACAGGCTCTCCTAGAAGCCAAGTCCTGAAGACTTTCCAATCTCTGAATTAAACACATTTTCCTCAGCAAGTTTTAGGTATGATTTCTGTCTGGGGCTCAGCTGAGTTGGAAAGAGAGCTAAGTTGCCAGGTGTCAGAGTAGTTATTAAAGTAAGAAGCTGAAAACATAAGTAAAAATCAAGCCTTAATCACTTACTGTGATAGCATAAGCAAGAGGCTAAATTGGATTAAGTGCCAGCTTCCCTCTGTTCCATTTTTTGACCCATGGACTAGCATGCCAGGTGGGTATGAACAGAGGTGAGAGTCGCTCCTGCCTAGGGATCCAAACACAAGGCTCCTGCAGTTTTGTGGATTTGGTGGCGGGGTAGGTGGCAGGGGAGGATTAAGAGTGGAAAACACTGAGTTCTGAATCAGAATAGACAAAAATGCCTTTAATATCCCCCTACTGCCCACCGTAAGGAGGCTGCAGCAAGTACCCCAGAAAGGCCTCAGCTGAATGCCCCAGTTAGAGACCTCTGAATGAGGGTACCAGTATTGAGAATGCGACTAGAGTAAAGCATGAGTAGGCAAAGGAGCCAAGTATTTGACTGCAACTCCCCTTAGGGACTGCACCAAGTCTGGTATGGGAAGAGAAGATTTATCCCATGAACTCCTACAGATTAAATCTTTGCAATTTACTATGGTCCGGTCTGGAAAAAAAATCACACATAGGATTTTTGGCTTGGAACTGGACTGAATTTTTCTTAGATCTGCTCAATTTTCTAGCAGGTACATTGGCTGTTTTTTGAACTTTTTTTCATGTCCCATATTTTTAAAAAACATTGATTTTTATCCCTTTTTCTGTCAATGTGGTATATCACGTTTATTGATTTTCATATGTTGAACCATCTTTGCATCCCAGAGAAAAGCCCCAGTAAGTCATGGCGTATGACCTTTTTCATGTGCTTTTAGATTTGGTTTGCTGGCGTTTTGTTGAGGATTGTTGTATCCAATATCAAGAATATTGGCCTGTATATTCTTGTGATATCATTCATTGGCTTTGGCACTAGAGAAATGCTGGCTTCAAAAATGTGCTTGGAAGTATTCTCCCCTCTTCAGTTTTTGTAAGAGTTTGAGAAAGATTGGCATTTTATTATTTTTGTACATGTTCGGAAGAGTTCACGGGTGAAGCCATCTGGTCATGTGCTTTTCTTGGTTGAGACTATTGATTATTAGATTTTTCAACCTTTATACTAGATGTAAGTTGGTTCAAACATTATGATTCTTAATGATTTAATCTTGGTATGGTGTATATTTCTAGGAATTTATTCATTTCTTAGACTGCTCTTATGATGCTTTTTTATTCCTGTGGGATCAGTTGGGATGTCTCTTCTTTCGTTTTTGGTCCTATTAGATAGAAACATCAAAACTATGAATGTAGCCCAACCAGTGTGGCTCAGTGGTTGAGCAGAGACCCATGCACCAAGAGGTTGCTGGTTCGATTTCCAATCAGGGCACATGCCCAGGTTGTGGGCCAAATCCCCAGTGGGGAGCATGTAGGAAGTGGCCAATCAATGTTCTCTCTCATCTATGTTTCTATCTCTCCCTCTATCTTTAAAATCAATAAAGAAAAAAAAAACATTAAAAAAAAAAAAACTATAACTGTAAGTGGTTATGCAGACTATCTGGTTTTATTTCAGATTTTATGGAAATAGTTTTATTATTTCACTATTTATGTCAATGTTCAATGCTAATGTTTGCAAATTTTTAGTCTTTGAGCTAACTTGCTTAGCATTTTTATTAGAAAAAAGGCTGCTAGATTCTATCAAGTGACTTTTAGTATCTCAACATAATTTTATGGTTATTCTGTTTTTATGTAAGGTATTATGTTTATAGATTTTTCTGATAGTAAACCATAATTGCATTTCTGGATTGAAATTCTCTTGGTTTGATATGTTATACTTTGATATACTGTTGGATTTAATTTGAAAATATTTTGTTTATGATGGCTGCGTCTATATTAGTAAGTTAAACTGAACTGTGGTATTTCTCCTTTACTCTCTGTATTAGGTTTTGATAGTAAAGTTATACTATCATCAAAAATGAATTGGGGAGTTCTTCATTTTTTTTCTGCAGTCTGAAATAGAATAACACTGAAATGATTTGTTTTTTAAAGTTGAAGTAGAAGTCAACTCTAACACAGTGTTATGTGATATCTGTGTTGACTGTCCAAGTGTATACCATGGAGTTTTTACAATCCTTATATATCATTAATTATAAGAAGCCCATTATTTCATATAATGTCAGGAAAAGAAAAACTTCAATTTATGTTAATAACTTATCATATATAATTTTCATTTTGCAGCTATTTAAATAACTTTTTTAGAGATATAGAACTTTTTTCATATGAGTCCTATGAATTAAATAAAAAGAAATTGAAGATAAATAATTTAATAAAAGTTACCTTAAACTCCTTTCACATTCAATTTTACTTTTATGAATCGTTTTAAAAATTTAGACTCATCAGTGTTCATGTTGACTATATTAGCAAAGTTTTCTATATCCTTTCTCATTTCATGTCTATTTACTTGTTTTTTAATCTTCTTTTTTATCCTCACCTGAGGATATTTTTCCATTTTCTGTTCAGATGGAGTGGGAGGGAGAGAGAGGACGAGAGAGAGAGTGAGAGACACATCGATGTGAAAGGGACACATCGAATGGCTGCCTCCTGCATGCATGACCCAACCAGGGCTGGGCACAAACCACAACTGAGGTACGTGCCCTTCGCGGGAACCAAACCCGGGTCTCTCTGGACCGCAGGCCGATGCTCTAACCGCTGAGCCAAACCGGCCAGGGCTGTTTTTAAATTTTTAAAATGTGCCTTTTCAATATAATTCTTACTGGAAAGAAATACTATGTCTGTTGCTTCTAAACTTCAAATTTCCTTGTCATTAATATTTCCTATTATACTGCATAAACCACATTTGAAAAATAACCTATAATCAGTCCTTTTTATTGCTCTATTATGTTCTCATATAGATCTCTCTCTCTCTCTCTTTTTTAATTTTGTATTTGAGCTTAGTTTGTCACTAAGACTTTATACCTTAATAAAAGTATTTCAAGCTTCATCAGGCATGTCAGAGAGACTTTGTTTTGCTGTTATCATCCAAAATGAAATAAAGAAAACCCATCTCCACCTGTCCCTCCTGCCCGTGATAATAACCACCATCCTCTTGCTTTTGCCAGTGTTTTGATCAAACTCAGGCTCTGAATGAGTAAAACATAATAATAATAATAAAGGAAGGAAGAAAGTGCAAAACTCTGTGACCTTGCCTGAGAAGAGGCTTCAGTGAACAATGGAGGCACAAGGTCCCATCCTTAGAGGCTTGGTGGATCCTTTCCCTGAACAGGGTGTTTTTTAAGGTAACAGCCTACCATTGGGTAGCCACAGGCACTGCTAGGAAGGCTCGCCCGAGAAGTACAGAACAGCTGGCGGGCTTTTGTCTTGTGAAGGAAGGGTCCTTGAGGGCTCCTGCTCCCTACCCTGTAATGAATGGACCCAGGCTACTGTGAAGAGTCTAAATTAGCAGCACACATTACTGACCATCCTTCAGGAACCGCGGATGAGTCCTGTCTCTTAAGGGAGGAGGGGCAACAGCTGTATTTTGCTTCTAAGTGTTGTACCAGAATGGATTGAGAGACTATTTGGGCGAAGAATGAACATTGAATTGCAGCCAACAGTGGTGGGTTCTAGTCCTAATTCTGTCACACATTCATGGCATAGCCTTGACAACATCTTTTCTTCAAGGGGCCTCATTTTTCCCAAATAAATAAAGAAAAAGTGCACTCCAAACTTTGTAGTGAATCCAAGAACTTGTGGTAAGGAGACTCCAGCAAAATTGCATTTGATTCATTCTTACTGTCAAATTCCCAGTAGTAAATGTATTTAGCTAGTTCATGAGGAAACAATATTGAGTAATTCAGTCATATTCCTGAAGTTGATGTTCCTGATAATAGAGATTTTCATGACCTCTCCAATGTCATACTGTCGGTTGTTGCCAAAGCAGAAATCTAATTTCTCTGCTCATTCATCTACTGGGTCGCCTGCCCAGGGATGTCAAGGTGATTAACTGGATCCCATGAAGCCCACAATAGATGAGGAACAGCTTGCACAAAGCAGATAGATGAACAAATAAATTGTCCCCAGTGTTTTGGGGTCTTAACTTTTTTTCTCTGAGTTTTGCTCTGTACGTTTGTTTGAACTTCATGGTCTCGACTTAAACACATCTGCAATCAAGGCTCAGGAGCAGCAGCTCTGTAAAAGCACCAATGCTGACTCATTGATATGACTGGTCACAGCTTCACTGACAACTCCAAATATTTGCTTCCTGATTCTTAGCCAGCCTGGTGTCTGAAACTGCTCTCATCTCATCAGTACGTAGGAGTTATGAGCCTGTGGGGGTCAGGTTTGCTAGCCAATACATTTTTCATGTTGTTAATTTTATTTCTCTCTCAAATATAGCAAATCAGCAGGAACAAGGGAAACCAGGTTATGTCCTCCCTATCAAAGAACACAGACATAACTGGAAACCTAAGTTAAAAAAAAAAAAAGCAGCATTAAGTAAGATTCAGAGTTCTGGAGCTGCATTGATGTTTGATAAAAATAATGTATTCTCCACCCCTTGCCTCAAACAGCAAGTCAAAAATATGGAACAGAGGGTTGTCAATAACAGTGAGAAAAAAAGGGAAATATATAAAGAGAAACTAAGATGAAAGAAATGATGAAAGTTGGAACTACATGAGGATGGTAAGTGGGGATATCAATGAAGATAAGAGTCAACTCCTTACTAATTCATAAAGCAAATTTAGTCATTTAGTCATTTTTAGTCTTGTGTTTATTATATGCCTAATGTGAACTAGACCTTCCTTTTTCTAACTCCATGTACAAAAGCCATTTAACAAGAGAAACAAAATCTTTACTCTTGACCTACTTGTGGGTTGAACACAGCTATTAAATCCATAATGAAATAAATCAACAAGATAATTTCTAATAGTGAAAAATGCAATGATATGGCTAAAATCAAATGCTGGTGAGGAAGTGGGGCAGCAGGAATTCTCATTCATTGCTGGAGGGGTGAAGAGTGGTATGCTCGTTTTGGAAGACAGTTTGGCAGTTTCGTAGAAAGATAACCATAGTCCAATTATATGATCCAGCAGTTGCACTACTAAGTATGTACTCCAATGAATGGAGAACATATGTTCACACAAAAACCTGTACATAGACGTTCAGAGCAGCTTTATTCATAATTGCTAAAAACTGGAAACAACCGAGATGTCCTTCTATAGATTAAGGAATAAACAAACTTTGGTGCATTCATATGATGGACTATTATTCAGAAATATAAAGAAATGAGCTACTAAGCCAGGAAAAACATGGAGTAACCTAAAATGCATATTGTTAAGAGAAAGAACCGAATCTGAAAAGGCTACATACTGTATGATTCCAACTATATGACATTCTAAAAGGCAAGACTATACAGACAATAAAACAATCAGGATTTGCCAGGAGTTCACATGGAAGGAGGGATAAATAAGTAAAGCACAGATAATTTTAAGGGCACTTAAACCATTCTGCAAGATACTGTAATGGTGGATACATGCATTAGGCATTTGTCAAAACACAATGCATAAACTCTGATGTGAACCGTGGACTTTAGTTCATCATAATGTATCAGTAGATCTCCAAGTGTGCTACATCCTGTATTTTTAACAAACTCCCAGGTGGTGTGGGCAATGCAGAGCAATGCAGAGTAAGCTTTCCTTCCATTTCTGCCGGGGAGACGCAGTAGCACCGTTGTTACGCGTGAAGACCAGGAAACAGATGCGGTGGCGGGGCGCTCAGCATAGTCACTCAGCCACCGGGCAGTCCATCCTCTCCCTCCCGCTGAACCGCCCTGCCAGTACCTGGGAGTCCTTCGAGGCAAAGAAGGGTGAGTTTCTTTCCCAAATCAAAGTAATTCCTTTGATTCAGTGCATACTTTGTGCCAGACATGGTGTCATGGGATTTAGATGTATTTATTTATAAACATTAACCTATTTACTCTATAAACCCCTTTACTTTGATGTTTCAAACATTTAAACTGAGACAAAGAAAGGTGAACTACTTGCCCAAAGGGATATAGCTAGTGAGGAAAAGAGCCTACTTTCAACATATGCATAAATACAAAGTCCATGCCCTCAACTTCTCTGCTAATATGCATCAGATTCCAAGAACTTCTTAGCACAGAGCCTGGGCATTTCAGATATGCCATTGAAAGAGGTGCAGGTGGCATTCATCACAGGGATTCCGGAACCAGTGAACAATGCCTCTGAGTGAATAATGCGGGGCTTACGTATTGATGATGATAAGTCTTGAATCCTGAATAAGAGTTTCTGGAAGCACCTTGAAGTCTTGGTAATATCTGTGTTTTTAATAGGGAATGGATGTCAGTGTAAACTGTGAGAAGAGGTATTTAGTTAGGGGCGAGGAGACAAAGATCCTGTCTCTGGCTCCAGTTTGATGATTTTGAACAAGTCTTTTCCCATCCTCAGCCCCAGTTTCTGAATCAATAAAATAACTGATTGAATCAGGTCATCTCAATCGTGTTCTGCAGTTTTATGGCTGAATACAAAGTATCTACTTCACCACTGCTGAATGAAAATAGAGACCTGCTCAATAGACTCGTTAATTTATTCCTGAGTGGAAATGTACACAACTCAAAGGTTGTGACCTGTTCAAGGTTATTCAGTGACCTAGTGTCAGAGCAGGCAAAGGGACCACAGTGTCTTCAAGCCCAGTTCTGTGCTTCTCCCCACAATAGGCACTTGCGTCATGGTCACTTAATATTCAGTTTCGTAAAACCTGCAGTTACTAAAATGTGGTAGCCTCTGATGGACACTTCTCAGGGATGTTTTTGTAAATACAGAAATGCTTGGATGTTCATATGAAATAAATAGAAATTTCTAGTTAATAAGCAATACATCTTAATGACTGACGTATCTTTGATTCTCTCAGTCAGACATCATGAGAGATGGAGGAGAATGGATGAACATGGATTCTGGGGACAGTGTTCTGTCACATTCCCTCTCTGTGCTTCAGTTTTTCCATCTGACAAATGAAAATAATAACATATGGCACAAGACTGTGAGAAGTAATGGGTTAGTCCATAGTAAACGTTTAGAACAGCACCCTGGAAAGACTGTGTTCAATAAGTGTAACTATCATCTTCCCAAGGAGCCAATTAAGCCTCACAGAATGGTTATGACCCCAGGGACTGTCAGCCAAGCAGAGAGGGGCTCTTTCTTTACAGAACCTCCTGCCTGGTCACTGAAGAACAAGGCTGCATGGAGAAACCATACAGTTTGGAACATAAAGAACCGTATAAATCATTTTTCTGCTCTATCCTCAGCTTATGACATTGAACACATTACTGCAATGCTCTGATCTGTTTGCTTTATCTATAAGTAGAGATAACAAACTGGTTACAAGGATCAGGTGTGATGTTCTATGACAGTGTCAGTGATTATTATTTTCACTGCTTCCTCTGTAGCTGGGTTATGGAGTCAGGCATAATGAAACGAAGGTGTCCCCAGACCAGTGGTCATGGCGATAACTCAGCAGAGCAGCTGTTCCCGTGCTGCTGAATACACAGGTTCACAGTCACCAAGCACAGTCTCTAAGTTGAGAGTGATTTTCAAAGCCCAAGGAGAGGGTGCTCTGTTTGGAAGGGAGAGGACCTCACACAGACAGAGATCTGTGACATTTCAAGTAGCTCAAACCACCTGACCTTGATGAAAGACATCTGAGACCTGAACGAGGGGGTCACTGAATTCCTGGGGTTGATCCTTGAAGATCTATAGACAGTAGTGGGGTCTCCAGTTAGTTCTCTAAGACACAGAATGATTTTTAAAATATAATTTGTCCAAACACACATTCAATAGAATACTTCAATGACATGCAGTTCAAAGGACAATGACAAAGCTCTTTAACTAATACACCACCAGCTTTCCCTGCCTGCCCAGGCCCCACCTACCTCTCCCGCTTGATCATGCACTTTGCTTTTTCCACACCTGCCTCTAGTCTGTCTGTCTTATCACTGTTTTATGACGGCATTATTCTAAGCAGTAAAGAGAGCAAGAAACAAAACAAATATTTGTTTTCACGATACCTTCTCATGGAGAAAACAGACAATAAACCGTTAAATATCTGAAATATCAGGTAGTATGAATCTAGCATTTAAATGAAACAGTAAACTCATTATGCAAATGAAAAAAAGAGGGCCACTGTGGAGCTAGAATACATTCAGAAGCTGATCAGAAGCTGATCGTACAAGACACTTTACTTGAATTGATGGGTTTAAGGCGCTGTTAAAGGATCTGAGAAGGTTGCTCTTGCAACAAATACCTGAGCAGTCATCATTTGCAAGTAGAACTAGGCAAACCCAAAGGCAGATTTCAGATTATGGGTTTAAGTTGCAGGGAAACAACCTTTGGCTCACTATTGAGAACAACATAATAATTGCAGTTGTCAGGATCGGTAATAACCCGTGGTGGTAATCACAGGGCTTCTGAGTCATAAATGAAATCAACATTTTGGGGGGAAACTGCACAGGAGCACACGTGTGTTTTGGACACTGTCCTAGATAGTGCATCATACATATTTCCATCAGACCCTTGTTTCCTCAGGTCCCTCCCCATCCTGTCACATAAAACAATCACGAGGATGATGAGGAGAGAACAATTTCGATAAGTTACGTGCATAATTATACACAACTGTATCTGTGCAAGTATTATTCTACAAGTGTTGTGCATATACCTAGGATTTAGGGAGATTATGTATACTTATTTTAGAATTCACAGAGAGGAAAATATGTATTTTTCTGTTTTAAATTGAGTTAAAGTAAAAATTCTACCAGCAAATGAATTGCTTGTTTATTCCCTATTACGGTGTTATAAAACTACACAGACTTCCTCCAATTATTTAATGATTTAGGGTTTGCTAGGATTTCTCCTTTTATTTTTAACTGCAAGTTTCAATGGAAAGCTTGTTTTGAATAATAAAACTAGTTTAGTCATTAAAACAGTCTGCTCTTTGCTATAAATATAATTTCATCTTTGGAAATAATTGCCTTCCATCCTTCTAGTCCCCCCAAAATGAACTCATGAAAATACTCTGTGGGGTAATAGAGAATTCAGATAGTTGTATTCAGTCCTAGCCATTCATGAAACTGAAACACAAAACACACATCTTCAGCCTTCTTTCTTCATGTCGCTACACCGCGTGAATGTAAGAAGGGTCAAGAGTTGGAGCCTAGTGTCCTGGCTTCCTGACCTGGTCTGGCTGCTGCGCCCACCAGGAATCACAAGGCAGCTGAGGGCTGCAGGGCCCAGAGGGCAGGAGAGGAAGCTTTGGGTTTTCTCTCATCAGTGCTGAGGAGACAGCCCGTAGCTCCTCTCTTCCCTCCTTCCAGGTGCCTGGAGAGGGAGCGTGCAGCCGAGGAAGCCAGGCTAGGGGTGTCCAAGAGCAGCTCCGCTCAGAGCTGGGAAGCACGTGAGAGCCAGGTCCCGCGCCACCATGAGTGTGGGGTAGAGGACCTGACTTTCCCTGGGAGGAGTGTGGGTTCTGCCCTCATCGTACTCCACCTCTGTACAGTAGGCGTGCCTGCAGTCACACAGGGTCGTGAGCGGCCCATGGCCCTGAGCGCAGATCCGTCCCCTTGCAGCGTCACCCCAGTCGCTGTCAGGACAGAGGGAGGAGTCACAGCCTCACTGCAAAACGAGCCACTGTCTGAACTGTGGGCGACAAAGCCTCAAGCCCAATGGGCCCCCAGCCTGAAATTCCATTGTGAAAGGGAGCATTCCCGAGTGTAGGGAGAAGCTGACTCTCTCCCACATCCCTGTTTTGCCACTGATATGACTGTTGGGCTGAGCAATTATCCTTCAGGAAATAACAGCAAAACCAAAATACTAGCTTTTCAGTAACAGATCTTTTGAATCCACCAACGTGAGAAATTTCAACTGAACAAATGCATTTTAAAGAAAGGTTTGTTCTGGCTGGAAAGAAAAAGCTATTATGCAACAAAAATTAACCCAAATGCCCATCAGTAGGCAAATGGATAAAAAAAGCTGTGGTACATATCTATAATGGAATATTACTTCGCCATAAAAAGAATGGAATCTTACAATTTGTGACAGGATGGATGGACCTAGGGGGTATTATGCTCCGTGAAATGATCAGTCAGAGAAAGACAAATACTATGTGATTTCACTTTTATGTGGAATGTAAAGAACAATGTAAATGAACAAACGAAACAGATTTAGACGCGTAGATACAGAGAACAGACTGATGGTGGCCAGAGGGGAGGTGAATCGGGGGACTGGGTGAAAAAGGTGAAGGGATTGAGATGTATACATTGGTAGTTACAGAATAGTCATGGGGATATCAAGTCCAGCACGAGGAATATAGTCAGTACTATTGTAATAACCATGTAAGGTGCAACGTGGTTACAGAAAATATGGGAAAGGGGAGCACTTTCTGAAGCATATTATTGTCTAACCACTATGTGTACACCTGAAACTAACACCAAATAGTGTCAAATGTCAACAAAAAAAATGGTATTTAAAAAGGTACAGAAGGGCCTAGAAAGCCGTCCTACTGCCTGGAGAAAGGGGTTCATTCTGAGTGGACCGCGAGGTATTGCAGAGTGCTGGGAAGGAGCCGCGAAGGAGGCTGTGGAGTGGCCGGTGGGCTTGCTCAGGAGGGACACCTGGCGGAGGAGCCCACAGGGAGTGCTGTGCCAGGCGCGGAGCCAACAGACTGTGCGGTGATGGGCCCTGGTCTTCAGGGATCTTCAACAGAGTCGAGAGGCAGACTGGCAAGTGTGCTGAGTGATGGTACCAGTGCGGTGGTTGAGGGAGAAGGTGGTCCAGAGGCACTACTGAGGCTCCGGGGTTGGTGGGACTTGAGAATGAAGTCTGGGCAGCGGAGCCCTGAGGGTGGGAGGGATGTAACTGATGTGAAACGCTGGTGAGTGACAGCTCGGCTCTTCCCAGGCCCCGCGCAGGAGAAGGGTCCGGTCGGCCACTGCTGCGTGTGCTCTGATAAAAGCTCCGGTGTCGATTTGGAATTCAGTGTTGTAACTGCTGCAAAGCTGAGTAGGAGCTTTAGAAACACTGAGTCCAACTTGCCTCCTTCATCCTCTTGGTCATTTAAAAATGAGGACACTGGTCCAGAAGGAAAAGTGACCTGCTCAGTGTAACTAGCCATTTAACCTCAGAGCTTGAGCTGACCTGGGTCCCTTCTAGATAAAATTCTTAAAAGATGGATGACGTCTTTTCATTAGAGGAACTCAAAATCCATGTTGGTTTTTGTGCCACAAACTTTCACCTGTCGTCGTGAAACATGCTATTTTCTTCCACTAAAAAGCTCCCCATTTGGCAAAGTAAATATTTTCTTCACTGAGCAGAGCCAAAACAAAGCCCTCTGTGGTCTGGATCGTGCAGCATGATAGTAACACACACTGTAGGTTTGGTTGCCATCAAAGGCACTTTCTTTTTCCAACTATAAACTCCCTTTTTCTTCCCAAAATGATTTCATTACCCAGCCCAGAAGCTCTGATGTCAGAGTTTGCAGAAGTATGTCTCTGGGGTATAATCTAGCCAGAAATACTTCTCCAGGAGAACCGAAACCTACGTTACAGCTGCCAGGGGAAATATTTTTAAAGGATTTACTTCCCCCCAACGAGATCAGAAGCTTCTTTTGGGGACCTGAGTTTCTCCTAACATAAAACTTCAAAGGGATCAATTACTGGTACTCCGAACTGCTCCCTCATTTTTGTAGTTTCAGACTTGAGTATTTTTAGCTGTTGGATAGCTTTTTCTTTTCCTTTTCCTCTTCAAGCTATGGAAGAGCAGGACAGGGGAGGCACCACAATAACCAGTGTGGAAACATCAATCAAGGAAGGACTGCATGTACTCCTCCGCTGTCAACCTGTTTCCCCCCAAATCCCTCCCCAGCTGTCAATCTTCTTTATGTTGTGCAATGAAATTCAACCTTCCAGGTTGAAAGCAAACGGGATTGTTTGCCATTTATCGTTGAAAACAAAACACCTGTACATCCATTAGTAATAATGAGGATGTTCATAATTATGAAGACAATGACGACACAGCTAACATTTATGTAGCATTTTATGCGTCAGGGGTCGAAAAAGGCTTTAGTTCATTCGTTTCACAGATGTGTGATGAGGGTGGATGTCTGCCAGGCAGGGTCGAGGGTTAAAGATACAACAGTGAACAAAAAGGACCTGCCCTCCTGTGGAGCTTGCACCCCGGTGAAATCCTTTGCACGAGCGACCTCACTTACTTGCAGGAGTGCACTCATATTTTGTTTTTACCCTTAACTTAGGATGCAGATGAGACTTTCTTGCGTTTTATAGAAGAGGAAACTTAAACTCAAAGAAGTTAAATATTGTGTCCAAGGTTCCCAAGTTGGAATGAGGTCAAGATGCTCTTGCACCCAGGAAGAGGATTTTCCAACCAGCGCTCTGAGCATCGAATCCTCAGTGTCGTTCTACCCTGGGACTGGGTTTATGACTGCATTTGGTGTACGAGGAAGCGAGGTTAAGTTACTCCCCCCAAATCCTACATTCAGGATTCGAATTTAGGACTTCTCCAGTTCAATCCACTCACTCTTGCGCACACTTGCTTCACACTCGTAGGGGTGTACACACACACGCACACACACACACGCCCAGTTGCAACCTCTGCCTCCAGTGTGCACTGTTACACAGGAATAGGAGGGTCTGAAGAAGAACAGATTCTTTGCGAGAATGGCTGGACTATCCTTGATAAATGAGGAAAACAAGCTCCATCTTCAAACTTCCAGACCAGAGATTTCATTTCCATGTGTTTCGTTATGATTTGAAATACAGTAGGGTTCACTTGTTTCTGTTTACATTTGTAGACTTTTCTTTTATCTCATCCTTGTTGGTTTGATTGTGTTTTTTAAAATTTACAGATCAGCATGCTTCTGAAAGTGAAAATTATGCTGAAAAAGATACTCTCAGAAAACATCCTCTCTCCCCTATTCCATCCACTGTTTTCCTTTCATCCCTTGCAAATAATCAATTTCATTGCTTTCCTGGTCCATACTTTCTGTTTCATGTTGCAACATAAGCAAATGCATGTATCTGCTTTTACTTTACCTCCTTTCTTACTCTAAAGCTAGTACCTTGTATATACTTTGTGTTTTTCCACTTGACAACGTATCCTGGAATTCACTCCATATCACTTCATAAACCTTCCTTATCCATTTTATAACTCACCATTATGCGGATATAGCACAGTTGGCTTAACCAATCTTCTATATTTGGGCATGTAGGTTGATTGCAATGTTTTGCAATAACAAAGAATGTTGCAAATAATAACCATATGAAATTTAATTTTCCTGTTGTTGGAAATGTATCATCAGATAAATTTGTAGAAGATTTCTGAGGTAAAAGGTAAATTCTTACTGGATTTCTTGGTTAAGAAGGTAAATGAGCATGTCATTTTATAGGATATTGATACATTTCTCTCCACTATTATATCATTTTTATTTCCATGACTAAAACATGTGACTATTTTTTGACAGTTTTGCCAATAGAGTGTTTTATCAAGCTTTTAAATTTATTGCCAATCTAACTGGTGAGAAATTATATTTTAGCATTGTTTGTTAATTTGTATTTTTATTATGACTGAAATTGAACATCTTTTCATGTTTAAAAAGCCATCTTACTTCATTTTTTTGTGATTTTAATAATGTTCTTTGCTCAGTTTGGTCTTATCCCCACCAATTAAAAATAAAGTATTTATATTTTAGTGATATTAGTCATTGATCTGTGATAAATACCACAATGTTTTCTCCCAACTTTCCATTTTCTTGTGACTTTGATTATATATTTTACCATGATTTAAGAAAAAAAATTTTTCCAAAATTACCAACTTTTTTTTTTTTTTCAACTGATAGTGGATTTTGTGTTATATGCAGCCTATTCTGATACTCAGGTTATGGAAGAATTTTCTCTAAAACTTAGATTATACCATCCAGTTGCATTTTTTAAAAATCGAAGTGTTTGATCTATTAGGATTAAACTATTCTCAAATTGCTACCCAGTTATGCTAACACCATCTATTACAAAATCCTTTCCCCACTGATGAGATGCTACCATTTTTATATACTAAATGTTCATATGCAGTTCAATTAGTTTCTGGACTTTCTGTTTTATTCCATTGGTCTTCTGTCTATTCATGCATTAGTATGTTTTAGAAGGTGTGGCTTATGTTTTAATATCTGTTAAACTAGTTCTTTTTTCCTTATAGGTCCTCTTTTAGAGTATTATTATTACTATTCTTATATGCTTACTTTTTTCACATGGACTTTAGTATAAACTTGTCTAGCTATAGTTTTAAAAGTTTGTTTTTATTTTTATTGGGATAAATTAAAATTTCCCCCAATCAACCTTTAGTTGCCTGGAGCCCATACTTTGATATGTATTCCTCGGAAATAACTTCAGAGTACATATTCCTTGAGTTCTTACACAGTCAACCCTGGCCCACTGTCCTTCAGTTACTAATAAAACTCCCACGGGAGCAGGGCTTTATATTTGTTCTTCAGAAAGCTGATGGATACATGTCATAGATTTGTCCCAACCATAGAATGTTCAACAGAGTTTACTGTAATGTAAGCTATGACTTGAGTGATTATTTGTGCCAAATAGTTTCATCAGTTTAAACAAATGTACCGTCCTGGTGAGGAATGTGGATAATGGGTACGACTGCATGTATGGGAATTGAATAGGGGGATGAGGATCTCTATGTTTCTTTCCAATTTACTGTGCACCTGAAACTGCTCTGAAAAATAAAGATTTAATTAAAAAAAACCTTCTGCTTATTGACACCAGTGTAGAGGTAGATACCACAGTGAGGGCGCTCTAGGTAATCGAGAGGAGCTGACGGCTTAGACCAAGTTTGTAGTCAAGGAGATGGTGAGAATAACATTTTAAGACATTAGATTAAAAAATCTAATACATTCTATGTATCAATTTTTTTAAACAATTATAAAATAAATTAACTTGGGTAATCTGTCTTAGGTGGTACCTATACTTTCATCTGACACTTAATTTTAAGTGATTTTTAAAATGAATTACATATCAAAATTTGAAAGAATCTTAGTGGCTTTAACTTTCTGGCTGTAATCAGTCATCTCTGCTGAAGCTTGAAGAGCCAGTAAGCTCATCATGAACTCCATCCATCCAGCTGGGAGTTAATAATCAAGTTGAATGGGGCGTCTCTGAGTGGCTACCTGGCAGGTTCAGAACGAGCCATGCCTGTCTTCAAATTCTCATCAGGCTATTTCCTCTGCTTCTATCTCCTTCATTCTCGATAAAAGCTGAAACTCCTAAAATGCAATAAAGAATAATACTTGATAACATTCTGTCAATTCCCCACTTGGAACTAGAGAGCTGGAATAACTAAGTTTGAAGCTGAACATTTGGATGGACCCATTTTGGTGAAGAGAGTTGAAAAATCAGACAGTCTTTATGATATATATATTTTTTCCTCTCTTTTATTTTTAACTGGTGACTCAAACATTCTCTAGACCAATCATTTGGATTTTAGTTTTTATCAGCACCTATTCTATTCTGTCTTAGTATGTGTCCACAGAGTCAATTAATAGGCACAGAACCATGTTTTAGTATTTAAAGATGTACCATGTTTTTTTTAAATTAAATTGTTTATTTACATTTTATTGAATTTATTGAAGTGACATTGGTTAATAAAATTATGTAGTTTCAGGTATACAACTCTACGATACATCATCTGTATATTGTATTGTGTGTTTACAATACAGAGAACAATGTGCTATGTTGAACAAGGTAAAAGAAAAGGAACCGAAGCTATAATGTCCATTATAAGCGAAGAAATCACGAAGGAGGAATACCATGTGTGCCCTGCCCATGGTGTTGGACATTGGCAACTGACTTCGAAAGTTATAAAAGTAAATTCATATCCAGGTTTACTCGGTAAGCTTGTTTCTTGGACTTTATCCTAAGTAAATAAAGACAGAACATGGAGGAAGAAAAAACCACATGCCTGGGTACAGTTAGTTATAAGCTTTTTAGGAAAAGTGGTTTGGGGGCCCACAGTACCCTAGCCAAGTGTGGGCACGAAGGCCGGGTGAAGGAAGAAAATCATCCTGGCATTGCCTTTTCTGCCCAATGACGGGGGTTCCTAGGCAGCCTCCCGACTGCTCTCCCCTCAGTACCACCTCTGCAGCCCGTTCTCCTCGCAGCACCCAGATTTATCTCCAGCTGCCTGAACCCTCCAGGGGGTCCCCTGGTTTTCAGGATAAAAATGGGAGCATTCTGGGGCTCTGCTCACCGAGCCAAGCACACACACCCCACCCCTGCCTACACTTGGCATTTTCACAAGACAGAACCTCTTGCGTTGACCTGAACGTCCTTCAGCACCTATTGTTCAAGCTAAACCCTCTACCTGGAAATCCATCTTCCCACATCCCCAGATTCTTACAAACCTAAAGACTGGGCTCAGCTATTTTCTTGAAAACACAGGCTATGTTAAACGTGTCTCTTCTCTGCTACATGTTATCCCAGGCCGGTGCCCTTACTTATGTCTCTCCCCTTGTAAACTGCTTCGTTTATTTCTTAATCCACCATGTGTAACACAGGGCCTGGCATGGATTCGTCTGCATTAAGTGTTGCTCAGATAAGTCTGAACTGACTGGAGAAGGCGCCGTCTCAAACCAGGACACAGCACTTCACAGTTCTTAGTACACAGTTTGTCGAGAGATGATTCTTTGTGGTGTTTCTACACATCTTCCACCAGCCTTTGTTCCAGACGATTCTCTGCACAGCAAACAGGAAGACAGTGATGGTGTCTCCAAGACAGAGGGCAGACGTGTGTCACTGCCGGTGTAAGACATCGACCTCCAGGGAAAGGTGAGGGACATTTGCTGGCGGCGCCTTGTAAGAGCGCGGCCTCCCGAGCTCAGGCCCTCAGCAGTGACACACCGCTATGTCTGCAGGGTCCACGTGGTCCCTTCCTGTCATCCCCATGCACTCGGGGGACAAGGGGACCCAGAGCTTTGTCTCTGACCCAGGAAGTCAAAGCCAACATCTGTGAGACTGTGGCCAGCAGGGTGAAAGTTCAGCCTCCACGCTTCCCGACGGGGCAGCCCGTGGGTGCCAGGTAGGAAAGTAGCCCCGCCCAAGGGCTGCAGACATTTATTTAAGAGCTGCCAGGGTTTATCCCATCTCCTCCACCTTTACAGAGACCCAAGGAAGTCGGTCGTTTTCCCCCGGTGGCACGGCTCACTGATTGCTACGAGGAAGCCGAGCAGTGCGGTGCAGAGCACGGGGTCCGGGACCTTCCTGGGTCACAACACTGTCCCCATAGCTTCGCTTATTGAACCCTCTGAGCTGCGGCACGGTCCCCCGCGCGGCGTGGTTAGCAGCTCTGTGTCAGAGCAGTGTCAGGAGGATGGAACCAAACGGAAGCCCAGTGAGACAATCTAGGGGCATGTGTCTCCTTCCTTGGCAGGTGTAAAAATAATACTTCTGCTGAGGTCATCCAACATTCCTGTACCCTCCTTCTGTGTTAAACCTCAAAGGGTCACAAAGTCTTCTTCCCTGAGTCTAGATCCACTGTACAGGCTCCCGTCCATTGCTCCGGAGCAGCAGCGGAGGGGCACTGACCAGCACCACGGAGGGGGCGCCGTTTGCAGATCCTGTGGGAACAGACCCAGCGTTCTCCCTGCAGACGGTCCGGGGAGGGCTGACTTCTGTCTGAGCCTGTTGTCCTCAGCTTCTATGACTGTGAGTCATTTAATTTCTCTTTCCCTGGTACCAACGGGATTAAACAGACTCATTTGCCTAATAGAGGTGTTAAGTGCATTAATTAAGAGTTTTGATAATTCACAGTATTTAACTGGCTCGAAGCCAGTGTGAGTGGGGCCCACACTGAGCTCTATGTTGTTTCACGACACTTCTCTTTCTGCCTGTTCTGAACGGAGGCTGTTCTTGTCAGCACTGGGGCTCATCCTGCATTTCCCCTGGAGAGAAACTTGATCCCAATTAATGTTGAAGGCAGGGAAGTTCTCTCCAAAGGTGGAACCGTTGTCAGTGTTCAAGGTTGGAGCGAGGCGGATGCCATGCTGCCCTGGTTCTCTTACGTCCCATAGCCTGTGAGATGCCACGGCCCCCTGACACTCCCAGCCTGTGGAATCTGCTGCCAGGGCCGGAGGGTATACCCTAAAAGTGCGACTTTTGTTGGAATTTCTGCAGAAATTCTGAAAACAGCCACCCAGGCTAAAAAAGGGATCTTTTTGTGACCTTTCTTCTTCCTACCTTGGGAGAGAGAATAACCAAGAAAATGAAGCTCAACCAACTGTTCATTTATTTTATTTTTCTGGGCAAGCCCTATTGGCAAGCGGCTTTGAGCTGCCGTCGGGCAGCATGGGATAATGAGAAATCCCGCAGGCCCAGCCCATGCTAGGTGCTTAAGATACGAAAGAGAAGTTCGAACCTCAGTCCTTCCCTCCAGAAGCTTACAGTTGAGGTACCAGACACATCAAATGAACACAATGTGTTAATTAACACTGTGTGAAAGGCTTTGCTAATTGCTCATGCTTCTCTCAGACTCTCCTCCAAAGGGGCTCGGGAGATGAGGGAGTCATCCCAAGTGACATGGGAGAAAAGGGGTAGAGGGTGTATTTTTCTCATTAAGGGCAAAACCTACATACTATTTACTTCAGCAGTTTTACAGCCCCAAATACTGTGTGTAGACCATAGGAAGGCAACTGAAAACGTTTGCTTATTTAAATTGAAAAGCACTGAATTGAAATAATTATATCTTTGTAGGTTACATAAATGGAACAGGACACATATACTCACTGTGTTTTACAAAAGTGATTTTAAACTTGTCTCAAGATAAATTTCTAGTGTCATTCTTGTCACAGAATGTGGGTGCTGAAGACAAGTCTGAAGCTGAATAGATGAGTTTCCAGGCCCCCTCAAAGGACAGCTAAGGAAGGCAGATTTCTGTGCAGGCCCCGCTGCCGCCCCGGAGCGCCTCTGGCTATTTTTATTGTCCTCTTATTTCTCTGTGACTTTTGCTTTCATGGACCACAGAAACCAGTGTCCTGCAGGAAGACAAAATGTCTCTGTTCTTTTCAAAGTTGCCTGTGAGGTTGTGGCTTCAGACCTTACCATGGCCCGGCTCCAACATGCTGAGTCAGGCCTTGATTCGGGTAAAACTCTGGGACAGTCAAAGCTCCTTGAGCTGCCCACAGACGCCACTGCCCTCGTCACCAGCAGCCATGGCACTCAACTCAGTTGCTCTGGGCTATTTTTCTTTGCTCCTGAAATCATCATACAGTAAAGGCTGCAAAATGAGTGAAGCTGAATACTAAAACCATTCTGCAAATGGATTATGCTTGGTCCTAGTGCAGGTGTTTAGAAAAAAAAAAAAAGACATAATTATGAATATTTATATATAGAGAGATATCATTTAAAAATCAGAACTTGGGGTTTCTTAGGAAAATAATCAAACATACTGTGATTCTGAACCTGCCTTTCTTCAGGTCCCTGTCGGCTAATGCTGAAGAGCAACCGTCACCTTTGCCTGTACTGGCTCCTTCGCCAATCGTCCCAGCCCCCTCCCATCCCAGCGTCCTCACAGCAGGACTGGGTGTAGATTGTAATTCGTTATGATGACAGTTGTTGTCTTCTTGTAGTAGAGTTCTGAGGACAGTAAAGTATTTCATTGATCTACACTCTACCAGAAGTGACACAACAGAAGACAGGCAGGAAACACACACTTAACTCCCGCATTCAAAGTGTGAGTGATTAATCCAGTGCACAGGGTACGGAGGGAACGAGAAGGAAACATGCTGGTGGGATGTGTATTCAGGTGGGAGTTCCTAGACAGTAAACAAGTAACCCGATCACTAAGATACTCCGAGGAAACCAGAGAGCTGTAAAGAAGACAGAATCGATGTGATAGCAGAGTGAGCAAAAGGGAAAGGCGGAGGGTATGACGTAGGAAGGAAAGGCAGGACACAGAAGGATCAAGACGCCACTTTCCAGGCCGGAGTTGGGTCGTAGTCCAAGTGTAGCGAGCAGCTCTGGTGGCTCTTTACGGAGCCGCCAGACCTGCTTTCTCTTTGGAAGGCCACCGCGGCTGCTCTGGGAAGGGGCTCCGAGGGGACAGGAAATTCCGTAGTCCAGGGAGGAGGGTGGTGGTTCGAGCCCTTCTGGGAGAAGTGGAGACGGTGAGAAATGGCCCTGCTGGGCGCAGTGGCCACGGGCGTACTGCTGGGTTGGACGGGGTGCAAGGAGTGAAGTTTGGGGCTCGAGCAACTGGATGGAAGAGATGGAGAAGGATAAGGTGGGATGGGAGGTGGGCTGGCTGGGGCAGGGAAAGCGGATTTGGAGAACGGTGGAAACATTGCCACTGTCTCAGCCTTACTGGGCACAGGTGGTCATCACACCACAGCGCAGACGTGAGGGCGGCGGGACGTCCGAGCGTGGGATCAGAGGTCTGGGCTGAAGAGCTTAGTGCCTGGGGTCGGAAACGGTGACCTAGGAGACGGTGTAGACAAAGAACAGAGAAAATACGTGGGCAGAGAAAATATTCTTGGGTCACCCCGATATTGAACATAGAAGAAGAGGAAGATGCAGCAAAGGGGGTTGAGAAGAAAGACACACTGGGGAGGAAGGAAACCAGTGGGGGACAGTGTGGCTGAAACCTCCAGAAGAGACAGCATCCGAGGAGAGGACAGTGTGGCTGAAACCTCCCGAAGAGACAGTGTCCGAGGTGGGGACAATGTGGCTGAAACCTCCAGAAGGGACAGCGTCCGAGGAGAGGACAGTGTGGCTGAAACCTCCTGAAGAGACAGCGTCCGAGGTGGGGACAGTGTGGCTGAAACCTCCCGAAGAGACAGCGTCCGAGGTGGGGACAGTGTGGCTGAAACCTCCCGAAGAGACAGCGTCCGAGGTGGGGACAGTGTGGCTGAAACCTCCAGAAGAGACAGTGTCCGAGGTGGGGACAATGTGGCTGAAACCTCCCGAAGAGACAGGGTCCGAGGAGAGATCAGATCCGGCATCAGAGGGCAAACAAGGTGACTGAGAAGTGATCACGGTCTTCGGCAAGATGCGTCTTTGGAGAGACCGCTCAGGGCTGTTTCAGTGCTAGAGGAGGGAGGACCCAGAGCGGGAGGCGGAGGTGATGTGGGGAGGCGGCCTGGAGGATGTGAGAAGCACGACTTTGAAGGTTTCGGGGTGTAGAATGCGTGTTTGGAGGGCAGTCTGGGGTTTCAGAAGCGCGTCAGCATGGGAGTGGTCCAGGAGAGATGTCGTCAGACGTCCCAAAGGAGGGGAAAAGGAGCTGAGAACCCGAAGTCTAGGTCCCTTTCGGCACGTGGCCCTGCCGCTCCACAGCTGGGGGCCGCGTGCCTCTGTGCCTCTCAGTGTGCAGTGGCCGCGTGTTTAGTGAAAGTTCTCCACGCGAGGCTGTGACGGTGTCAGAAGCAGGTCGCAGGTCGGGGGCTTCACGAATGGAACCGCGGAGCACGGATGTGAAGGACTGTGATTTCCTTGACCAACGACACAGGATTTTCATCTCAAATTACTTGGTGCCATTATTGTTTCAGGTCATAAAAGAATATCCTTAAAAATGCATTCAAATGTCACTTTCTAAAGAGCTAATTGTCACGAATCAGAAATGCTACACCAGCGTAGTACTGTGGAGTTGGCTCTTCTGGAGTTAAATTCAGATTTCCTCGCGCTCTGGACAGTAGGAAGAGCTGTTTCTCCCTGTGTGGTCCGTAATAAAATTTTAATTCCTGACAGAAAAAGGTCAGACTTACCAAAGGCAGCAATAGATCAAGGGAAAAAAAGGGGGGTACTGTCATTTCTATTCCACTCACCAAAGGAAATCCATTAAAAAATATTCATCTCAAGCTCTTTACTCTGTTTCCTCTTAAGAAAAAAAATGTAAAAATCCAGGCTTCAGTCAGGATAATGAGACATCTGCACTTATTCACCAAACACACAGATCAGACTCAGCAACGCAATGCCAAGGGTATATTTATTTCGACCTGTGGCACAGGAGATGATATTTTTCCTGATCAAATAGATTGCCCTCAACAAGATAGGTTAAAGAGGGAGAAAACAGTATCCCATACGTAGCTAAGAAATTAATCAATCAAACCTATTTACAAACAAGCCCTAATGTAGTCTGTAGTTCCAGATTTAAATTTAAACTGGAGTGATCTCACAGGTAGGCAGCTCTTTTATGAGACTGTCATTTGTAATACAGCATACTAAATGACATGCCTAAGAAGAAATGAGTTTTCTTTTTATGTAAGATTTATTAAGATTTAGCTAAATAGTTCTTGGATATCAAGCAGCAAGTGCGGGTATGCCAGGCCTTGCTGATCCAGGTGTCCCACCCGGAGCACAGCTGTGATCTGTGAAGTCCACACAAAAACACATGCACTGTATTTATAGGAGAGGCCATGGGAAACAAATTTGAGTTCATTACTTCATACTTACAAGTAGTTCTTTGTATGTGGAAAAATAGCCACATTAGCGTCTCTGCATTTACCCTCCCCATTACACTGCGAGGTGGCGTAAGACAGGTGTGTTTACATGTACTTGGGGCATTTGATGGAAATGTGATAGAGACTTAGAGCAGACACAGCCCTACAGAGCCAGTTTCCTTCCCTCAGAGATCCAGGATCAAACTTGTGAGAACACAGTGAATAACAGCAGAACAAACATGAAAAACTACTACCTCATCCTCAGCTGTGTTAGTGCCTCCATGGGCTCTCAGCAGGGGGTGCTGGGCTCCACCTCTCCCAGGGCTTGAATCCAAGTTTTGTCATTCCCCACCCCCAGTGGAATAAGGAAAGAAGAGGGAGACAGAGCTAGCTAGCCATGCTCCGGGTAGGACCCCAAGCCTGTTTGTGTGACCACTTAGTGCACATTAAATTCGTCTACTTGTCAGAGGTACATAATTAATACTCCAGCCTTTGAACCATTTGATGAGAAACTCCTCCCATGAGTGGTGGAGGATTCTAGGGGGCCAGGTGGGCCAACACACATGAGAGGAGAAATAGCCTTTTGTCTTCTATAAATGCACTGTTTCCACTGTGGAGATGAGAAAACACACTCAGGATGCTCACCTGTCTTCTGAGTTCCACAGCTGCTAAGGGGCAGAGGCAGAGTTTGAAGCCAGGTCAGCAAGATTCTAATCGACTCCAAACATCCCGGCTTTTCCTTTTTCCCTGTGCTGTTCCCCCCAATTACTCTTTATTTGGCTTCCTAATGTGCAGCAATCGAGGAACAAAAACAACAGACTAAGGGCATTGCTCCAGGGAACAGAAACGCCGTCCCAGAGTCATGTGAATGACTGGTAGCTACCAATGGAAGTTTATTTTTATAAACATACAAATACAAAAGAACCACACACACACACACACACACACACACACACACACACCCATTAGGGCATTCAATGTAGGGAGAAATCTTTCCAAATTCTTCAGTAGTAAGGTCATCCATAATATTACAACTCAAAATGATATTGATCACCAAAAATGTGCTGGTTATCAAGAGAAATATTTGGTGTAGTTTATTTTACAGGCAGGAAAGGTTATAATAAGGAGATTTTATAAGCATGACATAACAGTTTCTCAAAAATAAATTGCTGGAAGGAAGAGGATTTTATGGCCAAATATGGTCTTGAACTACCATAGTGTATATAAACCTTTATATAATTCACACTGCATATTAGATATACAATAATAAAATATAAAAATAAACTTTTTTTAAATTTTTGCATTATTTAACCCAGCATTGCCCGAATATTGGACCTTAAATACCCTTTATCATCCTAATAATACAAGAGATTGAACTGAACATCAAGGGAATTCACTATGAAAAACAGAGGTGTAATAAATTCTGAAAATATTGAACTCAGAACATGTAACTTAAAGTTTTCTTCCTTAAAAATCTTTCAGGCCCTGGCTGGGTAGCTCAGTTGGTAGAGCATCGTCCCAATATGCCAAGATTATGGGTTTGGTCAGGGCACATACAAGAATCAACCCATGAATTCATAAATAAGTGGAATAACAAATCAATGTTTCGTTTCTCTCTTTCTTCAATAAGAGAGATTTATTGATTTTTTAAATCAATAAATTAAAAAAATTAAAAATATATATTTCAAAAAGAAAAGTCCTGTTACTTACCAGGTACCTGGAGAATTCCAGACACAGCTCAGTCATTGGATACACAGAGATTTGCTTTATCATGCGGCAGGATTCTGAGAGAAATTCAATCAGATTTAGGATGAAATGGTTATTTGGGGTCTATGAGTTGAATAGATCTATTCTCCAATAATCCCCTACTTAAGTAAAGGAGCTCAGAAAATTCTAGTGTCTTTGCTTATAATAACCAAATCCGATCAAAGATTAAAACACAATTGATTTTCAAGTAATTGACCCTGAGCCTCACAAAATTAACATTGGGTTATTGAAATCCCACTTCCTCAGAGGAAATGCATTGTGATTTTTTCCCCTCAAATATTTTTGGAGTCAAAGTATGTCAGAGGAAAGTAGACAAAGAAAAACTATTATGATATATGATGGTGTCATTACTTCAAGAGCCTTATATTTTCTCATTCTTCCCTCAGATACAACAGTCACCTGGAAGACTGTCTCTTCCCCTTCTTTGCAAAATAGTCCATTTAGCCCCGGTGCTCAGACCTGTCCCTCAGACAGAAGGGGACTGAGAAACCTAATGTAGCAATTATCATACAAATAAAAAATATGTACAACATCAAGAAGAAAGATGGACACTCTTTCCTGCATTTTAAACAAATGCAGGGACTGTAATAGACCATCACAAAACCAGCAATGAGGACAGGCACCTTTCTGTTGATTTTGTATTCAGTTGTCTGTGTTGTGAATAAATGCAATGAAGCATTTGAAACTGCCAAGTGACAACACAGACAATGTGTGAAATCCTTTTTTCCTCTCTCTCTGCAGCAAATCAACAGACTATGTCCTCTTCTTCCACATTGTGTTTGACAAGCAGCATTTTTTATTTAAACACAGATGAACAGGTCAATGAACGTGGTGCAGATACAATGCAGGTCGTTACTCCCAGCTATAGGCTACACTGGAACTAAGGAGAAGTCGAATGGTCGGGTCTGAGTAGCCCTTATTGTTCAAACCCAAAGGATTTAGAAACTAGTGGTTATTTTACGTAAGATGGCAGAAGGCCACAGTGATTCCTCATTGTTACCAGGTAGCAATACCCCCTGAATACACCTGTGAAAACTCCCAAGCCCCTTGTGCCTGGGATTTTTTATCCTGCAGGACACTGTAGCCTGGTGGGGCGTCCTACCTGTGCCTCAGAGAAACAGATATCATTGCGCAGGTGGCAGAGCAAGAGCCCTTTGAAATTTACCAGCGTACTTGATGCGGCCATGCCCCATCTTGGTACTGGATTCTCTTATTTTTTCATGCTCTATTTTAAACAAAATTTCTAGGACATCTTTAACACCCCCACCCCACCCCCCGCACTTCTAAAATTGTCACTGGCCTAATACCTGGGGATCTTTTGATTCTCCAAACCTGGTCCACAGCAAGAAAGATCTGACGTCCTATATGGTTAGATGTGGTGTCCTTCCCCAGGGCCTGCAGCTCTGTGCCTCTGATTTGCAGCATCCTGTTGAACTCCGCCCCCTCCCAGCGCGTCCTTACACTGCGCTGCCAGGTTCCAGCCTCCGGTGGGAAGGGAGCCAGTGCAGGGAGCGCGGGGGCAGAGAGAGCAGGAGTGGGGTGGGCGTTGACTATAGGGGTCAGATCGTGGTGTAAGACAGTAAACACCCCAGGCACTGTGTTCAAATGGATGCATGAAAACGAGTGAAATCCGGGGATAGGCAACGAGTAAACGAAGGGAGTTTAGGGAAACTAGAGAGACCAGTCTCGAAGTACACAGCTTTATTGGTCACACTTGGCTACACACTGGCTTGAAGACACAATGCCTAGAATACACATGGTAAGTACATTCTTAGAAGACAAGGATGAAATCCTGGGAAACAGTCTGAATATAAGAATGATAGAGCAGCCCCGGTCGGTCTGGCTCAGCGGTTAGAGCGTCGGCCCACGGACCAGACAGCCCGGGTTCGGTTCCGCTGAGGGCACGTACCTCGGTTGCAGTTTGTCCCGGGCCCGGTTGGGGTCATGTGAGTGGCAACCACTTGATGTGTCTCTTTCACATAGAAGTTTCTCTCTCTATCTCTCTCCCCCCTCCCTATCTGAAAAATAGAAATTAAAAAAAAGAATGATAGAGCACAGAAATACTCGTAAGGACTTGGAGCAAAGAATACATTAGTTCATTAGATTCCACGTATAAGTGAAATCATATGATATTCTCTGACTGCCTCCCCCCAATAAATTCAATTACAAAATTTAAAAAGAAGAATAAGTCAGAACATGTCTAAGAGTCTAGGCGGGATATCAGCCTGCTTAGAGCTGTTACAATACCATCAGATAAACTCCATTAGAAATCAAAGTCAAGTGCTATAAAAGGGCACCTACTAACTCTGTGTGGAAAAACCTAGGAAGACCTCATAGAGGAGGTGATCACTGGGCTGGACCATAAAGCAGAGGTTGCAGCACATGAAGGGCAAAGGAGGGCTTTTCCGGCAGCTGGATCAGAATGCCAAGCAGAGATGGGCAAGTCAAGACAGAGTTGGGTCTGGAAGGAATGAATATGTCAGCATTATTTGCAATAACAAAAACATGGGAATAATATAAGTATTTATACATAGTAAATGGAGAATATACTGTGGCATTAAAACAATAAAACATAGTGACATAAATTAAATATTATATAAATAAAATATGCCAAGTTGGGAACAGGTCTGGAATAGCCAAGTGAGGACCTCTGAAAAATATGCTCCTACTCCTACCTGCGAGTAAATAGAACATTGACCCAAAAATATTAATATCAACTTGTTCTTAGCTCTGAAATTAACCAAAAGCTTGTAACAATGCGGAGTGTTATTTCATGAAAAACAGCTGGGTCGCCATGCTTTTTGACAATTTAACTTGCCCCATTTCCATCCCCCCTTCTCCACCTCTGTGACAGCCTTAAAAACCAACGACCTCATACACACAAGAGCTGTGACAACTGTCAGCCTGTCAGCTACTGCACGGAGCCACACAGATATGAAGCTCACCCACAAGCCTGGTCCCCAGAACCCCCTCAGTATTTGATCAGACTGACATCGCATACCCTTTCTCAAGGTATGTCTCTATTTCTCTGTGCAAAGAGTTGTTACTTTAGGAAATTAAAAAAAAAAAACCCAATCAGTGGACATTTTACTTTGCAGACATACCAGCTGGGACTGGACAAGAGGTTGACCAGCACACTCCAAAGGAAAGCCAGGGAGTGAGATGTCTACAGGAGGCCTGGGCGACCTCTGACGTATCCCTGGGGATCGGTCGGCAAGTCCATGTGCACGCAGGGAGGCTGCACACATGCCCAGGGAACACAGGCGAAGGCCCTGATCTCTCCCTTCCGCCTGACCTGGAGGCTGTGCACAGAGCGCGGACTCTGCTGAGCTGGGAATTGTCTGCGGGGCTTTGAAGGCATGTCCCAGCCCCCCCCAGAACCCCCCAGCCAGGACTGTTAGAATTGTTGGTCCAGGACAGAAAAGGAAATCTCTGTCTAAGCTGAGCAAAGACTTTAGTGGCTACACACAGCAAAGAGCAAATACTAAACAAACCTAAAGAGAAACAACAACAGACTGAAATAAAAACAAGAAACAACTCTTGGAAAGGGTCCCCAGTTTACAGAGCCACCACGTTATATTTTTTACATGTCCAACTTTAAACAAAAATTTACTTTGTGAGAAATGCAGATTAACAGGACTGCATGACCCATACACAGGAAAAATGCACTCACTAGAAATTTTCCCTAAGGTAACCCAGATACTGGACATAATAGGCAAAGAGCTGAACTTAGATATTACATATGTGTTCAGATAACTAAACTCTGTGATGTCTAAATAACGGCAGGAAAGTATGACATTGAAATTGATGTAATTGTTTTCACGTGAAGCTAGCCCGCCGCCATGCTGTGCTAGTCTGCACCGGCTCCTGCAGTCCTCCGTGGGTGCCACTTGCCCCATCACCTGCCCGTTCATATCCACCAGCGTCTGAGGCCGGCGCCGGGCAGCTGGAGCGCTGACCTTGGCTGCGTGTAGGCCCCTTCCACGCGCCTGGCACTGGGCACAGCCTGCCGCGGAGTGCTGAGTCTCTTTCCCCTTGTTTGTGCCTGTCCTCTCTCCAGCCTCTAATCTTCGGAAGACAGATCCACCTCTGTTTGCCTTTGTCACCCCCAGAATGTCAGCATAGTGACACGCACCTAACTCTGTGCCGAAACATTATTTGTAAAATGCTAAACAAACAAAGGGGGCAGCACCGCGCAGAAGTAGATCCCGAGTCTTCGCATGCGCAGGGTTCTTCTTGTTCCACACACACGGAGGATGGGAGACCACGCAGACACGGAGCCAGGATCCCAGCTGTGGACTAAAGATGCTGGCTGGCGACGAGGCTCCAGCTATTCTAAGCAGATATTTTTAGGGAGTCCCAAAGAACACAAACAGTAAAAATGATAATAAATCAATACTTCGTGTGTATTTTGCTAGTGCTAAGTCCTGTTGGTTGATTTTATGTGCAGTTTGTCCCCGAAAGAATGCTTAGAGCTGCCTGTGCTGAAAGACAAGTACAGAGAGGCGGTCCCGAAGAACGAAGCGCTCGCTCCACTGCTAATCAGCGTCAGTGTCATGTTCATGATGTCTGCAGACACTCCTCTCAGCCCTGTCCGGGGCAGCGTGAAGATGCCCCCACCACCCACCTGCGCTCACTGCCCGTGGCCCGTTTCCAGGGCAGGGCTGCTCAGGACGTCTGTCGTCACTGGCTTTTCTTGTTCCCCTAGCCTGGTTTATTCCTCAGGCAAATTGGAAGTGAGTTCTCCACTGACCCAGTGTAATAAAAACAAACAAACAATTTTTAAGTATATCCCCGAGTTCTTTGTGTACAGGAATCAACTTTCCTGGTGTGCAGAGCTAAAGCTTGCAAACCGCGAGGAAGCAGATGCTCACCTGTGCAGAACGCCTTCTTGAGTTCTTTGTCAACAGGAGCGGTGTGGAACCTTAACCCGGCTGAAATTTCCAGGTGGGCTCGGCTCAGCCTGTCTAAGTCTTTCAGATTTCCATTTCCAGATCCGAAAACAGTTCAAGTTGGCCGTGAAGGCCATCCACATAAAAAAGGACTTTAGAGACCTAATTTGACTTTACAATATCAGATTCCGGAAACCGATTTATGAAAGAGAATTGGTGTGAACAACAAGCTATTATCTCACCAGCATGGGGAAGAGGCGCCCCTCCGTCTGGCCTTCTCGCGTTTTGTCTGCCAGCCTGTTGAGGAATGCCTCGCAATGCCGCATGCGGGTTTTGCCCACTCTGGTAGGAGTTACTGTCCTTGATTTTATGTAACCCTTCCTCGTGAGAGTGGGGTTATGCGCCCTAACGTGGTAGTCTGGGCCACCCTGATGTGCTGTGGGAAGGGGAAACCTGTGAACAGGTCAATGTTGATGAGTCCTCACGTAGAAACTTCTGGAGAGAATCCGGGCCACAGCTTTGCAGGCACGTCCAGGCCTCGTTGGCCCTTGATGCACAGGGCAGTGCACTGTGTGAGGGCTGTTCGATGTGCAGGCCTCCGGGGCTGCAGAAAGACCAACCCTCCGGGGCATCTCGTGCATTGGGGACGTGTGTCTGTGCCTTTCCGCACTCATGATGTGATGACAGTGGTCGGACCACCTTTCATATGTCAGCGTGGTTGTGAGAAGAAACGTTTCTTTCCTTTCCTGTAGCTCTAACTTCCATTCCTAACCCTGTACCTCATTCCTAACCCTTTGTTCTCACCCTTTCCTCTTTTCAGTGACAAAGACGGCCCCTTGCTTCTCAAAGCAGCTGTGACATCTCTGCCTCCCTGGTGGGCCACACGTGTCCTGCCGTGTCCGTGAGAGACCTGTGCTTCCTCTCAGGGACGGAGTCACTCTGCGGGGCTCAGCGCCACAATGCTTTCCCACGCCCAGAGCCTCTGGTCCTGCTTACCGTGGATGGATCGCTCCTTTCACTCGTAACAATGTTTCCTGCAATTCCGAGTGTGTTTGTGGTGCTAAAATCTCTTAACCCCCACTGCTGGGCAAGGCTCCTCCTCTCTCTAGAGCAGCGAGAGCCTGCGCTGTTCTCCGGGGGGAAGAAGTGACCCTGGAACTCATCTGCTGGGTCATCCCACCTTAATTCTCTCCTCTAAGGCCCTCTCTCCAAATACCGTCACAGTGGGAATTAAGAGTCCAACATACGAAGTCTGGGCAGACGTAATTCCGTCTGTATCTATGGAGGCTGCGAAGACTGTAAGGGAACAAGGCGGAGCCTGATGTGTCACGGATTGGCCCTCAGTGATTATCGACTTTTTCATTCAAAGACTTGGCAGCTCTGGCTGGCGGCAATTAGAACATGCATGGCCGAGGGCCAGGCCTTGGATAATACTGACCCCGTGATGGCAAGGCCGTACAATTTTTAATTATATTTATCCCTCATTTAATAGGAGGGAAACAGGTAGATTAGTAGATTCCAGGGCTCAGAAGATCCAAGTCACCTGCTGAGACAGGTTGGCTCTCTCCAGAGCGCTGGGTCGACTCCATCCCAGTCCTGGAGCAGCATGTTCAGCTGCCACTGGACCACACCCTCCCTGCCCAGGCACAGTCCCTGCCACGTGTCTTCGCTGGAGCTTGGCTGCACTTGAAGGAGGGCCTAACATGGTCGTCCATCAGAGAGCTGTGATAGAAGGCTTTGACCACAGACCTCGCTGCCTCATCTGTGGGAACTGTTTCAACCATAGAGATGTGTGGGTTGATTAAAAAAATGTACTGCCCTTCGAGAATTGAAGATTGAGTACATGCAGGAGCTGGGGATATCTAATCTGTCTTCAAGTCTGACTAATGGAAACCCCAGCTTTGAAGCATACAACCGCTTAGCCATGGACACGGCAGAGCTGGTTCTAACACTCAGAGCAGGTGCTGGGCAGGGAAGGTTGTCTCAGCCTCGGGCTTGCGGGCCCGGTGTGTGGCCTGGACTGCGCACAGGCCCCTGGCTCCCTGAGGTGCTCAGAAGACTCCCTGGGAAAGCCAAGGCCCCGAACGCCCGAGCAGAGCCTGCCTCCGCCGGACAAGGTCGGCCAGCTCAGCCTCCTGGTTCTTTACCCTTTTCTCTCATCTTCGGTGGCCTTGGGCTCTTGTTGCCCTTGCTCACTAATTCCACTTTTCAACAGGGATCAAGCAGCTATATCTCAGGACATGTGAATCACTGAACCGAAGAACCTAAGATCTGGACGGAAAACTGGTGATAATATGTTCAATATCCTTTTTAAAAACTAGAAATTCAGTGAGATGCAGTTTATGCCCTGAGAATACTTACGGCAGAGATGTAATTAAAAAGCAAATCTCCTGAGTCCCAGAGCAGGACTTTGTATTCGGCTGTGGTTCAAGAGTGAGAAACTGTCTTAATGTGGTCCACATACCAGCTATTATAATTTGCTGGGATCAGTGAAAACCTGAAAATTAAAAAAAATATAAAAATATGAAAACGAAATGGAGAAATGTACTGAACTGTGTTTGAAGATCTCAGATAACCCTCGAGACCCCTGCCCAGTGTGACGCTTTGCCTTGAAGTGGCAGCAGGACCTGGGACCATATTGGAACATTGCTCTCATGAGTTGCTTCCCTGACATGGCAAAGTTGTAGGGATTTTGCAGATGTAATTAAGGTCCTGATTAATTGACTATGAGTCAGTTCAGTGGGAGGTTGATCTTGTTGAGCCCAAGGTTATCAAGTGAGTTGTTAAAGAATTCAGAGAGGTCTGAAGGGAGAGTCTCCTGCTGGCCTTAGGAGCAAGTGCTTATAAATGTACAGATTCAAGAAGAAGAATTCTTCTTAGCCTGGGCCGGTAGCTCAGTGGTTAGAGCATCGGCTCGAGGACCAAAGAGTTGCGGGTTCCATTCTGGTCAAGGGCATCTACCTCGGTTCTGGTTCGGTCCCCAGGCTTGGTCTGGGTTGTGAGGGAGGCAATGAATCAATATGTCTCTCTCACATCGATGTTTCTCTCTCTCTCTCTATCCCCCTACCTCCCACTCATTCTGAAAATCAATGGGGAAATATCCTAGGGTGAGAATTAAAAAAAAAGAATTCTCCCACCAATCCTGTGAGATTAGAAGAGGACCCTAAGTATCAGATGAGACTCACCCTGGCTGACATCATGTGAAACCCCGAGGGGAAGACCAGGCTAAGTCAAGCCCAGACTCCTGACCCGCAGGAGTGAATGGAGGTTGTGTTAGCTTTCAAGTTTAGATAATGTGTTACACAGCAATATGTTCCTAACAGATCTGGGTTCCAGGAAGTGGAGTGCTGCTGTAACAACATCTAAAATACACGAGGGCAGCTTTGGAATCGGGCCCTGGACGTAGACCAGATGAGCTTTGCGGAGCGTGACCGGGAAACCCTGGGCTGCCCCGCACGATTGTCAGCGGATGTGTGAATGTGGAGGAGGCTGCTCGTGAGGCTTAAGAGGGAGTGAAGAACAGGGTTTTGGAAACTGCAGGAAGGCTATTTCGTATTGTTCCGTGGCAGAAAACATAGTGAAATTGTCTCCTGGAGGTATACGGAAAGCAGAACGTAGAAGTGATGAAAGTGGTTGTGAGAAAGGAGATGCCCAGGCGGCTGTTTTCGTCTTGGTGCTCATGGTAAAGTAAGAGAGAAGGAAGATAAATTAAGGGGAGAACTATTGAAAAAAAAGAAAAGAAAAAACTGAAGTAGGGCCTTAGGACCTTGAAAATTAGTCCTATAATATGTTTTGTACAGCCCTTGAGCTAAGAATGATTTTACATTAAAAAAAAAAACAAAAACTGATTTAAAAAAGAAGAATGTGCAACAGAGACTATGTGGTTTGCAAAGCCTAAAATAATCACTCTCTGGCCCTTTACAGAAAAGGTTTGGCCACCTTTGTCCTAAAGGATGAAAGCAGCTCTCAGAGTGAGCTGGTAGGTTTCTGGGACACCTTTGCAGTCACAACAGGCGGAAATGGGAGGGTGGGCCAGGTGACAGGCGACACTTTCTGAACAAAGGAAAACGAACCCAAATCTTAACAGCATCAACTCTAGTGATGGGAAGAAAATTTAGGAGACTCGGGTCCTTTTTTCAACCTTTAGTTATATTTAATCCAGTTCAGATGAAAAGCCATCAACCATAACTTAGATACCATCTCTCTAATGTATTGAGAAGAGGCTCAGATAAAGCAATATCATTGTTCCTTAAAATGAACTTTGATAACTTTGTGGCTTTATTTGGAGGCTTGGGTTCTGGTGCCTTCTGAAGACCCATGGAGAAAAGGACATATACAAAGAGGCTTGCTTTTGTTTTTGTTTCACCTGAGAACATTTTCTGAGTCTCTGTGTACCAAAGATAATAATGTTGACAAAGAAGAAACAGTGTGTGGGGGTGAGGAGAGGGGCAGTGTGGTTAGTGGACGAACCCAGGCCTTGGAATCAAGACCCTCGGGCATGACATGAACCATTTCTTCTTCTTAGTTTCTCCATGTGCAAATGGGAGAGAGAGTTGAAATAGACCAGTTGTTTTGAAATTGAATTCAGAAAGCACAGGGTAGCCGGGAGGTGTTTCAAGAACCCTCATGGCGTACAAGGAGGAAGAATAAGAGGTAAAACCTCGGTCCCCACTGCCTGTTAATCGGAGAGACTCTGCTTTTCTTATATGTAGCAGCTTTTACATAAAATTTCTTACTTTAAAACAAGACTCTACTGTCTAGAAATAAAAATAAAGATCCTTAAGTTTCTATCACTCGTACCCTAAAATGCATCCTATAATCGGTTTACTCCCTTTGTGCTAAGTTGGTGGTGGAGAAGGGGGTGGTCAGAAGGGCAGAGGGGACAGGCTGAGTCTGCAGAATCGATGTCGGAGGTTAAGGTGAAGCCCTGGATCTGCGGCCACGGGGAAAGCAGACGTCTCTAAGGGATCTTCTTTATCTGAACCTCGAGCATCCTAAATCTGTAGACGGTGCAGATCCGAGTCCAGTAAACAGTTAGGACCAGTAGGCAGTGCCGGTAGTTCAAAGGCTCCGAGGGCAGGAGTGTCAGGTGGGTTTGGGACTCCAGGCTACTAATCTGGGCAGCAGTGAGGAGAGAGGCCGGACAGGATGCCTAGGCAGCTCGAGTACCTTAGTGTCGGGACATTTACTGTTCCTTTCAGGAAGCTCTGTATATTCTTGCGGTTGGGCTCTGTGGAAAATCCCAGGGCAAGGACAGCCTGTCACATAGCATCTCCTCACACTTGTCAAGTTCCGGAACACGAATTCTGCAGAGTTTAATCTGGAGACACCCTAAGGATCCTCTGTTCAAAGCAATTCATTTAACAGATTGGAAATCTAAGGACAAGGTCAGAGAATAATTCATTATTTAGGGTATAAGGTACGCTTCCATAAAAATACGGATTCATAAAACAGAAATGGCTTAAATAAAACAGAATCATATTTCTCTATTTCATGGAAGTGCAAAGCTGGGTAGCCCAGGATTTGGGGGGCTAGTCCACTGCTATCCTCAACATGACCTCTTTCTCTAGGACCACGGCAGCCAGTGGAAGTAGAAAGTGGACAGGTGAAAAGGTGAAGAGATTGAGAAGTAGAGGTTGGGAATTACAAAATAGTCAGGGGATGTAAAGTACAACGCAGGAAATATAGTCAATAATATTGTGAGAACTGCGTACGGTACCAGCTGGCTACTGGAAATATCAGGGGGGATACTTTGTAAAGTATATGATTGTCTAGCCATTATACTATACACCTGAAACTAATACAAAATAACAGTGAATGTGAACTGCAATTAAAAAAAATTATTATTATTATTTTTTTCCTCACCCGAGGACATTTTTCCATTTTTTGCACAGATAGAGTAGGAGGGAGAGAGAGAGAGAGAAACATCGATGTGAAAGGGACACATCGAGTGGCTGCCACCCGCACGACCAACCAGGGCCGGGGACAAACTGCAACCAAGGTACGTGCCCTTAGCGGGAACCGAACCCAGGTCTCTCAGGACCGCAGGCCGATGCTCTAACCACTGAGCAAACCCGGCCAGGGCAATTTTTTTAAAAGAGTACAGTTGAACAAACTGGCCACGTAAATCAGGGTAGATAATCAAAAGACCTAAGACACAGGAGGAGCAGGTGTTGGGGGGCTAGCTCAGGGATGCAGACAACCTGGACTACCAATTCATCTTGAGGCTGATCTGGCCAATGCGGAGGCTGAACTAGAGCTAACTGGATATCATTGGAGAATATCTTCTGGCATAAAGAGGCCATGTTCTCTATGATTTCCGATCATATCTCATTAAACTCGCAGAGAGTCCAGTACATACAGAGATTCACTATAGATAATGCATAACTCAAAAATCTACTACTTCTTTCCATCTCATCCCTCCATCTAGGTCCTACATGGGCCCTGGATTCTGAGCAGTATAGGGTTAGATCAGAGAGGAGAAGGGGGACCATTTTGGTTGAAGAGGCTAGAAGAAGGTACACAATGCAGGCTTTGGCATGGTGTTTTATTTTTTTCTACCAGAGGAACTCTTTGATATTAGGAGACATCTATATATTGGGACAATCCTTCATCCGTCGGCAGACCGTCGAGGCAGTGGCGAATCGGGCTGCTTAGATTTCAGACCAGTGCTCTTCAATTCCCATAACAGATCACGTGTACAGAATCTAGTTTCTCTGATCAGGCAAATTCTAATAGGAAGATAATGAGACAGCAAATATATTTGAAGAAAATAAGTAATCAACCAAACTAAAGGCCCTTCTAAATCTCAATTGCCCCTCATAATAGCTAACAGTCATTCCTTCCTACATTCTAGTCGCTGTTCTACACACTTCATATGTACCACTTTGAAATACTCTTATTATTCCCATGTTTTAAATGAGAAAATTACACAAAGGTTAAGTAAACTTCCAGGAGCTCTTTGGTTCTTAAGTGGTGGAGTTGGGATTTGAACCCAAGCTACTTGGCTCACAGCCCGCCTTCCTGACCACTAACTTCATCTGCTTGTCAATACTGACCTTGTGTTTCTGTTCCATTTTTTAAAAATCCATTGATAACTTTCTTTGAGTTATTCGGTCTCCTAAGTAAAAATATAAGCCCTTGAAAGGCAGGGACCTTTGTTGATTTTCCTCAGACTTTTACTAGTGCCAAACATAGTGCCAGTCAGATTCTTGAAAATGCTTCAGTGATGACTTATCAAAGTTAAACCCTCACGATCCAGTTAAACATTCTCTGCATGTTATTGTTAAAGGCCAGTGTGAGAGCATTTTCAATAATTTCCTTTTCTAGTTAGAAGTAAATTGCTCAGGTGTTTGATATTAAGAGCTAACAGCGTAGTTCTCATCCTGTCTCTGTGGCCGAAGAGGTCAGAATAGCATCCATCAATAACCAGGCCATTGCAACACCATTCTGACGCAAGCTGACAGTAATGAGAAATCCTTCAAGAGTGAGTTTGTTTGGTTTACTTTTTGGGTAAGAAATTTACCTTTTAGTTAGTTTCAGCCTCTGCAGCCTGGGATATTGCATTTCTAAGATCCAAGACTACTTGCTTGTGGTAGAACAAGTGGGCGCTTACAGCAGGCTCTGTTCAAATCATTACCCATTCTCCTCCCATCACTGCCTGAACCAAACGTCCAGATTCGTGACTGTGTTGAAAAATCAGTGCTCAAATCATAATGCCAAGTTTTAAAATATATCTTCCTAGATGAAGAAGAAAAGGTGGAAGATGTTTCTTTGCAGTTATTTTGGAAAATTGACCTGGGGACATAAAGGACACTCAGTAACTATTTGTTGAATGTATGAACTGAAAAATGTTTGCAGAATTTTACATTCGGAAGACCCCATTCCCAAAGGATTGGCCTTCTTTCAAGGACACTGCTACCTCCTACTTAATTCATTGCCACCTTCTTCTTCTTAAAAGCCACTGATATTTTTCCTCAGCCAGCCTTTCTATTCATTCATGAATCTCTTACAAAAGGCCTCCCATTAATCAAGGTCCATGTGAAACTGGAGTGCAGAGTTAACGTAGATAAGGTCCTTGAGCACAGGATTATTTCTTAGCTTCTATTCTTTAACTTGATATCTCCATGTGAAATGATCCATTTGTATTTATATTCTAGACAGACCTTCAAAACTCCTAAATTAACAGGTCCCTTGTCAAAAATCTCTCCCCAAATGACAAAAGTGATTATGGGAAGTAGCTTTCTCATCTCATGACCTGAGACATTGGCCACTATTAATTGGACTAAAGATGAATTCCTATCTATGGATTAGAGAACTCATCAGAGTGTATCTTTTGGAAAAATTAAGACAGGGTTAATCAGCGAAAAGAAAAATGGGTAGAGAAATTATATAAATTATTTACATCACCCAAAAAAAAAAAAAAAAAAAAAAATATATATATATATATATACACACACACACACACACACACACACACACACACGTATATATATATCCATGGGCACTTTTTATTAGTCCAAAAAGTTTATGATATTCTGCAATAACAGTAGCTCCAATATCTCAGGTTTAACCTAGCAAAGATTCATTTCTTACACACACTTCTTATCCAATACCAGTGGGAGCTCGGCTCCATGCCGTTACTCACAAACTAAGACTGAGGGATGTCTCCACCACCTTTAACTACACCACCTAGAAAAAGCTGACTCCTCAGTCATGACCACAGGCAAGGGAGAATTATGCATGAGCTTAATGTCACTTCTGCTCAAATTTCATTTTCCAGGGTAGTCATATGAATCCACTTCATTGCATAGGTTTAGAAAATGTAAGAAAACAATATTTGGTAAGTATTAGTCTTTCTGCTACATGTAGCTAATACTATATATTTATGCAGCTATAATTTATATGTCTGTCCTGACTTATGATACACATTATTAGAAAATCAGTCAAAATTAAAAGGATACATGGTGAAATTAAAAATGTAAATAGGTGTTCTAATATATTTTCTTTTCTCCCTGAACTCTGCCTCATCTTGCACATTCAGTGGACACCACAATTCCAAAGTTATTAATATATCATGACATTCTGCCTTCCTGTGGGGCATGGCTATATCGTGGCTGAAAGAATTTGCTTTTCCCCCTCTGCCCTTGTGTCCTTGCAATTAACCCCTGTTTATGGAGATAGTCTGAGTTGACCTTTGTTCTAAACAAACTGAAAAAATTTGGCTAAGAAAGTTCCTCTCTGCCCATTCCCTCTGGGATCTATTTGAATATTTCAATCTAGAAATTTTATCTAACTGCCATCAGATTCCAGAGATACAACAATATTCGGGCTGTTTATTCTTTCTTAGATATTCACCTAAATCCATGTGAATCCTTCCTGCAAATATTTCCTGTTGCTCTTTATCGATCTGAATGGCACGTGATACTCATTCAATGATAATCCAATGTTAACCATTCAGCTTCGAAGCCAGGGTGATCCACAGCACAGTAGTTCTCCCTAGATAATGGGCCCTCACACATGGAATCATAGATTTCTCAGAGAAGAAAAGAATCTTGGATTTCGTTCGGGAAAATATTAAGTCTCCTTCTCAAGGGCAAGTCCTTTAACCTGTGATGGGGAGGGGACCAGAGACAGGCATATCTTCAGAAACAACGGGAAGGGTCTGACTTGTTGTGCAGCTTCTGCTTCCAAATTTGCCAGATAGCTGACTCTCCCTTCAGTGGGGAAGGATGACAGAGGTGTTCAGAGATACAAGGAGGATTTTACTAACTGAAGCCTCCCCAGATGTACCTGAAACAGGGAAAGACGATGCCCATCTTCCTTTTCCCACAGTAAATGCAGATCACAGCCCTTCAGAATCCTCTCCTATTTCTCATTGACCCCTGAGAGTGCAGAGATATGGTTTAGATGTCTCAGCATCTGCATACTGTTTCACACTGGGCATTCTATTAATAAAGGGGATCTATCCTGTGGGCTTTGTGACCTGATAGAGAATTAGTTTTGTGTTATTGTTTTTTAAATACAATGTGGATCTTTCAAAGGCAAGAACAATGTTGTTCTCCACCTTGAAATTCCTGTGATTGTCAGGAACATATATATTGTAAAATAATGGATGGCGATAGAAAACACAACCATTTATGCCCACTTTCCTGCTGCAAGCAAAGAAAAGGGCATCCTTAGGTGCCTGCATAGATCCACATAGGTCAAAGTGTCTTGAACGTGAGCTGGTGTTCTCCCCCTTCGGACCTCTTGAATTCACAAGGGTGGTGAAATGGCCCTATAATGGAGTCCTTCATGTGTCTTTGTCTTTCCTAAGTAATCATGTGATCCTCAGAGAGCCATAACTTCTACCGAGAAGGGTATTGGGCATACTAGAGATCGAGGCTTACAGAGATAACATGACTTCCCAAGGTTACGATGTAGGTCAGTAACAGAGCTGGGATTCATATCTGTATCGATCTGATACTAAATGTGGTGCTCCTAGCCAACAGCCATTCCAGTACTTATTCTTGCATCATCAAAATTCTCCATTTGTTGACACAGTCAAGCAATAAATAAATAGGAGATGAAGATGGACTCGAGAATGAAAACCTACAACGTGTACAAGACATGCACACGGCTATTGTTGGATTGGCCCCAGTCCTGAGGGAAAGGGCATTATTTAGCAAAATCAGACAAATAGCAGCGGCTCGATGGCTTTCCCTCCCTGCGAGCCCCAGTGTGGGTTTTCAAAGCAGGGGCTGCAGTTTTCTTTGCATGCTGGTGTTTTGTGTCACCAGCATCTCAGTTTTATCCACTGGAATTTCTGGGGTGAGATGTTAACATGGGAATTAATCTGCCTCCTGGTGATAGCCTCCCATCATGACCCAGACTATTCAGAGTGATCAGCCCTCAACGTGCTGGGCAGAAGGGGTTGGTGTACATACACTTCTCACAGCACCAGCGTCAGGCAGGTGTTACCGGATCTGCCAGGGGCAGGACACGTAGGGGAAGCACCAAACAGACTTTTCCATGTCTTCTTGACCCTTCCAGGAAACGGCCCATGTGAGTTTTTTTTTCACCTTCACAATATGTTGAGGCTGCATTTGTTAGGCTAAGATGTGAAGCAGTTCTACTCAAACATCCCACCAACAGTAATATGGTGCTGCACAGAGGTATAATTCCCTAGGTGAGAATAGTGTTATTTACACACACACACACACACACACACACACACACACACACACCCCTTCTCCATCTCTGGAAACTCTGCATTTCTTTATCATGTTTTCTTTTGAGACTTAAAAATCTAAGCATATTCAAGACCTCAACTGACCACATAGGAGCCCCATGGGGCAAACTATGGAGACGGTTAACTTATGGTACAGGTGAGGGGACCAAAGCTCAAAGAGTGAGTCTCGGTCTTGGTCAGCTGAATGTTAAGTGACAGGAATCTCAGAGGCCTGAGGCTTCACTCTTCAAATAGCGTGTCCTTGACCTTCACTCAGTCTCCAAGGTGAGAGCGATCGAGCCTAGGACGCCTTGTTATAATGACAGCCCTCTCTTCCCTCCAGCCAGGGTGCTCTCGCGCCTCCAGAGGCCTCGGGAAAGCACAGGTCCCGGCAGGAAGCCGCCGGGCAGTGCCGATTGCCCGCCTGGGCAGCAGGGCACTAGGCGGCGGTGAGTCCGCGTGGAATGCCTCCACTCCAGAACACGCCTGCACACCTGCGGTGGTTGCTGTTTCTTCTCCAAATGAGAGATCAGTGTAAGAAAGAGAAGCCAATGTATAGACCACTGCCTACTGTCCAACTCCCTCGGCCTGAGCTGACTGCCCAGACTGCTTTCTTAACAATACCTTATTTTGTACTTTGAATCAAAATAATCTTATCTTTAGTTGCAGAAAAACAGTACATTTTGTTCCAACAAAATCTTTCTTTCTGACGCTTCACAACACATTCTTTGTAACCCAGGAGCAAACTCCCAATTTTCGATTCCTTACTCCAGTCTTCCTCCCACCCTTGCTCCCTCCCTTCAACCACCCAGTGACACATCTGTATGCTGGGCCAGATTCTGCACAAAGTACCGTGCCTTGGGGGAAAATAGATATGGCTTTAAAAAATCACTCTTCAGGTTTCTTTCTTCTGTAGCCCTGGCCTCAAATCCCCATTGATAAGTGGATATAAATATATATATATATACAGAGAGAGAGAGAAGCATAGCCTGGTATAAAGAATTTAGTTGCTTAGAGAAATCAGATATTCTTGATGAGGGACTATCTGAGAAAGGTATTGATGTGAAAATGCCTCTGTATAAAGTGACTTGAGAAAGCTTCAAAAATAGTATGGGTCATAATTCATAATGTGGTGCGTGTGTGTGTGTGTGTATCCGTGTGTGTGTGCACGTGCGTGTGCCTGTGCACAACCATGCTCAGGTGAGTAGGGTCCTTACGTCCCCCATAATCAGAGTTATACTTCTCCTGGTGTTAAAATACCATCAAGTGCCTTCCACACCCAGTTTGCCTGAGTTCCTCATGTGGATTCATAAAGCAGCTGACGCTCGGATCTCAGTGTTACCTCCTCATAGGAGCTCCTTTGTGGCTTCAGAGAAGGAGAAAAGAGACAAAAGACGGTGCTGAAGGTGGACCGATTCCAGACAGCCCATGGAAACCGTGATTTATGCTGTTTCTAATACCAGTTTATTGTCTCAACATTTTCCTGTTTAAGAAAACAACACCACAAAACCCATGTGTTGTTATCTGATGGTTTAACTTTGGCATAAAAATTAACTTCCTTCACAAATTGCCCATGATTCAGACAGATAGACCATTCCATGCCTTAACTTACTCAACTTCTCTAGCAATTCTTTGATGTCGGTGTTAGTATTAGCCCATTGTACAGATGAAGAAGCTGAGACACGTGGTTCAAATAAATTTGCCGAAGGCTCTCAGCTGGCCAGCGGCGGAGCTTGGGCTCAGACCTGCCATGTGTGGCTTCCGGCTCTGGCCTTAACCATCATACAACTCAGGCCCTCGTCCTCGGTGAGAGCTTTTACTCCCACACCTGTACTGACAGCAACAAACATCGTATGTTACTGCTGAACAACAGTCAAGGGGCTTTGGCCCCCACTTGAAAGGAAAGACATTTCCTCATTTTGATAATTAGTAGTTTCTTTAGGTTATTTTTTTATTATTGTTGTTGAAGAATTACAGATGTCCCTCCTTTTTTTTTTTTTTTTCCTTTAGGTCATTTTAACACTATTACGATGATAACCACAATACTTAGTTCTTTCTGAACCAGTAAAGGCATATTAATGAACATTTAGCATAGAATTAGAAATATAAAAACATGGGTTCTAGACCTGAACATTGTCAATATTCATCTCTGTGGATCCAAGCAAACTTCTCAAAAAAATAAATAAAAATTCTATACCTTATATTTATATTCTATAGAAGCAAGAAAAATTATGTGTTTGTATCTTTGAAGATCACAATGAGATAATATGTGAGGATACACTTTGCTAAGAAAAATGTCTTCCTCAGATCCAGGGGACTATTATTATATGTAACAATAATGCATTGAAAAAACAGGGTAGGAAACAGTCATCCCAAAGTGAATGCAAGGACACAGTCTCTGCTGATCTGCACACGGGGGAACCTGCTCCACCTTGAAATACCCAAACAACGGCAAGGGCTGCTGTTGCTGGACTTCATTCTTCAAAGGAGAACCTAGAAAAACCAGTATGGCACCCCTCCTGTTTTGGTTTTAGGAAGTTGTAATAAATGTCTCCAGGGGTCTCGCCAGTTGGGGTGACGTTGGGGTTTATTTGTGAGGTTTAGTGTTACACTCCAAAGTACTAAGCGAAGAAAGACAAAAACGTCATTGTAGCTTACTAGCAGCACATGCATTTCATCCTTCAGAATGCATGGACTGGGATTAAAGTGGGGATATAAATTCCACTTTAAAAACATTAGTTTCTTGCCTGGCTGGTGTGGCTCAGTGGTTGAGCGTCGACCCATGTACCAAGAAGTCGCCGGTTCAATTCCCGGTCAGGGCACGTGCCCAGGTTGTGGGCCTGATCCTCAGTAGGAGGCATGCAAGAGGCAGCCAATCGATGTTCTCTCTCATTGATGCTTCTTTTTCTCTCTCCCTCTTCTTTTCTCTGTAAAAATCAATAAAGAAAAAATATTTTAAAAAAAGAAACATCGATGAGAGAGAACATTGATTGGCTGCCTCCGGCATGCCCTACACTGGGGATTGGGCCCACAGCCTGGGCATGTGCCCTGAACGGGAATTGAACTGGCGACCTCTTGGTGCATGGGTCAATGCTCAGCCACTGAGTCACACTGGCCAGGCTCATTGATGTTTCTATCTCTCTCTCCCTCTTCCTTCCTCTCTCTCTAAAATCAATAAAAAAAAAAAAGTTCAAATAGTTTCTCTTTATACATTATTATCAGTGAATAGGTAATTCTTCAAGTTGATATCCTAATGTATCTAAATATGTATATATGTGTTTGTTACTAGAACAAACTAGTTTTACAAGATAATACATTGTTAGAACATTAAGGAAACTCTGAGTCCGCATGTTGAAAGTGCTCACTATACAGAAGAAAAGCAGATGCATATCTCCTCAATAAGGTACAATTCAGTTTCTAGTCATGTAATCTCTACCAAAGGCTTAATAAAACATTTGCACATTGTTAATAGAGAAATAAGAAAGAAATTGAATAAGATGTTTGGAGGGTTACCAAATGAGAGATAGAATTTGAATACATTTGGAAAAGATATTTGTATAATTAGTCTTTTAAATCTGGTATCTATGGAAACAAACATATATTAATACCCAGAATAGATCATTGTGTCTGTGTTAGTTTAGGACAGAACCCATCTCTTCCTGACACCACGTGTTCAGAGCCTAAAGCCCAGGTCTCCTCTCCAAAGCAGGACCTAAGGAAGGATGGCCCAGTCTTGGTATTTGATCAAGTTTGAATACCCTCTTTCCAGACCATGTGAGTTCACTGCCCCTGTTTGCAGGTTTTTCAAAGGCCGAATCACAAGTTTCAACCACCCACTTTAAAAAACAACAACGAAGGACAGGAAGGTGACAACAGGAACACTTCAACAGTATGGGTGAATTCAAGACTCAGTTGCAGGTTAGAAAACCTAGGACAAGGTCTCCCTGACAGTCCCTGTTTCTGCATCCACCTCGCAGACACTGGAGCCCATTCAGCTTCCAGAGAGCAGGTGGAAGAGGGACCACTAGATGGAGCTATGCTGGTGAGAAGTTTGGCCTCTATGGTTCCTGACCTGACACCTCATCGGCTTGTGTGAGTTTTACAAACTCTCCAGCACTGAAGACTGCCACTCAAAAGAGCCCCTGACTACTGGTAAGTCCACACATGAGATACAATTTTACCTCCTAATCATTAACAAGCAAGGAAGGATGGTGAATTCAGTTGGACTTCCAGCAGCAGGGAGGTGATGATGTTTGTTACTGCCAATATGACTTTGTTTAAACCTGCACTGATGCAGACTAAGAGCATCCTGAAGAATGTAAAATATATGCACTAGTCAAAGAAAATTAAAAACAATATATCTCAATTATCTTTTCCTAAAACAGGTTATTTAGGGCCCTTTTCATGGTTACAAATGATCAGTCTTAGGCTAGAAAGCAAGGTATTATATGCCATCCTGGAGATTCATAATGGTGATGTTAATGTGTGTGTGTGTGTGTGTGTGAAGGGGATGCAAAGCATTCAATACTTGCTTTTAGGATTATTGTCATTGACTATGATGGATTGCTACACTCTTTAAAGAAAACATTAGGTACCTACTAAGTAGTGGCATTCTTCTAAGTATTTAGGACAAAGTGATAGAAACACACATGTTCTCTGTTCTTAGGAAGCCTGCATTCTAGTGGAAGAACCAGATAATAAACAAACAAGCAAATGAGTAGGTATGTCAGGTGCTAGGCAATGCTATAAAGGAAGATAAAACTGGAGAAGGGACTAGAAAATAGACTGGAGGGTCTCTTGAATAAGTCTGACCAACAAAGTGTTCTTTAACTAGGTGCCATCTGAACAAAGCCCCGAATGAACGGAGAACCAGCCACGTGGATGTCTCGGGGGAGGTGTTTTCGGGCAGAGACCGTAGCAAATGTAAAAGGATGTGCAGAAACACTAGTGGGTGGGTTGTTATTACTCTGTCAGATTCTAAGTGAGTTGGTTCAGGAAAGTCTGCTCTCCGACGAGGGCTGGGGGTTTTGTAAGGAAGTTAGAATTGACTCAATAATCTCTAACCAGTGACACATGAAAGGTCTCATGTCTGCCAGCTGGCCGTGCATTTTCCACCCTTTCTCTGAGCACTTTTATATTTATGTGGCTCAAATAAAGTGTAAACAGGAAAAATACGAAGATAACACATACAAGAAGAGGCTTCCTCAAAAGAGAATTGTGCAGCATCAAAACTGAACAATCACAGGACATAAATTATATAAGTCACGGCCTGCAGGAAGCGACTCGGTTAAGATGGCCCTGGGCCTGTCAGACCTGGAAACGTGTGATAGGATTTCTGAGTGCTTCCCAAATTCGGGGCACTGTGCCCAGCACCATGAAGGAGGCAAAACAAAAGGAATGCATAATCCATGTCCCCGTGGAGCCGGTGCCTGGCTACAATGACAGCAGTTCCGGCCACATCTTCATGATTCGACGAAGGAGAATAGGTCATCTCAGTCTTTGGTGTCGGACAGAAAACAGTTCAGAGCCCAGTTCTACCCCCACCTATAAGCTTTCATGCCTTCAGAATGGCCTTTACGAGCTAGACAATGTATCCAAAGCGGTGCCATGATCCAGTAGTCGTCCAAATGCCTAGATAGATTGGCGCAGGGCGAAGGGAGTGAGCTTGGCAAGACGCACGAACTTTATTTATAGCTATAATTATGTCTGTACTTATACATTTTTATACTTTAAAAAGAGTTGTCACATCTCTCTGTGAATTGCATTCATTAAATGTATCAATCCATTTCCATCCAGAATGCATAATCATTGAAGGTTTTGTTTGCCAAAGCTCAGAACATATGGATATAATAAATTCATATAGCCAATCGGTTAGCCAACTTGCATGTTAAATAAACCTCACTCTATTTGGATCCTGGACATATGAAATCAAATTGGGTCCTACTGTCCAGGAAAACACACTCTGAGGATGGGCAGGCGATGTAAACAATATTTACGATATAACGTGACCATCATGCAGAGATTCCTCACTTTTCATGGGCACACTGAAGAGTGATTAATTCCACTTAGGTATTGGGAGTCACCAAGAGAGACTGAAGCTCTTAAGTAAAGTGAGCATGGAAATAGTTTGTGGTAGTATAAGCATGCGTGCCAGGTAGATGAGATTAGCCTGGACGGGTTTATGGAATAAACGTGGAGGCAGGGGCAAGAAGAAAGGAAAGTTGGTGGAAGAACCTGAGTAGTTGTTAAAAACGAAGAATAAGAATGATGAAAGAAGAGAGATCAACTAATGACAAGCTTGAAGGCATCACATTTGCTTACCTCACAGAACTTCACTGAGGACCTCCTGTGCTTCACGCACGTCTCAGTGCTGGAAATGTAGGACTGAATGGTGTATGACCGCAGAGGCATGTGCCCTGCCTTATATCCCTGCACACACTGTCATCGGTGTTCAGAGGGAAATCTTGCAAGACTTCTCTGACCTAAGACAAACATTTATTTTATCTGCTAACTTTTCACTAGGAAGAATGTATGAGGTAGTCAAGGTTGGACTCAATGGTTCCAAAACATTGTTGCAAACCAAAAATTGGACATAGCAACGTGATGCTGCCGGAAGTGAAGATGAGCTCTAAATCTAGCAGGATGATACTTCGAGCATCCAAACAAGAACTTACCAACTGTGATTTTCTTATCAGAAACACACATAGGTTTGTAGTCATGGTTCTCCAATTAAAACCAGTAGGACAATAAGAGGTGTATGATAGATAGACGGATAGATACACAGGAAATGAGATTGATTTATTTTAAGAAGTTGGATGATGCCATTTGGGTGACATGTCCAAAATTTGCAGGGCAGGCCAGCAGTGTGCAGAGCGAGGGAAGAGCTAGCTTTGCAGCCCCGTCTGAAGGAATCTCGAGGAAGGGTTCTTTCCTCTGGGGGAGCCTCAGTCTTTGCTCTCCAGGCCTTTAACTGACTGGATGAGGCCCACCCACATGGCAGAGGGTAATGTGTTGACTCAGTCTACCGGTTTAAATGTCAATCACATCTAAAAAAATACCATTACAGCAACATGTAGGCTGATGTTTGACCAAACAACTGGGCGCCACAGCCTGCCAAGTTGCCACATAATATTAGCTATTATAAGATCTTCCTATAGTTTTAGTCCTGGAAGAGCTTATGAAGAGTAAGAGGGAGACAGAGGCTTCTAAACTGGCACTGTATTTTGAGCCAATGGGCCATGGTTGCTAATAATGACGAAGACCATTAACAATCAGCACTTAATGAAATTCCAATTATCCATTCATTTTTTGGTAAGTATTATTAAGAGCATCCTACTTGTCAAATCCTGTCATTTGAGAGAAATCAATGTTACTGAATTGTCCTAAGAAGCTTATGATTAGAAATAAATATCCAAGCTAGACTGAGCCTTAAAAGTAACTATCTGACTATCTCCCTTCAGAGAAGTGGGGAGGCTCTAACTCCTGCTTACACGGGGCGTTGTTAATCCCAGAACTGGAGTCATCCTCAGAAAGTCCGATCCCCACGTCCTGTTCCTTCTCCTAAAAGAGAACCAGACACTGTCCATGTTTCTTCACTCAGCCTCATTTACCAACCACGGTGCCAGCCTCCCGGGAAGGTTTGGGTCTCGTTGCACCATACAACGAGTCATTACAACTTTGAGAAGTATGGCATTTGTCTAGAAAAACAACAAAATACGACAACAATCCAGAAAGGCAATAGGACTCTCTTTCTCTACTCTCCTCCTTAGTGGGCTCCTGAATGGCATGATCGAAAACACAGAGATGGATTTTTACTCTTCCCCTCACCCCTGAGAGGTAAGACGGAGAGGGGAGAGTTGCGAGAGCAGCCACGTGGCTCCCGAGTTCGCTATGGAAGTAGGTTTTCCATTCCTAACCAAAGAACCACTCAGCTCAGGCTTCAGAAGGCCTCTACTGTGACTACACAGCTGAACCGTTCATTAAAAAAAAAAAAAGACATTTGTAATAAGCCTTCCATCTGGAATTTAACTTCTTCTGAGAAATAAGAAACTCAATAAAACGAACTGAAAATGTCTAGCACTGTTTTTTCCCAATTCCCTGTCCCATTCTTGATCATCTGTTTTAAGGAGGTTTTTTTTGTTTTTTTAATCTCTGAACAAAGCAGGAGTCATTGTTCCTTCGTTAGAAAGTAGCCCGTGTGTGTTCACCCCACTGAAGCCCTTGCCTACTTTTCTACTACAGTGGACAGTGATTATGACAGTGAGGTTGCCCTCTCTAGAAGCAACTTCTTTTGCTAGTAAATCTTTGTGAATTGCCCTCATGAAGAATAGCTTCAAACATAGTTGAACGATGTGAATAGAAATGGATGATTTCATTGTTACCTGTATAAGGACTGTCTTCTCCGGTAGCTGTCACAGTATAGTTCTCGCTGGATCAATGTAGAGATGAGACACAATAGTTCTAGCACAGAGTGATGGCTATGCCAGTCTCTGGCCTGGCACTAAGGAATATATTTTTAAACAAAACTTATAAAAAGTAGCTGTAAACTTCATCCCACTGCAGCCTGTCATAATCCTCTCCCAATTTCAGTCTCTCTCTAACACAAGGCAACTGAAGACATCATCAGTAGAGAAACTGGCTTGCCACCATGACCTTATTCTTGAAGATTTTTCTCATTAGTGACATTTTCCAGTCTTCCGGGCATCTACTAGTGTCTTGTGACATTCAGCGTGACATCTTGGCACTTAGAGCCCTCCACATATTCAGTGTCAAGAAAACAAGCATCAAGCTGCATAAAGAAGGTGCCAATTGCATTAGTTCTTGAAAAACAATTAAAAATTGGGCATGAAGAAGTTGCAGTTCAAGTAGAGAACACTATCATTATTATTATGCATTGGATACAATTAACCCACCACTTCCTCAACTCTAGTTCAGTGGCTAGAAACATCAGATGAGCATTGTGATATATAAAGGAGATCATGACTTATAAGTTAAGATAGGTGTTAATTTGATTAGAAGAGTTGAGTTTCTCTTGGGCTTTATTATAGTCAACTCTTTGTGGAAAGACAAGACAAAACAAAAATTGGTGTCATGAGTTGTATCATTTATTATCTGCCACTGGTGATCTTCTCCCCAGGAAAGGGGAGGAGAAAATTTAAAGTCACAGAGCTAACCTTCAGCAGCTCAGTGAGAAGCAGGGATATGTTCTTTACCATAGCTGGTGGAACAATTTCAGTAAAAATCAATAGGAGTGTTTATCTATGGGACAGTAAAATTTCTGTCTCTCTTGCAAGAATCCCATGCCCTCCCAACACCTACCCACACAAAAAACAACTAAATAGTTAATATACTTCTATGAGAATTATGCTTAGTCCTCAAAGCTCACAGATGCACTAGGTCAGGGATGAGTGAGATGGTGGAAACCAGCACTACTCTAGCAACCCACACTTTGAAATCTGGTTGGGAGGTGGTGGTGGTTGATCGGGCACACCTCGGTCTGAGGAGCTTGTTTCCTGGAACAATGAGACAGGTTTGCTTATTTCCTTGTAGTGTGTGTCCATGCATTTGTACTTGCATGTATATCCTTCTTGTAAGGAAGGCAGTCATTTGAAAATATATACAATATGCAGAACAATTGATCATAGAGAATGGGAATATGGTTATCTGCCCTTAATACCCTGGACACTTTAATCTCATTTTTGACGTATGATGGTTTTGAGACCTTGGTTTCCAGGACCTTCTCAAATTTATGACTTTGTGTAGGGATTTTGCCCATGAACTTCATTCAGTAAGGCCTTCATCCAGGTCTCCTCTGCTCACCGAGCAGTTTAATTTTCACGTCACCATTCCCATTTTGGACATCCCCTAGAGTTCCTGCACCACCCGATCACTGATTACTCAGACCGGGTCTTCTGATTCCTTACCCCACTCCCCTTCCGCAGATCCCCTGAGCAACAAGCCACACTGCACCACTGACTGTGGAAGCAGATACACACAAGAGACAGGCTGTTTTTGATGGTCTATGTCAGGTCCTGTCAAGAATGATCTAGAAAAGGGAATGAAGTAGAATTCTATTTGCCATTAAAACGAATAGACCAAGATGAGGGTTCTGGCCCAGAATTACCCATATTTGTTCTAACCTACCTCAGACCATAAAGACCCTGTCTCATATCTAAATATCTTCATCTGAAACTTACACATTTAAGGGGAAACCACCCTACTGTGACCATGACACTGGTTTTGGTGAATGGCTCCTTTATAAAGCCATGACAGCCCATCAAGTGTAAGAACAGTGGCATGTCCTCAGCAGTAGTAGTCTGCTTGCTTTGAAAGTTTCTGCATTTCTGCAGGCCTGGAAAACCAATCCAGATTACAGAGCATTTCATCTAGGTAGCACCAGAATGAATCAGGTGTCTAAACCAAGAGATGTCTAGCATATTATGCTAAGTGAAATAAGCTAAGTGAAATACTGCATGATTTTACTTGTATGTGGAGTCTAAAAAAGTTGAATACATAGAAGCAGAGAGTAGGACCATGGTTACCAGGGGTGGGAGCTGGGGAAATGGGGAGATATCAGTCAAAGAGTATCATGTTGCACTGGTGTAGAATAAATAGGTCTGCAGATCTAATGTACAGCGTGATCACTGTACTTCATACTACTACCATATCGAATACTGGAAATATTCAAGGAGAGTAGACTTGGTGCTCTCAACACACACACAACATGGTTACCATGCAAGGAGGTGATATGTTAACTAGCTTATTGAAGTAGTCTTTTCACTGTGCATAGGTATATCAAACCAGCATGTTGTACACCTTCAATATATACAACAATTGTTATGAAAACAAAATAATTTTTTTTTTTTTTTTTTTTTTTTTAATCCTCACCCGAGGACATTTTTCCATTTTTTGTTTAGGTTGAGTGGGGGGGAGAGAGAGGAACAGAGAGAGAGAGAGAAACATCGATGTGAAAGGAACACATCGAGTGGCTGCCACCCGCACAACCGACCAGGGCCGGGGACAAACTGCAACCGAGGTACGCGCCCTTAGCGGGAACCGAACCCGGATCTCTCCGGACCGCAGGCCGACGCTCTAACCGCTGAGCCAAACCGGCCAGGGCAAAACAAAATAATTTTTAAAACATGGGCCCATAAGAATGTCAAACTTTTTCTATAGACTATCCTTTTTTTTTTCTCCTTTCTTTCTCTTGTTTCCCCTCCCCTCCCCTCCCTTCCCCTCCTCTCCTGCCTTTTTCTTTCCATGTTTACAGTATAGAAACGTGCCTTCGAGAAGATTTCAGGAGATAGAAGGAAAACAGATGCTCCAAAAAAAACAAATAAGACTGAATTGGTAGAGGAAAAGAAAACCATAGTCTCCTCCCATTTTGAAAACGTGAAAAGAGTTCTGTGAATTACCTGTATATTTTGCAAAGGCCCAGAAAAGACCGGATACAGCTGACAGCTACAGCCACGTGTTCCTGGGCGTGGTGACCGCAGCGTGCGTAAACAAACTCTCTTGTGTCCGTTAAACTAGCGCCATGGGGAAGAAGGAAAGTAAGTTTTGCCAACCTTTGTGAAGCACTCATTGAGTTAATGTTAAACTTATCTTTCAATTAAGACTTTAAAAACATTTTTTCTTTATTGATTTTAGAGAGAGAGGAAGGAAGAGGGAGAGAGAGAGAGAAACATCGATGAGAGAGAACATCGATTGGCAGCCTCCTGCACGCCCCCCACTGGGGATCAGGTCCACAACCTGGGCATGTGCCCTGACCGGGAATTGAACTGGCGACCTCTTAGTGCATGGTTCAATGCTAAACCACTGAGCCACACTGGCCGGGCTCAATTAAGATTTTTGATTTAACTCTGCTTGTATTTGTAACATTCCTGGGAGTTCCTGCAAAGAAAGCATTTGAGGATGCCACCCTGGCCACAGGAAAGTAAGATACCATCTTGGTGCACTATTGGCAATCATACCAAGAGAGAGTCTATGATTTTATGACACATAGGCACTTCTGGGCACTCGCGTCTCGCTGGTGAGCCAGGCAAATCCATTTGGAGAAGAAGTGGCATTATCTCAATAGCGACATACTGGATTGCACTCAGGCCATGGAAATAAACATATGTGATTCAGACACAGCACAGTTCACTCTTGAATTTAAAATTTTAATTTGAATGTTCCCCTTGCAGTGAATAAGTGTCCCCAATGTAGTGTTTGGAAGCATATGGTAATGTCTCTCGCACAAGCTTCTAGTCTCTCACAGGCTGTGAGAATTAATAACAATGAAAACAACAACTTTTTGGTGTTTGAATGGCTTGCACAGTCCTTTTACATGTATCATCCCATTAGACTTTCATAACAACCCCAGGTGGTGGGCAGGGCAGGCAATAGAATCAACGCTCCTTTTACAGGTGTGGAAACTGAGACCCAGGTTGATTGAGCACCCAGCCCAACACTGCATCACGGGCCGGTGACAGCGCCAGGTGACAGATCCGTATTGCGGCTGTCATCCCATCAGTCCACAGTCATGCTCTGACAGGACTCTGTAGTCCAGTCCCCCACAGAGAACACATTTAGAATGCTTAAAAGCCCAACGTCCATATGTGCTTATCTTTAGAAACAACATTAAACCAGGAGCCTGGGGCAATGTCTCCCACAGCACAGCCGGGCTGTAGGACTGGATGCAGCGAAAGCAGCTCACCAGGCAAAAGGGAAGCGAGCTGAGGTCTTCTCCTGGGCTGGGGGAAAGGAGAATGCTGAGGCCTCCCTGAGCTGAGAACGTCCCCGAATCACTGGCAGGTGTTTAATTAAAAGACAGAAAAATAAACGTCTCAGTGTTTAAGACTCTCTGGGAGGTTGGTGAATGAATGGTGTCATTGAGGTCTGACTCCACACTGTTCTCAGCCTTCTGCCATCTCCTCTCAGCCGGTGGACAGTTCCCATTGTCTTGTACAGATGTGCATGAGCATCTGCCCTAGAGGGGCTGCCGCCTTAACAGAAGCACCAGCTTCCCTCTGAACATGACCGTGATGTCTGTTCGTGGTGCCATGACTCGGTTTGTCGTGGGCAAGTTCTTGTGCTGATAGGCTGAGGCAGCTGGGAATGTGGAGGTCCATCTCCTGTGCACGAACACTGACAGACTGCTGGAGGTCCATCTCCTGGGCACGAACACTGACAGACTGCTGGAGGTCTATCTCCTGTGCACGAACACTGACAGACGGCTGGAGGTCCATCTCCTGGGCACAAACACTGACAGACTGCTGGAGGTCCATCTCCTGTGCACGAACACTGACAGACGGCTGGAGGTCCATCTCCTGGGCACGAACACTGACAGACTGCTGGAGGTCCATCTCCTGGGCACGAACACTGATAGACTGCTGGAGGTCCATCTCCTGTGCACGAACACTGACAGATGGCTGGAGGTCCATCTCCTGTGCACGAACACTGACAGACTGCTGGAGGTCCATCTCCTGTGCACGAACACTGACAGACTGCTGGAGGTCCATCTCCTGGGCACAAACACTGATAGACTGCTGGAGGTCCATCTCCTGGGCACGAACACTGATAGACTGCTGGAGGTCCATCTCCTGGGCACAAACACTGATAGACTGCTGGAGGTCCATCTCCTGGGCACGAACACTGATAGACTGCTGGAGGTCCATCTCCTGTGTATGAACACTGATAGACTGCTGAAGGTCCATCTCCTGGGCACAAACACTGATAGACTGCTGGAGGACCATCTCCTGGGCATGAACACTGATAGACTGCTGGAGGTCCATCTCCTGTGTATGAACACTGATAGACTGCTGGAGGTCCATCTCCTGGGCACGAACACTGATAGACTGCTGGAGGTCCATCTCCTGGGCACGAACACTGATAGACTGCTGGAGGTCCATCTCCTGTGTATGAACACTGATAGACTGCTGGAGGTCCATCTCCTGGGCACAAACACTGATAGACTGCTGGAGGTCCATCTCCTGTGTATGAACACTGATAGACTGCTGGAGGTCCATCTCCTGGGCACGAACACTGATAGACCACTAGCGTTCTCTCTGCCTGCTCCTAGCTGCCACCCAGCAGGCCAACCCGCAGTCGTGCGAGGGCCCAACTGCCGGAATAACAATGAATAACTAGTTTTCTTCCAACAAAGATGGATTGAGTGCTTGCTCGTTTCGAAGCGCTTTTCAGAAGGCATAATTTGTAGTCATCCATTTAATCTTCACAACAACAGTATGAGGCAGGTCCAGTTAATGGGGCCCCCATTTCATAGATACAGAGGCTGAAACACAGGGACATCAACTTGCTAAAGGCTATAAACTAGTTTTGGAAAATACAAGGTTTCATGGCCAGGAAGTCTGATTCCTAAGGGACTCTAAGTTTGTGGATAACAATGGAACATGTGAACCACCCTCAGGTGTTACTAGAGAACAGGTACTGGGGCCTCCCACCTTCTGGGACAAGAGCATTTCCCCAACTAGGGTGGCCAGAATGTCCAAATGAAAATACAGGACTTGCTATTGCATTTGAATTTCAGGTAAACAAATAATTATTCAGGATAAGTATACTTATGTGCTTATGTATACTTATAAGAATATTCTATGCCTACTTGGATCATACTTATCCTAAAAAAATATTGCTGTTCATGTGAAACTCAGATGTAACTGAGTATTTGTACTTTATCTGGCAACCGTACCCTCAACCCAGCTTAACCATCCTGCTTCATGAAGTCAAGTTCTCCTTATGTAGATGCTTTTACAACTGGGCAGGTCTGAGACTTCTTGCTGTAGTTAAACAACTTCTGTGAGATGTGGTACAGCTCAGATGGATAGACCCACTAGATCTAGACACTGAAGGTGCCACTCTCTGCCTATGTGCAAACTTTATTCAGAAACGATTTCGTTCCACAAAGAAAGAGGCTATGAAATTGTAGAAGTTGAATATTAGTATTCTGTCACATCTAAAACCTTTGCAAGTCAGCTAATTAAATTATACCTTCCAATCGAGAATGCGAACACGATTTCAGGTTCTAATCTCTTAATAATCAAGCATTCTATTATTAATATCCTCTTCCTTTTCTCTGGACTTACTTGCTCATTGTACTACATGTGGCATTGATTGGCCGTAGGAAGAGAGTGTTCTTTGTGTTGGCTTGGGAGAAAAGTGGCTATAAAAAGGCACTGAATGGGAAAGCAAGCTCTATCCCGCTGTGGTATGGTGAGTGGGAGGTTGTGTCTCAAAAGCAAAGCCAGGCGGCTTGTTTAGTTGGAAGTAACAGCATAAAGTTCCATATTTGCCTGCGAAACAACCATTCTCAATCAAACGTGACTCCAAATCAAGTGTTTTAAACAACAATTCGTGCAGAGCTTTGTAGTGTACAACAACACCTTTGCAGGTATTATTTTGGTTATTCTAGACTATAAATCTGTGAGAAAAACCTTTGCATCCAGTCTTGAAGTCTGATGCTAAACAAGATTAAGTCATCTTTGCCCGGTCCCACAAGTAGTGTGATTAAGATAGTGTCTGAACACAGACATTGCAATTTCAGCTCGTGTGTTCTTTTCATTATGTTATACTATCTCCCAGCAGCAATGAGTCCAGTCAATGTAATTCATCAAACATTGGGAGGGCAGAGACCATGCCCCATTAACCAAGCTATGCACTATGAGAGAATTAAAAAAAAAAAATACTCATAGAGGCAGACAGCTCTAACAAAATGTGGTTTTGACGCCGATGTGTTATATCACAGATACAAAATACTAAAGAATCAAGGAGAAGATGTACTGAGGAAGGAAAAATCTTTAAAAAGGAGGAGACATTTCAGCTGGCCTTTGATTGAGGTACAGGTATACAATTTTCAATTTGAGTTATTTATTTACCCTTTCTCACTTTATTAGTCACCCAAACAGTAATGAGGGTGAGACACAAATTGTGTGACGGGTCGACATGTTATTGATCACTGTGTCCCAAGGTGCGTCACAGAACGTTTAGTCCCACAGGGCACTGCATGGGGTGGGGGAGGGCAATTTGTTCAAAATGCTGAGTTTAGAATAGAATTGCTGTATGACCCAGCAAACCCTCTTCTGGGGATCTATCAAAAAATTGAAAACATTTATTTGTGTTGTGAAGCATATGAATTAACACAATTTATAAAGATTGCAAATTGAGCCCCTATGAAGGAATTCAACTTTATTGTGCAAACTACAAACTTTAAATATATCTCCAAAAAAATCACAAACGCAAAGGTTTTCGAATTGACCCCCCCCCCCAATCTAGAAGAAGAGGGCCATTAAACATGTGTCAGCTACTCCGGGGTGTGACAGGGCCATTAAACACGTGTCAGCTACTCCGGGGGTGACAGCCTGCGTGGCTGCAGCCCTCTAGCAAGAATGTGTATTTTTAGCACAGAATCTCAGCAGCCAATCACACTTGCTTTGCCACTGGTACTTGGGGCCATTACTTCTCATTCTGGATGGAATTTCCTTTCTGAGATCTAGACCAGATCTTCTCCACGGTTCTCTCCAATTCCGAGTTTCTGGTCTGTATTTCCACAACCTAGGTCGGCTTTCAGGACGGCATAGTTAAATTACCCACTAGGCTCCTGGCCGCAGAATGCGCTGCAGTGGCCACGGAGCCGCACTGGAGGAAGACGGGCGCAAGGCGGATGAGGCCGGTCTTCGCCTCAGGAAGGAAGCAAACTCCCCTGGTGTTAAACAGAAGTGACAGCAGGATTCTTGTTTTGTTCTCAGTCTTTAACAGAAAGCATTTGGTTTATCACCATGAAGGATGATTTGAGCTGTAACTATTTATTGAGTTGGGTCATATTTATTGAGTTGGTTTCTTTTATTCCAATTTAGCTGAGAGATTGTATCAAGAGTGGACATTTAAAGAAAATTAGCCCAGCCGGTGTGGCTCAGTGGTTCAGCATTGACCCATGCACCAAGAGGTCGCTGGTTCGATTCCCGGTCAGGGCACATGCTCAGGTTGAGGGCCAGATCCCCAGTGGGGGGCATGCAGGAGGCAGTGAATTGATGTTCTCTCTCATCGATGTTTCTATCTCTCTCACTCTCCTTTCCTCTCTCTCCAAAATCAATAAAGAAAAAACAAATTAAAAAAAAAATTAAACCTGTGCTTACCATACGATAGCACCATTCTACTCAAATAAAAAAATATACCCATTTTTGAAAAAGCATGGACATTGAAATGTATCAAATGCTTTTTCTCTGTTTATTGAGATGATTATATAATTTTGGATTAAGTGCTAGACATGTTATGCTTCTGAGTGTCTGGATTTTGTTGTCTTCCTTTAAAGAAGATTAAAATTTGTTTTGGCAATGAATTTACTGAAAGATAAACTTTTCAAAACTTGATTTTGCATTTTGCTATGGTGGTCTATCATCGGGCTAGTTTATTCCTACTTCTAAGGTGTAATAAGGTGTGATCTTCCCAGAGTTCATAATGAATGACCATGGTATTTGGGATACCTTTGTATTCTGATAGGTTGAAGTTGAACACCTCCTAGACCTGTGTTAGCTCCAGTTTTGTTCCTTGCTGGTCTCCATTCCTCTTTCCCTGGTAGCTGTCCTTTGTCTAGTCTCATGAAGTTTCTCCCTAAATAACTTACGCTTAATATGCAGCCAGATACTCAAGGGGATCCTTATGTTAGTTTCTCAAAGTCTTTCTCTGCATTGATTGCTCCTCTCTTTTATTCTGCTTTAAAAATCACATGTACCCCAGTCTTCACTAAAATTTAATTCCTTAGTTACTCAGCTCAGCAAAACTGGCCTTAGCTGGTTGGGTTTCTTCTCCATGTACCTTGGCCCAGAAAGTACCTCGAGGCAGAAAGCATGGCTGAGATTAAAGTTCATTTAGCTCTTTCCCTTAATTAGAGAGCACATGCCTACACTGCCTACTGTCCAGCATCTGGAAACAGCTGCTTCATTTCCCCCCATTTTTCCCCTCAGGGAACTATTCTGGTGCATAGTACTTAATCATCATTAAACAGTATGCTATTTCAATGTAATATCAAATTTCTGTTATTTAGGAAATTTTTCTTGACTTACAAGTTGTCTACTATCGATTTCCTCGCACTAGCTTTCTCAGGACCCCCATCGTTCATGTGGTGGGCTGCCTTTGCCTAACGCCAATCTTCGTCACTTCTCTCGAATATTTCTCTCTTCTTTGTTATTTTTAAAATTTCCACAGGGGGATCAAAGTCTGACATTTTATTTGTATCAGGTTATTGTTTTCTCCTCTTGTACTCACCATTTAGTTCACTTGTCAGAAGCATCTGTCCTCTATTCCCCACACTCCTGCAATGGTTTTCTCTGTTATTTTTTGCAGCTAAGTCCAAATAAACAAATTTTTTTTTAGTTGTCCCTCTGGTTGCACTTCACATTATTTGTCACTTTCCTCTTTTTGAAACCCTCTACCTCTTGACTGTGACACTATTGGTTACTCCTCCACCATTTCTCGGCTCCCAGTTCTGATTACTCACCATGCTTGTGTTAGTTCATATATCCCCATGTGCTTGTCAAATCTATCCAGATTTTTAACCGTGTATTTCCTGCAAGGACACTCTTTCAAGCTCTGGAAACTGACCCCTCCAGGTCACACTCACTGCCCATTTTCTGGTCATCAGGCTTTCTTTCTAAGTGTACTTTCCCCTTCTAGCCTAGGCACCTCCAAATTAATTTTCTGCACGGACCCCAGAGTAGTTGATTTAAAATTCAAGTCTCTTTTGGTGCATCGTACTTCACCCTTTTCCCGTCCTCTAGAACCCCTCCTGCTGCTCTGCATTGCCTTAACAATGGAGCATGTTGCACGGCCCAAAAGCAACCTGCCTCTAGAGTTTGATTACTTACCATTTCCAGCCTTACATTCCACACTGTGAAGTGCTGGGCCACTTCTCACTTCCTGTACTCAGCATGCTCTCCACACTTAGCGTATTTCTCACGCTCTCCCGCTCTCCCTCCTGCCGGGGGGCTCCAGTTTTCCTCTTTATCTTGCTAATACCTTATGCTTTAACATTTAGCACAGACATGATCTCCTCCAGAAAACGAACTCTGAACACCCAGCCCAGGCCAGTTATCTTCCTCGGTGCTACCACCACACCCCACAGTTACCGCCACGTCGGCAGTGAGGACTCTCTAGAGCACTTGTCACTGGGCAGTACTTTCCCTGGGGCTGTGCCATCTTGCCAAGAACAGCTGTGCAAATCTGCAGCCGATTACCATGTCTGATCCACACCGTTAGCAATGGTATCGATGAAACGGTACGATCAGAAGCAATGTGCTCTTGTGGACCATGAGACGCATATATCTCTATCAGAAATAGAAGAAAACTGAAGATCAGTAAATGCAAACCTCTGTACATCCGAAGAATCTGAAGTACATGATAAATTCTGTGCTGGACCCAGAATATCGTGGTTCTTAGTCTGGTGATATCTCCAGGAACATCATTCTAGGTATGATGGGAGTGATAAATACTTTTTCTTCACATTATTTACTGTAAAAACTCCATGCAGGCTCTGCTCCTTCCGCACAGTTAACATCAGTGATCTTTTGGTTTCATTTGTGTATTCTTTAAATTACACTCACTTATTGTATTTGTGACATTCTGTTTATCCTATATTTTTAAATTCTCCAAGTTGCAATTTTTTTGTTGAACATTTTTGTTTTTATTTTTATTGAATTTATTGGGGTAACATTGGTTAATAAAATTATATAGGTTTCAGGGTTATAATTTTATAACACATCATCTTTATATTGCAGTGTGCTCACCACCCCAAGTCTAGTTTCTTTTCATCACCATTTAATCCCCTCTTTACCCTTTTCTCCCTCCTCCCACCCCCCCTTCCCTCCAGTAATCACCATACTGTTGTCTGTGTCTATAAGTTTTTTTAATTCCTTCACCTTTTTCACCCAGTGCCCCAACCCTTCCCCTCTAACAATTGTCAGTCTGCATTCTGTGTCTATGAATCAGTTTCTATTTTGTCTGTTAGTTTATTTTGTTCATTAGATTCTACATATGAGTGAAATTATATGGTACTTGTCTTTAACTACCTTATTTCACTTAGCATAATACTCTCCAGGTCCATCCATGCTGCTGCAAAAGGTAAGATTTCCTTCTTCTTTATGGCTGAGTAGTATTCCACTGCGTAAATGTGCTGCAGATTTTTTATCCACTCGTCTACTGATGGACATTTGGGCTGCTTCCAAATCTTGGCTATTGTGAATAATGCTTCAGTGAACATAGGGTTGCAGAGATCCTTTTGAATCAGTGTTTTGACTTTCTTTGGACATATTTCCAGAAGTGAAATTGCTAAGTCTTTAGGCAGTTCCATTTTTAATTTTTTGAGGTAACTCCATACAGCTTCCCACAGTGGCTGCACCAGTCTGCATTCCCACCAACAGTGTATTAGGGTTTCCTTTTGCCACATCCTTGCCCACAGTTGTTGCTTGTTGATTTCTGGATGATAGCCATTCTGACAGGTGTGAGGTGATATCTCATTGTGGTTTAATTTGCATCTCTCTGATGATTAGTGATGTTGAGCAACTTTTCATATGTCTATTGGCCATCTGTGTGTCCTCTTTGGAGAAGTGTCTATTTAGGTTCTTTGCCCATTTTTTAGTTGGAAAGGTATAATTTTGTCCTGAAACTATTGTCTTGATCTTTGACCAAAGCAATAGGGTTGACTTTTTTAAAGATAGTGTACTGTTCAGCAAGTTGTGATTGTTTCTGCATCCCACACCTCTTACAAATATTAAAGAAATTGTTTGCCAGACAACATATTTATGCTGTGTTTCTAGGAAAAGCACAGAAGCCCAGCAGTAATTATTTTGTTTTTATTTTTTGAGAACTCAACTATAATCATGGGTTGATCTAGATTAGAATTTAAGGATTAGAGTATCTAGTCAGAGAAAACAGAATCCTACGAAAAGCTAACTAACTAAATAAAATCTTATTTATACTGAGTATGGTAAGTTTGGTATTTCAGCTTTGAATTGATTGTTATCAAACAATAGTTAAAAGCAGCGTTGAAAGATTTTTGAAACTCCACCTGAGGGAATGACAATTCTGAACAAACTCAGTTCTTCTGAACTCTGTGCTATAGCAAACTTTATTACCTTAACTTCTTTAAAAAATACCCCTGATGAGTTACGGCTCAGTATTACCTCCCCAGGTTTTATTGAGGCTTTGCTATCATGAATGGTGCGTACAAATCCTTCCACCATCTACTTCCAAAGGGCTGTGGCGTTGCTTATCCCTTCCATACAGAAGCTCACAATGATTCTTCATCGAATTTCACCACGAGGGAAAATATATACACTTCTCTGATATCCTGATAGGTGATGTTTGTGAATTCAACACAACTCGAACAATATTTACAGCCTGTTATTGTGGAGTTGCTGGTTTCACGCAGGAGAAACCAGATCTGAGTCACCAAAAGTCACGCACGGAGAGGCGGTCGTGGGGGTGTCCAGGCCCACCAGAGGCAGAGGTCAGCATAGTTGGCGGGTTAGACACAGAACGAAGCCAGAACCTCACAGCCGTGAGCAGTCTCATCAGGAGATCAGCCTGTGGGAGAAACACATGTGAATACTTGTTTGGGATTTTTAAAGAATATATTTTTATTGGGTTTTAAATTTATTTTTTATTTTATTAATTAATTAATTTTTGTTACAGATGTTTCTCCCCCCCCACACACACACACACACTCCTCCCAGCATTGTTGTCTGTGCCCACTGGTTACGCATACATGCATATGTTCTTTGGCTTATCTCATCCATCCCCCGCCCCCCTCCTCTGAGGTCCGTCAGTCTGAACTGTACTCCTTTCTATGTCTCTGGGTCTATTTTTCATCAGTTTTTTTTGTGCAATTTATTCCACAAATAAGTGAGATCATGTACTTGTCTTTCTCTGACTGGCTTACTTCGCTCAGCATAACACTCCAGGTCCCTCCATGTTGCCTCAAAGGGTAAGAGATCTTTCTTTCTTACAGCTGCTCCTTGTTTTGAATTTTTGACATCCACGCACATTTCAGGCGTCCAGAAGAGTGTACCCCAGGCTGGGTGTAGGCCCCAGGCCTGCCGCAGGGTCCGGGCTGGGGAACACGGCCCTGCGGGCTGGAACGTGGGATGGGGCGCAGGGACTCACCTCCCGCGCTGCACGGAGATGGGGGGGGGTCCTCCGGAGAAGGAAGGGTGGCCCAGCTGTCACCATGCACCACTCTGACTCCCCGAGCCGCGGGCAGGGGACAGTGACAAAGTCCCGGCCTCCTACAGCTTGCAGTCTTACAGGAATTAAAAGAAAATTGAGGGGGGTTCATACAAACCCCAAGTGAAGTGTGTTCTGGAAAGATAGGCAGAGGGTTCCAATCAATGCGCAGCTCGGTGTTTATCTTCCCTTAGGGACGCACAGGAGTTTGAAGGGGAAATCTGTGCCACTGTGGAGCCGCCTCCGCTGTTCCTGTCCCGTCCTCATCCTCGCTCCCCTTTTCCGTTTAGCGCCCCTCTGTCTGTGTGCTCACAATGTACATTCACCCCTTCGCGTAGGAACAAAACAAGTCAGCCGTTGATTAAACCTGGTTACTCCCCAGGCCCTAGCGACACTGTAATTCCGCGGCGAATGTGATTCTTCACACCTTGTGTGAGATAAGGCTCCAGACGGTTCTGCGAGTTGCTCAGAGCTAATGAATCTCCAGGCCAGATTCTAACATATATCTGTGAACGCAAAACCCAAATTTGTAAGTGGAAGAAGCTCATATTACAAACTAATAGATGCATAAATAGATAGCAAATATTTTTGACAGTTACTGCAGACATGGGAAATCCCTGAAAGAACCCCAATACAGGATCCAGGTAAAGAATAAGAGTCTTCAAAGTGGTGGTAACACAACTGTGAGATACTTCTCCAATAGCTATGGCTGGGATTTGAAAGCATGGACTAGCTGCCGGTGTGGCTCCGTGGTTGAGCGATGACCCATGCACCAAGAGGTTGCCGGGTTTTGTTTGTTTGTTTTTAATTTTTATGTTTTATCTTTACCCAAGGACATGTTCACATTTATTTTCAGATAAAGAAGGAGGGAGAGAGGGAGGAAGAGACAGAGAGAAACATCCATGTGAGAGAGACACATCGACTGGTCGCCACCCACACAACCCGACCAGGGCCCGGGACAAAATGCAAGCAAGGTACCTGCTCTTAGTGGGAAACGAACCCAGGACTCTCTGGTCTGTGGGCCGCTGCTCTAACCACTGAGCCAAACCAGCCAGGTCAAGAGATCACTGGTTTGATTCCTGGTCAGGACACATGCCCAGGTTGTGGGCCAAATCCCTAGTGAGGGTCATGCAGGAGGCAGCCAATCAGTGTTCTCTCTCATCGATGTTTCTATATCCTTCTCTCTTCCCCTCTCTCTAGACTCAATAAAGAAAAAAAATTATTTTAAAGCATGAACTAGAATTATGAGGTCTGAGACCCCAGTCCAACAGCACCGTTTGTCACCCTGGTGGCCATAGGGAAGTCACGTATACCTGCTTGAAATTAGGTTCTCATCTGCAACATAAAATCTCTCTCTCAGATGACATTGTAAAATTTAAATAAGAACACACACATGAAATTATTTTATTAACTTCAGGTATTCTAGAAATGCACTTATGTGTATTGTCTACATTATGCTACGGGGAGTAGTAATGTGTGTATCATACGTCTTCCCAGTGTTCCTTCCTGTTGTTCACAGTTCAGAACTGTGATTGTTTATTTCCGTGACTTAGCAAAAAGATCAAATAATTATCCTTGAAGTATAGGAATCATTTCACAGCTCCACTTCTGTGCAACTGGGCTTTCTCTCCAGGCTCTGAAGTGCTGACATTTCGCCTGTAATCGCTTCTGAGTGGACAGCAGGCCTATTTCCCGTGGGAGTTGACAGGTGCCTTCCCAGACAAGCGTTTGCCGGGGGACACACGTCTCTCACACTGCCTCTCCCTGGTAATCACGTCAGCCCAGCCCGGCTCCACGTTTCTGGAGGCTCTGGGACTCTTCCATTCTCATTTTTGCTAAGATGATTTAAATCCTCTATTTTCAAAACTGTAGTCGCTGTCGGCTATCTCTGTAGGGACAGAACCTGGCACAGCGATTGATGGTGACAGGAAGCTGCGACCATCTCAGGAACGAGCAGGAGGAAAGATGCTTTGACCCAGAAATCTGTCCTGAGTAGGAAGCAGGGGCCAGTCTCTGTCTACCGACGTCTCTCTCTCTCACTCTGTCTGTGTCTCTCCCCCTCCCCCTCCCCTTCTCCATCTTCATGTCTCCCTCCCTCCCTTTGTGTCTTTCCCTCCCTTTATCCCTCTGTTTTGTTTGTTTGTTTAATTTTTTTTTTTTTAATCCTCACCCAAGGACATTTGTGAGGACATTTTTACACTTATCTTCAGACAGAGTGGGAGGGAGAGAGAGACACACACACACATTGATGTGTGAGAGAGACACATTGATTGGCCGCCACCAGGGACTAACCGCAACTGAGGTACATACCCTTCGTCTGCAGACCAACGCTCTAACCACTTAGCAACCCGACCAGGGCCCTTCATCCCTCTTAATAGTCAGATATAGATATGTTAGTTTTGAGACATGTCCAGGCTTACTCAAGGTCTGGGGGTTGGCTCACGTTTCCTGTGATGTATCAGAGCTCCAGTGTTACCATGCCTCCTGTTGGCATTTGTCCCTGTTCCTACATGGGGGGAACCAAACAGAGCCTCCACCCTCCCCAGAGGCTAAAAGTATCTACATCACTGCTGAGAGTCACCTTGTAGGGAACTGGGAGGGATGGTGGCTCCTATAACAATGAGAGAAAGCTTTAGTGACTAGTTATGCACTTTGGTCAGTGTTTCATGTCGTATGAAATGGAAGAGGGCTGTTGGAGCTCGGATTGGAGATACGCAGGGTGACCAGGGCTACATGTCGTTTCAAATGTAGACTTTCTGACGGTGGGACAGACTGTGGCTCGGCACGGTGGTCATTGTGACATGTAGTAAACAGTACTAGAGAGCTGTGTGATGGTAGAAGCCACCTGGGTTCTATTCTAGTTCCACCACTTACTGGCTGTTTGACTTTGACGATATTAGTTAATTTCGGGGAGTCTCAATTTCCTTGACACTAAATGGAAGGAAGCAACAACAATTTTGTGGTGTGTGAGCATAAAAATAAAGATTGTGATTTGGATGTTTAAGAGGCAGATAGAGGAAGGGGAGTTGCAGTTCCTTGAAACTGCTGCCTCCATCTCTGCCGAGGGACAGAGGGATCTTTTCACAGGACGCTTTTTGTGACTTTTCTCTACTTCACACTGTGGTCAGTGTTAACAATGAATCACAATCAGCAGCTGGCTGTTTCCTCAGTTCCCAAGAAGCCACGCATGTATGTGTGTATAAAAAGGGCCTCTCTCTTAATTCTCTGGGGTACATGTCAACAGATCGGGCCACCCCATGTCTTCTTGTTGTAGTTCAACACCACATGGACTGATCAGCCTGCTTACATAGTAATGGGGCAAATTGTACCAAGAATCTAATGAATTAAGGACACGATCCCTCAACAGTTCCTTTCATCTTCTCTATGTGACTCTTGCTCAGATAACTTCTTCCATCTTGGAGGGAGTTGTACAAAAGTATTAGATAATTAATGAGTGAATTTTGAAAATAATAATATTTTAAAAGTGGAAACTCCCTTCCTTCCTTCCTTCCTTCCTTCCTTCCTTCCTTCCTTCCTTCCTTCCTTCCTTCCTTCCTTCTTTCCTTCCTTCCTTCCTTCCTTCCTTCCTTCCTTCCTTCCTTCCTTCCTTCCTTCCCTCTTTCTTTCTTTTTCTTTTCCTCTTTCTTCTCTTTCCCTCCCTTCAGAATAATCTAACATCAAAGCTTGAGTTAGATATGGGTCACCAACAGTAAGAAAAATAGAAATGCTACCTTAGCCACAATGAGTAAATGGATGGCAAGCAGTTGTAGTCAGTAAAGCTAGGACACAGTAGATGTTTATTTAAAACATGGGCTTTATTATTTTGAAAATTCAGATGGTACTAAAGGTTGTTATGACTTGTGCAAGAAACAAACAATGATTAGATTAAATGGCTTGTAGTGACAATTACAAAGAGATGATGCAAGTTTGAAGGAAAAGCTAAATAGGCTGATTCATGTAAAAATGTTACCTAGAGTTCAAATTTACCAAACACTACCTCTAAGGTCAGTTTCAGAATTCACTTAGTAAAGAGCTTGACATCAAAAGGCAAATATGATGTTATATGCCATAAAAATATAGCCATATCTATTGTAGATGAAAAAAATAAACCTAGACAGTGTGCCCTTGAGTAAACCTACCAAGGGCAGCTTGAAAAATAAACTTAAGCTTGTTTAAAAGAAACACTTGAGTAACTGGTTGAGGATCCGAAGCCAAACTATTTGGAAATATATGGATATCAAAGATTCGATCATTTTAATGAAATACTTTGCAAAACTTACTAACATTTGAAAGCAAATAATTAGTGAAGAAATTTAACTTTTAACAAGATTCTGAGCGAAAACTAGTGAGTTTTTTCACTTCGGAGAAAATCCAGAATAGACAAAATTATGATATTTTCTGCACAGATGGAACACACAGTGCCATAGACTAAGGGCCTTAGAGCGCTAGAGATGGACTGAGTTTTAGGGTTCAACAGGCTAAAATGAACAATGCATTTTTTCTGGAAAATAATTGATAATGAAATAGGAACTGATTTTGGAAAAAAGCTCTACTGGCTCAGCTGAGGTCATCTACTTGTGAGATTTTCTGAACTCAGCATTAAATTTTTTAAAACAATAATATTATTTTTAAAATGACAAAATGGTTCCATTCTTTTTTTTTTTTTTTTATCCTTACCTGAGGACATTTTTCCATTTTTTGTTCAGGTAGAGTGGGAGGGAGAGAGAGGAACAGAGAGAGAGAGAGAAACATCGATGTGAAAGGAACACATCGAGTGGCTGCCACCCGCACAACCAACTAGGGCCGGGGACAAACTGCAACCGAGGTACATGCCCTTAGCGGGAACCGAACCCGGGTCTCTCAGGACCGCAGGCCGACGCTCTAACCACTGAGCCAAACCAGCCAGGGCCATTCATTTTTTATTTTAGTGATAACGGGGTTCATAGAATTGGTTTCCTTTTTCCCCCCCAACATTGGGCATTTTAAATCAATAATTCTGAACCAAAATTGTCAGTGACTTTACTGAACATGAAAGAAGAGCTGTTCCCACGCAGAGACCTCCCCACGGAGCTCTGAGTGCTTGGGAAAATTTAGATTGTTTACATTAATTCCAATTAGAGTGTGAACAATAAACATGAAAGTGATTCAGTGACACCTTCTCACTGACAATGTCTTTTGGTAAATGTTCTCTTGTAGTGAAAGAATGTGGCTCATGGATTACAACAAACACTAGCACAGATGTAAACCAACAGAGTTGATGCTCAATGAAAAAGTTCACTAGTGGGATTTCCATCCAAGGAGTGTGGGGACATTGCATCGTTGAGCAGCGCTCAGAACTTCACTTTTCACTAATTACTGGGGAAATACAAAAAGAATGTTGCCATTATATCCACACATATATGTGAGCTCGAGTTTATGAATTGTTGGGAGAAAAAGAAAAAAGGAAGAGACATGGTCTAATTATAAATCTGGTACGTTTCCTGCTCTCTTTGTAATTCAATGTCATTCTACCTGTTGACTCACAAAACACGTGTTAAACTTTTTCTCATTCCAAGTAATCAACTCAAACAGGATTTTTTTCACATTTAAAATAAATGCTCAGTATCTATAGTAAAGAGCCTGAAAAGTTACACATGAAATGTTCGTTTTAGAGGAAGGGATTATGAAAACTTAGTTTTTTTTTTTTGTTTTTTTTTTTACTTTATGGACCTCTATACTTAATTATTTTATCAAAATATATCAAATCTATGGGGAAATTTTTAAGTTTAAAAGATATGTTGGAAGAATTTTTGAAATCCAGGTGATGGTAGTAGAACTTACATACCTTATTGGGTCCTGTGGCCATCTAGCATGAAGCCCGTATACTTTCCAGCCTCCTTTAGACTTTAGATATGTCTACATGACTAATTTATGGCCAATATGATGGAAGGGAAATGATAGTTCCATTTTCCACCTGCAGTAATGAAGACGGAGTATCCATCTTGTATAAAGAGGTGACCTTAGGAATGAAGTCACCTACTTGGATGAAGAGGTGAACTAGTCAATGGTAGCCACTTGGCAGAGCAATAAACCAATTAAAGGATCAGGGTTTTTCACACAAGGGACACTAATTTATACTTGGATTACCTACCTAGAGAAGTAAGATTATTTTATTTAAAATGAAGTTCTAATCACCCCTAGCCACGTTTAATCCTTACTTCAATAACTATCGAGCTAGTTGATGTCAGATTTGCAGAAAACACATCCTACCTGAAACATTTGTGCACAGCAATTTTTAGTGCTTCTTTTCTTTCACCAACATCATAAATGAAAACATTGGCTAAAGCAGTGTTTGTTTTGCATTTCTTTGTAATCTTGCCAATATTTTCCTTTAGAGAACAAGTATAACTCCAACTCCAACTGCATTGCTGTTTAATCCTCAGTCTATTTTTTTCTACCCTCGGATAGTATGAAATATTTCTCTATGCTTCAGTGAGTCTCATCCTTCAGTACCACACCATTTTAATGGAGAACTCTGAGTGAAAATTAGGTCAAGCAGAATGAGGTTTCAGTCCCTAACTAACTATATGATTATTTCAGTCAACTTACCTTCTATCACTTGTATTAGAAACAACTACTCTGCCTTCATGGTAGAGCTTTGCAAAATGCATAAAATAACTTTCTCTACTCTGCCATAGCAGGCTATGCAGTCTTTTGTAGTATGAGGGTTGCATATATCCCAATCTTTTTATCACTCTGCTCCAATATTTATTATAAATATTTTAAAACATTTAATACATATTAATAAATACATAGAGATAATATTGTAGTTATTCTAGAAACTTCCTCCGTATTTCTTTTCTATCTTTTTCTTGATCTTTTCCACAAGAAATAGCTACTGTGAATTTTGTGTTTATCATCCTCAGGTTGCTTTCATTTTTCAAATAGTTTTATTACTGACATATACCTAAAGAAAATATTGTTTCATTGTGGTTATTTTGGACTTTCTACAATTTGAATCATTGCATGTGTTTTTCGAGTTTTTTGGTTGGTTTCAGCATTATGTTTTTAACATTCATCCATATTGTGTGTGACCGCCTGGTAAAATCACAAAGGTAACTATACAGATTCTAAATTGTGGTAGGCTGGATGCAAAGAATAATAAACAAATAAAAATACCTAAAAGGAGACAAATGAGATAGAGTCAACAAGACGACTGAAATGACAGAGCAAGATTTTGAAATAAGTCCAAATACTTCGATCACTGTCCATTCAAATGGGCTAACCTGGCAAGTGAAAAGAGATGGCTGGATTAGACTGAAACGAGAAACAAGTCGCGGTGTACACTGTTTTAGGAGACACATGTCAGTTTCTTCAGCGTCCAGGTCATGTTACTAACCGGAAATCCCTTCAGTTCCCTTGGAGGAGACACTCCACGCAGGGGGTTCTGCTAGTGACTCAGGCTGTGACAGACCAGGCAGACACCTGCCCTCCTGGCACCCTCACCTTTCACCTCATTAGCACGAACTCACTCCCAGCTTCCTGCTCTGGTTCCAGCTTGCAAGCATTTTTTCGTTGGTTGGTTGGTTGTTAGTTTCTTTTTTAGCCTTTGGAGATTTGTTTCTTTCTAGGCAGCCCAGTGGTGCACTAAAAAGTATGTTTGTTTTATTGCATCTGGGATCTAGTTTTATTTGACTGAGAAAGGTCTTCAGATGATCAAAATTCAACATACTGAAATTTTTCATTCAGTATTATTGCAAAAGGTTTAATGTGCACCAGATACTTTGTTGGACAATAAGGTTTCAAGAGAGGTCAAGAATAGTTCTTCATAAGTAGACCATGAGCTCCAGGAGGGCAGAATCGCTCTTCTTTGTATAATGCCTGGAGCATAACAAGTACGTAGGCACTGGGTACAATGAATCCTGGATGATGATTTTGGAGGAGCCCCAGGTTAAGCAATGATTTCAGCTGCCCAGTTTCTGGACGGTAATTCTGAGAAAGGGAATGAAATTCCTTATTGCCAACTGAATACCATATACTTGGATAAGACACTGTGAAGAAAAGAGAAAAATCATCAAAGAGATCCCTTTTGTATGAATGTGCACCCCGCCAACCTTATGACCTCATTTAAAAACGTTTCACCAAGGTGGTCGCACATGACTCATTTGTCCCACCTCACCCCTCATGTCCAGGTTTTGTAGATGCTCCAGGAGAACTTTTGAAGGTTCCCAATATCCAGACTAAGACCCACTGCTATGTGATGCGGGAGGGGGTCAGTTACAGGAGTGTGAGGTTTCCCTGGCTCCAAAATGTGCTTCTGGCTTCTCAGTTGTCTTCTGCTGCCGGTAAATTCAGAAGTGTGTACTTTGAGAGTGATTACCCAGTATGCGGGCCATATACGGGTCACGGAAAAGGGAGGTATCTCTCAGGCTGTGCCATAAAGGCTTAAATGGTATGAGGAAAATGAATTCTATTTTTTTTTAAAGTGATGAAAGTAGGAGGCAAGATGGCCTCTTTACTCGGTGATAAAACAGAAAGGTACTCATCCATGAAATAGAAATCGCTGAAGACTACTGCTTCTGACATTTCATTTCTGTTTCTGCAGATAAATGTTTGTTACCATGAAATCACCCAGGAGGAGGTGGGCCTGGTGTTTTAAGATTTGGAGAGCAATTTAACCCGGTTACAGGTCCCTCAGGTGAGACGTACCTTTCCCCGTGTACATCTTCCTCCGTCCAGAATCTACCCCTGCCCTTCAGCGGGTGGGAGAACCAGAACTCATCTCTCCAGAAGCGTATTTTCTTCCTCATGACAGAACTTACCTGCCAGTTTCCAGACGTGGAGGGCAATAAGGAACTTTCCTGATAGTTTCTTGGAAATCGTGAAAAAGCAGGCTGATGAGTTTAGCATTAGGTCAGGCATCTAGTTCTACCCTCGTGGTCATCGCTAACCTAGACCATTGCAGCAGGCTCCTAGCCAAGAGCTCTTCCTCCCCAAGCTTTTCCTAATCCCCACACCATTTCCAACCAAAATACTGTATCAGTTCCAGCCTCACAATCTACTGCATCACACCAAGTCCATATCACCTTCTTGACCACAACTCACGCAACTAGGTTACCACCTTATTGCAGACTTACCTTGTCCCCGGTACGATGAGTAGCCCAGTCTTGTTCTTCTAGGTCTGACCTGCCTCGTACTCTAGTTTATACCCGTTTGCATTATTCTTTTCAAATCCTCCTCAAACCCGGGATTTGCTCCCTGGGGTTGAAATTCTAACCTAGAGGCTGGAATCCTGCTGCGTGTAGACAGAGCACTCGGGGTCCTGCCACGTGTCAAAATATCTTTTCTCTCATGTCTCCGTCCGACTTCTGCATTTGAATCTTCACTAGAAGCATCTGGAAATGCTTGCATCCAGATGCGGTTCAGGAGTCCACACTGGACTGAACTGGAATGCCCCAGGTGTAATCCCAGACTCTCCCTATTTTCTCTCTCCTGCTGCAATTCACTGATTCATGACCTCTAGATATAAACTCAGAGTCGACATTTCTATTCCAATTCATAGAGTTTAAATGAGTTTCCCTTCCATTTACTTCTATTTCAATAGTATTTCTAGTGCTGTCAAAGTAATTATTGATTAAATTTTCAACCACAGTTATGCCTGCTTTGGTCACAATAATGAGATTTTTTTATTTTAAAAGTGCATATAAAATCTACTTATTTTCAAGTCTATATTTACTGAATGTTATTTTAGCATTGTGAAAGGCTATGTCCTTGGCCTGAAGTTTGCTCTTTGTTATGTTAGACAACTGAGGTACCTTCAATGCAAAGAATTTCGCTTCACAGAAAACTCACAAAACGATGTGTCAGAGGGGCAGAAATTATTTTATGCAGTTTTCTTTCTCTAGTCAAAATGAGATATTGATATGAAATTTCTGCTCCAGTGATTTTAAGACACTGAACCAAGAACATGAGTTTTGATGTAAACAGAAAGGAAATTGATTTTTGCCCAAGAACTCTGCAGCGTGGTTATTAGGAATAAATTAAACACCCAAGGAAATGAGGAAATGTGTTCCCAGGCTCCATCTGCTCATCCTGTTAGGACTACTGTCAGAACTACATGGATTGTCGCAGTGGAAACTCTACAGGCCTTCATCACCCCATATTTAAAAAAAAAAAAAAAATATATATATATATATATATATATATATATATATATAGAGAGAGAGAGAGAGAGAGAGATTGATTGATTTAGAGAGAGAGGAAAGGAGAGGGAGAGAGACAGAAAGAAATGATGTGAGAGAGAAACATCCATCAGTAGCTTTCTGCATGCACCCCAACTGGGAATCGAACTCACAACCTGGGTATGTGCCCTGACTGGGAATGGAATGGGTGGCTTTTTGGTGCTCGGATCATGCTCAGCCAACTGAGCCACACCAGCCAGGGCTCACCCCATAGTTCCCTCAGGTCTTCTTCATGCCAGGCATTGCTATGTGCTGGCAAGAAAGCAGGAATAGCAAGACAAAGCCCTGGAAGAATAGAAATGTGTTTGGTGCAGAGAGGGCCCGCCATGCTCTCTGTCCTGTGAGATGTCCCTCCTCCCAGTCCGGGGAGTTGTCTTACCCTCCCCCCCAATGCAAGCACACAGCTAACACTCATTCCCGGGGCTTTTCTGGAAATGGCTGAGAAGAGAATAAATGAAATACCAACAAAAAGAGAAAAAATAACAAAAGGAAAGAAAGGAAGGGAGGGAGGGAGGGAAGGAGGTAGGAAATAAACTGATGTATACCTTAAAATATTGAGTATCATTTCACATTGGCTGTTGCTGTTATAAAAATGCTAACACATTTTCAGTGTTAAGGAGATGGTAACATGGCGGAGGGAGTGGAAGCTACACAGACCATCTCCCAGGACCAAACGGGAATTACAACTAAAATAAAGACAAATCTTTGGAAAAAAGCAACAGAAAAGCAGCGGAACAGGACCATATAATCAGGGACACTGGTAGGATCTGAAGAGGCGCGAGAGGGTGGGGGCTGGGAGCCCATGGACAGCAGCGGCCTTAGCTGGGAGCAGCGCCCTCGGGTTACACTCCCAGGCGGCTCCACAGCGCAGAGCCCGGACAGAGGCTAAAATAGCCACAGCCACTCACGTGGGGCCCCAGCAGAGGGAGGGCAGACTGGACTGGAACTGTGTGGGGACATTCGGGATTTGGAGAGCACTCAGAGTTTTCGCTGAGTCGCAGCCACAAAGGACAGTGGCCAGTTTGCTCCTTCCCAGAGCTCTGGGGAAAAGCAGCAGCCCCTCCCTTGGAGATTCAGCCTTTCCCAGGTGAGGCAAAGAAATGCAAATTGAGGCTCATTAACAACCAGCATCTATCCCACCCTCTGGAAATCCTCTTATGCAGAACACCAGGGCTACATTCCAAAGCACTGAGTAACTGAGACTACTAGCCTCCAAGAAAAAGCTAAATGATAGCCCTGGTCGGTTCAGCTCAGTGATTAGAGAGTTGGCCTACAGTCCAGAGAGACCAGGGTTCGGTTCCTGCTAAAGACATGTACGTTGGTTGCAGTTTGTCCTGGTTCTGGTTGGGTTGTGTGGGTGTCAGCCACTTGATGTGTCCCTTTCACGTCAATGTTTCTCTCTCTTCTTCTTTCTCCCTCTCTCTCCCTCCTGCTCTACAACAACCAAAAAAAAGGAAAAATATCTTCAGGTGAGGATTAAAAAAAAAAAAGCTAGAGGATAGCTGAACCTTTACCTGGGCTTGCAAATCTACCCAGGAAAGTAAGACTTGACAGTGCTGTTTAACGTGGGCCCACCCAGGCTCATCCAAACCCAGTAGAGGGAGCCACAAACAGCAGAACACCAACACCCACAGGGAAAATTTGGCAGGATCCAAAACCCACTGAGATAGCCAAAATGGTGAAACAAAGAAACAAACCCCAAATGAAACAACAAGACAACTATACTGAAGATGAGATAAATAAAATGCAGTTAAGCAAATTATCAGACGTAGAGTTCAGACCCATGATCTTGAAGAAGCCCAACAGCATGAGTAAGGACATCAGCACCATGAGTAAAGATATAGAAACATTGAAAACCAACCAAGTGGAAATGAAGAATGACATAGCAGAAATAAAGAACACATTGTAAGGACTAACCAGCAGAGTCGAAGAAGCTGAGGACCAGATCAGTGAATTAGAAGACAGGGTAGAAAAAAGTAAACCAATCAGAAAACCAAAAGGAAAAAAACCAGTGATCCCACTTCTAGGAATATACCCTAAGAAGCCTGAAACACCAATCAGAAAGAATATATGTATCCCCCATGTTTGTAGCAGCACTATTTACAATAGCTAAGATCTGGAAACAGCCCAAATATCCATCAGTAGACGAATGGATAAAAAGGCTGTGGTACATATACACAATGGAGTACTATGCAGCTGTAAGAAAGAAAGATCTCTTATCAGTTGAGACAACATGGAGGGACCTGGAAAGTATTATCCTAAGCGAAACAAGCCAAACGGAGAAAGACAAGTATCATATGATCTCACTTATTTGTGGAATATAATGAACATAACAGTCTGAGGAATGGTGTAGTCCCAGAGACGTGAAAGTGGGGTATAGACTGACAATCACCAGAAGAGGGGGTGGTGGGGGAGAAATAAACCACAGAACTTATATGCATGTGTGCATGAACAATGGACATGTACAACAAAGCTGGGGAAAGTGTGGGGAGGGTGGGGGAGGGGAAATCAGTGGGGGGAAAAGGAGAAACATCTATAACAAAAATAAATTTATTAATTAAAAACAAACAAACAGAAAAACAGGAAAATAGCTTAAGAGAACTGTGGGACAATTGAAAAAATAATAACATTCGCATCATAGGAGTCCCCTAAGAGGAAGAAAATGGGCAAGGGTTAGAGAATATATTTGAAGAAATAGTGACAGAAAACTTTCCTAACTTGGTGAAGGAAGAAGGCATTCAAGTTCAAGAAGCACAGAGAGCCCCAAGTAAGAAGAACCCAAACAGGCCCACATCAAGACACATAGTAATTAAAATGACAAAAATTAAAGACAAAGAGAGAATCCTAAAAGCAGCAAGAGATAAGCAACAGGTTACCTATAAAGGAAACCCCATAAGGCTCTCAGCTGACTTCTCAACAGAAATATTACAGACCAGAAGAGAATGGCATGAAGTTATCAAGGTCATGAAAAACAAGAATCTGAATCCAAGACTACTCTATACAGCAAGGCTGTCATTCAAAATAGAAGGTCAAATAAAGAGCTTCCCAGACAAAAATAAGGCTAAGGGAATATATTAGCACCAAACCAGCACTGCGAGATATGCTAAAAGGACTGCTGTAATTAGTAGAAGAAATAGGAAGAAAAAATATAACCATACTAAACAAAAAATGGCAATAAATAAGTACATGTCAATAATCACCTTAAATGTAAATGGTTTGAATGCTCCGATAAAAAGACACAGAGTAGCTGACTGGATAAGAAAGCATAACTCACATATATGTTGTTTACAAGAAACCCACCTCACAACAAAAGACTCACATAGTTTGAAAGTGAAGGGATGGAAAAAAATCTTTCAAGCAAACAGAAAGCAAACAAAAGCTGGGGTAGCAATACTCATATCTGATAAAGTAGATTTCAAAATGAAGGTCATAACTAGAGACAAAGAAAGCTACTACATAATATTGAAAGGATCTATCCAACAGGAAGCTATAACCTTGGTAAACATATATGCACCCAATATAGGAGCACCAACATATATTAAAAATCTTCTGGAGGACTTCAAAGGAGAAATCAACAGCAATACAGTCATAGCAGGGGACTTCAACACCCCACTAACCTCACTGGATGATTTCATCTAGACAAGGAATTAACAAGGAAACACAGACTCTAAATGAAGCACTAGATCAAATGGATTTAGTAGATATCTACAGAGAATTACACCCCAATACTGCAGAATTCACATTCTTCTCAAGTGCACATGTGACATTCTCAAAGATAGACCACATGTTAGGTCAAAAACTGAGTCTCTACAAGTTCAAGAAGATTGAAATCATATCAAGCATCTTCTCAGATCACAATGGCATGAAACTAGAAATCAATTGCAACAAAAACATGCAAAGACATTTGAAAACATGGAGGCTAAATAGCATGTTATTGAACAATGAATGGGTTACCATGGCGATCAAGGAAGAAATGATAAACTTCCTGGAAATCAATGAAAATGAACACACAGCAATACAAAATCTATGGGATGCAGCGAAAGCAGTTCTGAAAGGGAAGTTCATAGCACTATAGGCCTACCTCAGGAAGCAAGAAAATTTTCTAATAGACTGTCTAACCTCACAACTTAAAGAACTAGAAAGCAAACAAAAAGAAAACCCCAGAGCAAGTAGAAGGAAGGACATAGTAAAGATCAGAGCAGAAATAAATAACATGGAGACCAAAAAAACAAACAAAAAAATTCAAAGGATCAATGAAACAAAGAGCTGTTTTTTTGAAAAGATAAACAAGATTGATGGACCCTTAGCTAGACTCATTAAGAAACAAAGAGAGAGAACCAAAATACACAAAAACATTTTCATTATTAATCATTTATTTTAAAAACTAGCTGAAGATTCTTATTAAGTGTAGTGTTTTGTCAGCAGAATCTGGAATTTTTTATGTGGAAAATATCTGGCAAAGAGAAATTTGTCTCTAATCCTCATTCTCATTTCTTTATTTCATGCAATCAGAAGTTAATGACCTCTCAAACCTTGTTGAATATTTGCTGTGAATACGGGCATATATTTTTCATAACTTTAATGGTAATGCTTCTAAACTTTTTTCACTAAGTATAATTTTTCTGTGCATTTTTTTTTTTTTTTTTTTTTTTTGCCACAGACCCTTTATCTGGTGATAGAGCTGTCCTTCTATTTTTGTACTAATTTTTGCTTTTTTTTTTATCCTCACCCAAGGATACCTTTTGCATTTATCCTCAGATAGAGCTGGAGGGAGAGAGAGAGGAAGAGAGAGAGAAACATCTATGCGAGAGAGACACATCAACTGGCCACCTCCCACAATACCCCAACCGGGGCTGAGGACAAACCAAAACCAAGGTACGTGCCCCCAGCGGGAACCGAACCCGGGTCTCTCTGGTCCACGGGCCGACACTTCAACCACTGAGCCAAACCAGTAACGGCAAATTTTTGCATTTTTAAAATATAAATTATTCATGAAATAACTATTCTATACATGTTGAGATAAGCATGTATTTATTTTTTTTCTTTAAAAAAAGAATCTTCTGCCCTGGCCGGTTTGGCTCAGCGGTTGGAGCATCGGCCTGTGGACCAGAGAGACCCAGGTTCGGTTCCCGTTAAGGGCATGTACCTCAGTTGCAGTTTGTCCCCGGCCTGGTTGGGTTGTGCGGGTGGCAGCCACTCGACGTGTCCCTTTTACGTCAATGTTTCTCTCCCTCTTCCTCTCTCTCCCTCCTGCTCTATCTGAACAAAACATGAAAAAAAAAAGAATCTGATTCTGGAGAATCTTTGCATTCTGTGACCCATTTGGACATTCTGTCAACATACATACCTTTTATATTTATGTGTTTATGAATGATTGGTCAATAATTTTTCTTTTTCTTATTGCCTTATCCAGTGTTGATAGTAAGCTTACATAAAATATTTACCTAGTTAAACGAGAGGGGGTTGTATAAGTGAAATTATTTCATGAAGTTTCAATAACATTGCCTTGTACATAATATGGGCCTCATTGTTTTTGAGTGAAAGATATTTTACTATTTTTTTAATAATTTTTTTTATCCTCACCAGAGGACATTTTTCCATTTTTTGTTCAGATCAGAGAGTAGGAGGGAGTGGGAGGGAGAGAGAGAGAGAAACATCGACGTGAAAAGGACACATCGAGTGGCTGCCTCCCACACGACCCAAGCAAGGCCGGGCACACACTGCAACCGAGGTACATGCCCTTAGTGGGGACCGGACCTGGGTTTCTCTGGACCAGAGGCTGATGCTTTAACCACTGAGCAAATTGGCTAGGGCAATATTTTACTATTTAAAAAAAAATATGTTTAAAAAATGACTTCCTCTATTAAAGTAGGTAATATTAGAATAGGTGATATATTAGAGTAGGTAATATAGGTTCATGGACTCATAGCTTGAGAATCTAGAATAATAGAGATAAAGACAGTGGGAGAAGGAGGGAGGGAGGGAGGGAGGGAGGAAAGAAATAGCATTAAAGTGACAGACTGTTCTCATCCTTTACCTGCAATGCCAGACATCAGTGGAAATTTTGCACGAGCTCAGTCCTAACTGAACATGATAATTAACCTTAAAGATGTCAAGGGCTTTGGTGTGAGAGTCTTAGGTTTGAATCTAGGCTGTGCATCTTACAAGGTTAGTTTCTTTTGGGAAAATTCTTTATTAACCTCTCAGCCTTGTATTATTTATCTGTAATATGGACATGATAACAGTTACCTTGCAAGATTAGAGTCACACTGATAACATAAATAAAGCAGATAGAAAAGTATTGAGCACATAGGTCCTCAATAAAGCAACTATTATTATTACTTGGAAGCTAAACATGTACCTACAGTGGAGTAAGAATATTTCTCCCAACTTCCAATTGAAATATGGATGAAGATGAAAAAAATAAGAAATTGAAAACAACAACAAGAGACCATTAGGATTAACTGACAACCTAACGTCAGGAAGGATAGAAATGTCTACTGACCCTAATGGGTTTAAAACCACATAGAGAAAAACCTACCCAGGCTTCATTTTATGAAACAGAGGCTCCCTGAAGAAAGAAAGGCACTTTTCACTATTTCCACAATCCATCCCCAAATATGAACACAGTCCAATGTATGAACTAACCCGGGAGCTGAGCAGCTGCCCATCTGCCCCTTGGGTGCTGGTTTGCAAGGATGCGCTCTCCGATGTCATCTCCACACCCATGTCAGCATCTCTCCGAACACAAGTCAAGGGGCTCCGTGCAACACATCCACTCTGGGCTCCCCCGACACCCTTTATGTAGCCTGGGAAGAGCCATCGTGGGCACGGTGCCTGCTCATAGTGCCTCCCGCCCCTCCCCACCTCATCCAGTAACTCGAGGGCAGTGCGCGGTGGGTAAGAAAAGCGTCACTCACTCCACGGGGTACAGTACACGAGGCACCTGTCGCCTGGAGGCTGATGTTGGAAGACGCGACATCACATCCACCGAGGAGACAGAGGGAGGGGGACGCAAGCAGCATGCCGGTGGGCAGAGAGAGCTGGCGGTTGCCTGTTCCCCCTGCTTGTTCACAAACCCAGGATGACGGCCAGCCAAATCACTGGCTGGAAACAAATGAGGTGAGGGGACAGAGGAAATACAGGGAGAAAGTGCTTCACTGCAGGGCAAAAAAGACATCTGGAAAATTCTGAGAAGGCCATATGTCTGAATGTGATTTGATTCAGAATCCCAGAGAAAATATTAGAAACTTGGGTGTCGTCTTCAATAAAGACTAAAAGAGCCGGGTGTTACGGACTAGTGTGCGGGAGAAAACAGGAGATAAGGCAGTATGTTTGCTGCATGTGTGTTTATTGTGCTCAGCACAGTGCCAGGCACAGAGTGGTCACAGCATAAATAGAAATGGCGTTTAGCCCATGTGAACTGCGTTTATCTCGGGGTGGGAAACACCCTTGATATTCCTTTTCTTCCTACGGTTTTACTGCATTTCCTAAAGTCTCTGCAATAAACATGACGTGCTTTGGAAAGAAGGAGCGACGTGCACGTGAATTGCGTGACTTTCCCACGCCTGTCATCCACGGCCCAGATGGCTGCTGGAGAGCCCCCGGGAAAACAACTCCAGTAGTGCTAAGATGAGGGTGCCAACGTGCCCTCAGGCACATCTGGGGCACTGGGCAGGAATGCCCAGCGGATTGCAACTTGAAGAAAGAACGTGGATCTTGATAGAGAGAACCTGCCCTGAGGGAAGCACGAATCTGCTGTAATGAGCCAGACTTAGTAGCAAAGCCTGGAACCTGGAGGGGAAGAAGAGCATGTTGGGTGTTACTGAAACATCCTCCCTGCTTGAACACCATGTCCTGCTGCGGGACCTCTCCAGGAGACCTAACGGAGGGCCACTGTCCTAATCGGGGCAGTAGCTGAGTCAATGGCAATGCCCGCTGGGTGCTGATTGGTGAGAGCAAATGGGTAGAGATGCGGCTTAGAGTGAGCAACCAGGGACTGGACTAGTCCAAGCAAATGGCAGGCGGTGTGGTCTGCAGTGGGAGGCCCTGGGGAGCGCAGGTGGTAGAGGGCCATCTGTGAAGCCCAGATGCAATCGGCAGCTGGGATGTGAGCAAGGTCCAGGGCAAGAGGCAGCAGCTCCTGCCAGGTTGATGTCCCAGCCAGGGCGACACAGCCTCCAAGGCAGTGGCCTCGCTGGAGCAGGAAGCCATGGCCCAGGGACAAACGATGGGAGCAGCATGGGCACTGGTCCAGCTTCAAAGGAAGCTGACTGGCCTGGTCTGTGAGAAAATGCAACGCCCCTGAGGGTGCCTTCGAAACACTGGTCCTGCCATCGGAGGAGGGCACGCTGAGTTCACCTGGCCTGGGCATTCACATCAGAATGACTCCATACCCACCCGGAGACGGAGGAGACCTAATAGCATGCCAGCGATAAAATATATTTGGAGGGAACACTTAAAAAAAAAACTTCCTAAGACTCCCCGTCTCGATGCCTCAGTGACCAGTCTCCTTGACCTGTCACTTAGACTATGATGTGTCATTCAGAGCATCGTGATCTGAGCCCCGTTGACTTCTCCAACCTCTTCCCAGCAGTGTGCTCTGATCGGACTACTGCTCAGCCACCGAGTCCCTCACATTTCCGAACGTGCTGCTGTCTGACATAGCTCCCCAGTTCCTTTGTTATTCCTGCAGAGACGTCCTAAGCCTCTTAACCCGAGATGGTCCACGAGGGTCCCAGTGAGCTGAAGAGCATGGTGCAGAGGAAAAGTCCAGGCTGTGGTCCCGGGCAGACCCCCGCCCCCGGCTCTGCCACTCACTGTCTGTGAGATCTGATGCTGACTAGTTTACAGTGACTACCCTGAGCTGCCTCAGGACCACCATATGTGCAATGGTGAAGGTAATAGTCCCCTACAGCCTACCATGGGGAATGCATGCTGTAATGCCCTGAGACCCAGATGTGTTCATGTCATGGTACAGGGTAATTCTGTACTTTCTTCCAGACCCCTCTCAAAACGTCCTTGTTCTGTAACCCCAGGAGGACAGTGACTTTTCCTGTGTCCACCCACATTCTGCTCTGTGGCCTGATGTGTCTGGCCCAGGGGCTCTGGCTGCCCCAGGCCCCGTCCAAGCACCTCAAAGGTGGAGAGTAGCGCTGTCTTAGCACATCTGCAACTTTTTCAGGGAACTCAGGTTCCATGACACCTAAGTCAGGAAGAACTGATAAAATGTATAGAACGCACCTATCATAATGCCTGGCTCCGTTCACTTCCTCAATAAGTGTTAGTTCCTTATACTTAATGCCTGAGGGAAAGACTTCGCATATTTCTCCAGTCCAGTGCAAGAAATAACAGGCACCAAGCGGGCTCGGATAGAGAAAAGAGGATATAGAAGGGCAGTTAATAACACTGTGCTTACTAACTTGTTTCAGATGTAAGGTTAGGCCTTAGTTCTATTGTTAGCACCTGATGTCTAAAATCTGCTGGCTCCTGTGAGTGATCTAAAGTGTTTAATTTTGGACGCCATGTCTATTTCTACCTGTTTTGATCTCTGCAGCCACCTGGAAGCTCCCAGATTCAAGAACAAGAGCGCACCCAAGCTGTGAGGACGGGGAGTGCTGACAGTGTCAATACTGACGGGCATCACTGACTGAAGGGCTGAAGCCTCAGGCGGTCAGCTTAGTGCCAGGCACCACGCTGAGAGCCGGTGAGAGAACACGTCTGCCCAGGTGCCCCTCCCGGTGAGTAGGTAATTCTGTACTTTCTTCCAGACCCCTCTCAAAACGTTCTTTTTTTGTAACCCCAGGAGGACAGTGACTTTTCCTGTGTCCACTCAGCACATTCAACCATAGTGTTAGACCTTTCCATGGCCTCTTTGTGTGGTTCCAACACACTAAGACAAATGTGGAATGCACACCGAGCGTTGATAACAGTGCAATGGAAACCTCTATCCGCCCTGGATACCTAGAGTCCGGGGCTGTTAACTCCCTAATAGCTCTGATCATCAGCCGCACATCTGTCCTCACTTCGCATGGGACCTTCTCTTTCTGGTTGTGACCCTTGTTGTCACTGTGTTCTGTCACATCCAGGAACACATCTACCTTTCTTCTGTACATGCCCACATGACCCTCACCTCTGGCATGAGCTTCAGAGGAAATCCACTGGTTTCTATTGTTCATTTCCCAACTTGCACAGAAATAGATGTTCTGATATTTTCTATCTCATAATCACACTGCAGGCATGGTCTAATTGAAGTTGTACTTATTCTCCTTCCTATCGCTATGATTCTTGCAAGATATGTGGAAAGATTCTAATTGAGTGGCTTCCATTATTACAACTACTTTCTCTTTTAGCAATTTATTTTCATGCTTTATCTCTTTGACATTGGGGGACACAATAAATCTGATCTGTACAGCTCCAAGGGAGACACCTGAACGCGAAGGGTGGGAATTGCAGAGGTCGATTCTCGCTCTGCACAATTGTAATTGTGAGAGTTGTCCAGTGGTGCAGGGAGGCATACTTTGCATATCTTCCAAACTGCGATCGATGTTGAGGAGGGAACAAATAAGTCCCCTGCTCTCAAGGGTCTCACAACTTAGCAAGGAGACAGATCCATCAAGATATAAATGCAACCGAGGGGCCTGAGCAGGGCATGCTGGGCCACAAAGGACGGCAGTGAAACCTACCAGCAGGATATAAGCATCAGATGAGAACACTGTTTGAATGTTCCCAAGTAAGATTTCTTTCTACCCAGTGAGCTTCTTGGATTTTATCTTTTATGGAAATAATGTTTATACTTAAGACTTTTCCCCCAGTGGGCCACTGTATTCTGTTTGTTTTGAAATGTTCTCCAGACACAAGTAATAAATGCGTGAGCAGAATCTAAGATGTAAGCAGAAGACAGCCAGATCACACGATTTATGTTACATAAGCCACTGACATTTCAAAAGCAAAAGGAAAAGAAAAAAATCTTTGCCTCGGGCTTCAACCTCTCATACTCGCCCTTCCCTGGAGAGAATGGCAGCAGGAATAGTGGCTTCATCTAAGCATCCAGGGAGAAAGAAAGAAAGAAATGACCAGTCACTGCCTGTCAGATTTCTGGGTTAGCTCACATGAACTGGGATTATGAGCTAAAGGACTAAGAAACCCCTTTCCTGCCATTGCAAATGTGACATTAAGGAGAAAGGTGACCAGATCTTTGGATCCACATTTAAATACACTTCAAGTTAATGAGGAATATTAATATGCAGGGTGTGGCAAAAGTAGGTTTACAGTTGTGAGTACATGAAACACCGAGTTTAGTCTTATATTATTATTTATTAATTCTTGTATTATTTTTTATACAAACAACTGTAAACCTATTTTTGTCCCCTCCTGTATATATATTTAAATGTAAAATTATAACTCTCATAAATACAAACTTAACATGTGTCAAAGATTTTATTTAACTTATTAGTTAACGAGGGAACCAATAAGGTGTTACAATCAGTTCAAAGGAGAACCCAATGCTATAGATTTACATATATTTTTTCACCCCCCACAAGGAGGTGGAGGAGATTAATTGTCCTCTCCACTGCACAAAATATGTTTGCATGTCTATGAACAAGAAATATTTGCATTGATTTTAGTTATTTATCTACAACTTGTTAATAGTGCAAAGAGAAAGAAAGGTGCAAGGACTAAGTAAAAGCAAGTAACCCAAAAGGATTTGCTAGCCGATCTCTGCTTGTACTGAGTTAGCTTGGTAATGTTTTGGTCCATCCCAAAGCCCTTTGCAGATCATCCCCCCAGAGTCTAGGCCCAGACCCCTCAAGCCAGCTGCAGTTACCATCCCAAGGTCTTGAGTCACCCACCTCTTCGCCAGAGTCAGAAACTCCAGCCACACACCCTGTTCTAACTACTCCCACACCTTCAAACAGCAACTCTTGTCTTGATCCGACCTCGTCCATAAATCATTGCCTGTGTTGCTCGGCTCCGTCTTCTCATAACCGATCTTCTCCAGGCTTCTCTCATCTCCCATGTACACCGTGAACTCGGTACAAATTCGAGTTATTGTAGACACGAGGCTGGAGTAGACATGAATAAATATGGAGGCGAGTGTGACCACCACCAATGGTCTATCCAGCTGCCCTCTCATCCCTGCGTCAGTGTGCTGTGCGTCCTGAGTAGAGCTCATGTTCTTTCCCCGCGCTCCAAACGTCCTTACCGTGTCCCTCTCCGAGCCCTGCCTGGGATTTGTTCCAGATTCAGTGCTGTGGACCACTGTCCTGCTCTGGAAAAAGGGCTCCTTAAAGTCAGGTTGTGTTTGCTCACCCTCACGCCCCCCCAGCCTCACTCAATTAGTAGCGAAAGGTCAGACCATTCGATTGACTTACAAAAGGATTTACTGTGCACCAGCAAAGAAGACCTGAAGAGTTCAACGGAAATAAGCTGCTTTTCAGAGCTGAAGATGGGAACAAACAAAAGAGCAGGGTTTCGGGGTCACTGAAATGGCAGAGAACTTCCGGGAGCAAAGAAGTTTTAAACCCCCAGTGGTTCTTCATTTCCGACAGGACCAGATGGTCTCCTATAAATGAAGCCCCCGTGACTGCGCCCAGCGTGCACCTATACAACCTCATCCATTTCCACTCACGGCCCCAGGTTTACACAGGACCTTTGCAATTTCCCGGACATCTCGTTCCGTGGCAAAACCCGTGTCTCTGCTCTTTGAGGGCTAAAGGTCAAACGTCATCTGCTTTAGAAAACTGTCCCGGACTGGACCTCCCTTTACAGTTGAACCCCCTCACCCCTTTGTGCCCTCCCCGCCTTCCTACCTATAAATCAAATTTTATGAAGCCCAGAGGGCTCTGGATTTTCTCTTGCAGCTATTAACATGGCTTCCCCCCTCCACACAGAGAACACACACCTTTCCAATAACGATTTCTTCTTCTTGGAAGGAGCTCTACTAGTCGAACTCTTCCAGGCTGCCTACTTTTCTTCAACACTCATCCTCCAGAGAGGAACAAGGACTTGACTCAAACGTGGATGTGGTGGCAGAAACCAGGAATGAGAAGCGAAGTCCCTTCTTGTTCCCTTTCTCCTAGAAAAGTGACTATGTTCAGTAAGGACACGTCTGCTCTTCCCCTCCATGCTGTCAAACTCAACATCCTGGACCCAAGTGAGGAGGTCTTGTGTTCCCACGGTGATTGACAGATTGCATTGTAGCGTGCCTGAGCCACGTTCTCTAGCATCAGCTTCATTTCAGTAATGAAAATATCTTGTTCTCTGCCTCGCAGAGAAGTGTGCTCCATCCTGGGGTCCCTTAAAACCTCAACAGCATCACCCACCAGAGCAGAAACCCATACTCCCCTCCCAGCTAATTCTTTGCCTCAGTTTTGCACAAAGTCCCTGGTGCTGGAGCAGCAATCCTGAGAGGTGAGGGCGGAGGAGGACCTACGAAGGTAGAGATTGGGATAGGCAGGTTATGTTCTCCAGCCGGTCCGGGGGAGGCTGCCCCTGCTCAGGACATTTCTTCCTCTGTGGGAACTCACCTGGAGCACAGGGTCACCATGATCACAAAGTCTATTCCTAAAACTCCTAAGTGGAAGAAAACATTTTTGTGCGCTGAGGTTTTTTGTCTTATGCAGACTGCCCTCCACCACAGCTCACAAAAGGCTGCCATACAACCATTGTCATCTGACAGGCACTTCGCAATTCCCTGAGCACCCGGTGGGCTTACTTCCTCTACCTCTTTCATTTTCCAAAGAGTAATTGGAATGAGTCAGTCTCTCCTATTGACTCCAATTTGCCAAATCCTCCTTTAGAAAGACGAAGGCAGGTACTGTTTAAGACTTATTATGTATTTGTAATCAGGAGCAGAAAGACAAGATTAGATTTGACATTTCCAGTTTCAACTTTGAATCATTTTGCTCTTGTTAACTCAGAATTGACTTGTTTCTTCAGATCGCTGAGCTAAATCCTTCACTGTCCTTCCTGTTCCATGCAGGATTCACTCCCAACTATGGTCCTACTGTTACGAATTGAATGGTGCCCCTCTGGAATTCTAACATTGAAATCCTAACCTCCGGTACCTTAGAATGTGAACCTATTTGGAAATAAGGTTACTGTATGTGTGATTAGCTAAGGTAGGATGGAGTTATGCTGGAGTAGGGTGGGCCCTGAATCCAGTAGGACTGGTGTCCTTGCAAAAGGGAAAACCTGGACACACACAGGGAAATGCCATGTGAAGGCGAAGGAAGGCAGAGATGGGTGATGCTTCTCTATGTCAAGGAATGCCAAAGATGGTCAGGAAACCAGGAGAGGGGCACAGATCACACTTCCCTCGGAGCCTGTAGAAGAAACCAACCTTGCCTACACCATGATTTCAGAATTCTGTCCTCCAGAACTGTGAGACAATACATTTATGTCGTGTAAGCCTCTCAGATTGTGAGATTTAGTTACAACAGCCTTTGCAAACTATACACACAGCCCTGCTTACATATGATGTTATTAGGAGAAATTGTTGCCGTATTTGATCAGGTTTATAAATACCTTTCACAGTGACGGAATGGATGATAAACACTGACATCAGGAACCCTACTATGTAATATTTATATGTACAGAATATGCAGTGGCAAATAATAAGCATAAAAATTGTCAACCTCATCAGTGTGCAAAGAATTATTTTTAAATATGTATTGTTTCCTAATATCAAGGCAAAGATTGTTTCATGTAATACACGATGCTGTTGAAGATTCGGTGAGCTATCTGCTCTTATATCCTGTCTGATAAATAGAAATTGATACAAATTCGTCTTCAAATCAAGTTGGTAAAAAGTATTATCATAAAATATAATAATCAATTTCTGATCATCTGCCTTAAGGGAGGACAGTATGAGATTCAGATGAGGACTTATGGATAAAATATATTTGTTTCAGTATTGTTTTTGTATAACACAGGAATCGACCTAATGCCCAAATAACATGGAGCTGGTTAAATCAATTATAGCACATTTTCATTTTAAATAATGATGTTTAAAATATACTGCTGAATGACAAGCACAGAATATAGAGATGTAGTAGGAATTTTCAGTGTTTAGTAAAGTGACTGCTGAAGTCCCTGACTCTTTCGGGTGCTCTGTGAAGCTAAAATGGTTTCATAATAGTGACAACATGTCATCTGCCATTCCGCTCGCTTACTTTTATTAATGTGCAGTGGGTTCTTCCAGAGGCTCTAGGGCACATCACAATGATCTCAGGAAGCTAAGGACTCCTTCCTTTTCCAATGTCACACATGTAGGAGTCTGCATTTTCTGCACATATTTTAGCCCAAACAATATATCACAACAGGTTGAATGCAGAGGCCAATGTCAACATCTAGCTGTTTTCCATTAAGTCATACATTAAAAACAGTTACAAACCATGCACTTTTGAACACAATTTTTGTTTTTGAAAATTAATTTTACTAGACTATGTCATTGTGTTCATTAACATATAATGAGTTTATTATTGACATTTTTCACCTCCCAAATATTTAATTTTTCCTCAAGTTTAATATTCAACAGTAAATATCAATAACAAAAGACCTAAACAATTTTTTGGAACGTCCGATAATTTTAAACATGTAAAATGTTTCTAAGGTCAAACAGTTTGAGAACTCCTGTTATAGAAAATATTATTTCAACCATATGAAAAAGAGTTGGAAGGAAGTTGTTGAATTGTTGGGACCATGATGACTTGCTGAATGTGATTATCTATGGCTGTTGGGCTTAAGGGTCACTGTTATTTTAATATCTTTACTTTTCTGCGTTTCCAATATTTTCCACTTTAATAAGCATTTTTTATATCAGATAAAAATTGATTTTTAAAAAATCTGCACTTTCTGTTTTACACCTTTAAAAAATTACTCTGCCCTTGGCCATCATTTAGACCTCAAATTGGAAAGTAGCTCTTAATTACACTTGCAGAGAGTTTCAGCTCATAAAGTTCTGCCAGATTTAAGGTCTGCAGACAGATTCACCACAAACTGTGTGGAGGTAGAATTTATGAATGCAATTTGCAGTGAACCAGCAGTTTCCGGAGAAATGGCCCTTGAAACACCAGTGAGGAGGAGAGCTATCTTCCAGGGGATATTCATACCAAGCCTACAGTAGAAATTCACTTTGAATTTATTTATTAATAGATTCTATTGCCATAGAACCTTATAATTGTCAATGATCTTAACTCTTACTCATTTCAAAATCTCGTCAGTATAGGAAGGCTCCCAAATTGAGCCCATCTCCTATTTTTTTGGATGCTCCCAAGGACCAAAGGTTTTGCCTAGTGCATTCCACTGCTAAACAACTCTGTTTTTTTTTCTTTTAAATCTGGCTGTTATAATCCTCTTAGTGTCTACAAATCAAAAATAGATGTGTGATCATGGGCTAGTTCCACAAGTCAAACGTAATATTCCTAGTGTGTCATATAACTAATAGCATGTGTTCTCATAGAATTGTTATGAGGATTATGTATTATATATGAAAACAAGCATAGCAATGACTGACATACAATCGATGCATAATTTATACAAAACACGTGTCATTATTTATGTATTTTCAAATACATCGAAACTGGTATTGGGCCAGTCAAAATGGCCCCTTACTGTTTTAGGAACCTTCTAAGACCTGCTCACCTCCATCAATGTCCTGTTCTATTCCATTGTCATATCCTCCAGCAAACCTTCCCAGCCCACCGAAGATTTCTCTCCTGGTCCCCAGAATGTCTGGAGTAATATCATCTGGAATACTTTCTGTTGCTCCTTGGCAACTGTACCAAAACTTTCTAACAGCCTGTTTCTTCTGTCTTCTCCCATGTGGTGTCTCTTGTCTCTCTGCGGACTGATTGATTTCTGACACATTATCTCTCTCATGGTTTTGCTCAACATTTCTCCTCTGGAATATTTTGGAATTGTTTTAGTCTCCTTGCTGTCTTCTGTGGAACAACTATTAGACTGAGTTGGGCACCTGCTCTTTCTGTCAACCATCATGGCTCCCAGAGTCCTGAGAGTAACATGAATGGAAACAGAAGTCTTTGTCTAGTTGAATTCTAAAATATTTGATTAGGAAGTTAGTATCTTCCTCTATCCTTTTAGACTAGGCCATATCCCAGACAAATTATCACCCCAGCAGATTTTTATAAATATTTTATTAACCCCCAAATGCCAAAAACTTCCCCAAATCACTTGCCATTAATTTCATCCTTCCCCCCAAAGAAGCATGTAACTACCCAGAACCATATGGACAGAGAGGAGTGAGGATCTATCTTATCAGCCTAGACACGATGCAATGATGGCTTTTGTGCTTATCCTGAGAACTTAGATATTCTCAACAGGCTAAGACTAGTTTCCATAGTGCCTCAAGCTAAACCTCAAAGTTCCTAAATATATACGTTAGATAGATGCACACTCTCTATATTTCTTATCTCTAAAAGGTGCTGTAAGTGAAGATATATTTGTTTTAAAAAGAAAAAATAAAAACAAAACTACTTCAATGGCTATAAAAAAAAATCATCTCATTCATTTTACCTTGAAGAGTCCATTTAGAGTTTGGGAAAAGAATTTTGAATTTGAAATTTTCTAAGTTCATATTGAATTCTAGTTTAAATAAGAGCTCTGTATGACTATGGAGTTAGATCTCAACAATATTATGAGCTAATATATGGAAGTTCTGGGTGTACAGAGAGGTCGTGATGAATGCTGCCATCATCTTCCCTCTCCGTGAAGGATTTTCCTAACTGCAGCGTATACTAGAGAACTTGATGGCTGCTTTCTAATATGGAGTAAGTGTTGATCATACTCTCCAGAGCCCACATCTACGCATCACAATGGGAGTTGTGAAATAACAATGAAGCACATTGGCGTTTGCATATTCTTGTGTTGTTGCTGGCAGCTGTACTACTTCCTAAAGTCATGGGCAAACTCTTCCTGCTAGTTTGATTCTCCTAAGTGCTGGTCTCAGAGATAGTGAGCAACAGTCTATACCTTCTCCCCTTCCATCACTTCAACCAGTCCCTCAGCTTCTGTTGGCACAATGAGTTAGCCCACTAACATGGTCCCAGGATTATGCATGTGTGCTCAAGCACATGACTTCTTTAGCCAACATCAGATCAAGAAATTGCCTCAAATTCTTCATATGAGTTTAACAAATCTTATATCAATCTATTATAGCAATCTGTTCATTACAGCTTTTGTAATTAATTACAAAGTATTATGCAATTCTCTTTTTAATGTTACATCTTCTCATCTTGCCTGCTCTTAGAACTTCAAAGGGGTGTAGTACATATTTATGCCATACTTGCAGTGTGCGCTTACCTTCAGATGTTTCATTTGCATATGCGTCTGCATAAGTGTACATATACCCAACTTTTGTTTGCAATGTGTTTCACAATATTATGTGAGTGTGTGCAGTTTGTGTGTCCACAATATGTGTGTGTATATATATGCTCACACATATCCATGTATATCATGCGTTCCTGTGGGCTTGTCATGCAAATGTGATATGCTTGAGTTTCCTTCTCCTTGAAAACCAGAGGGTTTGTCATATTGCCCTGCTGTTACATAAGCTGGATAAATTGAAACTCAGTGGATTTATAAGGGAGAAATGGATTTTGCAATCTCACACTGTATCTGTAATTTCTTCCTTGCTGGTCAACAAACTCTGATGACGTGAGAGTCCATGATGAATCATTGTTCAGAGAAAGGCAGTGATGCGAGGCTGTTTAATTGAAGTGACTTTGGAAGTAGTTGTTTTATGTTTTAATTTTCTTAGGATTATTGATAAAAAGATCCATTCTTATTTTGTTTTCTCAGAATCTTGGGCATATTTAATCATGCTGACCAGAATTATCTATGGAAACTATTGAATTTCATGCATAGTTGAGCTCACACAAGAAAAAAAGTGGGCTTGAGACTGAGGATAGCAAGAATCCTGGCAGGCTGTGTGGTCCCCCAGGGCTAAGCAGCTGTCTGCCCTGTTTTTTGGTAGCAAAATCCAATTTTCACTCTCCCCACATGGGCTGGGTGACAGCAGGGTTCATACTAGCTCACAGAATTTTGGCTTTCTCATTTGTGAAATGTGACCAAACATATTAATCTCAGTGGCAGGCAGAGATCATCTGAGGTGAATAAATTGCAATCATCAAACACAAAGTGCCACAGCAATGCCAGGTGGAGATCAGAGACAGACCCTGGGTTAGGGCGCAAGGATGCCCATGAAATGGGGCTGGGCAGAAGCTCGCAGATTTTGAAATGACATCCAGTCTACCCCAATACCTATCTGAAAGGCTTCAGAAGCATTTCAGGCTCGAACGCAACTCGCATTGGTCAACCATCCTACACAAGTCACTTCAGGCTTCTCTTCTCTGACACAGAAGGAATGTAAGCCGTTCGGTTCCTTGGGGGCCCTCCACCAATCAGCTTCTGCTGCTCTTTATGACGTGATTACCATAGTTGTTTCCTCTGCAGAATGACTCACCGCTGTCTGCATAACCCAGGTCACTCAGTTCCCCCTAGATCTTCTTAGAGAAAATACTTCATTAAATTTCTCCTCTAATTTCCTGGCTTGGATTTACCCTCCCTCCACCCACAATATCACAACACCTCCACTTACCTCTACAATAAAAAATTAGCATTATCTTACTATTTCCCAAGTATGATACAACCAAATACAGATGCTTTTACAGGCAAATTCTAACAAACTCTAAGGCCTGATCATTCTGGTCTTACTCGGAATGCTCGGAGCAGGGCTCCTCAGCTGCCTGGGGTGGGGGTGGGACCAGTCCTGTGCAGTGTGGCATGTCTAGAAGTATTGCTGGCCTCTGCCCACTAGATGCCAGTAGCATCTTCCCCTCAAGTCATGACAATAAAAAATACTACAAATGCCCCTTGGGGAAGAAATAGCCCACAGTTGAGAATCACTGATTTAAACTAAAACAAAAGTAATAATTTCAAATCTGGGAATGGCAGCATATAAAAAGAAAAATGTAGACCCAGATCCATGTATGTACATAGATGTAAAATTTTTAACAAAACAAACTAACAAGTAACTATTAATAAACTAGGCATATAAATATGTTAATAATTATATATTTTTAAAAGAGAATACATAATGTTTTAAATAGAGAAACATTAGAAGGAGTTCCTTTAGCATCAGAAGCAAGACAAGAATTGCCACCATTTCTACTTGAAATCAAAATTGTATTGGAAGTCTTAACCAGTAAAATAGGACAAGAAAGAATTAAAGGTGAAAATATTAGAAAGAAGATTAAAACTGTCATTATTAACACAGAAAACCTCAAATAATGCAACACAAACTGCTGTAATTGATTTCTATACACCCAGAACAAATAGAAACATAACTTTTAAATGTTGTTTTTTGATACATTAGCAAAAACTATTAAGTACCTAGGAATAAACCTAATAAAATACCAAAGAGATTATAAACCTCATTAAATATATTAAAGAGAACCAAAAGGTATTAAGAGAGATTCAATGTTCATGAATAAGAAGATATGAGTTCTCTCTAATGACTGAAATTCCAATTGAGAGACAAGATAGTTTTTGTTCTGGGTAGAAATTTTCAAGGTGGGCATTCTAAAATACATATCAAAAAGTAAAGAAGTAAAGAAGAAAGGAGACGTGGAGGAGGAGAAGGAAAAGGAGGGATGAAGACTGCCCCACCTGATATTCTATCTTATCGTACAACGGAAGTAATGGAGACTGCGTGATAGTGTAGGGACAGACAACTGCATGGATGAACTCAATGCTGAACCCTGATACAGGACAGAGATGGTCTGACAAATGAGTGTGGGAAAGAGGGTCTAGCCAATAAATGGGCGTGGGACGGATAAAAAGTACACAAGTTCAGGAAAAAGGGACTATCTCATGTCATATACAAAAACCAACTCCCAATGTATTAAGAATTTAAATATCAGAACTAAAGATCTAAGTAGAGAACATAGTGCTATTCAAACTGAAAAGTATATATTTTATAATCCAGTATTAGAGATGATATTGATCAAGTTTATCTCTTAAAAACATTGCTTTGGAATGTGCAATTTGGTAGAACCATTTTGAAAAAATGTTTTGTCATTACCTTAAATGTTGAATATTCTCATACCCTGTTTACCAGATATTTAACTCTTAGGTATTTACCCAAGAGAAGAGGAAAAACAGACTGATTAAGACATTCAAAATCACAGAAGGTGGTAAAATTTAATTTCATACCTCAAGTAAAAAATAAGATGATAATAAAACCCAGTATGGAAATAAAAATCAACTCAAAAGCACCAAGAATAGAACAACTTAAAACAGAGTTAAAATGGAAGGGCACACATTTGGGAGCAAAACCATGCACAAGTAGTTAGAAAAGTACAGAGAGATCAACATTGTTAGAGAGAAAATGATACCTATGTTTAAAAAGACAAGGATGTCAAACTTTCACATGATTGATTTAAAAAAAAATTTTTTTTTCTTTATTGATTTTAGAGAGAGAGAGGAACGGAGAAGTAGAAAGATTGATGAGAGAGAACATGGACTGGCCGCCTCCTGCATGCCCCCCACTGGGGATTTGACCCACAGCCTGGGCATGTGCCCTGACCAGGAATCAAACTGGCGACCTCTTGGTGCATGGGTCGATGCTCAACCACTGAGCCACACCGGTCAGGCACATGTTGATTTTTTATTTCAATAAGGAATAAAATAAACGAAGAAGAAACAGTATTTAAACATCTAATGCAAAAACACTTCCCTAAAAGATGGAATGCACGCATATAAAGTTTGAAAGGGCCATGTGCTTCCATAAAACTGACAAAGAGCTATAATGCCAAAAAATGTCTTTGTGAAGTCATTGAATTTTAAGGATAAATCAAATGAAAGAGCTCAGAAATCTGATGTGATTTATATAGATCAATTGATCGTTACATTTACATATAGTACCAATGCTAAAAATAATATAATTAGTATGGTTACAAAAAAGGCATAAACATTATAAATCCTAAAACTATAGGACAATATAATTGATAATTAGGAGATTAATGTTCTTAATTAAGAACTTAAGAATAAACATAATAGCATTGATACATTTTATTTTTCAGAACAACACTTCATGTTGCTAAAAATAAATACTTCAAGAAATATACATTTATGTATATTATTCATGATAACCAGGAGACTTAAGAACATATTATAAACTTTTTAAACTTTCTGAAGGTGATGCGTGCAGAGACCACACACACACACACACACACACACACACTCCATCAGGGGAACAACAAAGAGAATGGAAATCATAGAGCAAACCTCTTTCTCTCTCTAGCACTGTATAGAAACATGTGAATGTATTTATTTATTGATAACTCATCTGCAATGCCTAGAACAACATGCTTTACAAAGTAGGTCGTCACAAAGTCAGGATTGTATTGGAGGGTATCAGGAGCACTTTGGAACCAATGAAATTGTGGCCCAACCACTTCCTCCTAGGACCTGCCAACTGCATCTCGTCCCCCACATGCTGGCCTCTCCATTCTCCCAGGTCCTGTAATCTCTATTGTCTGTGACTCTAGCCTTCGAATAGAAACCTGGAATCCAAAAGAAGATATAATTGGAAGGGATATTCAACATGGGAAGTCACTTTGCCCTTCTCTTTCCATTTCCTCCTTGTAACATGTCTTCTCTGTTTCTAGGGTATGTGTCTTGTTATCCTACTAAACTCTGTGTTCTCGGAAAAGTTGGACTCTGGTCTTGGAAATATTCCCTTTGCTGTGAAGTGTCAAGCGCTATTTCTTGCTCATAGGAAGGGCTCTGTATTCAGCTATGATCAAATGAATAAAGGACTGAAAGTAACGAAGTTAATAACAGATTGCATATAGTAGGATTTTACTCTTTACCAAACATTCTGCTAGTCCCTTCACATGCATTTTATAATTTAATCCTCTTAGCAATTCTATTTTATGCTTGAACCAAAGAGTAAAAAGATTAATGAACATGCCAAAACCAGGATTTGAACCCAGCCATTCTGGCTCCCGTCTTAACTACAATGCTGCCCAGCAGAAACAAAAATAGTAGTGCGTATTCTTCCAAATCTTCCATGGACTCAGAGCTATTCAAAAATTTAGAATTCATGGGTCACTTTCTTCAGCATGCCAAGCTGCACCTGCACCGGGGAACTTCTCACCCTTTCGGCAGGTGGGGAGGAAGCCCAGGGGTGCAGAGATGCTCAGTGAAGCGAGTGACCTACAATTTCGAGGATGGTGTGCAATCCCAGGCATAACCTCTCACATAACCTCTCCTCTGAGAGCCAGACCCGCACAGGCACAATTAAACAGAACCAAGGCCTGACCTTTCAGACAACCTGCTCCTTCCCTGCAGACAGGTGGAGAATGGAGTGCTCCCCACTCCCCAAGCACAGGAAGGAGTCGCAGAGGTCTGGGAGGGGGGCCCTGGGCACAACCCAGCTCGGAGGCACTAGCTCAGGCAGTGGGTTCACCCTTCCCCGTGTGCCAGACTAGTGAATTGTGCCTTTTGAGACCTGCAGCTTTTTCAGCTCTAGGAGAGTCATCATTGACCCGGCCCGCAGGTCGAGCAACGAGGACTCTAGAGGGGGAGTGAGGATGAGGAGGGACAAGAGACACAGAAATGGAGACAAGACAGGATTCTGATCAAGTCCCGTTTATTCAGGGGGCGTTCACATAATATATAGGGGAAAACAGGTGAAACAGTTAATGAGTATCCCACCTGAAGCAAATTCCAGTAAATACCCCAGGTGGAACAAAGAAGCAAAGAATGGAGTAAACAATTATCTAGAGGAATGCAGGCACTGCACGCAGAGGCCCGCCCTGGGGCCGGAGACAGCAGAGCAGACTTTAACAAGATTGATGCCATGCAAGTGGTCTCCCACACATCATTATGACTGTAGAGATGTGTGTGTGACTTCCAGAATGTTTAGTTTTATTTTCACTTAAAATAAACCTAAGCCCTAGCCAGTTTTGCTCAGTGGTTAGAGCATCAGCTTGCTGTCCGGAGAGACCAGGGTTCGGTTCCCGCTAAGGGCATGTACCTCGGTTGCAGTTTGTCCCCGGCCCTGGGTGGGTCGTGCGGGTGGCAGCCACTCGATGTGTCCCTTTCACATCGATGTTTCTCTCTCTCTCTCTCCCCCCCCTCCCTCCCCCACTCTATCTGAACAAAAAATGGAAAAATGTCCTCGGGTGAGGATAAAATAAATAAATAAAATGTTGAAAAATTTTTAAAAATAAACCTAACATCACAGGATTCATCACTGAACCTCCTTCATCAACCTGCCATGCTGTCCCTGAGTCCTACAGGCTGGATCTGTTGCAGGACTTACTATGTTTTATGATCATCCTTGTTCTCTGACGTGTGCTCCTGGGGGATGGGAAGAGCGTGACCCCTCTCTGCACCCCCAGCATCTGGAAGAGCCGTGTTCGGCACCAAGCACACGGCAATGCCCTGGTCAAACACGTAGGGAGAAACCAGCTGCCTGGTAAAAATAAAAGTCTAGTCTGTGGCATTGAACCAAAGGGAAGTGCCGAGCTTTCTGACTGGGGAGCGGGTCTCCCAGCACACGGCCCAGGATTAGTTCCCAGGTTCAAGTCCCTGCCTGAACCTAAAGCTTACTCCAGTGGGACTTAAAGTGTGGGGAGAATGGATCATTCTTCATGGCCTTCAGGTCAACATTTTACTTAGCATTCAAATTGCTGGCAGAACATTATTTTATGTGTGGCATATAAAATGATATGCCATCCATTTATTTTATGTATTTACTAGTTCTAGAACATTTTTATTATTTAAAAAAACCTTATCTACAGGAATAATTACTTTGACTTTATGGGGGTATTTTCTTTCTATTTTTCATTCCCATTATCATAAAATCATAAATATGAGTGGAATAACTGGATGGATAGATAGATGATAGATAGATAGACAGACAGATAGAGATAAAGATAGCCCCCCAAAGACATCCAGAAGCAATGAATATGTTACCTGATACAGCAAAAGGGACTTTGCAGATGTGATTAAAACCAGATGTGGAAATAATCACTAGAGTCCTCCTGAGAGGAAGGCGGAGGGTCTGAGTCAGAGACGCAGGAGGATGACAGGGGCAGAGGTCAGAGTGATGCAGAGAAGCTCTGATTTAAGAAACGAGGGAAGCGTCCAGCAGCTGCAGAAGGCAAGGGACGGCTTTCCCCCTGGAGCCCTGCCCACCCGTTTGGACTTCGGACCTGCAGAACTGTAAGATAATCCATCTGTGTTGTTTCAAGTCACTAGTTTGATGCAATGTGTTGCAGCAACAATATGGAACAAACATAGAAAGTATATTGGTTTCCTAGGTCTGCGGCAACAAATGACCGTAGACGAGGGGGCTTAAAACAATGAACTGTGCCCTCTCACAGTTCTGTAGGCTGGAGGTTCAGATGGAAATGCTGGCAGGGCTTGTGCTCCCCAAAGGCTCTGGGGAAGAGTCCTCCTGTCTCCTCCTGGCTTCGGGGCAGCTGGCAACCCTCGGCTTGTAGATGTATCTCTCCGATCTCTGCCTTTGTCTTCACATGGTCATCTCCCTGCGTGTTTACAGCCTCACGTGGCCTCCTTACAAGGACGCCAGTCACTGGGTTTGGAGCCCACCTTAATCCAGTATGATATGAATTTAACTAATTACATCTGCAATAACCCTGTTTCCAAATAAGAGCACATTCTGAGATTCCAAGTGAAGATGAATTTTGGGAGGGTACTTATTCCACCCAGTATATAATGACAGGTAGGTGGGGAGGGAGGGAGGGAAGAAGAAAGAAAAAAATAAAGGGAGGCAGGAAAGTAGGTAGATAAATACATTCTTTGACAATACCATTTTCATTGTTGTGTAATATTTTGTTATATGCTTATAGCAAAATTTGCTATATTTATTCATTTTGCCTGTAGCACATTGTTACAATCACCAAAACATCCATTATCTCACCAGAAGGACCCCTCATTGTGTGTGCCGCATTCCGCCCAGGATACTGACGGACTCCAGCCTACCCCGGGAACGCCAAACCAAGGCAGAGAAGGGCTCCGAATCCCTTCTCAGGAAGAGCTGTAGAAGGAACTGGAATGTTTAACCATGAGGAAAGAGCACTAACAACATACCTGGAAGCTATCTTCGAAGAAAGGTTGTACTTCCACATCGAAGAGAAATTAGTCTTATTCTTTTCTTCCCTCAAGGTGTGGGAATAAGGCAAATGGATTAAAAAACATCCTGGTGGGGAAAGTGCTACCATATCGGCTTCACCTCTCTAAGCTTCCTTCCCGCCTCTGATGTTGGACCTGAAAATATTGCCCCTTCACAGTGCTCCAAAACCTTCAAACAAATGTTTCCCCAAAACATTTTCGTCAAAAATTATTAGTGGTATGAGATTTTTAAAAAACTCTCTAGCGCTGCTAAGGGCCTGAGATTTCGTTCAACTTGTAAATTTACAAGTTAGCCATTGATAGTTTCACGGATGCTTAGGAAGATATGAGACTCCTGGGTCAGATACAAAGGCTGGTTTATTGCTCAGCAATAGCAGTAGCCAGAGTGTCATTATCTTCTCGACCAGTTTCCTAGTCCCAGTTCTGGGACGGAGATGTGAAAAGGGCCGAGAGATACCTGCGAATGCAGAGATCGTAATACAGGAAGGAAACCCTGAGCTTGGAAAACCTCAGACTTTTATAATGGTCTCTAAGCAACCCCGCCTGAGCTTTGCCTTGGAAAAGGTCTATTATTGCTATCGAGCAAGCTGGACATGTAGTCCACCCCGAAAGGTGTCGGTATCATTGCTCACAAGATATATAGAAATATACGATATTTGTCTCTCAGCAAGCTCCACCCCTCCTTCATTTTTATACCATCTTGGTTTCTGGATCGTTTTCCCATGAGTTCATCACTACTTGAGCCACTTAGATTAATCTGACTGACAGTGGCTGGGCTCAACTCTTTTTAATGTGATTCAGTTAGTTACGACTGCTATGAACAGGACTGCAAACAGCAAGATGAGGTCAACCTGAAATATCGGCCTCAGGAAATGAGAAGCAGGTTGAGGGTGGAGCTGCAGAGGTGGGCTGGGGGCAGATGATAGAGGCTCTGTAAACCTCGTTATTCCACTCGCGGTGAAGAACTATTGAAGTGTTTGGCAGGAGAGTTACACAGCTGATTTTCATATAAAGTAATTCTCCAGGATGGGCATGTGGATAACAACCTAGAAACAGACCCAGTTCACATGACATTTTGATCATGATTTCAGTAGACATTGAGGCTCGAAAAGGTTAGATGTTGAGCATGTTTAGGAAGTAGAATTGAGTAAAGGGAATAAGAGAGAAGGAAGAGTCTAGTATGAACCCCAGGTTTCTAGTTTTGGAAACAATGTGGATGTCCATGACATTCCCTGGGATCGGGAAAACACAGTGATTTTGAAGGGCACTGACAAATTCAGATAGACATTTCAATCCACTGGTGTGTCTAGCAGCCATTAAAGTGAGGGACTTGGGGGGCGGGGATGCCAAGCCAGGGCTGAAAAAGTCCATTTGGAAATTATCATCACATAGGTTATAACCAAAAATCTGGGGACTAGAAGATAATTTTTACAGGTAATACAACTGAAGAACTCTCATAGAAAGAACCTGGAGAACATCCACTTAACCAGCCTGGGGAAGGCGGTGGGAGGAGCCCTTACAGAAGGCTGAAGGAGGCTGCAGAAAGCCCTGGGGGAGCGTGTCAGCAGACACCAACTAAGGGGACTTAAAATGTATGTTGGATTTAGCAAGACAAAGACTCTCAAAGACTTGAAGGAGGGCAGTTCTGTGGATCTGAGAAGCTAACTGCAGAGAGCTGTAAATATCATCACTCGACATGTGTGGAATACGTTCTTCAGCCATTAGGAAAATTTCATTACATGGTGCCGATTCTTTCTAAGAATTCAAGAGAAATTTGGAGGGCTGAGGCTTCCCGGGGTCTGTGACCTTATTAAAGCGAAAACAGGAGATGTTATGTATTTCTTGGAGATCATGGAGCACCTGCAGGGGGAGGCCATCCTTTAGAATACAGAGGTAGCAGTAAGATGTCTTCTGCTACCTGAGGGCAGTGGTGGTCAGCTCATGATGCAGAGTTTGTCCAAGCGGATCAAAGAGTGACAAAGAAATGGCTTAGACGTTTACAGCTGAGTCAGACAATGTCGCACCTTTTGTCAATATCAACAAGCTGTAGTGATGAGCGGCTCCGGCGACCTCACATCACCCATTTTCTTTTGTGTGCTAGCCCCAGAAAAAGAGTTCATGAAAGTGCATCCAGAGGAAAATCGGAAATGTCACGGCTGCTGAGTCCCATTCGAGATGAGCAGGAGAGGTCGTTAGGTTTGCAGACCCGGCTCAGACGGGAGCGTCTCTCACCCCGTGTTCAGGTCTCGTCAGGTGTGCCGTGCTGGGAGGCAGGGGGTCTAGAGCTTTTCCCTGTGAACCCGGGACAGCAGGGCCTGTACGTGGGCTTTGAGCTGCGCCCCGCAGTGTGAGTTCTGTACTGTTGGCCAATTATGGGCCTCTTTTGTCGGTGCTTTGTTTTTATTTGTTAATAGAAGTTAGTAACACTTTATCAGAGAAGATTATTGAGAGGATTAAATTGCCCTTTAAAATAGTCAAACATGTCTAGGAAAATGCTTGGAATATTAGAGGATGAGAAATTTCTTGATTCCTTCTTCTTGTTTCCCTCCCTCCCTCTCTGTTTTTTGTTTTGTTTTGGTTTTGGTTTCTTCCTTCCCTCTTCTCTCCTCAGTGCATACCTGCTCCTTTAGGTAAAGAGCCTGACCTCTTAGAAGTGTAGGTAGCACCCTCCCAGAAGTTTCTATTACTTGCAGGAAAGCCATACCTCCAGGTAAGGGGTGCTAATTGGAAAGTAGAGGCAGGACGGACTTCAAAGGCTTTGACATCCCCTGAGCGGATTGGTCCTAACCAGGGACTTCATTACAACAACAAAATCCCTCCAAGCTGTAAAATGACTCAGCTCCTCAGAGGGCCATCTCATTAACAAAAAGCTGGTTTCTCACACACCCTTGAAGAAAGAACAGCTCTTCCCAAGAAAGCAACCTCTCCTCACTCCTGTCTCTGAAATTGGATTGAACATCACCATACAAGCGGCAAACTCTGTTTTTCAGTGCAAATGGTCCTCATCCCCAGACCTCGCAGGACGGGAAGTGTCTCCTCTGGATTGTCCTGCTCTCTGGTATTTTCTTGGCATCAAGGTGTAACCTATAATCCAGAGAGTCACGGCTATTCAGTTTGCAGAGGCAAGAAGTTAGATTATTTTTTAATTTGAAAATTTCAGGGAAGGGACACTAAACTGAACTCAGGCAAGTGAAAGTACATGTCAAAGTCTTTTCATTATACGAGGACATTTCAATCCCTAGCTGAAGGGTCTATTTTCTTAGTCTGTACTCAGGCCTGGTAACTACATTCATGGCAAATAGAAGTAAAAGAATTGAAGTAGAAGGAGAAATTATGGGCAGATGGGTGTATCAGCTAATATTACAAAAAGAAAGTGAGAATTAAATATGACACATATAGGAACTCAAACGCTACAGCAGTTCATGAACGTTTTATACTAAGTAAGAAACCGTGAACCTGTCAGTTCCCCCAAGTTCATCACTCTGGGGCTGCTCAGCCCAGCGAGGTGGTTCGGCGCAAACGCTGAGAGAAGCCGAGTGTGTACGTGATGGAACCACTGGCTTGTTAAGATACAGAATATGTCTGTCACCCAGAAACTCTCTCATCTCTCCCCCCCCACCGAGTCCTGACTGCCCTGGTTTCCATCCTTTATGATGGCCTTGACTGTCTCCAGAGTTTAAAGTAGAAGGACTCATACCTATGTTTGCCTTTGTGTGTGGCTTCTTCCATGCAATGTCATGGTTTGGGGATTTATTCACGTTGTGGCGGCATTATACACCCATTCTTTTTATCGTTGAATAAGCATTCTACTGTATGAATATATCAATCTACCACACTTTGTTTATCCATTTCTCTATTGATTACCATTTCTACTGAAGTCGTTTTGTGGGCATATGTTTTATTGCTTTTGGCAAATATCTAAGAGTAAAACTCCTGGGTGATATGGTTAGTATGTATTTAACTTTAAGACACTCCCAGTTTCCAAAGTGATTATATACTATTTACATTCCCACCAGCAATATGTGAAAATTTTCATTTCTTCAAATGTTTGTCCACACTTAGTGTTGTCAATCTTTTAAATATTTTTTTCTTTATTGATTTAGAGAGAGAGGAAGGGAGAGGGAGAGAGAGATAGAAACAATGATGAGAGAGAACATTGATTGGCCGCCTCCTGCATGCCCCCCACTGGGGAAGGGGCCCACAACCTGAGGATGTGCCCTGACCAGGAATCGAACAGGTGACCTCTTGGTGCATGAGTCAATGCTCAACCAGTGAGCCACACCTGCTGGGCAGTGTTGTCAGTCTTTTAAAATTCTAGTGTGTGTGAAGTGATCTTTCAACTGTGGTTTTAATTTTCATTTGCTTATGACCTTCATTTTTTATTTGTCCAGCCAAATCTTTTGTCCATTTTTGCGTTATCTTTTCATTTTTGAGTTACAAAAGTTCTTCTTTATCAGATATATGTGTGAAAAATATTTTCTCCAAGTCTCTGATTTGACTGTATTTTGTTCAATTTTTTTCAAAGAGCCGGAGGTTTTAATTTTGGTGAAGTCCAACTTATCAATTTTTTTAAATGATTTGTCCTTTTGTGTTTTAAGGAATTCTTGTCTACCTAAAATGTTGCATAATTTTTTTCTTTCTGGAAATGTTATATATTTATCTTTTGCACTTAGGTCTAGAATTTATTTTTAATTTTTAGTATTTTGGGAGCATGTTGAGAAGTCGAGGTCCAGATTTTTTTCTCCACATGAGTATCCTGTTGGTTCTAAATGGTTTGTTGAAAAAAAATATTTTCCTTTCCTCAATGAATCAGTCAAAAATCAGTTAACCCTATATTATTGGATCATTTAAATTTTAAAATGTAAATAACCATGTGAATTCATGCTATATTTTCTCTTTACAACATAATCTGTATTTCCCAGCTCTGGGCACTGGTAGGGCCTAAAATCAATAACTAACATTGTAAAAATGAGCACCACAACTCAAATGTTGGTGTTGGAAAAACCATTTCACACCAAAAGAAGCCAGAGTAGGTCTGGAAGAAAAACCATACAGGAGCCTGGAACACATGTCAGGCAGAAAGTAGGTAAGCTATTGAAGACTATGGGGTTGCGCGAGTCCATTTCAACAGGCTCCCGCTGGCCCCAAGGGGACTAATTTGTGCATCGAATTAATAATAGATCGAACAGATTTAACACATCAAGAAACATGAAAAAAATCGTTATGCTTATAATTGTGCAAAAATATATATGCAGGTACATACAAGTTAATTCTATTCATATAAAAAGTAATCTGCTTTACAGTAGCAAAAAGCAGATCAGTGTCTTATTCTTTCTAAATGCTTTCAAGATGTGCCCTTCATCTATGGCTTTTATTAGTTTAACTATTACATGTGTACATAGATTTCATTTGTATTTTTCCTGCTTTGAATTTACTCTGATTCATAGATCTATATATCAAAATTTGGAGGGGGGTTATTTATCATCATCCTCCTAGACACTTCACTCAGCAATTTCTACTCAAGCACTAATTGAACATGGGTGTTAAATTATAAGGTTTGCAGTCTCCTCAAAATTCATCGCAGAAAAATAAAAATAATAAAAAAGAGTTGGGCAACCAAAAATAGATACTAGAAAACATTTCTTAGTATAAACTTGGGTTCATATTGGGGACCTTTTAGAGCCTCATAGTGACCTTTTACTTCTAGTTTTGTTCTTGAAATTTGCCTTTTCCCATCAATTGTATTCTGTTAGAGTTAGAACATTTCTCGTGCAATATTTAATATTTTGTTCTTCTAGCTAAACTCAAAGGATAAACATGCTCTGGATCCTAGAACACTTAAACTTTGCCATTAAAAGAAAAACCAAAAGGCACTTTCCCCTTAAAAAAAAAGCCTGGTTCTTATGAGCTTTGATTTTAAAGACCTAAATTTGCTGTGAAAGTCAAAACCTGTTTTTGTCAATCAAATGTTAAATATAACTCTTTGCTCCTCCTTGCATGCCCGCTCCACAAATCTCTGCTGAGGTCATGGATGCTAGAGATCAAACAGGCAGAATGTGAGGCAGGCCTGGGTGCCCTGCACCCAGCAAGCTGCACTCTGCACATGCTCCATTCATTCTTCCTGCATGAATGAGTGAGTGAACGATGAATGAACATTCCAAGCAATGGCTGTCTTTTGAAATAAAATAGTGCATAAGTGAAGTGAAGAGTTGCTTGTCAAAGAAAATTAACCAACCAAATAAACAACAAAACCATTATTTAGAAATAAGTGAGCTAGTGGATAAACCAAAATGGCCAAACACTTAATGTTTATACCACTAACACACACACACACACACACACACACACACACACACACACCAACAATTGTTTATGCAGGAGAGAATGGTAGATAAAAGCTCAGTTTGCAAAGTCAAACTGAGCAGTTTTTGCTTCCTAGCCCTTCATTTACTAGCCTCACCTACAACAAAGTTACTCATTTGCAAAATTGGATCCATGATATTTGTAAGAAAAAAGTTATAAGCAAATCCCCACTTCACTGAATATATTTGAAAAATGAGTCATTTTACAAATATATGCTGAGTGCATTCTATATACTAGGCATTGTGCTAGGAACTTAGAAGAACACACAGGATTTCTGCCTTCCTGGAGTTTACATTTTAGAGGGAAGAACACAATCAAAAAGCAACAAATAAGTGATATAGATAATTACAGATTGTGATTAATACTCTGAATTAAATAAACGAGGTGCTCTGATAGACAATGATAGTGAAAAGGTTAATAACATTTTAAAGGGTAAAGGTAAAAGCTTGCAAAAGGCAGAAACTGTGAAAAACATGTTGCTTGCATGACCTTTGCTCAGCCTTCGGTTAAGTATGAATTAACCAGATTATCTGCAAGACACTAAATCACCCAGCAGATGCAGGATGAGATACCAGACCAGTCCAACTGCAAAGTGGACAATGGGCCAGGCAGAGCAAGTCAGCAGGAACTGCCGGAAGCTAGAAGCAGAGCGTATAACCTACACCCTAACTGTTGTTTGAGGCTGACTCCTTTTTCGGGCTCAGCCCACCTGCACCCAGGCGCATGCCATAAAATCGTTCCGCTTTACATTGGCCTTGCATTGCGGATGTGGTCTGCCAGCTCAGGCCTTTTAGATAGAAGGAACTTCTTTAGATCATGCAATCATGAAAAGCCTCTTTGAAGAGATGACGCTGAGTCTACACCCTAGAAGAGAGAAGGCGCTGCAGAGAAAGAGGGATTCAGGCATGGAAGAGGAGGAACCCCTCGCTCTGGGGCTAGCAGGTCTCGGGGAGGGCCAGGTGCTGAGCAGCTGTAGACAGTCATGAGGTGAGTGAGCCGAGAGAGGTCAGGATCAAGTCACACCGGGTCTTGTAGACTTGGGAGAGGTCAGATTTCACTCTATGGGTCAAGTGAAGCTGTTGAAAGTATGCAGCAAGAGCATGGCTTTGTCTGATCTACATTTTTAAATAATCCAACTTCTGTCTCTAGATCATGAACAACAGAGGAACAGGAATAGGAGTCAAAAGACAAGTTAGGAGGCAAATGCTATCAGAATAGGGAGGGAAGATGGAGACTTGGACCAGGAAGATAGCACAGGAGAAAGACAGAAGCGTGCATCTTTCCATCTGTGTGGAGAGGATGAACAGAACTTGATTGAAGTTCTGGGGTAAAGAAAGAGACGATGCTCAAATGACCCCCAGGTTCTGCTTTGGTGAGTGGTCTGGCCACTTGCTGAAGAGGAGAAGATGTGAGGAGACAGATTATGGGTCACCAATAAGATAAAGCGCCCCTCGTATGAAAAGCACGAAATACCATTCCTGGCATGCCATGCGCTTTCGAGGGCTGGCACTAAAATAAAACGCTACCATTATCTGATCATTCTAGTCCATTAGTTTCCCTTGACAACCCATTACAATTTAAATAATACCTTCCCAAAGCATTTTTACTTCCATGTCCCTGTGCTTTTATTGTTCACTTTTCGATAACTAAATGTTGAAGGTGGATATATTCCTTATTTTAAAACCCCATGGGGTGATGTAGGCAAGAATTTCCATCACTGTGCCTCTTTTCATTTAAGTAAACACGGCACATTAAAGTGACTTTTGGCGTTCTTTCTTTCCAGCTATTCTTTCTGTTTTCTTTCTAAAAATTTATCCTTATTGTTAAAAGTATTACAGATGTCCCTCTTTTTTCCCCCCATTGACCCTCCTGCCCATACCTGCCCCCATCCCAGCTTCACTGCATCGCTGTCTGTGTTCATTGGGTATGCATACATGCATACAAGTTCACCCCCACCCCTCTAGGCTGTTCCCTACTTCCATGCCTCTGAGTCTATTTCATCAGCTTATTTTGTTCATTATATTCCACAAATAAGTGGGATCATGTGATACTTGTCTTTCTCTGACTGACTTATTTTGCTTAGCATAATATTCTCCAGATCTCTCCATGTCATCTCACAGGGTAAAAGATCTTTCTTTCTTACAGCTGCATAGTATTCCATTGTGTGACTGGACCACAGCTTTTTATCCACTCATCTACTGATGGACACTTGGGCTGTTTCCAGATCTTAGCTATTGTAAATAGTGCTGCTCTGAACATAGGGGTGCATATGTTCTTTCTGATTGGTGTTTCCAGCTATTCTTACCTTTCTAAGATAGAGACAGAGAGATTCCTTGCCATCTATGACAAAAGTACTGCTCAAGCCATGACCAGAGAGAGGCGAGCCTGCAGTTCTTCTAATTCAGTGGCCCGAACTAGAGTGATAAAAGTCGCTGACATGTAGAGAAGATTGACACAGGCTGGACACTGTATGCGAGCATTTGATAGTAAGCTGCTCAGTCTTACAGATTTAGATGATTAGAACAATTTTCCAGCAGAGGGCAGTAAAGGGTCATTTTTAAAAATGGACCCTTGCCCTGGCCAGTTTGGCTCAGAGGTTAGAGCGTCGTCGGCTTGCGGAACAGAGTCCCAGGTTCGATTCTGCCCAAGGTCACATACCTCAGTTGCAGTCGTCCCTGGCCCTGGTTGGGGTCCTGCAGGAGGCAACCAGTCGATGTGTCTCTCTCACATCGATGTTTCTCTTTCTCTCTCCCTCCCTCCCACTCTGTTTAAAGATCAATGTAAAAATATCCTTGGGTAAAGATTTAAAAAATAATAATAAATGGAGCCCTTTACTAAATTACTCATATTACTGTTGAGCTACAGGTTGGGTTTGCAACATCTCGTGAAAGACTTACAACCTCCTGCTGAGACGGCTTGTACCATTCTCACCTCCATTGTGCAGACGAGGAAATGAAGGCTTGCAGAAGAGTGGCAAGTTGCCCAAGATCAACCCTAAAATGGGCTCCCTTATGTTAAGAAAAAATCTGTTTCCTTGCAAATTCCACAGTGGTGCGGAGGGGACAGGAATGTCTTTTGGGAGTATAGCATAGTATCTGAGTTCTAAAGATAGGTAGGATCCTTGGATGAATACACAACCTTGCAACGTAACAAATTTGAATCAGATAAGACATTTTAGTGCCTTTGTTATAATTCTGACACCTCACTGTGTTGTTATCCTCGGTGACTTTATAATAATAACAATCCCCTTAACATTGATCTAGCACATTATATGTTCTAAAGGTCAATCATATACATTATATATTTTGGTTTGATCCTCATAAAAACCTTGTGACATTTAACAGAACAGATTGGTCCTCACTTTCCAAATAAGAAAACTGAGATAAAAAAAAGTGGTTTACCCAGGATAAATGTCTGGGTCATGGCCTGAACTCCTGGACCCTGAAAGACACTATCTTTTGGTTTTTTTTATCCTCATCCGAGGACATTTTTCCATTTTTTGTTCAGATAGAGTGGGAAGGGGAGAGAGAGAGAGAGAGAGAGAGAAACATCGACGTGAAAAGGACACATCGAGTGGCTGCCACCCACACAACCCAAACAGGGCTGGGGACAAACTGCAACCAAGATACATGCCCTTAGCAGGAAACAAACCCGGGTCTCTCTGGACTGCAGGCTGACATTCTAACCGCTGAGCCAAACCGGCCAGGGCGAGAGGCACTATCTTGATTTGGTGTTTTAACAGCTTGGAATTTATCACCAATAACTGAGTTCACTTCCTTCACTTTTTCTCTTCTTAGGCACGTAACATGGACCAAGTCATTTGACTTTGCTGACACCCAGTTACCTCATCTTTAGAAGACGGGTAATAAAACTATCCATCAGATAAAGTTGTGAGGATTGTATGATGAAGTCTAAGTACTGACCGACACCTGGCAGCACCCGACAGAGTTTAGCTGCCGTTACAATGTCCCGCTGTCTCTGATAGTTGTGTATTTCGCTGCGTAGGTGAGGCCACGCCCTGGCGGTGAGCAGTGGCTCCTGGGAGCAGTAAGCACACTTCAGTGCGTCCTAGCGCCAGCTGACCACAGACACGACAAGAAGCAGGTGCAACACCCAGGGTGACGCTTTCAAAATAGGAACCCAAATTGCAAGGTGGTATAAGGGAAGGATTGTTAAATGGCACCAAAAAACAATCGATGGTGACAAAAATGGATAATATGAGTACATTAAAATTTAGAACTTCTATATTTCAAAGTGTCCTATGATCAATATGCAAATAAAAACCCCAGTCTAGGAAAAGACATTCCATCCTCTCTAATAACTAGCACGAAATTTTTATCCAGAATACATGAAGAACTCTCAAATACTCATTTTACCAGATTCCTTTGTCAAATGCTGATTGAACATTCACTGTGCCAGGAAGTTTTCTGGATGCTGAAGGGAGAACTTATATTCTAGAGAAGAAAACAATATACACATGCAAAAAATTAAGTGTGTGATGTGTATATAATAAATAAAATCTTCATAAGTGCTGTGAGCTAAACCATAACTTAGTAAATACATCAAGATTGTTGGGGACAGTCTCTTTTCAATGGCAAGATTAAAGAGGCCTTCTCTAACAGGTGACACATGAACAGGTACGTGAATGAAAGGATATCCGGTCATGCAAACCTTTAAAGGAAAAACATCCCAGGAGGAGAGAGAAAATGCAAAGGTCTTGTGACAGGCACACATGATATAGTCAAGGTTCAACAAGGAAAACCAATGGAATACGTACTGGAAAAGTCACAAGAGGTGAGCCTGGTTGATTCAGACAAGTGTTGGTGCCTATTGTGACCCGTGGGCCTTGGAGGCATTGGGTTTTATTCCAAGTGGAATGTGAATTCATCGGAGGAGTTTGAGCAGGGAATGATATGATCTGATTTCCGTTTGAGAGAAATATTTTTGCCACGTATGTGGAGAACCGAATCCGAGAGGCGAAGAATGAAAGCCATTGTAGTAAGGTTGTTAGAAAGCCATTATGCAAACATGGACGAGAGATGAAGGTGGATACGGCTTCAGTAGCAGTCCTGAGATGAAGAAGAGTCAGTGTTTATGGGATATACTTGGAGATAAAGCCAAACCTGTTTCCTAGCAGACATGGGGATGAGAAAGGAGGAACCAAAGATGACTCGTAAGGAGTTTAGCCCAGGAATTTGTTCAACAGCGATAGCACTTTCTGAGATGGGGAAATGTCAGGGAGGGAGAGTTGTTTATTTGGGAAGAAGGGTTATCAGATGGTGTCTGGGCAAGTTACGTTTAAGATGCTCAATAGAAATCTAAGCAGCAATGTCAAGTGGGAAATTGAAGGTACAAGGTCTTAGAAAAAGAGACAAGTGTGGGGCTGGAGGAGATAACGTAGGGAGTTCGTGGAGATGAGAAGAGGAAAGAACAGGAAGAAATAGAGCTGAGAAAGTGGGAGTAATTAGACACGGGAGGGAAACTGCAACTGGAGGGGATGGAAGGCACTTTAGAAAAGCCAGCATTGTTAGCAAGTGTCAGTAAAAGTTACAGACACCCTCACCCCACCTCCAGACACCCTCACCCCACCTCCAGACACCCTCACCCCACCTCCAGACACCCTCACCCCACCTCCAGACACCCTCACCCCACCTCCAGACCTTTCAGTTCACGGAAGTAAGGGGAAAACGGAACCCACTTGAAAGGGCTTCTGGGTAGGGCCGCGTCCTTTGGATGTATTCATATTTCAGGTACAGTAGGAAAGCAAATAGTCCTAGAGGATATTTAGACTGTGAATCACCTGATGGCAGTGAGCTCTGGGAAGGCAGAGAAAGCTTTGGGGAGCTTGGTAATGGGGGGGAAGTTGAACTAAATTACAGAATGTACAAACCAGGCAGGATCAAGGTCCTGGGAATGGTGGAGGATCCGAGTGACTTGAATTTCTGATCTGGGTGGGTCATCGTACTGTGTCTTCTGATGGTCCTTTAGGGGAGGCTGGGTAATCCATTTCAGCATCATCTTCATCCCGGGATTGGTCTCTAGGCTGTCCGCGGTGTGCTGCACCTGGGACTGGCAGCTGTGATTTGAGGATTCATTCGTACAGGGCTGGGAGCAGCCTGAGGTGTTATTACCGCTGCTGTGTTGACCCATGGTCCAGACACGAACTGTTCCGACTCGTAGTATTGCTTGTGAACACAGGTCCACGCTGAGCTTGGGGACGCGTTTTCCCAGCATGCTGACATTGTTTATTGATCACAGCAACATGGATTCCTTGTGCCTGGTTTTGATGAGACACTCTCCCAAGAGGTCTCTGATTTTGGTTGTGTTGTAAGAATATGCCTATGGGGCTCTTGCCAAGACTACATTTGGGGTCCTCTTGTTTCAAGGTGCTCCGTGTAGTGGTCACCGGTTCTGAGTCTGAGAGAGCACACTTGAGGTGGCCCTGCAGAGGCTGGACAAGTGGGGCCTGGGCTTGGTCCCTGCAGACCCCTTATCGTGAGGCAGCCTTTGACTCTGAGGCCTGTCTTTACCTCAACATTGTCGCTCCGGTGATTTCTTTTCCTGCAAGAATCCATAGATGCAGACCAGTGTCATTTTGATCCTGTGACTCTCCTCCTGCAGTTCAGTCTGACGGTCACCACTAGTGGGTGGATGGTAATCTTACTAGATGGATGAGCCCCCTTAGTGCTATGAGAGCAGGGCCAACGTATGAGTGACAGTCACCAAAGATACCCGGGTCCTTAGCCTTGGAACCTGCAATACCTTGCCGACTGATTTGACTGCTGGCTTCCAATTGTAAGGAAATGTTTAGTATTGTTTTCAGTGTCTGAGTTTGTGATAATTTGTCATAGCCGCCATGAGAAACAAATGCATAGACTTATACAACAGATGTCTTCTGAGACCGCAGAATGGTGATATTGCAGTTGGGGGAGAGGCCTTTCCAAAGGACCTGGGGCTCCGAAGACCACCCTCAATCCTTCTGTGAGCATGTCGTCAAGGATGTACTACTGACAGAACAGATCAGGAGGGGCAAGCACAATTGGTGGAACAGAAAGATGGTCAAGGACCGGAGCAAGCAAGTCCTAGAGAAAGACATTTTAATGACTAGTAAGCAGAGGAAAAATATTCTACTTCATGATAATCAACCAAAAATATACTCATAAATATCAATAAAATATGATTTCATTAGCTGGGAGAATATAATGTTTGTACGGCAAACACTGGTATGGGTGAGCAGAAATAAGAACTTTTATGTCTTGCCAGAGGGAATGTACATAAGTACAAACAAAGACGTTTGCTCTAGGCGTTTCACTTCTAAGTGTCTAATCTGGAGGGATATTTGTACGTGAGCACAAGGAGACGTGTTTGTGCATGTTCATTGCAGCTTTGTTTTAGCAATAAAAGGTGGAGAAGAGCCCTGGCAGGGTTGCTAAGTGGTTAGAGCATCGGCCTGTGGACCAGAGTCGTGGGTTTGATTCCGGTCAAGGGCGTGTACCTCAGTTGCAGTTCAGACCCTGGCCCTGGTCAGGATGTGAGAGAGGCAACCAGTCGATGTGTCTCTCACATTGATGTTTCTCTTTCTCTCTCTCCCTCTCTCCATCCCTCCCACTCTATCTGAAGATAAATGGAAAAATATCCTCGGGTGAGGATAAAAAAAGAAAATAAGAAGGTGGAGATGAGCATGCTGTTTCTCAGTAGAAGAATGAATAAATAAATGATGATTTATTCGTATCGCAGAAGCACTATGGGAAGTTTTAAAATTGACATTTTAGATTCAATGTTTCAACAGGAATACACTTTAAAAGCACAATGTTAAGTAAAAGGAAGCAAGCAGTGAAATATTTGTACTTCAAACAAGGCACAAGTAGCACTAGCCATAAAACACTGATTTCATTAAAATTAAGAATATCTGTTCATCAAAAGACACTATCGGAAGAATAGAACGACGCCAGCAGATTCCAAGTCTGGTGCGCCCCCTTCCTGGCTCCCACGCAGCTGTCCCTGGCTGTGTCCTCAGGTGTGGAAGGGGCCAGGGAACCCTCTGGGGTCCCCATCACTCTGACCAAACTCGTTAGAACAGGGAAGACGGGATAATGGATGAGAAAAGAGGAGGCTCATCTTAAATTCAGGATCTAGAGCAAGCTATTACCTACTGAGCACATGTCAGGGATGTCTCATAAAAAACCCCAGGGAATGGACAGATAAAAGAGCTCTTTTTATTTTATAGGCATAAAAAAAAAAAAAGCTTCAGTGAAGTGTAATTTACGTATCACAGAATATACTGATGGCAAGCGTACATTGATGATATTTAATAATAGTACAGTTATGCAACATCATCACAATTTACTTCTAGAACATTTCCATCAGCCCCCAAATTTCCCCTTGTCCTTTTGCATCGGTCTCTGCTTACGCCCCCCTCAGGCAACCACTGCCCTTCATTCTGCCTCTGTAGATTGGCCTTTTCTGCAAAATTTACATGAATCCTACAACCTGGTCCGTTGTGTCTGGCGTCTTTTACTGACCATGTTTCCCAGGTCCATCCACGGTGCGGCAGGTATCAGCAGTGAGTCCTTTGGGCTTCTGAGTGGCATCTCACTGTGTGGATATGCGGCATTCAGTTCATGTATTCACCAGCTGACAGACTTGGGGATTATTTCCAGTTCATCGCTGTTATGAGACTAGCTATGAATATTTGTCTACAAATCTTTGGATAGATATGATTTTCTTTCTTTTGGTTAGACATCTAAGAGTATGCTGGATCAGCCCTGGCCGGTTTGGCTCAGCGGTTACAGCGTCGGCCTGTGGACCAGAGAGTCCCAGGTTCGGTTCCTGCTAAGGGCACGTACCTTGGTTGCAATTTGTCCCCGGCCCTGGTTAAGGTTGCGTGGGTGGCAACCACTCAATGTGTCTCTCTCACGTTGATGTTTCTCTCTCTTCCTACCTCTCTCCCTCCTGCTCTATCTGAAGATAAATGCAAAAATGTCCTCGAGTGAGGATAAAAATAAAAGAAAGAGTATGCTGGATCAGATTTGCAGGTGTGAATTTAACTTAAAAAAAGCACCATCAAACTGTTTTCCAAAGTAGCTATACCATGCTACATTTTAATTTTTCCATGTGCTTGTCAGTGCTTTTCACGACAGCCATTCTAGGGGTTCGTGTTGTGTGTTCTGCCGACGGTATCCCTCAGTTTTCACCACATCTGTAGCTTGTCATGCACCTTTATAGAATTATACCTTCACATATGGTTTTTCTTTTGCCCCTAATGCTGTTTGCAATTCTTAGAACCCCTGCCCTACAGACCCCAGGTTGCCATGGCTTCCGACCCCACGGACACACTGGGGCTTCCCCGCGCGGCCTCACCACAGACCTCCAGCACCGCACCGTGCAGAGGGCCAGGCCTGTCCACCTTCCCACAGCCGTGCCCGGTACTTGAGAGAAGGGCCTTCTTATTCCTCCTTGTGTTCACATAGGGTAGTCGTGTCTGGAGGAAGGTAGGTATTCACTGTAATCTTAATGAAGGAATAAAGTACCATGTGTTTTAACTCTTGGGTGAATGAGAGATCAGGAGATTCTAGAAATGGAAACATATTCAAGACAGAGGAGGGCTGAGGCAGTGCCAGCCCTGGTCCCGCCTGTCTCCGGCCACCAGGGAAGCTGATGGCAAAGGTGAGGAGAACACAACCTGTTTACCAGACCAGAGAGGAGACATGCTGGCAAGGAGAACGCATCGGGGTGGAAAGATTTGGGTCACCAGAGCTGAGACTCAGGGTTCTTTCATTAAGAACTTTTCACTTGAGGGTGGCAATTTTAATCACACTGTTTGCTGACCCAGGGATGGTTCTGTGAGTGATGTCTCCTCTCGGTGTGTAGCTCTGGACTTTAAACTCCTCTAACAGAAGAAACTCTGATACACTGGAACCATTAAATAATGGCTCTCCTCTTTAAATGGTAGTTTTACTTTAAACCCTAAATATGCCTTTGTTGAACTTCATTTGAAAATCAAGATTCAGATGGCATTAAGTATATTGCATGGAAGCCTAAATTTCACCTCCTTTAAAAAGGACGTGGGATTAGGGAATGAAGGACAGGAGATTCCTAACACGAGAGATCTGCAGAATGAACCCAGACGATGGAATCCCCAAGAGAAGGAATGTCTCCAAGAATGAAACAGTGATCAACGAGACATTTTACTTTACATTAGGAGTGAAAAGGTGGTCACACTTGGGGGCAGAGTCATTGCTGGGTAGTAATAGTTGATATTGTTGAATTATGTAAGCCAAGTAGAAAACTTGACTTCTACACTGTAATTATCTGTTCAGTAAAGAGAATAAGCACTAAATTATTAGAAAGCTACAAAAATGAGCATGGAGGATGAGATCAAATGTGTTGGGGAGACTTTAGTGAACTCCTGGGGTGTTTTCCAACACCACCTACCACTTCTCCGTGGACACCCGCTGGGTGGGGTACAAATCAACGCAACTTCATCACTAAGTACCTGGCAACAGCACACATTCAAGAAGTTAAGGGCTCAGTCCCACAGGGCTGTCCTGACTTCAGACATCAATCACAAATAGTAGATCCCCAGTTTTCCCACATTTCTGTGTGACTTGGCTGCACATTGGGGGTTCCCCCTCCCCAGATTTGACAATAACTTGCTAGAATGTATCACAGAAGTCGGAAAAACGCTCTCCCTACATTCACTGGTTCATTACAAAGGATACAAATGAGCGTCTGGAAGGGGAGGTCCGGAAGGTTACCAAGCACAACGGCTCTTCTGTTGGGTGTGTCACCCTCCCAGCGCATGGCAGCGTTTGCCAGTTCAAAAATCCATTACATCGCCCTGGCCAGTTTGGCTCAACAGTCAGAGTGTCAGCCTGTGGACCAGGGAGACGCAGGTTCAGCTCCCACTAAGGGCATGTGCCTCGGTTGCAGTTTGTCCCCGGCCCTGGTTGGGGTCATGTGGGTGGCAACCAATCGCTGTGTCTCTCTCACATCGATGTTTCTCTTTCTCTCTTCCTCCCTCTCTTCCTCCAGCTCTGTCTAAAAATTAATGCAAACATGTCCTCGAGTGAGGATTAAAAAACAAAATTCATGAAATCTAACCAGTCAAAGGTTTGTCTACAGCTGACTCTTCAGCCAGCCTTCCGTTCCTAAAGGGCAGTGAGCGGGGCGGGCTAAACTTCCAACTCACTTGGTCTGCCTGGTGACCAGCCGCACCGTGAGGCCCCCTAGGGACCCACTGCTTATCACCTCATCAGGGTGAACTTCTGTTGATCAAGAGGGGTTTCTTATGAATAACAAACAAACAAACAAGAAAACACTCCTATCTCTCAGGAAATTCCAAGGGCGTTAGGGTCTCTGGGCCAGAAACCAGGAACAAAGACAAAATGTGTCTCTTACACCACAACCCCCGATTGCCTTGAATGACTTCGGGTCTCCAAGGACACGGTGACAACTGACAAACAGGAAGGTCACATCGCCATAACGTGGGATTTGAAACAAAATACTTCTTGTTTCTAAAGAGTAGACGATTTCCACTGCTTAACATGAGTTCAGTTTAAGAAGTTGGAACAGCTAGGGCAGGCAGACGCTTTATTCTTTGGTGGCCTTTCATCAAGTGCTTCTGAGAAAACAGATCTGCACCATAAAACACACCTAATACCCCAGAGGTGGCATCTAGTTCCCGTTTTTATTCATTGGTTTATGTCACAGAGGTCGAGACTTCACGAAACTCAGTCTCGGGCCCCAGGAATGTGATGAAGAACTTGTTATTCAGTCACTGGGAAGCTTCGGAGACCTGCACCGTCCCCGAGAGACCGGGCACCAGCTGCTCACCACTCCCCTGGGAGGGGAAGACTAGCACGTGCCCTGGCGGGTGGGCCAGCACATTCTCCCTACACTCCACAGACGTGGCGCTGTCTCCTTCCTTCGGGGATACTTCCTGCCCATTAGTAAAAGGACAGGATAGTCCTAGTTCCTGGAGGTATCTCATTCAAGGAAAGACCCTCTTGAAAAAAAACAATGCATCACACATGAAGGACGTGTGTTGAAAATAAGCCATTGGGCAATTGACAAATCACATAGACACAGCAGAAGACAGAATGTGTCCAGTCAGACCCATCAGCTCTTTGCCTGTTGGAGTTGCCCCCACATGTTGACATTCCCCCACGTTGTCTCCTTCGTTCTTCAGAATCATTTCTGTGCCTCTCAGCCCCATATTAATGGCCTACGATGAGCCATGCCCCTGTTGGCTTTGAATGCACTGCCCTGTTTATTCCACGCCAAAGGACCCATTCGTACCCTAGTGTCGTACAGGAGGGAACTAGGGGGCGGCCCGATTCCACAGGCTTTGGAGTCTGGTGTGGAGGCTGCACTAGAGATGTTCTGACATAGACTCGGCGCCCCAGATGCACCGCAGGTGAGGGACCAGTCCGGAGGAAGACAGCGACAACCTCCCTCCCCCAGCAATCGGTGTTTGATGAGACTCAACATTTTTCAAACGTTACCTTCTCATAGTTGAATGACCGTTTGACAAACCCTCTCCCAAAAGTTCGACGAGAGAAATAAAAATTATTTGTCTAAAAAGACAACTGACACAAATGTATCAATCCCCCTCTCCCATTTGTTACATACATATAGGGAAACTGAGGCCCAGAAAGGCGAGCTCCCAACTGTAACTACAGGATCCATTATTCCAACTGCTGCAGAGGCTACTTTTAGGATTATATTTTCTAGAACAAATGGGATAAAAAAATTACAGAAAGAAAAAGGGGGGTGGGCTGAGAAAGGAAGGAACAGAGGCAGGAAGATCAGACATCGCTAAGAAAAGGTTTTCAAGGGTAGGAACGTTTTCAGAAGGCTTTCAGCAAGGGACCTCCCGGAAGGCAGGTGAGCCTGCACAGCCGCCCGTCCTCGGGCCATCATCTCTCGGACTTCGGCCCCTGCAGGAGCCCCTGCTCCCCTACTCCTCTGGCAGACCCTGGAACAGACTTTGCTCCCCGGCCTTTGCACATGCTGAGCCCTTTAAATGTCTACCTGGGCTATGACCAATGGACCTTCATTTCTCAGCTCAGCTAGCTGCCTCCCCTTGTGCCCACCGACACTGAGGTTCCAGCCCTGGCACTTCCCACACTGATGCACAATGGTACGTTTGCTGGTCTGTCTCACCAGGTGACTCCCTGAACCACAGGGGCTGTATTGTACCCCTTGATTTCCCCAGGGCATAAAAAGTTTGCTCACTTCAGCGAGTCTCTGTCAGGCATGAAGGCATATTTATTTGTTCAGTGTTCTTCTTAAAGCTTTTTAGGTGTAAGTCCTTCATTGCAACGCAATTCCCATTACATGATGAAGTCCTGCCCCTGAGCATGTCTCTAACCAGATTATTCTAGAAACTAAAACAATGATTATAATTGAGGAATATGGAGTGTTTATATACTCCATCTACAGTTACTGGAAAATAACTGTGGCAACTGTAACTTCTTAGAAGAGTCTACAAGGACATCTGAGACTCCATGGTCTCTTCCTCTAACTACCCAAGTCCCTTCCCTCCCTTTCCCACTGTCTCTTTGCTTAGCTTCCTCCCATCCCTCCCACACCCCTCGCTCACAGCCTGAAAGTCAAGTCCACAGCAGCAGCCAGAGCCCGGGGAAGGAGCCGCACCTGCAATGGTTGTGGTTCCGTCGGGGTGTCTGAACCCTGGAGTGACGTCTCAAAGACCTGCACCCAGGATGGCCAGGAGGAGATGGGCGAGCAGGAAGGAGCTCTCCGGAGCCCAGAGAGCAAGACGCTTCTGTTTGGGTCACACCCACCTGCTCCAGTGTGATCGAGAAACTTTTAGGCTCCCTACCCAACGTAACAATCATTGCTTTTCCCACCATAGTGTACAGCCTTTTCCAAGTAACTGTTAGGACTCAGCACAGTATCTGACTCAGAATAAATCCTTAAACCAGACTGAATGAATGAATGAATGAAGAGTTAACATAAACCATGAGTAATTAATATGATTTAAATACAACCTAAACCCTTAGCCTGACATTCAAAGAACTTTATGACTAACAATATCCCATGGGTGTCTGGGCAGGGCTCATGACGCTGAGGATTTATAAAAAATTTATCATAAAAAAATTATCTTTGATAATCCTGACTGTAGTTAAATAAAACAAAAATCACCAAGAGAAAGAGCTAAAGAGTAGTTTACACTCTTTTTGTTCTAAAATATGTGTTTTTGGATGCAGAATGTCGCAGATTTTAGCATGAACCTGCTCTGGCCTGCCGTGGCCACATGTGGCCGGGTCTCATGGATTTGCTGGAGAAGCTGGGAGCTCATGGGCCTGTGCAGGCCTCTCGTGAGTACGGGGATTGATTTCAGAATAGACAAAACACACAGACAGGGCTGGGTCTAACTTCACAGCGGCTGCAAGAAACTCCCCGAGGCTTCCCGGGGGCCGAGAACATCCGGGCACAGCCCTGACCCTCCGCGTCGGAGGAGGAGCGCATCCTCGGGCAGCGGCTGGTCCAGACACTCCAGGTTCCTGAGAATCGTGGGCAAAAGCTGTAGCTGGAGTCGTGCTGATTTGAATGACAGGGTACCAATTACAGGTTCCTCGCAGGCCTCCTCAGACCACACTGAGTCTCTGTTGGCACTTACATTTTATTTGATGATGGTGACATTGATGAACAATACTTTCCACCCCTGCACACGATTATGGATTCTATAGCTGATACAGGAGAGAAATTGTGCTGCAAAATGTAACCCTTTCCCAGAAGGAAGAGACACTCTCCTTTGTGTTCAGCTTTTGCTTTGGTGATTGTGTCCCTCGTTTTCCCCTTCTCTTCATTTTTGGGTTTTTCAAACTGTCGACATTCAGAGGGCTTTGGGGATTTTGCTGGAAAAGTCTATCACTGCTCTCTCAGTCTGGGATACAGAGATCGGACACGTGGCCCATGGTTCAGAGTGATTACTGGATGCGCAGCACCTCACGTGGAGCAATTCATTGTTCCCTGGTGCAGCACAGAAAGAAGCTATAAATATAATAAGCACCTTGTATAAATATAAGCACCTTGTATCAATATGAGCACCTTGTCCAAGACTGCACTGCTAGTGATTGACGGAGGCCACTTAGAATCCAGGACACACGTGCCCACTGCATCGCAGCCCAGCAGGAGGAGGGTGACTGAGGCCGAAGGAACAGCAGAGCGCAGGGAGCCAGGGCTCCTGGGACCTCAACTCCCTCAACCACCGTGCTAGTCCGCTCAGGCCGCCAGGACAAAGGACAAAGTTCCACAGACGGGGCGGCTGCACAACAGAACTTTATTTCTGCACAGCTCCTAGGCTGGAAGTCCGAGCTCCAGGTGTCAGCAGGGCTGTTTCCCTCTTAGATCCATAGATGGCCGTCTCCTCCCCATACCTTCAGGAGGTCTCCTCTCTGCACGCTCACCCTGTGTCTCTGCCTCTTTTCCTCAGGACACCAGTCGTACTGGGTTAGGCCCCACCCCACTGAGCTCATTTAACCCAAGCACCTCTTTAAAGTCCCATCTCTAAATAGAGGCCCTTCTGAAGGACTAGGGGTTAAGACTTCAACACATGCTTTTGTGGGTGGACATAATTCTGCCAATAACATGGCCTAACATCAAGGTGTCAGCAGGGATGCACCCCTTTCTGGCTGTTCTGGGGGAGAGTCTGTTTTCTTGCTTTTTCAGCATCTGGAGGCCACCTCCATCCCTTGGCCAGTAGCCCCTTCTTCCCTCTTCAAAGCACGTCACAGTAACCACTGTTTCTGTCCCCAATCACCTTGCCACCCTGACCCCGCCGCCTCTGTCCTGTGATGTTATCAGGCCCATTCAGTCCTCCCGGATGACCTCCGAATATCAATTCTTAAGGTAGTTTCACCTGGGAAGTCCCTTGCACCATGTAAGGTGACATAGTCACTAATTCTGGGAATTTGGGTGGGGAGACACAATTCAGCTCATAATAAGCATTTTATGCTTCTAGGCCTTTGCACGTCTATGAAATGTAAAATAACCAGCGGCCCTGAAAATCACGCAAGGCTTTCATAAAGATCAGACAGCATATTTGGTATAAAAATATTTGGGGATGTGAGGCCATCGTAGACGTTAAGCAGCTGGCGGTGCCCCGAGGTCGTCCTGTGTCCAGTAGGATCAGACCTGCACGTTTCAGAAACACAGTAAGTATTTAGTGAATTGAATGCCACTGCTGTCATTTTTTTAATGTGTTTATTCTCTGAATCCTCAAAACAATGCAGGTATTCCACGGAAGTGTGTCGGTTTGGCTCATGTCTACTTTGCTAGTCAAAGAACGTTTTCCATCCGTTTGTGAACAGCAGACTCCCCTGTGTGCGGAGCTCAGGTCTCCAGCAGACACACACTTCCATTCTCCGGGCCCGTTCTTCTTCCAGGCAACCTCAGAGAATGTTCTAGGGTCCCTCCAGCAGGGGTAGGTGGGCTCTTACCTGGCGGTGCAGGCCTTCCAGGGAGGGTGCCCGGCCACGGGGAGCACTCACTCCCCCGAGACTCAGTGGCTTCCACCCGCACACGCCGCAAGGTCACGGGGCCTTTTCTTTGCAGCAACGGCTTCTTGTTCCTCTTTCTCTGGGAGGTGTTTCCCAGGGGATGTTTTCAGGAAACCCACAATCCCTGAGTTTCTAACCATATTCAGATCCAGAAAGAGCATCTCGGGAGTTGGATACACCAAAGTGAAGTGTGTGAGCCAGAAAAGCGTTGCTTCTGAGAGAGACGAGGTACAAATCGACAGAAAGACGATGCTTAGGCAATGCTGCGGCCCGGCCCCTGTGGCTCAGGGGGTCGGCGTCCTGCCCGGCACCCAAATTCACATGCCCTGGTCCCTGCTAGGGGGCGTGCAGGAGGCAGCCCATCAATGTCTCACTCTCACATTGATGGTTCTTTCTCTCCTGCTCCCTTCCTCTCGCTCTTAAAAAAGAAAACAAAATTTTAAACTAAAAACGAAGAAATGCTGCAGGTGGGGAACAGCGGGAGTCCAGCCGACTTGCCGACCTGCAAGTCCAGCCGTCTCCCCGCAGACCTGCAGCTGAGGTACAGCAGGCTCTCGGCGGGTCTCTTGGGTCAAACGCCCTCCATCTCTGCCCCTCCGTCTCCTCCTCTGTGAAATGGGCATCGCGATGGCCCCCCTTGTGGGGATCTGCGGTGAGGATCTTGAGAGCTGGTTAATTCCGAATGATGGAAACAGCTCCAGCTATTTGATTGAGTTCCCTTATTTTCCTGCTCCTTTGATGCTCATGGGAACTGCCACAGAAGATCGACTTTCTAATGGCACATCCCTGTCACCAGAGCTGTGGCAAGTGGGAGAAAGTCACCAGAAAACAAATGTCGCACCTGCTGGATACAGGCTCTGCCTGGGGCAGGGTGTGCGGTCCCGGGAGCAGAGGCTGCGGCCGAGGGCCTGTGACGGGCCCTGCTCGGATGCCCTTCGTTTCCTGAAGCAAAGCTCTCGGCGTCTGAAACGAACCCCCGGCCCCACTACCCCAACCGCCACGGACATGTGAGTGCCGCCTGCATTAAGGAACGGTTTTTCATCTGATCTCATTACCATGGTTACACCTCCAAGAGCGAAAATACATGGCTGCTGCTTTTGTCGAATCAGACGCACTTTTCCGTGACTCAGGCCCGTGGCTGCGAAGTGGATGGTGACTGCTCTCCGGTGGCTGCAGCAGCGTGGAAAGGACCAGAGCCCCTGGGGGAGGGCTGTGCCTGGGCCCGGGACACAGACAAGCGTCGCAGCACGGAGTCCGACCCCGATTTGTGATGAGCCTTCTGATACGGTGGCCGGTGGCAGGGACCCACAGAGTCACCTAGCAGCACAGGGATGCCATCCACCAGCCAGGTCCGGAACGCCAGCCTGGGCGTGGGCATGGTGCTGCCCCGGTCCAGCCAGGAGACAGACACTCGGAGGAAGCACTAAAGGGGTGGCTTTGGGGCTCAAAAAGAACCCCCCCCCACTCTCAAAACCACCAAGATACAGACATAAAAATCAAGCAGACATAGACCAAAACAGCACCTCAATTACCAGTGTGGAAAGTGAGATGCTGGAAAGGGGGCTCTCCAGTGCCTCACCCCGTTAGCTCATCACCAGGACAGCAGAGCAGCCCAGCCCAGCGCACAGCAGAGCCTCCGCCCTGGGGCCCGCCGGCAGAGGGCCTGGGGGGAGGCAGAGGTGAGCCCGCCTCCTTCTCGCCGCCAAACCCACCTTGAGGACACCTTGCTTGTCTGACGGGGTGCAGAAGGAGGCGGCAGGGTGTCCTTACTGGGGTCTGCAGACTTCCCTGTAGGGTCAGAGAGTGAGCATCGTGGGCTCTGACAGCGGATGAGAGGTCACAAATTCATATTCCCCCCACCACATAATCCTTTAAAACATCAGAGCTATTTATTCTTGGCTCATGGGACACACGAGAACAGGCCTTGGGCATGCCCTCCCTGGCCTCTTGCTCCTCAGTGTGATCTCTGAGCCAGCAGTGTTAGAATTCAGCATCCCAGGCCCCCTCCGGACCCATTGAAAAAGTCGGCACTTTTAACGAGATCCCAAATAAGGTGTGCAAAGCGCTGTCCTAGAAATGCCGCACGGGAGCCGGAGCAGTTCTAACAGCAACACATGGAGGCCTGCAAAGTGGGGACGAAGCTCCCCACTGGCGAGCTCTGCACACCTTTGTGTCAGTGTGTGATCATCTGCCCGCAATAGTGTGTGTGCATGTGTGTGCAACAGAGGCTGACGTCCCGCAGGGCAGGGACCGCAACCCACTCACCTGAGTTCTTGTTCCTTGCACGTGTGCAGGTGACGAGCCGCACAGACGCTGCGTTCCCCTCGCTGGGCGACACCCTACCCACCCCCTTTTGTGAATCTTCGGGAGCCACAGTTTCCTCCTTTGTAAGGTGGGGTTCTCAGTCTCTTCTCTGAGACGGTCCAGCTGTGTCAGAGGGCCGCCCGGCGCCTGGCGAAGAGCCAGTTCTTCACAACAGCAGCCCCGCAAGCGTGTCAGGAGCCGTGTGCAGGGAGCCCCGAGGTCTGTGGTATGGCCCTGGGAGAGGGACCCCAACAGGAGGGACTGAGGAGCCGCCGGGGCTCTCAGCGTTCCCACAAGCACACCCGGGCCCTGCCAGACCTCTGGCATCGCGGGTCAGCACCGTATGCCCTTGGTCGGGGCCGCTGGGGTCTGCAAAGCTGTGCCCTCGATCCTTCCCACCGAGTAGGAGTTTCTGGAACATGACTATCCAAGGGCCAGCATGGCTGTGTCATGCTGTAGAATCAGGGCCACTGATAATTACTCACAGGACCGAATAGCAGGACTCTAAAAATCCCAGGACTGTGAGGTGCTCAGCTCTAGTACCTGCTATCAAGGACTTGTTGGGAGTGAGCGCCATCTCCTGGGCACCGTTACAAATATGTTAAAGACTACCTCAAATTCATCATACTTCTTAGCCAGTGCTCATGAAACGTTTACTCCAGCACTCCTATGAGAAAAAAGGAGACAGACAGAAATGGATAGAGGGAACGAGAGAGAGAGACTCTACTCTAGTTTTTTTAAAGTTATGTACATTATAGCTTTAGTAGTATAGTATATACTATATTTTTTAAATATGTTTTAATTGATTTTTTTAGAGAGAGAGGAAGGGAGAGGGAGATAGAAACATCGATGTGAGAGAGGAACATCGATTGGTTGCTTCCTGCACGCCGCCTACTTGGGATCAAGCCCACAACCCAGGCATGTGCCCTGACCGGGAATCGAACGGGGACCTCTCAGTCCACTGAGCCACACTTTATATAAAGTAGTCATTCATTCAATCAACCCTTCAAATATATTTTGAGTACATTGGATAAAGTACTGTTATGTGCTAGGCACTGTTCCAGGCCTTTGGGGTATTCCTTTGAATAAAATCAACAAAAGTACTTCCCCTCGTGTGATCAGATAACAGTGCAGAAACACACCAAGGAAATTATACAGTACACTAGCAGTCAGTAAGTGCTGTGGGGGGAACATGAAGCAAGCCTGTATGGAGGATTGGGGATGGGGGGGGGGGTGTCAGCTGAGAAGATGATATTTAAACAAGACTTGAGGGAGGAGGGTGTCAATGGGGGGGAGGTGAACATTTGTAACAAAAATAAATTAATTAATTAAAAAATAATATTGGTCTAAAAAAAATAAACAAGACTTGAAGAAGGTGAGGGAGTTGGGCATGTTGATGTCTGGTTTTAGGCACTTGGGTCTGGAGGAAACAGCCAGTGCAAAGGCCCTGAGGCAGGAGCACTCCTGGCGTGTTTGGGGAGCTGAGGTGTCCTTTGTGGCTGGGGTGGAGTTAGCCACAGAGAGTGGGAGGAGGGGACATCACAGAGGAACCTCAAGGCAGAGAGCATTGGGCCTCAAGGGCTTTGGCTTTAAATCAGTGAAGTGGGAATTCACTGGACAATTCTGAGAGGTGTGACTTTATGTGAGTGACATTTAAAAAATACCGCTCTGGCTGCTGAGAGACTGCGCTGTGGGGCCAGGGGCAAGGACAGAAGCAGAGCCTAACTAAGGGCTGTTGCATTTTCCCGGGTGAGAGGTGTGTCTCGGAGAAGGGGACTGTTGTGGAAATGCCACGTCAATATTTAAATTAACAGGCGAGATGAAAGTATGCAACGAAGGCTCTAATAGTGTCTTTCCACGCACGCCAGTGGGCTGTGAGCGTGAGGTCACACCCCTGGGCGAGGACCTTCCGGAGGCCGGCAGTCAGCCGTGGGATTTTACAAACCCACACACATGTCATACAAGAACAGGTGTGTGCGGAAACACTGGAAAAGCATGTTTTTCATACTGACGTCTTGTTTCACAAGAATGCTGGCAAACAAACGTACACAACACAAAGGGCCTCGGAGATGATGGGGTCGCTGTGACCGAGGCTCACGGGACCCTGCGCCTACATTTCCCGCTGGGGACAGTAAGTCAGCATCTCCTGACCTGGCGTTGGCCGAGACGTAGACCAGAACTGCGCCATGAAGGATAGAAGTGATGTACATCCACGAGCAGTAACAAGTGTTATTTTAGGACAGTCACCTTGGAGGTGGTGCTGCACAGCACCCTCGTGGCAGTGGATTGTGGACACGGATGCTGAGAAACCCCGGATGTCCTTGGTGCTCCATCTCGGATACAACCGAAGATAACAGAGACTGGAGAGGGAGACGAGACAAGAGTCAGCTCCAGTTTCCAGGTATTTTATGTGAACCAGGCTTTTGTGTTCTGGCCCCTACTGTGGCTAAGACCCCAGACAACGTACCAGAGGTGGGTCACGGTGGTCTCACCCTCACGAACAGACAATGGGTAGACGTGTTCTGGGGAGTCAACATCCGTGTACATAGTCCCACAGGAGGCTTACTTTTTAGATCGTAGCAGTGAACACCTGATCGACAGTCCACATGTGTGCAAACTCGGGGCACTGTCGTCAGTAGTGATGGTAGACGGAAGGGGTCCAGTTTTATTCTAGGCGTATATGCCACAACATCGAGTAATTATCCACGCTCGTGTCCCTCCCGCCAGAAATCCTGCAAATGGCCCAGTTTCGTGATGTAATTTTTGTGAAATAAGCCTTGAACATTTCAAAAGTGTGTAATTAATTATAGTCAGCTTTAATAAAGATCACTAACTGACTCAAGCCACCAGCAGGACACCTGGCAGGATCACTTACACATACAGGTGGCCTCAGGGGGCCCAAGGATGCTAGCTGATTAGATTCACACACTTTTTAAATATTAAGGTCTCTGTTTGGCTAGGATCAGGCAGTTTACATGAAGTGTACCACTGAATGCTTAATGTCCCGTTTCAAGTTACTGCTCCTTGAAGGACTTAAAGTGTTACAAAAGTATAAGAGCTAAGATGTGTTAGGTACATTTTCAAACCTTGCTAAGACGGCAAAATAATGACCGTGTGACCCTTTAATGTCATCTTAGAGCACGTTATAATCAGCCTGCCTGAGAGTCACCCCTCTCTCTGAGGAGTTATAACTTCCTTCACCTAGTTCACTGTTCACAACTGACTAGGGCTTGGACATCCTACGAGGTCAGAGTTTCCCTCGTAGACATCGATGAGGCTGGGCTTTGCTATGCATTTGGTTCTGATGCCATAGCCATCTGGACAGAAGGACGAGCACCAGAGGGTGGGACTGGGGACAGAGGACTTGATGGAGAGCATGGGGTCTTGAAACATGGGTAAAATGTGCAAAGTCAGAATGAAGAAAGGAGCTTCCAAAGAGGAGGCATAGCCTGAGAGATCATGTGAGGGCAGCAAAAACCTGGAGAGCATGAGATACGCGCACCGACTCCTGTATTCCTCCTTCCCCGGGATCCCAGCCCCTCCAGGAGCTCAGCAGTGCTGAGAGAACGCTGAGCGGAAGCACACGGAAGGGAGGTGCCCGGGGGAAGGAGCAGCAGAAGCAAAGGGATTCGGAGGGTCCCTGTGACCGAAGATCCCAACCCTATGTCAGCACCTTGGTGTCTCAGTTGAGGAAATGGAATGATTTTTTAATTTCTGTAGTATTTCATGGGTACCTAAGGACTTATTAGGTTTATCACAGAAGCTTCAGAGTAAAAGTAATTGAGCTAAAATGAGAAATTGTAACTGTATAAGTTACATATTGCTGCAAAACAAATTACCTACAAAATGTAGAGACTTAAAGCAACACGTATGTTCTCGCACAGAGGCTTGGGTCAGGAGTCCTCCAGGCGCAGCAGAGCGAGCCCTCTGCCTCGGGGTCTTTCCAAAGCTGCAGTCAGCGTCAGACGTAACTGCAGACTCACCTGCAAGTTCAAGCGTGGACGATCCACGTCCCAGCTCGCTCGGGTGGTGGCTGGCAGGGTTAAACCCCTTGTAGATGGCAGGCTCAGCGCCTTGGCAGTGGGAAGCTGGCTTCATCCAAGCATGCCAGCTGAGACAGCATGGGGAGGTGCCCGCAGGAGAAAGACCACTTGCAGGGGGAAGTCATAACCATGTGCAACAGTCATGCAAATGACATCACATCGCTTCTGCCTGATTTGGTTCCTTAGAGGCAAAGCTCTAGGTCCAGCCTACACCCAAGGGGAGGGGATTTCACAAAAGCAGATACCAGGAGATGGAGTCACTGGGGGGGGGGGGGGGCATCTTCAAAGTCCTCCTACTTCAAAAATGGCTGTGGTAAGATGGACCTCCCTAGGGTGCCCATGCAAGCCCAACCTAGGCTTAGAGGTCGTGACGGAGTGAAGAAGGGAATAAGGCCCTGTTAGGTACATAGGCGTGTGTGTGTGTGTGTGTGTGCATGTGTGTGTGTGTGTGTGTGTGTGTGTGTCTCTCACAGGCCACTGTTTCAGGTCTCACTAAGCTCTCTGGGCTTGCCAAATGGCCCCCTCTCTTCGGTGGGTGTTTTGTGGGTTTGTTAGTGATTCCCCTACTGGGGACCTCCCCCTGCTATTCTCTTCATATGGGAGATGCTTCTCTTCCCTGGATGGTGTGTGGTTCACCTCTCTCCTGTCCCCACCTCCACCTCTAACCACTCTCCCTGGGCGTGGCTCTTCCAAAGGACCCCGACTTCTTCATCCCATGGGTCCACTGGTCTCGGGGAATTCCTCCATCGGAGCCCCAGCAGCAGGGGGAGGACGGCTTGTTCCCAGGACAGCCTGGCTGTAACCTTCGCCATTCAGTTCCTCAGGCTCATTTCAGATCCTCAGACTCCAGGGAACACAAGCAAAGCTCCCCAAGCAGACCTTGAAGTCAAAGCCCCTCTCACGTAGGTGTGAGAAAAGGACTCTTCCTCCGGTTGGGACCAGCAGAAGGGAGAATATATGACCTTCCACAACTCCCTCTGCCTATCCACACCCCCATCAGCTCTCCTTACCGTGAGAGCCGGTGCTGCCTGTCCTGCAGGGGGCGCTGTGCAGTCTCTCCGCCTGGCCCAGACAGGTGATCCCGCCCCTGGCTTTAGATGGGCGGATACCCTGCACCTCTGGCACCGCTCTGGGCTCCAGGCCTCCGCGGAAACTGACAGGTAAGACCCCAATGTAGCATCTCCTTCACCATCAATGCCCTGCAAGTGGTCCTGGGAGTCTATATTTCACGGGGAGTGAAATATACTTTACTTACCTTTTTGTCCTATTAGATTTGCAAATAAGTAAATTCATGTACTACTTATTGTTCAACAAGATAAATAACTTTATGAAGAATAAGCGTCACAAGGTAAAAGTCTTTGGATGTAACTGTGAATACATTTTTAAAATTTTAAGTAAATTAGCCTGGCCAGTGTGGCTCAGTGGTCGAGCGTCGACCCGTGCACCAAGAGGTCACTGGTTCGATTACCGGTCCTGGCACATGCCCAGGTTGTGGTCCCGATCCCCAGTGGGGGGCACGCCAGAGACGGCCAATTGATGTTCTCCCTCATCCATGTTTCTATCTCTCTCTCCCTCTCCCTTCCTCTCTCTCTCAAATCAATAAAGAAAAAAAAAATTGTTTTAATTTTAAGTAAATTGAATTTAATTAAGTAAATTTAAATTTTAAGTAAATTTTTGTAAAGGTACATGTAAAAAATGTAAAATACAGGTAAAACTGCATTTGCTATGTAAAAACAAAGGCATAAAGCACTAGAAAGAAATGACTTATGATGTTCTATCTCAGGTCATGAACTTTTTTAACTTAACATTTTCTGGTGATCAGAAAAGAATTTTTCATTTGGTAGATTTCATAATGTATATAGTTTATTTTCTTATGTTTATAATTATTCAACATTTCTATATGCTCCCTAATCAAAAATGTCTTTTCTTATGAGCAGAAGAATCTAGGTTAAAATCTTTCCATGGCCAGAGATGCAGCTCAGGCTACTTCCACCACCCAGGAGACTGGTCAGAACGTGGAGGGCAGGGCCTGTCACCCAAGAGGGACTGTTCTGGAATGACCGCCTGTGAGCAGGTGGCAGCCCTGTCCTGGCCTGAGGCAGAGGTGGCTCCTGGGGCGGAGGAGCCCTGGAGACCGTCCTGGGAGCGTGTCCCCGAGCACGGCTGTCCCCTCCGGCTTCCCGGACCCAGGCTAGGGATACATTACAGCCTGTTTCGGACTTAGTGCCGACTCCACCTCAGGACCTTTGTCACGAGATAAAGACCAGAGTTGGGGCCAAATGTGTTTGAGCTGTTCTCTCCAAAGCATCGAGCAGGGAAAAATTGTACTAATTCTGGTCTCAGAGGTCATGTTTTTATATGAAATAATCTTACAACCTCCTTCTGGGAAGAAATTAAAATCCCTGGTAAAAATGGTGAAGTAATTTTCTGGTCATCTTTAATAAGATTATGATTCCAATGATCTTTCACCAAGAATATTTTTTCTTAATTCTCATGTAATCATAACTATCTGACTTTTTCTAATAAAGTGTCCCCATGAACGTGGAAGGTTCAAGAGATATCTACCTTTGCAGCAAGTTTTTTCAAATAAAAATATAAAGCTGGTAAGTGAAGAATTTAGAAACTAGTTTTAGCAAATTTTAACCTTTCCCTAAGGTTCTCCGCAAACCCTGTTGGTGCGATTCAATTGAGCTCGTAGAGAGTGGGTATAGCCATCTGTTGCACCAAGAAAACAAACCGCGTTTTCTTTTGGGGAAACACGATCAGTTACTTACTAAGAGGAATACAAATAACAGAGGACAGGAGGAAACAGGAACAGGAAGGTTAGGAGAAGGAGAGGGAAGGAGAAATGCATTCTGCTCACAGTAAACCATGGCACCAACTTGCTCCCAGAACTCCGTGACCATCTGCAGACAGACAACGGCAGGAAGGGAGTGAGCCAGGAGAGAAGGAAGAGGAGACGGCGGCAGGAATGGAGTGAGCAGGACAGAAGGAAGAGGAGACAGCGGCAGGAATGGAGTGAGCAGGACAGAAGGAAGAGGAGACAGCGGCAGGAATGGAGTGAGCAGGACAGAAGGAAGAGGAGACAGCGGCGGGAATGGAGTGAGCCAGGACAGAAGGAAGAGGAGACGGCGGCAGGAATGGAGTGAGCAGGACAGAAGGAAGAGGAGACAGCGGCAGGAATGGACTGAGCCAGGAGAGAAGGAAGAGGACACAGCAGCAGGAATGGAGTGAGCAGGACAGAAGGAAGAGGACACAGCGGCAGGAATGGAGTGAGCAGGACAGAAGGAAGAGGACACAGCGGCAGGAATGGAGTGAGCAGGACAGAAGGAAGAGGAGACAGGGGCAGGAATGGAGTGAGCCAGGAGAGAAGGAAGAGGAGACGGCGGCAGGAATGGAGTGAGCCAGGACAGAAGGAAGAGGAGACGGCGGCAGGAATGGAGTGAGCAGGACAGAAGGAAGAGGAGACAGCGGCAGGAAGGGAGTGAGCCAGGAGAGAAGGAAGAGGAGACAGGGGCAGGAATGGAGTGAGCAGGACAGAAGGAAGAGGAGACAGCGGCAGGAAGGGAGTGAGCCAGGAGAGAAGGAAGAGGAGACGGCGGCAGGAATGGAGTGAGCCAGGAGAGAAGGAAGAGGAGACAGGGGCAGGAATGGAGTGAGCAGGACAGAAGGAAGAGGAGACAGCGGCAGGAAGGGAGTGAGCCAGGAGAGAAGGAAGAGGAGACAGGGGCAGGAATGGAGTGAGCAGGACAGAAGGAAGAGGAGACAGCGGCAGGAAGGGAGTGAGCCAGGAGAGAAGGAAGAGGAGACAGGGGCAGGAATGGAGTGAGCAGGACAGAAGGAAGAGGAGACAGCGGCAGGAAGGGAGTGAGCCAGGAGAGAAGGAAGAGGAGACGGCGGCAGGAATGGAGTGAGCAGGACAGAAGGAAGAGGAGACGGCGGCGGGAATGGAGTGAGCAGGACAGAAGGAAGAGGAGACAGCGGCAGGAATGGAGTGAGCAGGACAGAAGGAAGAGGAGACGGCGGCAGGAATGGAGTGAGCAGGACAGAAGGAAGAGGAGACGGCGGCAGGAATGGAGTGAGCAGGACAGAAGGAAGAGGAGACGGCGGCAGGAATGGAGTGAGCAGGACAGAAGGAAGAGGAGACGGCGGCAGGAATGGACTGAGCCAGGAGAGAAGGAAGAGGAGACAGGGGCAGGAATGGACTGAGCCAGGAGAGAAGGAAGAGGAGACGGCGGCAGGAATGGAGTGAGCAGGACAGAAGGAAGAGGAGACAGCGGCGGGAATGGAGTGAGCAGGACAGAAGGAAGAGGAGACAGCGGCAGGAACGGAGTGAGCAGGACAGAAGGAAGAGGACACAGCGGCGGGAATGAACTGAGCCAGGAAAGAAGGAAGAGGAGACAGCGGCAGGAATGGAGTGAGCAGGACAGAAGGAAGAGGAGATGGCGGCGGGAATGGAGTGAGCCAGGAGAGAAGGAAGAGGAGACGGCGGCAGGAAGGGATTGAGCAGGACAGAAGGAAGAGGAGACGGCGGCAGGAAGGGATTGAGCAGGACAGAAGGAAGAGGAGACAGCCGCAGGAATGGAGTGAGCAGGACAGAAGGAAGAGGAGACGGTGGCAGGAATGGAGTGAGCCAGGACAGAAGGAAGAGGAGACGGCGGCAGGAATGGAGTGAGCCAGGACAGAAGGAAGAGCTCAGGGAAGTCACATGGCACCGGCTCACCCTAGAGGCTGCTGGTGGAGGAGAGGCAGGCAGGAGGCAGGGGATGAACCAGGAGCCGGGTCAGAGGCCGAGGCTGAGGTAAAGGGCCCAGGTGGGAGAAGACGGTGCTGGACCAGGGGACAGGATCGCAGGCGAAGCGGCAGCCCTTTGCTGTCCCGACAGTGGAGATACTGCCAAGAAGCCAAGGGCTGCGTGGCGTGTGCAGCTGGAAGCAGGGGCTGTACCCCGGCTTCAACTTCACTTACTGTCGGGATCACAGCGGCTCTTCCACAAGCCAGCGGCAGAGGGGCCTAGCTCTACCAGGACTTTGTGGAATGCCATGCCCACTCTTCGTTTTGCTTAAGCTTTTTTTACCTTTGTTTTATTGTCACTTACAAATGAAATTGGGAACTTTATTTCAATAACCCCTTGGTCCCTAGTCCCCTGGCATAATGTCTTTCTCTTTTTCAATAAGGCTTTAATTCTCTCTCTGGAGTAAGAGTGACAATAGAAACAACTGCCAACGAAACCGGTGAGGCGCTGTTCTAAGCAGTCCCGGCAAGACTGTCACCCTCATCTGAAGAGGGGGGATTGGGTACAGGAAATCCATCTGTGCGGGGCCCATATATTCTCAGGGAGGGCTAGGGCTCCAAGCACCAGCCCCCATGCTCCGCCTCCTCCCGACCAACCCGCCCGTGTCTGCGTCCTGGTAATTCTGAAAGAGGTCGAGTCACACGTTGAAAAAGCATGAACAAGCTCTAGGATGAACACGACGGAGGTGAACTCGATAAACAAAAGCACAGTGTGAATTTCAATTTTCAATCTTTCTGAACATTATCTCCATTTGGGGAGCAGGGGGTCAGGCCCCAAAGACAGACATCGTAATCTGGGCTCACGGTGTGGTCACCAGACCAGTGCCCAAGAGGAAGCGATGCCTCCCGGACAAGGGACACAACGGGGCTGATGGGAGAGTTCGCACAGCAGCATGATCCCTAGGGCAGTACATTGCTCCTGAGTACGACCAGCCGCTACCACGCATGGGGCTGTGGGGTTAAAAGAAAACAACGGAAACACGCTAGAAAGAGCCACCGTGGACTCTAAAGTTAAGCAGACTTGCATTGGACCCTGGACTCAACAAGAGCTCCTCACGCCACCTTGCACATCACCCTCTCAGCCCACCCACAAAACGAAGGTAAGAATCCCTGCTCCTACATTATTGAGACGTGCTTGAAAGTCTCTCGTCAACTCAACCCCACTGCCTCCTACTCACCCATGTTGATTAAAGAAATAATCCAGTCAAAAAATCATCCTGTTTCCTTCATTCATACTTCTGCCAGCCTAGCCCTCCAACCTCACTACCTTGAACCTGTCCCTGAACCCCCTCCCTCCAGAGGCTCCCCAATCCATAAGCAAAGCCCACCACTGCCAGAGGCCCAGAGGGGAGCTGGGCCCAACCTCAGTGGCAAACCTGAAAGGACACAGAGTGGTGACTTTGTGCCGCCGCCGTCATGAATGTCACACCTTATGCAGTCATCGCAATTCATGCAGTATGGACTGTTGTCCCCATTTTGCAGACTAGGAGGCTGAGGCGTAGAGAGATTGAATGAATCTCCGAAGGCCGCACTGCCGCTACGTGGCAGGTAGGTAGTCTGCTCCAGATCTAGACTACCACTGTCTCCCTACACGTGTCTTTCTAGTAAATTAGAAAGAATACAAACCATTCATTCTAAAAAAAAAGGTGGTAGGCACAATCACAATGACATGAAGGGGCCCAGAGGAGGCACCTTCTCCTACTGGGTGGGTGAGGAAAGACTTTCTAGTAGCAAGCAGGTGTTAGAAGAGGGATCCTCAAGCGTCAACCACAGGAGAGTCACCTGAGGGGGAAACAAGACTGTGACTCCTTTTGTTTGAATGCTGCAGTGACTTCCCCTCGTGGTATCCTACAAGCCCAGCTGTCCCCTCGATCTGGCCTCTACGTGCTTCCCTGATATGGCCAGCCTTGTCCACGAGTTCACCCCTCTCTGGCCAATTTTATCCCAGACTCAGGGCCTTTGCACTTCCCTCCTCCTCCTCCGTTTTTGCAGCTGAGCCTCTTCAGACCTCTTTCCTGCCTGATCACTCTAACTCAAGCTGTCCCTGCTCAAGGTCATTCTGTATCATATTGCCCTGTTTACCTTCTTCAGAGCACTTATTAGTACCTGAAATTATCTATCCATAATCTATCTACCTGTCAATCTATCTCTCTGTCTCTCCATCCGTCCGTCCATCCATCCACCCACCCCTTGAGTGTAAAATATCGAATGAATGAATGGCTTCCTGAGGGACACTGAAAGGGGGATTTCCGGCCACTAAAGGGAGACTTCCTGGAGGAAGACTGGAGTTGGATTCAATTGATAAACATGTAGAAAAGAGGAAAGAAATTCATGCTTTCATACTAAAGTGGAGGTCGACCCTCCTTTTCCTCTAAAATAGCAATTCAGACTTAAAAAATCAAACTTCACAATGAGCTGTTCTAATGTAGTCCAATGGACAAATATCAGACAAGGAGGATGAAAATCCAAGTTTATGTCCTGATTCCTCAACTAGTTTATCACAAGCCGCCCCTCCCTGGACTTCAGGTTCCCTATCTAGAGTGAGTGGGACTCGACTGACCTCTAAATCCCCCTTCAACTCTCAGATTCCAAAGGGACACACTTTCAGCATCCTTGCCCAGACACTTCTATCCATGGCCACCCACGCTCACCCCTGCCATCACTGGGCAAACGTCTCAGGGACTGCAGGTCTATTCTGAGCCTCAATCAGAACCAGAGACCCTGCCACCACACCACCCGGGTGCTGGGTAGCAGCCAGCCTGGTACTCTGCTTCCTCCAGACTGAGAATAGTAACTCCAAGTCGCCACCAGGTGGCGCCACGCTGCAAGGCACTGGGCTTTCCCATTAGTAGGTCATTTGAATGTCCTTGGAGCTGGATGACGCACAAAAAATGGCCCAGGCTGATGTTTTGTAAATATGTTTTGGTGCTGGCGCTGGCTCCCATGGGGTGAGAAAGAATTGACGCTTAATCAGATACAGAGACAAAGTGAAACGTGGGAAGGAGCTGAGGACAGCAGCCTCCTCTGAGAGTTAATGCGCCTCTCCGCAGGCGACCTGGCCTGGGGTCCCCCTCAGCACTCACTCTGGCCCAGGGGTCCTCATGCCTCCCTCCGTAGCCCCTGCCCCCACCTCCACCCTCCGTGGCCTCCTCCCCCAGCCCTGCACTCAAGGCCATGAAGATGTCGCAATCTTCGTTTTCGGAGAGAACACAGACAGTTGTTTCTCTGACCCAGGGGCTCTGGCCTGCGGGCCTGCAGCTGTCGCTACAAGAGGCGAAGGCGGGCAGGGGCTGGGGAGAGGACTGAACTGACCGTCTCATCTGAGAGCCGTTCTCATTCTCTGACACATTCAACAAACATGCACTGGCCCCCCATCTGCGCCAGCCCCCCAGGCGGAGCTGACCCAGCCTCCAGGAGCTCCTGGGCCAGCAGGCAGGCGGACGCGCACAGACGGGTGGCAGGGCACTGTGGGTAGTGGGCCACTCACTCTAACTGACGGGGACACAGCTGGTCCAGAGAAGCTCACAAAGGGGGTGGCACGAACACCGAGGACTGGAGGAGACGAGGACAAGGGATCCAGGCAAAGGGAGCAGTGGGAGCAAAGGTGTGGATCACAAGAGACCTCAGGGGCCAACAACACTGAGACTCTGATTTCAAGCAGACACACAGAGTCGGGGACGAGACGAGAGCGAGGCAGCGAAGGCAACCTGAGGGCTGCCTGCCGTGGCGAGGAGCCGGCCCTGCTCCAGGGGACTGGATGGTCATCACAGGGCCTCAAACAGGGCAGTGGTGTGGCCAGAGAAGACCACGGGGGCTGGGGCGTGGTGCGGGGTGAATGCAGGGCTGCGTGGGTGCGACCACAGCCAGGCTCACAGGCTGAGCTTTGCAGCAGGCTCATGGAGCCTGCGTGGGGCTGAGGCCACGGAGACAGGAAGAGGCAGAGAATGGGGATCCCCCGGGAAAAGGAGCAGCGCCCTGGCAGCACATCAGCCCAGGAAAAGTAAGCCCCGTGGTGCTCAGAACCATCCTTTTCCTGAAGCCACGAGCGAACCGTCCTCCGGTGTAATTTATGTGAGAAGCAGGCTGCCTTCTCACCGGGGAACAGCAGAGGGGAGTTGAAGATCTTGTCGTCTTTCTTTGTTCTCTGGTTTCCTCTGATGAAATGTTTGAAAATCGCAAGGTTACTGTGAGTCGGGCGGTCCAAACTTCAGCTGTACGCTCGGTGCCTGTCTCGGGAGTGGCTGGTCTCGGGGAAGCATCAAAACAAACAGATGAGATGAGGCCAGAATTAAAAGGCAGAAAACATGTGACTACGAAGCAGCGTGGTCATGGAACTGGCCCCCCTCACAGTTGTTTTTACTTACTGTCCGCACCCCAGCAGCACGGAGGGGGCCCCTCCCCGCCCACGCTCACCCAGACACGCAGGGACTCGGAGACAAGCCGACCGCGGGCTCCTTCCAGGCCGTTGCTGTGGTCTGCTGGATCCATCTGCTCCCTGAACTCTTTACGAAACCGCTGCCCGGCTCCGCTGCCCGGCCAGCAGCAGGGTCGTCGGGAGGGAAGGCAGCGCCCACTCTGAGGGACCGGCTGACAGTGCCCCCTCCCTCTGCAGCTCCACGACCGTGGCCATGTCTGCAGCTTGGGAATCGACAAAGCCCGATTCCTGGCCCCACCACGGGGCTCTGTCCTTGGCAGGATCCCACTGGTGTTCATGGGCAACACGCCACTCACAAAAGTCTCTCAAAACACACAAAAAGAAGAACATCGTTTTTGAAAAGATCCAACTCAGGAGCTAGGTGGCGATTCAGGGTTCTCCTTGTCATGGGCTCGAAGTCAAGACTGCTGGCTGATCGTCCGAATGTGTCACCAAGCAGCCATGCAAACTTCAACCAGTTACTTACATCCTCTGAGTCTAAAGCATCCTGTGTTTGCCCTCCCAAGAGAGTGGGGATGGAGTCAGGCAGTGAAGTGAAAGGAAGCAGGAGAACCCAGGAGACTCGGTGGAGCCCTGGAAGGGGAGTCACAGCAATGAACAACCTCCAGGGCTCAGCCACTGCGAGGAGCTGGCACACCCCCTGCACCAGCTTCCTGGAGCTGCTGTATCACGTCACCACAACATCGGTGACTTAAACCGGAAGTGGACTCTCTCACGGTGCTACAGGCAGGAAGTCCAAGGTCAAGGTGATAACAGGGTGGGTTCCTTCTGGAGGCTCGGAAGGAGAGTCCATTCCATTCCTCCCTGCCTTTGGTGGCCACCGCAATCCTTGGATTTCTCGTCCTGCAGCTGGGTCAGTCCAGTCTCTGCCTCTGTCTTTGCATGGTCCATTCTCCGTCTCTTTTCTTCTCAGGACTCCTGGGATTGGATTCGGGGCCTAGTCCGGGATGACCTCATCTAGAGACCCTTAAATTAATTACATCTGCCAAGACTCTTTTTCCAAATAAGGTCACACTCACGGGTCCACCCACGACACCCCCCAAGTGGGAACATCGACGTAGAAAGAGGTCCTGGGTGAGCTATGATGAATTTCCTTTTTAATACGCTGGAATTGAAGGGTTTGTGAGGTTTCTGAATAGCGATAGCCGGTAGCTGGTTGGATACATGAACCTACGCCCAGTCTGAGCTCCCAGATCCGGGAATCAGACCTTTTCAGTGGGCAGTGGAGGAAATGCCAAGGGAGCGCCTGCTGGGACACAGAGAATTAGGGCGAACGAGACACGACACTTTGGGTCCAGAGGACAACAAAGCTCCTACAAGAGCCTGAAAAGAAATAGCCCAAGTGGCCTGAGGCTGGTCTGGGGAGTCACAGACAGAAGCGAGGGGTCAAGGTAGGAGGAGTGGGCACGGGGATAAAGGCAAGGAGCAGCCGGCGGGAGGTGATGAGAAGCGACCGCAGGTTCAGCTTCCCAGAGACGCTCGGGGCCTTAGTGGGCACAGCTTCAGACGAGGGAGGCGGACAACTCCAGACGGCTCAGACAATGCTTTCTTCACGCTTCACGGCATGGGAGAGGGGTGGGCCTGTGTCAGAGGTGGACACGGACTGGAGGGAGAGAGGAGAGGAGAGGGAAGGCCTGGGCAGGGAGGGCTGACAGGCAAGGGAAGGGGGGCGTAACCAGCGGGACAAGGGGGAGGGTCAGCGAATCAGGTCCGAGACACCGCAGGAAGGACGGGCTTTCTCTCGGCTGCAGAGAAGGTGTTCAAGACGATGGGAACGGCTGTGAGCAGTCTGTTGCTGTGACGGCGGGACGTGGGGGACGATGGTGCCCGGTGCGCCCTGGTTTCCCTGTACAGAAGGAGAGAAGGTTATCTGTGGGGAGCGGTGGGAAGAAGGGAGAAGTGGGTGGGAAGTTTGAGAACCATCAAGAAGGTTTTAAACACCTACTACGGGAAACAGAGCTGCCTCGGGGGCAGAAGGATTTCTTGGCAGCCTGGGCTGGGATTGGGAATCATGCGGGTTCTCCGGCAGCGTTTGGCAAGTGTGCGAATCTCCCCAGTGGTCCTCACAGGGCTCAGGCAGTTCCACTGACGCAGTGAGGGGTGTCCAAGGAAAACAACAAAAGACAGCAGAGCGGAGACTGAAGGATCTTGGCAAAGAAGGTTGAAGACACGGGCCTCAAAGCTCATGTCCGAGGAGAAAGGAAGAAAGGACGGACGGATTGGACAGGACAGCGAGGAGTCCCGCACGGAGGGACCCAAGGTGAGGGGAAGGAGAGGCCAGCTGGAAGCGCAGGAGACCAATGCAGAGAACTGTGTGTCTACGTTTGAGAATCAGGGTCACAGCTCCAAGTGACGGCAGTGTCCAAGTGTGACGAGCGGTGGCCCCAAGGAGTGGAGCAATCTGTCCTGTGCTGGGTTCCCGAGGAGCAGAACCTGAGGCGGGGATTCTTGTGTGATGGCAGTGATCCAGTGCTTCATTGGGGGGGTGCTCTTACTGGAAGGGGGGCAAGGGAAGGAGGAGGAAGCCAGAGGAGAGAGGTAAGCAAGGATGTGGTCTTGCCTGAAGAAAAGCTTCAGCCAGGGGAGTCTGGGGCACAGATGGTACCAATTAATTGATCCCAAATGGAGGCAAGGGGCCAGCCTTTTGCACCCCCATGCCAGTCAGCGCCTGGTCACTGGCACAGGTGGCCCTGTTTGCTCGAGGGCAATTCTGCAAACAAAGGGACCCTGCTAGCGGTTGCCTCCTCACAGTACAGGTGTTCGGCTGGTGCTCCTGCTCATGACTTTAACCCTTAGAGGACCGTTCCTGAAGACCTGGGCATCTCTGTGACTGCAGCACTGCGGCCAGAGGCCAGCAGCCTGTGGCTGAACCAGTGGAAAGGGAGGATCCTGTTCTCCCCGCAACCATGGCTGTGGGTTTGGTCCTCATCCGACTTCCCAATTAAAAAGAAGGCTCATGGAAAGACAGAAATCTCATTTATTTGCATAGCTTCCCCCTTTCTACTGGTTTGTTCCAGGCTGGTAGATGAGTGAGTAGATGGATGAATGGAAATCCTGAGCTAGGTGCCATGGCGACGGCCAGAACAGGCTCTGCAGCTCCCTCCAGCTCTGGACATCACGGAGAGGCGAAGAGAACCCCAGGGAAGGTGTTTTCAGACTGCGGACAGGTGGGGGAGGGCTTCGGGTTTAGGTTCCCTCTGGTTCTGGTCAGGCTTGTCCACCTGCCTGAACCACTGCAGCACAGGCAGCCTCCTGACTCAACGCAAGCAAACCTGCCATGGTGTTGACTCCCAGCCCTGAGATCCAGGAGAAATGCATGAACGCCTGCATGCCTGCAGCCAAGGCAGCGGAACAGGCAGGGTCCCAGAACCCACAATGCAGAGGGATGGAGGTGACTGCGGCCCAGGTGGATGGAGATGATGAGGCCCAGGTGGATGGAGGTGACCGCACCCCAGGTGGATGGGGGTGACTGCGGCCCAGGTGGTTGGAGATGACTGCGGCCCAGGTGGATGGAGATGATGAGGCCCAGGTGGATGGAGGTGACTGCTGCCCAGGTGGATGGAGGTGACTGTGGCCCAGGTGGATGGAGATGATGAGGCCCAGGTGGATGGAGATGATGAGGCCCAGGTGGTTGGAGATGACTGCGGCCCAGGTGGATGGAGATGATGAGGCCCAGGTGGATGGAGATGATGAGGCCCAGGTGGATGGAGGTGACTGCTGCCCAGGTGGATGGAGATGATGAGGCCCAGGTGGATGGAGATGGTGAGGCCCAGGTGGATGGAGGTGACTGCGGCCCAGGTGGATGGAGATGACCGTGGCCCAGGTGGATGGAGATGATGAGGCCCAGGTGGATGGAGGTGACTGCGGCCCAGGTGGATGGAGGTGATGAGGCCCAGGTGGATGGAGGTGATGAGGCCCAGGTGGATGGAGGTGACTGCGGCCCAGGTGGATGGAGATGACGAGGCCCAGGTGGATGGAGATGATGAGGCCCAGGTGGATGGAGGTGACTGCTGCCCAGGTGGATGGAGGTGACTGTGGCCCAGGTGGATGGAGGTGACTGCGGCCCAGGTGGATGGAGATGATGAGGCCCAGGTGGATGGAGGTGACTGCGGCCCAGGTGGATGGAGGTGACTGCGGCCCAGGTGGATGGAAATGATGAGGCCCAGGTGGATGGAGGTGACTGCGGCCCAGGTGGATGGAGATGATGAGGCCCAGGTGGATGGAGATGATGAGGCCCAGGTGGATGGAGGTGACTGCTGCCCAGGTGGATGGAGGTGACTGTGGCCCAGGTGGATGGAGATGATGAGGCCCAGGTGGATGGAGGTGACTGCTGCCCAGGTGGATGGAGATGATGAGGCCCAGGTGGATGGAGGTGACTGCTGCCCAGGTGGATGGAGGTGACTGCTGCCCAGGTGGATGGAGATGATGAGGCCCAGGTAGATGGAGATGATGAGGCCCAGGTGGATGGAGGTGACTGCTGCCCAGGTGGATGGAGGTGACTGTGGCCCAGGTGGATGGAGATGATGAGGCCCAGGTAGATGGAGATGATGAGGCCCAGGTGGATGGAGGTGACTGCGGCCCAGGTGGATGGAGGTGACTGCGGCCCAGGTGGATGGAAATGATGAGGCCCAGGTGGATGGAGGTGACTGCGGCCCAGGTGGATGGAGATGATGAGGCCCAGGTGGATGGAGGTGACTGCGGCCCAGGTGGATGGAGATGATGAGGCCCAGGTGGATGGAGGTGACTGCGGCCCAGGTGGATGGAGGTGACTGCGGCCCAGGTGGATGGAAATGATGAGGCCCAGGTGGATGGAGGTGACTGCGGCCCAGGTGGATGGAGATGATGAGGCCCAGGTGGATGGAGATGATGAGGCCCAGGTGGATGGAGGTGACTGCTGCCCAGGTGGATGGAGGTGACTGTGGCCCAGGTGGATGGAGATGATGAGGCCCAGGTGGATGGAGGTGACTGCTGCCCAGGTGGATGGAGATGATGAGGCCCAGGTGGATGGAGGTGACTGCTGCCCAGGTGGATGGAGGTGACTGTGGCCCAGGTGGATGGAGATGATGAGGCCCAGGTAGATGGAGATGATGAGGCCCAGGTGGATGGAGATGACTGCGGCCCAGGTGGATGGAGATGACTGCGGCCCAGGTGGTTGGAGATGACTGCGGCCCAGGTGGATGGAGATGATGAGGCCCAGGTGGATGGAGGTGACTGCTGCCCAGGTGGATGGAGGTGACTGTGGCCCAGGTGGATGGAGATGATGAGGCCCAGGTGGATGGAGATGACTGCGGCCCAGGTGGATGGAGATGACTGCGGCCCAGGTGGTTGGAGATGACTGCGGCCCAGGTGGATGGAGATGACTGCGGCCCAGGTGGTTGGAGATGACTGTGGCCCAGGTGGATGGAGATGATGAGGCCCAGGTGGATGGAGGTGACTGCTGCCCAGGTGGATGGAGGTGACTGTGGCCCAGGTGGATGGAGATGATGAGGCCCAGGTGGATGCAGATGACTGCGGCCCAGGTGGATGGAGGTGACTGCGGCCCAGGTGGATGGAGATGATGAGGCCCAGGTGGATGGAGATGGTGAGGCCCAGGTGGATGGAGATGATGAGGCCCAGGTGGATGCAGATGACTGCGGCCCAGGTGGATGGAGGTGACTGCGGCCCAGGTGGTTGGAGATGATGAGGCCCAGGTGGATGGAGGTGATGAGGCCCAGGTGGATGGAGATGATGAGGCCCAGGTGGATGGAGATGATGAGGCCCAGGTGGATGGAGGTGACCGCGGCCCAGGTGGATGGAGGTGACCGCGGCCCAGGTGGATGGAGGTGACTGCGGCCCAGGTGGTTGGAGATGATGAGGCCCAGGTGGATGGAGGTGATGAGGCCCAGGTGGATGGAGATGATGAGGCCCAGGTGGATGGAGGTGATGAGGCCCAGGTGGATGGAGGTGACCGCGGCCCAGGTGGATGGAGGTGACTGTGACACTCTTTTAAGGGCCAGTAGGGGAAGGTAAAGAAAAGCAGAAGATCTCAGGTCCCTTTCAGACCTGAGCAGCCTCATCTTTGCAGTGACCAGAGGGGCCCTCCTCTCTTCAGACAGGCCACTGAAGTCCCAAAATAATCACAGCTGATGTCTTAGTCTGCAGGGTCTGTCCTGACAAAGTACTCCAGACTGGGGGCTTAAACACACACATTTCTCACACTCTGGAGGCCAGGAGTTTGGGATCTAGGTGTCAGCAGGCTGGTTGTCCTGACGTCTCTCTTCTTGGCCCGAGCTGGCCGCCTCCCCTGTGCCTTCACACGGCCGTTCCCTGTGTACCTCGTGTCCAGTTTCCTTTTCTCGTAAAGACACCAGTCACGTTGGGTCAGAGCCCACCTTAATGACCTTCTTTTGCCTTAATTACCTCTTTAAATTTTTTATCTCCAAACGCAGTTACATCCTGAGTTCCTGGCAGATAGGACTTCAACATATACGTTTTGAGGGGACACAATTCAGCTCATAACCTCATGGCCGTGTATGGGGTGAGGTGGTCCAGGGGGACGCACAGCAAAGCACCTCGTTTTCTCTCGTCAGTCCTCACTCAAGGCTCTGTGGGCATCCCCTCCCCCTCCCGCCTAGGGATGAAGTCTCTGGCTGGTCTCAGCTTTCCCAGTTGCCCTCAATAAATAAACTAAAAAAAAAGTCTATTTTTGTCTAACATAAAAACTCCCAGACTCTTTGTCCACCTAACGCCTCTCTCTCCCCCATGCGGCATTCAGCCATGACCCCCATTCTGCGTCAGGTGTAAGTTTCTATGTTTCCCCAAATCCCAGAGGGTCAGGGCCCCAGCTCTCCAAGTGGCTGATTGCCTCCTTCCTCTCTGGATGTTCGGTGGGAGGTGGGCGGGGAGCAATACTCAGCAAACGGAAGCTCCCCAAAGAAACCGTCCCTGTCCATTCTGCAACGTCTTTCAGGCTGAGGATGAAAGGGAACTGATTGTGCCATTTACACAAGCCCTGCGGAATAGTCTGCCCCTATTGTATTGGTGTCAGCCTTTGGGGTCGCAGCAGACATGGATACAGTCTCCGTTTAACATCCTATAAGGTTTCTTTCTTTTCTCCCCCACATAATTTCAGTGCCAACAGACAGCTTTGAAAACCCTGGAGATGTAAACCAAGTCTCTGGGAGAAGGGCCTGGCCCAAGGCTGCCCAGAGGGTGAGCACCTAACCCAGGCGTCTAGCCCAGGTTCATGCCTCCCCGTCTGAGGTCCTTCCCGGTACACCACACTGACATTGGACCTAGACCAGCGGGCCTTCAGATCCTTGCCTTCCGAATCAAATGATGCGTCGTTAAAAATATATGCATGCAAGATGCTTAAATGTGTTTTAAAAAATGTCTTCAACTCTGCATGAGACAGAAGCCTTTTGTCTCCATTTCCCCAGGAATGCTATTGTCTGGATGAGTCTGATTGCAGGAGGAAGAAAGGGGAATAAATCATCACTGGGGTCAAGGAGACTCGGCTCCACAGCGGGAATCAGGCCTACGGTCTGTCCCCAGCAGGGCCGGCCCCTCCTGGGCTTAAGCAGTGTGACTTCTCCCTCCCCCTCAGCCTTCCCTCCTTCCCCACACCCGTCCCCAACAGGAGGACGTTTAAATTCTGGAAGTGGCGCTCCCATCTGCTCCCGTCTTCTCCTATCACCATGGTTACAGGGCCCAGAGTGGTCTCTGTGGAGACAGAGGCAGAACAGTAACCAGGGACAACTACATAGCGAGAGACTGGAAAAGGGAGGATTATTTTTTTAACCCCCTGTTAAACTGGCACGCCCCACACTCATGCCTTTTTGGGTGGGGTTGTTTTGATTTTGTGTGTGTGTATGTGGAATGTCAGATTTTAAAGGCCTTTGATCTGGAACAGAATATAAACTATGATATATTTGAGAATTCGCTATAACTCTATTAAAATATTCAACCTTCAGGCTATGCTGCCTCTGATATGCTGGGTGAGGGGTGTGGGTGGTGACCAGACCTCAGCCCCATTCGGTTCAAGATCCAGCTGGGAGTGGGGAGAACAGAGTGGGGGTGGGGAGGTGAGTTACTGAATCTAATACAAAGGACAATGGAGAAAGCTGATGTTACTTACATTTCCTGACCCCCGATGATTTGACTGGGCCCCCAGAACAGCCTCAAGGACATCTCGGGTTCTTTGCCCAAATCCCTTGATTTTTTCCAACTAATTGGGATGGATCTACATCACCTGCGTGGTGGACCCCTGTGCCGTAGGAAGAGGGAGGGTGCTGATTCGGGAAGCGGTTGGGGAGGACCTCCCGTTTAGTGGGAAAGAGAATGAGCTTCAGTCAGAAGGCTCCACCTCCAGGCTAGGCTTTGTACTGTTGGGAGATGTGCACGTTCATTTCCCTTCGGACGGAATGGGTGGGGCAGCGGGGTGCTGGATTAGAGCGTGCACCTCAGCCCCGGCTGCACCCTGGACCCACCTGAGCATGTGCCGGGAAGGCCAATGTCTCGGCCCCACCCCTGGGCCATTCCACTGGAATCCCTGAGAGTGGAGCTCAGCTCCGCCTTCTTCTAAATCCCCTGGACGACCTTCATGGGCCACCGGTGTCAGGCCAGAGGTGCTCCAAGATGCCTCCCAGCAACGGACCGTAACCTCGAGGAAATGAAATGGAACCGTGAGCGAGGAGGTGCCCAGTGTGGACCGTGTGCGGGTGTGGACAGTTGGCAGGAGGCACCACGGCAGGGAGGCTCCTGGCCCTGCCACCAGCCTGCACCTCCAGCACGGTCGCGGCCAGGGTCGGGTGCGGTCCAGAGGCACAGTGCTGAAGTCAGGTGACACCAGTGGACCCGCGGGCTGGCCTGCTTGTCTACACACCACCTGTGTGGCCTGAAACGAGGCCTTTTCCACTCAAGGCCACAGTGTCTTCACACATAAACTGAGGGTGCACCATTTAGAAAGTATTACAGTGCGTACTCTGAAGCCTGGTAACTTCAGGCAGGTGATGTACTAACTCGCTGTGTGGACTTGAGCAAGTTACTTAACCTCTCTGGGCTGCAGTTCTCTCGGCTATAAAGTGGAAAGAGTCATAGTTTGCAGCTCAAAATACTGAGCAAGTCACTGAGCTGATTCATATAAAATGCTAAGTCGTCCTGTCTGTAGTAAATACTCCGTAGAGGATGGAATTTACAAATCAACACTGTGACATTCCAAGTTAGAGAGGCCAGACCTCATGCTCCCTGCGGGTGTTTCTCTGTCACTGGTGTGGGCCCCGGGGAGCAGACTGTGACGGAGGGGGCGTGGCAGGCAGACAGGAGGGAGGCAGAAGAGCCAGGGAAATCTGCACCTGCGTGGGGACAGTAATGGGTGCACAGATGACTGGGACGGGGGCTGGGGCCAAGAAAAAAATGGGATTTAAGAGTAGAGAGAGGTTGTGAAGGCTCTTAAATATCAGGGTGTGGAGTGGGGGCTTTTCAAAAACAAGAGTGATCCCAAACATCTTTCAACGGTGGCTTTCAACTTAAAAACAAAATCCTAAAGAATCTGATTGTATATAACCAAGAAAAATGAGGTTCTTGAGTGGCAGCCAGGATGGGAGTCTGGAATCCCTGGTCCCGGGCTTCCTTGGACAATGGCTGGTCCCTCTGCAACACTTCCAGAGCTCGGAAAATCTGCAGAGCCCAGGAAATAGCCGCCGCTCTAAGGACAGATACTGGGACACAGAAACCAGCCCTCCAAAGCTGTTGTTCTTCATGCCCTGTGCTCTGTGCCATCGGGAGGCACACGGTCCTTGGGCCCCCGTGTCAGAGTCAGGAGCCTGAACTGTGGAGTCTGAAACTGAGCAGATGCTATTCTTTCGGGCTGGTTTCCATCATGCGGCCCATCCTCTCAGAGCAGTTGAGGGGCTTTGCTAGTTCACCTGATGGAGAGAAAGGTGCACTTTCAAATACGGCTGTGGTCATGCTGGTAGCACAATCCCAGGGGGCTCACCGGCTTGTTCAAACAGAGTTACGTAACATTCACAGGTGGGCAGGTCCACGTGACACTGCTGGCATCTGCCAGGTCTGGCTCGAGTCAGCGGGGATGGGCCGAGCTTGGCCTAGGCAGTGGGTTGGGTTTACATCTGCTCCACGTGTCTCCTCCCGGGACCAGCGGCCACCTGGGCGTTCTTCTTCTCATGGTGAGTGGAGGGGTAAAACCAGAAGGGCGGAACCATGGCTCTGGAACCTTTGAATCACCCACATTCCATGAACCAATGCCAATCATATGGCCAAGGTCAAGGTGAGGGGAAAGCTGGGCAGGCACCAACCCAGAGGCGTAGCTCCTCTTCCCGATCTCCAAGCCCAGCCCGCGCCCGCCCCCTCCGCCAGCTGCCTGGGCTACTCAGGCTAAGAGCTCTGCTTCTCTCCTCCTGCAGGCCTGACTGTGGTCCCTCTCGTGCAGCTGTGTCCGCGTGAGCCTGCAGGGGCTCAGACCCTGAGTTCCACCTGCTGCCCAGGTGACCACAGTCCTTGCTCAGTCCACATACACTGCTTGATGGGTGCCTGGAGGCAGGACCCAGGAAACTTCCCCAGGAGGGGAGGCAGGTGCTAAGCTCAGAGGTCACTCCACTCTCTTTTACAGCCACCAGCGGCTGCCTTGAAACACGGTTGTGTGATGGAGAGAACAAAGGCTTTGGGGTCAGAGAGACTCGGGCTAAAACGACAGCGCTGCCATCCACCGGCCCTGTGACCTCGGACAAGTGGCTGGGCCTTACGATGCGTGCCTACGATTTCTCATCTGTAAAATGGGAAGAACAGTAATGACTTTCCAGGGTGGCTGCGATTCTCCAAACACACACACACAGCCCAGCCCCAGGCCTTCAGGCCCGCCGGCTGCTCCGCCACCCTAGGGCACCCTTCCCCCATTTCACTTCGGCCGCTTCTCCGCCCAGATGCCATCTGGTCCGGGGCCTTCTCCGGTTTTACATAAAACAGCACACACCTGCCCTTGCACTGTCTCCTTGCACTGTGCTTTCCTGTTGTGCTTCTCGACACGCAACATCTGATTATATGCTCACTTACTGTCTGTGTACCTTCCCAAACGTAATGTATACTTAGCGGGACGCGGGGACTTGCTTGTTCTAACCGTTTTAATCATCCCTGCGTGTCCGTTACCCACTGTGCTGGCGGCACGCTGTTTATGAGCTGTTTCTCAAAGGAATGAACCGGGAGGTTTGGATGGGACCCTCTCCGCAAAGCCGCAGCGCGGTGCCGGGCACACAGTGCACAATCAGTGGCAGCAATGCCCTGCCCCGGCTCGGTCCCGCTCCTTCCCGCCTGGTCTTCCTGCCCAGTCTTCCTGCCCTGGGTGCAGAGGACACAGCCGACCAGAAGAGGGAGCTGAGCCTGGGGGCAGCAGCCCACGTGCGGCCTTGGGCACGGGCTTCAGAGTGTTCAAGCTGCCCTCTCTTTCTCCACCCTTAGCAAACAGAGGAGCCTTGATCCTCAGCGAGCCCGGGGTGCACTCCATCATCTCTATTTCCTGGGAGGGCTCTGGACACACCATCACCCAGACTCACCCTGTGAATCACGCGCATTCAGCCCCTGCCTAAATGCCTTCCTCTGTGTCGAGCAGAAAAACCAAGCCCGGAAACCCAGCTCTCATGAAACACAGGCAAGATTCCATTTTGTTCTCCGAGCGAAGCCTCCACAGCAGAATGCATCGCCGTGACTCGTGAGCCTGAGACTATTGATAAAAAAACAAAACAAAAAACTCCCATCGTGGTGACTCTAGTCCCCGTAGTATGAGGCTTGCAAGCTTCTCAGAAGTGAGATGATGTTGTGAAAATGAGGGATTAACACACAGACAGTTCTGTAAAGGGGATTTTTGTTCAGCTTCAAGCTCAAAACCCTTGCCACTGGTGTCCTTGGATTTGGGGCACTTTGCTTAAAATCAAGGGAAGGGCGCTTCAAAGGGGCGTGTGAAAAAGTGTGTGGATTCATGGTGAGCAGCGCTCCTGTGTGCTGGGCTGTGGCCCGACTCCGGACGGACGTTTGAATGGAGTCCCTGCCCTCACGGACCTGTCCTGCTGGTAGTCTCCGGCCACGTTCACACGTGGGGCACCCAGTGAGGGTGCTCTGACAGGGGAGAACCCTGACACACCGAAGCCCAAAGGACGGAGGGAGGAGCTGGGCGGGGGGACGCAGGACGACCTTCGCAGGAGGCACTTGAGCTGCACTGGAGACAGCAGGTGCCCCGCCGGCCGTGCAGGGAAGGCGTGCTCCCCGGAGCCAGCCCGCACGAGGGCGCAGGGCGCAGGGCCGCAGAGCCGGCTCAGGGGACTGCACGGTGTTTGGTCCAGTGAGCAAGATCGGGGCGTCTGTGTGCTTGCTCTTTCTCTGCCTCTGCCCAGAACAGTACCAAACCCTGTCACATGTGCTATCATGAGACAACAATGTTTGACGTTTGTGTTTTTCTCACAAGAGCTTTGAGAGACTGTACTGTGCAGACTGTGTCCCTAACACTGACTTTGGTCTTTCAGGCCAAGAAAGTCTATTGACCCTCAGAGTGGTTTCAGGAGAGCATGCTCTTCCCTCACCTCTCCTGGAGTGAGTGAGTCTGTGTACACACACACACACACACACACACACACTTCTTCCTGGCCTAGCTCCATTTATACATTATTTCCCAATCTTTGCAATCTGAACTGTGATCATCTATTCTCATTTTGAAGTTCCTCCATAGTTCTGAACTGCTCATCCATGACTACACTGATACTACGAGACTGACCTGGGGAATTGGTTGCCATCTGGATGCCACTACCCCCCAGCCCCATCTCTGACCATCCCTGGTGGGTACTTTCTGCCCAGTCATCAAAAGGCTCCTGGTTTTTTGTATGATGCTTCCACTTCTTTCTTCCTCATCTTTCACACTGACTGTTCTTCCCCAAAGACCTTCCTGTCTCTCTGCCTGGTCACTTCCTGCTCCACCTCAACCCTTGGCTCAAGCTTTGTGTTCAGCTGTCCTGCCCAGGGCAGGCGCACACTTGGCTGAGTCAGGGGACCCTGCCCTGGGGCCCCAGGGACCACTAGCCCAGCACTGCCCACTTACCACCTTCTGTTACTACGACCTCTCCCCTCCCCAGGACTGACGGTCCCCCTGGGCTGGTGCCCAGGGCCCACGGAATTTTTAGAGGCAAATGAAATTCCTTTAGAAACCAGAAGAAGACCCAGAGACACAGAAATATGTCAGACTGACAAGCCTCAGAGGAGGGGAGGGGAGGGGAGGGAAGAGAAAAACCAAAGAACTTACATGCATATGTGCATGACCAATGGACACGGACAACAATGCTCGGGGTGGGGGCAAGGGGAGGAGGGTGTCGATGGGAAGAAAAGGAGAAACTCTGTAAGAAAGATAAATCAATTAATTTTAAAAAATCAGAAGAAAATATTAATATTAATAAACATATTAATATATGATCATGTAATTATGAAGCCAGCCCAGACTATATTTATGTTTATACCAATGCAGTCATAAAATATAATTTTAAATTATAAAAAGAGAGAGAGAGAGAGAAAAGTTTTTTAACAAGAAGGGCTCACAAAGGACAAAGATCCTGGGGCCTCAGAAGTCTTAAAGCAGCCTCGCCCCCCCTCTCCATCGGGTGATGGGTCTTCTCGACCCTTTCTGGGGCTCCCTTTCTCCCGGCACCCAGCTTAGCCCCTGGGCGCATGCTCATTGAAGGGGTGTTGAAGACACGGGCCCACTGGGAGTAGGGGGAAGAAAAGCTGCTTTCAGTGTGTCTGTGAGGGAACTGGGGCACTGAATCCTGAGAAATCAGTCCCGGTGACCCCAAAACTCTCTTTGTAAGTAAGAGCTGATACAGGGGAACTGAGGAAGATCAGAAATATTAGGGGAAATCTACGTCCAACAGGCCCCCAGGCCTGGTCTGTTCTTGAGTCTCAGAATGAACGACATGGTTCTATATCGTGATGACAAGGAAGCGTTAGTTCTGGCTGGGTCTCTAAAAGTAATCCTGTGAAAGTGCAGAATTCCAGGGGCAGCCTTCAGGACCAAAGTAACTAGGCGAGTTCGATAAACCCACAGGAAGAAGAAGTCATGGGTGATATGTCTTCCTTTGGATGTGATTTTTCAAGTGTATGGCTCTTGGGTTAATAATCACCAGTAATGAAAGCTCTTAGTTCTAAAGGCAAATGACATAATAAGGATAAATTATGATCTATAATAATAGAATCAGGAAGTAGAAAGTTCTCAGTCACAGACTCCTAGACTTGGTAAGCTAATCAGCTCCTTAAAGAGTATTTTATGCTCTTCCTCATTGTACAGATGAAGAAACTGAGGTCCCCCATCAGGGAATGACTGGCCCAAGGTGATAGGGGGAGAGTGAACATGGACCTCAGTCCCTAACCATCCAGCCACATGATGAGTGTAAGAGAAGGGACCATACAGATATTTGTTTCCCTTTGAATTTTTAAGGTATTTAGGGTTCTTCTGTGGGGGGCAAAGGGTCACTGTTAGAGTACTGAGGGCTGTTGATGTTATAAAATTCTGGTATTATTTGAAAGCAGTTAAAGATAGTGACTAAGTTTAGAATTTAAGATAAGTATGTGTAATATATAAATATGGATATGTATGTATAGCTTCCACACTAATTGAAGGAGAGTGAGCTATGGGGCAGGGGTGTCCATCAGTCCAAAAGAAGGCAGGGAAGGAGAATTAGAGACGACAAACTGGCCACTCCAGATGGACCTGAAACAGGATGCACTGGTGTCATCACTTCCGGAAAGGGTTTTGCGTGGCCCAGGGGATTGAAATGGGCCTGTTTTTTGACACAGCACCACCATTTCTAAGTATTTATTATAAAGGCACCTTCAATCTGTATCAGGAAATAGGTTCAGAACTGTCTTTGAGCATTTCTTATAAGAAAAAGTACTCTATCATCAGGAGAACGGACACATAAATTATAACGGCCTATACAATGGACTATTATACAGCAGTAAAAGAACTAGCTAACTTTAGCCACATACATTAACATGGCTGGACCTCAACAAATGATGTCGAGTGAAAAAAACAAGTCAGAAGAACAGAAATGACTTCATTCGATGTATATAATGTTCAAATACAGACAAAACTATGTATTATGTTGTTTAACTGTGCATACAAATATGGTTAAAACCTACAGAAATAAACAAAATAATTTAAAAATTCAGGACAGTGGTCACCTCTGGGGAGAAGGGAAGGGAAAGAAATTAGGGAAAGGCACTAAAAAGCTTTCCAAAAAGTTGATGATTAAGCCAGATGATGAGTATCTGCATGTGCATTTTCTTATTATTATTTAAACTCTTTTTTTCTTTATTGATTTCAGAGAGAGGGGAAGGAAGAGGGAGAGAGAGATAGAAACATCAATGAGAGAGAACATCGATTGGCCGCCTCCTACATGCCCCCCACTGGGGACCAGGCCCACATCCTGGACATGTGCCCTGACAGGGAATCAAACCGGCGACCTCTTGGTGCAGGGGTCGATGCTCATCCACTGAGCCACACTGCCTGGGCTCTTTATTATTTTAATTTATTATTATCTTAATTATTTTATTTAATAAGAAAAGGAACTGGAGACATACGAATGTCAAGAATGTCTAGAGCGAAAATGATGAAACGTTTCCCTCAAAGCAGGAAAATGGTGTGTAGGTTTCTCAGAGGATGGGATGTCCTGTTTTTGAAGGATGAATGGACGCTCTCCAGATGAAGGGGAAACCCGTGTCTGCAAGCTCGAGGCCGCTCAGGACAGGGACAGTGGAAAAGTACAAGTCGCTGTGTGCGTGTGAAGCGCAGAGCTCGGGTTTCTCACGCAAGTGGAGGAGGTGAGGCTGAGGAGGAGGCAGGCGCCGGGCCCGCTTGGAGCCTCGCTGGATCCTGTGTCGTGAGCAGGGAGGCATCCAGCAGACTTGGAATTCTCTTGTGGTGATGGCCCGATTGTGCTATGTGGGTGACACTGCTGAGATTCACATTAAGTGGAGCACAAATGAACCTTTATTCCGAGCAGCCTCGCAGCACTGTCTCTGGGAGCTGGGATGGAAACCTCAACGCGGAGGGCACTGGAAGGATCTCCTGGGTAGGAAGGAGACTGATACCTCAATAAGCACCGGCTTTCAACACTGCAGCCAAACACACATGCAGAACCTCTTTCCCTGTGGTTGGAAAATCATGGTGAAAATATTACATGTTTTACTTGAGTTTTGTTTTTTTGCTTTCAAGTGCAGCATCAAATATGAGATGCTTTAGAATTCAGATGGAGAAATCGTGGCCAAGAATGAAGGAAATCGCCCGGCGTCGGCTACAGTCAGAGAGTGCCAGAACATTTATTAGAAGCCAGGGCTCCCAGAGCTCCAAGAAGAGGCTGGGAACCTGGAAAACGAAGTCAGGAAGTGTTGGGAGGGAATGTGAGGGCCAGACCTCGCCACGGTCAGGGCCCAGGTGGAGAAAGACAGAGCTTTCGTGTGTGGTCATTGGCACGTGTCAGGTGTGAAGTCCACCTGACCCACTGGCCTTCGAGAGGAAGGAGGGAGAGCCCCAATGAGAAGGGAGACTCGGGAGAGGGCGTGTCATGCCTCAAGGTCTTTCTACGTTCAAAATGACTGAACCCCAATCCGTTAGAGGGTTAGGGCACCAACTGCTTAAAGGAAGTGTGGGATCTCTGTTCAGGGCGTACAGAGCCATCACCCACGAAAACAAATTCCTCCCGCTCACCAGTGTTGCCAGCCCATGGCCAGCCCTCATCTGACGGCTCAGGAATCAGTATGTTTCAACACTGAGTGCTCCCTCTATAGGCAAATAAAAATGCAATGCTCAGTTAATTCCATCTTAAAGCATTCTGTCCAGGAGTGATTTGCATTCACTTGGAGTCAAATTAAGGATACCCTGAGCTAAATTGCTCTCCCTTATTTGGGCCATAAACAGTCTCAGATCTATTTTTGCTTTGGCACGTATACTTCATTTACGTCATGAGAAGTGCCTACAGGCACAAACACGATGTCCCCTGCGATCCTGCAGAACAATATTTACTGTTGCATCATTTTGCCGTGGGTCCTCAGATACGACAGTCAGATAAAGCAGATCACCCGTTCGGAGTAGAATCCCCGTGAGATCCAATCAAGCAGGATGGGGTGAGTCTGGACAGCCTGCAGGGCTCTGCATGCAGAAACAGGTGTTCCACAACACGCACACGCGCAGGAACGTCACGGGATCATGCCAGGAAAGAACCTGCTCTGGCATTTACAGGAAAGGAACAAAACCTGAGGTTTTCCGACAGAATTACTTCAGGGCTTGGAGAAAAGCTATGGTTGCCTTTCCACTGATGAGCTGTGAAGCTCCCAGGAATTGTGCGCTTTTGGTTTTTGTTGTTATATCTTCCTCGTTCCAGAAGGGAAAATGATCAAAACAGAAGCACTTTGAGAGGATAAAGCACAGAGCCGAGCTGTTAAAGCGTCCCGCAGATCCCTGTATGAGAATGTAGATGTGCATCCGTAAGGGTCTCACACTGGCCATTGTGATGGGAAAAGCATCTGAGAGTCAGTGAACAGATGGCTGCTTAATCCCAAGGAAATTATTCCTGGGACAGTCTAAGAAGCTGTAAGCATTTCACAGATGGCTGAGAATCTGGGCCTTTCCACATTAAATATTTTCTTACGTAAGTTTAATGATTTGTATTATCTTGGAAATCAAGTTAATGTTGAAATTATTCCCCAGGAAGAGTATGATTTATGAAGCATTCTTACTCTCTTAAAGCACATTCCTCTCTCCTCTCCCTGTTGCTAAAAAGACTTTCCTGTCTTCTGAGAACACTTCCCTATCTCCTCGGTTGAGTACACTCATAGGATTCATTTGTTGTATCTCTTGTACTTCTAAATTACTGAGCAGGTTTGCCTTCTCCATAATGTCTTGGTTGCAATTATACTAATTATATGTGGTTGCTCTATTGCATTTCCCAACTTCATATGTATTCCACGGTCTTTCTCTTGAACAGAATTTACATCATGTCTTCTGGATAATCGCTGTCCCCAGCCCAACAATTCTTTATACTAACATTTTGGCTTTCCAGCAGTTTGTAAACGTTCTCATGGAAATGTTGATAGGAAAGAATCCCCAAACAAGCAAGTCCTGGTGTGCCCCTATTTCCCCAGAAAATGGCACGATATACTCAACAACCTGTGTGTGTGTTGGTATCCTCCAAAGTCCAGCTAACAACCTTCATGAAAGGTCACCCTGAATTAAATGGAGCTTTCCTTAGGTCACACGATGAGTTTGAAGAACTCTTGCGTCTCAGCTGTTGTCACAGTGCTGCTATGACCGTGGCTATCTGACAGGGTACCTGCTGGGTGTTTGATTAGGGCATTTTGAGTCGATGGCCTCTGGTCACGCCAGATCCTGATAGTAAATGATCCGCTCACTGCTCTGGGTTTTTGTCACTCATTGCATCCTCCCCTCTTCTGCTGTCAACAAATCTATGTACTCAGAACAAATGCCACCGCACGCTCAAGGATACAGACATGGACACACACAAACCACATCTTTCACCTCCTTTGACTTTGCCGTTTTCCTCCTCAGACATTAAGGGAAATGTCAGACAGATGGGCAAGTCCACTTGGGGTATGTTTTCTGCTTCCTACCCCCTGTCTGGCCCTCAGTGCCCCACTGAACGCAACCGCTGTTTGCTGGGAACTGTACTAAGTGTTGAGGTTGCCAATTTGAGCAACATATTGCCCCTGCCAGCTGGCTGTTCACTAGCACGCGTGTAAATAAATAATTGAGGGTGCAACTCGATCAACAAGACAATTGACAGATTATATGACTTCTCTGAAGTCACAAAGCCAATGACCGTGGAAAGATGACTAGAATACACGTCTCTTGTATTCTAGTCAGGGACGTTAACGAACTTCGGCAGGAAGAAAAATCGGCACTCATTTTATTATAATAAGGCAAAGAATGATTTGGTAAGTAAAGTTAATAGCCCGTATAAGTGAGGGGCTCTAAAATGTTTCAAGGAATAAACAGAGAAAAGGAAGAAGGAGGAAGAGGAGGAGGAGAAGAGGGAGAGAGGGGAGGAAATGAGAAAAAAAAACTATTAAAAAAATAGAACAAAGTATATCCTAGTATTCTATTTTAAGAAGACGGACACCAAACAGCGATTGCCCATCAATCTTGCTCCAAGCCTCCGAAGGACGCTCCAGAGTTCTCCGGGTCAGCGCGGCTTCCGGACTGGGACTGGGAAGTACGAGGCCTGAGAGGTCAGGTGTCGGGCATCTCAGAAGTAACAGTTCCCGCTGATTTTCTAATCAGGGAAAGTGGAATCTGTCCGAAAGACTCGGGAGAGCCAGGAGTCGGGCATTTGCTGCGGTGTTCCCAACTTAGCTCTTCCAGGGAAACACTGGATGAAGCTCAAGAGGCACAAAGGGTACGCAAAGCGGTTGAACAACAAATGGGATGAAATGGAAAAGAAAGGCTCAGGCCCGGGTACCTCGCCCTTGTCCCAAGTCCCACAGTGCAACCTCAGTCACGTGTCTCCTCTCCAGCACCAGCTCTCGTGTCTAACAGCAGAATGACGGTGCCTCCCCAGGTAAGCTCCCACGGTGACGGTGAGGTGAGGACACAGTTCTGAAATGCTCCCCACAATTAAGGAGTTTTTTGGGAAAACTACGATAACATGCAAAACCTCATGTGTCCTAGAATCTGAACCCACGAAGCTAGAAAGCCTGTTTTTTGTGTGTGTGTTTTTTTTGTTTCTGACTCTTCATTCATTCTCTTGTCCATTCATCCATCCGTTCTTTCTATTTGTCAGCTTTCACTATGGGTCTACCCTGTGCCAACCACTATGCTAGATGCTGTGCTTCAGAGATGAATAAAGCAGGTCCTTCCTCTTAAGGAGCTCACAGTCCTGGGTGGGGGGGACAAACTCAGATACAGAAAGAAGGATGCGGAGAGCACATTGAAGAGGTCACCTTAGCTGTGTGCGGCAGGGGCGATTTCTCAGATGGAGGGGGAACTGCAGCTGAGCCTTGAAGGCTGTGTAGGGTTGAGGCTAGGTTGAGGCTTAGAAGGGCTGGCGCAGGGCAGAAAGTCCACTTTAGGCAGAAGGATGAGCCCAGGCTGTGTTCGAACTAGAAGACAGGGAGAGGACCTGCCTTCTGGGGCTCTGTCAGGACCACCTGGGGCTCTCTGCTCCTTCTTCCTCAGATTCTGACTCAAGCCCTGGGAGACGTATGTCCTTCCGTTCCCCCACTGAAACTGGAGACTGAGGAATTGACTCTCTGTTATCGATCTGAGTGTACTTCACCCCCTAGAAGTGTCAGGATGGCAAAAATATTTTGAGAGTTACTGAGCTTCAGTGATTCCTATGCAAAACCTCTTTGAATGTGTTCCTGTATATGCTATGAATAAGTACATCCTAATCTACATATGAAACTAGTAGCATCATCAGTCAAAAAGAGAGAGAATGGAAACTGTGCGGTCATATCACAAAAAGATGAGCATCCAATTCCATACCAAATTCCGAACACAGACCATGTTTGTAATTCTGTGATAAAGGGGGAGCTTCTCAAATGGCTTATTTCCCTAAACCCAGTGTCTTCGTTCAGGGACAGACCTGAAATTTCCACGTTGCATTATTGATGTTCTGGGAAGTCAGGCCCGTGCACGCTCCAAAGAATGGCTCAAATAGTTTGTCAGAAATCAAGTCGTGTTCAAAGACAAAGGCTTTCAATCCTACCTCTGACTTACTCTGTCGCTTTCCTTTCTTCCGGTGTATTCTTACACTGAAACTCTGTCTGTGACCCCTGTGCACAAATACATGCCTCCCCTGCATGTGGCTCAACTCTTTGGGTCAATATCTCCTGCTGCCCCCAACTACCACCATCTCCAGCCTAAAGCAAACCTTGCTGTCGTCCCTCTTGCTCTCCACACCAAAGTCCTAACAGACCAGCATCTGCTTCTCCTTTCTCCACCTCAAGGCCTCCGTGGGACACCCTTCTCTCAAACTCACCCACTCCGACTTCTACACAACTGTCCCATTGACCTTCCTCAATCACAGACATCTTCCTGTCCCTTTAGCTCCTACAACATCACTGGTTTCATGTTGCTAGTATCAAATTCCACTGACTGGCATCCAAGCGCACCCCAGTCTGGGCCCTTTCAGCTACCTCTCCAGCTCGGCTCCAGCAGGTACCAGCTGTTTGTTCCAGGGACGTTCGTCACGGGCCACATCTCCCTCCACCTATACCATGCCTAGTCCCATTGTGGTTCTATGCAGTCAGTATTGTTCTGATTTAGGAAATCCTGCTCCCATCATCTGATGGGAGGCCTCTCTGACCACGCTCACGCCCGAGTCTTCCTCTGGCTCGGCTGGAGCCCCTATTCTTGAAGCATTGAAGCAATGCCCGGCTCGTGGTGAACTTCCTTATCGTATGAATCCTTGCTGGTTTGCCAGACAACTGCAAGTCTAACTTCCTTGGGTTTTTGGGAGGGAGGGGGTTTGTTTGTTTGTTTATTTTTGCCTGGATGCTTATATGTCAGCTTTCTAACAGGAAGATAAATTTCTCAAGGATAGGGATAATAAACCCTCAGCGTGGCCCACTGGGCCTGGCGCATAAAAGACATTTAGCAAATGCTTTTGAATTAAGGAATTTTCATGACAATCAACCTGAAATAGATTTTAAAAATTTTTAAATAAAAACGCATACATATTATCCTACAAATTAGTTGATTTTTGCTATTAAAGTGATCATTAGAATTGTAATATATTTAAAAAAAAAACTTTAATCTTCAAAACTCATTATTGTGAACACTTTATATCACAGATAAATAAAAGTCAAAAAAGAGGTTAACGATTTTGAGAGTTCTAATAAAGTATTTACAAGGCCGGATGACGAGGTGAGGGTGGGGGTGACCGAGTGTGTGCGCCTGTCGGGCCACCGCAGGGGGGGTGGGTGAACATGGAGAGGCAGCTTCAGCATCGGCCAGCATGTGCGAAATACGGAGTCTGAGCGAGGACTGCGCGTTTGGGAACAACTTGCCATCTTCATCTTATCAATAACTCAAGTTCATTCCCACACACCTGCTCAGGTCTTCTGTTTTGCTTTACTAAGGAGAGTTTAAAGACTATGCTTAAATTGTTCCTTTGTAATATAGGATCCTGTAAGACTCAAAGAGTTTCATAAGGTGTTTCTGCCCAGGCCCAGAGAGAGAGCCACACTGCAAGTCTTTGCTTCCAAGAGTTCGTTTTTCATTGTCATATACTTTCTTCTCATGCTTGTTAGATGACAGTATGAAAAAAAAAAAAATATATATATATATATATATATAGAGAGAGAGAGAGAGAGAGAGAGAGAGAGAGAGAGTCGAGAGTCCTGCCCTGGCTGGTTTTGCTCAGTGGTGACAGCATCGGCCCTCAGACCCAAGGGTTACAGGTTCAGTTTTGGTCAAGGGCATGTACCTGGGTCACAGGTTCAATCCCTGGCCCTGGTCCGGGTTGTGCGGGAGGCAGCCAATCAATGTGTCTCTCTCACATCAATGTCTCTCTCTCTTTCTCTCTCTCCCTCCTTTTCTTTCACTCTATCTAAAAGTCAATGGAAAAATATCCTCAAGTGAGGATTAACAACAACAACAAAGTCCTAAGTTTACAACCTGGTCACTACTACAGAAAAGTTAATCACCCTCTTCTTTAGATGAACATGTTTTTATTGCAGTTCCATCACTGTGCAATCCGTGGGTTTTTCTCACTCAGAGAATGAGCCCTCTGTGGACCCTGAGTCCATGCTGGGAGCACAAGACACCATTCGGGAAGGAGACCTAGCTGAGCGCCTGCAGCCTATGCGGGCTGACCAGGAAGGTCATCGGCAGCTTAAGTGGGGACTCCTTCCGGTCCAATGACTCCCGCAGACACCTCCCAGAGTGAGCTGGCCATGCGAAGAGCAGACAGACACGTGGGGAAGCTAGCACCCCACAAAGCAAGCCTCAGCCAATGCGAAACAAGCACTGATGGGGGGGCCTGAGCTGCCTCTCCGTGGGCAAGGCTTGAACCAGATTCTTGTCTCAGCGTCTGTTCAGGGACAATTTGAGCAAAGGCAACCCCACAAGCCATCCTGTCACACTTAAGTGTTTAGTTTCTAATGTCTGGAGCTAAGAAACCAATGAAATATTTTAATTAGGGAAGTGACATAATTATATACACATATATAAGAACAAATATATATATATTTTTTTGTTTTTTTATTTATTGATTTTAGAGAGAGAAATGGAGAGGAAGAGAGAGATAGAAACATCAATGAGAGAGAACATTGATTGGCCGCCTCCTGCATGCCCTCCACTGGGGATCAGGCCCACAACCTGGGCATGTGTCCTGACCGGGAATCGAATTGACGACCTCTTAGTGCATGGGTTGACACTCAACCACTGAGCCACACCGGCCGGGCCATATATATATATATATATATACACATTTTTTTTTTTAAGTGAATATCACCGAGATGGCTAGGAGAAGGAGGTAAAGTGGAACAGAAAAGAAAGAAAGAATCTCAACTAGGCACTTGTGACCAAAGTGGCAGGTGAGTTCCAAAGAGGTCATGACAAAAGTCCTAAAGTTTCTGACCTCTGGGCCCAGCCTATGGAGCTGCAGCTGTCATCTCTGCACATGGGAGGGGATTTATATGTCCAAGGAGCTGCCACCCACTTTTACTGGAACTTCTAATTGCAGAATTACACCCATGTTTTCCAAGGAGAAAATGCGACCTCCCCACTGACTCATGTTCGCTTGCTGAGTAACTTCTCTCTCAGGCAGAACAAGACGGAGTTGAGCTTCTCTCCACCCTTCTCATCCCAGGGTTTGCCCTGGGCCTCTCACCCAGCCACCATTCGAAACATCTGGGTCTGTGCATCTGGGAACGCACATTACCTGGGGTTAGAAGATTCTATTTATAACCCCAGCTCGGCCACTTACTACCCTTCTGTGAGCCTCAGTTTCCTCGTCGGGAAGATGGGTGTGAAAATCTTCACAGAGCTGTTGTGTGGACAAAAGGAAGTAGCTAGTTGTTCCAGATGCTCGCTGTTGGCAGGGCCCCTCAAGATGTGACTACCCATGTCCCGAGCTCAGGACTCCTCGGGTCTGGCTTGTTCATTAGAAGCTTCTCAGGATCCGCGACAGGGAGGACCAAGCCTGTTCATCTCTGAATCCCCACAGTGCCCACCTGGGGTCTAAAATCTGCCCATTGTCCTTGAGTCCGCAGGGAGTGTAAGGGTCCGAAGAACCGTGCGGAGCAGCCTGGTGGCAAGCTGGACAGTGCCCCCTCGGGGCCTCCTGTGGGCAGGAGGCATCTGTGCACGGGGCCCTGACTCTCACAGGAGAGCAACCCAGACACACCCAGGCGGACAAGGGGCTGAGGAGCTGCTCTGAAGGGGACCCTGAGCTCCTGCCATGAGCCAAGCAGCCGCTAAGCTGGAAGGTTTTGAGGAGAAAACAAGATGACAGGAACCTCTGGTCTCTCTCAGGGACCTGTCAAGGGCATGGGGGACAGGACTCATTTATTCAAGAAAACCAACGACCCCAGGATGTTCAGGGAAGGGGGAGGCACCTAGATACGGGTCTCCTTCAAGAAATGCTTACACATGGCTTTGCCTCCTCTGCTCACTCACATGTCCACTGTCCTGTTCTCCAGATCCCAGCGTTCCTCCTTATAGCTGTCAGCTGGGTACTATTCTTAACCCTCCGGAGCTGCAAGTGTCTGGCACCACGAACGCAGCAGCCACAGTTCCCTGCTCAGCCCGATGGGATACGTGACGTTCACAGGAACACTCAAGATTGGGAAGATACATGGTATCATGATCTCCAGTTTGCCGATGATGCGGATTCTCAGGGGAATCTGAAACGCTTACCCACTATGTAGCTGATATGTGGGGGAGCTTGGACTTGAACTCCTGCTTCTACTTCCTATCGAGGGGTTTTCAAGGTGCAGGTTGTTTCATCAGTGAGATCAGATTAGGACACGAGGAAGCCCATGGCCGCCGTGTTGACCTCAGAGGGTAAATGGGGCAGCTGGGCGCCCCTGGTCAGGGGCGGAGGCAAACACCTCCTCCTAAGCGAGACGTGTGGGCTCAGAGCATCGTGCTCTCTGTTCTGTGGGCCACATGGGTTTAGAGGTGCCAGGTTAGCTTAACCCTTGGGAATCCTGACTCTGGGATGTGGAGAAGGCAGCTCGTGTGTCCTAATAATCTGACGATGCTTTGCATCAAAGTGGAACTTTGCACACGAAAGGTCTTCGAGCTGCTAAGGCAGCCCCAGGACCTCCCTGCAAGACGTGTGCTCAGCATTCTTGGCACTGGCCCTAGTGGGGGACGCCAAGATGCTGTGCTAAGTGACTTGTCTAGCAGGGAGATGACAGCTTTTCGGGGCCCCCACCCTCCATTTCAGAAATTATTTTTTTAACACAGAATTATATGAAATAAATTAAATAAGAAAATACATCCACACCCCATCCTCCCAGGAGTGCACTTGCTGTGTGACAGACGGATTCTATTTCTGTCCCTGAGAACACGCGGCCGAGTCAGCGAGAACATGCCGGGACAGCAGTGTGGGAAGGCGCCCTACTCAGCTGGCCCGTGTTCACACCACCGAGCAGGTTCGGGGGATGGGCTTGGATCCCCCTGCTAGCCAGTCATTTCTGACAGGCTGACACTTCACAAATGCTATTTCTTCCTGATTCTGGGAAGATTGTGTAGCTGCAAATGTCATCATGGCAAGCTCAGAGTGTGGGAGTCAGTGTGATTTTTGTAAGAAATAGACCCGTAGAGGGACAGGATTGAAAGGCATCTGTAGTCTATGATTTTGCAAAGAGAGACCCAGAGAGGGCTAGGCTCTTGCCTCCGGACACGTGGCGAAGCCACCAGGCAGCCAGGAAGCAAACACAGGCCAATGGCCCCAGCCCGGGCCCTTTCCTGCTGGCCACGGTCACTCTCTGTCTTCTTTAAGAAACACAAGTAAGTGCTTCTGTCTAGAAATCATCACCATTCCAGGCCACGCATCTTCCCTCCATCCCTTCTTATGACATTTCAGACTGCAGATATGAAAGCAACATACGTGAACGACAAGAACTCTATAAAACAGAATCATCTTGTACTTTCCAAGGCCATGCCATCTTCACCGTTGTCTCTGTCCAAACGCTTTGCCTTTGCCACAGTCTTCCTCTTCTCCTTTATGACTTTCGAAGCTTTGTTTCTCGGGTGGCTCCTGTTTCTAGAAGCTCCTGCGTAAGCATCTATTCCGTGATGGGGACTGTGGCTTACGGCCCAGTCCCTGGGAGACTCTATCAATGATGGGGTCCTCTTTTGCTGGGGACAGCCCAGCACAGAACAGGACTGGAACAAAAATCTACTTGTCAAACTCCGAACTCTTTTCGTAAGCCCCATCTCAGGCGCCACGGGCTCTGGGAAGCTGCATTTGACCCTAAAGAGTGATCATTTCACAGATGAACATGCAAGTGGTGCTTCCCAGCCACTTCCTCAGAAAGGACCTGGCACCTCCTCTGCGCAGAGCTGCCGTGAGCACGAGGTAACGTGGGGCCCGTGGGCCCGTGGTCACTGTGAGGGCCACACGTAAACCTGCGAAATTACGTTACTCCCTGTTTGACCTTCCCAAGGTAACCTGCCAGCCAGACGGAGGCCGTGTGGACAAACTGACCAACTCTGGTTTGATGCTGTTTCCAGCCCCTGCTCTGTCCTGTTCCATAGCCTGCTTCACGCCAAGCTCCCACACCTGCCCCGCCCCCCTGTTCCTCCCCAGCACCAGCTCGTCCAGGTCCCAGGAAGGGCCACATCTCTAACCCAGGCCCCAGACTGAAGGTTAGACACTGTCCCCTCACCCACTCTCAATGCTGTTCTCAGTGTCTGAGCTACACTGGAAAATGCTGGCATCCGCAAAAGGGGAATTCTGCTCGGATCTCATGGCAGAGGCCAGAGAGACGTTCTGAAGACCCTGACATTGCCCAAACAGCCAGCAACCACCTCCCTCCTACAGTCCATCAGACTGCAGGGCAGCCTTAGACTGTGCCAAATTCCAGGCGTGCAGTCGGGCCAGAGCATGCAGCCCGGAGCCCACGGGACGAGGTGAGCCACGAGCAAGGCTAAACTTCTGAAGGAGAACATTCCTGCACAGCGGGCCTTCTGCACGAGCCCTGCAACCCGGGAGGACTCTGTGCAGTTACGCAGCTTCTTTCGACGGTGGGCTCATGTCCCCTTAGCCTCGCTGGCCAGTTCCCACAGAGTCTGAATTCAAGGCTACGGAGAGGTTCCCGGTGCACTTGCTCCGGCATGACCTCGGGCCCTCTGTGGAGAATGAAGCCACTGTTCCGGAACAGGCCTGGGCTGGCCTCCCAGCATCTGTCCTCTCAATCCCGTGCCGTCACCCCAGCCTGTCCACCCTCCCGGCGGGGGCCCGACCTGAGAGGACCCAAACCTCCCAACCTGCAGTCATTCTCCACATTAGGTGGGGGCTCAGCTCTGCAAGTGTCATGGAACAAGTTGCTCCCCGAGGTCACAGGTTTGGGGCCCAGACATGCCCTGAGCACAGAGCAGAGCAAAGCCAGGGCTGGAATGCCGTCATCACCATCCCGGCTCTTCGTGCCACGCGGGGTGGCCAGGAACCACGGCGCTTCCTGCCTGAGAAACCAACGCAGAAACGAGCCTTAGGAGATGTCGATGAGAAACACACACGTGCGCACACACATGCATATACATGTGCTCGCGCGCGCGCACACACATACACACACACACACACACTGAGGCCATATCCAGAGCGTGATCCCAGAAGGAAAAGGAGCAGAGAGGCAGCGATTTTTTAAAACGTAGGTTGACCAGTGCAGGGAAACCCCGACGTGTGTCAGGAATCACTTGGTAAGAGAACAGGCACACATGCAGCAGAGTGAACCTCACAGCCGCTTCCCCGCTGTTCTGTGGTGTGTCACCAGACCCCCCCAGCGGGCTGAGTCACTCCTTCCCCCAGCTGCTGGGAATGTGGCTGGCAGATGGCTCTCAGCTGCGTCCCTCGCCCTGAGTCCTTGCACTGCCTTAAAGTGAACCACTTTGCCCAAGGTCACACCCTTCCTGGAGGCAGCCCGCATCCAGTGACTGGTTAACAACCGGGGCAAGGCCCGGGCTCCTCTCTTCTACCTAAAACCACTCAGGGAGCATCCCAGTTCCCGAACTGCCTGCAACAGGGGCAGAGACCACTCTTGTCACTGTACTGCAGTGCAGCTTCTTCGACTGCCCTATCTGCTTCCTTCGCGCCCCCGCCCCAGGAACTGAGCCTGAGGGGACACTACTCCCCGCGTCCAGTCTGGCTCCTGGGAAACTCCACCCCAGACCCGGGCCAGCGGCGCAGTGGTGAAGAGGTGCGAGGTGCGAGGAGCGAGAGGGAGCCCGGCGCAGATGCCTCCTGGCGGCGGAGCACGGGCCTGAGGGGCTCACCGAGCTCAGGTCGGAGACCCGGCCTCGGCCTTCAGACCTGGCTTTGCCCCGACTCTCCTCCCCTCGGGGCTTCCATTTCTCTGTCTTGAGAATATTCTGTACCTCGTCTCACACGTGGGACGGCCACACAGGGTAAGCGCTGCTGCAAGTGCCTCGAGTCTGGAAAGTGCTGCCCGGTGTGTTTGCAATGAAACTTGAAAGGCTCCGGGGCGCCCAGGGCAGACCAGGAGTTCCGGCGGCCTTTTGGGAAAAGACTTCAGAGAGTGTATTAGGATTCTCCAGAGAAACAGAACCAAGAGGATGCAGAGAGAGCTGGAGATGAGTTATGCAGAACTGAGTCACGGAATTACAGAGGCTGAGAAGTCCAGCGTGCGGTCTGCGTGCTGGAGACCCGAGACGGGGGCGGTGATTCCAGCCCGCGTCCCGGGCCCTCGTCAGGTGATCCGAAGCTGTAAGTTCCTGTCCACGGGCAGAAGAAGATCGATGTCCCAGCTCTGCAGGCAGGAAGGAAAGGGTGGATTTTTTTTCTTCCTCTGCCTGTTGCTTCACTCAGGCCCTCAACTGATTAGTTGCTGCCCACCAGCACCGGGAGGGCAATCTGCTTCACCGAGGCCATGAATTCAATGCCGATCAGAGATCCCTTCATACACACACCCAGAAACAATGCTTAGTCTGGGCACCCCATGGCCGTTCAAATCGACATAAAATACTAATCACCACAAGAAGGCTGCCCAGAGGAGGCGGGTTTTTGAAATATCCTGAACGTAGAGACCTGGGTTGCCACCATAATTTACGCCCGAGGGCCCTGGGCAAGGCATGCCCTCTTCCTGGGATGTGCTGCTCTCCTTTCTCCTGAACAGAAAGAAATATAGAGCATCATCTCTGCTGAAGTCTCTAACGGATGCCAGTGGGAAAACGAGCTTCTTTGTGTTCCTTAGAACACTCAAAACTACCACTTTGACAACTGGGATACTACTGACCTTCCTAACCGAGCCTCGTGATTATAAAAACAGAGTAAAATAGTGAGACTGTCTTGCACTCCCTTGACGACGTCCTAGGGCCTGCAATGTGGGAAAGAAAACCGCGCTGAGGGGCCAGGGCCATGCCATCTAGAACTGCACTGGCAGAAGCACAGCCGGTGATGCCCCTCCTGGGAACCAGTAAGACCAACCAAAAGCTAAAAGGAAGAGAAAACACCGTGTATGACCCTAGAGATCGTTAAAGGCTTCATTGAGCCCCAGGGCTGCCACCTGAGCACCTGGGGACAGAGAATGTGGCCACCGTGCTGCTCTGTGGACAGAGGCCAAGCTAGCATTGCTCCATTTCTGTTTGGCGTGATTCCTCCACTGGCTGAGCCAATGACCACAGAGACTCGAAGTCTGGCTTGCTCATTCCCTAAGTGAATATTTCTTCAATGAATGAGTAAATGGTGCCTAATCCTCAGCTGCTCTCTCCCTGCTACACAACAATGAACATACAGAAATGACACCTGCATACATTTCATAACAAACACATCATGTGAACTCACACACTTTCATATATCTCCACAAACCCTAGTCCCAAACCCTAGACTCATGAGCCTAGAGACATAAATACGCACAGTTAGACCCACCCAGGCCCATATGCAGACACACACATAGAGTTACTTACATACATCCAAATGCCTACTCTTGAGTCCTATCCCAATGCATGGTTTATCCATGGATTTAACCAAGTGCGCTCCTATGACTGGGTGAGTCATGCCCACAGTTTGACAATGTAATCATTGTCTGACTATTCGACAGTGTAATCGCTGATGTAATCACTGTTCCAGTGCATAACAGATAAACAGGGTTGGAGAATAGTTGGCCATGGTAATAGCAGGCAAAAGACTGAGTAACCAGTGCTGGAGAACGTCAACTATTCCAACAGGACTGGCCACGCCCTCGGTTACTCGGGTGTTCATATTGCTCCACTTTTGGTGGAAAGTGAGAATTTCTTGTTCGTCTACGTATACAATAATTCCACATGTGTCCATCTTTACAGCAACACAAACCAAGTCTCACTACGGAAAGGTCTTGAGGGAGGTCCGTCTCCTCAAGTCCGCGTCCATTTCTCTAAAGGAAGCCTTGGTCCAATTCAGCACCACCTATTCTACATCCCAGGGGTCATGCAGGAGCAATTGGCCAGAGCGAGTCCTCAAATCGATGTTCCTTTTACCTCTTTACAAATCACTTTCCATATCGTATGTTATTTAGTACTCACAACTTTACAAGGGAGGACAATTATTAAATTAGTGATTGGCTCTCTTTCATAGATGACGCTGCGGTTCACAGATGGCAGGTACCTGCCCTCGGGTCAGAATTCGAAAGAAGTGTAGACACGTTTTTAATTATCAGTGAAATGTGAAACCTCAGTTCTTTATATGACAATGTCCAGCTTTCCCCGCACTTCGGACCCTTTTCAGCAGGAGTGACAGTTAAACCCACATGACGTAAAAGAAGTAAACAAGAGAATTGAGTGTTCCAAAGTAATGTCAGCTGGGGCTCGACTGGTTTGCTGGTGATGGGAAATCAGAATCCCGCTGTGTTGGCAAGAGGCTTGGGGACCTCAGACACATGATTTGGTCACGTTGGATTCTGTCATCAGATGCCGGGTGGATCAGTGGGGCTTCATTTGCATTAAATGAAAAGCAGTCCCAAAATACACACTGTTGCTAAGGTTACATCTTGCTGGATGCAAATGAAGATGTGTTTGTTCAGACCAGTTAAAAATATCTTGGCACTGGCTAATGTTCCCATAAAGGGAATTATCAGCAGCCTATTAAACTGAGAGGTAGGGTTTACCTTACTCAGCATTCGGGGTCTGGACAGCATTATTCCTTAGTAATATTTTTAGAACTTACCAAAACTTTTTTTTTTTTTAACTAATTCAAGTCCTAAGTCTGGTTTCAGTAGGGTGGTGTTGTTGGGGTTTTTTTTGGTGGGTTTTTTTTTGGTACAAATATCCAATAACCGGATCGACTACTGTAAATATAGAGCTATGCTTTCTCCGGGTTCCGGAGAGCCGCCCGCATTAATATTTGTGGACTCTGGGAGGATAGGAGAATAAGCAGGGGTGGGTGGCGGGCTAGTGGAACGGGTGAAGAAGAAAAGCCTAATGTTCACCTTGCTGGGTCTGTTATGTCATTAATTTCACTTAGTATCCCTGCAAAGCAAGTATTATTATTTTTGTTTGTATTTATTTATTTATTTATTTATTTATTTATTTTAATCCTCACCCGAGGACATTTTTCCACTTTTTGTACAGATAGAGTGGGAGGGAGAGAGAGGAAGAGAGAGAGAGAGAAACATCGATGTAAAAGGGACACATCGAGTGGCTGCCACCCGCACGACCAACCAGGGCCGGGGACAAACTGCAACCGAGGTACGTACCCTTAGTGGGAACTGAACCCCGGTCTCTCTGGACCGCAGGTGGACACTCTAACCGCTGAGCCAAACCGGCCAGGGCATTATTTTTGTTTTTAAATTGGGGAAACCACCCTGGCTGGTTTGGCTCAGCGGTTAGCACTTTGGCCTGCAGACCAAAGAGCTGCGGGTTCGATTCCAGTCAAGGGTGTGTACCTCGGTTGCTGTTTGTCGCCGGCCCTGCTCAGGGTAGTGCAGGAGGCAATCAGTCGATGTGTCCCTCTTACATTGATGTTTCCCTCTCTCTCCCTTTCTCTTCCTCTCTCCCTTCCACCTACTCTATCTGAAGATAAGTAGAAAAAAATATCCTCGGGTGAGGATTAAAAAATAAATAAAATAAAAAAATAAATTGGGGAAACCAAGGCTCAGAGAGGCTCAGCCATTCTGTAGGAAGTTGAGGAGCTGAGAAGTAAATTCACAATTAACTTCAGATCCAGGGTCTTCTCTCTACAGCAGTGATTCTCAACCTTCCTAATGCCGTGACCCTTTCATACAGCTCCTCATGTTGTGACCCCAACCATCAACTTATTTTTGTTGCTACTTCATAACTGTAATTTTGCTACCGTTACGTCTTAGGTGACCCCTGTGACAGGGTCGTTCGACCCCCCAAGGGGTCGCGACCCACAGGTTGAGAACTGCTGCTCTATAGCATTCTGTTTCTGTAACTCACCATCAATTAGCAAAGAAAATTTTAAAACCTGAATAAGGTCTCTGAGCCCAGAAGAGCAGCTGAAGTTTGGACATTTGAAGAGAAGAGGCATTCTCCAAAATTGAAGCGGTTTTGATTTTTTTGACCTAAATGCATAGCTCTTCCTGAATGTGTCTCAGCTCCCTGTGAGTAGAGAACTAATGCGTCCATGTCTTCTCTGCCTCTGGGCACAGCCCACCCCAAACCACTGAGTCTTACCAGTTATCAAATCCAGAATTGTCAAAGTCAGAAAGGACCTCAGACATCACCCCACACCTCCTCCTCAAGGCTTGGACTCTAGAACACATCCTGGAAGGGAGGCCACCAGCCATCCACTTGAGATCTTCACAGATTCACTGAATGCTTATGTCATTAATGTCATTACTCGCTGTTGAGCACATGGTGCTCTTTTTAAGTATTTTACGCATTTTAATTCATGTAATCCTTATAACAACCCTGTGAGGTAGGGGCTATGACTTCCATTTTACACATGAGGGGAGTGACACAGGAAATGTCGCTCACTTGTCCAAGTTCCACGTTCGTATAGCTTCTCCGCGGTGGAAATGGAATTGAATTCCAGGCACCGTGACTGAGGAAGCTGAGCTCTTACCCGCGGTCTTTCTCAAAGCAGATCCCTAGTTCCCCATACAGCCCTGCCTTTGTGGTTATGCAAAGGCAAAGCCCACATGAGGGACAGCTCTTGCTGCTTTAGACATCTGAGATCTGGAAAAGTGGTCACGTGTGGGGACAGGAGGCCGGGGGAGGGAGAAAGAATAAACACCGAGGAGTGAGAGCTTAGAAGATGTGGGCTTCCAGAGTAATACGGAGCTAGTCGTGAACTCTTTCTAGGGCTACCGCAGGGGAAAGGGGAGCGATGCAATGCGACGACTTCCGTTTATCAAGCACGTGTCCTTGGTTAGAGTGTGGTGGGCCTGAAGTACATCTGAAATCTCCGCTCTTCTCCCCTGACGCTGCTACCGGCCTGGCCCGAGCCATGACCGTGAACTGCTCAGACAATCCAGTCTCATGATTGTTCCTCCGTAGCCCACTCTTGTTCTTCGGAGCAAGGGGAGGGATTTTTCTAAAGTATAAATCAAATAATTTCAAATAACTCCATTCTTTAAAAACTTCAACCAACTGAATCTAGAAAAAATCTAGACTTCTTGTCCCAGGACTCCTCCCTTGTTCTCTCTGTAACTTAATTTTGTAGCATGTTCTGGGTTGCCCACGATTCCCCTGCACACTGGCTTCCCTCTCTTCCTGGCCCCTCCAAAACACTCTGTCTGAAAAACTATCCATATCCTCCGTCTGCAAAAGTCTTCCCCCTTCTCTTCACATGGGTGGTTATTCCTTATCGTTTAGGTCTCAAGTCAAATGCCCCCACCCCCACTCAGATAAGCATGTCTTCATCTCTCTCTGTAAAGGAACATTTTCACTAACACTCTATCATATTACCCTATTTTACTTCTCTCATATGTATCAGTTTCTAAACTATAACTTCTATTTATTTACTGATAATTACTGCTATGAGCTGAATGTGTATGTCCCCCTCACATTCTCAAGGTGCTTGTATTGAATGTCAGCATAGCTATGCATATATATGTAAGCACATAGCAGAAGTATGGGAAGGACACCTTGAATAGCAGCCATGGTTGCCTCTGGGGAACAGAGTGCGTTGTGTATATTCACATGTGTGCATTGGCCTTTTGCTTTCAACTCTGTGGACTTCCACATCGTGGAGATGTTTACATTGGCTATGCATTTCCATGCCGACAGAGTTTTAATAAACGGTTCCTTAGTTAACTCGCCATATCTTAACTGACTCACGTGCGCCTCCCCGCCGGTCCTGGGTCGGCCGGCTTCCCACAGCCCACGGGGCTCTCACGGAGCCCCCACTGCCCCGCAGCGGGTGGGAGACCCGCTCGGCTCGTACGTCTCAGCGTGAGGGAAGTGCTGGGGGAGCACACACACGCTGGAGATCTCATCAGGGGACGGCCTCGCCAGGACCCAGACGGTGCGGTTTGGAACGTGCACGTCTCTGCCTGGGAACGCGGGTGTGCGGTCGCTGCAGCGGCTTGAATCATTGTTTCCATCTTGGATGCCTCTCAAGCCAAAGGGAAGAGAAATATGGTTTCATAAATGTAATCCTTCGAGTTCAAGAAATATTCCTTACCAAGTGCCTGCGAGATGCCAAGACCCACGCTGCAGGCGGTACAGACGCCTGCCCATTTACGGTGGAAAACACCATGCAAAAGCCATGCCACGTGTTTCCGGTTTACAGAAGACGACCGGGAGCGCGGAGCGTTCGCTTGGCTGGCTGACTGGGATGCGAGCACGAAGCACTGTGCTCTCGTAGCAGACAGAAGAAGGTAAGATGTTCACTGCCCACTCTAGCTTCCCGGAGGCGAATTAGCATCTCCCACAGTATGCCTTTGTGCGCCCATCCACCACCCAGTCCTCCCCAACGTGCAATTGATGAAACAAGCGAGGAGTGGTTCTGAGGTGCGGGCCAACTCTCTTCCCTGTGAAGTTTCCTGATCCTTCCTCTCGCCACCCTGCTGAGCTTCACCCTCGTGGCACTGCAGGAGGGGACGAGGGAGGGGCTGGAAGGGTGTCCAGAGGGGAGTCCAGGGGCGCACATCTCCCAGAGAACAAGTCAGCGGAGCAGATGTCCGCACAGGAGAGTTTGCTGCAGACCAACAAAGGGAGAAGCTGGAATGAGGATGAGGTGGGGGAGGGGCAGGGGACGCAGAGTCGGAAGGGGTGTTAGTGTGTTAACTATATTTTCTGGGTTTCTGTGTTCAGAAGGCTCTGGCGTCTGGGGCTTCACTGTCCCTCCCACACTCCCAGCCACCTCCTGTCCGGCTCCCACGCCCCAGCAAGCAACGCTCATCTGTAGCCTACACCTCCTTGGGCCAGGTCCCGGGCAACAGGGGACAGCCCCCGTGTCCCCGAGACCGCTGAACTGATCCAACAGATCACTTCGAAGTCTGCTCGCCCTCCCTTACCTCGCCTTTCCCGAAGAAACAGCGGTCGAGGCTCCGGCCATGTTCCTCCTCACTCTGCCTCGGCTGAGCCTGGTGCTCCCGTGTGGCCCTGGGCGGTGAGCCACGCCTTCTGCGTCGCGGCAGCTCTGAGCAGAAACGTCTCCCTTTGTGACAATTATTTCTATGGCTGTGTCTCATCACACTCGATTAAAAATAAATCCAAGGTGTACTGTGAAATGGTCAGGACAGAAAAGAAATACCAAGATGATAAGATGCTTGCTAGGCCCTGGCAGGTTGGCTCAGTGGTTAGAGCGTCAGCCCGCGAACCAGAGAGTCCGGGGTTCGGTTCCTGCTAAGGGCACCTACCTCGGTTGCAGTTTGTCCCTGCCTCGGTTGGGGTCGTGTGGGTGGCTGCCAGTAGATGTGTCTCTCTCATGTAAATGTTTCTTTCTCCCTCTTCTCCCCTTTCTCCCTCCCGCTCTGTCTGAAGATAAATGCAAGGGTGAAGATAAAAAAAGAAAAAGATGCTTGCTACTACAGGCCATGGGGGACAGTGAGGAATGGCCTATAACTGCCCCCTCCCCTGCCCCACCCACCCCGGCCACAGAGCACTGTTTGTCACTCAAAGCTCTAAGATGCTCTCCCCTTCCCCTTCATCAAAACTGACTTTCTACAAAGCACTCCCTTTGGTCACTTAGACGTTGGCGTTTATACTCTGACCTTGCTGGACTGTCCTGGGATATGAAACTGTCCCCTGGGAGAGAATACGGAGACCCCAGCACAGGATATGGAGGTGACCTGGAAAACCCTGACCCCGCACCCTGAGGGCACAGCCAATAGCAGCACAAGGCAGCTGCTGTCTGTCGCCTGTCCCCTTGCAAGGTGGAGGGGTCAGAATCAGGGTTTTCTTTTCTGTGTGTGGGTGAGCGGAGGGAAGAGGAGGTGCCTGACGGAGAAGCAAAGGGAGAAGCTGACAAGGATCTTCCCAGCTCCAGCTTCCCTCTGCCACATCCGAGGTGGGACCTGAGCATTTAGGAAGCTCCCTCCTTTCTTCCCTTTTAGAACAACCAAACCTCCACGCTGATCCCCTGGGACTCGGAGCTTCTTCTGCAGTTTCCTCATCTGTGCGATGCGACCGATAAACAAGTTGATCCCAAAGGTCATTTCCAGATGGAAGGACCCTTGTTGTCCAACTAAAGCCCTTGAGACAGGCTGAGGCTGGAGTGCACCAGGATGTACTAGAAAGAGAGTCCCAGGTAGTCCAGGAAGCTCTAACTTTATTTCAAATGCCAGCTCCCTTAATGGTCCGTGACTGTGTGCACACATGCACACATGTGTACATACAAGAAAGAGAAAACCTGGTTTACTTACTGATTCCGGTTTCTCTCGATTAAAAGCCAATACTTCAGACTCCAGACAACTCTTTCTGGGCTGTAGGTCATCGGATGGCTGCCCCGATTCTGGTGTGAACCATCCCTGACTGGCAGGGCATGCGCCTAACCCTAAAGATGCGGGAAGCACATCAGTACTCCACAGAGAGCAAAGACCTCCGGCCCAGGACATTCTAGCAGATGCAGATGTGAAAAGCCTTCTGGAAGAGGGAGCCAAGTGCAAAAGAGCTCCTTTTATTCTCTCCATTTCAGAAACTTTTTTTGGAGCGTTTGGTTTTAAATATTCAGAACCAAACAGTCACCAGCAATTTTCACTTCAAAGGCCTTTCCTGCGAGCTCTAATGAGACTTAGGAAGGCATTGATGGTCATGGATTTGCTTTTATTCCTCTTAATGCTGTGCATCTGACATGCTAAATGCACTAAGTACCTAATAAGCGATAAATTGAATGAAGAACAATTTCATTATCTTGTTCAGGGACTGAGCTATCCATTAAGTCCACCCATTTGCAGAGTAGACAATGGGCATATTTTACAAATAGGAAAACTTTATTTTTAAATAACATTTATTAATTCACACTCTTGACATTCAGGCTTGACGGCAGGCTGAAAAGCATTTCCGTGCTTCTCCCACCCGAAGAAAGAAAAAAAAGAGAGAATTCGTTTTCACAGCTGTAAGGGTGTAGTCAAAGTGATTCCTGTGAGCCTCTGTACTGGACACATGACCCAGGAGCTAAGAGTCGAGTACCTGTGGAAAATGGAAAGATACGGCCACGCGTTGAAGGACATCTAGAGCTGGCCTCGTTGCATGAAACCCAGCGCTACACCAAGAGCCGCCTCTGGACTGAGACGAGAAATGTACACATTGAACAGAAGCAGACGAACTGTGCAGGAGGGAACAGAGGCAGAGTTGCCAGAGAAATGAAAACTCTGTGGCTACACAGGGCTCAGCCATGTGGCCCTGAACACATTTTAGAAGGTGTAACACTTTTCAAGAGGTAAAATTACCTGGTTCTGGTTAATCCCTTAGGTCTCCATGTGCCTGCCCCTGCAAATCACAGATCAGTCTCCAACCAGAACACACACGCACAAAACCAAAACCGAAACCGAGACCAAAACCCCACCAGAAACTGCTGAACATGAGAAACCACGTGAAGAAACCGCCTGATGGTGTAATCAGCAGCTGCAACAAAGGGGAATTTATGCCTAACGAAGAAGCTTGAATTGAGGATGTTTAAAATACCCTAAGAGACAAATTAAGGAAACACAAACTATAAAGTAAGAATAGTGTGAAAAGAAAACATAATGGTAAAATTTCAAAAGGAAAATATAAATTCTAGAAAAGGGCAATAAGAGATTAAAATCAGCCCTGGCCGGTTTGGCTCAGCAGTTAGAGCGTCGGCCTGCGGTCTGGAGAGACCCGGGTTCGGTTCCCGCTAAGGGCATGTACTTCGGTTGCAGTTTGTCCCCGGCCCTGGTTGGTCGTGCGGGTGGCAGCCACTTGATGTGTCCCTTCACATCGATGTTTCTGTCTCTCTCTCCCTTCCTCTCTCTCCCTCCCACTCTATCTGTACAAAAAAATGGAAAAATATCCTCGGGTGAGGATAAAAAAAAAAAAAAAAAAGAGATTAAAATCAGAAGAGGTGGGCAGCTCATTGGAATTGGCTTCGTAAGTAATTACCATAACCAAGGGCCAGAATCATTAAGAATTCAGAAGAGGGATGGAAAGTAGGTGATAGAATCTCAGAGAAATGTAAAGTAGATCATGAAATTCCAGCATTCATTTCATAGACGTTAACAAGGATGACCCTATATTTAATGTCTTGAAGAAGCTGTAACCAATTTTGATTTAAAGGTAGTAATAAACTCACTAAATGTGTTGGTCAGTTTTTCTTCTGGTCTATTCTCAAGAATATTTTATATAAATTAGGGGTCTCTTAACGTCTGGTGTAAAGACTGGCTTTAGCCACATGGGCATGGGGAATATGTAGAGTGGAGTTGGTGGTGGTTAATCATTTCAACTATGAATTAAAGTTATTTGATGGTAATTTTTTAGGGTTTTTATTCTTTTTGAGTCAATTTTTAATTTTTATATTTATATTTCAGTCATTAGCATAAAATTGATTTACTTTTTTTTTTTTTTTTATCCTCACCCAAGGACATTTTTTTCATTTTTTGTTCAGGTAGAGTGGGAGGGAGAGAGAGGAACAGAGAGAGAGAGAGAAACATCGATGTGAAAGGAACACATCGAGTGGCTGCCACCCGCACGACCGACCAGGGCCGGGGACAAACTGCAACCAAGGTACGCGCCCTTAGCGGGAACCGAACCCGGGTCTCTCAGGACCGCAGGCCGACGCTCTAACCGCTGAGCCAAACCGGCCAGGGCAAAATTGATTTACTTTTAAATGTGCATCTAATAAAATTCAATTGTTAGAAATGCTATTTCAAAAATGCAAATAGCTCTAGCCAGACAGCTCAGTTGGTTAGAGCGTTTTCCCAATATGCCAAGGTTGTGGGTTCGATTCCCAATCAGGGCACATAAAAGAGTCAACAAATGGGTATATAAATAAGTGAAACAACAAAAATTGATGTTTCTCTCTCTCTCTCTCTCTCTCTCTCATAAATAAATAGATAGATAAATATAATGAAAAATGCAAGTAACTGACTGAGGATTTGAAATTCACAGACTTAATCTGATGAAGATATTCTACTAAAATGTGTCAACAAGCATCACATTTAATATGGAAATATAGAACAAGTTCCCTAGGGACTGAGAATGGGCTAAGGATGCTGACTATTGCTCATGTATTTAACATTGTACTGGAGTCCTGGACAACACATTTAGGCAAGAAAAAGAAATAAATAATAAAAAGTTTAAAAAGGTAAAAATTTTATGATTTGCACTCTACACGATTGTTTAGATTTTAAGAAGTCAAAGAATCTACAAACTAAGAGAACTGGTCAATGTGGTTAGCTAAGTAGGTCTCTGGACAGAAGATCAATAATAAAAACTTGCAAATAAAATTAAAAATAAATTGTATTATAAAAGCATGAAACAATGTCATATATCTAAGGATATGTCTAACAAAGGTATGTAAAGACTCTATAGGGAAAGCTCCAAAACATTATTCAGATAAATAAAAAAAGATATAAATAAAGGGGTATAGCCTATCATGGATTTGGAAAACCAATATTCCAAAGATTTCAATTCTCCACAGACTGATTTAAAGATTCTTTGCAAACAAAATCATAGTAACAGCAGATTATTTTGGTTTCTTTCCTGTGTGTAATTTTTCTGAGAAAACTAACAAACTGATACTAAAATTAAAATGGAAATGCAAGGAACCAAATAAAGCCATAATAGTCTTGAAGAATAAAACAAAATTGGAGAAATTGCACAGCAGACATTAAGGCTTATTAGAAAGTTACCATAATTAAGAGTGTATGACATTGGCTTAAGGTCAAAGAAGTCGGTGGAGCCCAACAGAGGGTTCAGACACAGACCCCTATGTATGAGGAGAATTTGCTTGCGACAACGTGGCACTGCACAGCATGGGAAAGGGTGGCCTTTTCAAGGAGTTATTTTAGGGAAAATGAATTTTCATATTGGGAATCAGAAATCTTGACCCTTACTTTGCATTGTATACATCAATTAATTACACAAACATCAATTTCAGACTGTTTATCTAAATGTGAAAGGCAAAACAACACAGTTTCTAAATGACAACATATACTAAAGGATATAATTCAGCAAAAAGACAAAGCCAGAACAACAGTGAGTTAAGAAGTTGATAAAGTACTTTAGTAAGTCAAAATTTTTTTAATTGTAAATGTGAAAACTGAAAATAAATGTTAAATGTATATGAAATTAGATACTATTAACATTTTCAAAAAATCATGGGTTAAAGAGAAAATAAAAAACGGAGTTTAATTAATATTTATAAAAGAACAGAACACACCTTAAAATGGGAAGATGTGGTTAAAGCAATACTTGAAAAATAAAGTAAAACGCATTAATTAGAAAAATAAAAACAAATGAACTACCAATAAGGAAGAGCAAAATATAAAAAAAACTTTACATATACAACAAATAAAATAGGAGTAGAAAACAAGTAAACACATATCACGCACGAATGCTTATTCTTTCCAAGGATTTTCTTTTCAAAACCCTAATAAAACAAAAAACTCATCTGCTAAGGGGTTAATATCCACAATATATAAGGAATGTGCCCAACAGGTAAATGATCACTAATCACCATGGAAATGCAAATCTAAACCACAGTGAGATAGCACGGGGCGGGCACATGTTAGAATGACTTTAAGTAAAAAGACAAGGGACAAATGTTGAAGACGGTGTGGAGAGAAAGGAACCCTTGTGCACTGTTGGTGGGAATGTAAACTGATGCAGCCATTATAGAAAATAGTATGAGGTTCCTCAAAAAAAATAAATGAACAAAGAGCTGCCAGGCATTTTCAAAGGGGGTGTGCCAGGTACAAGTCTAGGCAAAGCCTAGGCCCAAGGAAACTGAATGTCTGTGCAATGCTCCTTCCCTTAGTGAAGCTTTTGCGTTTTGCAACAAGCAGAGTCTCCATTAAAAGTTATGGTGGCAAGGAGTCATTAGAAGGCCTCGAGTAATCTTCCAGAAGGGAAGACCCAGGGGAGCATGGTCTGTGCCTGAGCAGCATCCACCAGCAACAGAACCTTCCTGCCCCTTCGAAGGACCACTGCTTATAGAAAAGGAAGATGCCTCAGAGTGGTCAAATGGGCCTATGGACAGAAGAGATGACACCCAAGGAAGCAAGGACTTATGAAAATAAAATCAAAGCAAGGTTTCTGTGGCAGACATCACTCCCAAATCCCCCCAGGTCCTTGTACTGTTTAGGGGGTGCCTATTCGTCCCTGTCTGCTTTGTAAGTATTCACCTGCATGTCTTCCTTGGGCTTGTGCAGCTGTTTTTTCTAACAACAGGGAGCCAGAAGACCTGGAGGGTTACATTCTCCCTTATCACTCCACCACTCCCAACCCCTGAGGCCCTTAGCCAAGTGCCTGGTGTGAGTATGAGATTCCTGAAACTTAAGAGGAAAAACTCTGAGGCATAATTTACACGCCAGAGCTGCCTGGTAGCATTGGGCAGAGGCTGGAGCTTTGCTTGTAATTTCATCCATGCTTGGTTTCTTCCTTCTTCCTCTTCCCTTTTCTGCCCCTGTCACTCTCTTTCTTGTTTATCCTGACAGCACATTCTGCAAAAATCATTTGCATATAAATTTTCTTTTCACCAGTTGGGTTCTGGGGGACTCAATGTAAGTAGGTTTCTAAGCCCAAAAGCAGCTTACGAATGTGTAAAAATGGATATGAATACAATGGTGTTAATAGCCAACCAATAATAATGGGCATCTTTTAAGTGAAAGCCCTGTGCTGTGTGTTATAGAGATGTAACGCTAACTCATACCTTCATAATCTTCAGGCCAGTGATGAGCACAAGATGGAACACAAGTCGTTTCCATAAAGCACCACGGAGGACTTCCAGGTCCTGCTGGCACAGAGACTTTACTTTTTCCACCTCCCCATTTCCCTCCCCATTGTCCCATTGAAGTGAATCAGCCAGTGAACGAGACTTTAAAAACTATAAAAACACTGTAAAATAGTGGCAGTTCATATTGCATGCTGAAACTCCAGGACAGAGAGAGTGTGTACCCTTCCAGGCAGTAAGTGCATGGAGCCGACCCACCCCCCTCTCTCCTGGCTTCTCACCAACATCACAATAACTCATTGATAATTTTTCAAGATGAGGAACAAGGACAGAAGAGGCATAAAATCTCGTGTCAGAATGCATCAGGACAAGAGTCCTCTCACATTGCTCCAGACACACATGTACAGGCAGCCAAGGACATGCCTCAGTTTTGGATTTAACCCTTTCACAGGGGTCGCCTAAGACATAACAGTAGCAAAATTACAGTTATGAAGTAGCAACGAAAATAATTTTATGGTTAGGGGTCACCACAACATGAGTAACTGTATTAAAGGGTCGCGGCATTGGGAAGATTGAGAACCACTGGATTAGTCTACAGCCATACCACCCTGACCGCGCCCGATCTCATCTGATCTCGGAAGCTAAGCAGGGTCAGGCCTGGTTAGTACTTGGATGGGAGAGCCACTGGATTAACAGGATAGACGGGAGGAAGACTGTTCATGGGAGGGATTGCAAGGTTCCCTCCAGAACCTCTGTGGGTGCCCAGCGGAGCTCCTGACACCTCACAAATTCAGCCTCCCTCCATGAAGATGATTAGGCAGAGAAATAACACTGGATAGATGAACATTTTCTGGAGGTCATTAAAGGTAACCAAGCTCACACACAGAGCAAATGAGACAGAAAGAGTGTCTCTGGGAGAAAAGAGCACACAGAAAACCGAATGAGCAAAACTCTGTGTTCTCAAGGCTCAAGTTTCATTTTCAATGTTTTTGAGGAATCACCATATTGTTTTCCATGGGGCTGCACCAGTCTGCATTCCCACCAGCAGTGTGCTAGAGTCCCCTTTCTCCACACCCTCGCCAGCACTTGTTGTTTGAGGATTCATTGCCACCATTCTGACAGGTATGAGGTAAATCTCATAGTCATTTTAATGTGCATCTCTCTGATGATTAGAGATTTGAGCTTTTTTTTTTCATGTCTCCTGGCTATTTGTATGTCCTGTTTAGAGCAGTATCTAGTCAAGTCAGATCTGGAAACAGCCCAAGGGTCCATCAGTAGATGAGTGGATAAAAAAGCTGTGGCTGCCCTGGCCGGTTTGGCTCAGCGGTTAGAGTGCGACCTGCGGTCCCGAGAGACCCGGGTTCGGTTCCTGCTAAGGGCACGTACCTCGGTTGCAGTTTGTCCCCGGCCCTGGTTGGGTTGTGCGGGTGGCAACTACTCGATGTGTCCCTTTCACGTCGATGTTTCTCTCTCTCTCTCTCTCTCTCTCTCTCTCTCCCACTCTATCTGAACAAAATATCAAAAAATGTCCTCGGGTGAGCATAAAAAAAAAAAAGCTGTGGTACATTTACACAATGGAATACTATGCAGCTGTAAGAAAGAAAGATCTCTTACCCTTTGAGATGACATGGAGGGAACTGGAGAGTATTATGCTAACCAAAATAAACCAGTCAGAGAAAGACAGGGATCACGTGATTTCACTTATTCGTGGAACATAATGAACAAAATAAGCTGTCGACCAAAAGAGCTCCAGAGTCATGGAAGTAGGGAACAGATTGACAAACCTCAGAGGGATGGGGGAGAGAGGGGAGAGAAGAGATAAACCAAAGAACTTTTATGCATATATGCACAACAAATCAACACAGACACTAGACTGAGGAAGGCAGGAAGGGGCGTGGGAGCGGGAAGGAGGGGGTCAATGGGATAAAAAGAGGGACATCTGTAATATTGTCAACGATATAAAAATAAAAAAAAATAAAGGCTCGGTTTCAACTTGCTGGGCTTGAAGGTCATAAATTTTCACATTCTGCTTCATTCTTGCCATCAACAGAAAAATACAGGTCCTTATTTAATGTACAGTAATTATGAGAAAACTTGAAATATAATGAATAACTTCTAAGCCAATATAGTAAAAACCAAAAAGGAAATTATAAATAAGCACAATCCACAGAAAGCATAAAAGAACACCACAGGAATGAGGTTAGTATATCTATTATCCATAATAAATGTGACTGGGTTATGAAAACAAAATATCAAAAGTTAAAAAAACAATGGATTAAAATATACCCCAAAATGCAAATGAAATACAAGTTGTAGGAGCCACATTATATTAACACAGTGTAATTCAAAGTAAGAAGCAGTAATAGGACATTACAGGTTACTGAAACCTACTTCACAATGAATATAGAATTCTTTCGAACCCTTAGAAAGATTTTTAACAAAGATTCCTCAGAATTTGCTCTAACAAGTAGACAATAAACAACACCATGGCAGACTAAAGCGTACATTGGATAAGTTTAAATCCATAATCATTTTTTCCTAATGTACACAGAACACTGATGATGTAAAACTCAACAACAAAAGTTTCTAAAATAGAGATTTAAAGGCCATATTCTCTAACTATTCCATCAGAAAACTGCTGGTGAAAAAATAACAAAGTTAAATTTTAAAAAAAAGAAAACATCACTGTTTTAAAATGATATTTGTTTTAAAGAGAAAATAAAATTTGACATCATAGGTTATTAATAAAATAACCAACTACAACAAAAATACAGCATAGCAAAACCAAAAAATTTATATGCCTAAAGGAAGTCCATAATCTTAAAAGTCTTTTATTACTAAATAAGAAAGACTGAGAATAAATGAAATAAGTATCAAGCTTCATAAGTTATATAAGAAAAAAAGAAATTCATAAAGATAAACAATAATATATTATGTTAGAAAACAACAAAAATATATTTTTAAAAAATTTAAAGCAGAATTTATGGAAGAAACCAATTAAAAATTCCCTAGTAAATTATATCAGGGAACAGAAGAGACAAAGCAGAATTAAAAGCCACAGAAAGCAGACTTTTGAAAGAAATTTTAAAAGTATAAGACAATTCTATGTATAACAAAATGCTAATAAATTTGAAAATCTTTTTGATTTTAATGAAAATACACATTACCAAAACTGACTTATTTAAAAAACCAAAAACAAAATCTGAATAGACCCATGACTTAAAAAAACAAAACAAAACACTTAAAACAGTCACTTAAAACTAGTACGTAGCCCAGCCGGTGTGGCTCAGAGGTTGAGTGTCGACCCATGCACCAAGAGGTCACCGGTTCGATTTCCGATCAGGGCATATGCCCAGATTCTGAGCCCAATCCCTAGTTGGGGGCATGCAGAGGTGATCAATTGATGTTCTATCTCATCGATGTTTCTATCTCTCTCTCCCTATCCCTTCCTCTCTCTCTAAAAATCAATGAAAAAAAAACAAAAAACCCGAGTACATAAAATGGTCCTAATGCAAAATACCTGCCAAATTAAACCTTTATGGATTAAATAATTATTATGCTATTATGTTATTAGAACACAGAAAATGTTGGAACATTTTCTAACTATTTTTATAGATGAATACTAGTGTCAAAATTCAAAAAGCCACTCAAAAATTAAATCTCAGAGCTAACACATTTGAAAAAAAAGTATGTATATATAAACAAAGTTCATGTTAGCAAATAAAACCTTATATGTCATGATTTTTTTTAAAATGCTCCCCTGTAAGATTATTCTGGGTAATATGGTTGCCATTTAGTGAACAACTTTAGCAAATGGAACAGGTAGGATTCATTTGATTTATGCAAAGATAATTCAGCTTTAGAAAATGTATTAAAGCAATTTAGTACATTAAGAAGATAAAGAAAGAAAAACTCTATGGTAATTTCTATAGAGAGCAGTCAGGCATTTGATGAAATTATTATCCTTTCCTGATTAAAATACATTAGTTTTTCAAACTGGAGTGAGAGGGATACTTGGGAACCACAGGTGGGAGATCTTCAGCAAAGGGACTCCCCAGAAACTGCAAAATAGCATCCGAGGGAGAGTCCACAGTGAACACTTCCCAGACTCCCAGTGTGAAGCTAGCCTGGCAACGCCCAGTTTAAGTAAGAACGTATTCCCTTGCCAGTCCTCATCCCCAATATCCAAACTCGATGTGGGACATTACTCTGATTCAAGTTTGGAGTTTCCCTTTAGTATCTTGTACTTTACATTCTAATTGCTGGATTGCAATTGTTTGGAATTTAAAGTGACTGTAGACCTATCATTATGTAATAATGAGGAGAGAAATCACAGGCCTACCTGAATTTTCATTGAAGGGCAGAGGAGAATGACCTACTCTGAATACATTTTAAAGAAATTTGGGTTTTCATTATAATATCAGTCACACTTATTTACATTTATTTTACATTCCATATAAACATTGGAATCTGCTCATGAAGTATCTTTTTTAAAAATTGTGGAATTCCAAGTAGAGTTGATTTAATTTATAAATTGACCTGTGGTGAAGCGATATTTTTATAATGTTAGGTTGTTTCTATTCAGTTAGGTCTATTTTTATATCAGTCAGTACTTTTCTAATTTACTTTACATAGGCTATGAATATTTTTGTTAGAATTTTCCCTATATATTTTTAATTCATTTTTGTAGTCCTAGAAATTTTATGATTTTCTTTTAAAATTTCCAAGTAATAGTTATAATATATTAGAATTTATTGAGATTTCCTGTGGGTTTTCAGTTCAGCCACCTGATCAAATTTGTTATTCTTGTTAATGTTATCCTCTGAATGATCAAATGGTCTGCAAATATCAGTTTTTGTTTTCTAATACTTAATCCTCTGATTCTTCGATTTTTTTCTGTTACTTGTGTAATTTTGCAGACTCACTTTATGGGAGTGAACATGTTTTCTTCTGTTGTTAGCGTACTGCTGAGTGGTGTGTGAGTGTGTGAGAGAGCTTTGTTTGGGTTTGATTATCAAGATATCATTGAACTGGTCATGAAGTGCCCAGGTTTTGCTGTTCTTCAGAACATTTAGTATAACAGAAATTGTCTCATTTTTAAAAGCAACCTGAATAAAGCTCTTTCATAGGGCTAGATCTTTTTTTTCATTTCTCCCATGTTAATAGACAGGTGTGCTAACTTTTATTGATTCGGTTTTGCTAAATTGCATGTTACTAGAAAAATCACCCATGATTTCCAGTTTTTCAACTTTCATTAAAATTAATGTTTTAGTCTGACCGACCCATGCATCAACCCATGCACCAAGAGGCCATCAGTTCCATTCCTGGTCAGGACACATGCCCAGGTTGTGGGCCCAGTCCCCAGTGGGGGGCATGCAGGAGGCGGCCAGTCGATGTTCTCTCTTATCGATGTTTCTGTCTCTCCCTCTTCCTTCTTTGTTCTCTAAAACCAATAAAGAAAAAAATATATATTTTATATATTTTTTATTGAAGTATGACTTATATACAAAATTACCAGGATAGTATGTAAAACTTAAAAAAATTTGACAATATATTTTCAGTGTATGCTATCATTTTGATGTATTTTTAAATTTTATTACATTATAGCCAGAGAAGAAGACCTATATAAATGTTTTCATTATTTAAATTTTATTAAGATTTTCTTTAAGACAAAACACATTGTCAACTTTTTTGAATATTTATATCTTTGAAAAAATGGGTTCTTTATAGGTACAACGGCTGATAGAAAATATATGTAAATACATAATACAAACATAGATAAGACATCATATGTACATGTCTCATTGTATCATGTATCAAATCCTATTTAATTCTCCTCAGTCATTGCTAAATTTGTTCAGGTCAGAGCACAGCTCACATAGAAATTTATTTGAATGACACCTTCAGAAAATGAACAAAGCTGTTTGAAGTCTGCGGTGATTGATTCGAGGCTGTGGCTGCCTCGGGTCCCACCAGGCCACTCCATGGCCACGTGAATCAATAGCTCAGCACGTCAGTGACCCATCTGCGGCCCCCGCCGAGCGAAGGGCTGGGATGCTGAGCTCTCAATCCTTTGGTATTGTTTACGTAATCTGCTAATTCCAGGAAACCGTGGTATTAAAATGTGCTACTTTAATGTAGATGTGTGCGTTTCCCTTAGAATTTGTCAGTTTGCTTTGCATATTTGAAGCAAGATTGTTAGAGGTCTAAACATCCGTGGTTCATGTGTCTTAAGGATTTTTATTTTACTTTCTCCCTGTGTGTCTCGCCTAGAAATCCTCACTTTAAGTTTTCTCTTCTCTAAAATGAATACTGCTGTTTTGGCGTTTGGACAACAAGGTGCCTGGGACAGATAAAAGAGTCACTTGAATTGTGCCTTTTATGTTTCTTGCTGTCGTAGGAGTGCTGATCATAGGCGGTACAGAGCTGGCGCCCCGTCTAAGGATGTCACGTTCACTGTAATTATGTCTGCTGGACTGATTTGTTTTCTATTTTGTACACTTTCTTAGTGTTTCTTTTTATTTATCTGTCTTGTTTTTGTTTTAATTCATTGAGTTTTCTTTGTTCATTTTGTTCCTCTAGTATTTTAATGTTTGTACGTCCAATCTTTCGATGCTGAAAACCCTTAAATCATTACATTGCATGTCAACCTCTCAGCCAGCTGGTATACATATTCTTTACCTCAACAAGGTAAAAACCCTAGTAAAATGTCACTCTCTTTCTCTGTTTAAGCCTAGCCTCCTTCTGTATAAAGATCCAGATTAGCGCTAAAATAATTTTAAATTATGCACAACTAATCACTTTGGCCATGGGTTTTATTGATCACTGGTGTTTGTGTCGTATGGTTTTGTTTGTTATAAGTTTTTTCTTTCCTTTTTTTAGGCCAGTTTTTTCTTTTAACCCGTATCTTCCCTTTCTTGAGTTTATTACCTATTTTGCCAGAATCAAGGCTCTAACAAGTCTGTTGAGAGGTTCTCTGAGTCGTAAATTTTGCACCCTTGCATTGCCCAAAATACCTTTACTTTGTCTTCTCATTTTAATTTCAGTTTGACTCAGTTCTAGGATTCCAGTTTCAAAATGATTTTATCTCAGAACTTCGAAAAAACATGTTTCACTGTTTTAACAACCAACATTGCTAAAGAGAAGTTAGGTGACAATCTGACCTTCAAGCCTCTGGAGGTGCCTGGTTACTTTTTCTTCTATCACTAAAATCTTTGAAGACTATCGCTCTTCTTTAATTCTGAGCTTTACCAGCATGGGTCTGGATGGCTGTCATTATTTATTTGTTTGTGTGTGTGTTTGTTTAAATTTATTCCAGGCAGCACTTTGGGGCATTTAGATATAAAGATTCTGTCCCTTCCTTAGCTTCTGGAGGGGAAGATATGATCTGTCTCTTTGAAAAAGATGAACATTTTCGCTGTCAATCGCCTGAATCGGACAGTTTCTTGGGTGGGACCCACCACAACTCTGAGGACTAGAGTAACGCCAGGGGCCTCTGCTTTCCCAACGTCGAGACCATAGTAACATCCCCCCTCTTAGTCCTGGTCTGTCCCAAGCAGAGGAGAATGGAGGACGGCTCCCCAAATGATGGGCAGGTTTTATCCAGCTAGAGATTGAATAATGCCTCAAGAATATTTACATTTTAAGAGCAGATTAAGCTTTATACCAGATTGAAATTCAGGTCTGGGTGGTTTTTCTTTTGTCTACAGGCATGTCTTTAAAGGCATGTGTTTGGCGTGTGTGTGAATGTGTTCTGTTTCATTCTGGTCAACCAGCATGGAAGCGAGTCCATTCCATTATACCCATATTTAAAGCACTATCATTTTCTCTGCAAATCCAAGTTGTCTTGAGAGTTAGCCTTGTGACTTTCTTCTGCAGCAGCCTTTCAATACATTGTGCCGAGAAGAAAGAGGGCTAGAGGAGAGGAAACTGGGATGAAGTCCCAGGAAATTACTTCACCTGACATTTAACTGACTCCACGATTGGTCCCAACTTCCCTTCAAGTATTATTTCACATTTTCCCCTTTCATCTACACAATCCCTTTCAAGAATAATTTATTCCAAAATTAGAGTCTCTTGGAACATGCAGTCCAGCTTCATGCTCAGAAAAGGGCTCTTTTATTAGAAGCAGAGCTGCCCCCCCTCCTGCCACCTGTCCTGCTGCGTCTCCCCAGCCCCATTTCTCTTCCCCTCTTTGTTCTGAGTTGGTATCGAGGCTGAGCCTCGGTGGGCACAAAGAATGGGGGTTGAAAGTGGAGATGAGCCGAAACCGGAGCATCAGCCTGGCAGAAACATGACATCAGATAAGAACAAGCGGGCAGGGACATGAAGAAGGGACTCCACACAAGGACACAAACACGGCCTTTGTGTGGCACCGTCACTGCTGGAGTGGAGGAAGTAGCCCCGGCCGGGCTGTTTGCAGGAGCGTCCAGACATCCCATCGGTGGCCTCTGGCCTTGTTTGCTGGTCAGCTTTCCCTCCCTGCAGGTGTCGCGCTCCGGGCTCCGGGCTCCGGGTGACCACCTACTGTGGATCAGAAACAGTGCCTATGCAGGGGGCAATCTGGTTAGAAAGCAAATTTCGTTAGGAAATTAGCAGGAACTTCCTCCGAGTGTTGGCTGCTGCGTGCCTGGCACTGAGCGAGCAGTCGGCTGCAGGGGGGTTCATCGGAAGATGGGACTTTGTGTGGGGGGTGCAGGGGTGCATGTGCACCCACAGATCAGGGTAACGTGGCGATGGAATGGGTGCCGCTGTCGGCACAGAAAATGTGCACCTCTGCGATGGGTTTCCGTGAGCCTTCCTCTGAATTATGATGAAAACAAGCCTGCCTGGGCTCACACTGCTCAGACCTCCCCTTCCACCCCCAGCCCTGCCTCTTTGCTCTGTTCATTGCTCCGCTGGGTCTGTGGTATTCGGTCATGAGGGTCACAAGGCAGTTCTTGAGATCCTTGAGAATACGGGTGTGAGTGTGGTTGCTATAACACCGCTTTTCTTGAAAACCATCACAGTGTAAGTTGCTTTCCTTAATAATGGGTGGCAGAAGGGTCTCCCATTGCACCTGTTCGTTTCGTCTTCGGATTCCTCTCTCCCGGATGACTACCCGGCCTAGGGCCACGAGGGAAAGCCTGGGGGTTGGCATCAGCACCAAGGTACACATTTTGAGGCCTCTGGGTCTGAGCACAGAGCGAATCGGCTGCATCAGCATACCCTGCTTAGGGCCAGTGTGGGGCCTAGGGCCTGTCTGGGGCTGGCTCTGAGCCCACGGGCCACCCTTCCTTAGAGGGCTGAGCTCCATGGTCACGCCTGGGTGGGCTGGGTCCGTGCCCTCACAGTGACATCCTGAACAGCTTTCCAGCCTCTGCAAGGACGCATGAAATTGAATCATAAAGCAGAGGTTCCATCCCACCACCCAGTGCGCTTGGCAGCCGTGCTCGCCTTCCCTGGGTTGTGATCGCCCACGTGGAGCCTCTCCTCCCATTCCCGGAACGGCCGTCATCCTCCCCTTTTCCTCTGTGCGAGATCCGGGCCAGTTGGCTCTGCCCCGCTGCCGCAGCCTCAGCAGAGTCCGCCTTCCCCCCCGGCCCTCATCTGTGCTAGCTCAGGCCGCCCCACTTCTCCCAGTACCTTCGGGCCCCTCGGGTCCCCACGCTGCTGCCCGTGTCATGTCCAGACCCACTCAAGATGACCCACACTTTCTCCCCGCCAGCCCTCCTCCACCTGCCGCTCTCTCCGATGCTCACCGCTCACTGCAACCCGGAGAATCTCGCCCACGAAGGAGAAGGAGCTAACCCAGGGGAGAAGCGGCCCTCCCGCCGCCTGGCCAAGCAGCCCTGCCTCGGAGTGTCCAGTGATGGTGGAATCCCCCCGGCTCTCCAGTGGGCGCTGCTCTAAGGGAAGACTTCCTCCGAATCACAGCGAAGTAAAGGGCCTGTGCGGTTCCTGGAGCTCACATCTACTGTGGTGCACAAGACACGGGGCCAGACCGCGGCAGTGAACCGCCCAGTCACTGAGCCAGCCAGCCAAGCTCAGGGCTCCGACAACCACACTGCCTCCCGATCGCTGAACATGACATGCCACCTGTCTCTCTCAGGTGCAGCTCTCCTCCCCGTAATGTCACCCGAGCCATAGGACATTGCTCTGGGGCCAAGGGGAACCAGCTCCCTTCTGTCGGGGCAGAACCAGCTCCCTTCTGTCGGGGCAGACCCTGCCCACCTGTTCTTTATGCAGATCATTTCCCTGGGCTCCTGGAGCCTTCCCGTCCTCAGGCTCAGCCTCCTGTGGGGTCCATAAATCGACAACCCCACCCAGGCCTGTGCGCCTGCCTTCACCTCACCTGGATTTCCTTGTGGTGCGCTCTCTCTCCCTCCCTCCCTCCCTCCCTCTCTCTCTCTCTATCTCTCTCTCCCTCCCTCTCTCACTCTCTCTTTTTTCTTTTAATACACTGAGCTTCTTGGAGGCAGGGACTCATGTATTATTGCCCATGTGTAAAGAAACAGTGACTTTTTCATCATTAACTGTTGTCTTCCTAATTTTGTCCAATTCACACGGGAACGTGAAGCCCAGGGAGGCTGGGTGATTTCCAAGCTCCCGTGGAGAGCTAGGAGACCCATACTAACGCCAGGTCTTTGACTCCCATTCCAGGGTTTTCTTCTCCCAAGACATCCCCTTGGCCTGTATAGAATTTCAACACACCAGTTCTTTATATGAATGACTTACCTGTTCAGCTGTCTGTACATCCTCTGAGTAATCTGATCATTTCCCTTTCATAATATCAACAAGTTCATTCATCATCTCTCATTGACCCTTTATGTGTCCAGCCTTGTTAAAGAGCTGTGCACAGATGGTCACTTAATAAATGCTTATTTTTTTTTATGACAGTAGTGATTTTTACTAAAAGCCTTTATTTGGGATAAATGTGCGATTCCAGGGAACGAGACTCCGTGCTTACTCACATGCCCACAATCAGCACCAGTGACTCCGAAGGTCTGCGGATGGAGAATGCCTCTATATTTCTGCTTCCTGCAGTCGTTTCTCCGTGTCCACCCTCACATTCTAATTCCCCAAATAGAAAAGGAACTGAATAGACATTAACAAAGTAATCTTTCCACTTCTTTGAAAATTGCAAACTAGCTGAATTTTTTCCTATGATTGATAATAGCTCTGAAGAAACCAACCATAATTCCTTCTCTTCAGCCTCTGAAAAAGCTTTCCTTATTGGGAAATAAAAGGAGGAGAAAATCATATTAGCGATTAACTCATCTAGCATTATTTTCATGACTTAGTAACCCCAGGGTATGGATAATTTTCTTTAAACAATGTTTTAAACGTGGATGAACTAAGGGACACATTTCCTTAAAAGCCTGAAGTGATCAAACTATAATGATAAACTCTTTTTTCAAGTTCATAAATTTTGAGACAGAAGAAGAGTCTTTTATATCTTTGGGTATTTTAAACTGTAATCACATGTTCGAGCTGAAGTCATCAAGCCCAGGGACTGACCCAGACTGAGGAAAAGGAGGCACGTGTTCCAAAGGCCTGACCATCTGGAACAACGCTTGTGGCCACAGTCCAAAGTGGAGGCATCAGGTCTTCCTGTCGAGATGGACAGAGGACCTCAGTGAGCACTAAGCACACACTACCGGCGGAGCCATCCCCTGGGAATCATACTGGGCACCATCCAGAGTAGGCGTGAGCTGGACACGTCCTGGAGAGCCAGCCTTCAGGGACCTCCAAAGCCAAAAGAAAGGTGTGCTGGACAGGTTAGTTGTGTGACCAGGCCAGGCTGGTTCTTTGCTTAATAGGCACCTGATATGAGAATCAAGGACAAGCCAGCTTCAAACCAGTGTTGCCTGGGCACCTACGGTGGTCTGGCTGCCCCCAACCACTGCAAAGGAAGGCAAGCTAAAGTGGAAGACACTCTTTTGACTCAAAACACAAAATGCCGGACTAAAAATGAAAACACACCTTAGCTAGCAATTGTAGCTTCATAGCCTAACTTGAGACCACGAAAGGAAAATTCCGAAGTGAGGCAAAAGGAGAGGGAATCTCCATGTTGGTAAGTGGGGTCGGAACTGAAAGTGTCACAGGGAGATTGGAACCTGTTTGGACTGTAGCAGCTGGAGCTCAGGAGAGATGCCCACACAGGGTCGGAAGTCGGCCAGCAGCCCCGTGTGGGTGGGCAGCTGGAAAGAAGTGGCCGGAATGGATTCTGCAGCCACTCACGTTGTTGTTTGTGAGCAAATCGCTACACACTTAATCCCAAAAAGCTGTGATAAAGCTCCCCACCTACCGAGGCCAGTGGGTGGAAACAGACACACCTACAAGTAATCAGAATAAGGAAGGGGTCCGAATTTAAGCCACCTCAGTAGTTCAGGACCCCAAAGAAATTCATTAACATAAACATTAGTCCAATATGCTTAAATTCATTAAGTCTCAGCAAATGCAGACAAGAAACTGTCACCCTACGCAAGTCACGTGGGTTTCCCATGGAAAATATTCTCACTGACGAGAAGATTGTGGCCATTATTATGAACCATATGAGAAAATGAGTGAACAGGGAGAACAGGCAAGAGGAACAACAAATAACCCTGGAGACAATAGAATACTTTTTAAAAGACTGTAAAACAATTTTTTTTAACAATTTTTTTTCTTTATTGATTTTTAGAGAAAGAGGAAGGGAGAGGGAGAGAGAGATAGAAACATCGATAAGAGAGAACATTGACCGCCTCCTGCTTGCCCCACACTGGGGATCGGGCCCACAACCTGGGCATGTGTCCTGACCTGAAATCGAACCGGCAACCTCTTGGTGCATGGATCGACGCTCAACCACTGAGCCACACCTACTGGGCAAAACAATGATTTTTTCTTGTTTGCAGAAATAGAGGAGTGAATCAAAATCACAGTATGACAAAAGGTCAATATGAGAAAAGAAAAATAAATTCTGGAAATATAAGTTAATAAATAACTCATGACACCCCAAGCCCAGAGACCATGCATTCTTTTCAAGTACACAAGAACCATTTTTAAAAATTATGCATTAGGACACATATGAAATGTGCTCTTGGACCAAAATGCAAGTATAACTAAAATAAACCAAATAAATATATATATTTTTTTAATTCAAAGCTGGAGACTTCCAGTTTCCCGTTCAATATGTACAGAACTTGGAAGTATTTTTACTCCTGTCCTCACAACAAGAAAAAGCTGGACAAACTGAAAATCCACCACCTTTCAGGGATGCATCATAGCACTGGGGTCACAGGGCCTAGAAATTGGGGAGACAGGATGATGTAGCGCAGTGGTTCTCAACCTTCCTAATGCCGCGACCCTTTAATACAGGTCCTCATGGTGTACGCGGGTGTGTCTGCATGTGGGTGGACCCACCTGGAGACGGACAGAGGAGCTGTGTCTCGGTTCCTAAGACCATCGGAAATATGTGTTTTCCAATGGTCTTAGGCGACCCCTGTGAAAGGGTCGTTTGACCCCCCAAGGGGTCTCAACCCACAGGTTGAGAACCGCTGATGTAAAGAATCACAGCTTATCAGAAGCAGAAATGGCAGGTGGGGCGGGGTACCACACTTAAAGGGTAGTTGACTAACTGTCGGAGACTAAGTGAGGAAAGCTTGAGAGATAAAACCTCCTGGGGCCCAGCCCTAGGCAGCACCCCTCACTTCCAGGGGCTTTACCTTCAGGCACCCTTCCAGGTTGTCAGGACAGAGATTAAAGAAAAATCCCCTCCACCAGTCCTTCTCAACCATTAACATTTTTTTCTGAAAGTCCTTCTCACAGACTAGATTTAATGCCTGTCCCTGAGTTCCTTAACACACTTCTCACACTATCAGGCAATTTCTTATGTATGTGTATGTCTGTTTCCCACAGTCAATCTACAAGAGCATCTTTCCTGGTATCCCTAGTACCTCAGAGTGTCTGGCATATAGTAAGTGCTAAATAAATTCTGAAATGCCTGAAAATAGAAAATTTGTTCAAACTTCAATGATGTTTGGTAGAAAAATAAGGACCAAAGGAAACCTGACCTCCTGAAGGAAATTAGCATCCAATTCCCTAGTATGCCACTTTGGCAATAAACAAAACAAAACAGTCTGCTGAGTTCCTGCTGCTACACAAAAATAACAATTTTTTTGTTGAGCTTCTCAGTCTTTACACATCTGTCACTGCATGTGATTCTCTCAAAATTCCTCAGGCAGGCATTTATTATCCATGGTGAGCAAATGAACACATTGAAACAAGGGAAGTCTACTGACCTGCCCCAGATCATACCACAAATAGAGCAGAGGCGTTTCCACCACCCGGATTCCGAACAGGCCCCTCCCACCAGGCCATCTGCCTGTGCAGAAAGGCAGTTTCAGATTCTTGGGTCCAGACATGGCCTGTACCTTTCACTACACAGACCCCTCCCACCTGGGTGAGGGGGCCGACTGAAGTCTCGGGATTCATGAGAAATTATGCAGGAAATTGGATAATTTATGCATAGAGGATTACCATCCCAGATAAACCAAGGTTGAAGCTTTAAAGCTCAAATCAGAAAGTGGATACAGATTTATTCAGCACCAGGGAGAAAAAAACAGACAAGCAAACACACACACTAGCCTGAAACCAGCACACAGTGTTTTCTATACCAGGGCTGCCATTTACTTGTCATATGACCTTGGGAAATCACCTTGCCTTTCTGGGCCTCAGTGTCTCCATCTGTCAAATGAGCACACTTGGATTAGATTATCTCTAAGGCCCCTTCTGCTCTGAGATTCTTTAAAGATCTTGAAATGTCTAAATGTGTGTTTTTAAAAATAGGAATTTCCAATTATTTCTTAAAAACAGTATTAGGTAGACTCATGGGCACCTGTATATAAATGAAATGTGGAAATCAGAAAACCGGTTGTATTTATGTGTAACCGCAAAAAAAAATCACCATATTTTCTAAAACCTTCCCTTTCCTCTGAACAGATGGGAAGCAGTTTGACGGAGTTTACTGGAGGAAGCAGTTGCCATCTGAGCACTCACGCCACATGAGTGACACTAATGAGACAGGTGAAATATTCAAGAGCCCGAGACTCTCCCCAAGAAATCACTGCAGCTCTACCAGGGTCATATTGGGCATGCCTGTGAGTTAGTCTGCAGCTCTAAAAATAGACTATGTAATACTATTTCTTATAATGATGATGACTATTATTTATAGCTTGCCCTTCCCTCCCAGGCAAAGGTCCAAGCGGAAGAACAAAAAGATGCTCAGTATAATTAAAACAAAGAAAATGTAGAGGTTTTGGCATACGAGGAAAGGAAGCGTTTCAGCATCAGAGGACGAGCACCATTTGTTGGATTGGATTAGTAATCACTAACGTGGATTTTATTTTGAGATCACACTATTAGAAAAGTGCATTATGGGAGTTTTGTTTTATTCACCACAGAGGAAAAAAGAACTTTGAAATCGCTCTTTTATTCAAAAGGTCCAATGTTGCTCTTCCAGGCTTGATTATATTTTCCGTTCCCAGAAATAACTTCAAAGGGCAGCTTTTCTAATCTCTAGATATTGAATGATTACGTTGAACTCAGATCAACTTGGTGGATGTTTACTACGTGCTCATTAGATTGTCAAGCCCTGGGAACACGGGAGCTCAGGCAGCGTCGGGCAGAATTAAAACACCGTGAAATACAGTGGACCTGAGAACTCTGATGATGGGAGTTCAGAAAGGACTTTGTTACCAGGTGGTATTTCTCCCCCCGGGGAGAAGAACTTGGAGTTTATCCATTTGATAATGTGGAGTAAAGCATTCTGGGAAGAGGAATTAGCAGGTACAATAAAACAGAGGAGTGATTTAATATCTTGAGTTACAGAGTGGAAAGGAATGAAGGAAAAACAACCAAGGAAAGATTACAAATGGCCATATGAGTTCTGCAGAGTGTAGGACTGTGCTGAGGTTGTGTAGAGCCACGGAAGGGTCCGAGTAAGGGGCCTGCTACGATTGTGTACGAACAGAAACTTCACTGGGGCTTCTGGACAGTGGATTGGATGGGCTGAATCTGAAGGCAGGGGGACCAATCAGAAATCACTTGAAATGACTCAGGTGAGAGCTCATAGAGGTTGATCTGCTTAGTGGCTCAGGGGAGAATAACAACAAGAAAGTAAATGTGAGTTCTAAATATATCCAAGTTACCGCATCACTATTCTAAGTTATTTCTCAAGTGATTTAAGAGTCAAAAAGCAAACACAATAGGTCGACAGACATTAAAATGGCCATTTATATGATGGTCACATATAGTAATTATGTGCATTTAAATGTATTTATATATTACTAGCAGGACTTGTAGAAAAGCTCTATAGAGTCTACCATTCTCTTTGGTGGGGATTTTAACATCATCTTTGTACCCATTTGGTACAAATTATCAAATGGATATTGAGCTCCCTAAATGGACAAAATCACTGATAACAAGCAAGAGGATCCTGGTCTATGCCTAAATCAACCTGCCTGCTTGGTCGCTGATAAAACTTCCTAAATGCAAATAAAGTATTTGAAAAGGAAGAAGGTCAGGTTGTCTGAGGAAGTCAATGCCAGGTTCTAAATCCAAGGAGTCATGACACTTACGCTTTAATTTCATGATTGTGGCTGAGACTCTGTTGATGACTTGAGTAAGCTACATCAAGCCTTCATTTTCCTGGCTATAAAATGGGTCTAGTCAGAAGTGACCCCTACTTACCTGTTTGCAATGCTACATTGATGATGGGGCTATGCCTATAAAATGCTCTCGGCCTTTGCTCCGAGGCCCTCGTATATGTGTCACTACTTTGTTGATGGTGATTTTGGAGATGGTGTAAGCTCTGTGGGTGGTGAGGTTGAGTCCCCTAGAGCAGATGACTCATTTTGTCAAGATGCCAAAAACTGATGCAATCAAAAATTTCTGGATTTACCTGGCCAGACAGAGATTGAGATTAACTGACCTATGGAAAGGTATCAGAGGGTTTGGACTTAGAAGAGAATAGAAGTCACACGTAGAAATATTGCAAATTAGAGAAAGAAAGTAGAGATAATTTATTGCACATAGTGAAAATTACTTTTTAAATTTGGTAGCTAAGTTACACGAGGCATGTGTTCAGTATTGATTTATGATGTGCACATTCATGACCTCATTCATGTTTCTATCTGGCACACAGTTGGCACTCAATAAATGACAGTTGCATAAACAGCCCTTTATGGGAAGTCCTATTATCCCCATTATATATTTGTGAGGAACAAGAAAGAGGGAAGTTGAGAAACCTGCCCAAAGTCAAACTGCTGTAGATGAGGGAAAGGGCTCAGGTTTAAACCTTGACCTCACCGCCAAGCTCCTACGGTCCCTGCGACTTCCTGGCCTCCAGATGTCCCCTGTGCTTTCCTCTGACCTCTCTGCACTTCTTCACCGGTATTCCCATTCCCTGGGCTGTGTCATTTTTCTCATTGTTGGCCATTTGACCATATTTTTTCTGATCCTTCAAATTCACCGCCCCCTCTTTTCTTGGGGGGAGACGGGGGGATAGTTTTGTTCATAATCTTTACTCATCTTGGAAGTCACTCTCTGTAGTATCCAGATGTGCCTTACATGAGGGACGTACGCCACGTGTAATGTCCTTACATTTAAAAGCACGACTCTTCTCGGATGACTAAAAGGAACCAGATCAAGTCCTTGACATTCACATGAGAGAAGAACCAGACTCATTTTGGTACCTTATTATTATACATTTATAAGTTGTTGGGGAAATCTCTAAAGAAATATAAGTCTGGATAGCATGGTGCACTCATTCAACTGGCATTCATTAAGCATCAATTTTTTTAGGTACCAGGTGCTCTTAGAGGTGCTGAGAAGATACAAAGACACAGATGCTGGCCACAAAGGCCTCAGGGTCTACTCTGGAAACACAATGGTCCAAGTTCATTATTTGTAGATTCTGCCTACTTGTGAATTTGCCTACTTTCTAAAATTTACTTGTAATTTCAATATTAATACTCTGCAACTCTTTTTTTTTTTTTTTTTTGGTCATTTGCCAATGTGCACCATACAGCAACAACCTGAGTCACCAACATGCATATTCCTAGCTGAGGTCAATTGAGGCAGAGTTCCATGTTGTTTCAGCTCTCATACTGCGAATAATCGCCCTTTTTGTGATCTACTTAGTGCCATGTTTTCCCCATTTTTTGAGCTTTATCTTGGTGATTTCACTGTTTGTAGCGGACCTCGAGCATAGTGCTGAAGTGTTATGTAGTGTTTCTAAGTGTGAGATGGCTGTAATGTGCCTTACAGAGAACAAGCCGGTGTCACACAAGCTTTGTTCCAAGGTTATATGAGTTAAAGTGCCGTTGGCTGTGAGTTAATATATAAAATTAACGATATATATTTACGTTATATATTATCGCAATGTATGTTCAGCAAGATGTCTTTAAACAGAAACACATATTAAGCAAGGTTACGTGCTGATCAGCTGATGAAAATGTTGCGAGCCTAACCCTCTATTTTCCGTAGGTGCAATGGTTTGCTGTTTGCTACTTCAGTGTTTCTAATAACTTTCTAAAACACAGCTATTGGGAATAACAAAAAAACAACTATGTACAATCTGATGTGATCAGCATGGCTTGGCGAGTGCTAAGGAAAAGGTGTGGAGGCAACACCATAGAAACATGCAAGAAAGAACATTTGACATGGCCCTGGAGAGTAGAAGAGGGCATTAAGAAAGGGTTGCTTTTGAGCTGGGATTTTAATAAATAAGTAGAAATTTAACGAGTGGACCAGGATGAAAGGCCACTGAAAGCCCAGGTGAACCATGAAAAGGAAGGGCAGTCTATAAGAACCTGACAGTCTCAGTGACTAAGGAAGCCACGCAAGTCAGATCTCTGAAGTCATGGGCTCCCATTTAGCCACAGCCAAGAATTTTTCAGCCATTACCAAGTTTCCCTACATAGTTCGGGCTGTGATTTTTGCAACAAGGAAGTGTGCAATATGTCAGCTGTGAAAATTGGCTCAATATTCATAATCAAATCTATTATGCTCCCTCTGAAGCCTGACCATGTTTCCTTAGAAACCCCTAGTTGCATAAAGGAAGCCCGGCCTGTAATTGGCAAGAAAATCCACCACCTTTGGAAGCCATTATAGTAATGTCAGAGGAAAGCACTGTATGGTTCCTGGGGAAAGAAGTGAACTAGGAAGACGAAATGAAAACTCCTTCCTGCAGAGCAGCAAGCAGGGAGCACCGCAAGGCTCATGACATCAGGTCCGTCAGCCTCCGCGCCAAGTTCTCAACTCTGAACCAACCCTCTAAGTAGCAAGTCTGAAATGAGCACTGTGTGCAGCTTTATTCAAGGCACCAGGAAGACACACACACACACACACACACACACACACACACACACACACACACCCCTATTCTTCCTTTCATAGGTACGAAGCAGTTAACCTCAGCCCTCACATCATCCTTCGGAGGCAAGTTTTCTTACTCCCATTTTACGGAGGAGAAACCCGGAACTCCGAAGGCTTGAGTAACTTCTGTTCACACAGCTGGTGAGTGACAGAATCGGGACGTAGGCTCAGCTTTGATCTCAAATCCAGTGGGGGTTTTATCTGTGACTCAGATAAAGGTCCTTGTCTTTAAGCAACTTGCATAAGCGAAGAGTAAGTGGCTCAAATGGTCAGTTTTACAGAAATTTGGAGGAAAGAAGGGTGAGACCATAGTGCCACCACTGTTCTGAGCGCCATGAGCATTGGGACACATGGTCTGTGATAGCTGGAGATGGGGAGAAAGTCATCCTAGGTGCCCATAGAAGAGCAAAGGTACAGAAGCAGGAACGATCTTTCGAAGAACAGGCGGACTTATGCTGAGAAAGGGCAATGTTCCCCCTGCCCCAGGATGGACCTCAGTGAATGGAGAGGAGCCCTGGATGGGATCTGCCCTTGTTGCTTTGTCTCCAGAGTAGATGTCCATCTTTTGTGATCCTATCATTTGAATATTCAATAAACATAATTTGGGATTGGATTGTGCTAAGTATTAGGCTCAGCCTGGAGATGCTTTTCCAATGTGAGGGAGCAGAACCTGGTCCACGGAGGGCAGCCCATGGCCCTTGGGCAGTGCTCCTCTGACCATTCTCACCACTGCCTCCTTTCTTTCTCCATCTCTGAGCCCCAAGTGCGCTTAGTCGGTCATCGTTCTCCTAATTGGATGCTCCGGTCCATGCTGCCCAGTCCCAGGGCCAAGTGCAGCCTTCGCAAGCTGATGTTTCCATTCTCCACTCCAGCCTCACTTTGTCCAGTCACAGTGTCCCTCTGGCACTGCGGCCACATCAACCCCCTCGTGCCTCTACCGAGAGTGTATTTGACCTCAGTTCCTATCGATGGAAGTCTAGCTTATCGTTCCGGTTTCAGCTTAAAAGAGTCTGCTCCTGATTTTCCCCAATCACAGTGAATTCCTTCTTGTGCTGAGACCGCACAGCCAAACTTCTATTTTAATCTGTTTCCTATTCTGCCGTGTCTTAAACTGAGCTGGTGAGCTGTGTGTTCCTCAAGGCTGGGGACACGTATCCATCATTTAGCATCGTACCTGGCACTTCGCCAAGGCTCAAGAAATCTCTTTTAAATAATAAATAAATGATGAGGATGTCCTTGAAATTAAAATAGTTCAGTTTAAATTTAACCAAGATATTCAAGTTCATTTTCGCCAATGAATACGGTGAGTAAAAACCGTCTGAAATTTAATCTCAGCTTACTTGCTCCCTCAATAGTATTTTAATTTCACTGTAATCTTTATTATGCTAACCTCTAAACTTGTTATTAGTATTACTGATGAAGTTGAAAGACTATTTCATCTGATTATTGTGTCTCAGGAAACTCTTAATTATTAAATTCCACACTGATAATTAGACACCCTATTATTCCACAATGGGCTAGGCAATACCATGAAGGTATCCCTCAATTACCGAGACAGAAGCTGTCTTTATGTGTGTGGAAGTGAAATTTCATACATCAAATAGTCTCTTCTCACCTAGTTCAGCTGTATTATTAGAGACAGGCGACAAGAAGTAAGGAGGCCTCTGGCTTTCTGAAATGATAGTGTTCTATGGGGCGAATGGCGTCTGTGGCTGGTTCGTCCTTGCCTTTCCCAGAGCCTAACCAGGTTCAAGGTGGACAGAATAAGTTAGACATCTTGTTGTGTATGTGTAGGGGTGGAACAGAAGAATTTTCTAATAGAATCACCCCGAAATAAGATGGATCGTCTTTGCAGGGAATGACAGCAGGGCCTGGGCCAGGCCTGGGAGGCCTTGACAGATACCAATGAAGAATGGCAAAGTGTTTATTCAGTTCCTAAGGACCCCTACTGATGGGGAGACTATTGCATTCTAACTAGACTATGCCCTCTTGGCTCCTGTCTGAATTTTTGCTGAAACCCAGAACAGGAGCCATGCGAGGCAGCTCATGGAAATTTTTCAGACCCACAGATTGCCAGGGCCTAAGAAGGCCGGGATGGCATCGAGTCCTGCGTGGGGACACTGGAGCTCAGAAAGACCAGGGAGGGACTTGACCAAGCTCTCCTGAAGCTCCCTGCACTTCCAGATCTGCCTGCCTTATGCTACCAACCCACACACTCCTGCAAGGACACCGCTCCCGGCACCTGGCTTGACCCCTTGCAGGGTATAATAAATGTCTCATGATGCCGGGCTGATTGACCGGAAAGGAAGCAGGAGAAGCCTGAGCCTGAAGCACCCCCACCTCCCCACTCCCCACTGAGCTCTGACTCACAACCTGTTTGGCACGGAGCAGCCCTCTCTGGTTTCCTGAATCTCTCTCTTTAATGCAAAAAGCCTTCTTGGCAGATGTTTCCAACAATGATCATGACAATGACACTGTAATCCCCTGTTTTCCCCTTGCATCATAGAATTTTTTGTGTTTTGTAGACTTACTCTTCAAGGTAATAATATTTGGACTAAGCATTTGTGAAGACATTTCTGGTGGCCTCATCAGATAACTGCGCCTGACCCCCAGGGCTGGGGACCTGTTAATAGTGTGAGCAGGGAGCTGGGTTTAGAATCCGAAGTAATTTGAGAGTGGGGATAGGGGTGCGATGGTCTGACTGGGCACTTGGGCACTGGGGTGAGTGTGAATCTAGGAATTGATTGCAGGGCCTTTCCTGTGTTTTTGTGGGTTTGCTTCTCCTTTGGGAAGGGTACAGTGGTTAGGGAAGAATTCCCCGTCTAGAAACGGCAAGGGCAGATCCCGGCTTCCCCAGGGAGGTCGAAGCCCAGAAGCCTAGGCTGCGGGGAGGGCAGGGTTACTGCGTGCGGACATGGTCACCACCAGCTCCTGGGCACAGAGGGGACCAGGCCCGCGGTCCGCGGGGGTGGGGATCCCCAGGGGCCGGGGCGGGGCGGCCGCCGCGGGCCGGGCTGGGGGCGGGCCGGGCCAGGGAGGGGCGGGGCGGGGCGGGGCGGGGCGGGGCTCCGGAGCCGTCTCGCAGGCTGCGGCGGCCGCGGGAGAGGCGTACACAGCGGCGGCGGCTGGGGCAGCGGTGGACGCGCGGCTGAGCTGGGCGGCGGCGGCTCCGGTGAGCGCGGCGCGGACGCGGCGAGGGCGCGGTGGGGACGCGGCCAGGGGTCTGCAGGGAAGCGGGCTCCTGAGGCGCGGGGTGAACCCTGCCATCCTTCCCCAGCTCCCCACTCCCCTGCTGCCTCGGGAGAGGGAGGGAGGGAGAGGCGAGGACCGGTCCTGGAGCCCTTCTCCTGCGCTGGCCGTCCGGACGGCCCTCCCTGCGCCTCATTGCCCGGCTCCCGAGGACGCCTCCCGCTGTGTCCAGATCGCCGCCCTCATCTCTCAACCACTCACTCCCCCATGCCATCAGCTCCCAGACCATTCTTCCAGGGACCCAGCCCCTGCTTCCCCTTTCCCACTAGGAGAGGCCCGCCCTCGCCCCTCTCGAAGGCCCAGAGGCGGGGACGAGCACTCGCCAGCGCCGGCACACCTGGACCTTCCGCTGCCACCTGCCCAGAGATTCTCAGCCGGGCAGCAAGCTGCTGTGCCTGGGACCCAGACCTCCTTGCCATCGCCCTTCCCCTCCCCTCCCAATCTGGAGAAAGGGACTGATTTTATGGATCCTGGGCTTTGGGAACAATTCGACCCACTTCCTAAAAGGCTAGTCCCTGGCCAGCCATGCTGTTTAATGGAGACACCTGTCTCGCCTGCCCGCTGAAGGACCCAGAAGCCTCTGTCAAATGAGCCAGCTGGTCTCTGGGTCCTTCTCCATCCCCACAGAACCAGGACCAAGGGCTCATCAGTTAAGACCTCCAAAGCTATTTGCTGACCTCACCCCAGGCTCCAGGATTTCCCCAGCCACGGTGTGAGGGGTACCAGCCTGGTCTCCCCTCCACCCCCTGTTTTCCCACCTGCTCCATCGGGAATCCAGGGCAGGGTAAGAGGGCTGCTGTTCAGGGCCTTGGTCTCCCCCCTGCTCTGTGGCCCTCCTTCCTTTCCTTCTGTGAAACTTTTCCCCTCTTTCACCAGTCACCATCACTCCGGTTGGGCCTGGGCCATCTGCACTGCATTGAGTCCCCAGGGCACAGAGAGTTGGGCTGGGACCATGCAAGGCTGGGACCTGGGCTGGGCCAGCATGAAGGTGGCTGCCAGCCAGGTCAGGCTGGGCATCTGGACCTGGAGGCCAGGGCTTCGAGTGGACCCTTGGCTTCCCCTGAGCTCTGAATGGGGTCTGGGGGCTCTGCTGTGAAGAGAGGAGGCAGAGCAGGGGCTGTTTTTCTTGCATGCTTCCGACTGTCTTGTGTTGCTATGGTGACAGTTTTGCCTCCCTTCCTCCTTCTGACTCTTCTGGGAGCTGGTTTTTATTGGTCTGTTGTCCTGTCTTTTATGGCTTTAATTTCTCTTTTCTACTTGCTCTGAAATAAACAGTCATAAACATGGGCACTGGGCCCAGGCTGGGGGCTGGCAGAACTTCACCTCATCCTGGCCCTGGGCTCCTGTGAGGGAAAAATAGGGCAAAGAGGTAGGGAAGCTCTGCCATGCTTCTCTGCTCCCAGCCCTGACAGGGGGCATCGGCATGGCACCACAATCTCAGGCACACAGTGGGTAGCATCCTGCCTTGGCGCTAATAATAGATTTCAAATGTGATGGAGGAGCTGGCGGAGATTATTTCCTTTCATCTGTATGACAGCCTGTGGGGTAGGGGCTGTCTCCACTTTGCAGAGTGAGCCGTGTCCCTAAGGTCACACGGATTTTAGCACATAGTGCTCAGTTTTTTTTAAATGAATGGAGTAGTGATGGAGCTGGTATCTCCCTGACTTTCCACCCTGTGGGTGGACTTCCTGGTCCTGCTCCCAGAGGAACAGCAATGCCCCCTAAACGCATGTCTGGGAGGCTCATCGAAGGTGGTCCCCAGTTTCCTTGCCTCTCTGCCCCTCTGTGTGCTGCTGAACTCCCACGGAGGCCTGTTAGATCCCCTGACCTCAAGTGTTAGGACCCAAGTTGAGAGGGGAGTGAAGCCACTTATGACTTCCTGTTTTTACTCAGCACTGAGAAGCATTCACTTTGCTTTTACTCTTAGGGCCTAGATGCAACCGGATGAGTCAGGGACACTGAGAGCCCATCAGTCCTTCCCAAGCCAGCCCTTGTTCCGAGCGCACCAGGCCATAGGGTCACCGACTGTCAGCTGTCAGTGACACTCTCCAGAGAAGCTGCCTCTTCTCGTTCCTTTTATGCTTTCCCTTCATTGCACACTCTCCTACTTCCCACCCCCTCCCCTTTCTTCCTGCACATTGCCATACTCTGGGCTTGTTGTTAATAAGCTGAAAAAGCATTCTGGTTACATAAAAAGACCAGAGAATCAGCAGCCTCAAGGTCAAACGTTGGCCCTGAGGAAGTGCCTTCACTCATCTGGGCCTCAGTTTCAGTGTTTCAAATGGGATTCGCAGCTCCGTCCTGCCGGCCACCTTTGCTTGTTCTTGTAGGATGGGATAGAGTCGCTTACAGAGAGTGTTGGAAAGTGTGAAAGCCTGGGGGATCCATAACATCTTCATTCTGTTGGGAGGTCTCCCCGGTAGAGACCCTGAACCACTGCTCAGACATTGAGAACTGGTTTAGAAATAGTTGGCTGTAAAATCTCAAGGTCAGAGGCATTCTTTAGTCGTCTTGTCCAGCCTTGATGTTGAATTTGTTTATTTATGCACCTTAGATTAACTGAGCATCTACTCTGTACCAGATACAGTTTGGGGAACTGGGGATTTTTTTTAAAAAAAGAATGATTCCTGCTCAAAGCATGTAGTCTGGTGGCAAAAACAGACGTGGAAAGAGACCCTTGTAATACAGTCAGAGGCCGTGTGATAAGAGAAAAGGTAGGGTGACTTGGCTGGGTCACCCATGAAGGTTGAATCAGGCAGCCTGTGCTTAGTGGCTGAAATACAGCAGTCCTGTCTCTGCCCGTTTGGCAGTGCCTAGTCCGGCCCTCACAGCTATGGGGTGACTTCTTCCGAGCCCCTCTGGAGAGCAGGCACAGGAGAGGCACGCGGCGGGGAACCAGCCCTGCCTTCCTCGCCGAGTTTCGACTCATGGGAACCTCTGCTTCTGGTTCGGTCAGAATCCTTTCTCAGGGGTGCATGGAAGCAGAGTGGATGTGGAAGTCAGACCTGAGTTCAGACTTTACTCCGTTTATGTCCTAGCTCGGAGCCTCTGAAAAAATGACCTCTCTGAGCCTCAATTCTTGCATCTCTAGAATGGCAACAACGATACGTGTTTTCTAAGAAGTAAATGATCTTTTTTATAGGGCCTGGCATGGTGCCTACCTCACATTAGACTTGCTGTTATTTAGTTATATTGATTAGAAAAGAGTTCTCAGTTACTGGGCCTCTGGGTCCTCTTAGAAACGTGGTGGGAAGCTCTTTGGACTGCTTCTGGCCTTCGAGATCCATTCATTATCCGGGAAGGTTAAAACTCGCCCAAGCTCAGGCCCCTCGCACTGCGGGCTGGTTAATTTTTGTGTTATCTCTTCCCAGATAAGCTCTGCTCCACAACCTCGGGACACTGCGCAAATCACCAGCGCCTTTGTTTTCTCAAAGAGGAGCACGTTGGAAATGGCAACAAATGCCCTGAATTTAAGAAACACGTTACTGTCTGTGAGAATGCTTTGGTTGGATGTCATTCCATGTGTGGATTTTCGCTTTTGTCGCCTTTGCTTTGGTGTCAAATCCAAAAGTGCGGCACCGAGACCCACGTCAGAGAGCTTACCGCCTGCGTTTTCGTTCTAGGATTTGTATGGCTTCAGTCTTACGTTCAAGGGTTGAATGCATTTTGAGTTTATATGGGTGTATGATGTAAGATTGGGGTCCAGTGCTGTTCTTTTGCATGTGGCTGTCCAGTTTTCTCAACACCATTTATTGAAGAGACTGCCCTTGCCCCATTGTATAGTCTTGGGTCCTCCATCAGAAAATGCTTTAAAATTAATGGTTTATAGTTTCCTATACTGGGCATGTTTACCTTTCTTCTTTTCTTTTTTATTAATAATATTATTTTTTTAGTCTTCACCCGAAGATGTTTTTACATTTATTATCAGATAACGTGGGAAGGAGGGAGGGAGAGAAACATCGATGTGGGAGGGCCGGGGACCAAACTGCAACCGAGGTACATGCCCCTGACCAGAATCGAACCCGAGACTCTGTGGTTTGCAGGCCGAGGCTCTAACCACTGAGCAAAACGGCCAAGGCTCATTTTATTTTATTTTTTAAAGTTACCATATATGTGTACTTTTATATTTTCTCAAGTCATCAGGACGACTTGTTGGCATTAGTATCAGCACCCCCTTTTACAGGTAAGGAAACGGGGAGAGGTAAGGGCACTGGCAGCCCCGCAGGTAGTGAGTGGCAGGGCCGGGATTTAGAACCGAGGCCTGCTTGCTCTCTGTGCACACTGTCCTGTCATTTCCTTGGCGGGCATGTCAGTGACCTAAAATAATTGTGCTTGAAAAATGCAAGCAGATTTTACTGGGGGTGGTTCTGGTCAGTGTTGTAACTCAGACTCAGTAAATATTTAGAGACTTTATTAGGGTTTTGCTCTCAGCACAACATTAACAAGGCTTTCTGCAGTTGGCTGAGGCTTTTTCCCTAACAGTGATGAAGAGAAGAGGAGTTTGAGGTGTCTGGGTTAGGAGGAAACGGTTGATGATGCTAGAAGTAGCTTTCTTTGTGCAAGAATGGATTGCTGGCCTGTCGCTGAAATAAAGTGAACCGATTTCATAAGGGAAAGTATGAAGGGGAAGCATGACAGGTACATCCCAGGGATACAGGGACGGAGGCAACAAGGCCAGAAAGTCTGGGTGGACGGCTTCTCAACCGCAAGGGCAGTTTGGATTCAGGCAGTATAAACTCCCGTCTAGGAAGATGGAGGTACTGAAAAGCAGCCATGGAGTTGCTCACTAACCTCTCTCGGGGAACTCAGAGGCCTGCTTGCCTGGTGTAAGCACCGCACTGCACCAGTGAATCCAAGTGCTGGGCGTGGGTGTCATGTTTGCCAAGGGTGTGCTGAGCAGGTCCACCTCAGCTCTGCCGACAGACGCGTCTATTTGCAATGATCTCAGGCCTGCGTCTGGTGTCTGTGTATTTAATGACTTCCCTTTCTAATAAAAATTGTATATGGCACGGATAATTAGATCTTTAAAATGAAACTGGGGAATGCAGTGTCCCCAAAGAGTTTAATTACACTTTTATGATGGACCAAGCATAAAAATGACATCATTCATTCTGTCATTTTACAAATGTGTACAGGGTGGGTTCTTAACCCCGTGCTGCATGAGATAGGACACCGTGGTCAATACGGCATTGTCCCTGCCCGCAGGTGGCTCTCTCTCTGGAGGGGGGAGACAGAGGAGGGAATGTGGATCTAGGCAGCACTTGGCCAGTGACATACAGAGGGCAGTGTCCCAGTGGAACCTGGGGATTTGGGAAATGTAATTTTCTTCCCTGGGGGTGTGATCTGTGGAGCACCTGAGCTGCACCTGACATGTTGCAGGAAGCGGAAGCATGGGACAGAGAAGCACGTGGCCTGGATGATGAGTGACCCAGGTCGCTCTGCTCCCCCTGCCTGGGTGGGAGTGGGGCCGGGCTCAGTTTCTGTCTCACTGTTGGTAAATGGAAAGGTTGGATTTGCTAACCTACAGGGCCCTTCCACATCTGGCTTATGATTTGGGTCTCTTGGCCCGAGTGACAGGTGAGGAAGCAGAAGCTGGCAGCCTCAGTCAGAGAGAGCTGTGGATGGGGACAGCCCCGTGTGTTTTCAAAGCCTGCTCTCAACACAGAGAGGGCCGGCTCTCCCACCCAGGAGGGGACCATGTTCTGACTGAGAATCTGATAAATGACTGGAGGTCAAGGCTGAGGGCCCAGGGAGAGACTGAAGACTGCAGGAGCTCGGCAGAGGTGGGGCAGAGGCTCAGCAGCTCCCTCGCATGGCCCGGGCCGTCCACTGAAGTGGGCACGGAGGGCGTGGCCTCAGAGGCCTTGGTTACTCAGCGTGCTCTTGGTTTAAGACAGTGTCCTTTAATAAAGTCCTTTGGTCTGATGGTTTCCAGGTTGTAGAATAAGTTCAAATGTACAATCATTTTAGGATCGTGAGGAACAATGGTAAACACACAATTGCCTCAACACACCAGCTCAAATACCCCCTGGCAATTCAGTGCGTCCCCTTCCGGTGGCAGCCACAGGACCAGACCCTGGTGCCCGGAGAAAAGAGGCACCATGCTTGGTCGGGGCGAGAGCAGACTGAGAGGCGGAGGGGACCCGGGGTCTTACACCCACACTGCCCACAACCAAGCAGCCTGGGCTTTGGCAAATCACCCAACTCTCTGAGTCTGCGTCCTCTCGGTAAAATGCGGCCAGCAGCACCCCTGAGCCATCGAGGGTATCAGCAGCAGGAATATCAAGCCTTTGACGTCCACTTTTAGCAGGCTTCTGAAGAGCTTTTGAAATAGACGTTGTCCCTGTTCTGTGGATGAGGAAACTGAAGTCCAGAGGTGTTAGGGAGCTTGCATAATGTCACCTTACTAGGAAGGTTGCACAGCTGGTATCTGAAGCCACGTCTGTGTGCCCTCAAAGCCCGGTCTTTCTCTGCCCCCCACGCTAGAAACGAGAGTCGTGCATGTGTGAGGAACATGGAACGGATAAGCATGTATCTTGGGTAAGAGCCTCATCTCAAAGAGCTAGATGTGCCTGCACACCTTAAACTTGGAAAATAAAGAAAAGCTGTGTTTCGAGCTTCCCTGTGACCAGTGTCTCTGGCTTTAGACTGATGTCCTTCGAGGGTGCCCTCTGCTCAGCTTGCTTCGTCAGAGAGGGCCACCAGGCAGCAGTGAGCTGAGCCTCCGGTGTGCGTGGCCCAGGGCCTGGCTGAGCTGTGGAGTCCGGGATCGAGGCTCGTTGTAGAGAACTTGTTGTTCAGACCCCTTTCTGGACCAGCTGGAGGTCAGAGGAGCACAGGGGTGGCTGGTCTCAGCCTACACAATGGCAGACTCCTGTACTGTCCACCCTGGAAGGACAACTTTAGTCTAATTTCTCTATTTTATAAAAACTCAGGGCAAGAAAACAATAGATAGATGACAGAAACCAAAATTTAAAGGCTTTTCCAAGGCTGGGACAAGAATTCGGCCTTTTCAAACACTACAAGTGGGCTGCCCCTCTTTGAAATCCAGAGAAGAAATGTGCTCTAGGAGTTCTGTGAAAATGCCCCAGGGCTACAGGGCTCTCTGGAAGCAAACCCAGCTGGCTTGCAGTCCTGACTCCCCCTTGGGCAAATTCCTTAGGTTGCTAAATTTTCTAATTTGTGAACCGAAGTTAATGATATTTGTGGTTCAGGAGGAGTATTGCAAAGAATAAATGAAGTAAACATGCCAGTCTTTCTTTTTGCCTGATCTTTGAGGAAAACGTGTTTGAAAAGGGTTGGCCAGTTCTGGGAGGCTCCACTTTATTTGTTGTTTGGGGGTGGAGGGGGAGGATGGCAGGGAATCTCTCTCCTCTGACAGACACTCTCCTGATTTTCCCTCGGCAAAGCACGCCGTAGCCTCTCCTCTGGACCTAGATCTCTAGTGTCTGAGCCTTCACTGCATCCCTGGAATGAACCTGGATATGATGTTTACTGGAGTGTAGCAAGGATAATGATTCCTGGCAGCATCCAGCATCGTTGTACTTACTATATGACCGAGTTCCCCTCTCTAAATCTGTTTCTTACTGTGTACGTATGTGTAAGTGAGTGTGTGTGTGTGTGTGTGTGTTTTCTGGAGTGTTGAAGTTTCAAATCTGGGCCCTCCAGTCCTTCAAAACTAAATGGGGTCATAAATATTTTCTGACTTTCCCTTTTTTATAAGTCCAAAATCCAAAACACTCTGAAAAGTTAAAGTTTCTTTCAGAGCTCAATTGGAGGCAAAGGCTGGCCTGCTTATACATGAGACAGTTTGCAGGCGAACCTCGGAGATATTGCGGCTTCGGTGCCAGAACATCTTAATGAATCACGTATCGCAATAAAGGGCGTCACACAAACTTTGTGATTGCCTGTGCGCATCAAAGTTATGTTTACACTATACTACAGTCTAATAAGTGTGTACTGACATTATGTCTAAAAAAACGATGTCCATAATTAATTAAAAAGTACTTTATTTCTGGAAAAAGGGTAACCATCATCTGAGCCTTCTGTGAGTCGTAACTTTTTTTGTTGGTGGAGGGTCTTGGCTCGTGGTTGATGGCTGCTGACTGAAGGAGTGGTGGTCGCTGAAGGTTGGGGTGGCTGTGACAATTTCTTTTCTCGCTCTTTTGGTTTTTTTTGCAATTTTTTTCAAATAAGATGATGAAGTTTCCTCGTGAATTGACTCTTCCTTTTACGAACAGGCTACTTTCTCTGTAGCCTGTGATGCTGTTTGATAGCATTTGACCCACAATAGAACTTCTTTCAAACTGCACTCAGTCTTTTCAAGCCACTGTTTTATTAACTAATTTTAATATTCAAAATCCTTTGTTAGCATTTCCACAATCTTCACAGCGTCAGCACCAGGAGTAGATTTCATCTCAAGGAGCCACTTTCTTCGCTCAGCCCTGAGAAGCAGTTCCTCAGTCTTTACAGTTTTTATCATGAGTTTGCAATTCAGTCATATCTCCTGGCTTCACTTCCAACTCTGGCTCTCTTGCTGTTTCTACCACATCTGCAGTCACTTCCTCCGCTGGGGTCGTGAATCCCTCAAACTCCTGTCAATGTTGGCATTTTGACCTCTTCCCGTGAAAAACAAATGCTCCCGATGACATTAGAACTGTGAATTCTTTCTGAAGGTTTTCAGTTTGCTTTGCCCAGATCCATCAGAAGAATCACTGTCTATGGCAGCTATAGCTTTGCAAACTGTATTTCTTAAACAATAAGACTTGAAAGTCAAAGTGACTCTTTGATCCGTGCATGGGCTGCAGAATGGATGTTGTGTTAGCAGGCAAGAAAACAACATTAATCTCATTGTACACCTCCATCAGAGCTCATGGGTAATCAGGTGCATTGTTTTGTTTTTTTGTTTTGTTTTGTTTTTTATCCTCACCCGAGGACATTTTTCCATTTTTTGTTCAGATAGAGCGGGAGGGAGAGAGAGGAAGAGAGAGAGAGAAACATCGATGTGAAAGGGACACATCGAGTGGCTGCCACCCACACAACCAACCAGGGCCGGGGACAAACTGCAACCGAGGTACATGCCCTTAGCGGGAACCGAACCCGGGTCTCTCTGGACCGCAGGCCGACGCTCTAACCGCTGAGCCAAACCGGCCAGGGCATCAGGTGCATTGTTAATGAGCAGTAATATTTAAAAAGGAATCTGATTTTCTGAGCAGTAGGTCTCAAGAGTGGCTTAAAATAGTCAATAAACCATGTGGTAAATAGATGTGCTGTCATCCAGGCTTTGTGGCTCCATTTACTGAGCACAGACAGAGTAGATTGAATATAATTCTTAAGGGCCCTATGGTGTCAGAACAATAAATGAGCATTGGCTTCAACTTCAAGTCACAGCTGCACTAGCCCCTCACAAGAGAGTCAGCCTGTCCTCTGAAGCTTTGAAGCAGGCTGAGGTCTCCTAGCTAGCTATGAAAGTCTGAGATGGCATCTTCTCCCAATGTAAGGCTGTTTTATCATCTACATTGAAATCTATTCTTTTGTGTAGCCACCTTTATTAATAGTATTAGATAGATCTTCTAGATAACCTGCTGCAGCTTCTCCATCAGCACTTGCTGCTTTACCTTGCATTATGTTATGGAGATGCGACTTTCCTTAGACCTCATGAACCAACCCCTGCTAACGTCAAACATGTTTTCTTTTTCCCCCTGCAGCTTCCTCACCTTTCTCTGCCTTCCTAGATTGAAGAGAGTTAGGACCTTGCTCTGGATTAAGCTTTGGCTTAAGAGAATGTTGTGGCTGGTGTGATCTATCCAGACCATTGACACTTTCTCCTCATCAGCAATAAGGCTCTTTTGCTTTCTTATCGTTCGTGTATTCACTGAAGTAGCACTTGTAATTTCCTTCAAGAACTTGTCCTTTCCATTCTCAACTTGGCTAATTGGTGCAAGAGGCCTAGCTTTCATCCTGTCTCAGCTTCCAACATGCTTCCCTCACTAAGTTAAATCACTTCTAGCTTTTGATTGCAAGTGAGAGATGTGCAATTCTTCCTTTCACTCGAACACTTTGAGGTTTTGTAGGGTTATTAATTGGCTTAATTTCAATATTGTTGTGTCCCAGGGAATAGGGACGCCCGAGCAGAGGGAGGGAGATGGGGGAACAGCTGGTCGGTAGAGCAGTCAGAACACACACATTTATTAAGTTTGCTGTCTTACGTGGGTGCAGTTTGTGGCACTCCAAAACAATCACAAAGATAACATCAAATATCACTGACCATAGGTCACTGTAACAAATATAATAACAGTGAAAAAGTTAGACATCTTGCAAGAATTGCCAAAATGTGACACAGAGACGAAACGCCAACAGACTTGCTCGGCATGGGGTCACTGCACACCTTCTAATTTGTGAAAAACATAATATCTGGGAAGCATGATAAAGTGATGTGCAGTACAGAGAGGTGTGTCTGAATGCTCCTTTTTTTTATCCCTCTTGGCATGAGTACGTTTTCATGAGATGGATGCTCAGACCCTGCCGGGGGTGCACATGGCATGGTGTATGTATTATGTGACCTTTCTAAAATCTGAAAATTTTGAATGTACATCTGAGCAAAGAGTTTAAAAAAAAAAGGATTTGTGGGCCTCTCTTTCAATAATAAGCCCACAGGAACTGACATCATTTCTGGAGTTGGGGAGATGGGAAGGCATCGATGGGGCCCTTGACAAGTCAGCTACCTCTGGATGCCAGATGGTGTGGTGACCTGCTCTCCTCCTGCTCATCAAAAGCCTAAAGGGTTGGTTTTATATTCCATCCATTTACATAATAGGAAGTGAATTAAATGACCATCTCGGCACAAAACGACAACAACAAAAGCTTAACCTCGTGGGTTCTAGCATTTCACTGGGACAAAGTAATTTTTTAAAAAAATTCCTTAGAACGAACACTGAGCTGGGAATTTTTGATCTAAAGTGACTTATAATCAAGTGTCATCATTGGCCTTTGAGGGGAAAGTAGAAGGGAGTTTTTAAATCCTACTCGTCATTTTAGCCTTGTGAGGAGGAACTGGGACTTGAAGCGTGAGCATGGGGAAGTGAAACACCCGGTTCCGAGCCTGAGAAGGTCTTGGTTCTTATCACGGGTCTGCTCTTGACTTGTTGAGTGAGATTGGGAATGTTGCTTCCCTTCTGGGCCCTAGGAACTCCAGTTCTAAGTAAATGAAGTCTCTCTCTCTCCCTCCCTCAGTCTAGGAGCTGAGGCTGGGGCCCCACGGGGGAGGGGAAAGTGCTGAATGACCTGCCTGGCTACATTCTTGTAGCTTCCATACAGCCTCCGGGCAGACTGGAGGGATGTGGAAAGACTCCTGTGTGTTCTGCCTTGGTTTCCTCCTGGACATGCCTTTACTTCTCTCCCAACACTGGTCTTCTCATGCTGTAGGCTGGTGTGTCCTGGGTTCATTGGGCCCAGCACCTCCATCAGTGCCCAGCAAGGACTCACGGTGTAACCAAGCGGGTGAGGACGTGATGACCACCGTCAGCGCCCTGCGTCCTTGGGGCTGTGCTGAAGGCGTTAGGCATTGCTGAGGGGTGTCAGGATGGAACGTGCAAGCTCCCAGTGTGGAGCATGGGACCAGTGCATGGCGTCCCCAGGGAAACGAAACAGGCCTTGGTGTGGCCTGCGTCTGTAGAACATTTAGGTGGAGGGGAATGGAGCCCTACAACCTTGTCTCTCGTTCTCTCTTCCACTTTTTGGTCTTTTGACTTTATGGTTAATGTACCCTAATTCTGACCTTGCCAGGTGGGAAGTTCCACACTTCCTCCGTAATGTAAGGAGGCTCACAAAGCCCGTGGGTCTGCCCCTCTGAGCAGCGGGTCTGCTCCCCAGGGGTTCTCACTTCGTGGTAACTCACCGCAGCGTGGACCGTTGGAGCCACTCAGATGTCAGTTTGCTTGAAACCTGGGCACACTGAGATGTGGACATTTCTGAGAATGGCTGGTCCTTATATGAGAGAGACCTGGCCGTGTGTGCGTGTGTGTGTGTGTGTGTGTGTGTGCTGAGTGGGCATTTATGAATACATGTGTGTGCCTGGTACATGGTGAGTATGTGAATGTGTGAGTGTGTGCATGGTGTGTGAGTGTGGGTGTATGTGTGACGTGTGAGTATGCACATGTGTAGGTGTGTGTGTGCATGCATGTCTTGGGGGTCCTTTCAGATCCTGGCAGGTGCTGCCAAGGCCAAAGCCCTGCCAGTCACCCTCTGGACAAGGCTGTGCCTCAGCCCAGCCCCTGGCCTTTGTGTTCAGGAACAGAGCTGATCGTAGAGGTGTGGGGCTGAGAGACCTCTTGTTTGCCAGTGACACCAAGAGAGGCAATCCACCCTTGTGAATACCGCGTTTTATTCGTCCCATCAAACCACCAGTGTGTCAAGGCCCCATTCCTTCCTTCCTTCCCCCTCTTCATGTGGGAACCTGCTAGTGCGGTCTGTGTCGTGTGAATTTATCAGTTCAACCTCAAATTCAGGAAATAGTTTGAGTAGCTCATATGAACTAAAATAGCTATAGTGTGCTTGCTGTGTTTAGGTATATGCACACGAATTCTTTTGGTTTTGTACCTAATAGTTTACAGGTTACCCAGCACCAACATAGCCCCTAGATTTTCAGACTATACCTCAGTTTTTAATTATATTAATAGCAGTATGCTCTTTAGTGTGGCTTTAGCACTTATTAATTCTATTTGCTGGCCTGTTTGTGCACATTTTTCACATGCAGACAACCTTGCAAGGAAATAGATTTGTTTCTGTTTCGAAGAGAAAGACACTGAAGCTGAGGAAGGTTTAAAAACTTGCTTTAAGATAGAGGTTTGTAGACGGGGCCCCGGGATTTCGGTTCAAGTCGGCCTGGCTCACAAAGTCCTGCAGTTTCCCACACACCACACTCTTCACACTGCTTCCAGGCCGCAGCTTTATTTTTACCGGAAAATGAAATCTGTTTTCCTGCCATGACTCCGCTTGAGCCTCAGAAAATCCAGTCCTCGCTGGGTCTCTGCCTGTTTCCCGAGTGGGGTCCTGTGGTTCTTCCTACTCGGTGTGCATTTCGTGCAAGCGGTACATTTCCGTGTAGCAGACCTTTGCCGTGACCTTCTAAAGGGCCAGGCATCGTTCTGGGAACTTCCCACGTGCCCTTTAATGGGAGAAGGTGTTGTGGGCTTCACTTTGTAGGGAGTCGAAGAGTCCTGAGGGACGCATGCACCCGAGGCCGACGGCACGGAGGTCGTGGCTTGCTCTGGGAATTTACAGCTCAGCGTACAGTTCTGTGCGGTGCTTGGTATTTTGCCTTTGGCCTGGACCGAAGCACCCCTTTTCGAACTGTGAGATCAAGTCCCGCTGACCTTCCCGGCTCTCCCCTCCGAGCCCGGCTTCCTTCACCTCCGTCTGCTGCAGTCAGAGCTTGGCCCAGTGGTTGTGGGGAAAGGTACATTTCCTCTTGCCTTTTGTCCGTTTTCCACCCACCTGTACAATCCTTGGCTCATTTCAGTTGGCCCAAACTCCTGTTTTAGTTTTGTGGCTCATCAGCGATGTGCCAAAATTATGCAATGTTACAGAGGAGAAAATGGTCATGTGATTTACCCAAGATGACACATGAGGTACACAGTCTCTCTCCAAAACACTCTTTATTTACCCAAACCTGTCCTTGAGATTCACTTTCAATCTTCCATTCTCCTGGAAACCTTCCCCAGCTCCCCAGCAAATTTATCTGTCTGCCCATATACCCATCCATTATCCATCCATCCATTATCCATCCATCCATTATCCATCCATCCATCTATCCATCTGTCTGTCCGTCCATCCATCCATCCATCCATCCATCCATTTGTCTTCCATCCATCCACCCATATATCCATCCATCATCCATCCATCCATCCATCCATCCATCCATTCATCTTCCATTCATCCACCCATATATTCATCCATTATCCATCCATCCATTATCCATCCATCCATCTACCCATCCGTCTGTCCGTCCATCCATCCATCCATCCATTCATCTTCCATTCATCCACCCGTATATCCATCCATTATCCATCCATCCATCCATCCATTATCCATCCATCCATTTACCCATCCGTCTGTCCGTCCATCCATCCATCCATCCATTCATCTTCCATTCATCCACCCGTATATCCATCCATTATCCATCCATCCATCCATCCATCCATCATCCATCCGTCCGTCCATCCATCCATCCATCTGTTCGTCTTCCATCCATCCACTTGTTCAACAGACAGAGCACCCACAGTGAGACAGGCACTTTGCCTTCGGATGATTCAGTGGAGATTCGCCAGTGAACCCAAGAGACAAAACTCCTTGCTCTGTTGAGCTTATTTTCTGTTGGGGAAAGATGGGTCATAAACCTGTGAGCAGGTAAAATGTACATGATGCCGGAGGGTGATATGTTTCATGAAGAAAAAGGAAGCAGAGATGGGTGTACAGAAGAGTGGTGGGTGGGGGCAGCTCGAGCGAAAGTTGCTGTTTCGAGTAGGTCGGGGAAGGTGGAGCTGGAAGGTGAGGAGGAGCGCAGGCTGCAGGAAGTGAGAGAAGGAGCCTGTGCCAGCCCCATGCTCGGGCCTGGAGTCGGCCAGCGCCGAACCCGGTGTGCTTGGCCGTAGCAGAGTGGACAGTGGACAGTGGACAGTGGCAGGTGGTGAGGTCGGGGACATAGACATGGACCAGCCTACGATTTCAGGGCCCTCTTGGTGCTCCTTTGACAGAATTTTACCGTAGTTTTACGTCTTTTCCCCCACCGATCTGCCCCCAGCCTGGCCTGCACATGGCGCAGGGAAGGCCCCCTCTGTCAGTTTTCAGATCCCTCGCACCAGGCTCCGGCCTGGGGGAGAAGGAGAGTTCAGCTTTTATGATAACTCTGCTCCTTTTTTCCTTCTTTCTTTTTAAGGCCAAGAGTTCTAATTAAATAGTATTTGTTATTCTTTTGATAAAAGTGGGACTTTTGAAGGAGTGCCGCCCCAGTTCCTCTTTGGACCAGCATCGCCGGATGGCACTGCGCGTGCCAGGAAGACGCGGCAAGTCAGGTCGGGGGAGCAGGGCGTCAAGTGGAGTCTGGAGGCAGGGGCTTCACAGAAGCCCCAGGGATTCGCAGGACTGCCGGGTCCCCGCTGGGGCCTGGTGTTTACTCGAGTGACCGCAGGCCGAAACCCTCAGTGTCGGGACTCCGGCCAGGACTGTGCTGACTCAGAGGGGAGCTGGGCAGCAGCGGGGTCCTGGAAGGCTGCATCTCGGAGACCTTTCTGGAGGAAAAGCATTTTCCCTGGCAGGGGTCTGTCCTTGGAGAGCGGACGCCGGTCTCCGAGAGGCAGGGGTTTCTCCTGAGACGGGGAAGAACACAGGGAATGCGGGAGGGCTGCAGCGGCGGCGACGTCTGAGCAGCAGCTCTTGGCCACCTGTGACCTGCCAGGCCTGGTCGGGGACCTCGCCAGGCTGTCAGCTCCTACCTGCATGTTTGTTTCCAATCCGAATCCCGCATGTTCAGGTCTGAAGGCCCCTCAGAGCGGCTTGTCCCCACTGATAGCAATAGGATAGGAGCATGGAGGGATGGGGTGGTAATGAGTGGACATTGAATGAAGCCGGAGGCTGTCCTGACGCCTGTGGGAAGCCATCGGAGAATGTTAGCAGGGCAAGGCAGTGAAGACGTGTGATTGCCGACCAGAGGAGTGTGTGTGTCCAAGTGTGTATCAATGACACACTTACGCCATTGTGGAGTGTTAATGAATGAGAATTGGGGCGGGAAGTAATTTTTTTGAGCTGGCATGTCAGGTGGTGGGTTTGTTTAAAAAATAATATAAAAAGAAAGAGAAGATGCTTTGCAATTGTGCAACAACCCTTCTTCCGAGGCCGACTGCGTGCGGCCCTGTGCTGGGTGCTCAGCCAGGCAGCGCGGAGGATCCTGCCTCGCGAGCCTGCGACTGCCCCCCGCGCTAGGAGAACCGTGCCCGAGAGTCGCTGGGGTGCGAACGCGCGAATGTCCTGACTTCCAGGGAGTGTGGTGGATGTTTAAAGGTGGGGATAACAATGTACAGTACCCACTATAAAAGGATGGAGAGACATCCTGCCCCTGCCAGTGATCTGTTTAAAGGGGGTCACGCAGCCTTCCTGGGCCTTCCTGTGCTCACCCACCAGTGGGGATGACCACCTCTCCTGCCGTCCTCCCTCTCAGGGATGTTATGACGATAACAAGCTTTGGAAACAGGTTAAGAGCGCCGTACAAGCTGCAAGGTGTCCCTAGCGCGCCTACGAGGGACCTCTGTTCGCAGGTGGTGCCCGGCGAGAGGCTCGGGTGGAGCCTGCCATTTGTCCGCAGCTCAGTTTTCATCAACCCCGCTCCTCCTGACTGCCCGCCGGGGCTTCCTTCCCACTTTCAGAAGCGCTTTTCCCGATTTTATATCAGTGCCCAGTTTCCGCAGTTCAGTGCAAGGCCTTCAAAAGGTACATGTTTATGTCTGGCTGAGCACTGTGGGGCAGGTTGTGTTTGTGGTCTTGATATTACACGAAGGGCAGAAAAAGGCCAGGACTGTTGCTCAGGATGTGAACAGCCCTGGGGGCGAGCTGACAACAAACGGCTGCGGGTCTGAGGGCGCGGGAGGTGTCACAGTCGGCTGGCTCTGGTCAGGGTAGAAACCAGCGCGTGAATTATAGCACATAGGGTCACAGCGCTCCCACACCCCCACCCCCAAAACAGTGGTTGAAAACTGCACTTTCTGGTGAAAAAATCGCAGGCTCCAGAAAGCATTCCCTAGATGTCAGCAAGCTGGGCCAGAGAGCCTGAAATGTGTCTAAATACGTGATTAAGGTGACTCACTCCCTCTGCAGGAAGGAGCTCTTTTAAAAAAAAGTGAAAGTAAGAGGGAAAGAAGAGAATAAAGAACAAAAAAATAAATCAGTCAATAAAAACGAGCAGTAGGTTTTGAATGGAAAACAATAGGAGCAAGAGCGTTGAATTAGTCACTCGTGTCAGATCCTGTCGGCTGCTGTCCTGAATCACTACTGACTCGGTTTGAAGGTCAGGGCTGCTTGATGTTTGAATTTCCTGCTGAAAGAACACACCATTCCCAGGACTGGTTCCAGGCGCGTGACGGGCATTCTGGGGCTGTTTGTACTGGAGATGTGGCCGGGCTCTTTGCTCAGTGCAAGAAGCCTGCGGATGGCCAGAGACCAGCCAGTGTCCCCGGGAAGCTTCAGTCTGACCATGTGCAGCCTCTCAGCCACGGGTGGAGCCGCGGAAGGTCACAGCCCGTCCCGTTCAATGCAGCCGGGAGGTCTGTCTGTGGGTCCAGCCTTCCTTTGACTGTAGATCATGTTTTGGGGGGCCTTTTTTTTTTTGCTACATCATCCCTGATATCAGGAACTAGCCCAAAGACCAATGCAACCTTTGTTATTTGCTAGCATTTTAAGCCATCTGCAGTTTGCCCAGGAGATTGCTACACTGGCGTTGAGTCCATCTTGTTTTTAATCGCACTCGGCTGTGATCAGTCACACACTTTTATTCCCATCTCTGCATCTCTTTGCTGTTTGATTCTGGGACATCACTTAGCCACTCTTAGGCCGGGGGACCTCATCATAAAATGGACATAATCCCTTCTTTGCTGAACTCAACATCCTACCTGTAAAGATGAAGTCATGTCATCGGGGAAACTGTGATGTATGGGCCCAGTTTTGCTGCGTATGAAATGATCCCCACATTTCAGTGGTTGGGTGCAACAAGCACCTTGCTTATTGTCACAGAGCAGGGGCCGCAGGTTGGCCTCTGTGGCACTGCTCCATATTTCTTCTGATTCTGGGGCCCAGGCTGAGGGGACAGCTGCCGCCTGGATGGTGTCGCGCTCATGACGGAAGAAAGTGAGCCAAGTTGCGGAAACTTGACATGGTTTTTGAAGCTTCTGCTTCGTTCCACTCACATCCCATTTGCTAAGCAGGGCAGACAGCCAAGTCCCCACCAATTGCGTTCCCCTTCTGTGGGAGGGAGGGGGTACATGCGCGTCCCACGACAAACAGAAACTGTGTAATCTTCTACAATTGAGAAAATTGTACAGCCCAGCCCACGCACTGTAAACCTGTTAATCAAGATGTGAATATTTTGTTCTTAGGAAAATAACATTTAATGATGTGGTAGGAATTGAGCTTGTGGATGGTGTCAATATTTCAGTCAACTACACTGCGTTCAGTTATACTAGAACATAGCTGCTCCAGGCTGGAAGAAATCGTGTCCCCTTTACCCTGTGTGCTGTGGATGGAAGCTGTCACTGTGCCTGGCAGATAGTAGGTTTGTGATACAAGACTAATTATCCCGAATAACTGCATGAGGTCACAGCTGCCCCAGTACCCACGAGTCAAATACAATGAGAGTTTCTACCGTCTATTTAAGATGAGAAAATGTGGCAAAGCATGTATTTTAACTTCATGCTTGATAAACAGATTTATCATTTTATTCCTTAAATTCAAATGGAACTCATTGCACCACGGAACTTTCACGGTGCAAACATAATTCAGTCTCCGGCACTGTTGATGGTCACCATCCTTGCACGGCCTGCGAGTTGCTGGTCTTTGAGAAGGTCTGGGATTGAGCTGGGACGTGGGACTCCAGACTGAGGACTGAGAGGGACGGCCAGGAAGGACGGGCCCTGCCGCAGGCAGCCACACCCCCGTCTCCAACAGTCTCGGGGCTTGGTGCACAGACCTGAGAACTCCAGGTTCAGCGTCCTGGGCGCTGCTGGACCTGAGCCTGGGCAGTCAGGGGACCCAGCGGGCTTTCGCGTTGGGCAGGGCTTCTAGTCAGTTCTGGGCATGGGCTCAGACTGCTGGGGTGTGACTCGGAGCAGCTTCCTTTCCAAAGCCATGCTCGTGGGAAGCACAAGGGGCATTCACAGCGACACTGTCCGGCTTTGTCCCAGGCCTCTGGTTATGTCTCAGGTGTGGCCTGGGTCAGTTGTCAGAGGTGTGGGGCCTCTGCAAACAAGCTCAGAGCCGTGTCTCAGGACGAGGGCTCGGGGTTCAGGAGGACGGTTACCCTGCAGAGAGCCCCTGCTCAGTCGGAGGCTCCTCCAGGTTCCTTGCAGACCACGACCATCTGTCTGTCTCCCTCTAAGGTCTTGAGCAGATGACGTTCTCAGGGGCCAGTGGGAACTGTAGTATGAACTTTAAAATAATAAAATGTCACTCTGCTTTTTATTCTGTGATTGAGGTTTCCCTGTGCTCTGGTGCATTTGAGTAATTTCATCCCGAGCACCCAGACATTTCAAAATCCATTCAACATCTAACGTTTTTGTCACCAGGATCAACAGGTCCTAGTAAGACAAAGCAGCTCATTTAAAGCACTGTGTTTTAGTAATAATAGGGACAATATAGGCCTTATTTACATGTTAATCATTTTCCCTTCTGCCAGCATTAGTGGGGTAACACATTCTCTGTACAGCTCGGATGTGTTCAAGGGCCCAGGGATGCTGATTTTCAGGTTGATTCCCACCTACATCGTCTCTGACTCTTCACAGCAATCCTGGAAATTTCATATGATTAACACCCGATTTATGGAAGAAGGAATTAAGGCTTAGGGGCAGGTGCAGTTGGCCAGGGTTATAAGAGCTGGTCAAAGCTGGGGCCAGGAATTGAACCCACAAGTGTGTCTGACCCAGTGTGTGTTCCTGGCACCGAGTAGGTACTGGTCAGCTGTGTGATGGTCAGACTCTGCTTTCTGAGGGCCAAAGTGGGTGAAAGAAGGTTTGTGTTCATGGAAACCTTTATAATGTGGCTCCACGTGTTTATATGAGGGTGGACCTTGTGGTCAGGAGAGGTGATCGCCTGTACAGGTCCACCTCCCTCCCTCATGCCGTGGTGTGGAAATGGGGAGAGCTTAGGGTTAATCCAGTCTGGGGTACCTGGTAGGGGAGTCCTTCTCCTCCATACCCTGCTCTCAGCTTCTGCACAAGACTAAACATCTACCCTTTGTACATCTGAGCATGTGCAGTGGCAACAGGGATGTGACTGGGCCTGGTTCATTCACTCATTCTTTCCCTTATTCTGTTAACGGATATTTATTGAGCACCTACTGTGTTTCTGGTATTGGACATAACAAAGCCCCAGCTTTTATCTTTTGTACATGCACGTGCACACACACACACAATGCCAGCCAGTGGTGAATACTGTGAGAAGTAGAGTTTCGTCATGCGAGCAGAGAGTGAAGGAAGTTTGCTTTTGTGTGGGTGGCTCAGAGACGGCCGTCTGATGAGCAGACACTGAGAGAAGGGGAAGGTGAGCCATGCTGACGTCTGCAGGAGCTGTGTGGATTGCACAAGGCAGAAGGAAAAGAAAGCAGGGGACCCCGAAGCAAGAGTGTGCTCTGCGGGTGCAAAGACAGGAGACGAGGACTGGCCATGTGCCGGGGGAGTGAATGAAGCCGGGCTGAAAGGGGCCAGGCGGAGGCCCACAGACCTGTCGGGCCTGATGGAACGGGCCTCTAGCAGGGAGAAAGGCAGCTAACATTTACCGAGCACCTGTTATGCTCTGAGCTCTGGGTGGGCTCTAGTCTTACTAACTCAGCAGGAGTAGCTGATACAGGTTGTAGGTGCTTACCTGCAGGTCGGGTCTCACAGGTGGCAAAATCAGCATTTAGACAAGGTCTTTTGGATTTCAGAACATATCCCAGACCTGATTCAAATTTCAATATTTGTGCCCAGCCAGTGTGGCTCAGTAGTTGAGCGTCAACCCATGCACCAAGAGGTTGCCAGTTTGATTCCTGATCAGGGCACATGCCCAGGTTGTGGGCCCAATCCCCGGTGGGGGGCATGCAGGAGGCAGCCAATCGATGTTCTCTTTCATCAATGTTTCTATCTCTCTCTTCTTCTCCCTTCCTCTCTCTCTAAAAATATCAACAAGGAAAAAAATTTTTCAACATTTGTCAATTATGTAGTATTTGAACATACTTGTTCACTTTTTTATTTTTGCTTCATATAAACTGAGATGATACAGGAATGCTTAATTTCCACTCCCTAATTTGCGTTAATACAGTTATTATCACCCTCATTGTGAAGCTTTGTTAAATCTCATCCAGAAGCGTCCTCATGGATACTACCAGAATAATGTTTAACCAAATATTTGGGCACCCCTTGACCCACGAGTTGACACGTAAGACTAACGATCACAGAGACCATTTTTATAAATATAAGTACAGTGAAAGAAAACAAAGTTACAATGAGGAGCCTCCAACACCAGATGCCGTGCCTTCTTCAGTCTCGCAGGAGACCTGAGCGCACTAGCCGGGACAGTGCCCAGACACCTGTCTCCCCTCGCAGGAACTGGCTTCTCCAGATTCCCGAGACTCGGCTGTTGGCCAGTTCAAACCTCTTCATTTCAGGGCAACACTCCAGATCCACTTGACAGGTTCACCAAACAGGCAGATTTTTTAAAGAGATCATCTAGGCTAGGGATTTCAAAAATGTTCTGTGTCATGGCCATATGGAAAATAAATATTTGTACAGTGCACAGAAGAAATGGGTGAAATCCAGCCTGCATGGCACAATGGTTGAGCGTCGACCCATGCACTAAGAGGTCGCCGGTTCGATTCCTGGTCAGGGCACATACCCAGGTCGTGGGCCTGATCCCCAGGAGGGGGCGTGCAGGAGGCAGCCCATCGATGTTCTCTCTCATCGATGTTTCCATCTCTCTTCTTCTCCCTTCCTCTCTCTCTAAAATCAATAAAGAAAAAAAGAAATGGTTGAAGCCACTTGTGGCCACAGGTTTGTGGCCAGTGGGGCTCTGGCCACCCTGACTCCACCAGTTGTCCCCCTAGATTGAGGACATAAAGTAGCACATCTTTGCTACATGGTTGGAAAACCTGATTTAGACCAAGCCATGTATTTCACAGAGAGGAATCTGAGTCCCGGTGAGAGAAAATCCAGAGCTACCTGGCCCCTATTTGAGACCTTCTCGCACACCCCTGGTTGCACTGCGTGCCTGCCTTCCCATATTACTTACTCTGAATTTCTGAATTATTCATTGGCCATTTGTCACAAATTGGCAGGGGCAGCTGACTTTCAGACATGTGTGCGTGTGTGTATACACACATGACCTCTTCCCAGCTAGGCTATAAATTATCTAGAGACAAGGTCTTTGCCTTGTTCTCTTTCTTTTCTTATACCCTCCATACTGGCAAGCACAATGGCTTGCACTTCTTAAAATGTGCAGAAATGAATAATCATCCATCCTTATCCTTTAAAATAAACAGTGGCAACCTCCTGCATGTCTCCCTTCGTCCAGAGAGCCTTCCCTGACGTCCCGGGCTGTGAGTCATCTGGGCTTGGTCGGCTGCTCCGGAGCATTTTCTGTGATATCTTAGAGCTTTTACTACTTTCTACCTCATATCAGAGTCATGGGTGAATGGAGTCCACCTCCCTTTCCAGTAATGCGACCACTTTGGAAGCAGAACTAGGTGTCGTTCACGTCACAGAGTGCCATTTGCTCAGCGGGCAGTCACTGCCGACCAGCATCTTCGAGGGCCTGTTACACCTCCGACACCGCCCTGGGTCCATCCTTACAAAAGCTCCTGGATCTTCAGCAGCCGTGGGAGGTGGGTGTGGCGTACACATCCTAGCTTCATTTCATTCTCTGAGGAAACTGAGGCTTAAAGCAGGGAGGTACCTATTTAGGACTTTTAGTTGAAGCCAAGATGTCTGGCTCCAAATCCCTACCCTTTCCACTAGCCCAGGCTACGTCCTTGCTAATGCTAGTGGAAGAAATGTACAAGCCGAGAAGAGATGAGTCAATTAATGTAGAGGCTCCTAAATGCCGGACATCAGTCATGTGTGATTTTTGTGAGTGGCTGTAAAAGTGCCCTCGAATTGGAAAAAAATGAGAACAATGTTGGTTCTCATGGATGTGTTCCGCTCGCCTGCCCGTTGACCCTGACATGTCTGCAAGTTCAGTTGAAATATGACTTTCAGATGAAAGAATGCTTCCATTTGTCCCAAGTCTTTCTCTCCTGATTTCTACCACAATGAAACCAGGAATTTATACTTTTTGATTTGGAAATTAATCAGTGTCATTGCTAAATCTTGCATTTGTCATGTAAATCCAACCACCTGCAGACCCATTGGGAACTCAGTGGTTGTGACTGTGTGTATGGGGGGTGGGGGCAGGGCTCTGAACATCCTGCTTTGTTTTTCTGCTCTCCTTCCTTCTTATTTTCCATGGCAGTAACTGACCCCCTTTCTTATAAAACCCCCTAAAGTTAGAAGCAACATGCACAGTAATGTTGAATGCGTTGTTCGTGTGATTATCTGAGTGTGGCCTCCAAGGCAGTTACTTCTCAAGCCCAGTTCATTCCTAACTCTAATCGGAGCTCACAAGCCCCTAATCATGCTTCTGAGTTGGGTAATAGCCAGTCTGTCCACAAACACCTGCTGGGAAAACACGCCTAGAGGAAGCTTGACATAGCAGCAGTTAAGCCACAGCACCGACCTGCCGCATGCCTGTTGAATAGCCTGGTAAGCTCCAGCTCACTGGGGCTGTGGCAGGGAATGCTGTAGAAGAAATTGTTATCCGAAGCTGGCACTCAGTGAGGTCAATCTTCAAAGGGTCCTGCAAATCCTCTCCACAGCCTAGGTGGAGTGCAGAGTGATGATTCCTTTCTGTGGATGCAAACACTTAGGCTTCCATGACTCAGTCTGTCCACAGAAGCAACCGAGCTTAGAGTAGAGCCTTTCTGATTGCAGTCATAACATCTCTGTGTGGCAGGGTGGACCCCGGAACCAAGTGGGCTATTCCACCGGCCCCTACAGTAGCTCTGTCTCGGGTCAGATCATAGCAACAGAGTAGAGGATGCTGAGACCCTGGCACAGAGAGTCAAGAGAGGGGTGTACATCAGCGTCCTGTACCAGTTCCAGTCCACGGGGATGAACTTGACTTGTAGGCATTACATCCTCATTGACTGTCTGCTGGAAGCGGGCACTATGCTAGACACTGGGGGCAAAGTGAGAGCTAATGCATTTTCTGTCTCGGAAACACGTTTACTGCAGAGTTGTTTCTCAGATTATCTTCTCACACCCTGGAACTAGCCCTAGCAGGAGACACGAAGGCATTCATTCACTTCTTCATTCATTGAACAAATAATTTTAAAACACTATGTCTGGGTGGATGCTGAGGGTATGACAGAGAGAAAGACTGGCCTGGCCTGGTCCTGTGGGTGAATCTAGATAGAAACTAAGGATGTTATCTTTGTAATATTTTAGGAAAATATGTAATGAAAAACAATTGTCAAGGAATGTTTCCACACAGTTATTTACCAACCTGGGTGTTTCGTTTCCATTTTGACTGTCTATCTTACAAAAAAAGTATTGTCTGTTGAAGTCCCTTGAAACATTCCTTGGCTGGTCTGGACAAGTTGGAAACAGCTCAGCTCTCCTTCCTTAGTGGTTTGGTATAATTCAGGCAGGCTTTGGGGACACTGGTGCACCTTAAGACGTTGGGGAAGGTTGTGTCTCTAGGCCTTTGCTTCATGTGTTCCTCCTGCCTACACATGCCTAGCGGCTGCCTTTCTCTGTGGCTAAAAGCTATTTATTTCTTAAATTATAGTTCAGAGATCATCGGCTAAAGTCATTCATTCAAGCATTCAACACATCTGTCGAATGCCTACTTTGTGCCATGCAGAGTTTTAGGCGCTGGGGATACATCAGTGGACAGAAATTAGATAACAAAAGAATAAATAATAATACGATCTGACAATGACTCAGGTAAGTGTCACAAAGTGGTATTCATTGTCGTTTAGTATATTAGAAGATCAAAGGAGCAGTGGGGAAAATGGAGCAGAGAAAGGGGGATATATTTTCATCTGTGCTAGATATATTTTAAAGGTAAAGCCAGAAGAATTCCCGGAAGGATTGGATGTGGGACATGAAATGAAGAGGAGGCTAAGATGACTCAATGTTTTGTCCTAAAAAACTGGAAGGATGGAATTGCCATTAGCTGAGATGAGAAACACTGGGGATGAAGCAGGGTTGGGAGGGGAGACGGGTTCAATCTGAGGCCACCATGTGGAGCTCGCGTCAGGCATCCAAGTGTAGATTTTGAGTAAACTCAGTTATTGCAAGCACAGGAGAGGTCCAAGCTGGGAATATGAATTTGAGATTTATCACAACGTGGGTGACATTTAAGCTATGAAACTGGGTGATATCACCCAAGGAGGGAGTCTTGATAGAGAAGGAGGAGACTGAAGACCTGAGTCCCAGGAAAGGCCAATGTCAAATGTTTTGGGGAAAAGGGGGAACCAGTCACGGAGACTGAGAAGGAGTAGACATTAACTAGGAGGGAAAAATAAGAAGCTGCGACCTCTTAGAAATCAAGTAAGTAAGATTTTTCTAGAAGTAAGGATGACTCATTTGTGTCAAGATTGCTGATGGTCTCAGAAAGATGAAGACTGAGAATTGACTGTTGGCTTTAGCATCATGGAGGTCATTAGTGTTATCCACCTGGGGCCCCAGCCCGCCCAGCTTGCCTCTTCTGCATTCTGTATGCTCCTTTGGTGATGTTCTTCTGCACACAGTGAAATGATCTGCGTAGATGGCTGTGCCTCCCACAAAATAGCTGTATGTCCGCAATCCTGGAGCCAGCCTCACGGACTTTGCATAAGAGAGCCCCCTATCTAGAATGAATATGCTAAGGTCAGTTGGGCACTCCTCTGCCTTCAGATACCTTGCAGTGGAAGCAAAAAAACAAGGTGTGTAGAATCCCTTATAGCAAAGGAAATCTACCGAGATACAGTAAAATGATGAGCATTCAAAGGACAGAGACATTTCCCTTGGGAGTCAAGGTTGAGTCCATGGCTGAAGTGCCTTTGAATTTGGTCTTATAGGATGAATAAGATTTGGAATTAAGGAGGTGGGGTGAAGAGAAGACTTTATTTTAGAGAAATAGAAGAGCAAGGCCATGCAGATGGGTCAGCTAGGGAGGAGGCGGTGAGCTTGAGGGCATGCATGGGAGGAAAAGAAAGATGAGTGTAGAATTATGGCTGCGACCTGATGACGAGAGCCTCTAAGGCTGGGCTTTATTTCTTAGCCAATGGGGAAATCATGGCTTTTGAACCATGGAGTGGCACAGCAATAGCTGTACTCCTTTGGGAAGAGTCATCTGGCTGCGTGTGCAGAACCATCTGGACGAAGATAATAAGGCCTAAATTAGGGCAGCGGCTGTGGGAGGGGAGAGGAGAGGTGACGAGGGACATCGCAGGAGCTGAAATGGAAGGACATGGTACTCTGGTGTGCAGGCTGCTGCGGGGAGCATAGCTTCAGTCCTGAGTCCTCCCTAAAAACCACATAATCCTTTTGAAGTGCAGTGGCTTAGGTGGTCCCCTGTCCCCTCCACCCCCTGTCCTCTTCCAAACTGCGATTGTTCAGGCTTCGCTCGCTAATGAATTGAAGCTTGCTGACTTTTAGAATTCGGTGATTCACGAGGCTGCTGCATGTAAGAAACAAAGGAACTCTGAGCATTTAGAACTGTCCACGCCACCGCGCCCACTGGGAATGCTGGCGAGGCCCATCCCAGCCACCTCCAGCTTCCGGCCTCGGCTCACCGGTGCGTCAGAGCTGACGGGCTGCATACAGCATTTTCAGGAATTATTGAGCAAAAGCAGTTCTCAAAGCCCAGAGAGGCAGTTCACGGTACCACCCCGACCAGCAGTGCTGTAGAAAATGCCAAACGACTCAGATGTGCCCAGGCAGCCTGCCTGCTCATTTCCCCCAGACAATCCAGCCCCATGAGCATGGCCTTTGTACGGGGGGATGGAAACTCTCTAGCTGCTCTGTGATTCAGCATCGGCTCGGGTGGGCTGAGACATGGCAGGTAATGGCACCCAGGGGGACCATCACTGATTTCCGTGAGATTGGAACCCCCGGCTGTGGGGGAGGGGCCTGGCCGGCAGCCAGTCCCAGCATCCACATTCGTGTGGCAGTGTTGGGGGAACAGCCTTTGTGGCAAGGCTGGCTTCCTGCTGAATTTGCCCATAAAAGGATAAAAGTGCTGCTATCTGGTCGGCATTGGGTAGGGTGGCTGATGATAATTTTTTTTAAAGTGTGGATATTTTTTCCCCTTTGTGCAAGGAGTGTGTGTGTGTGTGTGTGTGTGTGCTCTCACACAGTTTGCAGCCTGCATGTGCTAACAGATGGATTCAGCCCCATCTTTTATCTAGTGTTACAGAAGATAAAACTGAAACGGGATGGGATGCTGCCTCTTCAATTTAAGAGAGAGAAAAGTCAAATAAAAGGCTTTTAAAGGGAATACGGTGTGATAGAAAAGAATAGTCCGAAATATTGTCTCGCTTTACTCAAAAGGCAAACACAGAAGATCCATTTAAAAGTGATTTTCTCCCTTCCCCCTTCCTGACATCTCCAAAATATATGATCTTTGTGTCAAAGTAGGCCAAGCTTTAAGGCGATCATGAATTATATATCAAGAGACATCATTACCCAGGAGCCTTGAACAAATGCCCCATGGTTTAAATTTTACAGGACCCCCACCCCCACCCCCGCCAGTGGCAACAACTTCTGTCCTTGCATTCTTCCTGAGATGGAAAAGGAAAGTGTTTTACAAACTGCAGGAGGAGGCATTATGCTAAGAAAGGCAATTGTGCAATGGCTGGAAAAGGTTCCTCTGAAGGGAGCTTTATCCCCGACGCTGGCCTGCGCTCCAGGTACTCGGCGGGCAGTCTGCCCGGGGAGCTTTGTCTTGCCCGATTTCAGCACAAGTCAGACATCCACAGAGCCTGGCAGATTGAGGGAGGAATCAGCTCAACCGGGCATTTCTGTGCCCACTGCCATGCCAGAGACCCTGTCATCTCACCTGAATAGCAGACATGCTCTAGACATCTATGCATTCGCTAGGATTCAAGGAGGGTGCTGTGAAAATAACCCTTTTATCTGAAATTGAAACATTAGCTAGATGAATAGAAGAGGTGGGCTCTTGGGGGTTGGTTTCTCACCACCTTACAGGCTATTGCACGGATCGGAAAGTTAGCCCAGAACACGGGCTCCCAGGGCAAGCCATGCCCGGAACAGCCCTCCTGGCAGGACACCCACAGTGGCAGCAGCGGGCTCGGCTCCATGCGCCCTTATCCCCTCCCCATGTGTTCTTGGGGCGGGGGGAGGGGGGGGTGTTTTCCAGCGCTGCGCCCTGCTTTAGACGGTTCAGAGAAGTCATGCGTCGTTCTCCATGTAGGTTTCTCATCTTCTAATCTCTAAGAGTCCTTTCATACACCATCTCCCTTTATTCTTATAATGCTTCTGGGATATGGAGGGGACATCATGTTTTTCCCATTTTAGAGACAAGATAAGTAAAGCCAGAGTAGAGAAGTAACTTGACGAAGCTCACTACCACTGCAGGGGTGGGGTATGTGTGTACGTGATACAAAGTGCCACTCCGTCACTGTCAGACAGCAGAAGGTAAGCCCTGTGATCCAGCCCCCATTAGAGCGTCGATGCCTCGTGAGGCTTGGCTGGCCCAGTGTTTCGACTCAGCCTCTGCCTCCCATTTTGGTCCACGCTTCTGTCCCACCCCACACGTCATTTTCTTACATCCAGCCATGCAACTTCGTGTAGTTCCCTTCTTCCGGACCTTCCTCTCTCTTGTTCGTTCTCATTGCCTTGTAACCTCTGCCTGAGTACCGTCCTTGCCCATGCCCATTCTCATGACCCTGCCTGTGTGCCCCGCTAAGTCCTGTGTGGATTCCAGACCCAGCTCAGGCATTGACCTTTCCAGGAGCCTTCATCCACCAGATGCCCACAGGCGGGTGAGGTTAGGTGCCCGCTGGTGATTCCACATCAGCCTGTTTCCCGTGACCCCAGCGGCCACTCGTGCACCTCGTCCCTGACTCCTGAGGGCTCGAATTACCAGTGTTCAACTTGATGGTGCAGAAGCAACAGGCATGATACATTCCATGAGATAGTCAGCACTTTTTTATAAAATGAACTTTGTGGTACCAGATTTTGCCCACCTGTAGGCAGATGTAAGTGTCCCAAACACATTTAAGGCAAGCTAGGCTAAGCTATGACGCTCATTAGGTTAGGTGTACGAAATGCATTTTCAACGTACGCGATTTTCAAGTTAACGAGTGGTTTATCAGCATGTAACCCCATTGTAAATTGAGGAGCATATGTCTTTTCATTGTTGTTGTATGTATTTATTTTTTTCTGCTAGCTCATGAACTGCTAGTAAACACGAGCAAGGTCTGCCCTTGGTTCTCGGAATCTTCATCTGCAAAGTAGAAGAAACACAGGAAGCTAGAGATCGGCTGCAGGGTGGGCCTCGCTGGGGCTCTTCCTGCCTATTCCTGTCCCTCTGGATGCACCCCAGCAAGGACTCCACCCACCAGGTAGAGTTTGGTGACTGTCCTGCATGCCATTCAGGTGTGTGGCTGCATTCAGACTCCAAAATGAAGTCACGTCCGCTGCCCCGTTCATACCTCTGTGGACCCAGTCCTGGACACTGTGTCCAGTGGACACCATTAAGAAGGAGGTTGGTCCACCAAGTCCCTAATGCTGAGTCAACAGGTCCCTGGGGAACAAGCAGGCCGTTAGGGTTGAAGGAACGCAAAATTCAAGAGTCAGACAGACCTACGTGAGAATCCCAATTCTGCTACTGAGGGGCTGTGCGATCTCAGGAAATTCACCTTAACGCTCTGAGCCTTTGTGTCTGAATCAGTAAAAGGAGAGAGAGGGTGAGGTTATGTATAGCTATTTTTTAATAATGAGAGATTATTATGTAAAGCATTTGGTACATAAAGGATATTCAGAAATATTGGCCATTATTGGTACGAAAAAAAAAGTCAAGCTTGCAATTTAATAAATCAGGAAATGATTAATAAAATAGCAAAATGATTTTGCCACGACCGAAGGATTTATTGTATTTCTGCTTTGGACTGTACAACTTTAAATTAAAAATAGAGAGTGTATCTAAGGCAGGAACATCAGAACCAAAGGAATTCATGAGCTGTTTCGCCTCTGTGGCATTGCTTCACTCTTCTTAGCACGGGCTCCGGTCCCTCCATCACAGGAAAGATAAGAGCCTGTTGCAAAGTTGTGGACGAGACGAGTGAAGGATGGAGGGGCTGAGCTCAGCCAAGGGTAGAGCTAGTCCTGAGGACGTGATTGTTCTGAACTGTATCTCTCTGAAGCTGTCTCACTTCCACCCTCTGGCCCCAGGTCCTACCTGGATTGTAACCAGCTTGTTCCTGGCTCTACATAAGCCTTGGAGCGGAGCCTTGGGAGACCTGACCGAAAACACCCCACTTCTGGCACAACATCTGCATTTGACTGGGGGCCAGGGAGGAACCCCAGAGCAGCCTGGGGGCAGGGCCTCCCCCCTGGGCCACAGCCCCTCCTCTTTGAAGTGGGGGCCGGGCACACAGTTGCCCCAGTGGCTTCCAGCTCTGGCATTCTGTGTGTCTCCTAGAGCTGAGTGAGCTGTCAATCACAGACCAGGCAGGCAAATCATATCTTTGTTCTGCTTGATGTGCTGGTGCCTGGGAAGCCACTGGGTCCTGCATGTCTAGAACTAGCTCTGAGCCCTTGGGCTTTTAATTAAAAGGCTTTGTGAGTCAGATGGTTTACGGGGAGATTCAGATCTTCGGGGAGACACCGAGGGAGGTCCTGTGTCCTATCATCTTCTCCTGGAGAAATCTGCCGCTCCCGGTGTGAGGCTGGGGAAGGGGGACCCTGGCAGGGGGCTTCGGGGAGAGGCTTGTGGCTCATGGCGCCCCTCGCAGCGCCCTGACTGCAGGGCCAGTCGGGTGTTCGGAGTCAGGGCTCTTTCCCTCGTTCCTGCGCTGTGTGCGCCTCTCGGAGTCTGATGTGGTTCCCACGGGGCCGCGACCCCAGGGTGTTTCCTACCCGTGCTGTTTCCGCTCCGGGTGGTTTGCGCTAAATGTATTTTCTGCCCCAAGTGGTACAAGGGATAAAAGATTGTCGACAAAAGAAGTGGTTTTTGAATGTGTCAGAAACAAGGCTGCCTGCTGTGTGCTTTGAACAGCTGCCTCCCCAGAGGGGGGCTTGAAAACCTCACCTTTCAGGACGTCTCGGCTCCTAACAGAAAGGGACTTAAAGGAGATGGCTCCTCCGACCGGCCCGCGATCCCCAGGCCGGCGATCATTTGTCTAAGTGCAGGCTCCAGGGCTGCAATGTCACGACGCTTCTCCGTGTTCCTCGCAGAGGAGGTGAGATCACACTTGTCAGATTCCTCTACCTGTTGTCATCTGGGGGGGCCTGAAGTGGGGGCCTGCTAGACGAAGCACATGCCGGTTTCCACGGGCCCATCTGGTCTTCCCAGACCGTGACCGCGCACCTCCCGCGTGCCGACACCATGTCAGGGCGAGACCTCTGACTGACTCCTGCGGGGTCGGCTGGAGCCGACCTCCCCCGGCTCTGCCACGGCCGCCAGGGTTCCAGACAGCTGACCGATTCCCTTTCTTTTTCTCCTGGACGCTGATGTGTTCGAGGAACTTGAATTGGCCGCTGTGCTTGAGTATCTTTAGATCAGGGTTTCTCCGCCTCGGCACTACTGACGTCTTGGGCCGGATAAGCCTTTGTTGCGGGGATTGTCTACGCGTTGCAGGATGGTCACAGAATCCCTGGGTGCCAGCCACACTCGCAGTTCAGCTGGGACCACCTGGCCCAGACCTGGCCAAACGTCTGCAGACCTGGCCCGGCGTGACCGCATGACTTCACATTGACTGAATCACCCTCTGTCCACTGGCTTAGTTTATGTAGTTGTGTAAGGGAAGCAAGGATTCTTGCTCCCCTGCGTTAAGGTAATTGAGGACCAGACAGAGAATAAACTTACCCGTTAAACAGTGAGTTGGAGGCAGAGCTACAGCTGCAATTTAAATGTCCCGTCTTCCCAGCCCAGTGTCCTTCACGTGCATCCATCTAGTGGTGGGCCGGTGAATGTTTCAGAACTGATTCTCGGGGGGGAAAAACGAAACACACCTTATTAGGAGTGTTTGCCAATTTCACGGTGTAAATACTCCCACAATGCTAGGTTTCTACTTATCAGTCCTCCCTGAGTGTGAAGCTGGGAGGAAGTACGTATGATTGGCTCTCGCAGGCCAGTGTCCCCGGCTCCAGGACACCACTGTCTCCATGTGTACTTTGCTCAGATATTCTTCTTGCTTCCTCTGGACCTTGTTCTCTCATCACCCCACATGCTTGCTACTGTGAGGTATGATGGGGAAGCATTAGCCTGGTAAGGGTTTCTGATCATCGGTTTGTATAAGTATAGAGCTGTTACACCCATTTTTGTTGAAGGAATATTTCTTTTCCTAATCTTTCTATCTAAAGGGCCGCAGGAGCAGTAGGGTAGTTCTAGTCTTAGAGTAGGATCCTGAGCGAGCTCATCAGTAAGATCTCCTGGACAGCATGAGCCTCTGGGCAGGAACTAAGGGCTGTTGTTCAGCATGAGATATGTTGAGCATGTGGTGCTTGAAGATACAAGAACGTGAGAGCTGGCGGGCTGACGGATATGCTATGTTACACAGAGTGTAGGAGAAAGGTCTTGGCTGGAGTTTCGATCCAGATATAAGCCTCAGAATCCACATGCGTGAAAGGAGAAATAATAATCTTCTCACTGTTGATGAAAAAAGCAAATAGACCATCTTATGTCTGAGTCTTCAGTGCCTACTCTCACAGTTGGTTATTTGGTGGATTGGCTGGTCGTCATAATATTGAAAACTCATCAAGCCTGAGGACTAAACTGGTCTTGTGTTTTTGACCTTGGCCATGGTTCTGTGCCATGTGCTCCTAACTGTCTTCTCTGTGGTCCAGCATTAGACCTGGGAGAGCCTGGCACTGCGGGAAGAACCCTCCTCTAGTTGCCAGGAGACCTGGTTTCTCGTCCCACATTCGGTGCCTCCCCAGGGAGTAGGTAGGGGTGATTGGATGGGGAGAGCCCCAGCGGAGGGGCGGGAGCATGCTGTGGCGTTTGGATTCGATCCCAGAGGTCATGGGAAATACTTGAAGGGTTTTAAGCAGAGAAGATGCATCATCAGAGGTGAACCTTAGAAAGTTCTCTCTACAGAGCACTGGGCTAGAGTGCGGGCAGGATGAACCAGTTAGGAGGTTGTTGCGACTGTGTAGTCAAACAGTGATGAGGTGACCCGTGGGTGCCACGTGCTGAGTGGTGCAGATAGAAAGTGCTGAGAGAGTTCAGAGAAGGAGAGGTCAGTGTGAAGGGAGGTGTCCGCATATCAGAGAGGACTTCCTGGAGGAGGTGAGGCTGCTGCTGGCCTTGACAGATGACAGGAAGAGTGGAGATGTATGGAGGTCTAAATCTGTTTGCCTATCAGGGCAAGAAAACACGAAGCTGCAGTCAGTCACGTGGGGCTTAAATGGAAAGCATATATAGAAAGGATGGCTCTCCATTCGCATGGACTTGGACGCTAACCTCAGGGATATGGATTCTGGTAGACAGTGGTGGTTTTCACAGGGAAAGTACACTTTCTGTAGCTGATTTCTGCGGGGAGCTAATCCCCAGCATTGCCCTGTCCACAGCCCCCACCTCTCTGTGTCCCATGGCCAAGCGCAGGGTGTGTGGGGGAAGCAGAATGGCCTTGAGCCTTGAGGGTGAATGCGACCTGAATGCTGATCAGACACTCGATTGGCCTCGCAGCCACCACCCTGGACCGGGAGCAGCTGTGCCGTTATCTCATGCGGTCGCCAGTGTTTGCCTGCCCGGGCCGGGGTGACCGACCTCAGCGACTAGGCATAGATAAGCCAGCTCCCAGCTGTCAGAGGTCCCTTCTCCATCGTTCTTCCTCGTGTCGTCTCCGGCTCTCTCCCCTTACTGAGCATAATGGAAAGTCCCCGTTTCTCCCACGCTGCTTCGTGAGAGTGTCCCCGGAGGTGAAGGACGGCTGCCTCGGAGCTTCGGGTACACAAGCTGGTACTGTGAGGTAAAGCAGAGTTTGCTGGGAGTGGGACGAGCTAGATGTCATCTCCTCCGAGGCTCACGTGAGAAACTGAGCCCAGAGGAGGAAAGCGACTCACGCAAGGTTGCACAGCCAATCCGTGGGGTGCAAACTGGAACCCCGCTACCTCTGGGCTCCACGCATCCCTGCTGCATGAGAGTGGGGCCCTCTGCAGGAGAGCTTCCACTTCCTGGGGTTTGTGTCAGCAGGAGCCCGTGCTGTAGAAAACTGCTTTCTCAAAAGGCAGTGTCTGTGGTGGGTTCCGTTTGTACAGACACCCGTTGTGGAAGGGCTGTTCTTGACATTGAGGGTCCCGAGTTCCAAAGTCCACTTCATCGGGTGGCAGGGCAAAGCAGGCCCTGGCAGGGCGGCTCAGTTGGGTAGAGCGTCCCCCCGATCCACCAAGGTTGCAGGTTGGATCTCTGGTCAGGGCACATACAAGAATCAACCAATGCCCTGGCTGGTTTGGCTCAGCAGTTGGAGCCTCGACCTGCGGACTGACGCGTCTCGGGTTTGATTCCCAGTCAAGGGTACATATCTAGGTTTCAGGTTTGATCCCAGGCCCCAGTTGGGGTCATATAGGAGGCAACCAAGCAATGTGTCTCTCTCACATCGATGTTTCTCTCTCTCTCTCTGTCCCTTCCTCCCCTCCACTCTGTCTAAAAGTCAGTGGGAAATATCATCAGGTGAGGATTAACAACAACAACAAAAAAAGAATCAACCAGTGAATGCATAAATAAGTGAATAAGTGGGACAACAGGTCTATCTCTCTCAAAAAAAACAAAAAACAAAAAACAATAAATTAAAAAATATTTAGAATAATGTTTAAGGTCAGGAGCCCAGATGGCCTTCTTTTCAGGCCACAGTGTTTTGCCATTCACCAGCCTCATGGACATGTGTGGTCTTGACAGAACACCCAGTGCGTAGAAGCCACCCCAGAGGTGGCCTTTGTTGGTGGCACTGTAGGCCCGGGGCTCCTGGGGAGCTCACAGGTGGTTGGTGGCACTTGGGTGGTGTTTACCATGTCACACTCTATGGTGTTGGGCGCATGATGCTGCACGTGTGTGCGGATCTCTGCAGCACACCAGGGTCACCAGGAGCCTGGGCAACAAATGGCGCAGCCAGACTGGCTCTCAGATTGTGCTCAGTGCCGTCTGGCCCTGCCACCATGTCTCAGTTTCTCTCTCCCAGGCAGCCCTGGTCTTGCACTTGCACAACAACGATGTACTCTGCCAGCCCAGGGCAGCACTTTCTGTCTGTGCCACTCAGCCTTGTCTTAGGGGCAGTTGTATTTGCTGGAGTTCACATAGGCACCAAGTACTGCATTGGCCACCACTTTGAACACTGGGTAACCCTAACGACCCGAAACAGAGCTAATATTCCCATTATAGAGACAGAACAGCCAAGGCTCAAAGAAGTCACTGTTCATACATGTTGGGCTCTAGACCCCAGACTCTTTCCACAGCCTCCTCCTCCTCCTAATTCTTAGAAAAGCCTTTGCTACACTAGCTGACTGATGAGCATCGAAGCATGTAAAGTCCTGCACAGCTGGACACCGGCCTCTCTGTCCGCCGTGTCCCTGCCACACCAATCTGTTCACTGCCCTCAAGGAAGCTGAATTTTACAGATCGAACCCTCAACGCTCCTCATTTGTGCGGGGCTCTGGATGAGTGAGACATTCCCCTCCTCTCAGACAAGTTTCCGTCCGTTGGCAGAGATAGAACGTGATGGCAAATAGCTAACGTACTTTATTTTTTTTTTTTTTTTTTTTTGTATCCTCACCTGAGGACATTTTTCCATTTTTTGTTCAGGTAGAGTGGGAGGGAGAGAGAGGAACAGAGAGAGAGAGAGAAACATCGATGTGAAAGGAACATATCGAGTGGCTGCCACTCGCACAACCGACAAACTGCAACCGAGGTACGTGCCCTTAGCGGGAACCGAACCCGGGTCTCTCAGGACCGCAGGCCGACGCTCTAACCGCTGAGCCAAACTGGCCAGGGCAGCTAGCTAACGTACTTTAGAAGAGAACGCTCCTTGGGTCTCCAGAGAAGTCCAAAGCGGCGTGCTGGGGCGGGCATTCCTTGTGAGATCTGCATTTCACAGGCTGTGCATCTGAAGATCAGGGAGAAGAAATGCAGGAGTGAAGGTCACATAGCCCAGCCAAGGCCAAGCTGGGGGCAGACCCAGGCTCCTGGCCTCCTATGAAGCATTCCTGCTACATCAAGGCACCGTGCGGGTATCGTCCTGGCTTGGGTCCAGGCATGGCCTCTGCAGCCTGAGCTGTGTTTATTTCTGTCTTTCACAGTTTTTAAAATTTCTTTTTCAATTATAGTTAACATACAGTAGTATATTAGTTTTAGGTGCACACCACAGTGATTAGACAATTATATACATCACGAAGGGACACCCCCCCATACGTCTAGCACTGGTCTGACACCTTACATAGTTATCACGGTGTCACTGACTGTTCCCTGTGCTGTACTTTACATTCCCGTGACGATTTTTGTAACCGGCAGTTTGCACTTCTTCGTCTCTGTCTTACTGCTGCCTGCCCGATGGAGCCCAGGCAGCTGCTGACCCCCAGCTGCAAACCTGTTAGGCTGTTCAGGCGACACTCCTGAAGTCGGAGGCTTGGGAAGAGAGGAGGGAGCATGCAATGCCCAGGCTGTCTGAGGTTTAGTTGTTCTGATGTTTGGGGTTGTCAGAGAGAGCAGGGTAGCGACATTTGATTTCTAGAGTGTCTCCCACGCCCCACCCCGGAGGAGGACCTGATGTAACCGAGAAATACGGCCTGAAGAGAAGGCATCTACCAGGGCAGCTGCGCTCCTTGAAAAACTGGGTGGGCTTTTCGGAACTCATCTGCCAGTTTGGCTGGAGTGCTCCTGCCGTGCACAGGGAGGTGATGACCCTCACGGCTGTGTGGGTGGGATGGGACAGACCTCAGGACCTGTTCAACCACAGCCCTGGCAGACCGAGCCAAGGTGAGCTTCGGCCCAGAGACCTGGGTTCTTGTCCAGGTTCTGTACCCCTCGCCACTGGCCCCTGCCCTCCCAGCCTGTGTCAGATACCCCCGCTGGGAGTCCGAGGCCCTCTGTGGAGGAGTGGTTGGCCAGCAGACCACGAGATTGAACTTGGCTTCAGATGCTGGACTACTGACTCATGAACGTGTGCTGTTAACCGTGGGCTGGTCCCTCAGCCTCTCTGAGCCCCTCTCCAGTCCCTCCTCTGTAGGATGTGGCTAATGTGAGAACCACCATTTTCAGTGGGGTTGATACGAGGGCCAAGGGAGACAGTCACATGGTGCCCAGCACAGTGCCTGGGGCATAGGCAGTGCCCAGCGAGGAAGCCTGAGGTCCTCCTGGGCCACCACCGTCGCCCACTCCTTGACCTCTGACGGTCTAGGGCTGCCTGAGCCCAGGCCACGCCGGCCTCCAGGCCGCTCCCAGGTCAGGCTCCCGGCGGCAGGTTCCCGGCCCGCTGCCATGGAAGAGACTGGGTCTGTGGGGACAGCTGTGCCTGGTCCTGGCTTCTCCACCTGCCTGCTGAGTAGCCAAGTCCCTTCCATCTCCAGGACAGAGGTATCTCCTGAATAATATCAGTGATAATAATAGTAGCAGTAATGCTAATACTGATAGCAGCAGTGGTTGAATGCGGCACCTCCAAAAAAGGAGTCCGTGCCCTGCACACCACACCCTGCGAAGGTGACCTAATATGGGAAAAGGGTCTCACCTCTTTATCAAACATGACCACTTGGAGAAGCTCCCATAGAAAACACGAAGAGCCTGGCTGTGTTAGTGCAGGGCGAGGCCCGGAGCCTGCAGAGCCCCCTGGCTGCCCGGGGCTCAGACCCGGGAGCTTCTGCAAGAACCCAGACAGGCCCTGTGCTGCTCCGTGACCCAGCGAGCGCAGGGCGGCCCTGCCGACAGCGGAGAGGCCCCGCCTTCTCCTCGGCATTCACTCCACCTGTCGCTGCGTGAGCTTGAGTCCCGACTCCTTCCTGGTTTCGGAATAGCGGATTCTTTTCTCTCCTTGGTCAGAGATTCTTAAGAAGGCAGATTCTTGGGGAAACGGCAAGACCCAGCCCACACTGAGGCTGCCCCCGTCCTCCCTGGGCCAGTGGGTGCTCGGGGAGATCCCCGGCCAGGGGCCCAGCTCCGCACCCCGGGCAGGGGCAGTGCCTGCTGGCAGTGGAGGAAGGCCAGGCTGCCCCTTAGGAAGCGGGTCTGGTGTCCTGACGGTGGCCTGCAGCGTCTCCAGGGGTCTGGGCAGCAGAAGCTGCTTCCCACACTGGTTGCCTGTCCAGCTGCCTTAGGTGGCCGTAGATAGGAGTCCTCACCCCGGGGGGCCGGCTGGTTATTGGAACAGCTGCGCAGTCAGATTCCGGATGCCGGGGTACAGGGAACCCGGCAGTCCTTTGAAAATATGTTGCTAACGCGTCACACTCTTGCCTCTCACAGCGTAGCGTGGCTGCCTCATGAGCAGTCCCGTCGGCCTGTTCTGTATGCAGGGCCCAGCCCAGCAGACCTGGACAGAGGGGGAGGGGTGCTGCACAGGAATATTCGTGTGGATGGAAGGCAGGGGATTGTCCAGGGCAGTGCTGTTTCCACACCACAGGCACAGTGGCCCCGGGCGTGTGGATTGTACTAGGGTGGCCGTGTGTCCGGTGTGCCTGGGACAGCCCGGGTCAGGCCTGGTGGCCCAGCGGTGTTAGTGGTTCCTTTTCCACGCTCACACACATTCAGGCTTGATGGTGAATCCCACGGTCGCCCTGATGTGTGTGACTGCAGGCGCTGAGTGTGCACATGGGCCACGCGTTGAAGACAGAAGCTGTCCTGGTGTGCAGAAAGGTTGGCTGAGGGTTAGCACCTTTGCGGGTCGTGGGTGGGGCACGTCACCCCTTCCCAACACGCGTGGTGGTGACATCATGGGACAAAATGTCACGCAGACCATGCTTCAGACCCTTTCTCGTAGCTGACCAGCTTTCAGACTTTAGGAAATTACTTAGTGTAGCTCAACCATAAATGAGGAATCATGACACAGCCGTCACAGAGTTGGTGTAATTACAAAATAACCTAGGCAAAGCATCGAGTTTATTTCCTGACACATGATAGGCTGCCAACAAATGGCATTATTATGATTATTATTATTGTTCCGTAACTGTTATAATTTTGGCTTTAATCTCTCCACCTCTGAAGGGGAGGGGTGATTTCTGTCCTGTCCTGCTCCCCAGGTCTTCGTGAGGCTGGAACCGGAACTGGGTGCCCCCGGGAGGGTGTGCAGTGTTTGAGGGGGGGACTTTGGACAGCACCTTGCTTGCCCACCTGTCCCGTGGTTCCTTCCCCTCTGACATGGGACTGGATTCTCAAGCCACCGTCCCGTCCACCTGCCCTGAGGACTCTGTCACCTCGGGCCCTCCCTCCGTCCCCTCCCCAGCCTAGCCTACTTCCCGCTCCCTCCCGCCAAGCCACACTGCGTACGCACCAAGGCCAGATGTCATTACTGACGCTGGCTGACTGGGGGAGGGGGGCTGCCACCCAAGGGGAACTGTGGACCAAGTTTCTGGTCTTGCTGGCTCAGCACCTCTCCATTTTCCCTCCCAGAGACGTGCCTCTTTCCTCTGCCTTTGGAATGAAGGTGTCATGTGTTCCTAGCGTCCTTACTTTAGTCCTTATTTCTGCCCCCTAGTTTGCCTTCCTGAATGCCTAACCCTTTCTTTGCCTTTTCAGTGTGACTGCTTGGGGAGGGAGTACTGCACAGTGGCCGCTTGGGCCCGTGCCCTCCCCGCCCCCTCCTGGTACCCATCGGGGGCCCTACACTATCGCTGGTGTTAGTATCGCAGCAGCATGATTGGGTTATTGTTAGGGTTGTCTGTGTGGTTGTTCAGCTTACCAGGTGATTGTCATTCTTGTTGCCCGTGGGGAGTTGGAGGACTTTTATGAGTCTATGAGCAAGGGAAGTGGACGGAATGGGTAGGAAACGCCTCGGGCAGAACCTCGCGCGTGGTCTGGAGGGGACGCCTTTCCGCGGGCCTGACCCTCTTAGCTTTGTGATAGAAGAAATGGGAGTCTTGCCGGCCCAGTTGGGCGAACCAAGTCCGTCCTATGGCTGAAAGCAGATTATAATTTAGGGGGCATTTGAGAAGGAGAGCAAGGGGGTGGGTAGCACCCTGACACCCCATTGCTTCCACAGCTCCTCTGCTGTTTCCAGGTCCTTGCAGGGCACACCGGGCCTCAGCCACAGCCAGACTGAGAGACGCGGTCTGACCTTAGGATGCTTCTTAGGAAACCTGTTGTGTCCTGTGTCTGTGCCCAGCTGTCCATGGGTGACAGCCAGTCCCGGGCCCCGTTTGCCCGGGCCGTGCTCTGTGGTGGAAATGTCCGGGCACCGCCCACGTCCTCCCTGCGGCCGCCGTGACCCGCTTTTCCCCAGGGCAGAGCCAGCCCGAGCCACTTTCTCACCAGGCCAAGGACTTTTCAAAGTTGCTGTGTTTTCTCTATCATTTCCTTCTCGGCCCCCCCAGCACTTCCTGTTTTCTCTTCCTCTTTCTCCACCCCCACCCCATCGCTCAGCCCGAGCCTGCTGGGCTGAGAACAGGAACAAGCGTGGAGCATTGATCATCCCGATTTCCTGGCGCACGGGTTGTCCGCTGCTCCGGGCTGGAGCCAGGGCTGAGCTTGGCGGGCACGTGAGCTGCCGGGCAGGGAGCCGTGGCCTGCGGAGCCCGCCCCAGAGACTCTCCTAGAACCACTCTCCGTGCCCGCGCCCCACCTACAGCTCCCAGGGAATGTCCTCCTGCCTCCGCACGAAACCAGATGCACACAGTCCAGCTCACGGGCAGCACTCAGATTTGGGAGTGAGATGTGTTTATTAATGACTCTGCGCCGTGTTCTCTTCATGCCTCGGCCCACCGTCTAGCTGGCTGAAGTGTGGTTCCCTAACCCTTGGGGAAAATGCAGTCGATTGTATTTATGAGGACAAATTAGGAAAAGGATCTGTGGGACTCGCATGGTGTGCCTGGCAGACAATATTTGCGTAACGAATGCAAGATTCTTTTTTTTTTTTTTTGGTTTGGGTTTCTGCACAGAAATGGCTCTTTAAATGCACAGGAGCCAGAAAAATTACCTAATCAATGCTACCCACGGGAGGAGAGCCCATGTCCGTTACTATCTTCCTGAAATATGGAGAGAGAGACCGAGACAGGGAGAGCGGAGAGACAGAGACAGGGAGAGCGGAGAGACAGAGACAGGGAGAGCGGAGAGACAGAGAGAGGCCCACTGAGACACCACCGGCTGGGTACAAACGTGCCCGGCCCTGAAGCACAGGGCCCACCCGCCTCCGTGCTCAGGGCCCGCGCTGGTCCATGGCAGTATTTTTCTGAGGGAAACTGGGAGAGCCCTCCCGACCACATGCCTGAGGTGGGCTGTTTTACTCATTTAGCTCCCGGGGTCAAACGCCGCAAACAGCAATCTGGAAAGCGTGCCGCCTCCCTTTGTGAAAATCTGTTTTAAAGAGAAAGCGACTTCCCATTCAGGGTCAGCGGCCAGTTGTTGGAGAAGCCAGCCAGACCATGTGGCTGCTTCTTAAAACATCCCAAGGCCGGAGAGTCAGAGACACGTTCTCATCTGGACTCCTCTCCCAGGTCACCAAACCTTGAGCGGGGCTCGTCTCTTCTGTGCGCCTCTGTTTCCTCAGCTGCCAAATGGGAGCATGAGACAAGGTCATCCGGTGGATCTCTCGATGGATCTCCCTCAGCCCTGGGAATCCGTGATCCTGGGGCTCTGCTCTCCTTAACAACAACAACAACAGAAAGTATCGTTAGAGGAGAACAGGAAATGGCCTCTCCTAGTAACATGACTTGCATTCCTTTTAGCAGATTATCACTCACTTAAGGACAGAGAAACCACAGGACTCCAGGGGGCCGCTGCCCTGATTCGGGGAGCCAGACGCGTCTTGCCCGAGGGCTGCTCAGCCGTGCGGTCCTTCAGCCTGGATTGCTGAACCTGAACCACAAGAACTTCTTCCAGGTAAGAAACAGCTGACTTAGTGCTGACAAACAGCACGTGACAGCCAACACCTTCAGGGCGGGGAAGGCGGGATGCACACGCACAGAGTATGACAGATGGGCATTTCCCCGGGTTTGTCCTCTTTGACTGGAAGCCATGCCTCCTAGCGCCACATCCATGGAAAAGGACAAACAGAACACAAGGACCTAGTTGAGAATTGACATGCATTTCAGGGTAACTGTAATTTTGAAGTGAAGGACCCTAGGTTCTGTAAGAGCATTCTGGGTGGGAGCCACCTTGACATTTGGAGAGTCAGGACATGAACTAGGGTAGCTTCGAATTGCACGCAGGAGGAGAGCATATCTGAGCCGTTCTAGGTTGCTTTTTTCTTGCAGAATCCATTTTGGATCAAGCACACCTGGGTTCCTCGCTGCCCCCCCGGATCTAGCCAAGCAGGGGGAGACGTCCTCATGTAGCCAATCTGGGAGGGACTTGAGGTCTCGTACAGAGGTCTGGCTGGCATCTCACTCGCTGTAACCATTTTAGAGACAACTTCAGTCTGTGAACTTGTCACCCAAGAGCACTGCGGCGCGTGAGCTGCAGGTCCCGTTCCCCTCGCCTCTCGCCTCACCACCAGCACGTTGGACTTCTCTTGCTCCCTCCCTCCTCTCCCACCTCCTCCCATTGGTTATGCACACTTTTCTTCCTGTCCACAAAGAGAGGGTCGCATCTACTTGAACTTCATTGAATTTGGGCCTGACATGAGCTGATATTCCTTCCCGATGACTAAAGATCTACTGAGGGTTCCGCTCCCAGACTCTGTTATATCAACACCCCTCCTCTAAGCCGCCCCAGGGACCCACATAGAGGATCAAGTGTCGCTAAGGAGATGCCGATACGCCGAGCTGGCCACACACCTGTTACCCTTCAGTGGTGGCTGGTGTTGCCCGCCGCTGTTCTCTCCTAAAGTTCTTCTTTTTATCTTCAGTTTCCTTGAAAACTAAAACCACAGTATGTTGTAAGGCTGAGAGTAGTATGGGAGGTAAGACCAGGTGGTTTCTAAGGTATTTCCCAATCCTGCGTTCCCAGCGTCATCTTATCCCCTGTTCCTCAGACCTCGTGGGGAACGAGGCCGCCCTGGGCCCCCTTTCTTCTGTCTCCGGTGGTTTCTCTCCCCAGCGTGGTTCTCTGAGCCACAGCCTAACTCGGGAGCAGGAGACGAGTTTCAGAATTAGACAGACTCGCCTTCAGATCTCAGTCCTGCTATTTCTTAGTGCAGTGATTTTGCCTAGATCGTTGTAAATTCCCGATCTGCCATTTCCCCATCTGTAGGACGGGGACAGTACGTTCTAATCTGTAGGCTGGGCTTGTGGGAAGAATCAAAGGATGGAATGCATCGGTGTAGTTTCTTGTTTGCATTAGACCTCAAAAAATGTTAGCTTCTCTTCGTGTCCAGCCTTATCGAGAACCATGGAAATAGAGCTTTTGTCCTCCACCGTGTCCCATTTGAGCCGTGGGCCTGAAATCCAGAGACGGTCCTTGTGTGTCCACACCTAAGTCCCAGCCAGTGACAGAAGAGAGAAGTTGCTAACAGAGCGTGTCTTCCTTGGCACCCAGCAGCACCCCTGCCTCACCTCAGCCAGAGTGCCCTTGGAGCCCAGCCCCCGGAAGGCTCGCTCGGTCATACCCCATGTCCCCGCCCAGGCCTCTCCCAGCCCTTCAGTTCCACTGTTTGTCATGTGAGGTGTCAGGTGAAAACCGACTTCCTCCCAGCAGCTCTCCTTCCTTTAGACTAGCATAGACCCAGGGGGCTGGGGGACATCTGGGGGCAGGCACCCCGGCCGGCAGCGCTCAGCAAGGGTGAGCCAAGCACGTGCTCATTCGGGGCTGACTTCGGCTTTCCTCCTCGCCCGTTGGGTCTGTGGGGCGTCATCCATGCGCCATCCTTTCGTTCAATGGACGTTTGTGGAGCGTGCACCACGCGGCAGGTGTCCTTGGTGTTAGAGGACAGCACGGAACAGGACAAAGTCCCTGTCTCACGGAGCTGACGTTCTAGTCGGATCGAGGAGTGAACATCAGGTAAACGTACATGATATCAGGTAGTCATAAGTGTTATGTAAAAAAAAAATGTGTATGTCTCCAAGCCAGAGAGCCAGGAAGTGGGGGAACGGGCATTGCTGTGCTGCGGGGTACCAGGGAAGGCCTCCCTGGTCTGCGTTACTGGCAGGACCTGACCGAAGTGAGGGAGGGCGGCATCTCGGGGGCGCCGTCTAAGTAGAAGTAAGAGGACGCGCTTGCCTGGTCCAGTTTCAGTCATTCACTCAGAATCCTGTCCTGGGCACTGGCTACCGAGACTCCGGAGATGCATGAGACTTGGCGCCGAGCAAGGGGCCGTGGACTGGCGCTGGTCCAAGGCTGCCTGGGGAAGTTGCGTCAATAAATTAGGTTGAAGTGAGCAGTTGTCCTAATGTGGTCATTGTGGAACCAATTTGCTAGAGTGGGAATTTTCCACTGGAACCTCCCACAGGTCACTTCTATCCAATTCTCTTGGATTTCGTTCACCTAGACCGTTGCCAAGTCTTGGCTTCAGGGGCGAGGGAGGAGCAGTCCATTTGACCAACATCTGAGTGCCTACTGAATGTCAGCGCCGGTGCTGGGCACCAGGGGTCAGTGGTGATTACATTCAGCCCCTGGCCTCCAGTTGTTTGTGGTGGTGTTGGGAGACCTGCTAGTGACTAGGCAACACACCCTATCAGTGTTGTGCAAGAGTGAGTGTGAGAGCCCAGGGTTTCTCAGCCCACCCTGATGGGCAGAACCAGGACGCTCCCTGGGGACACGCCATCTCCACCCAGTCCCAGAGGTGAGGGCTCATCAGGCAGATGGACGGCAGGGAGGGTGGACTCTTCGGGGGGGGGGAGTCCAGGCAGAGGGGAGGCATACGCAAGGGCTGCCCCTCGGGGATCCGTGTGCAGCACCGGTCCCCGTAGCTGTGGGATGAGCCACGAGGCAGCTCCGAGAGACCGTGCGACTCGTTCAGAGTGAGGGGCTGGAACCCTGAAGTCAGGCCAAGAGGGTTGGGTCTGTCCTGAGGGCAGCTCAAAGCTGTGAGCAGTTCTTTAAGCGAAGACCGATGGCCTGATTGGAATTTTATGAAGCAAAGGGTCTAATTTTATGTGACTCCCAGTTCTTTAAAGTGCTTATTTTACACCCATTCCTGGTGATGTTGTAAGAGTGTAGTGTCCTGAGCTGGGAAGTAGGTTAATGCAGATGGGCTGAAAGAGCTGTCCGCTGGGCGTGGACGGATCCGGGGCCCTTCCACCATCGAGTGCCCCATGGATGTTAACTGTGGGCAGTGTTTCCCGTGCAGGCTGGGTACGCAGCTTGCTGGGACGTGGTTGGAAATTTGAGCCTTGTTTCTAATGGGGTAAGTGACAGCCCATGCTGTGCTAGTGGAAGTCATGGAATTCAGGCCTTCATACATTTTCTCCTTGTCAGAAAATGAATGGCTGATATCCATCTCTCAACCCTCTCTCTGCTGAATACTAAGAGTGTTCTCTTTAGAGATGCATGAATCCATTAAATAGATAATACCTAAGTACCTCCACGCGGCAGACATTGTGCTCGGCCTTGGAACATTAGGACAAATCCAACATGGTCAGCCCGTCCAGGAGTTCATTTGTGGGGAACTAAGGAGCCAAAGTCACAGGAGCAGACAGTGAGTAAGAGTTTTGGCATGAACAGAGTGATATGGATACAGAGAAGGAGCATTCTCTCTGCCCCGGGTAGTCAGGGAGGGCTTCCAAGAAGGGCCATATGAGCTGGGCTTTGAAGGATGAGTAGGAGTTGGGATCTGGGAGAGAGAGGCTCCTAGGACTGAACAGCACTCTGTCCATAAGGGCCAACACTCAGGTCTCTGTGATGCAGGTGGAGGAAGAGCCAGAGTGATTATCACGCATAGATAATGCCTCAACTGCGCCTGTTAAAAAGTCATTAGTAGCCACCCCCTCACCCTCCCACCTTGTTCCGAACAATGACTAAAAATAATTAAATTGACTAATTTGAGCTGATCTCTGACCCACAGAGGTGTGAATGAGCAGGCTAGGATAAGGGGGACCCAGGAAAGAAGGAGAGCAGAGGAGGAGGGGCCCTTCTGCACCTCCCAAAACACGGAGTCAGCAGCACAGATTCCCCAGAGCTCAAAACTCAGCTGTTCAGAGAACTCCGCCTGCTTCTTCCCACTGCGAGCTGCAAGAGGTTTTTAAAACCTGTGTCTGTCCTACCTTCCTCTTGGGAAAAACATATATTTTGTGTGCATGTGCATATGCGTATGCTACACGATGTGTGTGTGTGTGTGTGCGCGCGCACATATAGGTTATACAGAATGTGTTTTAACCAGGCACTGGGCCTGGGGCCAACAACCTGCAGGCACAGTCGTTGGCTGGAGGATGAAGGGGTGGGTTAGAACCGACCTTGCCGATGGCACCGTTCCCCAGAGGTGCCAGGTCCATGTGCTTCATGGCACTGGACGTCCCCAGGAGGGTGTCTTAGAGCCGGTCACAGGAGAGAAACCGAAACCGAGGGCTGGAGGAGCTCGTGCAAGGCCCGCAGCTGCTAGGTGGTCAGGATTCTCTCCCTCTCTTCCTCGTCTCCCTTCCACTGTCCGTGACGTCTCCTGATCAGTGGACAGGCTGAGCTTCTCGGAAACCAATGAGGAGCAATGACGAGTCTCCCTTAAACATGGTTCTCACCTGCAGCTCCGAAATGCGGAACTGGGCAGAGAAGAGGCATCCTGTGGTGGAGACAGGGGGGTCTGTGTCTGGATGTCCTCTGCCCCTCCTCTGGTGTGGGCAAACCCTGGACATCTTTGCCTGCAGGCATTTCCTCACGTGCTTCCAGGGACAGGGAGCTCACTGTTTGACAGCGCAGCTGGTTCCAGGCCAAGTGCCGGGCACCTTTTCTCTTTATAGCGCCACCTCTGAACCAAACCCCATCTCGTTTCTGCTTGGCTGACACATCGCGACATCCACCGCTGCAGAGGCCGATGCTTTGCTCTGACGGGAGCCTCTGCATGTCTCTTGGAGACCAGTTGCCCTCCCCAGAGCTGGGTTCCTTGTCTTGCTCTGGAGGACCTGTTAGCGCCGCCTGATGGGCTTGCTGAGTGTAAGACAGAACTCGATCCCCTCTCTTCTCCTCTAAGGAAGGACCCCAGTGCGATCTTCCTGTCACCTCCTGTCTAGAACCCTGACTGCACCCCAGGCGAGTAAGCATTTCCTCTGGGTGCCTTTAACAGACGTAGGTAAAGTTCACAGAGAAAGGAGAGAGGAGAAAGAAGAGAAGACAGAAGGGACTGGCGTCAGGGTTAAGTCGGGTCCTAGCCCGCACTCTGACATTGACACACCATTTGACCTTGGACGCCCCTTCCCTTCTCCGTCGTCATGTGAGTCCCTCACAGTGGACTTGATTGTCCAGGTGCTTCCATTGCCCACTTGTCGCCAAGGACAGTGTCTGCAGGACCCCCGGGGGAGGGGGGCTGAGCGTTTGCTCCACTTCCACTGGGAAGCGCCCCTGGAAGGTGATCAAACAGCCCCTTCACCTCTCCGTGGAGGGCCCTCCATCAGCCCTGCACAGAACAGCTGACTGGGCCACAGAGCCGGGGCCCAGCCCGCCCCCACGACCCGCCTGGGCCGTGAGCTGGTGCAGCTAATGCTCTTTTTCACTCCCTTGTTTGGGTCCCTGGCTTCCCAGAGCTGAGTCTCTGCCTTGTCTCTGGGTTGGAAAACAGGGCAATCAGCGTGGGTGTTTGGTCCTGGTGGTGACCCTGCCCTTCTCTTCTTGGGCCTTGTAAGCTGCCAGCCCAGTGGCCCCAGGATGGAGACGGCCCCTGGCCTGGACAGCAGGGGGAACCCGGGGGTCAGGACCAGGCTGACAGAGGAATTCTGCAGAATCCTCAGTGCGGAGAGCAAGATGCTGAAGACTTCCTCTGAGGACCTCCGCTTGGCCCCGTGCCCCCAGCAGGGGCCCTGCTTTCTCTTCTCTGCACCCTGCTGCTGGCCAAGGGGGCGGGAATGGCCCTCTTGGTTGTCTTCAGTTGCCAGAACGGGAGACCCAAGGAGCCTAGAAATGCGATGACAAGCAAGGGCAGGCGTCCCTGGGCTTAAGGAAGGTCATTGCCAAGCGCCGTGCATGGGAGAAGGCTGTAGGCGAGGTTTGCTGCGTGTGGGCACCGTGACATGCTGTTGTGGGTAGGAGCACAGACAGCCACACGCCCGGGTGGGTCCTGTGCCGCACACTAGCCGGTGAGCTCAGCAGCCGTCACTCCTCGTTCGTCCACAGAGCCACGTAAGTCTGCAGTGACCATCACGGGAGTCACAGTGCTAGCGCTCGGAGGGACGCCCGGCACACAGAGCAGACTCAATAAGTGGACCTATTTTCCCCCTGACCTATAGCTTCTGTTGAATTTTCTGTTACAAATAAGTTTCTGGGATGTGTTGTGAGTTCAGTCATTTCATGGCTGTGTACTAAGCATCTCCTGTGTGCAGAGCTAGTCTGAGATGGTAAGGGTTCGAAGCTGAAGTCCTCAACGCTGATAAACAGATGTCACCAGTGTGACCCGTTAGACCAACCAAAGCATTTTAGGGGACCAGAGGCTCCTCCGAGGAGCCGGAAGGCCCAGAGGGGCATGGGGATGGAGGGGATGGAGGCGGAGATGGGGCAGATGGCGGGTTGAGAGAAGACGGTGGAGTTGACTAAGGGTGACTTTGGGATCGGTGGAGTTGACTAAGGGTGACTTTGGGATCGGGGCGCCATTTGAATGGGGGAGGGAGAGCAGCCAAGGAGAGAGGGTGTGCTTGATAGCGACTGCTTTGTCCTGGTGCAGACGATAAGCTCCGCTCTAAGCCTTTTGGTGTGCAAGGCCTGCGGGCGCCAAGTGGAGATCCCCCCACTTTGCCCAGCTCTGGTGTCGGGGGGGAAGAGGCTCAGGCCGTGGACAGGGAGGCCCCCGCCGTCAGAACAGAGCGGTCCCCACAGAGTGAGCACAGGCCCCTCTGTGTGCCGCCCGAGAGCCTGGCCCGGCCTCGGCAGCTTGAAGGCCCCACAAAGACGCGCTTGTTCTCCCTGACATCAGACCTCGCCCTCAGGATTTCTCTGTCCTTCTGGGGCGAGATCTCACAGGCTGATAACGAGTGAAAGGGAAGGCTGATCACTGGAGGCTGGCTCAGGAGTCACGAACACAAAATGCACATTAAGCCCGGACAAGGGGAGCTCCTGGTTCTCTTCCTGCTAACCCAACCATCCTGAAACAGTCATCCACTTACAGACACAGGATGAAAAGGGGATGTGACATGGAAACTTCAAATGCTTAGTCTAGCGTAGTGGTTCTCAAACTGATGGCCAAGGTCACAGCCCAGCCATTGAAAGGTGAGCCGGCGTCTCCCCTGTCTCTCCGGTGTTTCCCACACTCTACCGGGCACCCGATGACCCGAGATCGTTTTGTTTCGGTGGGTTCTCGGATGGTATGAGCTGAGGAGCGGCCCCAGACCTCGAGTTTGAATAACAGTTTGGAATTAAGAAGTAGCCTAAACAGTATTTGATCCGCCTGTTTGGCCTCTGGGCCCTTCAGCGAGTGAAGGGCAAAACTTTCTAAGTTAGTCATTCGCGGCCGCAGACACCAGCCCGGGAACGCAGGGTCAAGTTGAAATCAGGACAACACATGGTTTAGTCATCAAGAACCCGGCTGGGCTTAAACATAAATGTGGAGATAAACTCGGTGAGTTTGTTTGTTTGGTTCAATTGTGGTCTGGGGCGATCAATCCAAACAGGGAAGTCCCGCTCTGACTCCGCGGCCTCCTCTGTGTACTGCGAGTTTCCTGTAGGAGCACCTCTGTGAACGGACTGTCCCTCTGTCCCCTCTCTGTCCGGCCGCCCTGGGCCGGGGGACAGATCGCTAGCAGGGGCTCCCCCACCTTCTCAATGTCCACAGTTCCTCCCTGTGACCGTCCAAGCACGTTTCTCCAAAGTGAGTGATAGAAACTCGTTTGGCTAAGTTTGGACTAGGACTTTAATCTTTAAAAAAAAAAAACATCTTTACTCTCTGCAACCGAAGTGAAGTTGATTCAGCCACACAACAGCTGTTCCCCTCGGTGGAAAACGTGATTTGAGAAGTTAGCGCAAGAGGCTGGGAGGACAGTCACTGGGCCAAATGGCCAAATCTATTCATTTCTCATTCCCAAATGTCCCTGCTCCTTTTCTGGCAAACCCGTCAAGACTCATCCTTTTGAAATGACCTTGAACAGGAAGTGAGTTAGTTACTGCTCTGAGGGCTACAGCTGTGGGTTTGAACAACTTTGCAACAAAGACGAGTAACATTTAGAAAATATTCGGGTGCTGAAATGGATCCCTCTGTCCTTTTCACAAACTTCTGTTTTTGTGCTAAGTACCTCCCCAGAGGGGCCCTGGAGTTTTTCATATGAGATGATATCACCCCCTGGTGGAGAACATGCTTAACTACAAGCTCTTAAATTTACGCCCCCCCCCAAAAGCTGTTTTAACAGAGTAACTCTTAAAACAAAACTGCTTATCTACTTTTCAGAGTTATTGTGAGAATTAATTGAGATAACTTGTGGGCAGCACTTAAAATTGCAGGATTATCCGATGAGGAGGATTTTTGGAAGCCGGGGACTGAGTGAAGTAATCTTTTGAGTTTTCAGAATTGCAGGTTCAGGGCCCTCTGTGTCAGCTCTGCACGTATTAGGACAGGTGGCTGAAGATTAGCGTGCCCTTACCTGGGACAAGACTGTCACCGCCGGCCACCTGCCCAGGGACAGAAGGCAGTGAGGACCACTTCTGAAGAGCACCAAGGTCTTGCAATCGAAAGTGTACGCTTTCAATTTTGATTGGAAGGGGCATCCCCAAAATATGTTTCCACCCCCCTTGGAAAAGAGACACTGCCATTTTGCCTGACCTGTCCCTGACACCTGACACTGGACTTCTGCCTGCTCGGCCTCCAGAAGCTGATTGACAGGGCCGGAGGCCAGAGCTGCAGGGGTTTCACAAGCTTCTCTGTGTGGAGATGAGTCACTCACCAGCTCCTCCTAGAGGCAGGAGGCGGTCTGTGCCCAGATCCTGCTGTCCTTCAGAAAATAATGTGGGCACCACATATGCCAGACTTTGCTTTCCTGATGACTCAAGTTTTCTTTCTTTTAATTGTCAAGTATAGCATGAAGTCCCCATGAGTTCGTTTCTTCATATGCCTGAAACTAGTTACATCTTTACTGAGCTGGGAGTGAAAGTGAAGGAACAATTTTCCTTCCTTCTCCCTCCCTCCCTCCCTCCCTCCCTCCCTCCCTCCCTCCCTCCCTCCCTCCCTCCCTTCTCTCATTTCTTTCATTTCTTCTCTCTCTCTCTTTTCCCGTCTCCTGCCTGCCCACCCTCCTTCCTTCTTTCTTTGTCTCTTTCTAAATACGTGGCTGGAACTCAGACACTAGGTCCTTGAACACAGGTTTTGCGTTGACGCCTTCACTTCTGCACTCATTTATTCCTGTTTATTCAGAAACGCATATCTCTGCGTGGCCTGTTTTGGTTCAAACATCAGTGAGCCAGTCCGCACCCTGGCATGCCCCCAGGAGAGGCAGCAGGGGAGCAGGGGCAGCGATGCGGGCAGGTACTGTGCGAGGGCTCACGGGGCTGTGGCGAGACAGGGCTGGGCCAGGCCCCGTGGCCCCGGGAGGGCGGTGGGTGTGCGTTCGCCTGGCGGAGAACTACCCAGAGCAGGCACAAAAGCCACACAGGAGACTGGCCCTGCCACTTCATCGTCACCAGAAGACAGACCTGTCCTCAGATCTCGAGGCGCCTCATCCCCTGCGCCCCACTGAGAGGGTCACCCACTCCACAGCCCTTTCTGCATGAACCCACCAAGTTATTCCAGACCCGACGAGCCTCTGGCTTCTCTTCTGCACCCGCTTTCCCAGATTGCTTTCCCCTTGCCCAGACCGCAGCCCTCCCTGGGCCTGCCTTCTGTACAGTCGTCTCTGTGCATGGCTCTGGCTCTGGGGTGCCCCCAGGCCACTGCGGGGACCATGTCTCCTTTACCGCTAGTCTCTCAATGGAGCAAGTCACGTACCTGTCTGCTGTCCACGTTCAGTTCGGGGCTGTGCCGGTCGTGGGGGGTGGAGTGATGATTAAGACCTGCCCTGGAGGAGCTCAGCAGACACGTATGGCTGTATACTCAGGGTACAAGCGATATGTACAGGGGTGGGCAGAAGCAGGCTGGCATTCGCATGGAAAAGGACACGCAGGTTATGATGATTACCCAGCTTTATTAACCCAGAGCAGTGTCACTGACAACCCGACACCCTGCTTCTGCCCATTTCTGTGCGTTAGAGCCATGGGAAGAAAGAGGTGACGCGAGAAAACGCAAGGCTGGGGGGGGGGGTGTGGATTTGGGGGGGTGGGAGGTCAGCTGAATGGAATCCAGTCTGAAGGGAAATGGGAGCCGATAGGTAACCCGACAGAGCCAATAGAATTTTTGCCACTGCACCGAATTTTTGTCGCACTGGTAATTTCAAGAAAAATTTTTTAAAGCTTATCACTTATTCCAACTAAATGCGGGCATTTCCTGGGCCATAAACAGACTTCCCAAGCCTTGGGATCTGTATCAACAGCATCGTCTCCTCAGATCACGGAAGTGTTTGCAAGCCATTGGCCATCGCTTTGGGGTTTGCAAATGGTCCAACCTGGTGCCTTAGTGTTACCATTTTACTATTATTATCATTGCAATAAGACCTGATTTGGGCTTCTAGGGCTGGGACTGTGGTAGGGTCCTCTATTGCTTCTCAAATTCCAAAGGAAAAGAGTCTGAATTAGAGACACCAAGTTAGACCTTTGAATGCACATGCTAGACTAAACCAAGCTGGCCAAGCATTGCCTGATGTAGGACCCACTTTATGAACTATGTCAAAATCACTTGTAGCTAGCCTAGCTGTGCGTTTCGTGACGTTTGATCCCTGACTGTGGGGGTGGCCAGTCCTCATACAGCACGGGACCGTCGAAAGTGCTGGGACTCTGTCATCACCATCCCTCCCAGAGAACTGCAAATCCAAGAGCTCAGGGAACAAGACCAGAGATGCTCTGTGGACATGCTGTTCGTCCATGCGCAGTTCTGCTTCTTCAGTGGAAGTTGCGTCCCATGTCTAATGAACTTAGCTCATGGTTTGGCATTAGGTCGCCTGGACACGTATCTGGTCATTATTGAACATTCCCAGTGCTTACAACTCTAGCCTCTTGGAACGAGGAGGAGTTTTCCAGATTTTTTAAGCAGCCCTGGTGGGTGACAGGTGATGAGGATGAGACTCCGAGAAAGAGAATGACCTTCCCCAAGGTCCCGCAGCAAATAAGTGACCGAAGTGAGGGTACGACACAGCGGTGAGCGCCTGGCACTCAGAGGCATCACGCAGGCGCTGTATCCATTGGGATCTGTCTTGTCCTTCAGACCAGGGTTACGCACGGACTGTCTGACCCGCCTCAGGGGCCCAGCTGCAACCTGCCCCGCAGGTCCTGCTCCTGCTTTGTAGTTTCTGAGCTCCTATCTAATCAGGCCTCAGATGATTCCCCTCACCTCCTGCTCCCTACCGCTCCTGCTCTCTCCCTACTGCTCTCTTATAGATCCACAGTGTCCCTCCTACAGGGCATGTTCACCAACCATGCATTTCCCCATCCCCTGGAATGACGACTTCTTCCTCATTATTATCCAGTTGAGAGTGTGTGACCAAAATATCAGATGTCCTCAGAGCCTCTCCTGGATGGGACATGAAGGAAGAAGCTCACGTTTGTTTAAAAAAAAAAAAAGGCTCCAAGGGGCCATGGGAGTTGTGTTCATGAACGAAGGACTTCATTCATTCCACATGTAGGTATGGAGTTCCTGCTACCTGTCAGGCCCTCGTCTAGGAGTTGGGGGTGCATATGTCAGCAGCAATAGAGGTTAAAGAAAAACAAAGACAGTGACTGAAGGCAGGGTAAAGACAGGGTGATTAGGATGGGCTTCATTGAAAAACCCTGAGCAGAGGTCTGAAAACAGTCATATAGATCTATGGGGGGAAGCATTTCAAGCAGGAGGACTAGCAAGTGCAAAGATCCTGTGGCAGAAACATATGTAATAAATTCAAGAAAGAAAAAGTGAAGAGGCCAGAAGCACTGACTAGCACAATGAAAGAGGCAGAGATATCGGAGATGAACCACCTTGGGATAGCATCACCTTGGGCCTTGTTGACTGTGATAAGGATCTTGTAATTGACTCTCAAAGTCCTTGAAGGGAGTTAAGCAGAGGCCACAGATGCAGTCTGAAAGCATCACATAGCTGCCACACAGCAATTGGCTGAGTGGCTGGGAGTGGTTACGATCTGGGAGATCTGTTTAGGAGGCAAGTATGATACTCTGGGCAAGAGATAGCGATGGCTTGTAGCTTGATGGAGAGCATGATCCTGGAGGGTGGGGAAATGATTGGATTTAAGATGCATCCTCAAAGTACAGCTGATGGAATTCATTAGCTTGGATTTGGAGTGTGAGAGAAAGAGAGGGTCAAGGATAACACCAATATTTTTGGACTGAGCATCTGGAAACATGGACTGGTCATAATTGCTGTTGACTCAAATAGGAAAGACTTGGGAAGGGGCAGATTCTGGGGTGCAGGGAGCAACCAGAACTTCAATTCTGGATGTGTTAAGTTTGAGGTGTCTATTTGACACCTATTTGACTAATAAGTCAAATAGTCAATTGGATTAATGAGTCAGGTGACAGTTATCAATTTGGAAGTCATCAGCATACAGACTGTGGACCGGTATTTAAAGTCCTCTTGGGTGTTAGTAGTTACATAGGAAAGAGGAATTCTTCTTCATGGCCAGGGGAACAGAACTAAGAACAGGGGGTAGAACAATAAAAATGACGATAGTAATAGTGATTACGGCAACTATCATTTATGTGTCTGGCAATCTACGTATGTTGTCTCATTGTTCCTGAAAACTACTCTCGAAGAAGCAGGATTAACCTGTGTGACTCACATGGAAGCTCAGACTCCAGGGAGGTTCAGTGAACACTGTCAAACACATTGACGAGGATGACCAGCTAGTAAGTGGCTGAGCTGGGATTCAAACCCAAGTTCGTGTTCTTGGCGCTACACTGACCATCAGGAGCAAGGTCACAGCTCCGTCGAGAGGTTCAGTGGTGCGGCCTTTCTTTCATCTCTGGGGACCACAACTTGGCAGAGACTTTCTGCCGGTCGTCTCTCCCCTCCCCCCCGAGCCTGTCCTGGGGGTCGGGCAGTTCCGATGCCAAGTGACACGGCGCATGTAGGCGCTGCCCAGGCCAACGCAAACACAGGGTACAGCAAAGGAGAACCCCTTGAAAAGGTCCGAGAGATGAGACCTCGGAGATCAAGGCACATTTCTGCTCCAGACACGCTGCAGCGGAAGCAGATTGATGACCAGTAGGCGCGTGTTGGGTTCCTTGGGCAGTTCACAGGTCAGAGGACAATGCCCACCCTGTGGAGACAGGTGGAGAGAGGGAAGGCAGGCATCCGCTCCAGCTGGCCAGGGGCGGGCACTCTGCTCTCTGCCATTTCTCTGCCTCCGCCGGGTGAGGGCAGTGGGCTCCATCTGGGACGGGGAGAGCTGAGGCTTGAGAGGACTAGTCCAAGGCCCTGTAGCTAAGCCATGTTACAGCTTCCATGTGAGCCAGGCTTTCCAGACCCGAAGCTCATGTCTGCTGCAGTGTGGTCCTCAAAAAGGGAAAGAAGAGGCTCCAAGTCCGCTTATCACCCAAGTATCCAGCGTGCAGTTCCGGGGATGGCCAGCAGAGGGGACCACGCTCCAGGGTTTCTCCAGCCCAGGCCCGAAGCCATATTGAATGAGCAAATGTCTGCAGCAGACTGTGAGCTCTAAATGTCTCCTTGGCAGGAAATCCGCGAGGAGCACTGCGGGGTTGTGCAAACAGCCTTACAATGTCCGCTTGTGTGTGTGCACTGGGCTTCGCCCGCGTCGCCCACAATGCTCTGGTTTTTTGGATAATGGGGCTCTGTGGACCCATATGCCTGGTCATGCAAAGGGAGTGACCTGCGTTTGTCATAAATGGGGTCTTGTATGATTGATAGCCTTGTGAGTGAGCCCGCAGCAGCCCTTCAGCATGGGCTTCACCGAGGCGGTGGTGGGAGCAAGGGCTTTCTCCCGGCCCCAAAGCAGCAGCGGAATTCATTGCCACAGGGCAACGTGTCTGCATTGTGGCCGCAAGTTTTTACCTGCAAGACAGGGTGCCATAAACCAGCTGACTGCATGCCCGATGCAACACTACGCGCCTTCGGTGTGTTACCTTATATACGCAATAACAATACCGCAAAGGAAGGATTGAGATTTGCATTTTACAGAGGAAGAGAACGCAAAAGAATAGACTTACCCAAGGTCTCCTCAGCTCGCGCTGTTTCTGCCAAGTGACTCGTGTTCCCTTTCAGTGTGGTCTGTGATCCACCCACTGGGAAGTGCCTTTCTCCTCCTGCCCAGTGTCGGTGATCTGAACATAGATGAGTAATTTCCTCCTGGAATTATACGCAGAGGTAGGTGGGTCTGTGCCTGTGTGCACAGTCTTCTCTTTCTGAGAAGACTGATTTCATCAGATTATCAACGTCTTCTGTGATCATGCAACAACAGAACACATACCCCAGAGTATTCCTGTGTGGGGGAATACTTGTGTTCTCTTACCTGCTCCCCTTGTCAGTGACGCGCTCGCTCCGTGTGGCTGCAGCTGCCGTCCCCTCGCTGTCCCAGTGCCATGACTACCAGTCTGACAGTTCCCAGCCGTCTCAGGGGCCTGCGTGACGAGGGTTGTGGCGGACCTGTGCTTGGCGCTGCGGGAGGAGTGGTGCAAATGGGCGATATTCCGAAGAGGAAGAAGACGTCGTCTTTGAAAGAATTCACAGCAAGGAAGTTTGTTCACTCAATCTGCGGGGTGGGTAGGAGGTTTCTGGGAGGAAATGCTGTTTGAGCTGGACCTCGAAAGACAGCCGGGCCTTCCGAAGGCAGAGGAGAAGGCAAAGGCCAACCAAACGGGAGCGCGAGCCGGAAAGAGAAGCCAGAACGAGAGAGGCTGGAGCCCTTGCGCTGCCCGCGTTCTGCGCGACCATGGGTCAGACCGCAGGACCTACGAGAGCGTCAGGGCAGGTCGTGTGGCCCGAGCACCTCCCACACACTGTCCCGTCTTCATCTGGCAGCCAGCGTGGAAGGCGTTTGTGCTAAGCACACCGTCTGCCGCCAGCAGCGTCCACGGGCCCCGCCACCAGCCTGTCTGGAGAGCCGCCCTCAGCCTGGGCGGATGGCTCGGCCAGCTTCCTCGCCCAGCTTCCGTCGATGGCCCTCACCACGGGCCTGGGGTTCCAGCCAGGGAAGCCATTGCCAAATGTTCGTCTGCTTTGCCGTGAAGAGTGCTGGGAATCAAAGCGACTGCTCCTTTCGGAAACTGGAAACAAAGACAGAAGCTCTCCTGCTTCGGAGAGCATCTCGAGGGCGGCTTTGGGCTCTCGGGCATCTTTGATGCTGAAGACGGAAGGGAGCCTGCCAGCCTCCCTTGGAGTCAGATCCTTCAGTTTAGTGTGCGAACCGGTTTCTGTTGGTGTTTTTATCATTTTTTACATGCCACACCCCACAGAAGAAATTTGACCTGCGAAGTTATGCCCCTAATGCTTTGACCATCCATTCCCAAGCCCTCTTTGGTACACAGGTGGGCCCCAGTTTAAGAGGCCTCAGCCTCTGCAAACTAGACGTTCAAATCAAATCCATCCACAGCACTGGGGAGGGTGGGGTTCCTTGGGGGGTTTTCACTTCCCAGAAGGACTCCCTCCAATAGCACCCTGCCTCCCTTGCCTTGACCTGTTGGGTTGTGTTTCACTACCTGACAGCGAACTATGGGCACAGGGGCGCTTCAGGCACAAATGTGTGATACAGCTGCCAGGAATGGAAGGCAGGCAGAGACCAGGGGAAAGTCTTCCTCCCCCCTCCCTCCCTCCCTCCCTTTCTTTCTTTCTTCCTTCCTTCCTTCCTTCTTCCTTTCTCCCTCCCTTCCTTCCTTTCTTTTTTCTTTTTAGGTTATAGTGTAAGATGACAGCAATGCAAGAGATTTAGTTCTCCAGCACCCACCCCACACGTGACATTTATGGGATGAGCTCAGAGACGGGTGCGTGATCGGAGGCACTGAGTGTATCTGGTGTCGGGTGGGTGGGAGGCAGGAGAGAGGTGAGGGTAGTGGCCGAGGCCGGGGAAGAGCCTGAGGCAGACCTGAGGGCGCAATGTGGAATAGTAAGCAGATCTGGCTTGGTCAGAGTGGATCTGTGGTTGCCGGAGAGGCAGAAATCTCAGATGACACCCCAGTTTCTGGCTCATATACTTAGATGGAGGGTGATGCTTTGCATTAAAGGAGGCAGGAGGAGGACATTTGGGAAGGGGCAGAAGTTGAGGGTATTAAGCCCCCCTCCCCAAATTGCTAGCTTGCAGGAAATTCACTTCGCTATATGGGCCCGGAGTTGAGGGAGGAAGTCCAGTTTGGAGTGAGAGGTTGAGGAGTTCCCTGCATGTGGGTGGAAACCGGAGTCCAGAGGGTCTCACCTGGATGGTGAGAAAAGGTGCAAAGAAAGACTATCAGAGACCGACATTTAAAGGTCGATGGAGCCCTGGCCGGTTTGGCTCAGCGGTTGGAGCGTCGGCCTGCGGTACAGAGAGACCCGGGTTTGGTTCCCGCTAAGGGCACGTACCTCGGTTGCAGTTTGTCCCCGGCCCTGGTTGGTCGTGCGGGTGGCAGCCACTCGATGTGTCCCTTCACATCGATGTTTCTCTCTCTCTCTCTTCCTCTCTCTCCCTCCCGCTCTATCTGAACAAAAAATGGAAAAATGTCCTCGGGTGAGGATAAAAAAAAAAAAAAAGGTCGATGGACTCTCATTGATGTTTCTCTCTCTCTCTTTCTCTCCCTCTCACTTCCTCTCTGTCTGAATCAATAAAGGAAAAAAAGAATTTTTAATAAAAAAAAATTTTAAAGTCCAAGTGGTGTAGCTCAGTGGTTGAGCCGTGACCCTGCATCAAGAGGTCGCCAGTTCGATTCCCGGTCAGGGCACATGCCCTGGTTTTTGGCCCGATCCCCAGTGGGGGGCGTGCAGGAGGCGGCCAGTCGATGTTCTCTCATCGATGTTTCTATCTCTCTCTCTCCCTCTCCCTTCCTCTCTCTCTGAAATCAATAAAAGAAAAAGAATTGTTTTAGTAAAAAATAAAGGTCGGATGGAGGAAGTGGAAGCTTCCGAGGGACAGTCAGAGGGATGAGAGAGGATGGAGAAGACAGAGGCTCCAGGTCTCGGAAGCAGGGTCCGACCAGGGGTGCACGGGGCCGCCTCCCTGGCTCACGCGCTGCGGAGGGGCTGGCTCCCGCTCATTTAAATACCTGGGAGGAATTCCGGACAAAGGAGGTTTGTGATCCAGAAGACCTGACAGCCTGTTTAATCTAAATCCCCGGTGGACAGAGCAGCCCGAACCAGGCAACTTCTCAGTGTTTCCTTTCACTTTCCAGACTGAAGTGGGGCCGCACAAGAGAGCTGACATAAATAACTTGCCCAACGTCACTCAGGAAGCAAAGGCATTTCCAAGACCAGCACTTAGGTGCCTGGGGCTGCCGGCTCTGCAAAGGGTCTTTTTCCCTTTGAAATTAGGCAGGACCGGCCTGGGTGGGCTGCGTCCGCCCGCGCTCCCGGCTAAGGGACAGGCTTACCAAGCAGCCTCCTCGTTCCTGCGTCCTTAATTTCACACGAACAGATTCACTGCCGGCTCCCCAGCGGTGGGCTGGCCCGGACGCAGCCCCCGCCTGACCGTGTCCATGCTCACCAGCATTTGAGATGGAGGGGCCACTGACTTCCACTCCCTAAAAAAGAACCTAATTTTGCCCTAATTTCTGGGAGACTTTTGCTGTGATAATATTGATGCTTATGGGGGAAATTCGTTGCAATGAGGTAATAATAGTCTATTTTAGAAAACCGAACTCAGATATCGACAGGGCTCTTTCCAACCTGCCCTTAATTGCTCTGCTCCATACTGGTCTCAGTATTATTATTATTATTATTATTATTATTGGGAATTCCCATGGACTGCCTTACAACTGGCCTCCAGCCGCGTGTGATCCCGGGGCACGCCAAGCCCCTTCGAGGGACACCGTGGTCTTAATGATCGATGAGAATATTCAAGGCATTTTTCCTTTGGAGTGCCATTACTTGTAGTGTCAAAACGTTTTGAAAACACATTTTAGCCATTAACTCATTTTTATTGTCAGATGAAAGTGCTTAATAGACTCACTCTACTTCAGTGTTACTCCTTCATCTCGGAATGAAATCATCTGTTGGATTCTTGACAACACATTGGGGACGGAGCAGAAAACCTTCAGTTCATCGCGGCAACGGCAGATGGGCAGGGACTTTCAGGCCGGCCCCGCCAGCGAGCCCAGACCCCCCGAATGCTTGAGCTGAGCTCTTTCCTCACGTTGGTATATTTTTTTCCCCTCTAGAAAAGCAGGTGCTTAATAGCGCTTGAGAAATGATGCCTGTAGTTGAAAAGTATGTTTTTTAAAGTGACCCATTTGGTGTCCGATATATTATAGGCTCGTGGCTAACTGGTTCTGCTTATAATTCAAAACAGTGAAGTGGTGTGAAAGTTGTGAAAGGGGTTCATGGTAACCGGGGGCGTGTCTTCGAGCCCTGGGAATCCCGGCACATAAGGCTGCACCGGGGACACTGCGATGCATCGTGGGGGGCAAGCCAGAGGGGTTGCTTCCTTTGCAGGGTGGTGTGGGGGCGTCGGCAAGCCTCTGGGGTCCGTGGCAGCAGCTACCATCCTGGCTGCCATCACGATTTCTCCAGCTCTGAACCTTGTTGGTCAGGTTGAAAGGTAGATTGTGTTAATAGCCCTCCTAAAATCGCATCCAGCCCCAGCAGCATTCCTACGCCAGGACGGGCCTGGTGCCCTCATTCTGCAGGGCACCGGCGCAGTTAGGAGGTCAGACTCGCGGTCAAACTAGGAAAGGCAGGCGGTACCAGCAGGGTGCAGCTGGGACCCTGGCCTGAGACAGGCACCAGCTCCTCTGGTGCTCTGCTCCCGAGCCCGGGCAAGTCACCGCCTGTGTTAGCAGCTCCTAGACTTTTGAATTTCATAAAGCAGGAAAATGTCAAATAAACTTTGAGGATTGAGGATGCAACTGCCTCCTCCACTCCGTAACAAAATCGCTGCAACATAAAAGCGTTTGAGTAACTTTGGCTTTCTGTAAAGGCTGGCTGACTCAGCCTCTGTTTTGCTCATTTTGCCATGAACCACTGGGCACGTGTTGAAGATCCCTTCTCAGCGCCGTGTGCCCGCCCCATGCTGAGTGCTGGGCTTACGGTGTGTGCCCGGAGCGCTGCCCAAGAGCTTCCATTCTGAGAGGGTGGAAGCGTGTGATTGTGGTCCACACTGTGCCAGGAGGAACACAGCGCGCTAGGGGGCCGAGGGGCACAGAGCCCGTCCCAGGGGCTGGGTTTTGTTTTAGTTGAGGTGGAGTCGGGGTTCCTTCTGAAGACCCTGCTCTCTATACTCACACCCGAAAAGGAATTTGGAGAGGCAGCTGCCAAGTGCCCGGGCTCAGAGGTCAGACGGAACTGGATTCCAGGCCCAGCTTGGCCACTTGTGGGCTTGAGCAAGTTTCTAAATCTCCAAGATGATCCCTTTATCTCTGAAATTGAGATATGAAGAGTTCCTAGCTCAAAGGATCATTGAGAACGTTAAAATAACATACAGAGGAAAGTTCTCTCTGCTATGGCCTGCAGATCATGGAGAAATGCTAGCTGCCGTTATAATGGTGAACGAAGGAGCAACATGTGCAAAGGCCCTGAGTCCGTGAAGAGCGGGGCTCCTTCAGGGCAGTGCAGGGGAGGCTTGGGTGCGGGCGCAGGGGCATGGAGGGAGAGAGCGGACAGGAGGCGAGCAGAGGCCAGAGGCCAGGTTTTCTGTGCCCAGTGCATGCATTTGGCTCCATTCTATCCTGCAGACACTCGGGAGCCACGGAAGCATATGATGCCGGGAAGTAACATAATCATACCCGTGTTTCAAAGATGGCTCTGCCCCAGAATGGCAGTGAGCGGGAGGGAGACAAGACTGGAGTGAGAATATCAATCTGGGGGCTGTTTCCAGGACACAGGCGAGTTCTCCGGGTGTCTGAATTGGGATAATCCAGGCAGGGATGCAGAGGAGTCCACCCCATTCCCAAAGCACCACGGGATGTCCTTTTAGGAAGCTGTTCGTGTCCTGGGAAGACCCTCAGCATGAAGCAGAGACTCGAATGGCCGCAATACGGGGCGTCTGATATTTTTATGTCTTAAAAAATGGAGTTGATGTCCCACTGATTTTTTGTGTTAGGGGACAGACCATAAGATTGACATCCCCACTCTGGTCCTTCCTTTGGCCTAATGGATGGTGGGTTCTTGCGCAAGTGCCTTTGCTACAGTAAGAATTTTTAAAAGTTGATCCCATTTCTGTGTAGCATGAACTCCGGGATGTGGGATTATAGTGGAATTACAATCAGGGAGTTCAGAATCTGTCTTAGGGCTCCGGGAAGGACACTTTCTATACCTGCCCCACGAGTTGTGATCTGTGAAATGGGTTCAATAGTACCTTCCTACCTTGGGCACATACTCAGGTGAGGACAAATGTGGCCTGACAGGCCTTTGGCAAAGATGTGATGTTCCATAAACACGTCATTTTCATAACCATGAGTGGTCTGTGGTTTATATGATGACTCTGTTGCCAAAAAACATTTGGATCAACCAGGACTTCTTAATCCCCCAAACACTGAGTTATGAACAGAGACTCTGAATCTTTGTTTTCTTAAAGTCTTTGCACCAGGGATGCGAACCATTGTGGATCCTGGGAGGCGGGGGCTCAATCAAAGGCTAACAAAGCCATATCTTCTGATAGAGGTATTGCCTATTTATTATCCTAGATCCTAAGAAAAATATTAGAAAAATAAAACCCTGTAGGGCTGTTGTTTTATTTCGTTCTTTTTTCTCTCTCGCCTTCTGTGCTGTATTGACAGAAGGTGGTATTGGCATAGGAATGCTCCATTCAAATAGTCTTAGTTGCAGAAAATTCTTTTTAATGCTGTTCTCTATTCACGAAAACCGGGTGTTGAAATTCTAGTGTGTGCAGGCAAAGACCAGACTCACAGTGTCCGCGCGGGGACCTGGGTCCTACATTACGTCCTGTTTATAGAAAACAGACCCATTTCCTCAAAACTATGGTCAGCTCTTTTCAACACAAGCCTTGGTTGATGGTATTTGGTTTTATGTTGGGAATACAACTAATGCTATTATTCAATTTCTTTCTCCCAAACAAAGACAGAGTTCAAAATAGAAAGGAAAAAACTGTGTGTGGGGGCACACGTGTGTGCGTGTGTGTGAACTTTAATTCTCTCCTCTTTTTTGGAACGGGAAATATTCACAGAGAACTATTTCTTTAAGAGAGTAGTTGTTTTCCACTGAGGGGCCTTACAGCCAACTCCCTTGGAAGTGGTTTTGAGATCAGAGCCAAGAAAGTAGTCATAGAAAACACCATGTGCACATCCCAAATTGTCCCCCCGGGGGATGAGTGCTGTCCTTGGCAGGGACCTGTGGGCCATCTTTACGGGCTGTTAGCCCTCCTACGGGGACCAGAGAAACGCCCTCTTTCCAGACTCCCTGGAAAATAATGTGAAGGGACCCGTTTCAAAATGATCTTGCGGTAAGTGAACCTTGAGGAATAAGCCTTCTGTTTTTGGAAGACGTATCGAGTCGCCCAACTTGTATCTTTCATTTCCTTCTCAGTCCTACTCCTCCCAGCTGGAAGGCTTCTCTGCGCCCGTCCAGATTCCCAGCGTCTTCCAGGCCTGGGTGGCAGCTCACTTCTTCTCTAAGCCAACTTCTGTACGTGGTTTCCTCCTTCCCTGCGTTCCTAAGGAAGCGTGTCCCTCCCTGTGCGGGCCATCGAGCAGAGCTAGTGTGGAGCAGGCCACGTGGAGTCTAATAGACACTGCAGACTTTCTCCCCGGAGAAATGAGCATGTACATGCGATAATATGATACCCTGTGTGCACTTTCCACAGACCATGGACTCTCAGGTCCCCACACAGGGGCCTTCTAAGGGTCTGGGGCACCAGGTCTCCTCCTGTGTGGAAAAGAACATAGACCTTGGGTTTCCAGACTCTCAAAGTCAAATGTGACTCTATCCTTTATTCTCTTGTCATCTTCAGAAATATGCTTAACCATCTGAACCTCTTTTCCTTCCAATAAATGTGAAGATAATGATAGCTACCTGAAGGGTAGTATTTGCAGAACCTTCATGAGTACGTATCCAACTGGTCAGTCCTTCCCTGCCTCTTCACCTGGTAGCCAAGACCTCGGACTCTCCCTTGCTGTGCCGCAGCCAGACATTCCTCACAGGAGTGGATTCACGTGTCACAACACTTACATGCAGCATAGTAACTATGTCACTTTACAGTGACCTCCAGAGATGCCAAGGGAGGTGTGTGTGTGTGTAAAGTAAACCTAAACTTTGCTCTATCTACAACATACTCATGTTAAATAATAAGCATGCTCTACATATTATTGTTTGACCTCCTCTGTGTAAGTCTACTCTTACCCTGAGATTTCTCTTTTTCTCAGTAATCTCTTAGCCATGATCATCTTTTCCTCTTCTTTTCGTTTTGCTCATAAAAAGCTCTACTTCTGTGTTATCCATTTGTTGTATTTTCTGAATACCAAATCTTGAAAGAGTCCAGTTTTCCTCCTTTGCTTTGACCCTCGGCAGCTCAGGTAGGAACTGATAAGCTGTTTCCAGTGACTGCAAAGACCTTATGGCCTGGAGCCCTTGTAAGTCATGTGCTGCTTGTCTCTCAACCTTTATCTTCCTATTCTGTTATTTTTCTCTTCCCCCCCTTTCATTACATAAGTATGTGCATCCCAGTGGTGTGTAACTTCTCAGTCTTTTTTTGAGCAAGATAAAATATTAAAAGATAATCTTCGTATGAATTAGCTAAGCCATCTCACCGGCAGTGTGGTGCATAGCAGTGTGTTTTGCATGTGCTGAAGAGCGGTTTGAAAAGGTTAGAGTCTCTGTCGTAAGGAATATGTCTGGGGCTCAGTGGAAGTCCCATGGATGAGGGGTCTTTGCAAGTGGAGCCCAGGGTCCAATTAAAAACAACCATGATCTCTACTCAGTAACCATCTGTGTGATGGTAACTCACTTTGCACATCTTAAATTAGAATATACTTGCATGACTTCTTGTCCACCTTGGAGGGACACAGAATGAATCAACTCTTTTGCCTTGAAGGAGATGAAATGTTTCTGTACTTATTCAAGGAACTTGTGTTGAAAAGAATGTTTTCTAGGTTCATACACCTGGACTGGACCCCTAATGCTACATAACGTCCCCCAGCCATTGATGTCAAACATCTAGAATAGTGAGAGTTTCTTAACTGACCTTGGTGGATATAAAATACTTGCTCCAAAATATGTGACCATATCAGCCAACCAGCATAAATAACCTTTGAGCAGATGGAATTCTATAGCCAGCTCACCTTTGGGTGTATTTCCACGTGTGACCCTTTCAGTCTGTTACTAATTTTAAAGGCGTGACATTTTCCCACCTAGATTCTCTGACAGTAAAATCATGCACAGGACAGATTTTGAGGAGAATGCTAAATCCACTCAGCCCTCTTGGGACACATTCATAGCACAAAAGGAGGGAAACTAAGAACATTTAACTTGCATTAAGGCATAGTATCTGGAAGGTGGGCTGCTTCTATCTCGTTGGATCATCTCCCGACAGGCAGTGCCTCCAGGGCTAGACTGGAACTGTTGGTTAGGTCGGAAGCAGATTCTTTCCTGGAAGAAGATTCTTTGGGGAGAGAAACATGGTGTTTGCCTCCCGTATTGTGTGTGTGTGTATGTGTGTGTGTGCCCAAGTATTTATATATTTCATTTATATATTTCATGGGCGGGTGCTCAGAAATAACCTGTCCAGCCGCCTGCCCAACACATAGCTCATGTTCACCATATTTTAAAGGGTTGATATAGCATATTTCTACTGAAGCATCACCGGTGAGCAGAAGTTCACTATTTCACAAGACAAATAATTTAATATTCAGACAACTCTAATGGTTAGAAGTTGTTTCATGACCTTGACTAAAGATCTTCCTCATGATTCCCTCTTCCCTGGAGCTGCATACAATGTGGACAGTCTGTCTTTCGTAGGACAGTCCTCAATAATTGTTTGAAGGCTGTTGTGATCATGAGGATGACGATGGTGGTGGTGCTTGTTGTCATCATCAATAGGAACAGCACATAATGTTTCTTGAGCAGTTCCTACAAGTGCTGTGCTAAGCATTTGATATTTAATCCTCACGACTTGATGAAACAGTACATTTCGCCACTTGTTTTACAGGTGAGATGACGGAGGTGTAGAGAGTGAAGTAGCTTGCCCTGGATGACGGAGCTAGCAGGGAACAGCTAGGGTCGAAAGGAGGCCTCCCGAAATTGTCTCTTTTCTAGTTCGCGTCAGTGACTTAGGCCATGGATGGTAACTGCAAGTGTATGAGTGTCTTCTCAGGGGAGGATTATGGAGACTACACCTCCTGCACCCACGGGAGCTGTTTGTTTTATATTTTCATGCACAAAGTCATCTTTCAGTGTGTTCTTCTCACCACATGTTTCTTATAGTGGCATTAAAAGAAAAAATTCCTGTATCAGCATAAATACTATCAGAAGCCACGTGCCTAGAAAATTGCAGTCCTGTAGTTGCTTCTCTTTTAAAGCCCAGTATTTTTTCAACTTGATCCTTTGCAAGCCGAGGTGTCTGAGTGAAGAATCAGCCTTGCCAAAACAGCCCCACATCGCACTGTGAGTTCATAAAGATGTGCTGAATGAATGAAGGGGTGGCTTCCCGAAGAAGGTAGTTTAATGTCTAAGAGCTGAGAGCAGTAGAAATTTTGCTATCTACTTAAATAATAATAATAATGACATTCGCTTATTCTTTTTTTTTTTTTTTAGGTTGAGATTGCAGATATAGAACACATTTGTATTTTTCTGTGGGTTTGATTCATTTCTGCAAATGCCTGAGGCTGCAATTCCATTGAGAATCACTTTGGGATAGCATACCTTTTCATTTTTATATTTCACAAAGTACTCAGTCTTGTTACCCCTGAAATGTCAAGTTATGAAATGCTCTGACTTGCCTGGAAAGATGTCGTGCTTCTGCGACACGTGGCTTCTTCCTACAGAGGCTAAAATGGGTCCTTGGGGTTGTGCATCTGTATTGTCGAAACCCTTTCTTAGGAATTTAAAGAAATTTACCTTTCTGGACAGATATTTTAATAATGCCCACTCTGTTGTGCCTGTCCATGGACATGGTATATTCCCACATCAATGGAACAGAAACAAAGCAAAGCTGAAATATTAACTGTGAGGTGAAGGGGGAAAAGAAACACTTTGTAGAATGTACCTAAACTCTGCCTGCTATGACGGAAACATCTGACTCTTTTCATGGAAATAGTGAAAGTTACTACCCATCTCCCAGTATGAAGATGTTTTTTATAGGGTGTTAAGATATAGTGGTATTTATGCAAGTTCGACAAGTGCAGTCAATGCTTCAGAAGTGTATTTTTCATGCTGCTAATGACAGTCGGCTCTGTGTTGCTTTTCCTAGGTTTGCTGGCATGGGAAACCTGCTCAAGGTCCTGACCAGGGAAATTGAAAACTACCCACATTTTTTTCTGGATTTTGAAAGTAAGTTTTTAAAAATTACAAGATAATGATAAAAACTTGCCATTTTAAAACTTGCTGATAGGGAAATTATAACATGAAAATTTTATACGACATTGAATCATTCAATGTCACTATGCATTCTTTCCGCGTCTTCAAAGATCATTTTTCTTCCTTCTTTTTCTGTTAAAAAAACAACAACTGAAACTAAATGGAACACCTTTTTAAATATGTTCATGGTTATTTTTATGTTAGAAGCAATCGGCTTTTGTAGGCTTAGCATAAATCATGAGCATGTATTTTTTCTAATAATTTTTGTGAATTTGTGTCATATTCCCGAGAAAAATAGTATACATAGTAATTTCCACAGATTAATGTAAAGCAAATTATCACCGGGCATGAAAGAAATAAGGCTTATAGGTGATTTATTCTTTAGTCGGCCTATCTCTTCCTTATGTATTATTTCATAATACAACACTATTTCAGGATTTTGAGATACACTGCTTTTATCTGAAAGGTTATGTTTCTTTTATCATAAACTCTAAATATTTTCCTAAGATAAAATGGCTTATGAATCATGACTAAATAAACACAGAGATTCTTCCTTATCTTGTTTATTTTCTTGATTGAAAATATTTACAAGTGAGTGACACATTCATGTTTAATTGACGAAGCTCATGTTTCCCCCTTTTCTCCTGTGGTCCTCCTCTTTTTTTGAATTACAATTCTGTAACAGTGGTCGCCGTCACTGGTAAGTGTCTTTTTTGCCAGTATTCACCATCTTTTGCAGACTTTAACCTGCTTTAAACTTTCCATTTTTAAAGTATTTTATCTATATTGAAAATAAGTAGAAACTCCCTTACGTATGGATTAAACTTCCTAACAGACATTTTCTAGATGAATGCTAGATTTCAAGGGGCAGTGAACCAACAGGTAAATTTAGATAGATCTTTTCACAATCTCTGCTGGTCTAAAATAGCTACTGGAAAATCAGGAAAAGAGATCCCAAAACTCATGTATTCTGAAAAAGATAATCTAGATTATATTCAATGAAAGACACCTCACCTCTGATTTAACTCATTTTGCTGCTGCTGTTGTTCTTGTTCTTGTTTGGTTGTGTTTGGCTGGGTTTGGCTGGGTTTGGTTGTGTTTGGTTGAGAACCCAACCAAACAGCTGAGAATCACTGCTGGAAAACTAGAAAGCAGACAAGATCTGAGCAGGAGGGAACTTAAGGTGAGTTTATGCTTAAAGGGGGGTTGATTAATTAGAGGATCCAGGAAAGAGGCTACATTGTAGAGAAAGAAAGATATCATACTAAATTGAGATTCTTCATGGCTGAATCTGGGTCCCACTCAGTTTTGTGACCCAGAACTTAGGTCATGTTGAACATGGAGCATTGATCACTGAATAAGACTTAGTGACAAATGCTGAACGTGAAGCAATGGAACAGAACAGGCTGGACCCAGGAGAACACAGCTGTTCAAGAAAAAGGGAGTGTAAATGGATTCAAATGCTGTGGCGTGGTCAGGAAGGACTGGCTTAGAATGGGATGATGAGTTGGGTCCTGAGCTGTCCCACTCCTGGTAGTCACTGGGAGAAAAGATTTAAGATTTATTTCTTCGAGTGCAGAGGCTGGGTTGCAAAGAGTTAAGGAGTAAGCAGTGGAGGGAGGAACGAAGGCTGAACAACATGTAGAAATAGCTTAAATGAATTTGGCACCTCCGCTTTGAGTGTTGAATATTCTTTTTGAAGTCAGTGATGGAATATAATTGAACCGGGTCAAATAGATATAATTAAGCTGGGTCAAAATATAATACAAAATTAGACACATCTGTCTTTAGGTTTCCACTTGTGTAGATCTGATTTAAATTCTTGTTTGACCTTTGCAGTGAGTTCTGCACTTCATGCTCACATTTCTGCACAACCACTTAACATCTCTTTCATTGTTGTTTTTCATTGTTTTTTCATCCCATGACATTTTTTTTTTTCTCTCTTTACTTGTTGTCATGTCTACATTTCCTCTTTGAAGGCTAGGAGACAGAGGGGAAATAAAATGCAACCTAATCTTTCATGATTGATGGTTTTGGGGGGACAGTGTAGGGAAAGATGTGTGCCTGAAGGTCTGCTGATAATTGTTCACTTGAATTCACCCGTCATGGCCCCCAAAGTGGGCAGCAAGCATTAGCCCTCCCGTGAAATCCTTCCAGTGATTCCCAGACTGAAATGATCATTAGAAACATGTGGCAAACCTTATTTTTGTATAGTTGTCTGTTCCTCACCCCAAAATACTGATTCAGTGGTCTAATCCTAAGAATCTGCTTTTGCCCACGTTCCGCAGGTGTTTTTGAAGGTCAGCCCGTTTGGGAACCACATTTCACAAATGCATCTAAGTGAGGCCCTAGCCCAGCCTCGTGTTTGGGACAGGACAGCTACCAAAGCGACCTTCCAAGGTTCAAGGTCCGGAGCTTCCGTCTCCAGAACTGGTCTCAGAGGGCCCCTCCTAGCTCCAATCTCCCTGTTTTCCCTTGCCCAACAGGAAGATCTTTCTTTTTCTTTTATATTAAGTGCATACTATATCATCTTTAAAACATTATGGCCTACTCAAAGCTTATAAATATATTCTACTATGTCTCCTTATGGAAGTTTTAAAATATTAAGCTTTACATTTAGCTCAATGACCAATACTGAAGTGATTTTTGTATATGTTTTGAGAGAGGCTATGGTTTATTTATTTATTTATGTGATATAAAATTGTTTTGGTTCAGATAGATTACTTTAATGCCCTTATCGGAAATTAGTTAACTGTGATGTGTGTGGGGATTCTTCTGGTCTTTCTATTCTCTCTCATTCCTCTATTGATCCTTTTCACCAATTAATACCAAAACAAAACAAATGATAAATTTTAAAGTGAGGAAGAATACGTCCTTCACCTTTGTTGTTCTTTTTCTAGATTATTTTGACTGTTTCCACTCTTTTATTTGTCTAAATGAATTTTATACTTAGCTTTCAATTTCTACAAAAAATTTTTTTTGCTGGATTATTGATTATAATTACATTTAATCTATACATTGGTTTGGTGAAAACTAGCATCTAAACAATATTGACTCTTCCATCTATGAAGATAGTATATCTTTTCATTTATTTAGATAGTCTTTAATTTTACTCAGCAGAGTTTTATAGTTTTTGAGATCCTGTATATCTTTTGTTGAACATACCCTGAAGCAGTTTATAATTTGCTTAGGGTTTGTATGGCATGTGTGCCCCATCCGATCTGTGCATTTATCTTGATACTGTGTTCTTGCAAACAACACATAGTTCACCTCCCTTTCATCCAAGCTGATACTGTTTACCTTGTAATTGGAGTGTTAATCTATTTGCATTTAATTATCGCATGTACATTTAATTAATGTTTGCATTTGAATCTATCTTGGTGCTGATTTCCGTTTGTCATATTTGCTCTTTATTTCTCTCTTAATGTTTTTATGCCTTTTGATTAAATCAAATAATTTTTTGTATTCTATTTTGTCTTTTCTGTTGACTTTTTAATTATGTCTCTTAGCGCTTACTTTAGATATTATAATATACGTCTTTAATTTATGGAAACCTAGCCTCAAAATATAGTCTTTACTTCATGAAAAATTTACAAACCTTCTCACAACGTAGTTCCAACCACCACCCTCTGTATGAGTGTTATATGTTTTACTTCGACATATGCTATGAACTCCTCATTGCAAGTTTTTTTATTTTAAACTCCAAGTACTCTTTTCTGCGCGCGCGCGTGTGTGTGTGTGTGTGTGTGTGTGTGTGTGTGTGATTTTAACAGATCTTTTATATTTACTTGTTCTGGTGTCTTCCATTCTGTCATACATAACCAGGTCTCTCTGGTTTTATTTCTCTATAGCCAAACAGAGTTTCCCTACGGAGAGGCTTTGGATGGCATCTTATGCTTATATCATGATGTGTCTTCTCTAGTGTCCAGCATAGGACTGAAGTGTAGGCTTAGGAACTTTGATTTTCTGACTGATGCTAATTCAGTAACTGCATCTCCTGCATTCTAGCATCAAGCAGGAACAACAAGGTGGAGGTTGGGCAGGGAGGCAGGAAGAAGGACATGGGGTGCGTACATGTAGGAAATACAAGAACATGACCTCTTCTGCAAAGAATATAATTTTATTGGAGAGAGGAGATACAAGTACCTCGTAGAAACAAGGACATAGGTAGCAGAGAAATCTATACTAGAACAGGGAGCCAGAAGAAACACAGGTTCCAGGTGGGGCTGAACACATGTTTCTTAGAAGATAGTAACTGAGAAATGATTTTCTTATATGACAAACTGCCCTGTATGAACATCATAGTGTTACCATTGTTAGCCAGCTATTAAGAGAGTAAGGGAAGTCAGAAATTGCTGAACATATTCATCTGGGAGGCAGAGGCCTCTTTGCGTCACCAGGAAGCTATAGCTGAACACCCCCACCTTCTTCCCTCCGGCACTGGATTGTGTATGTGGGAGCAGAGAGCAGGGGGAGATAGAACAGGTGCCATGAAGTAAAAATGGTGCAGGGGTAGGTGCTTGACCCTAGACACCTGTCAGGCTAACCTGGGAACGGGGTCGCTGGATCATCAGAAACCTGCAAAAGTTTGGAAAGTTGATGGGTTATTTTGAAAAAGCACCTGGTTCCTCCCAAGCCGGACAATACACAATCCCAGGTGAACAAAGAAGCTCCCCTTGTTTCTCTGTCTCGCGCTCATGACCCACACTTGCCCCGTTCATTCCTGTTCTCTCCCGCCTGGGCGCACAGGACCGCGGGAGCCTAGGGGCCCCCCGGAGCCCACGGAAGGCCTCTCAGGCCCCAGTGGGCTGTGGAGCAGAAACGCCTTTGCTTTGGCCGTGCTGAAGACACGCTGGACTTTGTCCACAGCTGGATGGAGAGAGATGGGACATTGGAAAGCCAGGAGGAGGCTCTTGGGATTTTGCATCACAGATAAACCATACCGCCTCAGTCTCCCGTGCCTGGATCCTCGAAATGCTTTTCTCATGACCCCATGGAAAAGTCTGTCTCGCACTGACAAAGAGGGGAACGTCCAGTCATGGTGGGGGTGAGGTTCCAAAAGAAAGCGAATGCTTCAAATCATTGTCCTCTCAGAAAGACTCTGGAGCCCTGGCCGGTTTGGCTCAGCGGTTGGAGCGTCGGCCTGCGGTCCAGAGAGACGCGGGTTTGGTTCCCACTAAGGGCACATCCCTCGGTTGCAGTTTGTCCCCGGCTTAGTTGGGTCGAGTGGGTGGCAGCCACTCGATGTGTCCCTTTCACGTCAACATTTCTCTCTCTCTCTCTCTCCTTCCCACTCTATCTGAACAAAAAATGGAAAAATTTCCTCGGGTGAGGATAAAAAAAGAAAAGAAAGACTGGATATTTTGACCTCTTAGGACTCTCGTCTGCTGCTCTTTAAAGCAAAGAGGGTGTCAGATTAGCTGACCATCTGGGATACTTTGGTTGACACCAAACCACTTCTTGCCACTGCTGAGCTCTTCTTTCATTGGTCGCACTTTGGTACCCTCACATCTGCTAAGGTTGTTCAGAGGACACCAGATAATCTTGGAGAGAAAGGGGGGAAATCCGATGTATTTTGGTTTTTGGTCACTTTGCAAATGAAAAGCAAAACAAAACAAAGAAACCCCAATAAAGCAAAACAGATTTAGGAAGCTATTTGTGAATGCCAGCACAGGCATTCATTCACAACGATTCCTCAGATTTCTAGTACTTTTGGTTTTTAAGTGCTTTTCATCTAGACCCACATCTTCATATGACCCTGCAGGACCATACAAGGAGGTGGCGGTGGGGGTGCTTATTAGGGGGCTCTTGTTAGCTTCCCTCTCTCCCAGTGATTAACCTGAGGCCCCAAGAGATTAAGTGGTTTGCCTGGGATCTAACAGTGAGTGGCAAATCTGGCAATGGGACCTGGGCTTCAGAAAACTTCATTCTTGGATTTTCCCCTTTCCCTGTAAAATCACAGGGATCCCCTTGCAAGTGAATGAAATAAACAGGCCTCCAAGCACCTCAGACTGCACCGATCCGCAGACCCTCATGGGCCGTTCCGTGGGGAAGGGCTCTGGGCTCTGGTGTGGAATGACGAATGTTCCTCTACAAATAAATATGTCAGCCCAGTCACACTTACATTTTCCAATGGACCTGTGCAATTTTATGTTGTTTCTGTAAGCAATTATAGTACGGAGCTATAAATCATTGCCCTTTCACATCCCAAATGTTAATAATAGATAGTTATTTATGTTTCCAGTTTACTCGGAAAGGAGAGGGCGGAGGAGTGAGGGGGTGGGTTGGGAAGAGGAGCCGTAGGTTTAATTTACGGCAAATCCTTTTCCCTGGACCTTCCTTGGTATTTACACAACTGGTGGCACGAAGAGACAGTGATGTCTCCTCTTGATGAAATGCCAGGGATTCCTCCAAGTCGATTGTGTCTTCTCCTCGTGTTATCTTTGGCTAACTTGTTTGATTCTCTGTCAGAGTTTCTATGGGTCCCACGTAGATTGTTAGGAGAAGGTATGTATGTGTGTTCCCGCTGCTTGTGAAGACAGGGTGATCCTTGCCTAATTTACCAAGATAAGAAGCCTTTGATGTGACAGCCCAGCTCTGGGCTGAGCCCTGCTGTCCCGCCCTTGGGCATGTTCACCTAAGATGTTCATTCCTGACAAACAAAACACACAGCCACCTTCCTCCCCGTCCCCTCTGTGGAATGCCAGGCATCCTGCTGTCAGTAAATAGCCTAGTCCTGACCCGGTGACACCAAGATGCTGATAGTCACTATGCACTGTCCCTGGCACACTGAGCTGAGGAAGGATAAATAGGTCCCCTGCAAATGCAAAGAACACCAGGTTAACTCTCCTAATTGCCGGGGGGATTTTTTCCATTAAAAATTTCAGGCACTTGGCATTCAGTGCGTTCTTGACAATGAATCCATGTATTCAAGGTCACAGAGCATATGATACGTCTCCACACTTTCCACAATAGCAAGTGCAGGACAGCAGCTTAAATCACCGCCTGGGCAATGGCCGGGATGGGCTGGTTCCAAGGCGCCTAGGGTATTGGTTTCTGAAATTGCCTGTGTAAATCACAGGGATTTTTAACAGCTTCATTGTTAGACGGGAGCAGCCCAGCTTTATGTAACCATTCTCCTCCGTTTCGATGAAATCATTGGTGATGATTAGAAGTTTAGAATGTGATTCTTAGAGAAACATCACCAAAGAATTCACTGCTGCAACAGAAAAAAAAAACAACTATTTCCGTCAGTAATATTATTGGTGGGCATTGTTAAATGTGTGGGCCTTTGACTAAAGGACTATCTTTGTGGTAAAATAGAAAAACAAAGCCTGAAATTCAGAGTTTGTGTTGACTCTGCAAATGCTTTGGGAGGTTGCTGATAGGTTAAATATAATAACCTTTTCCATCACTATTGCTTCAAGGTCTTTTCAAGATGTCTCTCCTTGACATCTGCAGACACAGTAAATTTTTAAAATATGGTTACCAATAGGGAGCATACCAAAAGTATAAACCCCCAAGCCTCTCAGGATTATTCCAGAAAGCAAAATGATAAGAGCCTTCAGATTGGGAGAGTACGCATAATTGCAGTTTTCCACTCAACAAATATCCTATTAGTGTGTTAACTACACTGAGAAGACATTGAGGCCATAAATAAATGATGGGTGATTTAAAACCACACATCTTAATTCAAGTGTGAACAGCTAATTTGATTTTAAGAAAATGCATATATCTTAATGGCCAAGTGCAAAATAAGAGCCATTTGAGGAGAAGAGACAGAAAGGAGCATCTAGAAGTAATAGGACTTTTTTCACTGCCTCCTAACACCCACATCCTCTGCCACCTGGCCAGTGGCCTCCCTTCTCCATTGATTCACGGCAGGTGTATTGAGTCTTCAGTCGGTCGAGTACACGGAGCACTGAGGACAAAAACCAACTTCGTCTCCACAGACCACAGAATTCAGACACGCAGGAAAATCAGCACGAAACATCGTATGGGAAATATATTTAAGTCATTCAGTCAACTAGTCATTCAGCAATTTTTATTTTTATTTATTTATTTTTGAGCATCTACCACGTGTCAGCCGCTTGCTAGGCCCTAGAGTTACGATGTCAAATGAACCAAGGCGGAGTCCTACGGTCTAACAGATCAGATTCTTATTAATCAGTCCTGATTGATCTTTTAGCTGGAGGATAAAAACAGGATGAATTGTAGACTTCTGCAGGGACATGGGCCTCTACCAATGTCACTTAGTCCTTTTACCATTTGAAAGGAGAAGCAGGCAGGTGGGAGCTTCCCCCCGCGAGCAGTCTTTACCTTGAAAACTGATGCCACGTGGGGTTTGGATCTGAGAATCTTACAAACCCAGAAGGCAGGGACCACACTGCTGGCACCAAGGACCTAGTTATTAGCTGGTGGAAGAGGTGACTCAGCTCCATCGCAGGGGAAGTAGTGGGAACTAGAGCATGCAATACCACCAACAAATTGTGGAGGAAAATGAGCCAACCCATTTCTAAGTCGGCATGTAAGAAGGAGGGGCGGATTGGATTTCTCCCTCCCACCGCTGCTCACCGGGCCGCAGGACACATTTCAAACAGGACGCTAGGCTCTCGGCCAAAAGAAACATTCTCCCAGAGACGGAGGCTGGGGACCGCGGTCCTGTTTCCCAGACCGTTTGGTGGCAGGGCACAGTGACTGCGGTGGGCGTTCTCCCCTCGGCCCTCCACCGGCCACCGCCCCGAGCCTTCTGCCCAGCGCTCCGTGCTCGCCTCAGCGTCCGCGTTGATGTGTATCAGAAAGGGTCCCTTCACCGGGGCGCAGAGAGGGTCTCGCTCATCTCTAGCCAGTACTACTTTTAGGCCCCTTGTCAGAAACTGCCTTATTTTGGAAGTACTTAAGACCTCTATTTTTAAAAACTGACTTAGACATCTTTCTCCTGTTGCGTTTCAGTAATCATCAAAAGGATGGATTTGGGGAGTTTGTTTTTCCAGCAGGTCCTCTTCCAGCCCACTCAGCTTGAATTCTGCTTTGTGGAACAATGATCAGGTGGTGGCTTGCCAAGGCAGAGCCAAGTGACCGCCAGGGTCCGGAGGCCTCATCCTCTGGTTTCCGAGTGCCCGCTCCGTTCACACCTGCTTTGTAATTATGTTCAAAAAGACGGACCCCTGAGAATCCTGGTCACAGACTCGATTGTTCATTTTCTCCTCTTCAGAGATATGTCTCTTTAAGAAAATTGTCTTTGTTTTGCCTGTGATGATCCCCCCCCCCCCATACATTCATCAAAAGGGGAAAGGGTTGGAGTGTTGGGATTTTTTTGTTTTCTGGGATCTTTGCTGAGCATTTTTGTCCTTTGCTCTCCATGTCAGCGCGGCCCTGGAACCTGTCCCCCCGAAATGCTTTCTCCGCTGTGGGCTCCTTGGCCTGTGAGGTTCGATGTTTCTGTCTTAAGACACCCTTGTCGCTTTGAGAAAAGTTTGGAAAAGCAGGAAACGATCAACGGTAAAGTGGTCAGTGTTGCGGATAACAATGTGCCTGAGCAAACTTGCCAAGTGCTTGTGGGAAAGCGTGAAAGGTCTCAAACGATAAAGGGGCGACGCGTTCTTTCCCGTTTCTGAGCCCACACCCGCCCTCTAACCTGGCCGGTCCCTGCTCTCTCCCAGCCGCCCCTGTTCTCAGCTGACCGTGGATACACCGCCCTCCCCTCCCTTCCCCGCTCAGTCCCGCCCCTTACACTGGGTGGATTCCGCTGCCCCGCCCCCACCCACTGCTCTCCGCTGAAGCCAAAGCCGGGGAGCATGTACCAGTCCTCCTCACTCCCTGGCTGAAGTCCCTCCCATTCCTAGGAGTGCAGTTTGCCAAGTGTCTGGATAATCTCCAGGGTCATTGTTTTTGTTTTTGTTTTTCTAAAAAGAATTACATCCTTTGTTTCCCAGATAACGCTACAAGTTTCTGGGGTCTTAGCAGGACCTGGTAGGTAAAGGTCTAAAAATCCCCAAGGCCATTACTGCCCAAGGGCCTGGCCTTAGGTTCGTGTAGGTCCGGCAGATGGGTACTTGGCAGGAGCAACCGCGTTGGCCGAACCCCTACTCCGGTACTCAGCCTTTCCAAGGCCCGGTCAGCGTGGTCAGGGCCTCGCTTAGGTATCGCCTGTCTTGTGAAATCTGCTCTATACCCCGAGTAATACTGTGAAGTGTTACATTTCGCAGATCAACCCTTTGTGCTTCCAACATGATTAATCAAAAGTGGGATTTGATCCAGGGTTAGACCAAGCGTAACTCTGTCCACCCCTTTTATTGATGAGGTCTTCGGGAAGAATTTCGTGCCTTAGGACTTAGATTTTTGAAAACAGAGTTTTGGGAACTGACATCTGTCTCTTTTCATTAGCGCCGCCTTTGTTTTAGATGGAGAGTCATGTTCTTACGAGCCCAGGCAAAGAATCCGTTTTACAGGTATCGGGGGGTGAGTGAAACCCAGTCTTGACCATCGCTGGGCTCTCACCCGCCAGCCTGCACACACGGCTTCTGGGGCCAGAGCACATGTTGGCTCCAGGGTTTAGTCAAGTGGAGATTCGCCGGGGAGCTAAGGGGATGATTCTGCGACTGTCAGAATACCTTCTTTCTTTATGTAAGCTATGTCAGCCGTTTTCATGGGTAACATTCACAGTCAAGACCAAAGGTGAACAGTACAGGTGTCTTTATTTCTTTTTCCTTTATTGATTTTAGAGAGAGGAAGAGAGAGAGAGATTGAGACATGGATGAGAGAGAACATCGATTGGCCGCCTCCTGCATGCCCCCCGCTGGGGATCAGGCCCACAACCTGGGTATGTGCCCTGACTGGGAATTGAACCGGCGACCTCTTGGTGCATGGGTCGATGCTCAACCACTGAGCCACACTGGCTGGGCAATACAGGCGTCTTGTTTCATGGGAATTCTCAGTGCTTTCTACATTGTACTGTGTTCTGGAAAGAATCCTCTCTCATAGCACTGAGGGATACTTACCTAATCTTGTACACTTATTTTTATATAGAGGGGGACTTTTTTCCCCATCTATACTCAGATTTCACAGATTTTTAATCAAAATGGAAAATAAGATAAAGTAGACTCAAAAAGACAATGCGTGTACCTTCTTACACATAGTGGGTGTGCAGACGCTGTGCTCACCAAGGAGAGGAGCACCCATGATGATTCCCACATGCTTGGTTTCATGTGTGCAGATAAACGGATGAGTATTCTGCACCGAGTCATGGACTGAAGTCGTGTTAACCTTTCCTTCCCAGTAGCTTATTATACTAAAGAGTAAATACCGAGCCCGCGGGAATAACGGGCAGTCTGGCAGGTAGGATCACGCTGCTCTTCTTCGCCGGCTGTTTGTAAACACAAGCCTCTGTCTCTGTTCCCTTCCGACAGATGCCCAGCCCACAGAGGGAGAGAGGGAGATATGGAACCAGATCAGTGCCGTCCTCCAAGACTCCGAGAGCATCCTCGCGGACCTGCAGGCGTACAAGGGCGCGGGGCCCGAGATCCGAGACGTATGCCAATGACAATACTGAGCTGACAGCACCCTCGGAGGAGAGGGGAACCACACCCCCCCCCCCCCACACACACAGCAAGATTAAGTAACAGACTAGCGTTTCCTAGTGTAGTAGGAAGAACAAGGATGATAATGTGTCCTTTTAAAAATGTATGAATGGCCCCTTTCATTCGGGGACATTAATCCGATGCACACTGCTGTAGACCATGTGAAACGTTAGCCATTCTCTTCTCAGACGTACACGTGATAGTGCAGGACTCCCGTTTAAACAATAATTTGTCAGTCTATTACTTCGTTTGAGGGGAACGTCCATATAAAGTCCAGGAACAACAGTTGAAATGTGAGTCACGGGGTCTGGGTTGACATGAACTTTCCAACATTTTGCAATAATTCGGGCAGCTTCCACCAGCAGCACAAACAACGGTCCTAAACTCGCTCCCTGGAAGGAGCCTGCAGGTCTGTCATTTGGAACTGACTTCGGCGATTTAAAATAAGTACATGCATGAAAAACATCACCCCCACTGAAGCAGAAGGGAATTGTCAGTGTGGCTTTTGAGGCTTCAAAATGCCTTAAAGGCAAGAAACTTCTCACCTTTCTTATTTGAAGTAATTAGTTTTGTGGAAGCATCCATGCATACACACATGTGTGCGCGCGCGCACATACACGCACACCCCTACTGTCACTGCCAAAATTGTTCTGGAAAAAAACACTGCTAACATCACAATTCTCCAGCTGCTGAAACCCAGACAAAACAGAATTTCTAAGAAAGTAACAGCCTGTTAAAAGGTTGTTTTTCTACTTAGGGGTTCACCATTAATTTACGTAATTTAGGTAACATCACAGACTGGCAGGATTGTAATACCTATTACAGAGAAAAGAAAAGATGTACAGAATTTCCATTCCGCAGTGAGCACCAGCTTTACCTTAGAAGGTGATGGAGAGGGTTGCTTCCAATTAGATGTGCATTTTTTACATCTAAGATGATAATAGAAACAAGTGAGTTGACACAGGATCTCATTGTAGGGTTCTTCGCATTACGTGCAAGTGCTAAAATCACCATTCTGACTGAGCGTCTTAGAGGACAGTCCTATGAACTGATGTTAATTTAGCAAGTACACATTAGCAAAGGACCTCAGAAATTGTGTTCTTTAAAATTTATATCCTCTCTCAATCTTAAGTCATTTTGATGTGGAGCTTATTGCTTCTTTCTAAACAGTTCTGTGATTTTTTTTTTCATAGGCAATTCAAAACCCCAATGACATCCAGCTTCAAGAAAAAGCTTGGAACGCAGTGTGTCCTCTGGTTGTGAGGCTAAAGAGGTTTTATGAGTTTTCCATAAGGCTAGGTGAGTTTGGGTCTATAGTTTTCATGTCCCACATGCGAAGTTCTATTGGGGTGTGGGTGAAAGTCACGGGAAGAGCTCAGTGCCTTAGGAAATGCCCACGTCTATCCGCGGTGTCTTACCACACACACACCTACCAGAGGTCGTTCATGGACAACGCCTGTCGTTTCCATGTCTTTCAATTCATCTCAGTGTCTCTTCTCCTGAATTTCTTGGCATGTGGGAGTGTCTCTACCGGTAGTCCCTTTGGTCTTATTCTCAGCTGAATCTGAGTCTTAACAGTTTCACTGTGGGCTGATCACATTTCTGGATGATAGAGAAGTTGGGAGATACAACTTCTTGACCTGCTAACCCAAGAAGAACTTAGTTGAGCGGAGTCATGTAATAAATGTAATACATTAAAATACAAGGAAAACAAACAAAGCCCTGTACAGGTGCAGGATGGCTTTGCAGAAGCAAGAGAAAAGTCAGGTCTGCTGGACAGGAGGCTCAGTGTGGCCGCCGGTCTGACGTGACTACTCCCCTCAACAGTAAAGAGGAGGCTTTATTAGCCAATTTATCTAGAACTTTTGCCACAAATGAATGCTACATTTTAAGAGAAAAACAGAGAAACTGAGAAGAAGAATAGCCATGATGTTGAGGGACCATGAAGCTAAGACCCACAAGGAGTAGTTGAATGAACTGAACCAGTTTTTGAGGATGAGAGAGCTTTTGAAAACTCTCGGGTTGATGAGAGATCAGATTCTGTTTCCTCAAAAGTTGATGTCTAGACCCAGGAAACGGAAACGCTCAGGAGCCACATTGCAGCTCAACAGAAGGAAAAAGGTCCACCTGCCAGAGCAGGTCACGGTAGAACCAGCGGCCCGAGAAGACAGTGCATTCCTGGAGATGGAAAAGGCTAGAAACGCCCTTGTGAAACTGCTGAAGGACATTTAAGGACTATGGAGCAGGTGCTGGCCACATTTCTGTAAAGAACCAGATCATATATATTTTAGGCGTGTGGACCACCCTGCCTTTGTTACAACCAATCAACTCCGCCATTGTCGCACAAAAGTAACCATAGCCGAGGTGTAGAGGAATGAGTGTGGCTATTTTTAAATAAAACTTTATTGAAAAGTTTTAAATAAAACTTTATTGAAACTTTATATATATATATATATATATATACTAAAGAATTTTATACACATTTCCATTTAGCCTCCCTACAACTTAACTTTTAAATAAAAACGGGTCACCTTGGGCCTGGGGAACACAGTTTGCTAAACCCTGATGCAGAGGATTGATTAAAGGACTCAGGTGTTAGAAATACACTGAAGTGAAAGCTGAGCGAATGTTGAGAAACAGACAAGCGTCTGTAACAGGACTGTTTCAAGGGCAGTGTGGGGGTAGATGTGGCAGTGGGTGGGTAGAAAAGTATTGCTGGGATTTGGAGGCTGTAGGTGCAGAGGACAGCTGCCAGGGAACCCGGGGTCTGTCCCTGCAGAGCGGTTGTCTGACCATGTGTTCAGGGCCACCTCGTCTCATCCTGGATCATGACTGGCTGCCTCATGCACGTGGCCCCAACACATGCGTTTAGGTTTTGCAGCACTGTTGGCAGCCGGCACTCCCGAAAGGTGTGGAGAGACGTGGACTGTACCGTGCGGCGTGGGGGCGGGGCTTCTGCAGTGGAGGCAGCCTGCTCAGCTCGGGCCCCTTCGCTTCCTGTCCACACATCCTGTTACCTGGTCACAGGGGAACACGGGGGGAGGAAAGACCCAGCAGAATGTCAACGGGGGCTGCAGATGCTGCTTTGCGAAGGATCTCTGAAGGCCACCTCACCTGTGTATTTATCCCTTTGACTTTCAGAAAAAGCACTTCAGAGTTTATTAGAATCTCTGACCTGTCCCCCCTACACGCCAACCCAACACCTGGAGCGGGAGCAGGCCCTGGCAAAGGAGTTTGCGGAAATTCTGCATTTTACCCTTCGATTCGATGAGCTGAAGGTTAGGCCCCTTGTTTTTGACAACTTCACACACTTGTCCTGAGTACCTACAGTGCACAGGTCCTGTGCAGTGCTTGGGGTGGGGGACTAGAGTGAGATGTAGCTCCTTCCCTAGAGAGGCATAGAATGTGGTAAAAGGGACTTAAGAGGGTGGTTTTCATATGAAAACTCAAAATCTGCTTAATGCAATAAGGGAAAACCTTTCGAATATCTGTTCCCCATTGAGAACAAATATTGTTTCCCTGAAGTCTAGTCTACAGTAAAAACGGGGCATATTTTTATTTTATTTTTTAAGATATGTTTTATTGACTTTTTAGAGAGAGGGGAAGGGAGAAAGAGAGAGAAACATCGGTGTAAGAGAGAAACATCCATCGGCTGTCTCCTGCACGCTTCCCACTGGGGATTGAGCCCCGTACCCAGGCATGTGCCCTGACCAGGAGTTGAACCAGGACCTCTCAGTCCATGGGCTGTTGCTCAATCCACTGAGCCACACCGGCCAGGCCAGGCATATTTTTAAATAATGAAGATCCGAGTACTTACTTTTAACCAGAAGTTACTTTGACTCTTGTGTAACAAAGAGAAGTCCTGGTGTGTTTACAAGCCCAGGGCTGGGCTCCCAGTGCGTATTCCCCGTCTGATGCTGAGAGAAGACCTTCTTCCCTTTCTTCTGAATTTCAGATGAGGAACCCAGCTATTCAGAACGACTTCAGCTACTACAGGAGGACAATAAGCCGCAATCGCATCAACAACATGCACGTGAGTCCCCGGATCTCCTGGGTCCAGACCCCCGATCTCCAAGTCTCTTTTGATGCATCAGGCACAGGGAGAAGACGGTCTCGTCTGTAATTCAGTTTCCAGAGGACGTTGTTGCGGGATTTTTACCATCTCTATATCAATTCCATCTTCTCTTCTTATTTTCATCAGCTAGACATTGAGAATGAGGTCAATAATGAGATGGCCAATCGAATGTCCCTCTTCTATGCAGAAGCCACGCCGATGCTGAAAACCCTCAGCAATGCCACAATGCACTTTGTCTCCGAAGTAAGTGGAGTTCGGCAATGAGGTACCTTTTTCTCAGGTGTGTGGAAAAGCTGCTAGCTGGGCTAACATCCATTTGTGTCTCCCATTTAGAACAAGACCCTCCCAATAGAGAACACCACGGACTGCCTCAGTACGATGACGAGTGTCTGTAAAGTCATGTTGGAAACGCCGTAAGTGACGTCAGAGGTGTATTCGTGGTCGCGAGCTCACCTAGGCAGAGCCTGTTGATATAATGATGCTGGCCTCTAACCATTGGGTCAGCACGTGACCGTTTACACATCTTTTATCTGAATTAATTTCATAAAAAACTCTGGGTAGTAGGCGTAGTTAGCCCATTTTAGAGCTGAAGAAGCTGAGGCTGACTTTCCAAAGATTGCACAGCTTGTGAGATGGCAGAAACAAAACCTGGTCAAAGATGCTATAGAAATTGTATGGGAATCAGGCGGAAGAATGGGTGAAATGACTGGATGTTACTTTAAATATATTGGAGAAAAGATTTGAGAGAAGATTTAGAACCAAGAGAGGTGGTAAAACTTGCAAGAGTGATAATGAATCTCTGTCTCTCTCTCTCTCTCAGCAGTTTCTTTATATTTAAATTGATTGTGTTAATTGGGGCTCTTCTCCCCCCCTTGCTGCTGGGAGTGGGGTTCTTGCAGTATCCCGAGAAAAGGAATTTTCTGAGACTCACACAGGAGAGCGAGTGATTTTTATTTTCATGGAATTAAATCCCTGAGTTTCCAAAGTCCCATTTCCCTTTGTCCAGTCCTAGAAGTGTAGCTGGGGCTTCAGTAGAGCTAAAATCAGAGCCAGTGTACGGAGTTTCCTTTCTATGTTGGAGCCATGTCCAATACAGCATCAGGCTAGCTTAGCTTGTGTTTCCTACTGCAGTCAATTTAGTCCATTATGCGTGGGGTTTGCACAGCTGTGGGCCATAAGGGGCCAATGCCGGAGAGCCAAGAGTCAAACACAACAAGAGCAATGAGAGAGAACTCCTTTGTTTAGAGGATTATGTATTCCCAATCCTCTGCACTGGCCACACTCATTCTGGCCAGCCATCTCTGTCCCCAGGTTTGATTGACAGGCAAGTACCTTCTCTAGTCTCCCCAGCTTTACTGGGCGGGCATCTTTATTCCCTTTGTTGGATTCCTTCCCCCAGTGTTTTGCAGGGAATAGACCGGTGTCCCCTGAGGAGTGTGAAATTGCAGCTTCCTGGTGAAGCTGCCCAAATAACATGCCTATAATGTCTGGCCTTCCCTTTGCTTCTTTCCTATTATTAATAACTAGCTAATCATAGTGCTGTCAGTTGTTAGATTTAAAAAATGGTCAAGATTATCAAGGATGAGGCAAAATGGCAATGAGGAAATCCACATTCAAAAGGCAGGATTCCACTTATATCTGTAGCCATTTCTGGGCCCATAGACAAGTGGTCTGAACTGCCTGGGCCCTGGTTTCCTCATATGATGACGTTCTCATGATGCTGTGTAAGTTGCAGAGTTTGGGGGAGGCCAGAGGGATCAAAAATGCCTTCTAAAATTTGATGTTCTGTTCAACTGTAAGATGACATCAATTTCAAATATTTTGCTTATACCAAACTCAGTATTTATTGCAAGACAAAAAAAACAGTAATCATCTTCATTGAGAGGCCAATTCATAATGAAATAAATATTAAGAGAGTCTCTAGCATTGGCCTGAATTGTCTGAATTATCAGAGATCCTGTTAGGGTAAGTGAACAAAATTCAAACTTCATGAATACTCTCAGCCCGATGAATGGTACGTCATTTCTTTTAGGTATTTTCCACAATTTAATTCAGTCTTCAGCCTGTAACTTAACAAAGGAAGTTACCCTGACTGGAGACATGATAGCTGCTCTGTGGAAATGAGCTTGATTCTTTTTCTCTATAATGAAGCTATTATTCTCTATAATCTTGGACAGCCAGAGGGAACTACTATAAAACATTCAAGATTGATGGGTGGGGAGTGATGTACGCGATGAGCTGGCTCACTGAAGGGCAGACGAGGAGGGAGTTGACTGCCCTCTAATTTAGCTTATTTTCACACTGAATTGCTGGTTGGATAGATTCAAGGAGAATTATCATCATGGGTTTCTAGAAGAGCATATTAACCTGGTTGGTGCAGGTCTGGGATTGTTCTCCAGAGAGGGTTGGAAGAGTCTAAAGCAGCCAGTGTGGAGCCAGAAATGAGCATCCTTGGGCCAGGAAGTAACCTCACTGCCGTTTCCTCTCTCTCAGGGAGTACAGGAGTAGGTTTACGAGCGAAGAAACGCTGATGTTCTGCATGAGGGTGATGGTGGGGGTCATCATCCTCTACGACCACGTCCACCCTGTGGGAGCTTTCTGCAAGACGTCCAAGATCGATGTAAGAATAGTTATAAAACGTGCTTTCCAATAAGAGGTCATGAATGTTGCCAAGGAGACCTTGCTTCTTTTTCTCCTCCATCCCCCACTAAGAATGACCTCTCCAGGATACAAGCCCCATCCTGGCAGCTCTCTTCACAGGAGAAGAAGTCCAATCTGTTTTAGATGCTTACCATGCAACCTCAAAGGCATAGCAGGAGCATGGAGGTGCTGATACCCTCAGCCTATAGAGGAGCTGAGCAGATGAATGGTCACTTCACTGCGAGTGCCCTTCAGTTCACTTACAGTGCTATACAAATATATACATTTAATATGCTATGTGAGTCTCCATGGGAAAAGCATTGGGAGACACTGGACCACAAGACACCAAGCTCAAATCCCAAACAGCTTTCCAACTTCCTCTCCTACTGTGCTTTCCAGTGCCCCCAGCAGATTTCCATGTCTTTTCTCGTTCTTGACACATGCCTGAGCCATATACCCTGCCCAGAGTGCCCTTCCTCTTCCCCGATGGGTGGATTCCTTTAAGACCCTCCTCAAGTATCCCCTCCTCCTGTCCCTGCACCAATCAGGGCTTTTCTTCTCCCCTAATCCCCAGAGCATTTACCATTTTGGATTTTCTGTCTCCCTCCCATACACAGTTTGTGAACAAGAGCAGAGACCATTATCTATACACCTAACGTCTGACCTGCTGCCTAACAGTGTCCTTGGCACATGGAGCATGGGACTCAGTAGATGCTTCGTAGAGTATTTGCTCAATGAATGAATATAATTGGAAAACAGATGATTTTGGTGTGCGGGTGATTTCCAGCTGATAGTGGGATAAACCTGCCTCCTCTCAGCCCAGCACTTGTTTCAAGCATCACCCAGTCGTGTATCTCATTTATCGACGTAAAGCCCTTTGAGTACGGAATAGGATCCCTTGGTACTAACATTCTGAAGTGGCTGAGTCTGGGCGGCACTCTTCATGTTCCTTCATCTGCACAGAACAACATCTTTGCCATATTAGTCCCGGTCACACAGAAAGTCTACGTGCCCCCCGGGGCCATGAGTCTGCAGAATGTAAGAAAATGTAGCAATTAAAAATGTAACCTGGATTATCATTGCGAGGTTTCCTAGCACAGCCAGACATGGCTCTTCAGGGAGTCGTCCTTATTTCAGTTTATCAAGAAAATAAATATTTAGTGAAATGAAAACTTTTGGAAAATACAGGGAATCAAAATACAGAAAATTAAATTTATCTGTAGTAACCTCACCGTAGACAGATGACCACTGTCAGCATATATACGTCCCTTCTGTTTACATAGATGTCTGTGTATGTGTAGACATACTTCACAAATTAAAACCCTGGAATAACTGCTATTTTTCAAACATTTAATATATAAAACAGTATATTGTGGAAATTTCCATACCAATATATATTTTACTGCGTTCTTTGTGAGGCTTAACATTTTTATACTATAGACGGAGTATAAATAACTATTAACAGCTCCATGAATATCATTTGAATATGGATTGAGTTTATTACCTGGTACTCATAGGACATTCTCATTTATCATAGCCATTTGTTAACTTGTCACAGAGTCAATAATTAAAAATACACTAGGTACAATGATGTCTTGTATCACCAACTTTTAAAATGCTTGTCCTTGCTTGTCGTTTAGTGAGTCTCTCTTGAGGTCATGGCATTATAGAATGTTAAATCTAACCAGCCATCATCGTGATGAAGTCTCTTTGTTTGCATGGGTCTCACTAAGCAATGTCCTCATATTGAAGTTTGCGTGCATCTCTAAGAAAGTTTTGGGTTTCCCAACACTGATGGCCATTGTCTCTGATGACATAAAGGGCCTTCTTCCGGTCTGCTTCTGAGCCAACAGTTACTTGCACTGGGTTTATAAATCCTTCAGTGTCTGCATCAACTCTGAAAAAAACAAATATTGATCTGTGAGGCCCTGACCTAGATACTGTTATATGCACTTACAAAGAGCGTGCCCTGGCATGCAAAATAGATGCTCAATGAAGTCTAGGAACTCAGGTGAGGGAGACACTCGTTCTGCTTAGAGGCAGAGACAGACAGTGACCGTGGATCATCACCTTTGGAGAGAGAGCTTGGAAAAGGAGTAAGGTTTTACCAGACACAGAGGAGGAAAGTTCCCAGGCGGAAGGAATCATCAGGGCCAAGTCACAGAGATCCATGGGGGGATGCGTCATGTAGAGAATAGATACTATTCTTGGCTACTAGGAAAACCAAGCTGAAATGAGATGGCACGTTTAACTGGTTTCCCCAGAATTATGTGGCATGATCCATACCCCAGCCTCTAGCCCAAATTACACGCAGAATTTCAGGCCCCACCTCCGGATACCTGAAACGTGGTATTCCCCAAATCACAGGCAGTCCTTTGCCCACAAAGCTGTGCCTCCTCCTGGGTTATTGTCTCAGATATTTCACCTTCCTCCAACCCAGTCTCCGAGCCAGAAACCTGTCATTGTCTCTCGGAACCTGGGAATTGTCTTTATCCCCCTTCTTCACACCCATATCCTATAAGTCGCCACGTCCTGTGGGCTGGACTGCAGGTTAATCTCCCCATCTCCCCCTGGATATCCACACCCCTGCCGCCATCCCAGGCCAGCCCTTAGGAGCTCACACTGGTCCTCCTGCTCCAGCCAATATTAGTCACATTGCTGGATTGTCTAACACCTACTGAGGGTGTTTTCAACAGGAAAACACCCCTAACAGCTGAACAGGCCATGAAACCCACATAGAATCTGGCCCTGACTGCACCTTGTTATTTACACCCACCACTTTCGTCAGCCTGAAATAGAACTGGAAATTCCCAAAGGGGACCCACTGCTCTAACAGCCCTGCTCTAATCTGTGTTCCCATGGCTTCTCTGGCATTTCTTACAAGAACACATATCACACTGGGATAATGAGCTGTTTGTCTGTTCTCCCACTAGACTGAGCTCTGTTGGGAGAGGAGCCAAATCTCTGCATCCCTCAGCTTGATCCCATCCTGTGCCCATGACTGACATCTCTGATTGACCATGACATTCTTTCTCGATGAGCCTATACATGACCCCCAAATGATTCTCAACCCTGTACTTCGGCTGCCTCCATCAATCTGTCAGGGTTTATCAGGCTTTTAAGAAAAATTTCACCCTGGCCGAGTGGCTCAGTCAGAGTGTTGTCCCGATACACCAAGGTTGTGGGTTCGATCCTTGATCAGAGCACAGACAAGAGTCAACCAATGAATGCATAAATAAGTGAAACAGTGAATCGATGTTACTCTCTCCCTTCTTCTCTCTCTAAAATCAATCAATAAATTTTTTTTAAACTTTCAGCATACCAGCGTTACACCCACAGAAAATACTGATAAGTGATCACTATAATAGTGGTCCTTAATGTACCCAAATCGGGTATAGTGCATGAACATTCAAGTTTATAATGAGTTATTCTTTGCAGAAAGAGTCTTTCTTTGTCAGAAAATCCAGAACATGCATAATATATTGTGATCTATATAAATTTAATGTTCATGCTCTTCCCAGATTTTGAATAAATGCTTTTCCAAGGGCACAAAAAGCTAAGAAACTTTAGGTTCACGAAGACATTAAACAGGCCAGCATGGATGAAACCAGTCATTGTACCTCCATTGGTCCACATCCCTAACCACTGTTCTTTCCCAGTCCTCCCCGGTCTGATGAGGAAGACAAATTAACACGGGCATTCACATCTCCAAGGTTCTCTAAATGCCAATGTATGTATGCAAATGCAAGAAGGTGATAGTGACTCTGCAGTGCCGGCAGAGGAGGCTTCCTGGTGTTAGTGAGCTTCATCTGAATCCTGAAAAACTTGTTTAGGGTTTCCCAAACACCGACAGAGAGGAAAAGCATTCTGGGCAGAGGGGTGGGATAAAGTAGTTAAGTCTGTAATCCATTCAGTCTCCACGGAGTACCTGCTGGAGGAAAAGCTGTGTAGTTGGCCGTGGAGTGTAAGACAAGAAGATCCAAGGCTCCAGTCTTTGTCCCCAAATGCCAGATGTGCAAAGTGTTCGACTGCAGTATCGTATAACAACTGATGTAGAACCTTCTAGAACACCAGAGATGCAACTCTCTGGCAGGGGAAGAAGAAGGTCTGTGGGTCATTTCTGTGTTTCATTTCTATGAGCAGGAATAATGTGACATTATTATGGACAAATATTATAGTGGAAAGATATTATTTTGGACAGAATTACTAGGATATGAACAAAATGCTGTGTTTTCTCCTCCCAGATGAAAGGCTGCATAAAGGTTTTGAAGGAACAGGCCCCGGACAGTGTGGAGGGGTTGCTGAATGCCCTCAGGTGAGCCTCTGCCCCGTGGGAGACATGCCAAGGGCAGCCGACTTTTCTGATCCTTTGCAAACAGGGATGCTGTTAGCGGTTGAGAGCTGGGTACCAGGCTTAGCCCTTTGCATATTTTAACACAGTGTCTCTTCCCAACAACCTGTTAAGGTCAGCACCATTTTTATCATCTCCTTTTTATACAGGTGGAAGAAACCAAGATTTAGAAAAGTCGAATAACTTGCCAAAAGTTACACAACAGATGGCTAAACTAGGACCTAAACCCGGGTCTGGGTGACTCCCCAGGTCGTGGGCCTAACTCCCGGCCACACTGCTTTGTGGTCATCAGACAAAGCAGCTTCCCAAGAGTCAGGATGGATCAGTAATATTCCACCTGCGTACAACACTTAAGTCTTACACGCCACACCCAGTCACACTGTTTCACTTCATCATCACAATGCAGAGATGTAAGGCTCACCTATTATCCTCATTCGGTATATGAAGGAGCTGAGATGCCCATGACATGAATGAACTAGACGCTGAGACTGATCCTGTTATGTGGCACTTCTACATCGTCATTGTTCAAAACAGTTGTAGAATTAATATAAGAGCCTTCCGGATTCTGTGGGTCAACCAAGGTGTCCCCAGTGGTACCCATTTCACAGCAGGCCAGCTTTCCGTCTCAGTAAGGAGACTTAGCTACTGGAGTTCTAACTCTTCGCTTCATTCACTCAAGCAAGACTTCTGGAGCAGGGCTCTGTGGCAGGCGGCGGGTCCCCTGGGCACTGGGCTCAAGGGAGGGAGCACAGCTTCTGAGGCAGCCAGACCCAGATCCAAATTGTCCACAGATCCTTCGTGGCCCTCTCTGTGGCCTGCAGTGGGGCGTTTTAACCCCTCTAGGTCTCAGTTCTGATATCAGCAAAACGAGGCAAATAACCTCTCTTGCGAAGAGTTGGTGTGAGTGAAATGAGGACTCGCATGGAGAGCCTAGGACGTGGTCAGGGTTTTATTGCATGTTACTTCTCCTTTCCTCCCTTTTCATGAGCTGTGTCTGCTCCAGGTTCATGTGTGGATGCAGATGGCAACGCTTTTTTAAAAATGTGTTTTAATTCGTTCCCCTCCGTGCGTGCCCCCTGGTGGTGTCAGTGAGGATGTGTTGCCTGCAGGGTAGAAAACTAGAAATGTCTTCCGTGCTGCTATGTTGCTGTGCGAATCCTTATTTTGAATGAAATCCGTGGCTTAGCGGGGATGGCCTAGATGGCCAAGATTCCGCACCCGATCATGTGAAGTCCACCTCCCCGCAAGATGAAACTGCTTAATAGCTGCTCTGTCATTATTTGATCATTTGATCTGTTTGCTTAATAAACGTAATACACGATTCCTGTGGAGGGAAGAATCAGATATGCAATCTGTATGAGAATACTCAGGGCACTGGAATGTGGCTCTCCGTCGAAAGGACCAAGCCTGCGTTTGATTTATAAACATCATTTGTGTCTCCCCGTGCAAAGATGGGCTTGGCGGGTCGTTATTGACGCTTCGCAGAGCATTATTTGCACAGTAAACGCCGTCATTTTCTCTCCATCCAGGTTCACTACAAAGCACTTGAATGATGAATCGACGTCCAAACAGATTCGAGCAATGCTCCAGTAAGCTCCGCTCCGAGAAGAGGATCTCTGTACTGACCTCAGAAGATGTATATGTTTACATAATTTAATACAGATTGATGTTAAGACCTGTGTATTTACATAACCGTTTCCTTCTTGTCACTGAAATATACGGACCTTCATTTGTATCCTCACTGACTCAACCCAGCAGAGCATAAGTTGATTGAGAGCCTTACCTTTGATGTCTGAGACAGAACCCCTCCTCCAAAGGCAGAACTTGGAGACGTTGAACTTTGCCCCTGGGGTCCTTTAACTACACCTGTAACAACCCGCAATTGCTAATAGTTCGTGGTAGTGTTTAAATGCTAGATGTGAAATCTCTCTGGGAAGTATAGTTAGAGAAACACAAAGTATTTGATTTTCTGTGTCGGCTCAGCTACAAGAAACACGACGGAGAGGGAGAGAGGGTCCAGAAAAAGGAAAGCTCACGTCGGGGCTCCGGCCCGAGTGTGGAAGTCAGCACCCCGCCCCCTGTCCCGAGACTGCAGACCACACGTGCCATCTTTCTGTCCGCACGCGTGTTCGTCATCAGCGTGTCCCTTTCCGGCTGGATTTCGGTTCCTCTAAAGTGCCCTTTGAGTTTTGCAGGAGGAAAATTGCCTGCGTTTGAGTCAGTTAGCGAAGAGAAGCAAGAATCGATAGGTGCTGCTGACCGTGGTTGTCTTGGAAGTGGGGGAGAAGTTGCGAGGAGGGGCACGCAGGCAACCGGACAGTCATCTCCGCTTCTAGCCTGTGTCCGCAGGGACGAGGAGCTGGAGCTCTGGCTTTGAAGTTGTGGGTACGTTGCGGACATGCCAGTTGTTCGCACGGTGCTGAGCACACAGCCTCTCCTCGTAGGAGCCTTGTTCTCATGGACCATTCGTATGACGGATAGAGTTCTGGGGTAACGCATTAGTTACCAGAAAAGGGGGGGGGAACTTGGAGGGGGTGGGAATCTACGATTTCTGGTTACCTGGTCTTTAAAATACAGCCAGCTCTTCCCTGACCCCACTGCTAGCTTGCTGCAGGGTGCAGAGCCTGGACCGAGTTCCTGGACTTGGTTCTAGCCCTATTGATTCACGGTGTAATCTCGGGAAATTCACGTAAGCTCTGGGTCTCGCCTTTCTCATCTTGAAAACAGACATTGAAAACAGACAGTCCCCTAGAGCCCTCTAAGGCTCTCGGTCTTTAAAACAACTGACTCCCACATTCTTCCTTCGTAAATAGAGTCCAGCAAGCATCATCCTGCCTTATCTTCATGACTGATGGTATGACAAGGCCTAGAGTCATTCTGCCTGAAGATCTGAGCTTAGAAGGAAATCGTGGAAATCTGATCTCCAGTGGAAAAGAATGAGACAGAGGGTGAAGTCAGTCAGGACCCCCTGCCCCACTGTAGGACTAGAACCCGGGATGCCTCGCTCCTGACTGCGTGCTCGTCACTCCTCACCATGTGGCCTATGCATACCTGCTATGGGATAAGACTGGACACTGTAAAACCACCCCTCAATCTGGCCGGTATAATCACATCCCTATTTCTGGTGGACGGGAAGAGTTACCCCGTGAGTGGTCATTCCAGCAGACGAGTCTGGGTACATTAGAGCTTGGTGTCATTCACAATGTCCCGAGAAGTGAGCCGTCACACTACTGCTTTTCAGGCGTTAGTGGCCGGCTGGCATTCCCGCGAGTCCTCCAAGAGAAGGGGAGACATACATTTGTTTTGTTTAATTTTTAACAAAGAAATCCAGCCAAGTGGCAGAACGGTTTCCGTGGTCTGTATCTATGATACTTTTTTGTTGTTGTTCAGATAGAGTGGAAGGGAGAGAGAGGAAGAGAGAGAGAAACATCGATGTGAAAGGGACACATCGAGTGGCTGCCACATGCACGACCCAACCAGGGCCAGGGACAAACTGCAACCGAGGTACATGCCCTTAGCGGGAACCGAACCCGGGTCTCTCGGGACCACAGGCCGACGCTCCAACCGCTGAGCCAAACCGGCCAGGGCCAGGGTCTTTATGTAGATGTCAGTCAGCAGAGAGGGGAAAGGCCCTGTTCCTCAAGCTTTTCAAGCTGACCCAGGGCAGCTGCCTGGGTGGATGGCTCCCACCAGAACAGAAATGCACTGGATGGCCTTCAGGACCTTCCCAAGACGAGGGGTTCTGGAATCCCAGAGAAAACCAGAAAATGGGGTCACAGGGGGTGAACAAATTCATTAAATATTCTGCTTAAGAAAAGTTCTCTCTGGCAGCCACATGTTATCCTGGGGTGACAACTGGCAAGACCAGAAATACAGGGGCATGAAGCGTTTATCATCCCTGGGTCGTTTCCCTCCATCACCAGGGAAGGAGATTAAGCCTCGGGAGAGGAATGGCCTCGCAGGGCAAACAGTTGAGCACGTGTATAATGTTTAATAGACTTTCTATCCAAAGGGACCAAACATAAGGGAGGGCCTGCCCCGATGTAGCCAGGTCGTCTTGTCTTAAAGCCAAGATTCATTCACTAGTCTGGATTCTCAGAAGCCCAGGGTCTCAACTGTTGCCTCTGAATATCAGGAAGACAGGTTAACTGAATGTCTGTGATCACGAACAGGGGATGGGCCTTGGGTCCACTCCAGAGCTATTGTGGGAGACAAATTCTTTTAACAGTCTGTCCTGTAGGCATCAGGAGTCCCCGAACAATGTGGTTTTCCTGCTGTGTGCGCGCACGTCCAGACTGCGGGTGGTTTAGGGGAAAGTGCTGGCGACAGTATCCATGTCAGTGTCAACTATAGTTCATATCTGATGTCTCACAGTCTCCAAGTACACAGTGTTTTCCAGTACTCACATATTTATTTGTGGGGGCAAGCGACAAAATTAAAATTACATTTCTCAGATCCACTGCTATTTTGGCATTATACCTTTGTTCTCAGAAACCTTTCATGTACCGCAAGGACTTCATAGTAAAAAAAAAAAACAAGTGGCAATAAATGTTTGAATTGTGGTGACCTCTTCAGGCGGACATATTCATCAACAACCAGAAAGAAAGTCTTGGATACTCTCTTTTCACTATTAGTGAATATCATACTTCATCAAAGTTTGCTCCTAGTCGTCACCATTATATCAAGCTATCAATGGGAAACTGAACTTTTTGATACAGCATCACGTTGAAGTAAAAATGTCACGCTGTCGCAAAAGACAAATAGAAACTACTCAATTTTTGGATCCAATTGCCCAGTAGAATTCAGAGACTTCTCATTCAGTCTTGTATCCTAGACAGCTGTGAGTTTTCTAGATGCTGACAATAAATATTGGAATTTCATCTTAAAGAAACAAACACTTTGAAGCTCAGTTGTTCCCCTACATCTATAAAGCTGGTTTAAAATTGTCATATGTTGTTTGCTAAGGTCATTGTAATTTTTTTGCCTGCTTTGCCTCTTTTTGTACAGAAGTTTTGGGTGTGAAATGAAAATTAAAGTTTGGTACATATATTTAAAAATACACCTCTATTTTATATGATGTTCAAGGTTGATCCAGATACATGCCAAACATAGGTATTTGCTAAAGATCTGTTCTGGGCACCAGGGGATCACACCACCTGCCTTTGACTTCTCTGTGCCTCTGTTTCTTCATGCACAACATGAAATACCAAAAATGTACTGCTCTTCGTATCAGCTATATCTTACTCATTTCAGCAAAGACTCCTCGTTAGGGAAAAAGCATAAATTAATAGACACGATTGACATAGAAAATGCATGAGATATACTTGTCCAAGGAGACTGAGAAACCCTAATAAATGCTCTTTCAATCATTCTTTTAAGTACAGCAGCACTTTATGAATTTGGAAAAATCAGAAAACAATCAATTATAAGTATAGTTTTTCAGGCAACTTTAGCACTAAAGCAATTCGCTGGACTACCGAACATCGAAACTATTCTAGAGCAGTACTTTTAATGCCTGCACCTTTTAAGTTGGTCCCAGGCCTAATTATGTGTGATTTCAATGGGTCAGAGTCCCCAAGAGAAACCTTCTATCATGTCTTATACAAAAGACAAAAGGAAATGAATAGACATGGGACATTTTCTATAAATTGACATATGGACAAATTATAGTGGACAAAAGCTGGGAGGGGGGGAGGAAGGGAGGGAGAGAAGGAGGAAGAAAGGAAGGGGGAGAGAGAGATCCCAATTAAATGAGTTATGAGAGTTTAATGACAGGAAAAATGAGTAGAACATATGTGTGATTGTCAATACACATACAGCTAGTGAGCAATTGAACACCCTTCATACCAACTAGAAACACTGTTAATCAGGGTTTTCTTGGAAGGATAGGATGTCTGCATTCGTGAAACCTGGTGAATATTTGTGTTCACACCTGATTTTATGCTTTAGGTTATCAATAGAGGGGTTTAATTTCTACGTATTTGCTGTTTGAAAAGTATGTACTATATTTACTGATTACAAACTAAGTGACAGATTAAATAAGACTAAGTAATATTGATTAATTTATTTAAGCTATTTATGCGTATGAAGTATGTTAATCCATTCAATGTCAAAATTCTGATCTCTCTTAGTAGAAGACGCCGCTGGTCACACCTGCGTGGTATCTGAATAATGGCAGGTCTTGGCCATCTGCTTCAGCTCGAAAGTCAAACCTCAAAGAAGAGAACTTTTCTGCCCTGGTCAAACCATTTCCTGGGACTGTATTTTTACTTCTGTAGTTCTTCTCTTGCCTGTTTTTTTCTCATACAAAGTGCACAAATCCCTTAAGTACTGGAGGTGGATGTCCTGAAAATACCTTCCACTAATGCCTCCATCTAAAGGGTATTTTAAATACCCTTTAAAATTGTGATGAGATTTTAGATTCCTCGAATTTAGTTTTGTAGAAGTCTTTTAGGCTGAAAGTTCTTGTAAACTCACAAACATATTTTCTGTGTGAAAGTTTCCAGTTCTCCTCATCAAGGAGTACATTTCTAGATCCCTCCTCTTTACCTGTGCTTTCTGTTCATTTTTATATAGCCCTTGTTTGCACCATGACAGACTGTTTCAAGTCGGGAGCTATATTTTCTTAACCATTCCTAAGCCACCCAAGAGCTGAAGTCTTCAATATTGTGACTTGAGGACCAGTAGTTTTAAAAGACCCTTATACCTCAAAGAAGAGCACGTCTCTAGAAAATAACAAAAGTACTTAGAGCAGCCCTGGCTGGTTTGGTTCAGCTGTTGGAGCATCGGCCTGCAGACCAGAGAGTCCCAGGTTCAGTTCCTGCTAGGGGCACATACCCCCCCACCCCCAAAAAAGTACTTAGAGCAGCTATTAAATAATTTTATGGAAAATGTGAATATATTTGAGAGAATTTTCTTTCTTTTGTATGAAAGAAATTACAATCACCGTGGGCATAAAGGTGAAGGTGTTATATGTGAATACAGATGGCAGGGTGGGGGGTACGAAAGGAGAGGGAGCTCTAGGTTGAATCAGGTGAGTATTTACTATCTTCAAAATGTGCCATGGGGATTTCTATTCAATCGTGTTGTCATTAATGCATACCCTCTTTCTCACTGTTTATCTGAAGTCTACCATTACATCAAGGCCCAGGTCATACTCTACCTTCTCCATGATGCTTCTCCAATCCCAGTCCATGCTAATCCTCGCTCTTCTTGGTACCTAATGCATTTCATTTATTTGATACTAAATATAGGTCACTGCATAGTACTTTAAATTATGTGTTTGCTTTTTCCACTAGATTTTAAGTTCCTGAAGGCAGAAAAGTGTCCCTTAGAGGACCAAGTTTAACAGATGCTAGTGACCAATAGAAGCTGTTTATAAACTGGAAACTTCAGAGTCCTGAAACCTGAGTGTACTCCAATGAATCCCTGAAAATTAATTTTTACAGCTCACAACCATCCACAGTAACACATTTTCTACTGTCCTGGCTGGTCAGTTTTATTTGTAGAGGAAATAGTTACCTTCCTGTCAAGATATTTTTAACTTCCATGGATACAGACAGCTTGCAGCTTGCCACTGATTTGTTAGGGGTCCTGCTGAGAAACTGGACTGATGTCTTCATCAGAAAGTCCAAGCCAGCTAGTCCTAGCAAGGGCAGGCATGCTAGTCATGTGAAGTCTTGCTCAGTCTGGGACAAAGCAGCTACTCGATCAGAGGTAGGGGCAGAAGGGCAAGAGAAGCAAAGTTCCCCCAAACTAGACAAATCTATTCAGCACCTTGGATAGCAATCTAGGAGTGTTGCTCTAACAGGCCACAGTCATTTATCCTGGGATGTGTAAGCTCTATTAGTTGGTCCAACGTTGTCTCTAGAACAAGCAAAGACAGTGTGTTCGTTCTAAAAATAAAGTTGCTGGGTCGCAGTAAAAGCATTTTTCTTTGTCCCGGGGCTTCTGAATATCGCCTAAGATGAGCAGAAAGTAGTTTAGAAAGGCCCAGGTTTCGTCTTGAGTTTCCATTTTCACAATGTCTTTAGATTCCAGCCAAACTCATAGGTATGACTCTTTCTTCTTCTTCACCTTCTACTCTTCTATCTGATTAGTGAGACTTAAAAAAATGTCCTTTCTAATGAGCTCTCAAAAACTATCACATTCTCCCTGATTTGTTTTGCTTCATTTGCTCCAAGCTTCATTACTCATCATCAGACTTGGCTCTCTTTCTCCTCTAATCCATTCTCTATACACATCTTTCCAACACACTTCTTTCTGTGACATATATCTGACAATGTCTGTGTCATACTATTTCTCTTAACCAGTTTCCTGAAATATGTTCTCAGAGATGTTAATTGATATTCCATTAAAAATTTTCATTTTGGCCCGGCCGGTGTGGCTCAATGGTTGAGCATCAGCCCATGCACCAAGAGGTTGCTGGTTCAATTCCTGGTCAGAACACGTGCCCAGGTTGTGGGCCTGATCCCCAGTGGGGGGCATGCAGGAGGCGGCCAATCAATGTTCTCTCTTATTGACGTTTCTCTCTCTCTCTCCCTCTCCCTCTCCCTTCCTCTCTCTCTAAAATCAATAAAGAAAAAAATTTTAGCCCTGGCCGGTTTGGCTCAGTGGTTGGAGCATCTGCCTGCGGTCCAGAGAGACCCAGGTTCGGTTCCTGCTAAGGGCATATACCTCGGTTGCAGTTTGTCCCTGGCCCTGGTTGGTCGTGCGGGTGGCAGCCACTCGATGTGTCCCTTTCACATTGATGTTTCCCTCTCTCTCTCTTCCTCTCTCTCCCTCCCACTCTATCTGTACAAAAAATGGAAAAATGTCCTCAGGTGAGGATAAAAAGAAAAAAAAGAAAAGAAAAAAATTTTAATTTGTTCTTTTTCAAATTAGTTTTGACTACTCTAGTCTTCATTTCTATTGGAATATTAGAATCAGCTTATTGATTTCTAAAAAAAATCTTGATGGGATTTTATTGGGACTTCTTTTAATCTACACATTAGTTTCAGAGAATAAATATATTAACATTATTGAGAGTTACGATCCATGAATATTACACATCTCCTTATTTAGTTAGATCTTTTTTAATTTCATTGAATGTTTGACATAGACTATCTGTGAATAAGAACTAAAAGTTTTACTGTTTCTCTGTCAATCCCTTTTATTTCTATTTTGTGCCCTATACCACTAAGACCTCCAGCACAATGCTAAATAGAAGTGGTAAGAATGTCTTTGAACAATTTTTAAAAATGAAGGAATGATATATTGTTTGAAGGTCTAAAACAACTGCTTAAGAAACCATGCCAACCCACATTTTTAGGAAGGCACCCTCAGTCAATATGCTTGCTGTCTTCCATATTTATGACCCTTCTTTATGTACTCTGTACATTACTTTTGAGTCTCAGTAGTTTGCATTTTCATAGAAAATAACTTTGTCCACATTTAGAAATATTAAGAAAATATTTTACATTTCATTATCTTTTAATTATTAATCTTTTCTTTTTGCCTGTGGATATAGCCATTTCCTTGGAAATAATTCTTTTTAATATATGTTTTTCTTTTTTGTACCTTAATTAGAAAAATACATGGTTTATGTGTGTGTGTGTGTGTGCACGCGCGCGCCAGGAAAAAGAAAAGTAGAGAGAGTTGGCCCCTGGGTAGACCGTGGACATTGCACATGGTAACTGCCCACCACAACTGTCACTGACATTCTGGGTTAGGGTTAGGGAGTCTGGTGTGGGGACCCATAGTGTTTGTTACACATAAAATTGTCTCCATTTGTAAAGCATGCCAACTATATATAAGATTTTATTTTTTAAGGCTCTTTGCTATGTGATATCTCATCTTTGTGTCTAAATTTGTATGAAAAAGAAGCTCAATATCTCACAAGGTACACAATTCTGTTTAGGGATATATGATAGTGTTACCATTTCAAAAGAAATAGAGGTATCGTCCTATACCATCTTATTTAACAAATGGTAAATAATCGCTCATATATATTTGACTCAGAGTTTCTGCATGTCCAACTGGAACTTCAAGAGCATATAACTCTTTTAAGTAAATCAGTACTATAGTACCGGTTAAGAATTAATAGAATAAATGCATTTTGAAATAATTAGCATTAGTCATTTCTGAAAATATATTATTTTCTCTCCTATTATTACAAATAATACCACAGACTTACAGAGTAACTTCTTATCTGTGTAGAAGTAATCATTCTGTAAGAAAGTATATTTGTAATATTATATGATGGGAGATGAAAACTTGATTGACTCTTCTTAATTAAGAGACTTGTAATTTTTTTCTTTGGTTTCAATATAACTTGTTATTCTACCTTATATTACTTTGGAAAAATTATTCCCAATGTATTTTGGATAGTCCCTGATATGATAAAATCAGTATAAAATTAAGTGTGGCAAGTCAAGAACATACACTTATTATTTTTTTAAAAGGAGCTAAGTGGTGTGTATAAAGAACATCTAAAAATATTTAGGACAGATGATGGATTAACACTGCTACTGGTAATTGGGGATCTTATGTAACATAAGATGTTACAGATGGTAGGAATTATGGGTATGAAAGGTCTCACTTTGACAGACTTTGCCAGTGTTTTTAATAAATGTCCCATTCTAGCCTTAGACAGAGTTGGGTTGTTTGAGAAGCAGAAATGCTTCACATGTTGACTTAAACTACCTGTTATTAACTCATTTTGTTGCCTCAAGATAACTAGACTGTACCTGTGGAATTACAGTTTCCCTTGCACAATTTTTCAAAGCGTTGTCAAATTAACATCTCTGAACTCCTATGGTGATCAGTGAAGATCGCTGACTCGGGAATAAAGGGAGGATGTTCTCAACGAAAACATCCTGCATTTCCTCTCCGAAACCCCGTCACTTTTTTTTCATTTCTCAGTTACTGAGTTATTTATATTGAATAGAAGTAAGATCATGTGCTAATTATCAAGAATGTAGTTACTAAAGTCAGAGAATTCACCTTCTAGTGGGAGGCATAAACTATAATTTAATTAGAGAAGTATTACGATGGAGATAAACACGATGTCATGTGGTAAGGGACATGAGAAAGCTAACTCAGCTTGATCGGGTTAAGAGATGGCAAGGGGGTCATTCAGGTGCAGACTGGAAGGGCACATCCAGAATAACGAGGTCGAAGGACAACTGCTTCAGGTAGAAGCAGCAGCATGTGTGGACGCAAGAAGGCATAGCATCCCCGGGGAGTTACATGGCTGGAGCACATGGGTTCTCTGGAGAGGAGAGGGGGAAGTAACAGACGGGATCACAGGGAGAGATGACGCTGGACCAGGTGAACAGGCATGAGGGTGGCAGCAAGCCATGCAAACACCTTAAACTGAGAAGTGACACATGTACGGTCAAATGTGTGCCTTCCAGGAAATATTCTGACGCCGGGTGTAAGAATGACTTGGGAAAATAGGCTGAAGGGAGGAAACCAGCAATTACTAGTGAGGGTACAAATAAGTATAAACGCTTATACAGCACTTACCAGGACCTGGATGAAGTAAGTGAATCATGCACTTTAACCTTTCTCTGTGATGCCTGCTATTTTTTTTTAAATCCCATTTTTGCAGAGGGGAAAACAGAGGCACAAAGATGTTAAGTAAATGTTCCAAGTTCTTAGAGCTGTGAGTGGCAGGTCTAGAATTCTAAGCCAGGCAGCTGCTCCTGAGCGCATCCTGAATCTATTCTATAGAAATCTGAAAAACTCGAATATGGGCACTCACTACATTTAGGCAGTGTGTTAAGCACTTAGCTTAGGCTATCCCAATTTCTCTACGCAACAATGGTTGTAGGTAGGTGAGGCTATTATCCCTATTTTATGGATGAGGAAACTGAGAAACAGAGAGGTTGGATAAGTTTCCCCAGGGCACAGAGCTAATAAAAGCCAGACCAAGGATTAGGATCCAAGCTGTCTCATTCCCGATATACTTCCACCACTGAAGGACCCAGAATGTATTAAAATAAATCTGCCAAGATCAGAATCTCTTTACATCCTTTGATATAACTGGACGTGTCCATTTCCTTGACTGAAAATCTTTCTTACTCAATTCTGAGCTTTTTAAAGAAAGAGACCTTAATTTCTATATTCCCAGATAGGAAATCATGATGCTACTCAACCTGGGGATGTTCCAGCAGAGGCGAGAAGGTCTCTGAACAAACAAAGGACATGTGTTTGCATGCTAAGGATGCCACGGGCCAAACCTGTACAAGGAAAGTATTGATATTGCACTGCCCAACGATAGCCACTAATCAGACAGCTATCACTTATTTGTTTTGCTTTAAATAAACAAAAATTTAAATTTAATTTCCAAGTCTTGTCAGTCACATTTCAAATTGTCAACAGCCACATGTAAAGACTGCTGCAGTGAGTGATAGAGAGGACACTTTTGTCATGGCAGAAAGTTCTGTGCAGGAGGAAGCGCATGTTCCCCAGGCCCTGAAATGTCTGTGCCAAAAACCCCTGGACCGCTTTTTACAAAGCACTTTTCTAGGTCTAATTCAAGAATCAGAATTTTTTTTGCAGGGAGCTAAGGACTCCTTTTTTTTTTTTTTTTTTTTTAATGCACCTCCACGGTTTCGTTTAAGAAGCACTGGTTTAGACCTTCTGTGTTCAATACTTCAGCCTAAAGATCCCTTTGGTCACACAAAAGCTTACCTAGAATTCCAGCAAGTAAAACAAGGGCAAGCAGAGTTGGTAGATGTGTGGGGATCATGGGTCTGGATACCTAACTCCTCACCACCTAATCTCCATGCAACACTAAAGAACCAAATGATTGGACTTCACATTTTGGAAACTACTCATCCAGAGGCTACGGGAGCTTCCTAGCAGCTCTGAGCTCCCACTCCCTAGGGAACATGAAGTAGGTGATGTGAAGGTAGAGTTAGCAGGGCCATCTCCCCAAGGCCCATGATCCACAAACAGCCTGGAAACGGGGAATATTTTGAACATTAGCGTCTTCACAACTAACATGTATGAAGGTTTAAAGAGGGAAGTGTCCATCAGTAAGCCAGGCTGTGACCGAATGCTCCGGTGTCCATGGGAAGTGAGGGGTGGCTTCCCTCTTAGCCTGCATGGTTCCTATCACACATTCCTGGGCTTCTTCTCAGCATGTTAGTTCTGGGCAGCTGCGAAGGCCCTAAGAAACCTCAGAGTTGGATCTCGGGGACTGGGGCCTCCACAGCCTAGAGACTGATGGGACACAGAGTCAGCTTCAAGAGTTGGTGAGGAGATACAAATGGAGGGTTGGAAAAGGGTGACCTCAATCTCTAATCATTGGAAGACGGGATCCAGGGTAGACTTCGCCTCAGGTGGTGTACACAGCTATCACTCAAAGAACAGGTGTGCGTGGGAGGGCAAAGGGATCTGGTTACTCTAGCTGGCTAACACAGCACACATCCCAAGGTCAGAATAATGCTGGGTTCCTGGGGTTGACCCATTTTCCTTCATCAGCCATTGTTACTGTGTTCACTTGCAGCAAGTCCTGTCCTGTGACTTTTATCAGTTAATGAAATTTCTAAACTCACTTTGCAGTCTAGGAAGGATGGATGATTGCCATGCAGTAGTGGGAGAGACAGGCATCCAATCATCCTCATTCTTTCTTCCCAACCTCAACCTAACAGTCATTGGTATCTACACGGAGCAAACAGATGTCAGATAATGTCTATAATGTCCCCATTACAGCAATAACCTTGTAGATGACACCTTTTATCTTTAGTAAACTGCAAGTGTTTCTGGCACCAAGTGTTTCTTCCTCTGGGTGTGTGTTGGTTGAGGGCTGGCGTAGGTGATCATCTGTGCATGCAGAAATGTTTACCGAGTCCCACACCCATTGTCCTGGATCCTTCCAGCTCTGACATTGATAGCATGCGTGTTGCATTAAACTACAGTGAGGGCATTGAATGAATGAGTGCACAAAATAGAGACACAGTGTTGTTCTTTTGGGCCACTTTTATTTTCAGGGTTTCATTTGTAAACGACACTGCATATCATTTACTTCACTTAATCTATCAGAAGGACTCTTCGTTAAATTAAGCAATTTCAGTTAACTAATAAAGACTTCATTGTCTGCTCTTTCAATGTTTATATTAGGGTAGGCCATTTTGATGACAACTTTTATAGCTATAATTAAATGGTTCTAATAGATTTAGTTAAAATTTGCAAATAATAAGGCAAGTTTCATCTTTAGTTTATTATTCATGACATATCCAATTTACCCTAGTGGCAATCACCCAGATTTCTGTGTCGTCTCTTATTTCTTCTTACAAGTCTGTGCTTTCCTTAAGAAAAAAGCTTGAAGTGCTGATATCTCAGAGTAATAATATCCATGAAATTCACAGATAGACCCATGAACAAAGGAAGTCCTTTCCCCGCTGTGTTATGAGGAGAAAGGCAACCCCGAGTGACCAGCACACACATGTATCTCACAGCTTAATCACAGAAGTTCAGATCGTGACGGTTTGGCATGTGTTTCCTGAAAACTGGCCAACTAACTCTTGGACATTGATTTTTTAATATGTTCTTTACATTTAGTTAAATAGGTCTTGTTTTTGCCTTGCATTCATTGAATTCCAGATCTAGTTTTTGGATCCACTCTTCATTTCTTTATTCAAACATTTCCCCATTACATTCTAAGCTCTGGAGCGGGTATAAACCGGAGCCAGACAAAGTGAGCTCACCCCTTGCTCCAGAGGTCTGAGGGCAGGGACGAAGCCCTTTCTCTGCTGCTCTTCGCCCCCAGTTTCGTCAGCTCTCCTTCATGTGGCCTGCTGTCCAGCTCCATCACCACCCTGTGACAATGACCAACCTAGCACTGAGGTTAAATTCCTCTCTGTTGTCTGCTGTCTGCAAAGCAGCATGTCTCTAGAAGGAACTCCTTTTATTACTCAAAGTGTAAATCAGATCATCCGAGACACGAAAGGAAGGGAAATCTCCTTATGGGGAAGGTCAACTAGATTTTCAGCTCTGACTCTCCCACTGAGCCACTTTCCGGGTAATTATTTGACTGTCTGGACCCAGCATGAGACTGCAGTCATATCTGAATGCACCCAATCTGAATGCAGATACAACACATGCCCTCATCTTTCCCAAACACATTGCCCTGGGTAGGCTGTAGTCCCCTTAGCAGCATTTTTTATTAATCAGCGACTCGGAAGGCTAAAATGCAGCAATGCTATGGACACCTGAGCCCGAAGCGGAACAAGCGAGCCCAGGGTTCTTTCCATGTGATTTACATGTGGGCAGTCTCTTCTGAGGGCACTACTGCATCGTGGCAAATAACTATTACTGTGGATCTGAGCCTTTGGTGTGTTGGCCACACCCCTGGGGGGAGCAGCGTCTCTCCTGAAAAGAGCAGACATTCCCAGGTGCCATTTTCTCGGGAAGGAGGCCTGTTCCTCCAGAATCACTGAAGAGGTGCTCACCCGCAGTTGTGGTGATCCCACTTTGCGGGGGAGGCTGAAAGTTCTTGAACCCAGACACCGACGAGAGTGAATGTCTGCATGGGTGGCACCTGGGAGTGACGTTCTAAAGTCACGCTTACCAGAGGTGGGGGGGGCATGGAAAAGAGGGGCTGTAGCCCTGGGTACAAGCTGAGGATGCTGAGGTTACAGGTCGTAATCTACATACTGGCTGTCTGTGCCCTGTTGGGACCTTGAGTTATCCTGAGCATCTGTGGGACATTTGTCAAGCTCCATAGATCTCACGGTCATTGATCGGTGGCTCGGTTTTCACTCTTGATCTAAAAGTCTGCCTCGCCCTTGCACCTCCCCTACTCCGTGTCGGCTCCCGAATCCAGGCACCCCACCAGCTCTCACAAAAGCCCTCCCTTCCCTTCCATGGACACAGTCCCTTTGGTCATCATAACCCCTCGGATGGTCCTGTACAGTAGCCACTTGGGCTTCCAACGAATGTCTTCAGTTGGCACTTCATCACATTTACTCCCAGGTGACAGCCTGACCAATCGTGATGCCATTGCGTGCCATGGGTTATTGGCACCTCATAGCTTACTGGCTATAAAAGAGCATTACCTTTTAGTTCCAGGAGACACCAAACCAACCCCTGAATTCCACCTTTGTGTGTCCTTCTCCTGAGGCGACTTCCAGGAGCAATTCTGTATCAGTCAGGGTCAAATCGGGGGACAGCCAAACACAACTGTTTAAACAGTGGCGATTTAATGTAAGGAATGATTAACTATAACAGTTATAGTTCATCTATAAAGGAGTGAATAGTATTCTAAAGAATTCCCTAAGGTTAATGGAGAGCATCTAAAGAAGAAATAAGCTCAGAAGGCAAGGGGCCTCTCCAAGGAGAGAATTCACCTCAATGAAGGTGTGGTCTGTACCCTGCTGGGTGGCAGAAAGCGTCACCGAGTCGCCCCTGGTCAGAGGTGGTCTGCAGACACCAGAGTGAGGTTGGTGGGTGGAGAAGTGCAGCTGGAAGTAGCAAACCATCACTACTGCTCTGGGTACAGGGAGACGGGGACGGAAGTACAGGGACCCGCGGCCGTGACCGGCAAACTGGAAACCTACCCCGGTGCAAGCAAGGTTGGGAAGCTGGCCACTGGAATCCTGTGAGACTCACTGGACATCTGCCCACAGAGGTACCACTGGAAATCAAAGGAAAGCTGTCCTCAGAGGTGCCACCAAAACTCGATGGGGACGAGCACCAGTAGATGTCTCCAAATGTGACATTGGCAGTAGAGTGATAGAAGCAAGAAACAGCATACCAGATAAGATCCCTCCACTGCCCTCTCCTGGGAGAACTAACATTATATGAGCTGAAATTACGTGCAGGGTCCTTCTAAATTATCCCAGAGCAAGCGATGGTGGGTTGGGAGCAGAGAGGCAATAAATTGATGTTTGGCACAATACTATCAACTACTATGGTAGTGATAAGCATTTCACATGGTCTTTACACACTGTCAAATCACCTTTACATATATTACCTTATTCCATCCCTCCAATGATTAAATTCACTTAAAGAATAAGGAATTTGAGGTTCAGAGATGTAGAGTTACAGAGTTGGAGTTCAAATGAGATTTCTGGATTTAATGTGAGTTCTTCCTACTAACCGTACTGCCATCCCCTGAGGTGAGTCCAATGACAGTTTCCGTAGCCTGATGTTTACTGAATGCCCACCTCTGTACCAGGCACCGGGTGAGGTGCTGGGCATGCAATGCAGGTAAAGGGACATACTCTCTGCTCTCAGGGAGCTTACAATTTAGAACAGGACTGGCAACCTTTATCTTAAACGATAAATATAAAAAATATTTTCAATTTTGCGGCGCAAAGAAGCAAAATCAAGGACATTACAGAGGTGCTATATTGCCATTTAGAATGTAAAGATCATTTAAACTCATAGACTGTGTAGTATGTACAAAACAGTTTATTACACTAATAGAAAGTGTGTTGGTCTCTGGTCTAGATAAAGAAAGATTTAAGCATGAATACAGGCCTGGCCAGTATGGCTCAGTTGGTTGGAGCATCGTCCCGTGCACCAAATGATCATGTGTTCAATTCCTGGTCAGGACACATACCTAGGTTGTGGGTTCGATCCCTGGTCGCTGCACTTGCAGGAGGTAACCAATCGATGTTTCTCTATCGTGTGGATGTTGCTTTCTCTCTCTCTTTTTCTTTCTCTCTCTCCCTCTTACTTCCTTTCTCTCTAAAATCTATAAAGCATGTCTTTGGGTGAGGATTTTTAAAAAAGAATACATGTGAGTACAAAGTATAAGAAGGGCAGGAAGGAAAAGAAAGCGTTCCTGGGAGAAGTAAGGAGATGAATGAAGACTGAGCATCGGGGAGGTTGTGTCTGCCGGAGAGCATTCGGACCAGGACCTAAAGGGTGAGTTGTGAGTGGGGCAGAGTGAAGGGCAGAGCATTCCGGCCAGAGGCCACACACGCGCGCTCTCACACACAGTGGGCTGGAGCGTGGAGACAAATGGGAGGCAAACCGAGATTACAGAGGAAGTCGGGGGCCAGGTCATCAGATCGCGCAGGGGCTTGTGAAGAGGCAGCCAGAGGTAGTCAGGCCTGGGACCAATCAGCAGAGGAAGGGCAGGAAGGAGGTGGGGGTGCAGGGCAGCTCCATTCAGCGACCACGGGGACCTCACAGCCTCGCAGCCAGGCCCGTGAAATGCCGTTATGTGTGTCAGCCTTCAGGGAAGGCCTGCCTCTCACCCCCACCCTCGCCAGGTCTGGACTGCGATGCATTTGAGGAGAATTCAAACCATCTTTTCATTTCAGAATTGAGTCTGTTGCTGCAGGCCGGACACACAGGGCAGGGAAGCAGCCTGGCCGCCTCCCCCTTCCAGAAGTCAGGAGACTGGGTCTCTGTCTGGCTCAGCCCAGATCCCACCTTTCCCCTTCACATCTGGGTTCTCCTCTAAAGGATCACAGCGACCCAGTTCTGCAGTGTTTCCAGCACAGACTGGCCTCAGACACTCTGGGTTCAGTTCCAGCCTCTGCCATCCTCCATCTGGGTCGCTTTGGTCAGGTTGCTGAACCTCTGAGCCTGGCTCAGCTCCCCCGCCTTCAGGGTGGGGTCACTTTGGGGGCTCCCTGGATGGGTGGTGTGAAGCCTTCGGAGAGCGCGTGCCGCAGAGAGCGCGCAGTAAGGGGGTGCCCTTCTCCGGCCCCGCTCCTGACTGGGCTGCAGGCACAGATCACGGCCCACTTCGCTGGACTCGAGATACCATACAATCAAGTCCCCTGGCAAAGATCACGTGGAGAGCTGGTTCTCAGATCCATGCCTTCTGAGCTCCAGGCTAAGGACTCCCTCAAGCACCACCTGGCCGCGTAGTGACCTTGGACAAGTCACTACGTCTTTCTGGCCCTCCGTTATCCCATAGCAAGACAGAGAGAGTGGAGGGGAGTGTATTAGCTGTAGGTTCTTTTCCTGATCTGACCATCCATATGCTTACGATGCAATCTGGGGACCTGACCGCTTTGGCACCAGCTCTGGTTGTGCCCGTGCGCGCGATTCGGGCCCGCCCGGGAGGTCCAAGGTGGTGACGCTGGGCAAGGCTGTGCCCAACCTCCTACGTACCACGGGTTTCCCAGGCAGGCCTGTGTCAGCTGCCAGCCCCGCTCTGTGCTCCAAAGTGCCCTTGTCACATAAAATTCTCCTCTGACACTGTTTCCCTTTAGAAAGAAAGTAAATCATAACTTCTCACTTAAGCATTTCTGCTTCTAGTCAGACCTGCTCTAGCCTGAAGTTTAAAAAGAGTATATTTGGTTGGATCACATTTCAACTCCGTCTAATAGATATTTGCTTAAGGGGGGAAAAAAAGGTAGAAGAAAAAAGGGAAATGTCAAAACAGAATAATAAAATGGTCTATAAACAGAAGCAGGTTTTCTGCGATACGTTACCCCGATAAACCCGATAATGGTTCCCAAATGCACTGCCCTGGGTGGATGCCAGGCTGGGCGGTGGGGGTTCTGGGTTATTTTTAATTTTACTGTAGCCAAACCATGACCTCATCCCGAAGGAATTCTCTCCCACCAAAGAGCTGTATCGAGTTATTTGTCGGCCGAAATTCATTTGAATGTGGATTCATCGGAAACATGTGTGGCCACAGAAGCAGCCGAGGGGGAAATCTGGGGAAAAGTGGAATTTTCAAGGAAACCCTCGCCTTTGTTTTCATGAAATCAGTTGGTCTTTGCGGGACCTCGAGCCTTTGATAGTGTGGACCCTGGGCCCGCTGCTCTCTGTGACCACTCTGCGCCCTCGGCTGTCCCCAAGCAGCCCCGCCCCCGGCAATACACGCAGTCACTAGCCAGCATCCACCAGGGCCAGGCCTGGGATAGCCACCCTGTGAGATGGACCCGATCTCCCAGGCAGGAGATCCCCCACCCCCACAACTTACAGGTAGTGCATAATAATAACAAAATAATAACAGAAACTACCCTTTACCTGTCACCTACTATGGGTATTGTGCTAAGGGCTTTGCACACATTCTCTCTCATCCTCACACCTGGAAGGAATAGAGAGGTATGATCGTCTCCCATTTCACAGATGCAAACACTGAGGTTTACCGAGGTCTACTCCCCGAGAGCGCCCTGGTTATTCAGCAGGTTCATCGAATTTCAAGCGCACGCCTGTTTCAGCTCAAGTTTCCTCTCGAGCTACAGTGCTTCTACCAACAGAAGTCTGGGGCACTTAGAGAAAAGAAAGATGCCTTCAGAGTGGGAATCAGGGAAGGCTTCATGTAGGCGGTGGCATGCGAGCTCAGTAGGAAGGTCAGGTAGCATGTAGACAAAGGGAGATAAATTCAGGCAGAATAAAAGTCAGGAAGGAAGGGGAAGCATAGAGGCGATGTGGACTGAATCCTGGAAGGAATAGAGACCCTGGGGGCTGGGGGTGGGCTGTAGGGAGAGCGATCCAGGATGCCTCACGTCTCTGGCACAGTGACTGGAGCAGGGAGGGCGGGGCGGGGATCATCCACAGAAACAGGAGAGTTTGTAAGCAAAATGGGTGACTCATTTTTGAACATGTTCAGCTTGAGTTAAGTTACTTCTGTGTCTGGTCTTCCACGTGCGTGGACATTACCACGTTTCTCTGTTTCCCCAGCTCCGGGCACAAGCCTCGGCGTGGAGAAGGTGCTCAGGGAAAAGCACGGGAGTGGCAGATTGGTACAGTCACACCACTCCTCGTGGCCCAACAGACTTGATCCACCAACAGAGCTGGGCTTGAGCACACTCAGCTTTATGCAGGCAGCAGAAGCACCGGGTCAGAAGCTGAAACACGTTTCTAAGTCCACACAGGATCAGTGGGCAGCTTTCTGAGAGCATCGCATGGCAGCGGTTTGGGTGGGAAGACTTGTGGCATTAGCAAAGGGCCCCGGTGTAGAGGTAGAACCACGCTACCATCATGGTCAAAGCGGTCAAAGGACCAGGAAGAAAAGCCTGCTCAGAGCAGACAGGAGGTAATCAGTTGTTTGGGTTTTTAATACAACTCTTCCCTGTGCAGAACAACCTTGTAGGAAATTGATTCTTCTATTGCCTTCTGAGAAATGGATACTCTGATCTTGGGGAGAGGGATTTCCTGCAAGACCAAAGAACAATGATCTACACGTCTGGGAAGGTCATCCTTGTTTCTAGTGTCTTCTAAAACAATCACAGACAGTGCGTATATCATGGAAAACTTGAAAACTGAGGATCGAGTACCCACCACGCCCCAGTTGGACAAAAGCCTTCTCCTTCCATGTGGCTCTCCGTTTTGACCACAGGCAGATGGGACATGTTGCCCGTGACATTTGGTCTCCTCCTTTCCCGGGGCCATGTTGACCCACAGGACCCTGTGTAAACCACACCGAGGGAACAGGGCTTATGAAAACAAAGCTACCTTGGTGGAGGGGTGGTTCTTTTTCTAGAAGTGTTCATTTCTGAGAAAGGATGTTCCATTTTGAACTTGGGAGTCTCTACTACTGAGAGGACACAATTATAAGCCACTTGGTGGGGGGGGGGTGTCAAACGTTAACTTGAATTAGTATGTGAACCTCCAGCATAATGAATCTCTGGGTACCCAACACTCGACTCCACCAATTACCAACACTTCTCATTCTTCCTCACCTGTAACTCCCGCACACTATTACGGCCATGTCTATCCCCAAACTGGGAATGACAGAGGCTCTGATGCTGGACTGTGACCTTGACAGTAGATGTCATGTTAGCTGTGTACACCAGGGCTGGTGCAGGTCCTGGGAGGCAATGGGCATTCCAAGAATGACCCGGACCCGTGACCTCTCTTACCAGACGTGTGATTTGGGAAAGAGCCTATGATCTTTCCAATCTTATGTTTTTCATCTGCAAAGTGGGAACAATAAAGCATCGTCAGGCAATATACACTGAGCCCTCAGGAAGCTCTGTTGGGGGGCTCCCTCTTGCTCCTCAGGCCCCTCGGCTATAGGAGCCCAGGCCTCTCTAAGACAGGAATAAAACGGGTAAGTAGAAAAGAAAAGAAAAAAAAGACAGGGTGAGAGCAAATAAGGAATAAAGAAAAGGAGTCAGGACAAAGGAAAAACCAAAGGCAATGTGGAGGTCACAGAGGGGCCAACAGGAGAGAGCTGTCTAAGCACCCCGAGACCTGTGGCAGAATGATGCATGTCAGGAAACGCCCTCTGTGTCCCCCGCTGAAGGGAAGCCGAGGCCTTGGCCTATGTGCCCCCAGGCAATGCCCCTTTTCTCTCCCCACTCCCACTCCCAGCCATCCAGGCTCCTTCTGCCCCTTCCCCTCGGTCCCTTCTGGGCTCGCTCTCAGAGAGCGTGTGCAGAAGAGCCGGCCCCGGAGCGCAAAGGATGCTGAGCTCTGAAGTCCGGAGGAGGACATGCATTCCATCCTGTCCGAGTCGGGTCCGGGGCACAGACTCCGAGACCCGGTGAAACAGACACCATGGCAGAGCTCAGCCTGCGGAGAGGTGGCCGCAGAGAGACAGAGCTGGCTGATGTCCCGGCCAGAGAAGACTTGTCCCAGAGGTTGAGGGACGTCATGCTGGTCTCCAGTGGTGAGTGTTTACCCAGTGAAGAGAACAAAAGTGCTGTATTTGATCAACTCACTCCTTGAACCACATTTCCAACACAGAGATTTTTTAAGTTGCGTGCACACATCCCCTTTGCTGGTGAGGATGGCAGAGCCCCTACAGCATGGACTTGAAGTTAGTTTCCGCACCATCCACTGTAACCGTGGACAACCCCAGAATCTTCTCCCCATTCTACAGATTAAACAACTGAGCTCCAGGCTATGTCTCATCGGCCTTGACAGATTAAGACTTCCAAAGCCCAGCTCACTGACCCCTCCACGCGGCAGCCCGTGGACCCGGATCCGGAACCTTCGTGTGGCTCTGTCGTCTTGGGTCAAATGAACTGTGACCTTGTCGCTCATTCCTCTAGCCTGTCAGTTCCTCCAGGCTGGGGATCATTCATCTTTATACCCCGTGCCACCAGGGGGGTCTAGCAAAAAGTTGGTGTAAACAAATGTTTGTTGAATTTAAAGTAACTGAACCTTAACCCAAGGATAAAGAGGGAAGCGGCAACAGTCACCAGATGGTCTGCATTCTGCTGGCAGAAACTCACATGTGAAGAACACCCAAATATGTGGTCTGGCTTTTGCATATTCCATCCAGATGTTTGGCTTCAGGTAGAAGCAGACTAGGAAATCCTTAATGAACAGACTAGTGTTTCTTAACATGTCCAACCTCCAGACCGCCCCGCTGTCTCCTGTGCGGGGTGCAGGGAATTCAACCATCTTAAATAGGCTGAACAAACAAGCACCCTGGATGGGGAGACGGGGAGGGAGGGCAGAGGCGGCTCATGGCCCCCACCCGGCCCCCAGGACTGTGCCTCAGTGTGGAGGGTGAGAGAAGCCGGTGGCTGGGGTGTGAAATGAGGGCAGGTGAGCTAAGAGTCAGGCCTGAGCAGGGGACCATCCAGTGGCCTTACTGGACATGGTACGGACTGGGGCCTCCACCCTGAGTGAAACAGGGAGTCACTGTAGAGATTTCAGCAAAGGGGTGATATACTATACGTGGCATTTTTAAAAGACCGCTCTGACTTCTTCACTCAGACGGCCTGGGGGCAGGAGACAAGAAGGGTAGCGAAGGGAGGAGCTGGGGCACTACCATGGCCGTGCAGAGAAGAGGGGTGCTGGCTTGGACTCGGGTGCCCATGGTGGGAGTGCTGCGAAACTATGGGATCCTGGATACATTTTACCTTCGTCCCATTGTCCGTCCTCTGACTCCAGGCAGATGCCATCCAGGACACTGCCATGAACCTGAAACTGCACAGTAGGGTAACACTTTCTATTATGAATGAACAAATGAATGAACGAGCGGATGGATGGATGGATGGATGGATGGATGGATGGATGGATGTGTCAGTGAATGCATGCATGAGTGTGTGCCTGAGTGAATGAATGAGTGCGTGCATGAATGAACAGACAGATAGATGTACCAGATCTGAAGGATCTAGATGCTGGTTCTCAAATATGCCACTTTGGCCTTAACCTGCCAAAGTTAAGTGTGAGGGACATAACACCAAAAGAAACTGAATTTCGTCCCCAGTTGTGGTGTGGGACAGGAAGAGCTGTTTTTGAAGGGGAGGAGGGGAAGAACTGGTTGATTTCATTTCTTGATGCTTTTTGCAATTTCTGCACAAAAGCTCACCAGAGGGAATAAAAGTGGGGATTTTGATCCCCTGAATGGAATTTAAGAGAGAGGCCCAGTACCTCGGAGGGATGCGGGTGGCAGGGAGGGACCAGGAAGCTGCCGGTTGGCACAGAAACCACAAGAAGGAGGCTGTAATGTGGCCGAGTGCATCCGGAGGAAATGCGCAGGCCCTGCGCTCTCACAGGTAGAGGGGATTAGGGGCTGATCTCCGTAAAGCCCACCCAGGTCAGCTTGACAAATCCCGGCTCCTCCGCCTGTCTGCTCTGCTTCCACACTCGGGTGCACTGCAGCACTCTCTCTCCTGCCCACACAGCCGCCTGCCCCGTGGGTGTGGGCACGTCACTGGTACAGATTGCAGATGGCTCCATGCACACGTTCTGCTTCTCACGTTGCAGCACCCGGTGAGGTAGGACTCGTTATCTTCTTCATTATTCTTCGTTGCAAAAGAGACGGAGGCCTGGGATTTGGAAGTGACCTGTGCAGGATAATGTAGCAGATGAAAGGGACCCAGCCTGCTGGTCACACCCAGGGGCCTCTCTTCAGAGCTATCTGGACCTCCCAGCAGGGCCAGCAGACTCACCTCTGTGAGGGGCTGAGGAGGGGACTTGGGTGTCAATATGACAGAATGTGAAGACCCTAGAGCTGAACCCCTTAGCCACGGGGGTACAAACCGTATTCCCTGTCACCATAGCCCTGCAGAGAACAAGGGACGTGCATTTTCACCCTCCTCCCTTCCTGGAAAACAGGTGTTGTGTCCTTTATTTTTAAATCTAAAAACATGAGTTAGACCCAAGCTATTTTGATGACTATAAACTTCTAGAGCAATGGCTCTTACCATTGGCTGCACAATGAGAATCACTTGGGAAACTCGGAAAAACTATTGACCCCCGAGTTTATCCGTAGAGTTTTTCATTTAATTGGTCGGGACCTTCTTGTGAGGAGTTATGGTGAGAAGATATCGGAAAATCTCTTCTTAGGAGCAGACTACACACCAAATTGTCTAAGCCATTTGAAATCCTCAATTATGCAAATGTCATTAATATGCAAGTGAGTAGAAATAATGTAATTTTAACATCTACAAATATAACAGTTTTATCTACTATTTTGTATTCTTTTGGTAGCATGAATATCCTAGGACAGAGTTAGCTGCTTGAATTGGAGTCATCTGATTGAGAAGAAAGAATAATTTTAAAGCTCTTGATGCGTATTAATAAATTACCATTCAAAAAATGTGTACCAATTTGTGTCCCCTTTTGTAATTTTTAATAGAAATGTATGTGTTCAACTTCCAGATAATCAGAACCTTTAAATTACAAGGTGGGCTTCCTTGGGAGGTAGTGAGCTTCTCATTATTAGAGGTGTTCAAGTGAGTCTAAAGAGCACTTTGCTGAACTGATATTCCGCCAGTCCCTGAGCCTGGGGAGAACATGCGGGACACAGAAAGCATCTCTGCTCTGTCCCTTCTAGGGTCCTGGCTGTTTAGGACTGCAGGGGGGCCCGGGCCGCAAGACCCCTTCAGGCAGCTGGTGGACAGACCTCGGCGGGAAGGCAGGTTGGTGACGGGAAATGCTCACAAATAGCTGACGCAGGGACAACGCTCAGGAAGCAGAGCTGGGCTCCGTGCTCGTGAGAATGGCAACCACGAGGAGAGCGATGAAATGGGAAGAAAGATCTGGAACTTTCTAAGGGATTTGTCTGGGCGCACTGCCTCTCGGACAGGAGACTCTCCCCGTATTTCAGACGGTGTGAAACTTGGGTGTGAACGACGTACATTTAGCGGGGGGACACAACCTGAAATCACTCGAAAATGCGTGGTCAGTCTCTCCAAAACAGGCAACGCAAAGAGAGAGGTGTGGGGAATCCGACAGACCTGACTTTGAACCAACCATCTTCCGAGCATACCCGTGGGCTGTCTCCTTCTCTGAGCCTCCATAGCAGAACCACTCCAGTGATGTTCTCTCTCGCTGTCGAGATAACGAAAATGTTAGTTTGCATGTGAAGCACCCAGTCGAAGACTTGGCTCCTAGTTTATAGTCAGTAAGAGATATCCACTGTTACCTTATTAATTCCAACATACTCATGTCCTGTACTTTACACAGAGGTAATTGAATGGTGAGAATGATGGTGATCATGATAATTATAATAATTATTATAAGAGCAACCACCTGTTAGGGACTGATGTGCTAGACATTGTATAAATATAAACCTTCCCACTATGTAAAGTCCATTCAGAATGTATTATAAATACAAAGCAGATAGAGTATGTATTATAAATGAAGAATCGAGAGGTTCTAATGATTTGGCTAAGGCCGCAGAGAAAGGAAAAAGTTGATTTAAGTAAGATTAAGTACATTAAATCCCATGCTAGGTCCTGGAATTCAAACGTATTCTTGTAGCAAATGCTTCTGTGATATGTTTTCATCCCTTTGTATGTCAGCATATAAAGCATTTGAGATCCTCTAAGTTATTATTTTAATACGGCGCACCTATGCCCGCTTCGATTTCGTCTTTCCGTCTCCACAATCAGGTCTGCTATGGAAGACACTTGGAGCGATCCGTGTGGCTGGGTCGAGGTCTTCCCCCGAAGGTCCAGGAAGTTTCGTTATTGACTCCAGGCTGCGGTATCCCCGGAGCCTGGCCTTTCACATGTCTGTGGTAGAGAGAGACAAAGAGCCTCCTTCCCAGGCCAGGTTCTGTTTACACTTTCTTGATCAGGGATAATGATTTGTTTACAGGAGACATTCTGTCTTCATTAAACTCACTTCTGGACAGTCAATAGAAGGACTAAGATGACAGGGCGCATGCATATTTGAAGTTCACACATCCTGCCTTGCTTAAGAGTCACCAAGACTCAGCCAAGACTTTCTGACCCTGCCACCTAAGATCAGGACATCAGCTGTTCTACGTGAATCAAGAAAGGATGCCCCTTCCCCAAAGGAACACGAATAGAGGCTCAGTGAATGACCTGGCAAATTATTCCTCTCGAGTTCCTCAGTTCACATCAAATCCCAGCATGGGACGGGCCCTGCCTGTGTATTTCATATATAAGCAGTCTGCCTTCTAGCCCCATTAAATAATCATATTTGAAGATGTTTAATAAACATGCTAGTGACATTTCTATAATTAACTTCAGTGCTAATCTTCGCCAGCTCAACATAGAGATGCACCTGCTAAGCTTTATTGGCTGATATGCCCGATAAACTGTAAGGCTCATGCTTTAGTCTGAGATTGAGATCAGAACAAAGACATTTACATGTCTTCCTTTAAAAAAAATAGAATCTTTTAAGTAGCTCTCATTTTTAAAGCCTCTTATTTATGGAGACACTCTACAGTGCGAGGCTGAAAGCATCACAGAGTTCCTTTGTCACTCACTGGTAGTTCTTACTCCCTTCTTGGCTTCATGCTACTTTTCTTCTTCAAGCTAAGTAGAGTCTTCCTCCCCCTTTGCCTTAGATCTTTTTACTGTAAGTCTTATACACAGGCTCGGCCCTTGTACTGATGGGGTCTGCCAAAGAATGTTAAAATTAAAGATGGTTTGTGAGTGACAGACGACCTCGCACTAACTGAGCATCCTGTGGCTGCCTTGAAGCCCACCTGACCATAGTCTCAAGGCAGAACACGGTCCGGAAGGCCCCTGGAATCAATGGCAGCAATTGTAGCCATGGACAACTTGGTAGTTCTTATTGCTGAGCAATCAGCTTAAGTTGGGACCAATGAGGTTGCCCTACAGGGAAGACTAATGTGCTGTTCAGATCTGCTAAATTAACAAAGGCTTAGTCTATTCATTGGCAGCCAGGACTAAGAGACCCCCGTATCCAGTGAAAATCACACAAGAACAATGCTAACTTGTGCTCTGGGTCTGCTGGGCCCAAAGCTTCACACCCAGAGGAAGGCACCTTGGGGTTCATAGCAAACCCCAGGCTCAAAGACAGATGCTAACCGTTCATCTCACAGACGCAGACGAGGCAACTGGCACCCAGGAGGGAGGGCCCAGAAGCAGAGACGTTTGTTAGCTTCTGGGAACTGGAAATGACGTTCTGGTTTGAAGACTGTGAGTGGTAAGAAATAGAGTCAGGATCTTAATTTGTCTGTATGACATCGCACCCGAGTCATTTCCCCCTTGCCACAATCTACACTCAAAAGGCAAGTGGGTATGACCGTGAGCAAGGTGGGTTCTTGCTGAGCCCGTGCCTGGGGATTTGGCTCCTGTGAAGTAATACCCAAATGTCACTCTTTTTCCCCAGAAAGAAGTCAGAAAGCAGCCTCGCCTGCAAGGTTCATGACCTGCTCGGCGCTTCACTCCTGGCCAGGAGAAGCAATAGGAATGAACACCTCCTTGTTATGAGATCTGGGTCATGGTTCTGACTCCACTACCAACCAAGTGACCCTGAGCAAGACGTTTCAACTACCTGGGCCCCAGGAACTTATTTACAAGTTAGTGCTATCAATTCGTACCCTACGTACTTTTCAGTGGTGGTGTATTTAAAAGGCAGTATCTGGAGAAAGTGATGCTTGATGGACGAAGCTTTATGATACAAGTAATCTCCTTGTTCAAATCCTAGCTCCATCATGTCTGCGTGACCACAGGAAATCCTGTCTCCTCCCTGGGCCCCAGACTTTCCAACTGTACAGTGGAAGGGGTGATCCAAATGTCTTTTTGGAACTCACGCACTCCTGATAGCTTATGACCCTTCATCTCTGCTGGGCTTTTATTTCTTGGCAAGACCTGGCATATTCTGCCCATTCACCACACAGAGATGCGGACAAAGAAGAGATTCGGCCTGTCAGCGCTCAGAAAAGGAAGGCCCAGGGTCACATCAAGGTCACTGGCAGACCCTACTGAGCTGGCTTGGGTATGATGAAGGCATCATTGTGCCTACCTGATCCATCAATGTGATAGGATGCCCCCAGAGACCACAAATGTTGCTTGTGGATCAGAGGGCAGAAACAGACCCGCCGACTGCAAGGTACTTCAACCAGAGTTTGAGAGGGATGTAGTGGGACAGGAAACTGTCCTTTAAATAGTGTTGGCAGTAAAAATGCCAGAGAGCCAGTAGGCTGCGAGAGCGGGTCACCCTGAGACAGATAGATATCCCCAGCAGAAAGGATGATGGGAAAAGCACAGGTTTCAGGATGGGCAGACTGGACTGGAAGGCCCCTCCCCCACACCCCAGCTCTGACCTTGCGAAACCTCAGCGGGCGGCCTGGCAGCTTCCCCCTCTGCTCTGACAGGGTGTCCAGGGAGCGGGCTCATTGTTTGTTGGTTGATGTTGGTGAGAGGAATGGCAGGTCGTCTCTATTCAGATGGCCCAGCAACTCGCCGCTCAGTCAGCCAAGGAGCTGTCTCAGGTCCGGTAAATTAGGCAAATTGCCCTCCGGCGTTACGGGGCTCGGGTGCCCTCCAAAACCCTTGGTTAGCAAGCTGATTAGTGGGAAAGCAGTGGGCACGTCTTCACAAGGGCCACCAAGGCTTCTGGAAAGAAAGACCTGGATCTTCACTGCGTCTCTGAGATGTTCTGTAATTGGGTCGCCTCTGGCAGCAGAGTGGAGGGACGCGGATGGGTCAGGCTCCACACCAGTGCATTGTGACGGCAAGTGGGGTCTGCACCCGCGTGGCTGAGAATGGATGGACGCCCCTGCAGACCCGGCCTTGGTGGCCCAGAAGATGGCATGTAGTTGCGGTAACCGAGGGTGCGAGTAGAAGCTGCAAAGGCGGCAGCCCGGGAGCACTGAGGCCGGGCAGGACGCAGGTCAGGAACGGCGCCAGCAGCGGTGGGGGTGTGGAGGGACTTCGCCGGTCCGTCCAGGGCCAGTTCCCCACTGCGGTCCACTCTGCATGGACCAGGCTCCACTTCTGTTCTCACCTGGAATTTGAAAGCAGGACAGGTCCCTGGGGTCTGGCTGAGACCTAAGGGTCCTTGGTAAGCGAGTGGACACCAGAGGGACTGGCCTGAGAGGAAGAGAAAACGTCCTGCTCCGCTGAGCAAACGGGACGTCGAAGATGAACCGGCCGATCAGAAATATTCGACTCTAGCCATTCCCAGGCTGGCGATGCGGCTCCTGCCAGCGACACGTTCGGAGGGGCGAACGCACTCCGCCTGCACAGGGGTGCGGGAGAGTCTGCCCAGGGGGCACCGGCTCAGGCGTGGAGCCCCGCCCACAGCAGGTCCTCAGCCCATGTCTGCGGCAGAGGACCCCTGGAGTGACTGCAGGTGGCAGGGAGGGTGGGACCCCCAGAAGAACGATGAAATCACTCCAACAGTGTTGCGAGAAAACTCTCTCTTGTCAGCACTGTGCTGGGGTAGGAGCGGGGTGCACAGGGCGGAGAAGGAAAGACACAGTCCAGGACCTCAGGGGTTCTAGTGCCTGGGGAACAAGACCCCCACCCCAGGCCATGGATGTGAGAAAGGACAAATGACTGGGGGCTGCATCCGTTAGCTCCTTGGGCTGTAAGAAATAAACGCCCTGGTTACCAGAAGTGATGGGGAGTAATCAGGGAGCCAGGACGGATGACCGGCCCGGCAGTTCCCGGGGGTCTAGGCTGGAGCCCCCATCAGAACATACCTGCCTTCCCAGGGGTGGGGGCGAAAATGGCTCCCAGCTCATGCCCGCTCTTGGCAGCCCCAGGTCTACACTCAGGAGACCTCTGAGAATCAGGGTGCCAGAGGAGCCCGGAGCAGCCGGCTGCAGCCTCGGGGAGCTGGGCCGCTCGGGCAGGTCCGGGAGCCTACCGCACACGCCGCTGGGCACAGCTCGGTTCATCTGCCTCCGGTCTGCTCCTGAGAGCCAGCCCCCCACCCTCCTCCGGAGCACCCTTCTCCGCTCACCCCTCTGCCTGCTCATCCACGGGTCAGCCCTCCTGCTGTTTAGAGACAGTCTTTGTTTCTCTGCATCTTCTCTTCTCCAGGCGAACCTCCCACTGCCGTTCTTCCCGATTCAGGGTATCCTCAGGGTGCCAGTCTCCGGGGGACTGAGCGGCCCTGTGCTTCCAGACCATGCCAGAGCGCTGGCAGGGCTGCTGCCCACCTGGGGGAGGCACCCTGGGCGGCAGCAGTAGCCCGCAGTGACCTCAGCTTCGGCTCATCTGGGACTGCAACTCTGAGCAAATGTCTGTGGCTCTTTGTGACTCGGTTTTCTCAGCTGTAAAATGGACACAGTCATATGGACAGCGGGCCTCAAAGCCAGGGTCCGAAGGAGGTTGCCTCTGGCCGGAGGTTTGCAGCTTTGTGTTGTGGAAATGGTCATTTGACATGTCTATTGTGGAGCTGGCTTTTTTCAGCTGTTTTTTCCTTCTTGATTCTCACTATGACTCACAACCTCTGATTTACCTGCTCAGGGTGCATTCTGATGGGGAAACTTTCCCAGAGTTGGCAGACACATCCCTGTGAGCCGGGACAAAGGACGGTCTTGGGATGTTCTCTAAGGTTGAGCAACACAGCGGAGTCTCAGAGAGGTCCCGTGAGTTAGCCAAAACCACACAGAAACTGGCAAGGTGAGCCTTCCCATAGCCACCTGTACTGGGGACGCTGCCCTCACCCCGCAGAGCACCAGGGGAGCGCAGTGGATAGATGTGCCCTCGAACGCACCTGCGTTGACCCTCTGCTTTCCCAGTTAACCTCTCGGGGCTTAGTTTCCCTCCTTGCCTGCCGGTGGCTCTTGGAACGATCAAATGTGATCATGGGAGTACAATGTCCTTACACGTTAGGAGAGCCCGTCGGGGTGGGCACGATGATCACTTAGGAAACCCAGGCCAGGGCTGGAGCAGGGACTCGCAAAGTCACAGGCTGACATGCCTGTGGACGGCTCTTCCTGGTTCGCCGAGCCCCCTGGACGGCCCCTAGATGGTGCTGGTGCACCGGGCAGCGCCGCAGCGCCCCGCCTGCAGCCTGGCTAGATGGCTGCTGTAGACCGGCCGGGACAAAGGAAGGACCTGCCTGCGGGGCGCGGCGACAGGGCGGCTGGCAGAGACCCCTGCAATGCGGAGCTGCCGCTGCCCAGCAGAGAGAGCAGCTGCCTGAGCCCGCACCCTGGCCGAGGACTGAGCGGGCCCCGGGGGCTGGGGACTCGGGTCTGCACCTGCCCACCCACCCTGCCACCACCCCTCCAGGGAAGCAGGTGGGCTGAGCTCTCCAGGGCTTCTCCGAGGAGCTGGGAAGCGAGCCTCTCCTTCAGGCAAACCTCTGGTGGTGCTGGCGTCTTTTAGAAAGCCCTTTCCTGCAGGTCACCAACCCAGATTGTCACTCCTTCGCTGACTATGAATCCACGGATTCTGGGCTGCAAGGGACAGGGCCAGTGCCTCCAGGGAAGAGGGAAGAGGCCCTGGCTGAGCTTCACTATCCTCAGCTGCAAAACTGGGGCGCACGTGCCTGCCCTGCCTTGGTCCCTCCACACTCAGCCAACCTCGCCCTCTCCTGCCTGCAGGCAGCGCAGGGCCCAGGACCTCCGTGGAGAATGAGACACAGCCCTGCTGGAGGGGGCCCCGGGGATGGGCCACACAGGGACAGGGCTTCAAAGACATGACCAGAGAAAGGATGGTGACAGGAGGAACTCCAGGGAAGAACAAGCTCCTGGAAATGCCTGGAAACCGCACGCAGCTGTGAACATCATTACCTCTAAGCGAGGGCGAGTGAGCTCGGTTTCAAAGCCCTTTCACCGTGCGCATTGTTTTGCTTGGAGTTGCTGGGGTCGCTGTTCTCGGCTCTTTACAGCGCTCAGGACAGGTGAAGCAGTACTGGGTGCTTGGCTGAAAGAACAGCCTGGATTTGAACCCCACCCTACCCCACTTTCTAACTGGTTCATTCATCTCCCTGAGACTCACTGTCCCATTGTAAACGCGGAGGTTGGGAAACACCAGTGTTGCCTGAGCAGCTTTGCAGCGATGCGTATTTTCTACCATTTTTACTGGGCAGGCTACCTGGTGCTCCAGAGAGACTTGGGAATCAACAACCGTGGACCTTACTATTGTTGAGGGGTCTTGGGGAAGCCTCTTCTCCTAACTCAATTGTCCCATCCATACAGGCTCTATAGAAGGGTCCCGAGACCACAGGGTGGCCAGTGTCCCCTCCACCCCACTTTCTTCCAGCCCACAACCGGGCAGCATAATCTGATGACAGAGGGCTGCACCCCGGAGCCACACTGCCTGGTTTACATCCCAGCTGTACGTAGTCCGGATATGTGACCCGGTGTGTGGCCTTGGGCACGTGACCGGTGCCTATTTCCCCATCTGTAAAATGGAGATGATAGAAATAACAATATAAAACTCAGTTACGCTAGACCATGTGGTAATAGCAAACTCAAAAATGCATTAGTTCAATATAAAAGTCTACTTCTCAGAATCGTTCAGGGTAGTTTCAGATGAGGGGGGGTTTGTTCGGTCATTCAGAGGGCTCGGGCTGACAGTCCTTCTGCTAACAGTCGCATTCGATTTTCAAAGACCCCGCGAGGGAGAGGGACAGAGAGGGAACCACGGCCTGGCCCTGGGCACACATCTCTTCCGCTCACGTCCATGGGCCAGCGCTGACTGGCACCGCACCCGGCCCAGGGAGGCTGGAAGTAGTCTTAGCTGTGGGCCCGGGAAGAAGAGGAGAATGGACCAAGAAACCAGCCAGCAGTCTCTGTCACAGTGACCCGGGTCGGAGGGTGTCTTGAGGATAAAATTAGTTTAATGTACATGAAGTACTTGAAACAGTGCCTGGTGCCTGGTTGACACCAGTGAATATTTGCTGTTATAATTTCATGGTCATCCTTGCCCCTCGAAGAGCACATTAAAGATACAAACTGTGAAGCTCCCCAGCCTTTCCAGCCAGCATTGGGTGGGCTGTTTAGGACGCCTCTGGGCACCCCCGTAAAGTCAGGCACACACGCAGGGTGCTTCTCCCAGCTTTAGCTCCGGCCTGGCAACGAAGCTCCCGGAGAGCAGTTCCTTCCGAGGCCCTTTGTGTTGTGATGCTTTGAGAAGAGCCTCTAGCAGGGCGGATTCTGTTCTTCACCTCCATGTGCCCGGCAGACCGTGGGCTGTGGATACCCTCACGCCTTCTCCCCTCCCCATCACCAGCTCTTCCCTGCTACCTTCCTTCTCCCCTCCCCATCCCCAGCTCTTCCCTGCTACCTCCCTTCTCCCCTCCCCATCCCCAGCTCTTCCTGCTACCTTCCTTCTCCCCTCCCCATCCCCAGCTCTTCCCTGCTACCTTCCTTCTCCCCTCCCCATCCCCAGCTCTTCCCTGCTACCTTCTGACCTCCCTCTCGGGGGTAGGAGACGTGAGACCATGAGGCCACAGGTGTTGGAATCCCGGAGACCCGCGAACCAAGGCCAGCTAACAGTCAGGTGTGCCGAGTGTTAGTCGTTAAGAGTGATTGAACATCGCTGCTCCTCTGCTCACCTCTCTGTAAAAGGGAGTTAGATGTGTAATGGTCGCAGGGAGCGGCGGGAGGATGACGTTAGTGGGTGTGATGACCGCGCACTGAGGAAGACCTAGAGCACGTTCTTAACAAATAGTAGCTGCTGTTGAGTCATCAGCTTGTACTGACCCCTGTGGCCTCTGTGCAGCCGGTCAGAGGCAAACTAGGTTGATACAAATGGGCTTCCAGGAGCAGCCTTTAAAGATGCCCACCTTGCTCTGGCGTGGACTCGAACCCCAGGACACCCAAGCTTTCGAAGGAGACCGCTCCCAGCCGCTCCCTCCTCTCGGGGCCCGGCCCTGAGCTCCCCCTGCATGCCGTGTCTACCCTGCTACGAACGACTCTGCAGAGCCAAAGACTGTGGCCAGAAAATTTTATTTGGAAACAAGGAATGAATAACTATATTAGGAAGTTAACAGAAAGTCCTGGCGATAAACATGATAGAGCACTTTAATATAATCTAATAACATTATGGAATCTCGATAAGGTCTTCAAGTAGCTTAACTAGCGTGTTTACTCTGGGCCCAGTGCTGTTCAGGTCCAAAGTCACAGTGACATTGTTTATAAAAGAATCCATTTTTCTATCTGTCAATTGATGATCTCAAGAACTAGTGGTAGGCTGGTAAATGTTTACCAACCAGCAATCCAGGGAGAAATATATATACAAATAGCTTTTTATAACATGTATATTATGAAATTTACTAATATAAAGTATGTGCAGTACACGATTTACCCATGATAATAAATAAAATATAAAACATCCTTATTGTAAATTCCATGTAGCCAGTTGATTCTCACAGAATGCTTTCATTGATTTTTGACAAACTCTCACATCTATTGCCAAGCTAGGATAGTTGTTGATGCCTGTGGTTCAGAAGATGAATGTTGGTTGATATTTTCATTTTAGTTAATGAGAAAGATGAAGGTGAAGTAATGAAAGCGTGGGTTGGAATTTCATGTGTTTGTCAATGACAAGAGCAACGTTTTTGCTGACTCAGGTGACTGTTTTTGAATACTACACTAGCTGGCATACTTCGATTTTTTGTGTTATTCACAACATAATGGCTATAGCTGTGGCACACTTTTAAGTTGAATTTACATTATTAACATTTTATTCATCACTCTCTTCTGTCTAGACAATCAATAAATCAAGCCTTGATTTGTGATGTTCGCGGATTTTCTATGGCATAAATATTTCCAACCATGGCCAAGTTAGAGCTATCAAGAAAATTTCCTTGAACATGGAATTGAAAAAATATGTGCGCACCATTATATACTATTTCCACCACACAGATATGATCAATGTAAGAAACCTCGAGAGCGTAGACAATGCTAAAATGTAGTAAAATCATTAGAAGGTAATGATCTTGAGTATTTATTCCTGTTGTTTACTATAATTCACGTAATTAAGTTATATAAATTAATTTTTAATAATGGCTGCGTTTAACAACCTGCTCAAATATTTTCTGAAAATTGAGGTCGGCTTATGAGCTGGCTTGAGCACACACTGTCAAGGTCAATGAATTTTCACTGGAAGTTGGACCAAAAACATACTATTTCTTGGATTGTTCAGAAAAGTACAAGGAAAAAGGGAGATGGAGAAAGTGGATAGGAGGGAGCAGAGTTTATTAACAGGTTCAGTTTCAACTGAACAGGCACCGTTGGTGCCAACAGAAACTATCAGTGTGGGCATCAAACGCTTTGAAAGTCCTGCCTGAACAGAAGTCCGTTCTCGGCCCCAATTCTGCTTTTGCCCAGACGTGTAGACGTGCTCAGCCTCTGGCTACGGCTGGGTGCTCAGCTTTCCCGCCCCCGCGCGGGGTGCTGGCTGAAAGGCACAGAGGTCAGCTGGGAGAAGCACGAGCTGCTCTCCTCCCTTTTCTACCCCTTCCTCACCTCCTGGCTCACCCGTCCCTCGTTCTCAGTGCTGGGAGCGAGCTCCAGGCCGTGTCCCTTATCCACAGGCATCTTGTCATCTACAGCCGGGCCTCTGTCTGCGCAGCTAAAGTGGATGGGTGTTCGGTACCCAGACTCCAGGGAAATGTGAGTGACGTCGTGGGCCACAGAGAAGGACTAGTCTGCATTCTGCACCAGGTTTTTTTTGAGCTTCCTCATAGACATCCGTCGGGGACCCCAACCTTTTGATTCAGGGTTTCACACTTTAGGGACGCAACGGAAAGTGTGGAAGAAACATCTCATGGGGCAAAAGATCAAAAAGGGCCAAACGGGTCTCCTCCTAGTCTCTGGTCATTGGCCATTCCCCCCTGGAAGTCAGTTTCCCCCAGGCTCCCAGCAGAGAGAAGGAATGGACTTTGGGAAACAGTCCAGTGCTCCTGCTGGATGAGAAAACCCAGACCCACGGAGGGAAAGTCAGCTGCCCGAGGTTACGGTGGAACCAGGATTCACCCCTCCCCAACATTCGGAGCCCCAGTCCAGAGCACTGCCCAACGACCTCTTCAGCTTCGGAGTGGGAGGCCAGCAAACTTCTTCAGAGTCAACACCTTAAACACCTTTTGGGATTTTTTTTTTCTTCTTTGACTTTTTCTTCCATTTTCAGAGGCTCTGGGTGTGCCCCTGTTGCAACCTCACATCATATCTGTCCCCTTTAGTGACATGAGCCACAACCTCGCCATCCCTGCTGCAGTAGGAAGAGCCAGGCTTAGAATCCACCCGTTGCCCCCTCCAGCTGTGTGGCTCGAGCCAGTGTCTCTCCTGTCTCTGAATTTCAGTTTCTGTAACCGTAGAGGGAATGACAATACCTATTCCAGGGACCTTCTGAACATTAAAGCCACGATGTGCACAGACTTCTAAACACTATGTCTGTCTCCTGGGAGGACAAAACAAATGCCATGTGTCATGATGCGAGTCCCCTCGGATAAATGCTGCAGAGTGTGCTGGAAGAGTTCAGTAGAAGGAACAGAGTGAATGAAGTGACTAAGGAATGAAAACTTGTCACCAAACCCCTATCATATTTTCTTCCCAAACACCCCTTGTGGTTTTTCCTTCTTCACCCATCCTGATGCAACCATCTTTTTTTATAGTCCCAAATAATTTCTCACTGAATTACGACAACCATGGTCCTTGCTTTCAACCTATCCCTATTCTAATCTATTTTATACACACATCAGAATTAGTCTTCCTAAAGCAGAGCTCAAGGTCAGGTCTGAGTCCTACATAACATCTCTATGACTTCTAAACGTGTTCAGTAAATGCCAGATCAATTAAATATGCAAAGTACATATAGGTTTGTAGATGAAATAAGCAATGTGTGTGTGTGTGTGTGTGTATTTCTCCTTCTCTCCTTTTTTTTTTTAATAGCTCTCTAAGTTCTTTCTACTACTAGCTATATACACACCATCTTCAACATTACAAGTTAACATGAACAAACTCTGCTGGTCTTACTTCCTCTTGTTAGTCCCAACTGAGGGCCTTTGCTCGAGTGGTCTCCATCAACTGGAGAACTTACTCTTTCTCTTTACTAATCTCCATCCTCCCCAGCCTATAAGGGTTGGTCCAGGTCCCATCCCCTGCAAGAAGCCTCCCTTCTCCATCTCTAGTTGCCTAGCCTGACTCCTGACCTCTCCGCCCTCCAGTAAGGGCCTATGAGCCTCATGATGTGGGCCAGTCGGCTGGGTGCTAACGTGCAAGCCGACCATCTAGCTGTGTCTATTTTGTCTCTTTCTTTCCATCATGGTCCATCCTTTGGTTCTTCATTGTTCACATGTGTGATGCTGGGCACACGATGGCATTTCATCAGACCCACCAGAGTAGGATTTGAGGAAATGTCTCATTCCTCCGCATCTTGGCCTTTTCCAGATAACTGAAGTTGCAACTGTCAAACACCAAACAGGAATAGTAAGCTCTTTTTAATAGACATCTTTCTGAAATGTATTTGACATTTCCAGAAATTCTGAATTCCCATCTGCCATACAGAACTGTGTAATTTCAAAATCACTCAGAGATGTCATTCTAAAGACCCATTAGCATCCTGAGCAGCGTTACAGCTCTGTATCTACTTTTAGGTCTTTCTGACTCCTCCCTCAGTGTCATTCAATGTCACCTGTGATTCTGCTTAGGGCTCTGGCCTCTGCCTCTTCTGGATGCCTTCTCCCACCATCCCCTTCCAGAGTCCTGTGTTTCTTTTGCTGAGGTTGAGGAAACCAGGTTATCCGAGGTCTCCAGAAAACACTCCCTGTATACCTACTTGATGCCAGGCTCCATCCAAGGAATGGGGTACATAGAGCCTGGCGCTGATCTTGACAAGCTTATTCTCAACGTGCATCAGCCACGGAATGGCAAAGGCTGTAAAAAGGTCGTGCACAACTTAGAGTGACAACACAGAAGGTGGAACAACAAACTCTTCAGGCAGCTGGAGTCTCAAGTAGCAGCTCTGGGCAGTGAAAATTTGAGATAAGTTTAAAAACGTAAAAAGGTTTACCAGCAAGAATAGACAGGAAAGACAGTTTCCAGTAGAGGAAACAGCACACGTGAGTAATTGATGGACAAGAAGACCCTTGACTCTATAAGGCTTTGAAAGGGGATATAAGAAGCAATGCATGTAACCTTTAATGCTGGGGCTCTCTGACAGCTCCTGTGGGGACCCAGGGGACTCTTCTGATGAGTTCAGGATCAAAAGGTCCTGAATGAGTCAGATTGCTGGGAAATGGACCTGTGGATAAATGGAGTCTAATTGTGGCTTGGCATGTTGGCTACTTGAAAAGAACTTGGCCATTGCTGTGGTAAAGAACAAATTTTCTCAAGGCCTGCAAATGCAATGCTACTTCCAAAATCAATTAATACTAACCCGTTATAAGAAGAAAATAACAAGAGAATATTTTATGATATTCTAGGATGTCAGAGTTGGCAGGCCTATCAGAACTGATCTGTTTTCTTTTCATTATTGATTATTTGGTGATTAACTGAAGATAGAGATTATGTAAGAGACTTGCCTACAATGATCCAGTTGATGGTAGAGAGGAGATTAGTATTCTGGGTCTCCTGATATCCATTCCTCTGTGCTTCTTCTACTACTAAAGTGAGCCTTTTAAATCAGTTACTGTATCTGTTAGTTACATTTGTTGAATGTGTTGGACTCAGTGAATATTTCAGTTGAACCAGGAATTGGAAACAGAGACCAGAAGCAAGGAAACCATGTTGCCTTTGGTAGGATGAGATTCTGAATTAAGCTCTCAGTAGCAGAGTGGTGTGTTGTGCCATCTGAACTATCAATCGATTCACCTTGTAAACAGCAGCAAACACTTTCGAAGGTGTTATTTAATTAGGCCTTCAGAAATATTTACTTGCACCCACTAGATGCTGGGGAATAGTAGTGTATAAACTCACAAAGTCCCCATCTTCTTAGAACTTACATTTATTGCAAAAAGATATATCTACATATCCACCAGACATATTTTGATATCTAATATATCAGGATACTGGTAAATGCTGTATAGAAAAATAAATCAGGAACAGGAGATAGAGACAGGAAGTCCTGTTTTGGAGAAAACAATCAGGGAAGGCCTCCCTGAGGAGGTGACTACGGACAGAGACCTAAATAAAGAGTGAAGTCCACGCAGCTATGAGGGAGTAGTGCACGCCTGGTGGACTCGTGGGAAGTGCCAAGACCTGAGAAAGGAGTCTGCTTGGTGTGTTTGAAGAACAGCAAGAGGCCACGTGGCCGGAGCAGGAGGAGCCAAGGGGACAGCTCCAGGAGATGGGTTAGATGGGGGCTGAGGCCCAGGTCACAGGGATCCACAGGCCATAACAGAAGAATAAAGGATAGAGAAAAACATTCTGGACCAGCAAAACAAAGTCTCAGATTCCAGTACTTTCTCTGCCACTGACTTCCTGAACGACCCCGACTTCTCATTTCCCCTCCCGGGCCGGTCTCCCTATCTCTCTGATGAGGGGATTGGAGGGGATGACTAGGGCCTCCTAGCTCTGTGGTCCGTGGACCGTGGTCATGCAGGTCAGATGCGTCCCTGGGGAGTGGAGCACCCAGATGGACACACAGCTCTCCTGGTGCATCTGCTCCAGAAGCCAGAGCCTGGGCTCCTGAACCGGCTGCTCATCTCTTTACAGGCAGTCAGAGGGGGTTGAAGTCTCAGGTATTTCCAGACAACCGAATGCTGTGCGTTCGTAGACTTTCTTTAACAGTTGAGGGGGGCTTGCAATGCATCTCATTTCTAAAATGAAGCCATAGAAATGATATGAGCCACCAGCAAACGCAGCTAATCTGGGTGGGAAGTCATTGTGTGTTTCCTTTGATAATGGGTGAAATCACATTCTTTGCAAGTTGTGCATCATCCGTGAAGACTTTCTTCTTCTAATGATCGGCTGTCACTCTGTCTTTGTGAAGTAGGGACTGGGATGATTTTTAAAGCTTTCACTTACGGGCTTGCTCTTTGTCAAGGCCCGCCGGAGGAAGGCAAGCATCCTAGAGAGGGAAGCGACGACTGTCTCTGACATTAAATAGATCTCTTTCTTACCTGTCCTGTTCCACATACGAAATATCAAACTCCTCTTCCACGTGAGGGCGGCTCTGGGTGCCATCCGGTGTCGCGAGCACAGCCCCTGAACGCGCTGGGAGGTGCATCGAGCCAGATCAGGGTCACATTTAAAGGCCCTTTAACAGCACCATCTACAGATTAAAAATGCTGCCTCTAGAGGCTACAAGCTTCTCGTTGCTAGAGATGATCAAAAAAGACCATTAGGCAGGATATTATAGACAGAAAGTGTATGTCAGTCGGAGAATGGAACAAGCTGTCTTTAAAAAGCTCTTCCCACTTTAAGATCGTCTCTCTCATTAGCATAATCTTTCCCTAATCTGAATTTTCCATTATACAATGGCAGATCAGAAGATTTTCGATGCCGTTTTAATTGCCATGGCTCTTTGCCAGTAAGACGAGGCCAACCACGTCTCACTACAAATCTGTGCAGCCCAAGAAATGGGTTTGAAGTGACATGCAGTGGTTTAGAGGGTCCTGTCAGCCACAGGGAGAGAGAAGTGTGTGTGTGTGTGTGTGTGTGTGTGTGTGTGTGCGCGCGCGCGCGTAAAGTTTATCTGTGCTGGGTTCTTTGTCTTTAAAATCACAGGTTTAAATTGGTGTTAGTAGTTCATACTCAGAAATCATTTTGGTATTGTATTTTAGTATTAATTTGAGGTTAAAAAAATAGAACCCATAGTTAAATGTTTCTTTCCTCGTGATGAATCAATTAGAGGAAATGCCAAGGACTTTATATAATCCCTTCAAAAACGTACCGTATGTTTAACTGGTTGGGGTTTGTGATTCATGATGAGAACCTGAACATACATATTTACCAACAACTCTTGCTTTCCAATTTCCATTGAAATGACGAAAGAAAGAAATAAACAGCAGTGCATGAAACCATGGAAATGTAGAGAAGAGAACCAGAGACACCAGCATACCAGGAAACTTAACACATTTCTAAAAGATGGCAAGTAGATTAAATCAAATGCATGAGTAACCCAGGGTAGAGAACGTGGATTATCGAAACAGGAGAGTGGGGTGCAGCAGAGGGGAAGCTGTGCACTCCGAAGTCCCATGTAGGGCCCAGACCTGACGTCTGCGGGTGTGGGAGCCAAGACTTACGGAGTAGTTTTTATGCTATTTAAAGAAAAACTCTTCATGGTACAGGTGAACTACTTAGTCCTCTCTTCCTATACACAGCAACCCGAGTCACTCGTTTCTAGGCAGAAAGCATCTATTCTGAAAAACTGACAATTGCTGAAGGAAGTCTTAGGTGCCAAGTGTTAGAGCTGGCCTAGAGTGAAACCCTTCCGATTTGGCAAACTGATGGAGGGTGCAGACAGGTGCACAAGGCCGTCTGCTTACAAACTCCAGTCTGAACCTTGCCGTCAACACAAACACTCACACATGGTTCACCATCGGTCCTTCCATTCAGGAGAAAGGCTTGCTCGGCCAACCAGGCAGCAAAGATCGGAGGAAACTCGTGGCCACTATCTGCACTAGTCAAGTCATTCTTCGTTCATAAATATGGATAGACCCTAAGATTTTCCCTGCATTCCAGGAGAGGGGGGAAGCAAGACAAGAAATAGGAATAACTCAGCTCTTGAAGAAGAAATAGATAGAATCCAGGACAGAGAATGGAAAAGTACCATAGTTCTTAGAGACATTTTAGATAATGTTAAAATTATTTTTAAATGAGAAACACTAAAAGAAAAACACTTGCAGAATAAGAAACATTTATGTGAAATTTATTGAAAAAATCATAATTGGCCAAAAAAATCAAAACCAAGTATGAAAGAAAAAATCAGGGCTACCTTTGAGAAAGGAGAACAAAAATTAAAGCAGGTAAATGAAAGAGAAGTTAAAAAGAAAATAAGGAAGACCAATTAAGGATATTCACAATGCAACTGATAGATGTCCCAGAAAAGAAAAAGAACAGAGAAAATAAATAAATTTATCAAATAAATAATAGAATGAAACTTTCCAGAGCAAAAGACCACCAATCCCTACCTTTCGAGGACTACTAAAGGTCAAGGAACAGAACGAATGAACATAATCCACATTTCAATGTACACACTCTTAAGAAAGTTTAGCCTGTTGGGACTAATAGACAAGCCTAGATACTCAGAGAAAGAGAGAAAACTGAACCAAAAAAAAACTAATTAAACAACACCAACAAAAAGGATAATAGAATTATCAACACACAACTCATCAGCAACATTAGGAGCCAATAGAGACATTCTTAAATGTAGGCACGAAGGCATTTTTCTTTATGCAAGAACTCAGAAAGTTACTTTTCATTCACTGTTTCTGAAGATAAAATGCTTGAGGCATTGCAGCAAAGTAATAAACACACACACACTAACAACAACAACAAAAAGACATGAGATTCAAGAAACAGTGAACCCAGTCTGGGAGTAAATAAATAAATAAAAAGTAATAATCCTAGTCAGACTGCAAAGCAGCAAGTTGGGAGAGTAATGGGTCCAAGTGAGATAATTAAACAACTAATATGATTGATTAAAATATGAATATTGTTACAGATACTGTAAAGAAAGCATATGTATCATAATAACCAAGAAAAGAGCAATTGAGAACACCAAGAGAAATATAAAATTATACTACAAATTTAAGAATCAAACATAAGGCAAACTAAAATATGGTATGATTTGGGGTATTTAATGAAGCAAAATGAACAAAAAGCTGCTTTGAATATATCGCTTGGATCTCTTCTAACCATATCATATTAAGACATATTAAAGCATTCTATTTTTTTTTTCTTTTATTGGTCTAGGTACATCCTTTGGTCTCACAGTAAATGATATTGATGTGATCACGTATTTAAAAATCTATTAATCAGTTTTCATGTATAGAATCAACCTATAGATAAAAACTAAAAGACAATCAATCATAGTAACAGAATGCAATTCTTTTGCAGACCTCAGCAATGTAAATGGCACTGCAGACCTGCCATGTTGGACCTTGGAGGGTGTGAAGTGGATGAGGATGACAATTCTCTCATGCTATCTTCAGAGAAAAGAGACTCTGCTAACAGTGGTGGAATAAGAAACAGAAATTTAAGTGCATCATTTAAAACAACCAAGTGGATAAATAAATAAAACTGTAATTATAGTATTTAGAATTATGCTGCTAGCTAAGAATGACAAAAATAAGAAAAGATTAAAAATAATTAACACTGAGGAATGGATCTGGGGGAGGGGGATTACTCTTTCTTCCCATGATCTTTCTATGTGCCTTTAAATTTTTTTTTCCATGTGCATGAATTACTTTTCTAAATGATTATAATATTTAAAATTAAATGACCTTGTTCCAAGAAGAGAGGACATAGCATTTATTGAGCCCATGATATACGGGATAACATACATCATCTCAGTTTATTAGTCAGAAAATGAATATAATGTGGTCATTGTCTGCTCTGAGCCTGATGTTCCTCATTGACAAAGTATTGATCAATCAAAGAGTTGATAAGTGCCGAAGCCAGGTGTCAACAGTAGCTTGGCCATGCACTCTTCCCCTAGATGTGTGCCAAGCTGCCTGGGTGGGGTTGCTCTACCCAGACCAGTGTGCTGAGGCCAGAGAGACTTAAGTCCTACATCTGCCTCTACTGCCACTTTGGTTCTTGACTTTGAACAACTCATTTTCACCTCCATTTTCTTCTTTGAAATGAATGAGTGGACATGAACAGAAAAATATCTAGGACTTTCTATTTTTCAATGTAGTCTGTATTTTATTGGTGGATTTTGTATTTTTAAATGTAGTCTGTATTTCATTGGTTACCCTCCCCACCCCACCCCACCCCACCCTGAAAAGTACAGACTACAGAATTAGACTTATTAGCTTTGTAACTTGGGGTTGGCTACTTGACTTCTCTGAGCCTATTTCTTCATCTCTAAAGAGAAGTCAGTAAATACACTCTCATTTCTTTATCATTATTTTCATCTTGCTGCTTCTGTCTGGCCAGATGGGGGCGTTGCCTCCCTTGGCATTGATCAGCCAATAATTTGGAGTGGTGCTATGCCTGGCATCTGGTAGGGAGAGGAGAGACTAACTGTTACCACAGGCTCTAATTCAATAGCAGATTATCCCCTCCTGGATAATGGGATTGTAATGTGAACTGTACATTTAACTTCTTGATCAAGCACAAAGAAAGCCTGTGCTTCCCAGAAATGGATGATTTCATAGTTCGATGAGGTTAAAATGAAAATAACGCATTACAGGTCTCAAACTGAGGAAGGAACCAAAATGGTGATCTTCTCTCACAGATAAAAAATCTTCAGAGATTTAATGTCCCTGGGCTTATAGGATGGTAGTGCTTCTCTAGGTATAATGACATAGAACAATCTCCCTGGGAGTGCAGCCTTCCTTCCAATTGCATGCCTCATACAGTTGTAATTTGGCCTTGTGTGCAAATATCTCAAACCCACAGCTCTTAGGAGGGACGGTTCTTCTCTGTTCTCCTAGGCCTGGAAATCTCACAGAAAGAGAGGCGGCTTTAGTTGGATTTCATAGGTTGAAGCTTTCTACACTAACGCTTAAATAAGGGCAGCGAGAGGCAGCTGGTATGTCCAAACTTCTCAATGAGAGTGGTGAAGATGTGTTATAGGTGTTTATACCACTATCAAATGAGTCAATTTTATCCCCAGACTCAGATTGAGAGGTTGGTATCAGAACTGTGGCTGATGTTATTGATACCCCAAAGATGCTTAAATAGTCAATGTGACTTTTCTCTTATACGATACCATGGACTATTTGTCATAGACAGAGGAATTACATTATCATCTGAGCCCATGGGTCTTCTCAAGGGGAGATAAACAGAGCTTCTCTACCTGAGATCTCTGGAGTTGAGGGTGTTTAAAATGTTTGAAATAATTTTTAAAAAGCTTTGGATTTTTTTTAAAGTTTCTTAACTTCATGGAAACAGATAAAAACAGTTACTAAATATCACACCTAGAAGAAGACAGAATTTGCAGGGACGGTTGACATCGACTCATTTTAAAGATGGTTAAACCAAGGTTAAAGGAGATGACATGATTTGCCCAAGTCCACCCAACCTGTATGGATTGGGAAAGGCCACAATCTATTCATTTATTTATGTATTTATTTATTTATGCAACAAATTGAGCTCCTACTCAGTCCTAGTGATTACATCAAGCCGTGGGAAAACAAGTATGGATTTGCGATAGCCATCTGCTTCCAAGAGCTCATCCTCTGGAGGGAAGGCAAGTGTGTGGCAGTCCCAGGGTGATGAAACAAGTGCTGACAGAAAGATGGGAGCCATGTGTCCTGGGAGCATGGTGGAGAACTCGAAGTCTTCGAAGAGGCGGGGAGAGGCCTCACAAAAGCCACCCTGTTTACGTTGAGTCTTGCAAGATGAGAAAAAAGGGGGAAAAGAAACATTTCAGGTAGAAAAAACAGTATGTGCAGGATTTTATAGGTAAAAACAATTCAGACTTGTTATTAACCAATTTGGAGTCCAGGGGAGCATTAATACCCATGTAAAAGAACATGGGTACTAGACTCCAAATTCTCCAGAACCAAAGCGCATTATGTAGAAGTGGAAAACTTGGGTACAGGCCAATGTGGGTTCCCAATGACTTCACCATGTGGTAAGGAGACCAGAGTAGGTCATGAATGTAATGAGAAGAGCTCATCTCAGGGATCTAGAAAGAACCTTTGTCCAAAAAATGAGCTCTGCCTACTGTTCTCTGACCCTCTGTAACGGGACCCACGTACATAAAACCACAACTCCTTAAGGACAGGAATAAAAAAGTAAATACCCGGAGTGTAGAAACCCAGGGACATATAACTCCTCATAAGCAAGTGTATCAATGAATATACAAAACACTTGAATTCTCAATATTTGAAACAGGAGAGTTCTGAAGTCCATCCTTTTTCTTACCCGCAATAGAAGTTATCTTGATTTACAAAGAAAGTTCCCTTCTTTAATGTATAAACACCCCCATCCTTTATTCCCCTAGAATGCTGAAGGAGACGACCTCTATTGTTGTGGTGTATATTTACAACTCTCAGCACCCTGGGGAGTAGCAGTGTGCTGTGAGCAGAGAAGGGGTCCTGTAGCTAGATTGCTTTCAGCCCTGGCTTGGCCACTTCATCATTATGTGAATTTAGATAAGTTACATAACCTCTCTGAACTTCAGATATAATGATAATATTTATCTTATAAAGGTTTTCAGAGTCTTGACTCATTCATTCAGACATAGTGTTATACAATGTTGTTTTTAATATTATTTTTTATTATTAATATTATTATTTGCAAAACAATGTGACAAGGAATGGTCTTTCTTCCCAGGTCTCGGTTGTGATGAAAAGGATTGAGCAGTCACTGTCCAGAGACTTTCTTATCAAACATTACAAGATTATAGTTCTCGTGGAAGCATCAGATCAATGTTTGCCTCAAGGAATTTATAATCAGATTAAATGTATTGCTACTTTTCCTTTCTTATAAAGTAATATAAACCTAGAAAACTTGGGCGTAATGCCTTCATTCTGCTTTGAATACTCATTCTTCTCCCTCTATGCTTACCTAAATTCTACCCATTTCTCAAGACCCCATGCAGTTGCTGGATGTATGAGTCAGTAAAGCAAAACCACAGAGTTATTTGAACAGAGAAAATCTAATATATGGAATTGTTAACAGGGGATGATAGTAATGAGAGATTTGCTAGTAATAAGTAAAGAGAGCACCAAAGAATATTAAATGGCAGATAGAGGGAGCAGCCTCTATGCACAGAACCGAGATATGGCAGCTAAAAAGAGGTTGCTCGTGGCTGAGGTCCAGATGTTATCGGAGAGTCCAGGGCTCACAGGATGGAAGAGAAGTCACTGTGGTGCCATACCAGTGAAACTTGCTGGAAATCTACACTCTAGGATGCCAGGAAGAGCTGTTCATGGGGAAGTGCTTCACTAGAGGTACTTGGCTATAAAACCATCCAAGGCTGAGTGTCACTAGGTACTGCTGGCCCCCACACACTACCGAAGTTGTGCGTTCTGCAAAAGCCTGATGCTATGGAGGTCATCACACTGTGGGAATTCAGACCTGGGGCAACTGCGTGCATGGAAGGCGCCTGCCTGACACACATTGAAGCCGGGAAGCAAAGCCTTTCCTCCTCACTGTTCTCTAAGGACAAAACTTAACATCCATTTTGTTTGTTAGTTGGCAAGGAAAAAATATTTAAAGAGCCCACCTCCACTTTCAAAGAGCAGGGTAAAAAGGGAATGTAGACTACGAGGCACTTTAATAACGAACACAGTCCACCCCTTTGACTATCGAGCTTCCCCGATTCTTTATATCAAACTGATGTCTGTTTGACTGCAACTTCCACCAACTCGGTCCTAAGGTTTTCCTCTTGGACTGCTTTGAACATGTCTTCTATAACATGTTAACCAGGATAGCTAAGCTTCTTGATAAACACAGAGCCGAGCAGGACTATTGAGCACGTTCCTTAGCATGGATATCTCTTTGATGCTGAAACATGGTATCATGGATGGACTTTGGCTGCCAGACTGCTGCATGACTTTCATTAAGCATACTTCCAATTAAAACTATAAGTAATGTTTTTTAATCCATGCTTCACCCTTTTGAGCCATTTGTTTAGTTTGGACATTCATTTCATTGATTAATTAATATTCACTAAATGCTTTTTCTGTGGTAGATGAGAAGCGCCACCTCCCCTTGCTCTATGGAGTTGTGATACTGTCTGGATCCTTTGATCCTTGCCAAACCATACTGGGCCTTTTTCTAAGCCTTGGAGACATACCTCCTACCTCTTATAAGAAATTACATCTTTATCGCTATGGGAAGTGAAGATTTTCCCTTCTCCACTACCTACTTAAGCCTTAAAACTCCTCTGAGTAATTATAAGATACTGTTGTTTCCAATTTTATTGAGTCTAAATCTAATGGGATTTACCTTCACATGGGAATAAGCAGAAGAAAGGTTGGCACAAATTATAAATGCCTGTGCCAACACATGCTTTTTCCATTACTACCAAGTATTGCAGAGATTTCTGGGTCTGAGCCAGAGATTTCTCACCCCAAATTCAAAATCAACCGAAGGCCCAAGAATAGTATCTCTAGTGATGGGGCAAATACATTTTCACACCATTCTCATGTTGAAATGGGATTTCAGGAGCCAAGAAGTGTCCACAGGTCAGGAAAATGAAGAGGTAGTACCAGGAAACGGGACAGAGTTGAAAAGCTCAGGGGAAAGACAGGTGATTGTTTAGGAAATGGGTAGAGATACTGCTACCTGAGAGCAAGGGTCGGGATGCGCAGGGGAGGGACACAGAAAGTCCAGCACGCAGAGAATACCTTCAGGTAACCTCATCCCTATTACTTCTTTAACACTTGACCAAATCGTGAACTGTGAACGTGCCTAGGTGCCTACCTGAATAGCAAAATTTCAACACTCTGTGCTTTTATTTTGTTTGGGGGTTTTTTGTGTTTTTGTTTTTTTTTAATTTGAACAGTTTATTTTAGGAAGATAGGTGTCGCTCTTTTTTTTGCAAAGTGGTGACAGCAGAAATAGCAGGAATATGTTCCCAGTTTTATCTGGTTGATTCCCAGCTGGTCCACATTCACCTTCTAGATGTTGAGTTCCCAGAGAATGTAGCAAGGACCCTGCCACATGGGCCTGAAGCCACATCCAGGCTTGTCATTTCAGCCACAGCTACAAATGTTCGGTTATTCCCGGTTTCCTGCCCAGCTCTCTGAGATAGACGTGAACGTTTGTGGTCATTAGAACTGTGTGAAATTTGCACTGTCAGGAAACACAGCTATTTTTTTCCTCTGCCAGCCACCATGCTATTTATAGCAATACCCTTCTCCATTTATTTGCTGGTCAATGACACTGAGAAACAGATATTAAGCAAGGAAGCCAATTTACTCCACGAAAACATCCATTATCTGTATCACCAACAGATCCTGAAACATAATCAATTGGAAAGCTTTACTTGGAAATGACTAATTGAATTGTTAAATACACAGTATTAGGAAGTCACCCTGGGAGCCTCAATATTCATTTATATAATAGGCGAGACCCCTTCTAAAGAAGCTGCAAATTCGTACCACTTCGTACAGCAGGGTCACACTCCTCTGTGGACTCGAGTTACAAACCCAAAGTCTTCATTCTGAATCTACCATATTTAAATTTGATTGCATTTCATAGAAAATGTCACAATTCTATAGAAAGTACATTTCTCATGGAACATTTATTTCTATTTCCTAAATACCCTAGCATAAAAATATTCCCCAGGTGATAATGTCCATAATCAATCCACACCATATAGTCACACAGGTGTATGTGTACACACAGACAAACATTACACCTACACACATTCTTCTACACATGCCTACACACACTATTCTCAGCTGTTGAATGTCTATAAAACAGGGAGGCACTCTATTCTCCTACAGATAAACTGAGGCCCAACTAGTGCAGTAAAGCCAAAAAGCCATCCCAGAACACCACATTCTTCTCCATTTAACATACTACATAGGTATTGCATGCCTAGGACCACTTAAGGCTCTCAGGACATGCAGATGTAGGAGATGATTCCTGTTCTCAAGGAGTTCACACTGTCGATGTAGAAACCGATCATTACAACACAAGTTGGTAGATGCTATAATGGGGCGGCGTCTAGGCTGCTTTGGGATCAGAGAGAATAGGTCATTGCCATTGCGGATGAGTCTGGTAGTGGATTTGAGTAAACACGTATGAAAGAAGGGCATTCCGAGAAGGAGCAGTTCCTCTTTGAAAGGATGGGGGTTTTGCCCTGGCCAGTTTGGCTCGGCTGTTAGAGCGTTGGCCTGCGGTACAGAGAGACCCAGGTTCGGTTCCCGCTAAGGGCACGTACCTGGTTGCAGTTTGTCCCCGGCCCTGGTTGGTCGTGCAGGTGGCAACCATTCGATGTGTCTCTTTCACGTAGATGTTTCTCTCTCTCTCTCTCTCTTCCTCTCTCTCCCTCCTCCCTCCCTCTCTGTCTGAACAAAAAAACAAACAAACAAACAAAAAAAAACAAAAAAAAAGGATGGGGGTTTTGAAGAGTCTGACATATTTGAAGACTAGCTTATGTGCAAAATATAGGAATTGAGGTGGAATGTGGGGGACTTGAGAAACCAAGAAAGGCCTGTGCCAAGAGATTTGACCTTCATCCCGGAAACTTCTGGAAGCCTCCAAAGTGGTTTAAGCAGAGAAGTAGCCTGATGAGCTTGTTGCAGGGAGGTTATTCTGGCCGTGGCGTGGGCAATGGATGGGAGACTGAGGGCAGGACAGAATGGGACAGGCGAGGCAGGAAAGAGACTAGGGAAGGGAAGCCAACCAGGGGCTTAGCAACAGTAAGAACCCACCTAGACTAGATCTGTGCCTGGAGGGGAGGGGGAGGCACGTATGTTGGGCAGAGAGAACTGACAAGCTGTGTGGCCCAGGGGAGGAGGCAGGCACCCGGCTTCTGGGCTGGGTAAAGAGGTGTCTCATAAAGCCATTAACTAAGGTAAAGAAGGAGCCATCCTGAGAGCAAAGTTCAGCTTCTGACAAGTTGAATATGCAGTGTCTGTGGGGCCATGGACAACAGGTGTGTGGGAGATAAAAGTGTATCAGCATCTGACCCTAGACCAGAACGAGGGGGTCCCTGCATGGCCTTCCTTGAGACTTCTGGCAGGATGAAAGGATCATCACTGCCACTAGACCTCACTTCCCAACAAGCTCCCTGCCAGCGGAGGGAGGGGAGGGGGTTCTTTCCTACTCGTGCTCCTCCTTAGTTAAACACACTCAGCGTGAGAGGCTGCCAAGCTGCCAGGCTCCCCCCAGAAGTCCGGGATGAGGCTCACTCTCCCTATCAAACAGCCCGTTTTTAGAATAAGGAGGCTCTGTGTGGAGGGTTGTGTAGACAGATGAAGATACCCCACCTGTCCCTGGTGGGTTTGGCTCAGTGGTTAGAGGGTCCACCTGAGGACCAAAAGGTCAAGGGTTAGATTCCCGGTCAAGGACATGTACCTGGATTGCAGGTTCGAGCACCAGTTCTAGTTGGGGTCATGCAAGAGGCAACCATTCAGTGTCTCTCTCATCTTTCTCTCTCTCTCTCTCTCTCTCTCTCTCCCCTCCCACCCTCTCTCCCTTCCACTCTTTCTAAAAATCAATGGAAAAAAATATCCCGGGTAAGGATTAACAAACAAACAAAAATAGATACCCTACCTCAAGGGTCCAGGTGCTTTTCATTAATTTTTAAAAATTTGTTTGAGTGTTTTTAGTTTTAGGATTCAGAAGATTGAGAGAAGAACCCTCTCTCTTTCATTTCATTCCACTCTTACCCTCCCCGTCTTCCTCCCGCAGTAACCAGGACCAGGACCTGCTCCGGGGTGAGGTGGAAGCTCCCCCAAGCCGCCCAGATTGAAGCTTCTGGGCAGAGATGCACCAGCCTCCCCAGCCTCCTGCCTCGCCCCAGTCTTTCTCGCCCCCTAAGGAAAGTGACCTTCAGCAGAAACCACGGCTTTAGAACTCAGGGCGAGGAGGGTCTGTGTTTTGCATCTGACATATCTACCCCAGTAATAGAGAAATAAGGGTCTTTTTACTAAGAAACTAACTTACGTGGAGTTGATCTTGATTTTATTTTGTTAGGGTTTTCAATCGTCCCAAAGCACTGGAAAAACACGTCCATTCAAAGATGACTCTGGGTCTGGGGTCCCACCAGCTCCGATTTCACTGCGTGTTTTTCCAGAGAGAGATTTAAAGTTCTCACCCTCTCACATCCAGAAAGCATACTTTATAAGTGAGAGGGAGAGGTCGGCTCTGAATCCGATTTCAGCATTTTGTGTTTTTTCTTGAAACTGAGAAGAAGGCAAAAGCAAACATTAACATAGTCGTGAAATAAATTCGTCCTGGATGGTAGCGTTTGGAGACTCCCCCTCGGATCTCTGCTAAGCAGTCACCTTTGCTCTCGACGTTCCCTTTAAACATAGATTTAAAAGCAAAGCCAAGGCAGGAATTTAGAATCATGAAGTGTTTATATCCCTTTGCCCCAGCAATCGCAATCCTGCAATGATGTCGTTAGGAACCAACCACAGAGGTAAGGAAGGTCCGTACACAAAGATGTTCATCACACTGCTGTTTATGGTAGCCAAAAAAAACAGTGAGTAAAACACCCCTGGAAAATATTCCTGACAGGAAAATATGGTAAGATGTCAAGTAAAGAAAGCAAGGTAAAAGAAAATGTTTATTCTCTGTGCAATTTCTGAACTATAAACATTAATTAGGATCAAAGACTTGAAGGACACATACCAAAATATTAACAGTTGTTGTTTCAGACTGGTGACATTATGAGTTCCAAAGCTGCAATGAGCAAAAAAGAAAAAAAAAGAAAAAATAAGAAGAAGCCTTCCATCAGCACCCCTGCCAAAACGTTACACATCAGAGAATCTGCATCAATGCTGAAAAGTGATTTACTGAAAATAAATGTGTTTATTGTGAGGATTGTCAGTTTCTTCTGCTTTCAGTGGAGTGGAGCACACTGTAATAGTCCCAGAACTGTGGGGGACACTCAACGAATATAATATACGCCTCTGACCACAATGGTACTAGGATCCCCCGAGGGAGGGGAGGGAATTCAGCGGTGACTGACTCACAGTATGGAGTGTTGGGATCTCAGGGATACAATGACAGCAATCCATGTCGTGAGAGAAACCAACCCAAGCACTTTATGAAGAGTCCATAGTTCACACATGTGGAGGGTAGAAAAGATTTAGTTTGAAATATAAGATAGAAGAAGGAGAGTGATGGAAAATTCCTTCCAGCAGCTAACACGCCTCATCCAGTGCCTGGTGCAGGGCAGAGCGTACTTGCCGGACTGTGACCAGCACTCAGAGCTCTTTGGCTTTGTCCAGACTATGAATATCCAGGGTGAGAAGTTGTATTTAATTATCTAGGCAATGGACACACACCGGAGGTATTTGAGCAGAGGGAGTAAAAGGCAAGAGCTTTGGCCCGGCCGGTGTGGCTCACTGGTTGAGGGTTGACCCTGCACCAAGAAGTCGCCGGTTCGATTCCCGGTCAGGACACATGCCCAGGTTGTGAGCCCAATCCCCAGTGGGGGGCGTGCAGGAGGCGGCCAATCAATGTTCTCTCTCATCGATGTTTCTATCTCTCTCCCTCTCCCTTCCTCTCTGTCTAAAATCAATAAAGAAAAAATATTTTTTTAAAAAGGGCAAGAGCTTTGGTTTAAGAAAACCTGGTTGAGTGTGACCAGCAGAAGGAATGGGAGGGAAAGGCTGAAGATGCTGGGAGGTGGAGAACACCCGGGAGAGCAACGGATACCAGAGCAGGCCAAGCGGTGCCGAGCGGGTTGCGAGAAGGTATGTAGCCGTTGTGCCAGGGCTAGAGATGTGCCTGAGAGCAGGGCAGGGCAGAGGGGAGGGAGGCGTCCAGAAGGGTGACAGGGGTGCCAGACAGCCCTGCCTAACCTCTCGTCTGAACGCGAGTTACCTTCCTCCGCCACCGCTGTTTTCCAGTTTCACAACCACCATGCTCTCCTGGGAGAGGGGTGGACGGAGACGTGTGGGTGCAGGAGGGAAACTTGCAGAGCAGAGTCACTGCCAAACAGGTGAGTTTCCCCAGGAAATCATCAAGGGGTCTCTTTCAGTTTCCACTCACACCCATCTTTCACCTGGGTGCCTGTCACACGCTGAGCGCTCTTGGCAGAAGGATCTCGAAGAGCTTTGATCCCTTAACGAGGCTGCTCGTCAGGACTTGCGGTGCCGCCTCCTCCTTTCTCGGGCTCCCAACTCCCATCTGGGCTCCTCCAGCGGTGCCTTTGGAATCCACCACACACCACATCTATGTAACCCCTGGCCCGGCCGTCGTTCAAGACGCAAACAAGCCTGGAGTCTCTCTGAATCAGATCAATTCTCAGTCCTGCGAATGTGCAGGGGGCGTTTGGGGTTGCCTACCCAGACTTCATTTCTCCCTTTGTCCCTGATTTTTACTCAACTATCCACACGTTCTCTGTTCACGTCTCTCTTTCTAAAAAAGGCGAAGCCCACTCCCAGTTCCAGGAGTGTGTCTGACTGGTTAGAGTAACTGCTGACTGGCTTAGGAATTGTAAGGCTACATGCTGGCCCAATGGGGCCTGGCGCTTCGGGGGAGAAGCCTCTTCACTATTAAGATCCACCAGAACACAAGCATTTCTTTTTCTCTGGGTGAGGTTCTGAGCGTCCCGGAGCAACTGCAGCCACCTTGCTGCTTGAGGGAGGTTGAAACTCTTACAGAGAGAACTTACTTCCCACCAACTCCCCCGCTTGTTACAATCAGCTAGGTTTTTTATTTTTTAAAAAACAAATCCCCCTTCAAAATGTAAGTCCGTTTGAGTTGACCAACAGCTGTGTCTCACTGGGTGCCGTTTTGCAAACTTGCAAGGATGATGTTTCTGTTGTCCCAGTGGAGGCCGGCACTTAATGCCTGGGAGCTGAGGAAGGTGGACGGACTCTGGGAGACAAGCTTGCAAGACTCTTTCCTCGTGCTGCAGTTCTTCCCGTTGCAACTCCGGGTGCGTGACAACCTACGTATTCTTATCTGAGCCCAGAGCCTAACTCCATTTTACGTACTCACACGGTGGTTTTACTTTGTGTCTGGTTTTAATACGCACTCAGTTTCCCATTGTTTCCATCAAGGGAAGGTTGTACTTTGGTTTGAAACCCTTTCGAGATTTGCTCACCTTTCCGGAAAACCACGTTACCAGTGGCAATGGTACTGTGGGGCCTGAGCTGTCGGCTCCACACCCCTTTACTGGTCTGCAGGCAGAGCGGTCGTGTTCATGGTGACTGTATCTCATGGTCCACGTTTCTGACAACTCCTCCATCTTTACATGATGAAGCACCTTCTCCATATTTCTCCACTGTACTGCTGTTGGGCAGCATACGGTTTCTTTGTTATATGATAAGTGGGTTAAACTGTCTATGGACTCCATCACAGAATACTAGATGAACTATTTAAAAGAAACAGAAGTTGTGTTGTTTATTGGGAGACGAAGGGAGTAGAATTATTCTCCTAAAGAATCCTAACTGATATGGAATTAGGCAGCAAGAAGTAGGAGTTCCTAAAACAACAGACTCTCAAATGGGAAGCTGGCTCCGCGTTGGAGTGAGTAAAGAATAATGATGAGACTTTTGGGGGTCAGGCTGGGAAATTTGAGCTCTCTGGGTTTACATTTGACAAACTTGAGTGACAACCACTAAGCCACACTTACTTTGGAAAGAGGATAGCACCCCTTCAAATCTGTAGCTCCAGAGACGGCGATATAAGAATTCAGAGAAATGTTGGCCGTGTCCTGCAGCCTTCCGTTCGGTCTAACAGGAAACAGAAGCTTTCTGCTGCCGAGCCTGGAACCGACTGAGAAGGACATCTAACCTGGCTGCGCGAGGTCATCTCCTGCTGCGCGAGGTCATCTCCTGCGGTGGACTGTCTGGTTGGTTATATGCAGGCAGCAGAATGGGAAGAACCAGACTGTATCCCAAGCTAAAGGATGTACGAGAAGAAGCCGATGAGTGAGTGCCTTATATGAAGATAAAATCTGGGTCCAAGACAAGCATCCTCTCCAAAGAAAGCAAGCCATGAAATCTTTCACACACACACACACACACACACGCGCGCGCGCGCGCAGATATGGAACCCCCAAGGCTGGATTAGAGCAGAGGTGTCCCTGCTGCTTCACAGAGATACTCTCTCCGGAGAAGACAGAATTTTACGCAGCCGTGATGGAGGCAGCTAACCACTGAGCATGTGAAGTTTAGGTTCCAGTTGAAGAAGTGTTTTCTTTTACAAAAAACAAATGGAATTAATAATGACTATGTCACTTAGTAATTAAACTTAGATGCTTAAGTAAACAAGTCAATAAGAATGATGAAAGATTTAGAATGGAAATTAAAAGAATAAATATTTCTGTCAATTTATTGTGACCACATGGTTTAATGGGTTATTTTGAGCCCAGTAAAGGAGATGGAAATAAGACACACAAAGACATTCCAGAGTCTCCTGTCTTCAATTTACTTCCTGGTTAAGAATTCTATTTGTGGGATGCTTTGTGGCCATGGTTTTTTGTTTTTTTCTTTTTAATAAATGAACTGAGGAAACAAGGCAAATAACTTGAAATTCAGAGGGCTGGCCCAGTTGAAGAATTGCCTTCACTTTATTCAATGAAGGAGCTTGGACTAATATTTCATTGCCAGTTGGAGACTCTGTAATACAAAGGAAAAAGCATCCAGAGTATCAGTAACAGGCAGATCTGAGACGTATCTCTGGCTCTACCTAGTACTAACTATGTGACAGTGGTCAGAGCATACTGAGCTTCAATATCCTCGTCTATACAATATTACAAAAAACTCCTACTTTGAGGATCTGCGTGAGGATTAATAGAAAACAATCCAAGATAAAGCACTTAGTACAATACTCCAACATATAATAGGCACTCAAAATGGTAGTTACATCATTATCCTTATGATGATTTTTTTTATTCTTGTCATCATCATTTCCATGTGGAACTTTCTCCTGGAGTCTCTATCCTGGCTCCAAAGATGAGCATCTCCAGCATCCTCGTGCCCTGGTCCTCTGGATTTTCCCAGCACCTACGGGCCAGATCGCATTCAAGTGACCTTGTGAGTTTTGTGCCGTTTGTGTTCTCCCATTGCACTGGGCATTAGTGCCATCTCACTTGCTCTGCAATATTTTACTGAAAGATTCTGTTTCTCCTAGCCTGCCTGGGAGTGTCAACATGTGCACCCGGTCAAGATTTCACAGACAATGTTGGGGACAGAGCTTTGCATTTGAAGCCAGAAGACCTGGGCTTGAAGTCTAGTGCTTGGTCTTCCATATCACACTCTGTCTCTGGAAGAACATCACCAACAGGGATGTTTAGAAACCTCCGGAACTTGGAGTGTTCAACATCAGGGATCTGGGGAGAAGAGCTCCTTCGGAAATGAACCTTAGCTGAGATGATATTCTCCATCTCCCCCAACCCCACATCCCTCAGGCATGCGGTGCACTGGGCCCTAGGCGCAGCAAGACCATCAGGTCTGTTATACTAGAAAACCTAAATCAGATCAGAAGGCCAGTGGGGAGAGGATAGGGTATGGGAAGGGAAGGCTCGAGGGAGGTAAAGAAGTAAAAGTACGCAACTAAAAACAGCTAAGAGAAAAAGATGGTGGGTTGGCTGCATCCCCAGGCCTCCAATGGCTCCAACCCACACATACCCCGCCACAGAGGCCAGGGAAGAGCCCAGCCACGCTCCACAGTGCCCTGCTTCTGACAGCCACCCAGAGAACCTCCTCCACAAGTTCCTTCCTACCGCTGCTGTTGCTCAGTCTCACAGTCTCTCCCACACTTGGACTCTGTTATCTGATTCCTCACTTGAGCCCCAGGCCCTCCTTGTTTTGACAACCCATTTGGATCTTTTCTTCAGTTTAATTATCCACAGATCTCAACTTGCACATCCCCAAGCACCTCCCTGCTGCTGCTGTAGGAGGTGCCCCTGCAACTTGCTTCACTCATAGGGCCATGGTGTTGACTCAGTGCCCCTGAAAACACGGGGGAGCTGTCAGGGGGAAGTGGGGAGAAAGAGATGGGAGGGGGAAGCAGTCTACTTAAGTCACGTGTCACTTGCAGTCAAAAGCTCTCAATCACTTGCCAATTTATGGATTAGCACCGATACTGGTTTATAATTGTATGTCAAAATGTTCAGACTCATGACTTCTTCTTTTGAATCCCTGAGATTTTCTTTAGTCCTCTTAAGCAAGAGAAGATGATAAAAATCACTTCTGATCACTCTTTCTTTCTTTCCAGGTCATGTGGCCTGAAAAGGTGTTGCAGAGAGAGAATAGCCCAGTTTAAGAGCAGGTGGACGGGTCACCACCCCAAAGCAGGTTTGTAAATTCCACAATAATCTGTGAAAAGGCCAGGAGATCACCAATGCATGTTTGCTAAGAGACACGAGATTTGTCAAAGGGAAGCAGAAAGTGCCATTGAGTTGGTTGCAGTTACAATTGGTTCAAGCAGTGTAAAAGGGGGTCAGGAACGTGAACATCTACCAGAGTTTTCCCTGAACAACAGGAGCAGAGCACCTCGGAGACAGAAGGCTTAACTTGAACACAACTAGTTTGGAAAGTAAAGATTTTTTTCCTAGAAGTTTTATTTACTGTGTTTTAAAATCTATTTATAGCACCATTTCAATTCTGTTTTTTTTCCAACACCTTATTTTCAGTAAGACCTTTATTCTTCTTGCCAACTAAGGATCTTTGGCCTCATTGTTTTTCAGACAACAGTGCCCATGGCGGCAAGGGAGTAGAGATTATTGTATGTATTTTCTCCTTCGCACCGGGCTTGCATTTTAGCTGAGCCTGGATTAGGCCAAAGGAGCCAACTGATTAGATTTCCTACCTGAGCCATAAAGTATATACTGCATACGAAAATCAGATTTTTCTTTCCGAAAATAACACATTTAAATAAAGCACAGCAATTACTACTACAAAGATGATAATATTTCTATCTTGTGTTTTTCCTCACCCACTTCTAACAAAGGACTTGAGACGGTGGTTCTTGTCTCACACATATCATTAGGAGATGTTACGACTTAAAGCAAGATTTCAAATGTCCATGTGTTGATAAAAAAAATGTATCGTTCTTTCGTATGTTCAACAAGTAATCATCGAATGTGTTTCGAAGCCAGACATTTGGGCTATTGCGGTGAAAGTAACACAATTCCTCCAAGAGCTCAAAGGATATGAGAATGAAAGATCAATAATTGTGAGCCTGGCTAGGATAAGCAGAAAAACCTAGTCAGTTATTAACCTGTTTATCTTGACAGACTTCCCATTGCAATTACATCAGGTAGTGACTTGGCCAAATCAAAGGTAAGAGGTAGAATAAGGGTTAGAGTCCTGGTGACTTAGAAGGGCCCTTGGAAATCATCTCATTCCTACTTACAGAGTAACTACTGAGGCAGGGACATGGAGAATGACCTGTCCAAGGTCATAGATCGAAGATGGGAGACTGGTGGGGATCTCTGTGTGTGAGTGTGAGGGAGGGGTAGGTAAGAACTTCCTTTGGGTTCTGAGCAACTGCAAATTTTGGTTGATAAATAGCGTGGTGACGGCCAAGCTATCACCACTCACGCAATCCCAGCTGTTTCCCTTGAGCCTTTTCTGCAGGGACATGCTTTTCCTTCCAAGAATCATTTTCCATGTTGACTTCAAAACAGGGAAGACTTTGTTTTCACTTGTGCGTTGTTAGTTTTTTTTGTTTTGTTTTGTTTCACTGCGATTCTTCTGTTAACTGTTGTTGTTGTTGCTTTATGCTTCTCGATTCAATGTCAATATTTTTGTGTTATTAAAGGATTAGAGCTCCAAACTCAGAAATACAAATATGTAAAGGTCCATAGAAAAGTTTTCTGAACTCACCACCCTGCATTTCTACCCAGGCTGTGTGGTTTCACCTTTGAAACACTGCAGACAGAGAACATCCCAGTTAAGGGGTGATAACCCAGTAACCATCACAAACAGGTCTCTAAGTTCCGCAGTAATTTGCAAAACGGCCAGGTGATTATAGATGCATTTTTGGTAAAACTTGTAAAAATAAGAAAGAGGAGACTGTGTTTTCTTCCTGTTTCTTTTTCTTCCCCACTGGCCTCAAATTCCATCAGTAAACCAAAATGTTCAATCTATTTACCAAACCATGGCAGCTTGCCTGACCACCTGTGGCTCTGCAGACAGCTTTTCCAGGCAAATGTGCCTTGTAGAGAAAGGCAGAGTCTCATTCTCGGAGAAGCATCTTGGAGCAAGTTGGACAACCGTATAATTTATTGTCCAAACCAGGACACTTGCAAAAGTGAAAGAGGCACATTGATCATTGCTCTTAGGCAATCGATATTAATTAGAAGTTTCCAAAGAAATTGGGAAATGTCATCACCCCGGGAACAAGAGGAAGAGCTTCAGATTCGAGGTCAGGCCAACCTGAGATGGAATCCGTGTTCCATCTCTTCCAGGCTGAGTGGGTTTTTTCCGTGTGAGTCGGGCATTAGAATACAGTGTGCGTTAGCCTGATGTTTAAGATGGTAGGTTTTCAACTAGAAGTAGCCATGGCTAACATAGCAACCCTATGAGATAGGTGTGATTACCACTCCATTAAAAAGTTTAGGAAATTGAGGCACAAAGGGGGCTCAGTAACTTGTCCAAGCCACAGAGCTAGTGAGTGTAGAGCTGAGAAGCACCCCGACCCCTGGTATTCTGGCTTCATCGTCTCTCTTCATTTATACACAAGCTCGCTTGTCAATATATGTGAACCGTGGAGTGTGGCTCTACCTGTATGCAAGGTGGGTACTCAGTCAACAAGGCAGTATGGCGGGCAGTGGGGGGGGAGGAGTGATGAAGGGGACAACTGGGAACATGTGACAGTGCGACCTCCCCGGGACAGGCATGGTGAACACGCAGGGCTAGGTGCACTTCCTTCTTCTCTTGAATGCAAGTTAAATGCCGTGAAGGTCACTTGCTGAGTGACCAGAAGAAGTCCCCTCTCTAAGATCAGTTCCCCCCCTTGCAAGTGACAGTGTTGCGGGAAATGGTCTGACTCGCCGGCCGGCAGGCCTCCAAGGCCTTGTTTCCGTTTCCTTCAGCTCTGGAGTCACTTTGTGCCTCTCAGGCCCTGGAAACCTAGAAAGGCTCCGAAGGGCCCGGTGTCCTAGGAAGAGTGGGTTTGCCTTCTCCTGAGAGGCCTCCAGGCGACACCCGGCATCCTGGGCTGTGTGGGCGATGAACGGATTCCCGCACACCCACACCTCGGCCAGCCGGGGAGACTGACCACCCAAGCTCAGGTCTGTCCTGGCCACATCAGACAGCAGCTTGGGTGGCCTCGCTGTCACTGCAGGCATTCGCTGGACCAGCCGCCGTGGCTCCCGCCCCATTGCTTGCTCCTGGGGTCCTAGCGCAGGGCATCTCCCAGTTCCTCCGGCTGCGAGGAGAACGGAGCTCAATGTGCACAGCAATGCGAGCTCCATAGCGAGGGAAGGAAATTCGTGCTGGCAAGACGTTCTGGGCGGGCATGGGGATCAGCCCTCTGCAATGTCACAAGGAGAAGGCCCTGGCAAGTGCTCTAACCCTTTGTCATTCTTTCATTCATCCATGTATTCAGCAAACGTTCCTCGAACATCTATGTCCTGGATAAAACACTAGATGTCACGAATTAAAGGGACGACTCAGACATCTTAATTTTAGAAACAAAACAAAATTAAATGAAACCTTACTGTAAATTGAAAAGCAACCATGAAAATAAGTTATATCTTTATAAACCAAGACACTGTGGTGATATTCACAGAGGATGACAGGACCCCACAGGGGAACCACCAATGAAAACCTCAACTTCGAACATGTCGGGGTCATCGATGGTTTCTTAGGAAAAGAGGTTCACTGCACAGGTCACAGCAGTTCTCAACCTGTGGGTCGCGACCCCTTGGGGGATCGAACGACCCTTTCACAAGGGTTGCCTAAGACATAACAGTAGCAAAATTACAGTTATGAAGTAGTAACGAAAATAATTTTATGGTTGGGGGTCACCACAACATGAGGAACTGTATTAAAGGGTCGCGGCGTTAGGAAGGTTGAGAACCACTTTCTAAGAAAGTAGAAGTTAGGTGGGTGAAAGGGGGATGGGAAAGGTCACATAGGAGAGAAGAGAAGCCTCCGGGCATCATGTGTGTTGACAGGTTCGCAGCAGGGGGTATGGAGGAAGGAAGACTAAGAAAGGAGGCTGGAGAGATGGTCCCAGCTCACAGAGGACCGCATAAGCCAGGCGAATCACTGTGGCCTCTGTCTGCTGGAGGGCAAGGGGAAGCCACCGGAATGCTCTAGGCGCGCAGGGGAGATGCAGAGATCTTTTAAGGAGAAGACCGTCCGGCAGCTGTGCACACGCAATGGGTCTGCAGGGGGCAGAGACACTAGCGAGGAATCCATGTCATGATGCACCGGGAGGAAGTGATCCTTCAACCAGGTGCAGAGACCTACAGGGAGCAATGACTTCTCTGAGGCCACGTCACGGTCTGTGACAGAGAGGAGGACTCGGTGCTCCTGCTCCTAGGCCCCTGTGTTCACAGTTTAGTAACGACAGGCCTCGGAGGACAAGGAAAGCTCGGAGAAGCAGGGCACAGACGAGCTCCAGGTGAGCTCTGCTCGCTGGCTCTGTGACACTGTGCCAGGCAGCCACGCATTCAGAGCCTCAACTTCCTCATCTGTAAAATGGGGTCGTTGCGGTTGGCCTCCTTATCTCCACAAACTGCTGTGAGGATCGGGTGTGGAGAGAGCTGGAAAGGTTTTGTAGAGAAGGAGACAGACCTAAGGGACTGCTCTCTCATTTTATTCACAAAATCAGTGTGACACAGATGACTGGAAGAAATACCTTGGAAATGTGTTTTAGGGCAATGCCGCCAGGGATCTGAGTGCTTAGATGAGGGCCATCCCCTCTCCACTGACCTTCTGCTTGCAGTTCATGCAGTTTCCGTTTTCTGGCCTGAGGAAAGGAGCAGAGGTCACACCCCATATCATTAAGGACAAGCCTCCCTTGACCATATTATTTGCATATGTCCCCTTTATTAACAGGTATCTGCACGATCATATTTAAAGCTCCCTATGTTGCCAGTTCTTTAATATGTCAGAAGGAAATGTCATGGGATATACAGAACTACAACTGCTACATATATTCAACAGCAGATTCTGCACAGACCAATGCATTCAGAAGTTGCCTCCTCAATTTTTAAATGTAGGTTTGCCCCTAAGCAAATCAGTAGAAAGCTGCTATCACACGTTCTTCCTCTGGCCTGTCGAGAGAATTGGTTTACCCACGTTCTAGAGAACTCTTGACACCTTGCAAAAGTCCCTCCTTTGTTCACATACCTACTCGTTCTGTCTCCTGTGACCTTAGAGATAGTCTCTGCCTCTTCGTCCTTGGATCTGGGTGGCCTTTGGGGCTCTTGCTAATTATGGACTTGCATTTCCCAGGAGATTTGTTTATACTCCTGGGTTCAGATTATTCTTCTGCCTCTAAATAGGCTGCTTCTCCCTTTTGATACCCTGGAGGAAACAAAGTGACTTCCATGGACGACAGGAGGTGTTCTGGCTCTCTGTCTATGCAGCTGCTCTAGAACGCCAGACTCACATTTTACCTGGGCCACTTCAGGCCAAAGGCTCCACCTGGGCGCATTGCGTTGGCTCCAGCAGCATCCCCTCAGTAACCCTCCTCTCAGCTGGGCATTGCACTGTAAAGACCTTGTCTGCACCTGCCAATGGGTGACAAGTGGGAAGACAGGTTTGCACAACAGCCCCCAACACACTGACTTCATTAAGTGAACTGTGTGTGCACATGTCTGCGCGTTCATTTTGGTGAACAGATCTGCGAATATATCAATCATTAGTAGTGTCCCAATATCATACTGTTCGTCGCTAATTACTAAGTTTTACGACGTTCTTATCATGTGTAATTAATTATTGGTTAGCCTATTGGGTAATTATTGTGATCTATATTGTGTTCACTATTCTCACAATAACTCTGAGGCATATGTATAAGCAAACAATATTAGAAGAAATTTTATCTGCAGTGGCAAAGTAAAATGTATTGTTTTCCACACCTACAGCTAGTCTAGAGATATGAATGATAGAACCGCATATTCTCCCTGTGTGGCCCTCGCCCCCAAGGCCCTTTGACAGAAGCCCTCCGCTGAGGCAGGCTGTTCTCCTTTCTCCATTGACCTGTTTTTGCTCACAGTCTTTTGCACTAGTAATCCCCTCTGTGTTTTAGTAGCGCTAGCTGAATCCCGCGTTCCACTCAGATCTACTCAAAGGCAAGAGCTGTGACGGGAAACAAGGAACACAGGCCATCTGGTCTACCCTGCCCAGGGGCCCTGCACTTCCTGTTTCTCTCTATTTGGGCTTCTGAAAGCTTGAAGAAGGCATAGATGAAAATGGACTTTGAGTTGAAAAAAAAAAAAGTAGATTTAGAGACTCTTGCAGGATTTCAAACACAAGGAGCACCAATAATGGTCACTGATGATAACCGCGCTCCCCAACCAGCACTCAGTTCCTGAACACCTCCCTGCCTGCCACCACCGCTTTGCTGGGCCGCACACTGCTCACAGGCAAGGAATGTGGTTTCTGTCTCTGCCACCACTGCCAAGGACAGTGTGAGGCCAGCACAGTCGCTCAGTAAGCGCTATGTGATTATCGATTCATTCTTTGTTGAAAAACACTTAAGGTGGTTGGCCAGCCTGGCCTCATGTCCAGGTGGTAGGTGGCTGGGGGCAGTCCTTCTCATAAGGTAACGCACTGCCCATGTGAACGGCAGAGATTTCTTCCTTAGATTCTGAATCTTCTTCGATGTCACTTCTATCCCGTGGGGCCCAGCTCTGCCCTAGAGAGGCACACAGAACAAATCTTCTGTGGAGGTTCATAGGCAACCGTGGGTCCCCCTGAAACATCGCTTCTCCATGGCGATCATGTCAGGTCCTTCAGCTGCTCCTCAGAGCAGGGGATTCTGGGTCTTCTCTTAGGCTTCTGCACTCACAAGTGGAATCTTCCCGATAGAATGCATTCCGTAGAACCCCCTCAGGCCCGTGCTTCAGCACCACTGAGCAAGTTTTAGTGGTCAAAGGCCTGAGAGGGGTTTAGGGGAACAAAAACGAGGGTGGGTGGTAGCACGCTCCCTCTGATCCATCTTTTGCCTCTAAGGTACACCCTGTGACTACCCCTGCCAACAGAAGTGTGCCTGTCTCCCCACCACTTCTCACTGACTTGAGTGGATGGCTTATGAATCTAGGGATAAATATGCATCACTCTCATAAATCATTCCAATAAATCAGCCAAAGGAAGATGCAGAGGTTGGGGGTGGGAGGGGTGCGGAAGACCAGAAGGGTGGCAGTCCTTGATGCCACAGAGAGAGCCTGGGTGCGAGGGACCTGTGGAAGGCATACTAGCCTCCGAACAGCCAGGAGGGACGTGTGCTGTGGATCTGAGCGCCACAGGTACACGGTTGTGTAGGAAGACAAACATAGGCCAACCAAAAACATTCACTGATAAACCACCACCTAGTTTATCAATTATTTCTCAGACAGGAGGGTTTTGATGTCAGTTTGGTTTGCCAGTTGGCAGCAATGATAGGGCCCCATGCCCTGCGGAGGTAGTCTTCCCTCTGCGCCCCTTTTCCTATGCTGTAGGCTTGACCTAAAACGTGCTTTCGTCTCTACAGCCAGTACCCAGACCTGTCTTCACATCATTTCCCCCACTCAGAATGTTCCCAGCCCTCCTGGTTCCTCCATCCAGGAGAACGACTCACCCATCTCAAGAAGTGCACCAAAGTGTCCCCCTTCCAACCTTCCCAGTTTTCCCCACCATGAATCACGTCTCCTCCTTTGATCCCACACAGCTCTCTGTCTGGGGAGATAGGAGGACAGACATCATTTTTATTTTATTTTTTTTATTAATTAATTTATTTATTTTTGTTACAGATGTTTCTCCTTTTTCCCCCACTGATTCCCCTCTCCCCCACCCTCCCTGCCCTGTCCCCAGCTTTGTTGTCCATGTCCATTGTTCATGCACACATGCATACAAGTTCTGTGGTTTATCTCTCCCCCCACCCCCTCTTCTGAGGATTGTCAGTCTGTACCCCACTTCCACGTCTCTGGGACTACCCCATTCCTCAGACTGTTATGTTCATTATATTCCACAAACAGACATCATTTGTAAAGGTGTAGACAATAATGGTATCAAAGAAGTCTCACTGACTGCGTTGGGGAGGATGTCTGCAGGGACCAGAAACTGCTTCAACGCTGATGTGAGGCAGGGATCCCCATGCAGAGAAGGGAAGGGGAGGTGTTCTAGACTCAGGGAAAAGGGGCAGCCAAGGCAGAGGGAGCTGTGGTCTGAAGGTCCAAATTCTGGGAGGAGCCGCTGGGAAAGTTGAGCAACAGCCCACTGGGGTGCAGGGACCCAGCAGCTGCCATGGCTGTAGACTCATGACTGGTTCCCACAGGACATTTCCCGGTAACTTGCTGCCTCATCTACCTGGCGGGGTCGGGCAAGGAGCATTTCTGCTTTAAAGATTCTTCCAGGTAGATGAAGTCCATCCCGTCAGACATCAGTCACTGAAAACATGTTTGCCAATTTGGTTAGAGATTTTCTCAAATGTATCGCATCTCCCCTACCTCATAATTTTCTCTTTTACTTGGGATCATCCCACTTAATATCCATTATTACTGGGATATAACGTGATGTTCTAGGTAACTGTTAAAATCTTCTCCTTCCTTAAGGTGGAGGGTTAGAAAAATCAAGGGAAAGGAGGCTTAAAATCTTTGTTTCCACCACCTACCCCCTCCCACCCACACACATACACTATTAAGGTAATTAGACTCTGTACCCTGCACAATAACAAGCCCCGTTGTATTTTGCATTAATTCATGGTTTTTAAAGTTTCTTCTTCCCTTTTCCTAGAGTCAGTAGGGTCTAGGATGTCAGCAAGCCCTCTGCCTTCTTTCCCGTTTTTCCTTTGCCTTTGTTTATAATGATCAAGTTCTGGAGATCAGCACAAGAAGAGTCTTTAAGTCTCATTTATCCAACCTCCCTTTCTAAATGGAGGGACTGAGGGGCAAATACTTGCCCCAAGGCCACACTGCAGTGTAGCGGGGGATCCTGTGCACGTAACTCCTTCTGCCCCTGCATCAGCTTCTGGGGTCCTGCCCTATTGCCAAGGTCCAGTCCAAATGCCCATCACCCCTGAACCTTTCCTCTACTCCCACAGCCCGAAATGATGCTCTTGATGTATAGTCAGGGCACAGCACCTACCACAGGGCACCATGAATGCCCCTCCCTGTGTCTGCTTCCCACACTGAAATCAGAACTTGTCAAGGGCATGAGTCACATCTTTATGACCATTTCACCGCTAGCACTGTGCCTGGGATCCTGCGAGGCTTCGGGAAGGCGGGAGAGTGGGGTGGGAGAGGAAGAAATCAAGGTCTCCGCTTCCTACTTGGACCAAGCCTCGGGGCTGAAATCGAATATCCACCAGCAATGATCCAGTGTTGTGGGAAGTACGAATATATTTTCACAGACATCTGACTAAGCGTGAGCCTCTGTCAAACGATCGAGAAAGCTCATGAGAGTGCAGATCTGACATAGCAAATGATGAATTCAAAACCTCTTTATCGGGCACCTGCTTGGTGAGAGGAGCCAAGGAGAAGAGGACTTAGCCTCTTCACTTTCTTACCTACCGTGCAACCTTCCCAGCCTCACACAACTGCCATGGTCATTCACCACGCCTTTTTCGACATCAATGCAGAGCGGTCCAATGACTAGAAGAAAGGTTTACCTTAACGTGAGATTGATATTTTTATTCTTTGTCTCTAAAAGGGGAATTTCCCGAGGTCTGTGTAATAACAGAAATGCTTGATTCTAGAAGGAACCAAGAGATTCAGAGGATTCTTCAGTCCAACGCTGTGGCTCTTTCCGAAGGCAGGGGCCGCTCCAGACCGTGCTGGCAGGTGGCGCGTGCTGAGGACGTTTGCCTTGGATGTCCAGTTGGCCGAACATCATCCCAGCCTGCTCTATATAAACTCCTTTGACTCCGCTGAGTCCATTTCTGTCTGGAGACTTCCCAGACGCAAAACAATTGCATAAGCCTCGCTAGTTAACTTAATTGGCACATTCAGGTTAGTCATATAAACCAGGTTCTTTTTATATTTTGCCAGTCTTTCCTAGTGTAACAGGACTGTTCCCATGTTAAGAATTTCAAATAAGTGTGATTAGAATCTGACTAGACTGTACGTAGTAATTACCTGCGAACACGTCGATGCTTGTGCCTGATGGTGGATAAAGGGATTTCTGAAGCCACCTCCATGACATCCTTGTTCACCTCCTTGGAGGAAGATGAGGGCCAGATGGGCCGGGGCAGAGGCTCCACAGAGCACTTCTGGGAGGAGTTCCGTGGGCTCTGGAGCTGCTGCGTGCTGGGCCACCCTGCCTCGGTGCCCTGTCTGCCACCACCCGCTGTGGATCATCAAAGAGGCTGCTCCTTCACTTTCCCTGGGTACTTAATCTCCCCTCTCCTCTCTGCTCACCCCGTCTCTGCCTCTGCCCTCTGTGACTGTATTAGACTTCTAACTCCTCCTCCTCAAACCCACCGGCCTGGAGTGACCTTTTGGAAATGCAAATCCTAAAATCTCTTTCACCCTTTTCGTAGCTGGTTTCCTTCCACCCATAGAACGGGCATTGAAGAAAGCCCACGGTCCTTTTCCTAGCCTGGACCCCATCTATTTGCCAAATTTTATTTCTCTGCACTGACACCTTTCTCCTCAAACTCCAGACAAGACTGATCCCTGTTTAGGATCAAGGACCCATGAAGTCCGACCTTTTAGACAGGACGATATTTCTGTTGTCAACTGTCTGGCAGAGGTGCATTGTGGGCCATCACTGGTGTTCATCTCTGAGACCCCAGCAGGTCCTAACAGTGAAGAGCCAAGGAAGACCCCATTTGGCTCTGGCAGCGGGAGGGGAAGCGAGCACTGTTAAATAGCCCCGTGTGCTCTGGGGGCAAGGCTTACAGAGCCCCCCGAGCCTGGGAAAGGTGTTTCTCCTACTCCCCCAAGGTCTTCCTGTGTCACCTCAGTGGGGAAAACAAGGTGAGAAAAAGTCGGGGAACTCGTGTGAATTCCAAAAAGCCTGGGAGTCTAGGACCTTCAGAAAAGAACCTTGTGAGGGAGGGAGTCATTGCGGTGCCCCCTGCAGGAGTCAGAATGCCACTGACTTCATGCGACCTCAGTCCTTCGTTAATTCCTAACCCAGACCTCCTTCCATTCTACTCTGCACTTCACTGCAAGTGAAGGAGCCACACCCCAGGGTGGGGCGGGAATCTCAGGAGAAGACACGTCAGCAATAACCCCTTCCACAGCAATGAGATTCCCAAGGGACCGCCAGGAAGCCTGCTATGGCCTTCCTGGTTCTCATCCTCAAAGTCATCAGTGATGAATTCTCTCATGGTCAGTCTGTTGTAGGGGCCACTAACCAGGGGTCCAGGACCCAGAATCACAGTCAAAGGTGGAGCATATGCGTACAAGTGCAGTTTCTGAGGTCATAGGTTCTATCATGCTTTATCAGATTCCTAAAAGTTCGTTAACGTAAAGAGGAAAAATACCAATTAAAAAAAAAAAGTCCCTTTATTAGAGTGTGCCCCGAGACAGGTGTTCCCAAAGAAATCTGTTGAAAATAAAATACATCTATCTGGTAAGCCTGAGAACAGCATCTACACAAGATAGGATGGAAGACAACAATAATAAAGGAAACAACTAGTATACTGGGATTTGGATAAAATTAGAAGCATCTTCATGGCATAACCATGACCTTCCCCTCACCTTCCTCCACATCACAACCACTGTAAACAAGGTTAAAACACACATAACCAACTGGAAAAACATTTGCAACACAAATGGCAAACAAAGACTAATAATAACATATAAAGACCTCTTGCAAACCCATTAGGAAAAAGCAAATCTGTCAACAACAGCAAAAAATGGGTAAAAAACAATTATATGTTTGTCTATAGAGAAAAAAATACGGAAAGTCTGATAAATATAAAAAGTCATTCTATGTGATAAATAACGTACAAAAAATAGGATGTATCATTTTTTTTTCACCTAAAAAATTGACAAGGATTTAAAAGGCAAACAAAATTGATATTGATGGGTGTCTAAAGCACTGGTTCTCAATCCTGGCTCCACAAGGGGACAACCCAGCAAATTTTTTAAAATATTGGTGCCAACATCTGCTTCTGACCATGAAGGATTAACTGCTATGGGAATTGTCCTTCCATAAACAGCTAAGAAACCAGACAAATACAGGAAACAACCATTTGCAGATACTGGGCAACAAGCAGAGCAAGACTGTTACCCCTGAGGCAAAAGAAACAAAGGAGATGAGCCCCACAATTGCCAGTTTGATGCCCAGAGGCAGCTTCCAGGACACAGAGCAGAAAGGAGAACCCAAACAAAACCCGTGGTCTCGCTGAGTTGAAGCCAGAGATCAGAGTTCCAGGAATCCAATTTGGAGGACTAGAATTTGCTGAGTAGGATGCCAGAAAGGAGGAGGCTGCAGAGAGAGGCTGGAGATCTGCAGAGAGGTTCCCTCAAATCTCTGACTGACTGAAGAGGCCTGCACGCTTGAGGAAAACTCCATAAAATGGGCAGGGGAGGAGCAGCAGGAACATAAAAAAGCAGTAGACTGAAGAATCCTGGGAGCTCATGAGAGTCTGTGAACAGTGGATAGAGTCATTCATAAAGTATTGACTTAGTAATAGGACTAAATCAGCCCTAGACAAAAAGTTACTCTAGGTTTTTTCCTAACAAACTTAAAAGCAATTCTACAGAGGCACATGCTGATGCTGAGTAACTTAGTTGTATGCCAAAAAAAAAAAAATGTTTTTTATGCTAATTAAAGATTTTCAGCAAAATCCAAACCAAACACCAAATAGTATAAAATGCACAATGTAGAGCCTCCAATAAAAGTCAACAGGCATACAAGAAAGCAGGAAAATATGATCCACAACCAGCAGAAAAATCAATCAATAGAATCAGACACTGAAATGATAGATATGATGCTATTAGCTGATAGGACATTAAGACAGCTATTAAAAACATGCTCTGGTAACTCAAAAGTGGAAAGGAACATATGAACATGGTGAGAAATTAAATGAAAGATATAAAAAGACACAAATGGGATTTTAAGAGATGAAAAATGCATTACTTAAGAAGAAAAATACACCAGAAGAAATTAGCAGCCATTAGACATGAAGAAGAAACCATCGGTGAACATGAAAACATAGCACTAGAAATAAAACAAAATTCAAGAGTAGATTATGGAAAACATATAATATTCCATTTACATGACACTTTATAAAGAGAGTATATGTTTACCATAAGTGTGTGAAACAAGGAGCATCAAAATATTAACAAGCTTATCTTTTAGGTGCTTTGAAAAGTCAAATGATTTTTTTTCTTTCTTCTTCACATTTTAATGTGCAAATTTCACACAACATACAAGTATATTTATTATCAGAAAAAAAATAAGCTATTTTAAAATGGTAAAACATGAAAAGTCATTCGTTCACATACTCGACAGTTATTAAATGTCCCTTACGTGCCAGAACTTTGCTAGACACCGGGAACAGAGATAAGAGTAAATGAGACATTGATAATCGAGGTAAAATCTCATCTCTTCCACTTCCTAGAGATAGCAGCACTGTGGGTCTAGAGCTGATGCTTCCATGTCTGCGTTTCATCACCTGTAATAGTGGGTTTAATACTACACCTAAAGCAATCATTATGATAACTACGTTAGATAATGGGGAGAGGGACTCTTTCCCTGCACACCCTTTTGTCTCTGGGAAGACAAAGCGGCCCCAGCCATATTCCAAGGACAAGCAGGCACAGTAGGGAAGAGAAGGGTCTCTGTGTTCCAGAGGCTGCTTTAGTTCCATGTGACATGAGAACCGAGATGGGGGACTTTGGAGCAGAAGTTAGCGGTGGACAACCTAGAACAGGTCTGGTGGAGGACCTGGCAGAGACTCAGACAGATCTGCATGGTCAGTCACAGTCTATGGACCAGAAGCTTAGGCAGCCACGCCAAAATTTAAATTTTCTAATTAAGAGTATTTATTAAAAAGAAAGCAACCTAGAGTCATTGTTTCATAAAACAAGGAGTGTCCAAAAGTCAGACTGATAAGACCGTAGGATAAAAACCAGTGCTTAAATTTAATAGGTTGAATGTGTTTGGGCTACTGTCGCTTTCTGCACAATCTGCCATGTTGCCCTTTCTTGGCCTCAGTTAGCCATGGACCAATGAAGAGTCAGCAACGTGGACCAACACCGATCTCAGGACCCTTGCTTGGAAATTACTTTTATATACCATTTTATAAAAACTAAAAGTGATGAGGAGTTCTAAAAAATTTTAAGTAGAGGAGTAACAGTGTCAGATTTGCAATTTCGGCAGCCCGTTCCGGGCTCAGTATTCAGAAGGGATTACGTAGGAGTGTGGGAGGTGGGGAGGCCAGTTAAAAGGTCCTTTTAATTGTCTAAGCAAAAGACCTGAAGGCCCTGAGTGAAAGAAGACTATTGAGTATTTCTTTAATGAGACAGTTATTTTGACTTTTATCCCCTTTCCAGCTGAAATAAACCCTGAATTTTCTTTTTAAATCACCAATAAAAAGCTATGTTAGGTCATTGGTTTCCATATTTTGGGTAATTGCTGGAGGCACCGTGCTTAACTGAGGCTGGTAGTAGGCACGTGTTCTATTTGATGCTTTATCCGGGACATTTTTGGGGGCTCTGGAAGATATTCTAAGGGTTTCCTTACTCTCCATCTTTAAGATTAGTTCTTCAATTTTCTCTTTATTTGTTGGGAGATTAGATCAAGTTGGTACATGTTAACTGTGTAGTATGTGCTACTGTATATTAGATTTGATTTCCGCTGTTGAAATAATTAATATATTCTTATGGTTGGCATTTTTTACAATATGGGAATGCATTTGAAGGACTTGTTTTCCAAACTAGTTTTATCGTCCTCTAAACAAAATTAGCTCAGATTAAAGAAGCACCTTGAGACGTGAATTTGTTTTCTCCTATGCAAATGTAGATTTTAGTGCTAAACATTGAAATTGTTTTGAAAAATTAGTTGAAAGTAACTTATGCACATGTCCCTCAGTGGCTGCCTTATAAATGAAGTGTAAAAACCGCTTACACGGTTACTACCTCATAAATGAAGTATAAAAACCACTTGAGTTTTACCAGTTACAAGAGAAAGCGTCTCTGGAAAACATTGAGAAGGAATTACACCATCTCTTACTATTAGCAAAGGAAACACGAGGAAGAGCACCAATGCAGACACGATTGTTTGGGGTTGCAAAATTATCCCCTTGATAATAATTAGTTTGATGGTGACTAATGATGATTGAGACATTAAAAGTGGCCCGACATGCACCTTTGGCTTTGTGGAACAGAGATGCTTAAGATTGAAGGGATGTCTTTTACTGCAAGGATTTAATTTTAGCAAACATTTGTAGAGTGTATACTAAACACAAGGTAAGAGATATTCGCTGTGGAGAGAGGACTAGAGAGAAAGTCAACAGTTTCCACTTGCAAAGAACTGTCTAATGATTGTCCCGGATGCACACACGACAACCTATAATTATAAGACAGAACTAAAGGAGGACCATACTTAGTCATGACGGTGGATCATGGGCCTCACGAAAACAAAGGCTGGCTCCCTGCTTCCAGAACTTTCTAAAGAACTCTCATGGAGAGGAAGCCCAGTCATAGACAATGACACATTCTAGGCAGCAAACTCCTTCACAATACGGTCAGTTTGTGTGCATGTCTGTATTCTCAGTGACTGCCACAGACAAGGCATGCAGTCAGTGCTCAATAAAGACTGCGGAGTTAATAAGCTCTGCATAAGTGAATGAGTAGATACGTTTTGGAGCATAGGAGAACTCACAATTCAGCCTGATTAAGCTAATTTGGGCAGTGAGGGCAGTCTTTAAGAATCAGGTGGTGTTTGAGGAGGGTTTCGAAGAATATACTCAGTGCCAATTCATTGTTTATTTGCATTTTCAAAAGGGACTTCTAAGTAATCAAACCGAATCGTGTGGCATTCAGCCAGGCTAGATGAAAATTCCAAGAGTTATTTCCCAAAACTAACAATTTGAAGTTGGCTTCATAATCAAATAAAGCCCCTCATAAGTGGTCTCAACGCACATCTCCAAACGGATCTCCCTTTATTCAACACCCCTGCCCTTCACTGCGGCCAGGGTGGTGTCCTCTCTGCTTCGCAGCTGGCCATTCTTTTTTTTATTTTATTTTTTTATCCTCGCCCGAGGACATTTTTCCATATTTTTGTTGTTGTTATTGTTCAGGTAGAGTGGGAGGGAGAGAGAGAGAGAAACAACGACGTGAAAGGGACACATCGAGTGGCTGCCTCCCACACAACCCCAACTGGAACCGGGGACAAACTGCAACCGAGGTACGTGCCCTTAGTGGGAACCGAACCCGGGTCTCTCTGGACCACAAGCCGACGCTCTAACCACTGAGCCAAACTGGCCAAGGCAGAGCTGGCCATTCTTAATGCTGTCACCAGTCACATCTGTGTGTAATACCCTGAAAGCAACTCACTGATGAACAATGGGAGCTAGCAAAGTTTCTGACACATTGCCATAATCTAACCTGTTTTATTGTTTTTAACAGAAAAACTGAAATAATTATTTAATTTAATAAAATGCTTTCAGACCTTCTGCAACAAAAAGAAATAAACGCATCATAACTTTACATAGAAAATGCTAAACAAAGAAAGCCAAGCAAAAAATATGTAAGCTACTCTTTTACATATTAAATTGGCTCAAAAACAAACAAACAAAATCATCACGCTGCTCTTCTGATCGGAGTTTTAGAACACAATACAAATGAGTTCCTATAGTGGTCAGGACATAGGTCTATGTCTTTAACAGTGAGCAAACTAAAAATGACTGAAGCAAAAATAGTTTCATTGTTTTCTCTCATGTAAAAGTCTGAAGTGGTGGGTAACCCCAGAGGCACAGGAAGCTCTGCTCCACAAAGTCCTTCAAGGACCCAGGCTCCTTGTGTTGTGTCCCTCCGTCCTTTGAAGCGCCACCTTCATCTGTAGGTGCAATGGACTCATTGCCCAGTTTCTGTGTTCTTGCCACCGGGAGAAGAAAAGGCAGAGGTGGAGGGCAAAGGGCTGATGTAGAACTTGCAGACGTCAGCACTCCCGCACGCAGCTCTGTGGACGGGCTCTGGTTGTGGCGTATGTCACTGCAAGAGAAGTGGGGAATGTACCCTCCAGCTGAACAATCCTGTGCCCAGAGAGAACTGTTACTAAAAAGAAGACATATTGGGGAAGAGTTATTTCAGTTAGCTGACTATAACATAGTTTTCCTTCCTTCACCTCTAGTACTGCTATAGGCTTATTGTCCCAACAATGACATTGACCTTCCGTGGTGTGAATATACACCAGAGCCTGACAAATAAAGCAGTGTGTGTTGAGAGAGTGGTGTGTGTGTGTGTGTGTGGTGGGGTGGAGTCACTTTTTCTTATGTTCCTACAGTGTGCCCATGCCCTCGGCTTGGCATATGCTACCTCAATCAATTCTTAAAACATCAAAGAAAGGTAGATATTGTCACCTCCAATATAGGTGAGTAATCAAGGTTCAAAAATTTTATGGTCACAAGACTAAGTAATAAAAACTGTATTTGTGCCCTGGCCGGTTTGGCTCAGCGTTTGGAGAGCGGCCTGCGGACCAGAGAGTCCTGGGTTCGATTCCCACTAGGGGCACATACCAAAAAAAAAAATTTAAAAACAAACTGTATTTGCACTCAGGTATATCTAATTCCAATTCTTCTTCACTATAGCATTTTGTGCTTAAACTTATTCCAGACTGATTGATAAACTTAAGACTTTTTTTTCCTTTCTGGTTCATGTGAGTAACACTATTTTTTTTTTCTTGATAGTGAATAATCATCCATGACTGGTGGAAACTCAGTCCATACATTGTCTAATTTCTTGTCCTTGAATAACCTAAAATTGAGTATAATACAGTGTTTCATGACTAACCAATACCTGAGAAACGGGGGTAATTTTGGCAAATAGGAGAGTTCCCATTCCAGGGACCACACAAGGAAAGCCAAGTCTTCTTTTCTGTTTTGGGGATTTTTACATTTTTATTTTATGTTTTATATCACAGAGAAAATTGTCTGTTCAGTTCCAAATCTCAAACTATCCTTTAGAGTTACAAAACCTCCGCAAAGGAATTCTAGATGTTACATGAGAATTCACACTCACATTACATAAACAGCAATGAATATCCGCCTCTTCATGGGACACTGAGGATCTTGATCTAGTAACAGGTCCCCTGATCACTCACTCCTCCATGGGGCCAGGATGCAATTTGCTAGCAAATTGGAATCAGAATTGGGTTTTTTAAAGAGAACCTTCCCACAGTTATAAACATCCTTAATTTTTACAGCAACACATTGACTTCAAACCGGACTCATAATTATTGCAATATTTTCTTTAAAAGCCTGCATTGTCGATTCGGCAAGGTCCAGACATCTGCTTCAAATCCAGAAGTTTCTTTCCTTTCTCAAAAAAGGTTGCTCTCCTCCAATTAGCCTCACCAGAGCAGCGAGAGCAAGTGGGGCTGTGCGGATGAGGTTTCATGTTTCCTGGGCACATTCCAGCCTCACCCGCCTTTTTCCACATGGGACCATAATAACCACTCTGCCTGTTGGACCCGGGACCAAATGGCTTTTGAAGTACAAAAGAGATATGTCTTGAGTCTTTTTTAAATATCCTCTGGCAAACTTTTGGTTGATCATAAATAAATGCAGTTTACCTAAGACAACACGTCTCTTGACATTTCTATTTTAAGTATTGGACATAAAGTTTAAGTATTGGTGGGAGGTAACTTTTGTTGTTGTTGAGACCTTTCTTTACACACCTGAAACACTAAACACTGGAGGCTGCGTGGCTGGAGTAGGTGGTTGGAGGGAGGAACTGTTATTATTCAAAACCCAGAGGGGCACGGTAATGATGATTTCAACGGATGCTTAAACCTGTCTTGCATCCCAATAATTTCAAGGCTCCCAATAAATGGCCTTGTGCTACATGTTAATATGGTTAATGAATTATTCTAAGACTACCTTTTTCAAAAATGCTGTATGAAAAAACTCATAGGTTTGGGCTTCATAAAAATGTGGGTTTAGATGACAACTCTGTTACTTAATATGACTGAATTTATATGAGACTTTGACCCGGTGGGCTCATTGTACACCAGCTTCAGGTCTCATTTTTCTCCATCTGAAAAAATTGAGAATATTGGAGTTTTAAGAGTCAATATTAACAATGTCTCTTTTATTAGTCCACCTCCAAATTTAGAACCCATTGTCCACAAATGGTAAGAGAACAAGATATCCACTTATGCCCATAAAGTGGGTTTGATGAATGAGGCTTGAGGGTGGCACATTCAACCGGAGCCGCCCGTTGGATGATTAGCGGTGTGGATCTGGAGCTCAGAGGAGACATCTAAGCTGGAGATAGATAAGTCCGGTTGTGTAAATCATTAGTTTATGTCTTATAATTGAAGCCACGAGGGTCAATGAGATCACACGGAGGCTGTTCAGACTGAGAAAAGGTCGAGGTTCCGATGGGCAGAGCAGAAGGACCTGGTCAGGACCCTGAGTCACAGCCAGCCCGGAGAGAAGACCCTCCATTATGAACATGTTTGGGTTGAGAGATGCTTGTCAAAAGCAGACCAACTTCCCCTGCTCAGCTTTCTGTAGACCCAGAAGCAAAATCAATAACTCTGCCCAGCTTGGGAGAGGTTGCAGATGTGGCTGGTGGTGTCCTTGTATCTGCACTGAGTAGTGTAGCCTTGTGATCAATTAGCTCTAATGCCTCAGAAATGCTAACGAGCAAGTGTTTCTCCTCCATGACTTGCCCCGATGCACACACTCACACACACTCCCAATGGAGCCACAGCTCTCTGAATTGCCCTGTTTGTTTGGATGTTGTTACACACACCAATAAGGTCAGCTCTTGGGGTCTCCCAGGAAAGAAACTTCTGTCAAATATGAGTCCTGATTTTCATTTCATTTTATTTTTTTAAATATGTTTTTATTGATTTTTTTTTTAGAGAGAAAGGAGGGGAGAGAGAGATAGAAACATTTATGTGAGGAATAAACATCAATCGGCTGCCTCCTGCACGCCCCCTACTGGGGATCGAGCTGGCAACCTGGGTATCGGCCCTGACAGGGAACTGAATCGGGACCTCTCAGTCCATGGGACAAGGCTCAATCCACTGAGCCACACTGGCCCGGCCTGATTTTCACTTTAAAAGAAAAGGTCCTCAGAGTGTATGTGTATCCTTTTCAACCAGAAATCAAGCTCATCCAACTGAACCATGGGAGTTACGTTCCAGAAGGTGCAAGATTCCTTTGGCACATTGAGCCTCTCCCGAGGCGGGGCTACTGCTCACCACCATGGCACTTGGGCCCTGCTCAGCAATAGGGGGCTCTATTTACACTCGCGTTCATGTGATTATCACCTTGGAGAGTTGAAACAAATGGCGTCTCCAAAAGTCGAGCAGAGCACAGTTTACACAACTATATGCAGAAGTCCTTAACCCAACACAAATCCCTTTCTTGCTTTCAGTCCAGCCAAGCAGGCTCCAGGGCTCAGCCAGCATCCTCGCCAGCTGCAAGCAGCTCTCCGCCGTCAGCAGATGAGCATCATCTCTCTGTTCCAGGGATGAGGTCACTGGATCTGATCAGAGGGAAAGAATTATCTGAGGCTCTTCCGGCCACAAGGAGATCTGTCTTTCTGCAGCAGCTAGGGCTGATTTTTCAGAGCATTGGTCAATTGCTTATCTTCTTAAGTCAAGTTTCTAAAAGCCTGACAGTTGAGTCTGGGCATGAGGAGTAGCCAATTAAGTGGGCTCCCCTGATGTCCTTAGTTTCTTCACCTCTAGCTCCATGTGTCTCCATTGCCTTGAGGTGGTGGTAATCACTCCTCATTCACTCCTTCTCTGGAAAGGACTGGCATGCCTCTGAGGGCTGAGGGGCTGGCGAAGAGGAAGGCAGAAAGAGGGCACAAGAGAGTCATCTAAAGAGGAAAAGAGAGCTGGGTGGGAGAACAACCTTCATCACCTTATCCCGGTGATGAGCAAAGGATGCACCTTAGTCACAGACAACCCCTCCCTAACTGCCTCCACCCAGTGTGGGTTCCTTTGTTCTTGGACCCACAGAATATGTTAATTTCTGAAAAGCATCTCAATATTCTGGTTCCATCTCCCTTTCCCATACTTACCAGTTGAATCTAATAGTGTTGCCATTCCCACATATATCTGGGCATCTCTGGATCACTGAGAGAGGGTTGAGGTTAAAGAGGGAAAACAGGTTTGCATCTTGCAGTTCGATTGTGAATGAGTGGTCATGGCTCCCTGCAGAGCTGCTTTGACCAGAATTAGATGCTTCATCTAGGAAGGCTTGTTTCCAGATTCTAAAACAACGTGCATGCTTTCATGTTTAATGGGATTATGTTGGCCGTGAGCCAGCACGTTTGGATAATGGCCATTACCTGTCTGAGTGCCCTTAAAGTTTCCAGTGAGTCAAATGCCACGGCTCATAAGTAACTGAGACACTCGTGACCCAGTGGCAGAGGGAACATGGCTGAGCTACTGTGGGACTCTAACTGTGTGGAGACACTGGGGCAGGGGGTGGGGAGGATGCAATGACAGGACTTGGTCCCTGACCCTCAAGGAGCTCTTATTCTAATAGGGTAGATAGATATGTAAATGTATAGTGACAATGGGTGATAAGAGCAGTGGACACACAGAAAAGGATGTGATTAGTTCTCTATGTGATCTAGGAACTGAGTTATACAAGGCTTTGTACGACAGAGGAGATTAGGCATTAGAACAAAGAATGGAAAAGTGCATGGAGCATTTTGAAGAAAAGTCTATGCACAAGTCAGTGCTGCAAGGGAGAGGACACGGGGTCCTCAGGCTTGGGGCCAGGTGGCGGAGGGCACCGTGTACCAGGTTGAGGGAATGAGGAACCAGGGAAATGTGTCTCAACAACAGGGGCGATCGGATGACCTTTGTGCTTCACAAAGTTCACGCTGTACAATGGGGGCTGCACACAAGAGGTGAGTCTGGAAACAGGGAGGACGGGAGGGAGGCTGCGGCGGTACTCTAGGCATGAACGATGGTGGGATAAAGTAAGCTCAACCAGCAGAGGCAGAGGGGAGGCGACAGACAGGGTATTTGGGAGGTGGACCTCAGAGGAAAATGAGTGACCTGAAGAGGTGTGGAGAAGTGATGAGAGAGCAAAGAGGACTCCGGGATGACTCCAAGAAGATGGGCAATGCACGGATTCTCTGAATGAAAGAAGGAGGCGCCCACTGCAGGAAGAGGAGCATGAGGTTTGGACCTCACCCGTGCCTCCCACTCGGACCCTGAACGATGGACAACGTGGAGGCTTGGCTGGGAGGACGTGGAGAGTATCCCAGCATTGGGAAGGATAACTCTATTCTTAGCTATAATTTTCTAGATGCAGCTTCTAAGATGTTCCAAAATTCTGTGAAAAGAAAAAGGAGGAGAAAACAGAAAATTCAAATAAATGTATCTACAAAGTGCTACTAACACTCGCTAAATAATTTAAACGAGTATCTAAATAAATGAGTATTTAAATGAGCATCTAATCATAGCATGGCACATCCATGCCGAGGGGCAGTTGGGAAACACACGCAAAGGGTGCTCTCAAAGTCACCACAGGCGAGGGGCTTCGGCCTCATGCCTGGCAGTCCCTTGATAACATTGATGTTTTATCAGTGCGGGCTCAGTTGTTCCTTTGGTTAAACTTCCCCTTTACCACACTGAGCAAAGCCATTGTCCTCAGAAGGAAGAGTTATGTGGTAGGGAAACCACTTCTTCAAGGGAGTTAATTGTGGCCAATTTATTCCCGGGACCAAAGCAGAGCCAAAGGGTCCCTCTGAAAAAAGAAATAGTTCTCATGAATCATGCTTTCAGCGTGTCAAGGACAGTTAACTGGGGGAAGATGCCTGTTCCTTTCACTACAGGATGCCAAGCTCGTAACTCTTCCTGAGGCCACAGGGTCTGTCTGTCCCGGGGCGGGGGTGGGCCTTCAGAAGCAGGGCGATCAGTAGGGCCTCAGCCTCGTGGTTTGTGGCCTCTGTTGGAAGGGGAAGCCTGCAGTTGGATCAGCTCAAAGACTGAACTAATAAACCTCAGGGGCCAGTGGCCCCTGATCCATCAATTTCATTAACCAAGTCAGAGCTTTGGGAGAAGGTCCTAATTTCTCTGATGCTTTTTCATGTTTTGTGCACTGGGAAAGGGTTTTCAATGAGATCCTTGGTCATTTGGTGACATTTTCTCAAACCTAGGGACTAGAGATTGACCAGTTTACACCCAGACACCTCCCTGATAGAGTTGACCCAGGGCAGAGATTGAGATGGGTTTGAACTCTGAGTGTAGGCAGGTGCGTGCTCAGAGCGTCTAACATACCACTGCTCTCCTAAGAGTGGAGCACACTATTTAGTGGTTGAGACTATAATCTTATGATTCAAACAGACGAGGGTTCCATTTCTGGACCCATCACTTATGGCCAGTATTTTGACAAAATACCTCATTTCTCTCACTCCAGGTTTCTTCATTTATCAAGTTGAAAGAATAATAGGATCTAGTTAGCTCACAAAATTATAATGAGGATTTTATAAAATAAATGCTTGAGAAACAGACAACACATATTTGGGTACATAATGAGACTCAGGAAGGACTGGTTTATATGTTAACATTGAGCCCCACACCTGAAGAATAAAGCTCCATCTTACAGATGCAGATAAACTGAATTGTGTCCATAGTCCAAAGTTGGGGGATACCCCAAGCAGGGCACCTTTATGGGGAATAAGGGGGCTTGTTCAGCCTGTATAAGACTCCAGGAAACCCCAGCGTGACCATTTTAGCCAACTAACTAAAGAGTTGAAGCTCGACAAGTATTCCCACCCTTTCATCAGGAAGTCTCCACCTTCTGAGCCAAGTGTCTCTTGTCTGGGATTCATAACCCATGAGCTTCTCTCCTTTAGAGAAATGTCTGTGTCATGGTCATCTTTGTTTGTTTGACTGTCCATCAGCCCTTCACTTCCAGGCCCTGAGCTCCATGAATGCAGGACCAAGTCATATACATATATATTTTTTAACACAGAACTGAAATATAATAACAACACACTTGTTGAAGCAAACATTGAGACACTGAAAGCTTTGATCACAGAGTACAATGTATGGAGCATTCTCCCCACCACATCACCAAACCATGCTCAGGACAACTCATGGGTGTCCTACAACTCATGGGTGTCCTGACACTGTGCCTGGCAATACCATCCGATCCCACAGGTTAAGGGCTCAGTCCTACGAGATTGTTTGTCTCTCCACTTCAGACGCCAGTCCCAAGCTCAGGTTATTACCTCTACTTCTACCCATATTGGCTATCGATTAGGGGTTCCCGTGATCCCTTCCTTGGGTTTGATTAATCTGCTAGAGCAGCTCACAGAACTTGGAGAAACATTTTGCTGTCTACCTTACAGGCTTGTTACAAAAGGAGATAACTCAAGAACAGTCAGAGGGACAAGATGCAAAGGGCATGGTATGGGGAAAGGCGTGGAGATTCCATGCCCTGTCCAAAGATGCCATCTCCCACATCTCCACTTGTTCACCAACCCAGAAGTTCTCTGAACCCTTTCCTTTTGGGTTTTTACGACTGCTTCATTACATAGACACGATTGATTAGATCACTGGCCACTGGTGATTGAACTGAATCTTCAGCCCTCTCCTCTCCCTGGAGGTGAACCATGGTGGCGAAAGTTAGCACCCTCTATGTCAGGTTGGTTTCCCTGACAACCAGCTCCCATCTTCAGGTATTTTCCTAAAGGCACCTCAGTAACATAAACCCTGTTTTGCTGGAAAGAAGCTTGTTATGATTAACAATATACTCGTTTCACTTTTATGGCTCTGAAGTAATTTTAGGAGCTGAGGACAAAAGACCAAAGAAAGCAGCTCCTTGAATAATCTTCTTACATTCAACATTGTCTTTTTGATGAGATGCTGTGTTAACTTCATTCTTGTTCATATCCATTAGCCAATGGTAAACAAACAAACAAACAAACAAAAACATGGTGTCGTTATACATTGTTTCACTTAAAGTTACAGAACCTATCGACAATGTTAAATGAGGACTTATTGTATTATGACAAAAGATGTTCCCATGGTTCTTATCTCTCAGGTAATTTTAAGGGTCTTGAAAGCTGTGAGCCAGGAGACAGGGATGAAGACCAAATCTATATAAGAAATATAATTTGGTCATCACAATGCTGTAGACACTATCATCTCTAAACACCATTACTATGAACGATTCCCTACCAACTCGCTCCTTAGACCCACAGATGAATCATCCTTGAAAAATGAGCCAGCTCTTTCCTTCCTGCCATTCAAAAGGCTTTTTTTTCTACGCCCTATCTTTTCTTTCTGCCCTCCTCCTTCCTGGAATGAGCACCTACAGCTCTAGGCAAACCAAATAATGTTGCAGATATGCTGCCCTCTGTGTCCCCCAGCCTTCCCCACCAGTGGGCTTTTGTTCTTGCTCTTTCCACTGCCAGAATTGCTTCCAAAAACCACAAATCCACTGGCCATCTGCTGCCAACCCTTCAGGTTGAGTTCAAGAATCCTTTTCCCATGAAATCTTCAATGATGTCACCAAAAAGACTCTCTCGTGGTATACACTCCCCCATCTCTTTCCTTTACTTAACTTTCCAGCTCCCTTTGCTTTACCTGGACCTATAATAAAGCACGGTATATTGACCACATGTTTTCATTTACTCTACTCCAACAAAAATGATAATTAATTTAAAAAGTATAAACCCACAATGACAAAGGGAACAAGAGAGGAAATATGAAACAGATAATAAATTCCAACGATTTTTTGTGTGGATAAAGATAGAATTAAAAAGTTGCACAGTCGCCTGGCCAATGTGGCTCAATGAACTGAGCGTCGTCTCGTGGACTGAGAGGTCCTGGTTCGATTCCTGGCCAGGGCACTTGCCTGGGTTGTGGACTCAGTCCTCAGTAGGGGGCGTGCAAGAGGCAGCCGAGCAATGTTTCTCAACATCTATGTTTCTATCTCTGTCTCCCTTCCTCTCTCTCTAAAAAATCAATAAAAAATATATGTTTTAAAAAAATGCATGGTGAAGGAAGATTATCTTTCTCTTTTAAGGTCACTAATCCCATTCGTGAGGGTTCCACACTCATGACCTAATTACCCCCCACACCCAGGTGCCATCACAGTAGAGATTAGGGCTTCAATATATCTATTTTGGGGGAAAACAAACATCCAGCCCTAATACATGATATTCTTGGGATTTTAGAAATAATGGTAACAGACATTTGATACATTCAATAAAACCTGGCATGAACTAAGGACAGATGAAGACCTGGACTGGTGAGGAGCCAGTGCAGTTATTAACACCAGATTTCAGAAATTGTACAAGTGATAAGCAACATTTACTAAATCTTAACAATGTACAAAACTATCGCTGATTTTGCTAAAATTTGAATACTACTGTATCAGAAGGGTAGAGCCAAAAACTGACAAACGTTTTCTGTAAAGGACAAGAAAGTCCTTTCAGTTTTATGGGCCACAGAGTCTCTTTAGCATATTTATGTATCTGACTCTTTCGGAGTGGAAAACCCGTTCTCACCGCCGAGGCCATGGGAAAACAAACTTCTGGCTGCTTCGGGCCGCAGGTGCTCGTGTGCAGACGGACCCCTGACCCCTGGAACAGAGGGAGGAAAGAGGGTGGATGCGGTGATAAATCCTCACTTGCTTGTGGAGAACTTGAACAGATAGTGTGTAAATGTGCTCATCAGGAAAAGTCGGTGTGAGTGTGTTATTTAAGACAAGACCAGGCTTACGTCCAAAGGGAAATAGCTGAGAGGGGGTTGCCCTGCGGCCTGAGACCACGGTTAGGGAAAGAGAGATTGCCGTTTGTTTTGTCGTCATAAATGTGTTAGCAATATTCGATTTTTGTTACACTCATGGACATGCCAGTTGCAAGTGAAATGAACTAAAGTAACAGGGAGAATCGGTTCTAGTCTCGTCTGCTCTGGTTACCAGTGCACCTTCCTGCTGCGGACCCGCCAGGGGGTTACACGCTCCTCTGAGATCTGGTTAGTCGAAGGCAGTCCTGGTACCTCCAACCCTTCACAAGCTAAGATCGGGAGCCCAGTCTTAAACCCTCACAAGACAGCATGGCATTGACCAGGGGCGCCGGGCCAGGCTTGTGCAGGTGTGGACAAGAACATGAGTAGCCCCATTCCTGGGACCATTTCACCCAACCAGAGCTCCAAGTTGGAACCAAGGCTGTGGTTGGTAGAGCATAAAACTGTGCCCTCAGTGACATATGTAAGAAGCTAAAATAATAATGGTAACAATAAAGAAGCTGAAGAAACCCCAGCTGGCACCCATCCAGCTGTTGTGTCCTCCTCCAGATTTCAAGTTCCTTAAAAATCTTCCATTGATCTCTGCGTTTCCAGTGCCCAGAACAGGCTGTTCTGCTAATGCCTTTCAACAAATGAATGACCAGACCTACAGGAACAAAAGGGAAAATTGGTAACAATAATTGAGAAGAACAAAGGGATATAGATTTAAACTAGAGCACCACCAGTATAGGACACAAGAGAGGGTTCCCAGTTCCAGTCCCCACTGAATCCCATTCTCAGTAGAGACACTTGGCCTCTCTCCGTCCGCCCTTAAATCCACCTTGCCCCATGTATAGACCAAGCAGCCCCAAGAGAACATGATAAATCATTTGTTTCTTTGTAGGCCTATACACTTCATTTTTCATCAGAAATGGTTTAGGACAAAAAGTAGTGTTGAAATAACAAAAAGCTTAGTTCAATCAATAGCTATCCTTAAAAATAGGCTCTTTGGTTCCATTCCTGGTGCCGTGTGCTGCATGGGAGCGTCTGACTCATTTCCTACATCCTGAACAAGAATGATGGTCTTTTAGAGTCAAGGCCTCTGCAAGTGCTCCCCTGTCCTCAGAGGTCTGTCGTGTTCTATAGTCCACGGCTCTGTGAACAGCCGATGAAATGGCTCCTAAAAGACATTACTCAAAATGGCATTTCTATTTTTAAAAAGTGACTTTACATTTGGGTCTTTCAATACTGGGTAAGCTTTCGGGTGAATCGACAGGGTTGCTCTCAGTCGGTCAGTGATGCTGACCTGAATATATAAACTGCTCTCTCCCAAAGGCAGAACTCCAACTGAGACGTTGATGGGACAAAAACTCCAAGGGGTGCAGAGCCCAGACCTGCGGTCTTGCCCCGGAAGCCAGGAAAGCTCAGAGCTCAGACCAGGGCCAGCTCTCTCCCCGTCCGGTGACTTTTCCAAGGGGCAGTATGATATTGGCTTTGAGAGCGGACAAGTGGAGCTGCAACGTGGGAGGATGAAGAGAAAGAAAAAGGACCCCGTCCAACTTGGCTTTGGAAATGCTCCTACTAATGAATCATTTCCTAAGATTTCAAATTGGAAAAATTTTGTGGCTGATTCATGTTTGTTTCTGAGGTGAACACTGAGCATTAGAATAGTATTGTTTAGCATAAATACTGGGTGTTATAAACTGAATTGTGCCCCCTCTCAATTCATATGTCGAATCTCTAACATCTCAGAAGGCTATTTGGAAATAGGGTTTTAGGAAATAATTAAGGTTAGGTGAGATTCCTAATCCAATAGGACAGATGTCCTCATCAGAAGAAGGGGAGACACCACGGATGTGCACACATAGGGGAAGGGTCATGAGGACACAGCAAGAAGACGGCCATCTGCAGACCCCGAAGAGGGGTCTCCCCGGAAACCAGCCCTGCTCCAGGACTGCAAGAAAATCCGCTTCTGCCCGTTCAGCCACCCAGCCTGTGGTGTGTCATTAGGGCAGTCCTAGCTGGCCAGTGCACAAGACGCTGTCATTTACAAAGTTGATTCCTGCACATTATTTTAATCTGTCCCTTCTAACAGTCCTGAAAGAAGGATGCTGTCATTACCCCAAGTTTACACATGAGAGAGCTGAGTCCGAAGGATCGAGGCAGAGCTTCTGAGAGTTGACACAGCCCCTTCTAGAAGATGGAGATGATTGAACAAAGGTCCTCCTGTGTCACCGCCCTACCTGTAAATGGTTCTTCAACTGGCTGACCCCGGGACCAGAGCTCTTCATTCAAGAGCTGCCATTTAGTCACAGACACGGTGACTCTGAAAGGTTCCGGGAAAGTGCAGGTGTCTTACTTAGCTGGTCAAGGCACCATGTCCTTGCCTCCCTCAAACCCAGGGGCTCGTGCTGGTTTATCTGCGCTCTCGAGACTCGCTGAGCTCATCTTGAAAGCAGAGGCCCTGGCTCCTACTGCCAGTGACGGGGCCTAGAAAACAGGTGCTAGAGGAAGAATCCGGAGTGGTTCCCGGAAGACAGGCCAAGAAGGAAAAGGCAGAGGGGTCCTGACGGGGAAGAAGGGCTGTGGCCATCCCTCTGTGGATGGAAACTAGCAGGGTTTCTGAAAGTATGTAAATAAGAATAGTTCTTGGAATGCACAAGAATCTACACATAGTAGGGCTTCCATCACTATTTGGTAAGGAATGAAATGTCCGTGCACTTCAGAAAATAAACTTTCAGTAGTGGCTCTGTAGGATTTTGCTGTTTCTGTTTTGTTTCGTTTGTTTTTCCTAGGCTGCTATAAACAGCAGTGTCTTCCCAATACATGTTCTCATTTGAACCTTACGTCAGTCTTGCAGGATGTCATCAACTTCATTTACAAGTAAGGAAAATTCTGGCCTGGGGGGGGGTCTCAGTCTTTCAAGATGGAAACTAATTCCTCAACACCCCAAGGTTCATTGGAGGGCCCAGACCCCCATTCTTAGAATCGAAGCCCATCCGGAGAACAAAATTAAACATGCCTCCTGTTCTGACCTCCAGGGTTCTTCAGCCGCTAGAGGGTGACACCCACCCCCCTCCCCAGGCCAGGATTTTCAGCCCACCGCACCTACTGGTTTTAGAGGCCTACTTCTTACATTAACATTGAAGTTTTTAGAAAAAAATCGCAAGGAACAGGGGCCACCTGGGATTATCCTACCAGCCCTGGAAGTATCAGGCCTTAAGGGAAATACCTCTTAGGGTTTAGAAAGTCACGTTTATCAAAGGAAATCCTGCTTCTTGCTGTGGGGGAGTGATAGAGGGGAACCTTCTGCCCAAGAGTCGGCCCAGTCAGAAATGTAAATAACTGTTCGAGTGACAGATATATTCCTCGATGATGGGCTGGCTGCAGGTCAATGAGGCAGTGTCGGAAGGGTAGGGATAGTCCTGGTCTATAAGGAGAGGTCTGTTCTGCAAGTCGTGAGCCATCTATAATGAGATAAGTACAGAAAGGGAGAGTAAACATCTAGAAGATTGTACAGTTGATATGGTCATGATATCAAAGTGCACAATCATTTTTCAAGTAATTTATTTTTGTTTTATTTTATATAAGTATCAGCTCACTACAGAATTTTCAAAAATCCGGTCTTTCATCACAGATCATTAGCAGAGTGCAGGTATAGACAACTCCCAAGGCCCAAGCTCAGACGCTGACCTGTGTGGAGGAATCACAAAGGTGGTCTGTCCTGTGTTTGGGGATGGGGTGGGTAGAAGTGAGTGGGACTCTGCTAGTTATAATTCAAACCCTAAGAGTTTACTTGGCTGGAGTCCAGTTTCATTGCAAACTCATTCATCACGAATGGTGACCCTCACACATGCCCCTTTTAGCAAAGATAAGAACGTAAATGGACCTTCTGTACAGTGTTCCAGAAGGAAGGAGCACTCCTTGTTACTGTTATTTACTGAGGTGCAGGGCCAGCATTTGAATCCTACTTGCCTCGGGGCCTTTGCACATACTGCTCCTTCAAGCTGGCAAGCACTTTCTCAGGATCCTCCCATGACGACTTTTGCGCTTCCTTCCGAGGAGAGCTCCTGTGTTTATTCCTCCGGGCGCCTCTCCTACCTCCCCCTCCACTCACTCGGGTTCCTCATGGCTCCCTGTGCTTGTCGGGCGTAGCAGTACCAGAGCGAACTGCAATTAGTTGTTTAATTTCTGTCTTTCCACTAAATTGTGAGTTTCCTAGGAGCAAAGACCTAATCTATCTTCTTGGCTGTTACGTACTCATAGCCTAGCACACTGTCTGGGACACAGTAGGTCTTCAGTACATATATTAAGCAAAGAAATGGATGGATGGATGGATGGATGGATGGATGCATGGATGAAAGATGGGTGGGTGGATGGATATATAATAACCTCTTCCCCATAACTGGAAAAATGGTATATTCTCCCTTTCCTGTCTTTCTCGCACATTAACCCTGGCTTTGCTAACAATGAGAGAGGAGTCAGCAGGCTACAGATTCTAATTCCTTGCTAAGGTATACTTACCCTGTGCTGGCATGGACCTTGAATGAATGACGCCCCCACCCCGAGCCCTCAGCCCTCCCCTCCGGAGAGATTCCTAGGGGGTGAGCAGCGGGCATAATCATTTGCTATCATAAAGTAAATTTGCAAACCTTTGTAATGTAGCAATTCAATTTCCTTTCAAAAACATATGCCCGGCTAGTCTTTAAATCCTGAACAAGGTTGTGTTTCATTTTGCGGATATTTAAGAAATGTGGGGCAGGAATTGTTCATAACAGAAGGAAGAGTGGCCTCTTGTGTAAACCCCGAGTGCTGCGCTTGGGCGTGCATGCGCTCCCCGCCATTAATGACAATAGGAACGAGGTGCATAATGGGTGTCCCTGCAAATCTACCCAGAGGACAATACACCCCTCAATTTAAAATAGCTGATAAAGTGTGAATAAAGGCCTCTCGTCTTTCCCACTTCTCATCTCTATTAAGAACGGAATCACATAACATTTTAGGGCTCTAAACTAATTAACTGTGCATATGGATTTGAAGAGAACGTGTTTTGTGCACAATAGTTCATTCCTGAATTTCCATTCATCGGAGGCAGGAGCTCAGGGGCTGAGAACACTGGATGCGATTGAACTTCAAGGTGCTGGCTCCAGTTGGAAGGGGCTGTCTGCTTCCATTTGGGCAAAGGAGGGAACTAGAGCAAAGAGATCAAACCCTTTGACAGACTTTAGGTGTCTGCCACGTTGCCTTAAAAACCTGACCGCATGCTGAGTGACCCTGAAACAGTTCGCAGTGGTGATTTGCTGCGAAGATTACTTCTCAGAGATCCATGATATGAAAATCTGACTCTGTTTAGAACGCAGAGTGGGCAAAAAGAGAGGACAAAGAGATTTGGATTTAACCTAAACATATAGAAGATATCCATGCTTTCCACTTGCTGTGTTGTTTTTTATTTAGTGCTCACCTCGTTCTTGATGTTTACCAGGACCCTTCTGGCTCATGTCGACATTAGCTGATGTTTGGTCTTTAGCTGTGACATACATAATTAACAAACAAGATAAATATGCACTTGGCCATTCTGATATAAGTGCTGTAATTAGATTTTTTTTTTTTACATTCCTTCCTGGGAGAAATATTCACACTCGTCAAAAGGATAATTAAAACACAAACGGATACATTTCCAGAATAAAACATACCCAACTATTTCTATAAAAGCCACTAATTCAAAAGCAAAGAAATTATTTGATATGGACACTTAGCAATCAATGAAGATGAGTTCAATCAACTGGAATGGAGTTGAAAATTCAAAGAAATCATTCCTCCTCCATTCAAAGTAGTGCTTTTCAAACGTCAGAAAGTCGGAAGCTGCTCTTTTATCACCGTGTACTTTGGGGGGGAAGTATTTGTCTCTTGTTATTTCTTCTTCTTCCCTATGTAGATGAAGGTGATATAGCCTTGTTCAGACCGTCTCTTTTGACTTTTGTAATTACATGAACAATATAAAACAGACAGACTTTTTCAAGAGAGAGATAGAACACACACACACACACACACGCGCGCGCGCACACACTTTGCATTTCCAGCAGGGCCATGAGTAACCACGTAGCTTCAAGGACAGCAGGCAGCATCGCCACTCAATGGCCGAAGTGTATAATTTTTGCCATTTAGCCATTACACTTCTGTGACATTTCCTTGTCCTCCCAACCCCACCTTCCTGACTCCGTTTTTCCTGTTGCTGTCCCAGATGTTCCCTGATACCTGTTGAATTTAGGGCAAACGCACCAGAGAACTTCCACGTGAAGGTGAGTCGTTCTATCCCTGCCCGATGACTCGGTGCCTTTGCTACTCACCGTTGAGGTTAAGCAACATGTGACTCCAAGACATGTCTGTAAAAATGCCCATGGAGCAAGGAGGCTCGTAATATTGCTTTTTCAAAGTGCAATAAAACGCCCAAATCTACCGAGAGCCAGTGGGCCCTTGTACATGACAATTAAATATTAACAGGCCCAGGGCCCTGGGAGCAGGGCCCAGCAACCCTTTGAAGCCCTGCTCGCCAATTAAACACCGGCTGGCGTTAGCGGCAACGTGGCAGGGATCCAAAGCAGAGATAGGAACGTGGACCACTTCAGGGCCATTCATTAGCTGCGCAGACATTCCTGGCGTGGCCTGTTTCTTTACTATCGCCAAATCCACACCCTGCTCAGGAACTCGGGCTCTGAGAAAGTTTACTCAGATAAGCTTATTATGGAAATAGCACTTTGTCACCGTTTACCACTCACTCCTTGTTCAATTATCTTTTATCTGTTCGGAGTATTTGCCAGCTCTCTCCGGGTCCCGGGGATGAAGCCTTGGACCGAGGGCCCTCGTGGGGTGCGGTGGGGGACGGCGAGGTACCACTCCGTGCTTGTCTTTCAAGCCCAAGAATGCCAGCCTGTGTCGGCCTCGGGCCGTGGAAAGTCTTCAGAGACGGCTCGCAAAAGATCTTGTCATTCTGCTCCTGGGAAAACTGTCTCCCCGCCAACAGAGACCCGGCTGCTCTGTGGCCACACAGCCGGCAGAAATAGGGTCGGAGTGTGATTTTGATTATAATAGTATTTCCTGTGCATTATCAGGGCGAAGTGTGAAGCAGGGAATTCTCCCACTTCCCAGCACCTACACAGGAGGTGCTGTAACCTAATTACAGCTTTTATTAACGAGCCTTAGTCCAGTCCCGATCCCCACCTGCCTTTTCATAACCTACTAAGTCATCTGAGTCTATTATTACCGTGAAGGGTCGCTTTTGTGTTCTAATGCCCTCGGACTCCTGATTCCTCCGTGGTGGACTCATCTCAGAGGTCAGAGTGCGGGTCGCATTTCCATGGTGGCGGTGGTTTCATGCTATGCCCACCAATCCTTCGATACTTCTCCCATCAAGAAATGGAGATCAGCCCTGGCCGGTTTGGCTCAGCGGTTAGAGCGGTCCTGAGAGACCCAGGTTCGGTTCCCGCTAAGGGCACGTACCTCGGTTGCAGTTTGTCCCCGGCCCTGGTCGGTCGTGCGGGTGGCAGCCACTCGATGTGTCCCTTTCAAATCGATGTTTCTCTCTCTCTCTCTCTCCCTCCCACTCTACCTGAACAAAAAATGGAAAAATGTCTTCGGGTGAGGATAAAAAAAAAGAAAGAAAGAAATGGAGATCAATCCCCCTGTCCCCCTTGAAGATGGCTGAACTGAGTGAGCGATTTCTAACACAGAGCCTGTGGTCAGAATGAAGACGTGGGACTTCTCAGTGTGGATCCCACCGGACAGCTCCCCCCTTGCTCTGCCTCCGGTGTGACTTGTTCTGGTGGAAGCCGGCTGCCACATCACGGTTCAAGAAGCCCTAGGAAAAGGTCCCCGTGGTGAGAAACAGGTGCACTGCCAACAACCAGCGAAGAGTCGAGACCTTCTGCTGCACACCACGTGCGTGAGCTGAGATACAGATCCTACAGAGAAAGAGGAGGTCCTCTTCTTCCTCGGGGTTTTCTGTCCTGCCAGGCTCTGGCTCCCGCAACTGCTTTGTCACTGCTCTGAACCCAGAGCTCAGAGGAGGACGTGGCCGAGAGTGAGTGCAGAGCAGCAGAGCCAGGGGCCTGGCACCGAGGTGCCGTGAGCCCACGCTTCGGATGCACCCTTGTTACGTGGGATAATTGCTTTGCTACCAAAGCCAGTTTGAGCCAGGAGGTCCTGCTGCAGGTAGCATGGGCTCGGGGCCAGAGCAAAGTTCCCCTTCTCCAAGACGCCTTCGCTGACACGCTCACTCTTCTGCTCTGCTCACTGACAGTCCCCATTCCACTGTCTGCACGGGCAGCTCCACTGCCCATCACTGACCTCACAGGGCTCTGGGCCCTGGCGCAACTTTCAGTGCACTAGACCCTCACCCGCCGCCACCACCCATCACACTGGCAGCTTTCAGGACGGTGTGCAGGTTATTAATGTCTATTCCCCATTTCATCACCTGTCTTGTGAGAGAATAGTTTCAATCAAGCCCAAAAGTTTTTATTGAACCTTCTCCTAAGCCAATGGGTACAGTTTCATAACTTAGGAAAGCACATCAGTGATTCCTTACATAATAAATAATATTTGTTTAAAGATATTACCATCCCTGCTTATTTAAAGAAGCAGCTATCATATTAAAAACATCTGCCCTGTATCAATCGTCTCATTATAAATGGGTGAACCCAGTAAAGAAAATTATTTCGTTTCTTTTCAAAGCCATTACCAATGATTTTTTCTTAAATATGTGAATTGGAAATTATGAAATCTCCCTCAAATGCAGTGAGAATTGAACGAGACGATGCATGCATGCCTAACCCTAGCACAGAGCATGGTGTACAATCAGAGATCAATGGATAGCAGGGGTTCTATAGAATAGATCACACTTGGGTAGTACGTGCTAGGCCAAATCTTATCAAATCGATTGAAAGAGAGAATCCATTCAAAGGAATTACTACTAGTGAATGAGCTATCTAGGCCTTTACTAAGAAGACTTATTAATAGTGGAGAGTGACTGAGACTTTCATAGAAGGTGTGAAATGCTGACATGTATCATTGCCTGATTCTTCATAACTCCAAGTGGAGGTGTTGCTGTTATAATCAGATAATGCAATAAGTGGGCCAGAATGGAAATATGCCATTGTTTTCTCATGCTTGAGTGCTGGTCTATACTCTTCATTCTCCCAAACAGAAATTTTCTTGAGCAAGCAAAGTTGAGAGAATGGTCTCAGATAGTTGAAACTCATCACTACTAACCATAAATGGTGCATTCTCCTTATCCTAAAAGTTTCTAAAGAGTGAGAACTCTTGGAAAGATCCCTTTTTATTTAAATTGCTTTAGAAATTTGCATTAGGATTAAATTCAGTCTTGTGACCACTGTCCCTAACTCTCCCCACACCCCCACCCCCCATCAACACAAAGCAATCTTATGGTTACCCAATTAGAAACTGAAAAGAATTGTTTCTATGGGTGTGGCGTGCCGGAGACCAAGACTACAGTTTAGGTTTGATCCCACAAGGTCATGTCATTTCCCTCAGAACAAACTCTATAGCTTCAGATAGAGCAAGCAACCCCATGGACAAAGAGGACCATTAGTCACGTTGGTCAAGGGGACCTTTGCCAGAGTGTGAGGGCTCACATGGCCCTTGACTGTGTTTTTCCCTCATAGACTGTGAGGTCCTAGGAGACAGACACAAGCCTGCTCCGTATCTGACTGTATACTACTTATCGCAGAGTGCCTGACCACACACTCGCAGCGAAGTCTCCTGAGCTGAATGGTTGTAGCTCTGATCTGCATTTCCCCTTCAAAGGCCAAGGTGACATTGGGTGTTTAATGGCTTTAGTTAAATACATTTAGAAATGGTAGGTCTCATAGGAAACTGAAGTTAAATTAGAAACATTCTGAAATATGCATAAACCTTAGATGATTCTCTTTAGCTGTATTACTTTGAGTATTTTATAAGAGTGAATTAGTCATTACAGAGCAGAGAGTGGAGAGAGAAAATGTATTAGTGTTTCTTCCCATTGAGCAACATTTAAATGCATTGAAGATGCCCAAATATGTGTGTATACCAGCATACTTCTGAATCTGTTGTTCGAGGGAACACTTAAAGATGTAAAATAAAAACTATTAAGAACATACTGGACAAAAAATTGGGGGACCCTGTGGAGATAAACTACATATTCACTTTATAGATTCATCACACTTTATAACCAAATTGGGCAATACCTACAGCTGAGAAGGAATATTAAAAACCCTTGTATTATGGTGTTTCTTACCTTCTATTTGCAAAGCAATGTGTTGAAGTAAGATTTAAACTCTATTATTTATAACAGTTCATGAAATAGTTTGATGAGTTTGAGTCTCTAGTACAAAATTTAAAATTTAGAAAATTCATGAATATTTTCTTCTTATGATCATTTCGGTCAACCACCATGACTTAAAATAAGACACGTATGGGAGTCTTTTCTAAAACCATAATGTTAAATGCAACCCTAGTGTTAGCTATACCACCCCTGCCCAATCTGCTTCAACGTGATATCTCCTCCGTTCCATCAAAATGTTAGTTGGGTTTTGCACCAGTCTTACATAATTCTTAAATGATTATAGCTTTTAAAGGTTTAATATCTGGAAGAGAAGCCCAGCCGGTGTGGCTCAGTGGTTGAGCATCAACCCGTGCACCAAGAGGTCGCTGGTTTGATTCCCGGTCAGGGCACACGCCCAGGTTGTGGGCCCGATCCCCAGTGGGGGGCATGCAGGAGGCAGCCAATCAATGTTTTCTCTCATCAATGTTTCTATCTCTCCCTTTCCCCTCCTCTCTCTCTAAAATTAATAGAGAAAAAAAATCTGGAAGAAAAATTTCTCCACATCCCTTTTCTTAAAAACAATTTAAAACAAACAACAAAAATATAAATTATGTGTTTCCAGATGAATTAAATTATTTTATCAAAATATTTTAAACCTTTTTGGAATACTTGACATTCACTTATAAATAAGTTTTGAAAGAATTGATATTTTTATGATAGGTAGGCTTCCTGTTAAGACACAACTTTTTTTTCTACATATTCATTTGGGTCTTTTATATCATTCAATAAAATTTTCAGATTTTATTTTTTAGTTTTCACACATTTCTTTTTTAGGGTACAAGTGGGTATTTGATATTGTTTATGGATAAAATTCTCATTATATCATCTGTTTATAATATTAGATTATTTTCTCTTAATACTTTAAAAGAAATATGCATTGATTATCTTAGTTTATTTGGGTAAATAATTGTATTGCCAGTCAATGAGCTTCCTCCCAATATTTTTTCCTTAATTCTGCTTCACAGGTTATTGTGCTGGTTGGACCTGTCCACTTCTCTCCATCTCCGTCTCCATCACCATCACCACACTTGCTCAAGGTCACATCCACTCTGATCTCACCGACACCCTAGGGTGTTAACAAGTCCATCCACCTTCCCACTGACAGCCTTCTAGTCTCAGCACTGCCGCCTGGACAGTCTTTGCAACATGAGATGACTGTGCCACCTCAATCCATAAACACAACCAGTGTCTTTCTGTTTCTCTCATAATAGAGATGCCACTCCCTGCTGCAGCCTGCAATCCCTGGCTGTCGGTCCTTGCTTACCTCATCAGCCTCAGTTCACACCAACCCCCACCTCTCCAGCTCCAGCCCCACTGGCCTTCTTGCAACATGGCATTTCCACTCACTGTTCCACGTACCCTCCTTCACCTAGCAAGCTCCTAACATCTTTCCTCCTGTGCTCTGTGCTCATCTCTCTGGGAAGACTTTCCTCTATGTCAGATGCCCAAATCACATATGCTCAAAGCACCCATGGAGCTCTCCTTTGTAGCTTACCACTAATGTAATGTATGTTGTGTGTGATGACTCAGTGAATATCTACCCCCCTTACAGACCGCATGCTCCGTGAGGCCAGGAACCATACTTATTTTTGCACAACATTTCATCCCTCGCACTTAGCACAATACCTGCCATTTCATAAGTCAGATTGATGAAACAATGCAAACATCTGCAAAAAGGTATTAGGTAATCATTGTGATAGAGGGCATTGTCATTCTAGTCCTGATTTTAGAAAGAATACTCATAGCTTTCCACCATTTAGTATGTTTGCGGTTGGCTGCTCATTTGAACATATTCTTTTTCACGTTAAGGAAATCGTCTTCACTTCCCAAATCACTGTCTCACTCCGGAAGTGCAGGTGAAGCTCTTCGGTCATGACTCCCATGTCTCTCTTCTGTCCCAATACCAGGTATGATGCTTTGATTTGGAGACACACCTCTCAGGAGGCAACCTTCGACTGCCAATCCTGCCTTTTGTTTTCTAGCATCATAGTCTTACCAAATATTCAATGGCAGCTTCTAATGAGGGGCTTGGATAGCAGTAAAGCTGCCCCAGAAGTCACCTTATCTGACACCGCAAGAAAGAGTATCGGAAGAACAGCTGTGCAGAATTCCGGTGTGCAGCTGTGGTGGTTCAGACCCTCACGTACAACCTGTGGCGGGGAGCTCGGCGGCTCCCTACCTTCTCCGAGGATGGCTGAGGGCAACCTCTTTCAATTACAAACTCTGATTCTCAGCTTTCCTGCCTAGAGTTCCAGTCAATGGCATTCCTTCCCAAGGTCTCACAGTAGCGCCACCGCCTTTTTATGTGTGATTAGAAGAGTCTGTGTGAGTTGCACTTATGTGGCATTTTGATGCAGAAGTTTCAAAATGATTTCTCGGACCATGACTGCACCCTGCCCTTAAATGGGGCAGGGACACAGATCTTCTCACAAGTCACCAGTAGATCCTCTCCAAAGAGTAGGCATCGATGAGGAAAGAGAGAAAGAGCGAAACCTGGGAACTGGGACTTGAGCCTGGGAAGGGATGAAACATGGGGAGCAGGCACCATGAACAGCCATGAATTTCTGGATTCTTCAAATCAGGGGCTGGAGAAGAACCTCCAACTCTGTTCTCCAGGACTTAGCCGCTGCTCACGTAGGGGAAATAAATATCAGTACTGCCATGAGATAGGATGTCTAGTCCATGAAAGTTACGTCCAACCATGAGAAAGTTGTGTTCCCGGATAATATCACTGTTGGCCCTCGTCCTCATCAACCCTGCGACAATTCCTTTGGCGTTGTAACAGTGGTCAAGAGCAACAGGTTGTATACTCTTTCTGCTACACTTATTGCAAAAATGTGATAGCGAACTTGGTTCAGAACAACCCAGGGAACTGTCTTTATGGGCCCCTGCAGAAGAAATATCTCCTTGTCTCTTTTCTACAGTTTCTCTGGTCAACTGATGTAGAGTATCAGAATATACAACTCGATATTAGCATGGCTCGTCTCATTGTGCAAGGTTTATTGTATTAACAACCATATGCTTGCAACGGTGCTTTGTCTTTTATCCTGTTTCATTATTTGTTTCTTTGTAACCTACCATAGATCTGTTGGGAAAGGGGTTTGAATGTAAGCAATACATAAGCTAAGAATCATTACCTTTGTAGACACCACCATATAACCTCAACTATAATTGAAATTTAGTCCATGTCCAGAAAAGAGAGAGAGAGAGAGAGAAAATACCCAAAAGCACACAGATTCATGTCAGCCCAGCTTTGCCTAAACAACCACAGAGGCACGATGCTCACCCTTCCCAAATGACCAGCTAAGAGACTGAAATCTTCAGTGTATTTGCCATGTGCTCTCCATATCAGATCTCAGGTCTGCACAACCTGTACCTTTAGCAGGAAGGCAGCACCCAACAGGACAGGCTGAGCAGATAGTTAGTGCTAAGAGTCGAGATCCAGTAGAGATTTGGTAGTTTTCTCCACAAAATCCTTTTTTAAAGGATACGTAATTCAAATTTTATCATTAAATTTTCCATGAAAATAAAAACAGGTGGGGCGAAACCATTTTTAGGTACTATTCTCCTGTCTTTGTTTAGCCAGAAATAAGCTAGCGTGTTCCCTTGGCACTGGATAATGTACCAGGTCTCTCAGATTTGTGTTGGCATCCACAGACATTGACCCATACATGTTCACAAGTAAGAGACCCACCAAAGAACACCACTGTCCACCCATTTGGTGGATAAAGCAAGTACAGCCGTCACTCGCGACCCTTTACGATACCGCCTACTAGGTGCCAGCTCACGTACTCTAAGTTGTAAACACAGTTTTAGCGAAGATTATTCATGCACCTATATTTTCCCTCATTTGGGGGATCCTATGAGTTTTACATAAATCCGTTGTAGGTGTTAGGATAGGTTTGCAAATACAGTGTCTGCAGGATGATAGAGAGGTGTGGGAGGAGACACAGTGGTCTCCTCCAGGGTGTACTCATTCTAGTCACCGGACTTGCTGCTGTAGAGCAACCCCATCGTCATGTTAGCTGTAGAATTAACCCTGAACAGGTTCTGCCTCAACCAAGTCAAAGGCTGTTTCTAGCTCAGGTAGACAGCCCTGGGAAAGTGAGTAAGTCCATGGGGTTTCTCTCTTTCACGTGGTCATCCTGAGATGCAGAACTTCTTCCAAACTGTGGCTCTGCTGTCCCCAGGCCCTCGTTGTCCTCTGCGTCAGCTGGCACAGGGAGAAAAGTATGCGGGTGCTCATGCCAGAGCGTTGCATGGGTCACGCCGGCACACATTTGCCAGTATTTCCTCGGGTATGACTCAGGTGCATGTTCACACCTAGCTGCAAAGGGCACTGGGAAATGGAGTCCAGGTATGGAAGAGGAAGAAGAGAATGATGATTTTGATGAACAGCTAACAATCTCTGTTCACAGGAAGAAAAACTCGTTCTAATGGGGGAGCACTCAAGGAAGACACGTTTGAGCTCAGTGAAAAGCAAACCCACTAATTTTCAGTGTCTGACAGTGTGACACTGATATGAGAAGATTCCCGTCACTCATCGAATGAAGACGAGCTGTCTGCGTGGCGGGGCTGCTGCCAAGATCCCGTCAGCCTCAGGTACAGAGTTAGGAACGAAACTGAAGGGCCAGCAGAGGGTTCACAGTAACTTGCAGTGCAAAGAGCTTATTGTTAATAAAGCACCCCTGCGTTCAGATCTCGGGTCGAAGCTTCCCTCCTCGAAGGCGCGTCCTCACCAGCCTTCCGGAAGGAGGATCTCATCACCCTCGGACATCTCTCCTAAGCTTGCCAGCGCCTGGATTTCCATCACAGGCTATGTTTGCTGGTTTATGGTCTATTTCTCACTCAGATTCTGAAATGGGAACTCCTTGAATGCAAGGTCTTCCATCTGCTGTTTAATATTATCTACCGAATCTGAGGACAGTGCCTGGACACGAATATTTGCAAATATCGGTTGAATGAATAAACCCAAGGAAGAGAGAAGCAGATGCATGGAAACGGTAAAAGGTAAAACCCCCAGCACAATCTCTACATACGTTTGATCACCAAGCTAGAAGAACTCAGAGTTCTTTGACTTCATCCCTTTGCCCTTTGGTCGGTACTCAGTGGAAACAACGTTTCCTAGGGACGTGTTATTGTTAGGCCCCTTCTTAAGCACTGGAAATGCGGAGAGCAATAGAACCATCCCTGTTCTGGGAAGGCAAGGGAACGGGTGTGTCTCCAGATCGGAGCGCCCGTCACACCTTCTGCCGCTGCTCCAGGAGAGAGACCGGGCCTGCCTGGGGGTGACCGCTTTCCCACAGGGCTTGCGCCATGTCAGTGTGCAGCCCTCGCTGTAGCAAGATGGCAGGAAGAGCAGGAGCAGGTGGGAAAGAAGGAGAAGCAGAAAGGGAGGAGGTCAAGAGGGAATCACAGCGCTGTCCTCGGGGAGTCCACCAAGAGATCATTTCAATTTACAGGTGAGAAGGTCACAGGCAGACAGCGGGGATCACAGCCTGTTGCTGGGGGCTCGGCCGAGACCTCTAGTGGCCTGTCTCCGTCTCCAGTGCGTTCGCACTTCACAGGGGACCTCAGACGTGAGCCATCTCCCAGGTGTGCGTGCGTGTCGCTGCAAGTGCTCGTGTGCAATCAGAAGCCAGCCAGCGCGCTTCCTGCCGAACAGTCGTACTTGGCCTCTGAACACAACGTTGCTGCTCTTGGTTAAGTGAGTGAGGTGACTGGCCGGAAACGGCTCCAAATGACATGAAGGCCTTCTCGGTTTCCGCCCCTAGGGGCAGATGTCTTCATCTGTTCAGCAAACGGACCCAGACTCAGGGGATTATCAACAGCAGACCTTTATTTCTCACAGTTCTAGAGGCTGGAAGTCTGAGGTCGAGGTGCCAGCGTGGTGGGTTTGGTCATGGCCCTCTTCTGGGCTGCAGATGAACTTATTTCTGTTGTTGTAGCCTCATGTGCCAGAGAGTGGAGAACTCCCCCGGCCCCTGTTATAAGGGCACTAATCCCATTCACGAGGACTCCACCCTTATGACCTAATTACCTCCCAGAGGCCCCACCTCCTGCTACCATCACATTGAGAATCAGGATTTCAACATGTGAGTTAGGGGCACACAGACACCCATTCCATAGCAGCAGGCATTGTCTTCATGGGAACAGGCATGTGTCCATGTGAGGTTTCCCAATACCGGCATATCCTCCGTTATATACCACCTTCCTGTGGGTGAAGAAGGACGTGGACCACGGAAGAACCATGTGACTTGAAATCAGAAATATTCAGAGCTCGATTGGGCCACTTACTAATTATATAATACGGGAACTCCTGCTACCTACGGGACACTAAGCTTCCCCATTTGCAAACTAGATCTAGAAATGCTGCCTCAGTGGCTATAGCTCATGAAGTAGCCTGTCTGAGGACTGGAACACGGTGATGTCAATACGTATCAGTTGAACTGAACACCAGGGTTCGCCCCAGGCGCACTCAGGAATCCCAGTACCTGCCATCCACCCTGTCCTTCCTTCTGCACAGCAAGCTGGTCACTCCGCAAGGGTATGACCTTGCTCCAGACCTCTAACCCTCACAATGTTGAACACATGTTGAGTGTATCATAAAAGTGGCCGGTGAATAGTCTTGGGTTGTTTTGAAGTGTACTAACTAAACAATATTTCATAAATTTGAATTAATTACTCACTCATTCTTTGTTTTGTGCATAATCATAAGAAGTATCTTGCATTGGTTTTAAGTTGATAAAAGCATGTACGTGTGTTGTTTCATTTAATCCTAAGCTTGATATTGACAGAGAAGACACCTCTAGTCCCACGGTACAGAACAGTGCATCACATCCAGATACTGAAAGGTTAGATTTGCCCAAAGTAAAAGACTTTGAAGTGATGGAGACATGATTCAAACCATTTCTTCTGACTCCAAATCCAGGCTTTCCCCCCTCGAAGCACCCCCAAGTCCACTCAGAGGTCATGGAGCACCATGAGGGTGCAAGAACATTTTTCCTGGCTAGAAACAACCTACAAATTCCTCCCTAAGTCTTTCAAAGATTGTCTGCTAATGAAGTGTCCCTTGGGATAAACAGCATAACTTGCCAGCCTCCCTGAGATGGTACAACATGTTTCAGACCTTTACATCATGTCTGTAGGATTATCTTCCCCTCTGTTATGTAAAAATAGTCCTTGCACTCATCATAGTCAGGGCCACTGCACATGATACCCTCTTATCTGGGACATGCAGGCCTCTCTTGCAGGGAGCCCCACTCAGCCACAGGCCCTGTGAACCTCTGACCACTGGTCAGCCGCATGGAAGCCGAAACATCCAGGGTTGTTCTGGGGCAGCTTCTTCCCGACTGTCCCACGTCTGTCTCTTGCTGCTAGTGTGTTTTCCGGAGTTGAGAACACTATTAATCATCTGAATCGATTGCTACTTCATAGTTAATGATTCAGTGCTTGGACAAATATTTGCGGAGAGACTGCACGGAGCCAGGCTCTGTTTCTGGCACATGGGGAACATCAGGGAGCAGGGGAGACTGGGATCCCTGTCCTGGCCGAGCTTCCATTCTAGTGGAGGGGAGTGGCCACGCAACCGCAGACATCACAAGTGAAGAAGACAGTATATAGACAGGGGCGAGTGATACAGGGCAAGCAGGTGGAGGAAGAACGCTGGAGGGGGCAGTTTGCAACGTTAAATAAGGTATCTGGACTGGCCTCGCTAAGCAGGTGCTCTTTGAGCAACGATGCAGATCTAGCGGAAGAGAGTTCTAGGCAGAGAGACAACCAGTGTAAAAGTCCTGCGGTATCAGGATACCTGGCGTGTTCAGGGCATTAAAGAAGGCTGGTGTGGCTGGAACAGGATCTGGGGGGTGCAGAGCATAGGAGATGGGGTCAGAGAGGCAAATCTACGGTGTGTAGGACAGGTCACAGAGGGTCCTATAGAACCGTTGAAGGACTTTGGCTTTTATGCTGAGTAAAATGGAGAGCTGTTAGAGGGGACTAAGAAAAGGAAAATATAACCCAACCTATTTTGGAGGAAAAATTGAATCTGTAAAGAATAGACTGAAAACATGGAAGGGAGAGGGTGGCTACGGTAGAAGCAGAGGAATTAATTAGGAAATGACTGTAGTTATCCAGGTGAGATGTAACACCTGGAGTCTAGCCTGTACAGTGAACGGGCAAGAGGGTAGAACCTGCATGATTTCTTAGTAGATTGGATGCAAAAGAGTCATGGATGACTAAGGTTTGGGGCTTATGCAACTGGGGGGATAGTATTGCCTCAACACCTGTGGGGGTGGAGGAGGTATTAGTAAGTTTTCCATTTTGATTATGTTGATTGTGAACTAATGGACAGTCGTGCATATCTTCTGAGTTGACAGGGAGATACAAGTGCAGAGGACCGAAGTGAGCTCAGAGTAGAGATAAAAATCTGGAGTCTTCGGCATACAGGTTGCATTTAAAGTCATGAGACTGAGCCCAGCTGGTGAGGCTCAGTGGTTGAGCGTCGACCCCTGCACCAAGGAGTCACCACTTCAATTCCCCGTCTGGGCACATACCCAGGTTGTGGGTCCGATTCCCAGTGGGGGGTATGCAGGAGGCGGCCAACTGATGTTCTCTCCAATTCATGTTTCTATCTCTCTCTCCCTCTCCCTTCCTCTCTCTCTAAAAATTAATAAAGAACAAAAAATACAGTCATGAGATTGATTAATTAAGAGTATCAAGGGAATGAGTGAAGAGAGGAGAGAAAGAAATCAAGGACTGAACCCTGGACCCTCCCATAGTAAGACCATTGGAGCAACAGCGGGATCAACGGAAGAGGCTGAGAAGGAGCAACAGGTGGAGTAGATGAGGCGTGAAAGTCATGTTCTGGAAGGCGAGTGAAGAGCGTGAGTGAGGATGAGGGGATTGCACGTGTCTGCTGCTGGGAGAACTGACAATACGAGCACCACGGACTGGCCACTCTGTTTGGCAAACTGGAGATCATCAGTGACATGAGCAAGAGGAGTTTCAGAGTTAAAGCAAGTTTAAGAAAAAGTTGGCAGTTCTTTGGAAAAGATGCAATGCAAAAAAATACTGAAAAATGAGCAGTAACTGGTGGGATAAGAGGGGTCAGGGGAAGATTTTGTTGGTTTGTTTTTTTCTATGACGGGAGGATTAGCAGCATCTGATGAAAGATCCAGTAGAGATCAATACTCAATACTCAATGATGAAGAGACATTACTCAAGTGATGTCCCTGAGTACACAAGGGCGGATGGGACCTAGAGCACAGTGGAGGGCATGGCTTCAGAAAGGGGCACAAAAGTTCATCTCAAATAAAAAGCTCTCAGGCAGAATCTAGGAGTCAGGAATTAATTTTTCTCCACAGATAGTAACTATTTTAGGCTTTGTGAGCTACATGTTTTCTGTTACAACTACTTCATCGTGCTGATATGGTTCGAAAGTGGCCACAGACAATATGCAAAGGAGTGGGCATGGCTAGGTCCCAATACAACTTTATTACCAAATACAGGTGGCTTGGCACGGGTCATAGTTTGCTGACCCCTGGTCTAGGCTATGCTCACGGGACAGTAGATGTAATCTTTCCTCTACATCTGAGTTCATGAGTTGGAAGAAAGAGGTCACTTTGAAATAGCAGGCCTCATAAACTGTGGAGCTGAAATAAGATCCAAGAATCCACTTCTAGGGAGATTCCGTAAAATGTGGCATTAACTAGAGTGTAGACTCCGACAGCATGGAGTCAAAACTACTCACCTCTCTTGCAACACCATCTAGCCCCAGGCAGGCATATGGTAGGTTAGGTGCTCAGTGACTGTTTACGGATAGAACAATTACCAAATCAATTTCACCCTCCCAACTCATTTTCCCCCAGATTCTCAGATAAAATTAGGTCCCCTCTGCTGGCCCTTAAGAGAGTCCCAAAAAGAAGAAGGGAAGCCAAAACTGATGCATATCCTTTTTATTGCTGCATGATCATTCCTCATTGTTGAATGAAACAATGGACTGGGAAGTGGATGACAGTCTGTGAATGAATGTGGGCAAGAACTAGGCACCACTGGAGACAAAACTGAGAGGGGAGATGGTGGTGTGGCTGAGCCGAGAGATTGTCTTCAGGATGATGACGAAGGTGATGACAGAGAAGGGGAGGAGAAGGAGAGGCAACCTCTGCCACAGCAGGTCTCACAGGCATCACTTCCTTGTCCACCTGAGCAAGAGTCAGGCGTGGGTTCGAATTCTAGCCCTGCGACAGAGTAGCTGCTCCCCTGTAAGCTAATCACTTGGGCTCTCCTGGAACATCTCCGCGTCCACGTTAACATAATGGGGAATATAGAGTCCTTGCGCAGAGAGCAGATTCGTGGTGAGGAACAAATTAACTCATGAGTGAGAATGAAAACCACCATGCGTGCAGGAATCAAAATTCTCATTAGTTTCTTCGCTATCAGATGGTCTTTATCGTGTTCTTTGTAGGATCTCATTCTTCCTCTCAATTGCTAGCTTTGAAAAGAAACTGACCATGAATCACTTTATTAAAATAAAGCGGTCAAATTTATTTTCAGTTCGGGCATCACTATACAGGAGAAAATTATATATTTTGTCCGTCGTAGCCTGCCTCAGTCATTTTAAGTGACAAATAAAAATATCTGCCATTACATGCTTAGCTCCTCTTGGACTTGATGGCTTTTTGGTTTTACCCCCAAACCTCCCTCAAGCAGAGTCTGGAACTATTCTGCCGCTCCTCTGGCTGATGTCCAGTGGGGTAAACCTGGTCACTGTGGCCCTTGCATTGACCTAAGTCCACAGCCTCCATATCGTACCCAGATTGTATGCCACTAACCTACCTGTCTACCCAACCTTCTAAGTGGGTGGCCATTTCTCACTATTGCCAGTGGAAGTGGGGTTCTTGTGGTGTCACAAGGAAGGCATTCCAGGGAACCCACAAGGGAGGATGAGGTCTGCTGATAAGAGTTATTTGTAGCGTCAGATGCAAAATCAAAACAAGGCCCCTCCTGGGTTCCCCAGGTCCCATCTCTGTTCGTTCCACCGTGGGAAATCCGGCCAGGAACAGGGCTGATGTCCAGAGACTCTGTTCTGCACTAAAACTTAGTCCTTCGGAGCCCGTATGCTCTGCTTGGGGCCCCAGGTGGCTGCCAAACTCTCTCAGCCCCAGTCCAGGTAGCTCAGTGCTGTTCCAGGCTGAGATCTGTTGCTGTTCCCGGCTATGATCCATTGCTGTTGTATCCAGGCTCCCATCTGGAGCCTGCATTTGAAATCCACCGGGCTCCAGGCCCCACAGCTGCTAGGGACACATGGATACTATGGAGGGAGAACGTGCCAACAAACAAGCATTACCAGGTAGATGAGAGAGAGCGCCCTTTGTTCCCTGGGATTATATTATCTCAGACTTGGAAAAACCAGGAGCTTTTTCAAAATAACCAATCAACTTCCCAAGCTTTTGCAGGCTTGCTCTGGGCCTGCCTTCTAACCAATCCATTTTTTCCCCAGGCTACATTGACAGGCCTCTGTGATACCATCTCTGCTCCTAAGGAACGTGCCTCATAGAAGCACCTCCCCCTGCACTGGTTTGACTTCTACGACACATGTGCTTGCCTCCCCCTTTGTTGTTCTGTACCTTCCCCCAGTTCCCACCTGCAGCTGAATCCTGGCTCCGAGCCCAGGCTGGTCAGTGCGGGGCAAGGCCCTTCTCCAGAGTCCCTTTCATGAACACCAACGGACCTTCCTGATTATGTTTAACACAGAAATTCTTACCTGATGCATTGACCAGCCCAAATACCAGCCTATTGGCATTGCCCCAGGCTAAGGTCCCATGCCCTTTGGAGACTATACCCTCTCCCTGAGGGGTCCATCCTCACACCCTGGGCTATTCTGTTCAGGAGCCTATATCCCAACAGCCTCGACTCAGTCCCCTTCTCTCCTGAGAACACTCACTTCCAGATTCCCTTGCAGCTAGTGTGCGGCCATAGCAATAACTCGGGTCAGAGTGAGCAGAAGCAGTCATTTGTATCACTTCTAGGCTGAAGCTGTTTTGAATTCATGTGCCTCTTCCATCCCTCTCTGCCCAGGTAGTAAAAACCTTGATAGTAACAGTCCCCATAGCACGGCCACAAGATACAAGCGAGATGTCCACCACAATTCATGTCACCTGAGTGTGAAATAACCTTTACTGTGCTAAGCCATCACAACTTCAGGGACAGCTAATAATAATTATCCTGACTGATCCATTCTTCAACTAAGACTCAGCAGAGAGCACGTCTTTAAATACCATCCCCCTCTCAAGTATGCAAAGGTTTTAAGAAAATGATCCTCAGCAAAAAAATTTAGGACGTGGTTGTGTCTTCTTCTGTGAATAAGAACTACCATGAGAATACTGTCATATCTTTTATAAACCCAATTTTCAAATTCCTGGGCTGCGGCTACATCAGGAAATGTCACAAATATAGTTGGGCTCACCCTGGCCAGTTTGGCTCAGCAGTTAGAGCAACGACCCGTGGACCAAAGAGTCTCAGGTTCACTTCCGGTCAAGCACATGTACCTTGGTTTCGGTTCTATCCCCGACCCTGGCTGGGGTCGTGTGGGAGGTAACCGATCGAAGTGTCCCTCTCACATCTCTCTCTCTCTCTCTCTCTCTCTCTCTCTCTCTCTCCTTCCCTCCCACTCTATCTGAAAACCGATGGAAGAATATCCTTGGATGAAGATTAAAAACAAATAAAGTTGGGCCCTGGCCGGTTTGGCTCAGCGGTAGAGCGTCGGCCTGCGTTCCAGAGAGACCCGGGTTCGGTTCCCACTAAGGGCACGTACCTCGGTTGCAGTTTGTCCCCGGCCCTGTTTGGGTTGTGCGGGTGGCAGCCACTCGATGTGTCCCTTTCACATCGATGTTTCTCTCTCTCTCTCTCCCCACTCTATCTGAACAATAAATAAATAAATAAATAAATAAATAAATAAATAAACAAATAAATAACAAATAAAGCTGGGTTCTTGATCACAGCACAACATAAACACACAGTGTTGAGATCTTGTCAGGTTGCTTTTGAAATGCTTAACAGCGATGACCAAAATACAAACATACTTTTCTGTCGTCTGATGCTCTAGGTGGGAATGATGATATGGTTCACCGCGTCATCACTGTTTCGTGTCCTTTGTCCTGGAGAGCATCCCAGGAGGTCCCTTCTTCTGACGCACTTCCCCAGCGTGTGCGTTCGGAGAAGGCTCCGAGGCTTCCCGGAGCGCTGGGTCTAACAAGGATCCAACAGGAGCCCATGCGAACACTAACCACAAGATGGATGAAGGAGGTGATCTGTGCAATCCCTTGCCAGAAATGACATTTGTTGTGACCACGTGCCAAAAGCGCCATCAGGAGCCACGGCAAACATTTATTTAGCACCTACCTTGCGTCAGGCCCTTTGCTCGGGGACTTTCCCTCCCCCCACCCCACCTCTACAAATTGGGCATGCTATCACCATTGTAAAAGACTCAGAGAGGCTGAAAAACCGAGACCTGTCACACTCCAAAGCCATGCTTTCTCCATGACATCATGGGCCTTCCATTCAGATGTCGTTGCCACCAGCCAGATGCCTTCAAGACATTTGGCCATTGGCCAGTCTGGGAAGCGAGCAGGGCGGGGACAGGAGCTGACCTCCTGAGCACCTACTAAGTGCCAGGCCCTGTCGTAGGCTTTCCCCAGCTCGACCTGCTGCCTGACCTCGCGCCCGGGGAGGGGATCCCTCCGGCCCCCTTCCAGGGCACACGCGCCTCCTTTATTAATGTGATAGCAGCCCCTGAACTTCTTTTTAATGAAATATTTTGGACCACTCAATCAGTTGTTTGGGTTCAATGAGAAATTGATGCCTCTTTATCCAAAGCTCTGTCAGAAGCTTGGAAAACATCACACTACTTTGAAAAATGAGGTTTTTTTTAAGATTTAAAAAAAAAAAAAAAGCCCCAATGATTTGAGAACTTCTCTGGCAGCCAGTTGGCCCCACTCCGTCCTGGGGAACCTGGCGCCACCGGCCAATCCGAAGGGACCCCCGTAATAAAAGCACCCCTCGCCCCTCGCCCCTCGCCCTCCACGGCTGCTTTCAAGAGTGATTAGCGGAGACAGATTCATAAGCCTTGGTTTTGTGTTGTTTTGTTTTGGGGGGTTTCTTTTTCTTCTTGCACTTGGAGAATAAGTTAATTATGATTGGTTAAAATTTGTGTGTTTTTGCTTTTATCCCTGAACCACAATCAGCGCTCCTGACAGCCTCCTGGCCCTCAGAAATTCCAGCTGGTGTAATAATTGATAACCGTGGTTATGAATAGATTGAACACAAGGCTGGGAAAGAATGCACGGCCACTTCAGAGGGTCGTTTCTAGCGGGCTGAAGGGAAAAGAGAATTTCAGGCCTGGAAAGCTTAGAAACAGAACGAGTTTTTATCAGTTTCCTTGACACCGGCAGATCAAAGCCTGGGTTGCACTCTCTGCGGCTCGCAGACAATGGGGTGGCCTCTAATTCATTCTGCGGCTGGAGCGGAGGCCTATTCAGGCGGGTAAACCAGGGAGTTTTCATGTTGCTGCTTTGTAGTCTTTATCATGGTACCAATGCAAGAATCACCTTTTTATTTTAATGAGACATTTGAAAAGTATTTGATTCCCTCTGGCTAGGGGCTCCCTCCCCCGGCTGAGATGGTAAGAAAGGGTTGCCCAATGGAGCCTCATTCTCTCAAAGCAATAGTATCTGCATTCCAGCACCGCTCCCGCCCCTTGGAGTTTAATCATTGCAGCGAGTGAGAGCTGAGCAAGTGGGAAAGGGACAGGATACGCTGCCTGTTAAATCCCATCCATTCGCACTGCCCCCCCCCCCCCCCCGAGAATGAGGCCGGAGGCAAAGGTACCAGTTTGAATCCTTGTGCACCATCCTCTGCGTGTGCAACTTTGAAAATATCTTTACGCCCTTCCCCGAGCCTGTCTTCCTCCTCTGTGAGATGGAAATAGTAGCTCCTACCGCCACGCTGCCCGCGGCTGTACGGTGCCCAGGGTACTCAGACAGCCACAGCTGAAGGGTCAGCAAGCATCCTGCGTTGGAAAAAAATGGATGGCTTGTCTCCCCCGGGCCTCCCAGAACCCCCTGAGCCGTGAGGAGTAGATGTTTTTAATGCCATGAGCATGTTTTAAGCATTGTAGTGGGCTGATTATGTGCCCCCAGTACCTCAGACGTAACTGTGTTTGGGGGTAGGGTCCTTAAAGAGGTAATTAAGTTAAAGCGGGGGCTTTGGGAAGGGATCTACAATATATAACTGTGTCCTAAGGAGAGGAGATTCGGACACAGACACGCCCAGAGGGAAGCCCGTCGGAGCAGAGAGAAGATGGCCCGGCTGACACCTTGGCCCTGGGCTTCCAGGCTCAGAACCCTGAGGTCAGCTTCCGTTGTGCCGGCCACTGTGTGTGGTGCTCGCGGGGCATTCCCGGCAAAGCGACATAAGCGTTTGTTATGGTGTTGTTTTCCGTTCACAAAGCCGGACGCTCAGGGGTTTCCTCGTCGGTTTGTTTGTTCTGTAACCTTCAGGGACTCCTGGGTTGGGGAGAACGGATCGAGAACTGCGGGGGCAGCTCCGGCTTTGCCATGGCCCAGGGTCCTGGGAACCCACAGTGTTGTCTCAGAGTCCTGCTTCTCTCATCTAGGAAACTGGGACGATTACTGCAAAACATCTTACGCAGAGAAACGCTGCTCGAAGGTGTGTCGCTGTCCCTGGGATTTCCCAAGTGGGATGTGGCTGGGCCACCGGTTCACCCCGGCCTCCCATCCCCCGCAGTGGCTTCTCTCCTCCGCATGTCTCATAGGTCCACGTCCCTGCCTGAGAGCAAGTCAAACCTGCAGGCTCCCAGTCGGCCACCTAGACTGCTGTGTACTCAGGGTGTGGGAAAGGGGCAAAGGCCAGAAGGATTGCAAAGCCCCTGGGGCCCAGGGCATCCTTTGCTGTTCCCGGACACATCAGTGACGGGCCCCACCCTGCTCTGGTCGTGCCTGGGCAGCCAGCCGCACCCCACGGGTGCCTCCTTCTACCTCCGGAGAGCAGTGCAATCTGGCACAGGTGATATCATCATCTCTGTATGACTGTGGCCCAATCAGTCATAAACAGACCTGTGTCTGTGCCCCAACTGTTCTGGAATGTTCCGCTGAGACGCTGCTCCCAGCCGAATGTCGAAACCCAGACGCTGTTTCTACTGAAGGTCTTGCTCAGGACTGGATCCCAGGGCTACCCAAGAATCTCATCCCCAGTAACCTGCGCCCAGAAGCCACCCTCTCCACCCGGACCAGCTGCAGGCCGCCTGCTTCGGGGCAGGCCACGGATCTGCCCATCAGCTCCGAGCCGAGCCAGGAGACGAAACCCCTGCGATCTTCGTGGCTTTCTCCCACCCAGAAAACCAGATGTAAATCGAAGGCGGGACAGACCCACGTCCTAGGTCCTGCTTTTATCATCCGCAAGGCTCTGGCAGTATGCCGAGTGGGGTATTCACGCTCACTGAGTATTTGTGAGCCGAGTTTAATTTCTCGTAAGTGTTCATATACATGTAAAACAGCTTGCTCGTGTTTCCCCTTTGATTGGCAGAACTGGTTAAATAAATAAAACACACTAAGTAGTTTATGAGTGTGAACGACTCATAATGATTCAGAAGCAAATCTGACCTCGTGTATAAAAAGCATGACAGAGTCCTGGACATTTTAATTCTGCCTCAAAGAATAGAAACTGATGACTCCGGACCACGGCAACAGCCCTACCTGGATTCTCCGCCTCCAGGCTCCGGTCCGTCCTTCACGAGGCCGCCGGGTGGCCGTGCAAAGCCACGCCCCTGGTCACAGCACGCTTTCTTCTTAACGCCTCGGTTTCCCTAGGAGAAAAGCCAAATTTCTTAATGAAGCATTGCAAACATCCACAATATTGAGTCAATCCACATGCCCATCCTCATCCTCTCCCCAGGCACATTTCTCCGAATACACCTTGCCCTTGAGCTCCAGGCAGTGGTTCATGACCGTCTCTCAGCCTGGAGTGCAGTTATCTATTTTCCCTGCCTGTCAAAATTGTACTCACGTTCAAGACTCCGCTCGAATTCCACTTCTCGTCTGCAATGCATTTCCATCTCATCAAGAGCTTGTGCCTCCTCCTCCGCGTGTCTGAATCACTCCCTTCACCCAGACATCAGCCAGGCTTTGATGGAGAAAGAGATGAAGATGAGTGTGTAGTGAGGATGGAAACGCTTTCTAGATAGACTACCTGGTTCTATGCTGGACTCTTTAAGGACAATATCTCAGATGCATGTTTTTGTTCCAGAGTTTTAACCCTGATATGTAGGGTACTTCATCTTAGAGGAATCCCAGTGACAGAGTCAAATTAACTAAAAGTACAAAAGACTAATGAATAAACCCAATTATTAACGCATTCATCGATCGTTGAGAATATTCACACGCAAGTGCTAAAGTTCTTGAATCTCTACTTGCAATACCCCACCCTCCAGTTCATCCTGGAATCCTGGTACCTTAGAATTTAAAATGATCTCCACACATGTTGTTTGATTTGCCTATATCAAGAGAGTATTGGAATGACAGAGAGAAGGATATCCCACCTGAACTTCAGGGGCTGTTCCTCAGAAAGGTGGTCTCACCAGGGAATCCAAGTTTGAAGGTTCATATCACTTGTACAATGTTAGCTGAATTCTGACACTCATCTTTTCTAATCCTGTGTTTCTATGTCCATGGCCCTTCTACTGGTACCCTTTGTTACAATGTATAAATGCCATACGATAGTATCATCAATTAATAGGTCTTGTTGGCCTGGAAACATTTTGCCACCTACTATGCATTGAGTGTTTATTCACTCACTCTCAGAATTGTAGGTGTTTTTGGTAGAGATGCCTTTGGCATTAAAAATATGGTTAATAGATGATGTCACCCAACCTTGACCAAGAGCACTGTGAAGGGTTCGTGTTCTGTTATCTGTGTTCAGTTCAATAGTTAGCTCAGTGCCTGGCACTGTGCTCAAAGCCTGTGGCCAGTAAACTTTTGAATGAATACATGGTGTAAGATGGAGATGTCAGATGGAAGTTCGGACGAATGCATGGATAGATGCATCGGTGCACGAGGGAATAATAAATATTATTGGAATTCCGATTGACATGAAACAATTATGGATGCTGTAGAATTACCCACAGTGATAAAGTGCGAGGTTTAGGAAATTTAGTAAATGCTTTTCTTTTTCTTTTTTGCCATAAACCACCTAAAATCACCACGCAATTACAAAATATCAGCTATCTAGCTTGGCCAGGAAATTGTGTTTCTCATTGACGCAACAAATTTTTAATTGAGAGCTACTACCAAAACTGTGGTGATGACCAGTGTTCAAGGCACCCCACCAGAAAGCCTGTGGCCCTAACATTACAGAAAGCGCACCTGAATCTGTCTCTGGAAACCCAGAGGGTGCTGCTGGGTCTCTTTTGTGATTTGAAATTCAAATCTAGAAAACCAACATTTGAATTCTGACTCAGTGACTTAGCCAGGTGACCTCTGGTCTGCTTTACCCCTGTGACATCGGTCATCGGTTTCCTCATCTGTCAAATGAGGATAATCATTTCTGTCCTGCAAAGCTGATGGGGTTAGCTAGAGTAAGGTGCCATCCATAAAAGCCCATTGTATGTGATACAGTAGTAAAGAAATGACCATTTGGAGTGGGCACGGATTGTTTGCCCAGCACAGTCCTCCCCTGGGAAATGCTGAGTGTCCACACATTCACAGGAGAGCAGCTTCAGCCCGGCCAGTGTGGCTCAGGGGTCGAGCGTCGATCCATGAACCAGGAGGTGGCCAGTTCGATTCCTGGTCAGCGCACATGCCCAGGTTGTGGGCCCAATTCCCAGTGGGGGGCATGCAGGAGGCAGCCAGTCGATGTTCTCTCTCATCGATGTTTCTCTCCCTCTCCCTCTCACTTCTTCTCTCTCTAAAATCAATAAAGAAAAATATATATTTTTTAAATAGAAATTCAGCTTCACTCCCCACTTTCAGCAGATATGGGGATAAAGCTGTGACACAAACTGGGCCCGTCTGTGCCTTTTCTCAGGTTCTTACAGCAGGAGAGAGAGAGAGAGAGTCATTCCCATTACCCCTCTGAAAATGACACTGAACAATGGGAGGCCTGGAAAGAGAATAGACATGACCTAGGCAAAATGGCAAAGGTCAGCCTAAGCAGACAGAGCCCATTCATCCGGAGAGGCCAAGGTGAGTGGGGAAGAAAGTGCAGTCGGGCTCTGCAGTGCCCGAGTCCCTGAGGCCAGGCTGCCCCACTTCTTGTCCCTGGGCAGGTGAGGCAGCCTGTGTCCCTGCCCAAGTGAGGTCAGGCTGAGATCTCTCCACCTACAAGCAAAACATCCTCAGGGAAACGAGGTCATTGGTAATTCATCACTAATCACTTCATTGTCAGTTATGGGAAGACGAGGATATGTGTGAATTACTTCACCGCTGCGTTCCCTGTGGCACACACACGTCTGTGGGATGTGTCGTTATAGGTATTACATTTGTACTCAGCACTGGTCTGTAAGAAGCTCTAATTATCAGCAAGCACAGGAAGTGGCTTTTAGAGACCAGCCTTCTCATACTCTTCCGATTTCCACACCAGGCACGTACATTTTCATCAGTTGGAAGAGTATCATTTAAAAGCAAATAATTCAGAACAGCATTAGCAGGGATGAGAAAGTGGTCCATAGTTCTGAACTCAATCGCTCCAGGGCTGAAGTCCTATGGACCTATCACTATGGTGGAAACACTGGACATTGGAATCAGAAGGCCCAGAATTGAAACCCAGCTTTGCGTTTGACAAGTTCAACGCTCAAATCCTCAGTTCCCACATCTGTAAAATGGGTTTGATATTGATGTAATGGGTTTTGCAAGGATTCCATTAGACAACAAATAGTAAAGTGCTTAGAACATAGTAGGTGCTCAAGATATAAACTGTTATTGATATCTTACATGGGAGACAGGAATATATATGTATATATACAAATCTATGCATACTACGTAGGAATATCTTATCTTAAATGCTGATGGGCTGACGTTTATTTCTAGTGTGTTCTCAGATTAGATTCAAACCCACGTTTTGCCACCACCACACTCTATTCATTCCAAACCCAGAGTGAAATGTGGAAAACCCCTTCATCAGTGATATGCCTCCCAGAAAGTGTCTCCCCTCCAGAGCTGCTCCCTGACGTGGCCCCGACAGAGGTGCCCCCCTGAAGTGCCTTTTCGTGCCCCGGAGTGGTTGTCTCCTCCACATCAGTCCCTGCAACAGCCTCACCGGATGAGCTCAGCAGCTTCCCCAGCCCTGCTCCCTGTAAGTGCAGGGAGAGCCTCTGCGGAATTCGCGGGGATCGGCCCGGCTTTGAAGAGCGGGGGTTATCTCTACGGTTTCTGCGGGGCTGAGCCTCCGTGTAAGAAAGGTCGTAACCTGCCCTTGCAGTCTCCTGGGGGAGAGAAGAAAAGGAAACCGCTAGGAATTACAGAAAGAGAGATTTTAAGTCAATGAGTGAAGCAACTTCGCAGCCACCCTGAGTGGATTGCCAATTTCCTGCACCGAGTTGTCCAGCGGGGTCAAGTGATTCTCACCCTCAGGGTTACGGGACCAACGTGTTCCGACAAACCACAGCCCCACTATGGATCAAATATGCATGACACAATCTAGGCCTCCGGTCCTCTGGAATGTGCCCCTACCTATCATTCAGGTATGCTTGGCCCCCAGCAACTGAACTCAGGACCAGTATTTCGTTTTAGGTTCCCCACAGTGGGCTCTCCTGAGACCGGGGCACCTGAAATCATTCAATACCTGGAATGAACACATACTACTATTTCTTATAATCACATTTATCTATATAGTATGTGCATATTTATTAATGTTTCTATATAAGATTTTATATTATATTCAACCTGATTGGCATCTGACAACTGGCAAGTAAATGGATACGACCATTAGCCGAGTGGAAGCAGAATCTATAGTTGCTAGTATGACTCCAAGGTCATAAATAGTTGTGTCACATATATTCATAGATACATGTAGAGTATATCCTGTTACATATAAACACCCATACTTTTGTACATAAACACAAACCAGTTATGTCTAATTAGAAACTGAAAAGTTACATCTGGTTTAAACTTTGAAATTGCCCCAATCAGTGTATTTATTAAAAATGATATAACAGACCACTGTAATGCGAATTTTATCTCTTTAAGAAACAATAAAAGTCTGTGGTGACTTTAATGAAGACAGAATACCTCCTAGCTTCTTAAAATGATGTTTTCATTTTTTTTATAAGTCCTGGGAAACAAATGCCATATGAATTGCTAAGACTTACTGTTCACCCAAATAAAATAAAAATAATATTAGAAGTTCAACATCTGCTATATGTCAAGTGCTATGCTCAGGACATTGTAGATACCATATCTTTAATACTCGCCATAATCATGCCCTTTCAGATGTTAGATTTCTTATGTCACAGATTATAAAATGGGCTCAAGGAAGTTCAGAGAAGAACATAGCTAGTCGGACAAGCAGTCAAGATTCTATCTGAGGTCCATCTGACTCACTCCACCACCTACCCAGTCATAAAGCCACTGTGCAAAATACTGGCCTCTGCTCCCCTGTTGCCCGTCGCTCCGTGGTCTGTCCCTGGGGTCATCTGTCAGTCCACAGGAGAACAGCAGTGAGCGGAGAGAGCCTCTAGTATTTTCACTGGCGGAGTCAGACTTGACTTGGTACGAGCTCGAGGCAAATGCACACACTCAGCTCAAGGAACTGCCGGCTTCAGCTGCTCGGTGAACGATTCTCTTATTTTCAGGAAAAGCCCAAGAATGAGGTGGGAAGAAGACAAAAGTAATAATTAAATCTTCTTATGGTGGTAAGCCATTTTGTTTAGGAAAATGCCCTTTAATTTCAACAACAAAATCCACTAGAAAACATTTCCAAGTGGTCAGATTTTGTTGTGAGACCAAGCTCCATTTTGAAATGTCTGCTTTCAACTGTCAACAAGAGAAGAACACAACCCTTTTTGTTGTGAGTGGTGTGCACATCTGGATACGAGAGGTTCCAAAACTCGACTTCCTCAACCAACTGCAATTCAGTCTCATCCCTTACCCCCCACCCCGACCCCTGTGTGCAGAAGCCAGTCGAGGGTGAGAGTGGGCATCTGGAAACGGTGCCCATCCACTGGGGAGCTCAGAGCCACCAGCTTCCAGCTAGCCCACCCTGTCTTACTCCCTCCTTCACCCTGAAGAAGTCCTCTCCAGAGACCTTCTGCCTCCTGCCAGCCAGGTATCCAGAGAAATGAACACGACTGGATCACTGGCCACAAGGAGCCTGCTGTCTAAACAGGAAAACAGACACATAAGCCAGTAACGGGCACAAAGCAGTGTGATGGGGCTGTCCCGGTGCTGGGTGCAGAGCAGTGTAGCTTCCCCGAGGTACCTGCCCACTCTGTTTAGGGGCAAAAAACAGTAACAGACGTCCAGTCCCCAGGGAGCTGGGCCTGTTGACCAGGGGAAAATGGAACGAGCCAAGCAAATTCATAGGGCCCCTCTCTGGGACTCTGCACCCGACAATGACTGGGTCTGAAGGTCCAGAAAAGGGGTGGCCACAGCTACCCAGGATGGAAGGGAGAAAGCAAGATGCCCATCCGTCTTGCGTGACCCATCCCAAGTGTAGCTTCTTCCAGAAGATTTTTATAGAGGTGACTCTCTTCCCTGGCGCTCCATCGCCTTTCATTCACATGCTTCTCCCTGACACACGGGGCCAGCTCTCACTTTCCTGGGGCAATCCCTCTATGCACAGAACTCCGGCCACGGGCTGGACGAGAAAGTGCCATTCAGTTCACCGGTTCGGCAGCCTTCCGGATCACGTGCACTGAGCACGCACCACGTGGAACGTCAGTCCACCGTGACAGGGCAGGGCTTCCCCAGCCGCCAGCCCCCGCGGCAACCCCAGGTACTCGGAGCCTGACCCCACAGGTGGCCAGCGCCACCAGCAAGCCCCGCCTCCGCCTGTTTCCGTCGTTTGCTTTTCACACTAGCTCCACATAGAGACTCTGAGGCTCGGAACAGGGAGATTCTTGTTCAAGGCCACAGAGAAGTCAGCCCCAGGGCCTGAGCTGGGCCCCTCTGCAAGCTCCTGGCCTCCTCCCTCTCTGGTCTCAGCGTCCTCACCCCTCATCCATCGTGGAAAGGGGTCCCCCTTCTGAGCTGGGCCTGTGGCTCTGGTGTCCTGACCATCTAGGGCCTGGAGAGACCCTACTCCCACACCGTCTGCCTTCCCCTGCTGAGGCAAGCGTGTGCAGACCTGCCCCTTCTCTCTCCCGGGTCTGGGCCATTCCAGAAATACTTCTAACACACGCTGGGGGTGTGCAAATATGCACACAGGACGTGTCCATTCGTGGGGGCCCCAGGGCATGCAAAGGTCTGTGTGTGTCTGTTCATGTTCATGTGAGCGGTCGAGTGTTGGCGTGTTTTCTCTCTGTGTAACAAACACGGGGTGGGTGTAGACATCCCTGTGTTGTGCTTGGTGCATGCAGGTGTCTCTGAGATATGTGTGTAGATATCTTTGTGGTGCATGTGTGGTGTGTGAGTGTGTGTACATTTCCTTGTGGTGTATGAATGTGTCATGTTCTCTATGGTGTGTCAGTGTGTAGATAGATATCCCTGTGGCATGTTTGCGTGTGTGTGTGTAAATGTCTCTGTGGTGTGTGTATACATATATAAAAATATAAATATAGATGTCTCTGAGGCATGTGTAGATGTTTCTGTGTAGTCTGTGTATCTCTAGGTTGTACATGCTGTGGTGCGGTGTGGTGTGTAGTGGGGAATATATGGTATTTGTGTGGGAGGTATGTGGGGTGTGCGTATGTGTGTATCTCTATGGGGTGCGGTGTATGTGTTCGAATGTATGGTGTGTGTGTGCACTCCGTGCGGATTCCTGCTGACCTGGCTGTCCTGGAACGCTGAGCACCCAGCTGACTCAGCACACGGTGAGCGCGGCGCCTCTGCAGAAGTCACGGGGCACGTCTCCCAGGTCGGGTGAGAAGCAGGGCAGCACGCATGCACTGTGCAGTCAGCAGAGGCTTCTGGCCCTTGTCTCCCAGGAGTCAGGGACAACCCTCTAGGGGAGCAGGAACAGCAGCCAAGAGCACCCACAGAAAGGGGGTGTCAGTGCCGCGCTGTCCACATCTGGCAGGGGGACAGGGACCCCCTATGAGGCCTGAGAACCTGAGCTTCGCGCTGGAAGTGCAAAGGGTTCAGGAAGAGCAGAGGGACGGAGGCGGGTGTTCTAGGCGGAGCACAAGTGGTGTGTGCGTGTGCGTGTGTGCGTGTGTGTGCATGCGTGTGCGTGCGTGCGTGTGCGTGCGTGCGTGTGCGTGCGTGCGTGTGCGTGCGTGCGTGTGTGTGCGTGCGCACGTTTACACAAGGGTTCGCATACTTCCAATTCTCCCCCATCTCACTTCCGGCTTCCGGAGCGGGGCAAGCATTCTCCTTCCGGCAGCGTGGGCAATAGTCCGCCCCTTGCCTGCTTCTCCCCAGGGCTCTCGAGCTGGAGGGTGACACCCCGGATTCTGCAGGCTGCGGGGACCCACCGCACGGTGTCAGCACACCAAGGCTCGCAGACTGTCAGAAACCACGCTCTCTCCAGGAGGCCTTCGTCCAGGCCACTTCGAAGGCTTGCATCTGTAGCTTCGCCTTGAACAAAGTCCTGTTCCAATGGTCTAAACCTGCCGATAAACCCAACCTTTCAGATCCCGGTTTAAACTCACCGGCCACACCAGAGGAGAAAGAGAATTCCTGTGTGTTTCAGAAAACCTCTCTGAATAATCCCTTGAGCCTCCCCATGGGCTCCAGCCCCCTAATGGATGCTTTGATGACAGCAGATAAAGGCCAAAGGTACTTTTATTCTCTCAGAAATTGCTCCAAATAAACAACCTTGATGTTTAAAGCAATAGAAATCCCCGGAAGATTGATGGCTTGGAAAATGCTGCTGAGTGAATGAATAACTTCCCCCTTTATTTCCAAGAGCTAATATTTGTCCACATTTGCTGCCTTTTAGGGAAAAAGTGCAACCTTTTTTTGTGCTGAGTGTTGGCCAGAGACAAACAGTCACCATCCAGCTATTACTTGAACTTTAAACCGAGCTCCATTTGTGCGTGACTGAGGCTGCTGTCGGGGTTCACCCATTTATCACCCTCAGACACAGCCGCCCTTGGGTGTGGACACTGGGGTGGGGCCAAACACTAAAACTCCTTTTGAAGGCCTTAAAATGTCCCAGTATGTCCAGAAAAAAAGTCTTGAAACATTTTTCAATGGTCATGTTCATTCAGTGTCTTAACAAAATCTGCCCTTGAACGCCAAAAGGAAGCTTTGAGCAAGTGATGGCACCACTATGCCCTGGCTAACATGGGTGGAGGTTCTCAACCATGTGGCCAGGACCTGCTGAGGGCTCCAGTGGTGGATGGATGGCAGCCTTCGTGGGCTGTACCTGGAGAGCAGGTGATGTGACCAGCCCAGCGTCATCAGGGCATCTGGAAAGATTCTGGTTTGCACAGCACCCTAAGGAATGTTCTGAGAAGTGTCACGTGTTTAAGGTACCCAAGGGCTAAGACGGAGTCCCTAGCATGTACACATGGGCTCACATTCCCCTTCTTCCAACACTTGGTGATACATATCAACTCTCCCAGACCAGCTGTTCAGTTTCCTAGACAATCTTCTTACCCTGAAGCCCTCGATTGCAGGATCTGGGGGTTGTTCTCCACCCCAAGTGCAGTCCTCTTCCTGAATGCCCATCCAGGAACCCTACACTTATCTTCTGGCTCCTGGATCAGCTCAGTTCTTGCCACGGTTCCTTCTACCCAATTCAGCCACCTATTCTCACAACTTCACCTTGACACTCACCATGACCTGGAACTGTACCAACTCTGAAGCCATGAAGGCAGACCTGCCTGCCTCTGGCCACAATTTCCTAAATCCTTCTAGAGTTTTCCTTAGTTCTTCCCACTCTGTTTATCTGACTTCCTTGACACTTCTTATTTCTTAGCCCCTTTAATTCCACTAGTTTGTCTTTACTTCATTTGGTCCTTTTTGAAACTCATCTGGAAACACGGAAACCTGGTTTCAGACAGCCAGCCCTCATCTCTGACCCACTCCCAGAATGCACTGTGTTCTTGCAGAAAATACCAGGCATGCAGATCGCAGTCACTGCAAACTGTCGTCTGTCTCTCCATCTGGGTCTGTGATGCTGCCTGAAATACTCCGAGCTTCCTACACCAGGCTCATGCCCATCTCCAGAGCCCGCATTTAGTTCCCCTCACTCTCCCTGCCTCACAAACCTGCCCTGGCCAAGCTCACGCGTGATGTCACACGCAAATTAGAAACCACTGGGAAGGAAATGCTCCAATGTCTGGCCAAGTTACCTACCAGCTTACCTGCACCTCTAACCCTTGCAGTCTCCCTGATGTCCTAGTGGAAGACGGGGAAGCTCTCTCGTCTAAGGGCAGCCTTCCAGCCTGGTTACTTCTTTGAAACTGCTCAGTGAAAGTCTCCAAGAATGTCTTTGCTGTGGTGCTCTTCAATGTATTTTGTCACCTTCTTCTTCCTTGAGTGAGTTAAGAACTGACTCTTACCTCTCTTGGTTTCTATATCCCCATGTTCTCCAGTTTGCCCTCCAACAGGTGTGACGATCCCTCTCATGAGGACTCCATGGGTGGACGGATTGCAGCCTTCATGGCTGTGCCTGGATAGCAGGTGATGCCTCAGCCCAGCACCAGTACAACCAGGGGGTCTGGGGAGACTCTGGTTTGCACAGTACTCTAAGAAATGTTCTGAGCAGGGTCACGTGGCTCAGGCTGGCCCTTGTTTAGATGGTGGTGTTTGGGGGGATTCGTGCTATCTTTTTTAATATACTTTTTCTGAGCATTATCGTTCAATCTGGGGCTTCACTGAACTTGTTTGTCCTGAAGACTCTGAATATTTCTTTCTAACACCACAGTTTCTCCTGGCGCTCAGGTGCCTCCCTCTTCCTGTTCAGCACCGCTCCATGGACCTCACACTGTGTGGTCACACTGAACTTACGCATTCTCTGCTCTAAGCCTGCTTCTCCCCTGAATGATGCCACCGTCTTGCCTTCTTGTTTTCCACAGTCATCGGAGTCAAGTGGCACCTCTTTCCTGAGTGTTCACTGGGGTCCTTGAGGGCAAGAACCTGTCTGGGCACCTTAGCACCTAATGTGGTGCCAGGGGCCTCCTAGACTCTAAATAAATGTTGAATTGAGTGACGAATTCTTTGAGGCAACCGTTGTCACATGTTATGGATGACCGAGGCTCAGAAAACTTAAATCACTTGGCCAAAGTCAGACAGTTAGCCAGAGGAGCCCAAGTTTGAACCTTGATCTGTCTAAATCCAGAATCCAAACACTCACATGTTTGTCTTATGTCACATTTAGGGATATGGCATTTTTATGCGCCAACATTCTGCCCACATTTACGGGAAGTTGAAAGCTAAGCATGCAAGATATTTTCATTGCGAATTGAACTTGGAAACCAACTTCCACTTTCGTCTCTCAGGCTTGTAAATCCCAGTGTGTCTCTTTGATGATTTCTGACAGATAGCGTCGAAGGCCCTCCATGTCCCCGAGAAAGCTTCTTAATCCCTTCTGCCTGATGCCGCTCAGGCCCCTCCAGCTCCCTCTCCTTCATTCTTCCCTTTCTCTCCAGGTGGCTACATGCCATCTGGCCGTTGTGCCCAGGGCTCCACTTTGCCAAATGTGCTCCATCTCCAACAGAAGGCAGCAGAGTCTACAGCTTTCCCTGCACGCACACGCACACGCACACGCACACGCACACACACACACCGCCCTGTCCAGTCAAGGCTGCGTGCCCCAGGCTTTATTACAGACTGCAGGAGCTGGCTGAGGCTTCGGTGAGGCCAGCCAGTCTGGAGCGTCTGTGACGTGCCAGGCTCTGCGGTACTGGAAGACTGGACGCAGGGCTCAGGGCAGGTCTGGGTTGGACAGAACACAGGGGTTATTGGCATGTCGATGGCAACCGACAGAATGAGAATGTAGGAGTTTGCCCAGGGAACGCGTGAAGAGTAAGACAAGAAACAGACAAAGATGGGCTCCTGGGGAACATCAGTTGTTGGGGAAAGAAAAAGACAGGAAAGCCTGTTGGGGGTGAGGAAGGAAGAATGGTCAAGGCTGAGAGCACTATGACAATATGATGCCATAAAATTCAAGGATTTCCCCCAAAATGAAATTACCGATGGTGTCATGTGCAACTGCAAGGCTCTGAAATAATGATGATAATAAGGAAGAGGAGAAGGAAGTGGAAGAGGAAGGAAAGGGAAATCAATTATGAAATGCTTACACACTAATTCTTTAGACAACCTTATAAAATAACTATTAGTGTCTGTGTTTTATAAATGAAGGAGAACTGGAAAATATCCATGGAATTTGGCCCAAAGTGCATCACTGGTAACCTTAGTAAGATGAATTTTACTACAGGAAAGTGACTAGAAGACCAATGGAACGGTTGAGTAGTTAAGGGAAGGCAGGAATGAAGAGATAACAGAACAGTCTTTCAAGACATTTGGACAGGAGGGAGAACAGAGAGATCGCACAGAGACTAACATGAAATATAACCTGGAGAGAGGTTATGTTTTAGTGTAGAAGAGGCTTGAACATATTGATAATCTGAGAAGAGAGCAATAAAATGATTGAAGACGCAAGTGGGCAGGTGGGCAGTCCATGGACCCAGTAAGGCGGGAAAACTAAAGACTAGAGAAGGGCATGGGGAGGAGGTGGATGCAGAGACATCTGTGGCCGGTAGCTGGGCAGTTGGAGGAGACTGGCTATTTCTTTTCTTAATGAAGAATAGAAATAGAGCAAGAATGTTTTAAAGCACAATATAACCATTAATTTAGATGCTTAAAATAAACACGAAAGGGAATAAAGATGACAGAATTATACATACTACAACAGTGTGTCATGCATTCGGTGGTATAAATGAATACACCAGTTGGTATTTAACTGAAGATAAAACTAAGTATCCAAAATGCGGCACTCATTGGTTTGCTGCTTCAACACAACTTGCTTTCACACAGATCAAGCCGGTGTCAGAAGTCCATTCTTGCATGTGATTTCAGCTTAAGAGATTTCAGAAAACAGCTCTGATATACCAGTTTTCATTAGTCAGCTGTAATGTCAAGGATACTTAGAACAAGGAAAATTCTATAATACCAGGGAATCTAAATGTATGTTTTATGCTCTGGCCCCTGTTGAAGACTGTTCAAAATCACGTGCAAACACTAGGTCTGTTCCAAAGTTCGTACTAGCGTAGTTCTAAGGTTTTGCTAGATAAGCTGGATGTAGCGTTCATTATACAGCAAAGGCAACACTAAAGAAAGAAACAAATCACCCGGCCGGTGTGGCTCAGTGGTTAAGTGTCAACCCGTGCACCAAGAGGTCGCCAGTTCGGTTCCCAGTCCGGGCACATGCCCAAGTTGTAGGCCCGATCCCCAGAGAGGGGCATGCAGGAGGTGGCCAATCAATGTTCTCTCTCATCAATATTTCTATTTCTCTCTTTCCTTCTCCCTTCCTCTCTCTCTAAAATCAATAAAGAAAAAAAGAAAGAAACAAGTTTATGATTGGCACACAATAACAATATCACAAGCATCACCTGAATAGTTCTAAAAGACTGTGCACAAATACATTTCAACTATTCAGAATGAATACATTAAAAAAAAAATCAATTTTCCCCAAAGTCTATTACATATGTTGGACTGGTCTTTTGCATGTCAATCAAAAGAACACTTCTAAGGACACCCAATCAAACATTCAACAGAGGGAAAAAATGTAGAGAAGGCAGGTAAAATAAACCTCTGCTTTTCCTCGTATGTGTTCGTGAGCCGCCAGCGTACGGGTTCTTCACATTCAGAAGCTGTGTCTGTCTCAGCAAGTTGGGAAGCCAGGTCAGCCCATCATGTTTCATGGAAATGACTGTGGGGTCGTGCGGATGGGGAGCCTTTGACAACGGGACCGGTGGAGTAGCTGAGCCCACGCGTGGCAGCTTCACCAAGGTACACTGAGCAGCCCGCAGGTATAGATGCCCGGTTCCTGTGTGCGGCAGCCTAGAACCCTGCTCTCCTTTGAATGTGACGGCAAAACTAAATTCTAACCTGTGCTGCGCAGCAGGCTGAGAGGACAGGCTGCCCCCGCAGTCCTGACGGGTCTTCCACGGCACGTGGTTTACTTCACAACTGGCCGTGAGCAGGAACCTGGGGGAGTGAAGGGCTGGAGTAAGATCCGGAGTTCGACGAGAGGGGGACATGTTGAAGTGCTCCCTGAGCGGTGGTAAAGGACGCAGTCCCCCAAGTTAAATACCGGGTGGATGGCTCTCAGGGACCCGCTGTAAACGGAACGCGGGATCGTGCAGTAGCTCCAGACTCCTGGCTCCCCTTCGAGGACTTCGGCTGCCCGGAGTTGGGGCAGACATCAGCGCAGTGTGTTGATCCCAAGGTGGCACATACCGAAATGCCTTCGGTAGAAGGATCTGGAAGCCCCGGGCAGGTTGGATGAGGCCGCCGAGGTGGAAGACCAGCCCAGAACGGCGCGGGCTCCGTGCGCAGCCAACACGGCCTCTCGCCTTAGTGTGTTTGCAGCAGCAAAACGAGAAAGTGCCAGTAGAAACCTCTAGCTACAAATTTGGGTTCAAAGAAGCTTAAATGAGTTTCTCAAGGGGTGGTCACGTGGCGCACTTCTAACAGAACATTCTGGAGTTTCTTAGAAATTCAGGTTCCAGACTGTTGTTTACAGAGTGGGGATCTTTGTGGAGAGAGCCAGAGTCTCTGTGTGTTAATAAGCTCCCCGGGGAGCCCGGTAACAGGGTCGAGTTTGGGAACATGACTTCTCTGAGCGTGGACCCTGTCCCTGTCTGGCTGATGCAGAAATGTTACTTGAGAGCTGACAATGGCATTAGTCATGAACTCACAACCAGAAACACCAAGACCCTGCCTGGCCACACTGATGGGCAATGATGGAGGCCTGGAAAAGTGAGGCTCCCGGATGGAATGGAATGTTACCTTTTTGCCCAGAACACACCTGGTGAAGTTTGGGGACAGGCTGTTTGTTCTCAGCCCACAGAGTCCTGGCTGTCCCTGCTCTGCCTTGGCTGTCGGCATTTGTCAATATGCCCTTTGGTCCAACGGCTGTTTCGGGTTTTGTGTGCAGACAACACGTCTTATGGAGGTCTTTCCCCTTCACAGGGCCTGGCTACTAGGGAAGGGTCGCTGGGACAGAATCGGCCAGTGGTTCATTATGACTGTCACTCATTATAGCTGCATCGCTCTTCAAAGTTTCCAGAATTCTTCTCCTGATATTATCTCCTGATCCCCTGCGCTGTGGTCTGCAGAGCTGTTACAACTTCCGCTCAGAGCCGTACGCACTGAGCAGGGACTAGGGCACGCACTGTCAAAAGATGGGGTGGTGGCAGAGCCAGAGGCCATGTCATGTGTTCAGTCCTTTGTCCTAGCAACATTCAGCAGACTGGGTAGCTACAAACAACAGACACTTCATTCTCACAGTTCCGGAGGCCAGAGCCCAAGGTCAAGTTGCCAGCATGATGGGCTGAGGGCCCTCTCCTGGGCCACAGACTTTCTTTGCCTCCTCTCGAGGCTGAAGGAGCCTGGAGCTCGGGGGTCTCGTATAAGCGTACCAGTCCCATTCACACGTGCTCGACCCTCGAGAAATGACGACCTCGCAAGGCCCTGCCTACTGATCCCATCACCTTTGGAAGTTAGGATTTCAAACTAGGAATTCCGAGTGATCGCAAACATTTAGATCAGAGCACGGTGGTTTTCTATCTAAATGTCTAGAGTTCCTTAATTGATGAAAATCAAAACAAGACCTTCTGGCTGTCCTCCTTCTGCCACCAGAGTTTATAGCCCCTGCGTTCTCTCTCGCCTCCCCGGCCCCCCTCGTCCACTCCCTCCCCTTTCCCGTGGCCTCACCGCCGTGGCTGTCAGCCTCCTGCCTGAGATCGTTTCAGCGAAGCTGAGCTCTGGTCCGGACTGGGTGTCTGAGGACCATCTGGGCGCATCAAATGTAATGTCTCCCCAGCATCAGCAACCAGGGTCCTTGCTGGGTCCTCACAGCCTCCTCTCTGGTCCCCGGGAACGGGGCACCGTGGCTGCTCCCCCTGCTGCTGCGGACTGCAGAGCCCACCAGCACTGTCAGGGAGGAGGTGCCCAGGCGGGAGTCCCCGACGGGGGCTGAGGGAACCCCCACGGAGGTGTGTGTCCTGGTTCCGCCTCCTTTTTCGCTCCAGCAGTTGATTAAAAGGTGTCAGGCTATTTAAATGGTTGCTAACTTCATGACTAAAGTGTCAAACCTAATTTTTTTAAACTTTCTAAAATATGTTTGAAAAGCTTTTTAAATGGAAACTTTTTTTTTCTGCCAAGTTCCACCATCGCACACATTTTTACAGCCCTTATAATTCCTTGAAAAACTCGATGTATGGTAGGGGTGCTGACAGATGCTGGACCGTGGCACCCAGTCTAACAGCTCAGCTGTATTTATTTTTCATTACACTTGACTCTAATTGGTGCCGGTTTCACTGTGGCTCATACCAGCAAGAACCTTTTAACTCAAACTTCAGCCCAGGGAAATTGGCTCCCCCCACCCCCCATATCTTGGCTGTTACTATTTGTGACTGCCTACATTTCTCCCCATTCAAGCTATCTTTATGTTTACTGAGAGGCTGTTAGAGTCCTGTTTTAAAAGCACAGGATTTGAAATAATATAGACCTAAATTTTAATCAAGCCTCCCCCATCGGATGGCCTTTGGAAAGCTAGCATTAACCTCTGTGAGCCTCGGTTTCCTCATCGCCAAATGGATGAGAAGTCATGATTCTTTTCTCTCTCATTTTTTTTCTCTATTGATTTTTAGAGAGAGAGGAAGGGAGAGGGGGAGAGAGATAGAAACATCGATGAGAGAGAACATCGATTGGCTGCCTCCTACACGCCCCCCACTGGGGATTGGGCCCACAACCTGGGAATAATGATTCTTATTTTGCAAGGTTGTGATATATGAGGCAAGGATGCGTCTAGCAGAATGCCTAAAGCATAATATGAATTTGTTATCTCATTATTTTGTATGTGTTATATATTTATCGATATTGTAACCAATGATGATAATGTTTCATGCAAAAATAACTCCCTGTCTGATTAGTTACTGTGGGATTTTTACTACTGTGATGACTTGCAAAACCACTAACCCATTGATGGAGAGCACCCCTGACAGTCCCACACAGACCAGGCTCTCTGTCACTAGAAAGCAGTGTCAGGTGAGACACGGACCTGCGATTCAAGGTTGTTTGGGTCTTCCCAGCTGCTCTGAGATGCTCTTGGCTATGGGAATTCTTCCAACGACCCTTAAGTGGCCCCTTAGAGATGCTGACAGGCCCCATCAGACTCTCTTCTCCTGAGCCCGAGATGAAAGGCAGTGGCAGAGGTGTCTGAGAAATAGAAAAGGTGTCCTGCCTAGTCCCCAGGACATTCCCTCGGAGCAGAGCACAGCCCAAGCTCTCGTGTCCCCGGGGCGTGCCCCCCGACGGAGGCAATGTCAACGAGAAGAGGGTCTGTTCATCTAGATAGAGGCGCCTTGGAATTCAGGGGGGAAGCCTTTCAGCTGCCGCGAAGACCACCCCACCCCCTGCGAGAACCCACGGTGGGCTGACTCCTTACCCCACCAGGGTTTATATTGGAGGATGGGAGGAAAGAGCTGCTCATTTAGTCACTGCTATGTGCAAAGGGCTCTGATTTTTTTTTTTTTTTTAATCCTCACCCGAGAACATTCCTGCATTTATCTTCAGACAGTGCGGGAGGGAGAGAGGGAGGAAGAAAGAGAGAAACATCGATGCAAGAGAGACACATCGACTGGTCGCCACCCACATGACCACAACCGGGGCCAGGGACAAACTGCAACCGAGGCACGTGCCCCCAGCGGGAACCGAACCTGGTCTCTCTGGTCCACAGACTGACACTCCAACCACCGAGCCAAACCGGCCAGGGCACAAAGGGCTCTATATAGGTGACCTTGCCCGAGCCTCAGAGTGGCCCTTCAAGTCCAGTAGAATTGCTACTTTGCAGCTACGGATGTGAGACTTGGGGAGGGGACGTCTTACTAAGACCCACTGCGCCCGAAGGCCAGCATTTGAACCTCAGTCTCGTGAGGACTCTTGACCACCGCCCCAAATGTGCAGGAATAAAAAGAATTAACAACCTCATGCTTAATCTTATTTTATTGCACAAAAGATTAGAAGAGCAAAATATAAATTTTAAAATAAAATAAAAAATTTTAAGCAGAATCTTACCGGCTCATCAAACCACTTCTTTTTATTTTTACACACTTCTTTAATTTTTCTGTGATGCGTACACTATTACTTCTCATATTATTCTCTTTTCTGTATTTAAAAAATATTGGTAGAAATACAAAGAAAAAAGTCTGTAATGGGCTTTCGGATCCATAACTATCTTCCTAAGGTACGTAAATGAAATGAAATTGTGGTCCTGAGTACTGGCTCAACAAATCTGAACTAATTGTGCATTTGAAACTTAATTCCAAATTGCTTTTCAAGTTTTACCAATTTTAATTCTTAATTGCAGTGAAGATGTGTAAATAGCCATCTCATTACACTCTTGTCAATTTAAGTAATATTGCTATTTTTATTTTTGCCAAATTATTATGTAAAACTTATTGGTGTTGCATCGATTATTTCCAAGATTGAATATTTTTATATATTTTTACATATTGATTGGAGACATTTAAATATACTTTATATATTTATTGACCATTATCTTATTTTTTCCATTAATTTTTTTTTTTTTTTGGTACATACTCTTTGCTGATTTTCCTAACCAGGTACCAGTTTTTTATATAATAACAACTTTATTTAGCTCCTGTCCTGTGCACTTGGCCACCATGCTAGCCACCAGGCTTCCCCACAAGTTGTTAATAACCAGCAGCTCTCTCAAAAAACATGTTCAGCCGCCATGAAGAGCTTCAGGAAGGTTTGTGTTATGAACATGCACCATAAGCTTTTGGTCTTGAACATGACTTTCCAGCTTGGGTATTGCATCAGCCTGTTGATGTGTAGATTTTATTTTTTGAATGTTCGTGATATATAATGTCTTCTCTATCCACCAAATGGCACATCCTAGAGCTTGGCATCTAGGAATAAGTTGCACTATATATAAACTCTTTCTAAGAGACAGGGGTTGTTTTGATCAGGAAGTAAGTCAGTCTTCCATGTTTCTTCGTATTTATGTTGTCTGAGGTCATATCCCCTCACTTGATGGTAGGTCCCTGATTTCGGGCTGTTTTTTGTTCATCACGGTATTTCTTTAGTGCCTGGCAATGCCTTGCATGCCGTAAGCCCATAAAACATTAATGAAGGAATGGCAAATTTGAGGTAATGAAAAGATCATGAGATCTGGAGTCTTATCTCAGCTGTCACCTCGGAGGGTCCACAATGTCCCCGTTCCCTTAGAAAGCAGAGCCTCCAGCAAGGATAAAAGTGCTGATATTTCATTTGAAAAAGCAAGGCCAGACAGCGAGAATGAGAAAAAAGGTGGAAGTAAAGTAAGAAGGACGAAGAATAATGTGATGAGATGCTTTATCACCAGCTAGCTAAGCTTCACCAACAGTCGGTGATCACAGAAGCTCATTCAGATGAGATGTCCGGCGGCCTCTGGAAGGGTTGTTCCCCCAAAATGCATATGTTGAAACCCTGACCCCAGCACTTCAGAATATGAATTTGGAGATAAGGCTTTAAAGAGATAATTAAGTTAATAGGAGGTCATTGTGGTGGACCCTAATCCAATCTGACTGATGTTCTTATAAGAAGAGGACATTTGGACCAAAAAAGAAAGAAAATATACCAGATTATAGTTGCAAAAAAATTAGATCCATCTTAGAATTTGAGAGGGCATTGTCTTTTCTAGGTAAAATTGTATTATCATGCACCATAATATTGTTCAGTTCACATTTGGATTTCATGGCACTATAATAAAAGGACTTTATTAATTTCTCCAAAGGGTTTTGATATTCCAGACTCCTATCCTGTCATTAACCTTTTCTTATTTTTCTTCTACATTTCACTGGGCAATGTCTGCCAATTACTGATTTGTCAACAGCTTTGTATAGTTTCGAGCAGAATCTAACATTACTTTCATCAACTTCATGACATCTTACATCTTTTACAAAATGACTAAGCTCCCTTTGGCTTTAATTTGCGTGGTATGGTTAACAGTTTATACCAAATCCTTAACATCTAACAAATAGTGAGGGCCTTCTCTTTTGAGGACAACCTGAGAAGGCCATAAATGTCTGATCTTTTTTTTTTTTTGGTCATAGTGGGAAGGCCTGTGCTTAGTAGCGTGGGTCCCCAGGAGAGTTGAAGATCTCACTGGCAAAACAAATATTCCTGTAGGAGAAATTATTGTTGGAAAATTGGTGGAAGTGAGAAGCAGATGAGGAGCAGGCAGGAGGGAGGAAAGAGAGGTGACCCGTGGATCGCTGGACAGACCAACCGCCGTGCTAGACATTTGAAGACATTTCCAGTTCTGATAACAGCCATTCCAGGTGTTGTTTCCCTTCCTTGCAGATGTGGGGAAGTTGCAAGTACGCACAGCAGGTAAGTGGCTGCAGAACTGAACCGCAGTCTTCCTGGGGTCTGCTCTTTTCACTCCAGCATGATGCCATGGGCTCCACCTCGCTCCTTCCCTCGGCCAATGAGAATAAGACCTGGTGGCACGTGACCACCCAGCCCCACCAGCTGGGAAGTGGCAGAATGAGTCTGTGGCCTGAAGCCCACTTCTGAATGCCAAGGACAAGCCTTCAGATGCTTACATATTTCATCTTCACTCTGTGTTCCAACTACAAGGAAAGACTAAATTAGATTATAGAATTATTCTTACATTGATCTTACTCTTCTTCCGATTCTTAAAGTAGTGAATTAATTTAAATTGGATGATATGGGGGAGTATACTTTTTTTTAAAAAACCCACAAAATTTGGATTCATATCCTACCCTCTACCACTTCCAAGCTCATTGAACTTAAGCAAATCACACCATCTCCCTGAGCTTTAGTTTCCTCAGACGTGATATATGGAAAATGATGTATAATTCAGAGAGAATTGCCAGGATTAAAAGACAAAATGCATGTAAGTTGCCCAATACAATACTTGATCAATTCTTGGTAACTGTAAATGTCCCTTTTGCACCAGCTATTAGCATTTCATCGTCTTAGAAAATAAAACCCGTAATGGAGCTAAACAAAGAGCGCGACAAACAAACCCACTTATCCGTGGAATTTTCACATAGAGCAAAAGGGTCGTGGGAGACCAGAGTGGAAAGGAAGAAAAATGGGGCTGAAATAAATTTTCGTATGAAAAATTAAATGGGATTGCTACCTCACACCATACACAAATATCACTACCTTTGGATCCAAGTGTCAACAAAAACATTGTGAAATTTTTAGAAGAAACTATATTTGCCTTGCCCTGGCCAGTTTGGCTCAGCGGTTGAGCATCGGCCTGCAGACCAGAGAGTCCCGGGTTTGGTTCCTGCTAGGGGCAAGTACCTCAAAAAAAAAAAAAGAAAGAAAAATTTATAAGCCCTGGCCGGTTTGGCTCAGCGGTTAAAGCGTTGGCCTGCGGTCCTGAGAGACCCAGGTTCGGTTCCCGCTAAGGGCACGTACCTCGGTTGCAGTTTGTCCCCGGCCCTGGTGGGTTGTGCAGGTGGCAGCCACTCGATGTGTCCCTTTCACATCGATGTTTCTCTCTCTCTCTCTGTTCCTCTCCCCCCCCCCCCCCGCTCTATCTAAACAAAAAATGGAAAAATGTCCTCGGGTGAGGATAAAAAAAAAAAGAGAGAGAGAAACTATATTTGCCTTAACATAGATAATAATTTCTTAAACAATACAATGCAAGGCTAACTGTAAAATAAGATGAATCAATGTGACTATGCTAAAATTTACAAATTCGGTTCACGGAAATCTTCTTTTAAAACGTTTTTAGAAGTAACAGCAGTAACGTGGTAGAATAAGAGTTTGATCTTCCTCCCCTCAAAGAATACCAGTCAGCCAGCCAAGCACCCAGGGTGGCAGCACCTCTGTGCAAGTCCAGGAGGCCAGCAGAGAAGCTTCAGCAGGCTGTTGGAGCAACACTGTCTGAGACGGGACACATTAAAGAGGGTACGAGGAACATATTCACGTCGCCCCTGCCATCCATCCTAAGCTGGCACAGCTCAGAGCCCAGACAGACCTTCTCAGCCCACGGTACTTCTCCCATCGGGTAAAGCGAAGGTGTGTGAGTGATCGTCCAGCTTCCTCACTGCGGGGTGTCACCAAAGAGGTTACCTCTCTCTCGTCCCACCTGGAACCCTGAAGTGTGGGCATGCCTGAGGGGAGGGAGGGGGCAGGGGGCAGCCAGGAGAGCAGCAGCCGGGGCTCTCGGAGGGCACCGAAGGGGTGAGGATTTGACTAACTGCTTCACAGACCTCCTCAGGAAGCCCACCCGGGAGCTCTGGGGCTACCTCACCCGTGGATTCAGTTGGCCCACAGGCACCTCCAACATTTGGTGGGCCTTCCCCACATGGCCAGCCCCCTGTGCACACAAGAGTGAGCCTTTGCAAGCGGCTAGTGAGCGCGCACGGGAAGCTGGGAGAAAGTGCGGGATTTGAGCATTCAGCACCAACCCGAGGAAAGCAGACAGGAGGCTTCCGCCGCCAGGCAGGCTTTGCAGAACCAAGAGAAGGCATAACATCACACAAGCTTAAGAATTTCCACCCCACCTTGGCGCACATACATATAAGAAACAAATATTAACAGATCTGAAGGGAGAAATATGCAACAATACAATGGAGAAGGGGATTCACTGCCCTACTTTCAACAATGGATAGTTCCTCTTGTCAGAAAATCAATAATGAAACATTGGACTTAAACTACACGTTAGACTATATGAAACTAACAAACATATGCAGAACATTCTATCCAACAGCAGCAGAATATACATTCTTCTCAAGCACCCAGGGAGAGTCTCAGGGTAGATCATATGTTCATCTGTAAAACAAGCCTTAAACATTTAGGAAGGTTAAAAATATATCAGGCATCTTTTCTGACCACAATGGTATGAAACTAGAAATCAGTTACAAGAGGAAAACTGAAAATGGATAAATTCTTTGAAACCTACAACTGACCAAGAATGAATCATGAACACATCGAAAATCTGAAAAGATCAATAAAGACTAAGAAGATTGAATCAGTAATTAAAATCCCCCCAACAAAGAAAAGTCCAGGACCAGATGGTTTCATAGGTAAATTCTCCTTAACATTCAAAAGATAATTAATGCCAGCCCTTAGACTCTTCCAACATGCTGAAGAGGAGAGAAAACTCCCCAGTTTATTTTACAAGGCCAACAGTACTTTGATGCCAAAGCCAAATCAGGATACTACAAGAAAAGAAAACTATAGACCAATATCCCAGCTAAATAGAGATTCAAAAATTCTCAAGAAAACACTAGCGGACAGTACTCAACAGCACGTTGACTAAAAGGTTCATACACCATGATCAAGTGGGATTTATCCCTGAGTTGCAAAGATATTTCCACACACACAAACCAATAAATGTGATACACCATATTAGTAGAATGAAAGACAAAGAGCATTTTATCATCTCAGATACAGAAAAAGCATCCAACCCCAAGCATCTATGAGGAAGGGAAGATATTCACATCATGAAATATCATCACCATGAAAACACAGGAATCCCACCTCCATGCATAACTAGCCGTAGCTACAACACAGACGATTCTTAGAGACATAATATCGAGGAAGGGATGAGGGAAGCAGATGGGATTGTGGAGGAGTTGCTTAGGAAGCTGTAAGTTAATGCAACTGGTCTGATTTCTGGGTTAGGTGGCAGGCCATGACTTTTCACTACATTATTATATCATATCAATATCAATAAATAAAATAAGACGGTCACACGTGATGCTGAGACTGCACCATGAACAATAGATTATGATGAATACAACTCAAGTCTATGTACATAAGGTACCAAAATTGTTTAAAAAGGAAAATAAAGTTAAATAATTAAAAGTGGAGACTGAGAAGTTTCAAGTTATTACATTGTTCTTCGTACCCTATTTTTCAGCTCATCTTGTAACTACAAAGAAATAAAATAAAAAACAAACAAAAAGATGTCCTCATTCCCTAATGCAATGCTTCTTTCTCCAACTATCTGGGTCAAAAAAACAATCTGTTAGTTAGTTAGTTAGTTAGTTAGTTAGTTAGTTAGTTAGTTAGTTAGTTTGTTTTTCCCAACCCATGGTGTGCTGATACTTTTATACGTATGTTCCGTTCAAGGCGTTGAGTACCCTGTTCGTGTACTTGGTGTTAGTGGCAATGTTAAATTGCTATAAAGTTTATAAATGCTTTCTCTCTGGTTCTGTACCCATCTAGTGTGAACCAGTAACAGCCAGTTCCCAGCCTGGCACCTGGTTAAAGGCATGTGCTTCAGCATCCAATGGGCTTAGGTTTGATTCTGGATGGTTTCACGAGTAAATTGATTCCAGCTCCATCACATACCACCTACTTGGATGGTCAAGTTATTTTAACTCCTTGAACTTAGTTTTTTCACCTATAAAATGAGAATAAATATTTAAGATAAGTGCTCTGGGACAGGCCTGGGACTAGGGTGAGGCTAGGACTCACTCTCAGAGTTCTCCAAATGCCTGGCCAGCAGTCGGAGGGAAACCTCCTTAAATTCTGCACCTTAGATGCCTCACGTGCCCTACTTAGTCCCAGCCCTGCTGTGAGGATTAAATGAGAGAAGGTAAATGAGGTGCTTAAACGGTGCTTGGCCCATAGTAAGATGTTAGATAATAATATTTAGTCTGATACTCTGATGATTGCTCAAGGTTACTTATTATTACTTTTGTTGTTTTACTGTTATTATCAACCTGACTAAAACTGTTACATCTCCATTTCTGTTCATTAAGCTGAAAATCCCTTTGCAGAGAAAATGTTCATGTGCAAAATGCAATCGATTAAACTTAGCAATTCTCTCATCCATTTATTCATTTGGCAACAGAAAGTGCCTGTGATATGCCAGAATCCTGTTGTTTACCGGAGACAGAGAATAAATAAGGCACAGTCTGTGCTTTCAAAGAACTCTCAGGCTGAGCTTGAGAGAGAGGACAGATTCAGGTAATGACAGCAGTACGGCAACTGCTATAATAAAGGAATAAGCTGGGTCTAGGGAAGACCAGAGGAGGAATCACCTATGTTGAGCGAGACCAAAGAAATCTTCCAGATGGCAGTGATGGTGGGTCCATGGCATGAAAAATGAATGGTCCTTCACAAGCCTTCCAAAGCATAATGGGTTCTTTTCCCCCGTGTATTCTCCCACGCCGCGAAAATGCATAACACACAGAGGAAAATAACACTTCTCGGAGCTGAAATAGACTGTAGAGATCGCCACGTGCCAGCAGTAATCAGCCAGAGGAAGCTCTGTCCTCTGGGGGTGCTTCTGAGGACTGGTGAGTTATTTTTAGTAGTTATAATAACTGGGGCGGAGGTGCTAGCATTTTGTAGGCAGGTACCTGAGATGGTAAGTATCTTGCAATACGCAGAGCAGTCCAGCACATGGGAGAATGGCATTTACAAAATGCCAACAGCGTTGCTTCCAAGAAGCACTGAAGGCAGCCCATTATCTATAGACATGCATGGAGTATCCACACACGAAGGTACACATGCTGACGACTTTGGGCAGTTGGGTGTGCCCCGTTGTGGTCCAGACTCCCTAGATCTGCTCTCAGCCTCCTGGTCCCCTCTCCTCTGTGACTTGGGAGCATTTTCCCGAGGCAATGTCAGGATGGACTCTGCAACCTGGGCCGTGGCCCGATTCCTATGAGACGTTGCCCTCTGTGTCACTGTGTCCCCGAGCTGGACATCCCAAGCCACGTCGATGGACAATCTTAAAAACTTGCAAAAATCTCCCGTGATTTGTCTGTTATGTGCCCGATCTTTTCCCTTCTTTCACAATGTTTGAAGAAATATCTTTGTTTTCTTTTCATCAATCATCTAACGATAAATGTCCATTCCTCCCTAAAGCTACCCACTTGCGATGAACTTTCTATCTAAAGTGGAAGTTTTTACATTTGTATTTTACTGAAATGCACAAATTAGATAGTTAATTAAGCCAGGGGCAGCTGGTTTTGCAGCTGCTTTTAACAGGTTGTGTTACCTGAAGAGGGGGTTTTCCATTGACTAACACCCGCAAAGCCACAGAAAGGTTCATACAGAACTGACACTGAGGAATTTTTCTTACACTAAAGGGTGACCAGAGAAAGGGTTTTGACCTAGAAAATATGGAAACCTTACTGAACAGTAAAGAGCAGGATTTCTCAGAATTGTCTACAAATTAATAATAATCTTTATAACTCTGAAATTTCATTTTACTTTGAAAATAAAAATGTGATGTTACAAAAACTAATTTCTGATGGTAAATTCAATGTGCTCCATATTACTTGCATTTTACTTCTAGGATAAAATAAACAAATAAGTAAAATAAAAATTTTAAGCTTTGCTGCCATGGGATAGACCTGTAAAAATGTAACAATATGCACTAAAATATTTAGGTATTCCACTGGTTTACTGTAGTTTTTGGAATGGCAAACACTGTACAATGTACAAAACCTATCATGGTTGGCATCAATAGTCCATGACTTCCCCAAGATCACACTGATGATGACATCTGTATATAAATCAAAGGGGAGTTAAAATTCACCTTTCTTTACTGAAATGCACAAACTAAAATATTTATTGTACAAGAAGAAGCAAGAGAGTCTCTGAGCAAGCCAAAACTTAACTAAATCCATGCTCATTATTTATCAGAAATACTCCGGTCTCCCACGTAAAGCCTAGAAATACTTTCTTCATACAAACTTTTGACAAACAGATCACCCAGGGAGAGACAGAGGCTAAGCAGCAAGTTGTCTGTGAGGCCGACAGGAAAACTCAGAGGGCATACTTACGTACAGGCCTTTCAGTGGTGAATGTACTCACACCCAATTCGTTTCCAAGGTAGGGGAGGAAAAAGTCTCAGTTACCTGAACCTTAAACTATCAGCACAGGTAACACTCGGGATTACTGTCTGTGAGTTCATCTTTACTTTCCTGGCCCCACCGAGAAAACTCTGTTTTGCCCAATAGAGACTAAAACCATCACAAATAAATATTTAAATAAATAACAGAGGTAAATGTCCCAGGATTAGAAAAAGATGAAAAATTCAGATGGAGAAAGAAGAGGTGAAGGTTGGAGATTATACCTGGATATATTATAATGAGATTCAAGGAGAATATTCTAAGGCTTCTAAAAGAGAGGTACAGATACTACGAAGGGATGAGAATCAGATGACATTTGAGTTAAGTGCAGCAACACTGATGCAAGAAGATAATGAAGTAGTATTTTTAGAGTATTGCAGGGAAAGAACTTAAAATACAAATTTTAATTTCTAACCAAACTGTCATTCATGTATGAAGGCATGATAAAAATACTCCCCAGCACACAGGCTTCAGAAGTTTTTCTTCACAAAGGCACACGTTGAAAGGGATCAAATACTTTGGTAAAATTTGTAGTTATCTTAAAATAAAGTTAACACTAAAAAAAGAAAAATATAATAATCCATAGTTTAACATTTTAAACAGTATCAATAATGGTAGGTATGTATGGGGAGCTCAAGAAATGTGAGAAGTTGCTAAATTCTTATTCTTACCATGGAGGGTGATATGGATATCAACTTGTTTAAATGTGATAAAGGATTTTGTAATCATGAAAAGTGGGACATATTGAAATAATCTGCTAAAATGGCATAAACTAGCCCATTTAGATGAATAATTCAAATAAAAGTTCATGGATGAAATTCATCAATGAAGAAAACAAAATTAGGTGGATTCGGTGTTCTGAATCCATGTATATGCTATTACAAAAGACACACCTAAAGCATAAAGTTGAAAATTAAATGTTAACTAAAAGTAAGCTGGTTTAACTACATTAAAAAAGTAAAGTAGATTTTGAGACATAACACATAATTAAGGATGGAGGAGACCATAATGATAAAAAATTCAATTAGTTTAGATCCCATAGCAACTTTAAAATCTTGTAAATTTAAGAAGATAGCCACTTTTGTGGAACAAAATACATTAAAAGAAGTGGACCCCCATGTTCATAACAGCACTATTTACAATAGCTAAGATCTGGAAACAGCCCAAATGTCCATCAGTAGACAAATCGATAAAAAAGCTGTGGTACATATACACAATGGAGTACTATGCAGCCCTAAGAAAGAAAGATCTCTTATCCTTTGGGACAACATGGGGGGACCTGGAGAGTATTATCCTAAGCAAAACAAGCCAAACAGAGAAAGACAAATATCACATGATCTCACTTATTTGTGGAATATAATAAACATAATAGTCTGAGGAATGGGGTAGTCCCAGAGACATGTAAGTGGGGTACACACTGACAATCCCCAGAAGAGGGGGTGGGGAGGAGAGATAAACCACAGAACTTGTATGCATGTATGCATGAACAATGGACATGGACAACAAAGCTGGGGACAGGGCGGGGAGGGAGAAGGAGGGAATATCAGTGGGTGAAAAAAGAGAAACATCTGTAACAAAAATAAAATGATTAATTAATTTTAAAAATAAAATTATGAAACATTAAAAAAAAAGAAGTGGACAAAGGCCTCACCGTATTTGGAAATTTCAACATATCCCTTTTCATTATTGATAATACAAGCAGAAAAAAATAGGAAGGACAAAAATTATCTGAATAATGTAATTAAGAATCTTGACCTCACACCTGTCAGAATAGCTATCTTCAATAAATCAGCAAATAACAAGTGTTGGCAAGGACACGAAGAAAATTGTACCCTTGTGCACTGCTGGTGGGAATTTAGATTGTTTCAGCCACTGTGGGAAATAGTATGGCGGTTCCGCACAAAATTGAAAATTGAACTACTTCATGACCCAGTGATTCCAAAAGTTAAGACTAAAGAAAAAGAAATATATCCAAAGAAACCCAAAACACTAATTCAAAAGAGTATATGCACCCTTACGTTTATTGCAGGATTATTTACAATAGCCAAGTTATGGAGGCAACCCAAATGCCCATCAATAGATGAGTGGATAAAAACGCTGTGGTACGCATATACAATGGAATATTGTTTGGCCATAAAAAAGAATGAAATCTTACCATTTACAACAGAATGGACCTAGAGGGTTTATGCTAAGTGAAATAAGTCAGGCAGAGAAAGACAAATACCACACAATTTCACTTAAATTGGGAATCTAAAGAACAATTTAATGAACTAACAAAACAGAAACAGACTCATCAGTACAGAGAACAGACTGATGGTTGACAGAGGAGAGGAGAGTTGGGGAACTGGGTGAAAAAGGGGAAGTGATTGAGAAGTACAGATTGGTAGTTATGAAATAGTCATGGGGACATAAAGTGCAGCATAGAAAATACAGTCAATAATACTGCAAAAACTATTCATGGTGCCAGTTGGGTACTGAAAATAACAGGGGAACACTTTGCAAAGTACATGATTATCTAACCACTATACTGTACACCTGGCACTAATACAAAGTAATTTTGAATGTAAACTATAAGTGAAAAAAATCTTAATTAAAAAAAATAAAAAAGAATTACCATGTGATCCAGGAATTTCACTTCTGGGAATCAAAATCATCTCAAAGAGGTATTTGTAAACCCATGTTCATCGCAGTATTATTCACAATAGCCAAAAGATAGAAGCAAGCCAAGTGTCCATTGATGGTTGAATGGATAAACAGAATGTGGTATATATACACAGTGAAATAGTATTCAACCTTAAAATGTAAGGAAGTTCTGACACATGCTACAACATAGGTGAACCTTGAAGACATTATGCTAAGTGAAATAAACCAGTCACAGAAACAAAAACAAAAAAATCTTGACTAATGAGCAAATATAGAGTTCTTCTTCCAATAATTAGAAAATAGACACTTTTTTCACCTATACACAGATTGTTTAGAGAGAAGGATCAGGTTCTGGTTAAGATGGTGGTGTAGGTAAATGCGGCGCTTGCACCCTCCCACAACCACATCAACATTACAACTAAACTACAGAACAACCATCATCAGTAACACCTGAAATCTAGCAGAATGGAAGTCCTATAACTAAGGATATAAAGAATACGCCACATTGAGACAGGTAGGAGGGGCACAGATGCTAAATAGGCTGGTCCCACGCCCATGTGTGGTGGATGAAAATCTCAGCTGCAGAGGTCTCCCCTGAGGATTGAGAGGTCCCAGGCCCACACCAGGGCACCCAGTCCAGGGTTCCAGTGCGAGGAAGCGAAGTCCTTCTATTCTAAATGACAGCGTTGCTAGATAGAGTAATCTTGTAGGTCCTTGTTTTTCATTACTTTGAACATTTCTTGCCAATCCCTTGTGGCCTGCAAAGTTTCTGTTGAGAAATCAACTGAGAGTCTTATGAGAGCTCCTTTGTAGGTAACTAACTGCTTTTAAGATTCTCTCTTTGTCTTTGTTCTTAACATTTTATATTTTAATTATGATGTGTATTGGTGTGAGCCTCTTTGGGTTCATCTTGTTTAGGACTCTGCACTTCCTGAACTTGTATGTCTATTTTCTTCACTAGGTGAGGAAAGTTTTTTGTCATTCTCTCTCCTCTTCCTCCTCCTCCTCCTCCTCCTCCTCCTCCTTTTGGCATCCCTCAGTGGCAAACATTGGTATGCTTGAAGTTGTCCCAGAGGCTCCTTATATTATCCTCATTTTTTTTTTCTGTTTCCTTTTTGCTGTTCTGATTGGGTGTTTCCTCATATTCCAAATTGCTGCTTTGATTCTCGTCTTCATCTACTCTCCTGTTGATTCCCTGTAAATTATTCTTTATTTCAGTCTGTGTATCCTTCATTTCTGACTGGTTCCTTTTTATGGTTTCATGTTTTTTTAATGTTCTTGAAGTTCTATCAAAGTTCATGTCCTCTTCCCCTAAGTTTATTGAACATCCTTATAATCAGTGTTTTGAACTCTGCATCTAGTAGATTTCTGTCTCTACTCTGTTTAGTTCTTTTTCTGGAATTTTGTTCTGTTCTTTCATTTGAAACATTTCAATGTTTCTTTGTCTCCTCATTTTGGCAGTCTCCCTGTGTTTGTTTCTATGTTTTAGATAGAGCTGCTGCATCTCCCAACGTGGTAGAACGGCCTAATGTAGTAGGTGTCCTGTAGGATCCAGTCTCCTCCTGTTCACCTGAGCGGGGCACTCCAGGTGTGACCCACCTCCATGTGGGCTGTGTACACCCTCCTGTTGTAGCGGAGCCTTGATCACTGTTGGTACATTAACGGGAGGGATTTACCTTCAGATCTATTGGTTGCAAGGACTGGCTGTGACCACCATGGATGATCAGCTGTGCAGGGGCCCACCGCATAGAGCAGGATTTATTTCAGCAGGGTTCTGGTGCTTGCTGAGTCTGCCCCTTGAGTTTGTTGCTTATGGAAGTGGTTGGGGGGTGCTTCAACACAGTCTGAAACTATCCACCAGGTGACCTGGCTCTGGGACCTCCTGGAAGACACAGGCCAAGGTCACCACTGCTTGTGTTCTGTCCTGGGCCACTCCATGAACTACAAAGCCATCTGCAGATGGCTGCTACTTGTGCTCGGCTTAGAGGTGCCCAGAAGAGGCCACACTTCAAACCAAGGCTGGCTGCCACTAGTGCCAGGCCTGGGGCCACTTAGTGAGAAGTGTGGGGCTTGCCAAGGCCAGATGCTGCTTGTTTGAGTGATTTTAAGAAAGTGTGAAGCATAAGCCAAGACAGGTCACTCAGATGGAAAAGCCCTAGAAACAGCTTGGGTGGGCCTGCACATTGGGTGGGGCAGGGGCTCGGAATCGCTAGGATGGGGCCAACAGCGTTCGCCAGGTTGATGGAGCCCGCCTGCCAGCTCAGCGCGGGGAAGGCCCAGGAAGAGAACAATGCCTCTGCCGGCACTTCTGTCTGGGACGAAGCTGCCCCTCCAGCTCTCACCCTGATGTCAGACCTTGCAGTTCATCCCCGAGTGTCCCTGTTTGCCCAGCACTAGAACTCAGAGGGAGTGGGTCTGAGTAAGTCCGTGTGCAGGCCTTTCAAGAGGAACATGAACTAACAAGCAAAATAGAGACAGACTCATAAAAAGGCTGATAGCTGTTGGGGGAAGGGTTGGGGTGGTGGGGGGGGAGATAGAGCAAAACGTTTTTAAAAGAGAGAAGAAGCCCTGGCCGGTTTGGCTCAGCGGTTAGAGCGTCGGCCTACGCTAAGGGCAAGTACCTCGGTTGCGGTTTGTCCCCGGCCCTGGTCGGTTGTGCGGGTGGCAGCCACTCGATGTGTTCCTTTCACATCGATGTTTCTCTCTCTCTCTCTCTCTCTCTGTTCCTCTCTCTCCCTCCCACTCTACCTGAACAAAAAATGGGAAAGTGTCCTCGGGTGAGGATAAAAAAATAAAAAATAAATAAAAGAGAGAAGAAGCTCATGGACATAGACAACTGTGTGGTGATGGCCAGGGAAGGGGGGGTAAAGGAAAGTACAGGGGAGATGCATGGTGATGGACGGAGACTTGGCTTGCAGAGGAACTTCCTGGGACTGCAGAGGCCCCCATCCCCCTCGCCACAACCCCAGCCGGAAGTAAGAGCTTCCCGGAGAGCAGAAAGCAGAGGGGGCGCATCACCCCAAACCCGCGTCGCAGGAGACGTGCAAGCGTCTTCTTTGAGAAGAAAAAGAAAAATACATCAAAAATATAAACAACAAAATGGCAATAAATATATATCTACCAACAATTGAATCTAAAAAAACAAAATAAATGAACAGAAGCAGAACAGAAACAGACTTACAGATGGGGGGAACATTTTGACAGATGCCAAACGGGAGAGAGGTTGGGGAGATGGTGAAAGGGTTAAGACGTACAAATTAGTGGTTACAACACAGGGAATATAGTCAATACGATTCTAATAACTGGGTATGGTGTCTGATGTGTGCGAGATTTATTTGTAAGATCACTTAGTGAGTTATATAATGTCTGACCTCTGGAGTGTACACCTGAAACTAATATAATATTGTATGTCAACTGTAATTGAAAAAAAAATTTTTTTAAAAAGGGTGATCAAGAGTTAAGGGCAAAAAAGCCTTGATGAATTAAATTTCAAATAGAATTGTATTAGCTCTGACTATTGAACACAAAATAATTAAGAGTTTAAGAAATGGTTTGAAATTTCATGGAAATATTAATATGAATGTTAAAATAGCTGTTAAATAAAAACCATACCTTTAAATATTTACAACTTATTGATAAAGAAAATAAAATGTATCAAAATGTAAGTGAGAAACAGCAAGTTGTACTTTCTAATACAGGCCATAAATAATGTCAGAAAAGAAGCAAGCTTCAAAATGAAGAGGCTAGGTGTCTGCCTGAAGAAATGAGAAAACAGTATAAAACCATAGAAGCCAAAGGAGATAATAAAATTAAGAACAGAGATGAACAAAATAAAAATACAAAGATACAGTAGAAAAGATCGATAAAACCAAAAGTTTGGGAGAACAAAACACAATAAGTAAACCTCTGACAAGATTGATCAAAAAAAGACACAAATTAAATAAAAAATTAAAAATGGAACACAATTTAGTCCATAAAAGCAGACAGAGATTAGAAATAATGAAAAAAATTACTGTGACAACTACTTGCCTGTAACTTTGAAAAATTTGAGGAAATAAATATTTAGAAAAATATAAATTACCAGAACTAAATAAAGAAAAATAATAAGTCAGGTGGTCTTAAAACTATTAAGTAAATTAATATAGCAATTAAAATTTTCCCACAGAGAAAACACCAAGCCTAATGATTCTACAGGCAAGTTCTACTAATCTATTAAGGATTTTTTTTACCTCTTTTCTTTAAAAAACAGAATATGCCCCCAAATAACCCAATTAATTCTATGAAACCAGCATAATCTTAATATCACAATCAACACTCTACAAGGTAGGAGAATTACAGGGCCATTTCTTTCATCAGCACACAATCAAAACTACTAAACAAAATATTATCAAATGTAATTCAACAGTGTATTAAAAATATAATAGACCATAACAAAGTTGAGTTTTTCCTAGGCATGCAAGGGTGGTTTAATCTTAGGAAATCCGTAACTATAATTCATCACAATAACTGATTAAAAGAGGAAAAACTTATAGGATCATTTTTGACAGGTGCAGAAAAACATTTGGCAAAATTCAGCACCCATCCAGGATAAGACCCTGTGTATTAGGAAGAAAAGGAAATGTTTTTAACCCAGTAAATGCTGTCGATTAAAGCAAACCTCACTCTAAATACGGCTTAGAAGGTAGAAAGCCTGCTCCTCACACGGTACCAGAGCTTTGTGGGGACTTGGACAAACCCCGTCCCCTGTAGGGGATGCCATAGTTTCCTCATCTGCGGCATGGGAACATCTTGAAGTCCCCCTCCTTCTAGCCTTCTCTGATTCTAAGGAGAGTCCTTGAGGAAGCTGAGATCCACACCCAGAATGGCCACCAAGAAAGCAGGCCAGAATGTGTTTGCCTGATGACCCTCTGGAAATTGGCACCAATATGTTTCTCCTTTTCTACTTTCCAAGAATTCTAATGGACCATCAAGTATCAAATCAGGGCCACTGGAACGTCCCTAAATGAGTTATCTTTAATCTTCCTCCATGCTTAAGTCTTGCTCATTTCAGTTCAGCTGAAATTGCATACTGCCCTGTGGTTTGCAGAAAAACTCCACAGTGGTTTCGTCTCCTGGTTTCAATTTAGGGTCCACTCTCCTCTAATCACTAGATGTCGGTATGTTTTCTAATAATTCCCGTTTCGCCAGGTTTTGAGTTAGCATGCTTCCTCCGCCCCTGGGCCTGACGCTCCGCCACAGCAGCGGGAGCCGAGACACTTCAGCCTCCGTTCTCAGCCATAAATAAAGCCAAAACAACAATTAGCTTCACGTAAATACTGAGTCATAACATTTCCTTCTCACGTTCTGGAGGAGGCCTGAGCTTGTTCCGGTAGGATGTCCAGGTGTGGTGGGTCTAACTTCTTGCGGGTAGTTGGATCTTAGATCCTAAGCAGGGCTCCTCCAGAAGGGCTCCCTGGGGCTCTCGTGGGCGTATGCAGGCTCGGCGGGGGGCTGCTGTCCCCACACCACTGTGAGGGCATTCTGCGGTTGTGGGACTTCCCCCTCCAGGTCCGCACCGCCCCCGCTGCCCTGCCTGCCGGGGGGTATCCGTGCCAAGTGGCACCACGGTCTACGGCTTCGCCTACTACAACAGTTTGCTCTGGGCTCAATTCCATCTCAGGGATCCGTTGCCCTCTCGGGGAAGCAGACTGTGTTTGTTTTAGAAAATGTAAATACCCAGGGTACTCTTCAACCCTGAATTGGCCTTTGCGCTTAATCCAATACACTCCGAAACGACTGCCTGGCTATCGAAATTAATCTGATTGTGTCCCCAGAAGCTTCCGCTCAGAACAACCTGTTTAACTCCTGAGTGTTAGGGCTGCGGCTGACAGCCCCATCTTGGCTTCCTGCGGCGCCAGTCTGGTCTCCACAGGGGCACAGCCACACAAAGCCACGATTCTTAGTGTTGTAGGGACCCGAAGGGTCACCCACTAAGGTGCCCACCCCAGGTGCTCAAGTCTCTAGGGGTCTAAACAGAACAAAATATTCTCAACTCTCACAATGCCCCTGAAAGTCAACAGAGGGGCTCTTTTTCTCTGAGGATCTGTCGCTAATCAGGAAACAGACAGGGGAAAAACAAGTGCCCTAATTGGAGTACTCCGGAGCAGATGCTGAGAGGGAGTTTGGACAGCGAGATGTTTGTTAGGGATCAACGCCAGTGCAGGAAGGGGAAGGTGGCAAGATTGGGCAGAGGGAAAGGCTGACCTGCGACGCAGACTGGGCAAAGCCCCCACCCTCCAGGAAGGGCTCCCAACTCAAGGACTGTCCCTCAGAGCCTCCCACATTGGGGTGACATAGCTGGGGCTCCATGACTCTTTCCTGGCTCAGCACCAGGTGCAGGCTGCTCCCAGAGCCCGTGGCCTGGCACCAGCACTGCCCTGCCGCTGCCGCAGGCCCTGAAGGAGCTAGAGGTCGTCTGTACCCCGCACTCCCGATGGCTAGAGCACCAACTCCTTTCTGCAAGGGGGACCTGGGTGGCACATCTCTGTGTCGACCTTCGGCAGAGATGTGCTCACAGAGCTACGGTACCCATTGTCCCTGAGCTATTCCTCTTGGTTCCACCAAAGATTGTATCGGGGGTCCAGGGATGGGGTACAGCCAATCTCTCTCCATCACACGGAGCATTCAAGACCCAACGGAGGAGGCGAGCCAAAACAATGTTCGCTCCTGAATGATGTCTCCAGTAGGCATGGTGCGTCTGCCAGCATGATGAGCTGGCTCATCGCTCCTCCTCTGGGCCTCCGGCCAGTCCCAGAACAAGGAACTTGGAGCATTTCCTCTCAACACAATGCTGGGTGCATCTCCGAGTTCAGCTCAAGTCTCTTTGCATCTAACAGCCAATATTGCAGTGATAGTATAAAGAGGCGAACTTCTCTGCTCTAATTAGATGTGACTCTAATTGTAAAATGCAGTTGAAAATGAACATGTTTTCACTATCTACCAGTAGGCATTATGTGATATGAAATGGATGACATTTGCTTTCCTTAGACGTCTGCAAAAGTGTTTATTTTTATAAAGAGAGTCCGTCAAGCTACAAATTAGCATGCACACATCCCTTCCTGTTCTCTCCTCCCATCTGGCTTACTTGCAGAAATTACCCTTCTTCTCAGCTTGCCCAAACTGTTAGCACACAATTCAGCTCCCACTTGCTTGGTGTCAATTTAATATTGCATTAATTAGACAATTAGAGAAGGGCCAAAGAAGATTCCTAGCTAACGTGCTATAAGTGGGAGTCAACTTGATTAGAAATGGTTCTTTTTCATTTTAAAATAGTTTGTTTGGTTTTGCCATAGCACACAAAAAAATGTTTTTACTTGATTAAAGTCTTAGAAGCTCATCATGAATTGACTCAATGAGATTAAAGTATTTCCGTGGAACCAGATCTCCAAGGACAGGATCTGACCCTCCCCACGGTTACTGTGTGCCACCTTAAAGAAAAGAGGAACTCCTCGCCTTCTTGGTAACATCAAAAGGACAGATGAAAAGTGCAAAATTCAGCCTGATGGGTAACGAGGCAGCTCTCTCTAGCTCCCACACCTAAACGCCCATTGGGCTTTCGTCAAAATGCAGGGGGGTCGGTCTGGCCGTGTGGTTCAGTGGTCAGGACTCTGGGCTCCAGCCCTCCTGGGTGTAGCTGTCAGACTGAGGGCTGAGCACTTTCCTCCCAGCCTGGATTTATTCACCTTCAGAAAGTGATTATGTCAAGTTCACAGGATCATCATAAAGAGCTAAGCCCAGTAGGTTACTGACACGGAATGGTCAGATGAAATTAAATAATCTGAAAATGACATGGAACTTGATAAAAACAGACTTAGACGGTGGGGCCTTTTCTCCTATTTTTATTCAAGCACTTGGCAACCTGAGGTCTGTTATCTTTAGTGATGATAATTAAACTCTTCCATGTGTTCCGGGGTTCTCACCATATCATGAAACATTCACTCTGGAACAGATCTGAGAGCGAATCTTGTCCAATAGCTTCATTTTCTAAATGCTCAGAGGGTTTCAGAAACTTAGAAACCCACGTTTGGTGAGTTAGGACACTAGCCCGGGCCCCTGAGTTCCAGCCACGGCTCTGGCCGCCGAGCAAGGCCTTGTCCAAGCGCATCGGTGCCCAGGCAAGCTTCTCAGACGTGAGCTTTGCTCCTGGAGTTTCCTCGTGGGGATGTCATGGGCACCAAGGTGAATACGGATCAGACTGAAAAGCGTCCTGGGCTGTTTGGGGCCTGCTCTCTGTTCAGGCCAATGCTGCCTGCCCAGGTCTCTCTCAATGGATACTTGACCTTCTCTGGCTTCTTCTCAAACCCTCAGTCTGTCAAAACTTCACAAACGAACGTAGCAGATTTCAGGTCTGCTCTTAGGCCCTGGGACTTGAAAGCTTTCCTGGGGTGAGCTGACATGGACCCCTCTTCTCTTCTAGCGTCAGTCTGTTCCCCTGCCCAAGCCTGGGGTGCCGTCAGACGCACGACGTGCTCCGTGAGCTCCCTGGCGGTGAGTGAAGCCCAGGTGAACCAGGGCAGCGATGGCATCTCCATGGACCTGCCTTCCGCCAGGTGGAGGCAGCAGGCGTGACCAGCATCTATCAGAAGGTCCATGGAGAAGCTCACAACCCTGCTTCCCGTTTCTGCTCCACACTCTTAAAACGGAGAACGTCAGCCTCCTCGCTCTCTGTTACGGAGACATGAATGACATGAAAGCACACTGGAGAGAAAGCGGTGTATTGGGCATGCCACGCCAGCCTGTAACAGCGCCGTGAGCACATTTTGAATAAATAAATGAATTCCCCGAAAGTGCAGAAATGAAGCCATAGTGGCACGTATAAGTTGACAGGTCACCCCGCTCGGAGGCGGGGGGACCAGAAGACCAGAAATATATGACATCAAGTTATAGTGTTTCAAGTTTTTATGTTTTATATTTTAATTTAGACTTCTGACTGGGGTCTTACCCAAGCCCATCGTCTGCTCTGTAACTGCAGAGAATCAAAATAAGGGTCAGGAAATGACATTTTGTTGGGTGTTTATTAGATATTTAATGCTTCCCACCACATCACGATGGCCGTTGGAGGGGTCCTCGCAAGTCCCAGGAGGCAGGAATTACGCTTCCCTCTGCATCAAACACAAGAGATCAGTCGAAACGTACTGCATTAGTGAAACCAGTTCCTAGAAGCATTGTCTCCACTTGGCTTGGTGGCCCCTCTCTCAGCATCCCTGTCCCAGGACAGGACACTGCACGGGACACCATCAGAGGCTTCTTATGGAGAAGTTCCCCTGACTCTTCTCCTCATCCTATGCGTCCTGGAGAAATGGAACCACTCCCGTTTCCAGATCCAGGCCTGGCTCTTAGTCTGCGTCCACCTCTCCTACCCCTTCCCCACGATCCTTGCTGTCAGGTGTGCTCTCTGTCTGAGGACATCCCCACCCCACGGCCCCTTCTCCTCTGTCTGCTCTCTCCCCGCTCTGTCTCTCCCTTTCTCCCCTCTTTCTTTTCCTCTCTGGTGTGGCCAGGTGGACGGGGGTGTCTCTGAGCATGCTCCAGCTCCCAGTCAGAAGCAAGAACATCTCTCCCTCTCACCCCCAGACACCCACGTCTGCCCACTGGCATGGCCTCGTCAAGGCTGTGGGCCACGACGCCAGGAGTAGCTCACTCGGTCACACACCAGTTCATTTTCTCGAGTTCAGCTGTGTCAGTCCTTGGACTCCACCTAAAGAGACGCCCTGGGGTCGCCCAGAGCCTCCTGTCCTGGGCCAGAGGCCAGCTTAGGAACCCAGGCCTGTCCCAGCTCCCAGGTACTTTCCCTTTCTGAGCCTGGTCGCCCGGCTGTAACACCAAGAGGTGAGACTAAAGGGTTACTGGAGCCTTCTGGCTGGAACACTGGGGATTGAGATGGGGGTGGGGAGCATTCCTGGGGAGTGACACAATTCCAAACAGGGAGATCAAAGGGGTTCAGCAGAGGGAGGCCCCAACCAGGAGCTGCAGCCTGCGTCTGGGGTCAGTAATTAGCTCCCGCACCACCTTCCTCTGCTGTGGGCTGGGGCCGGCGGGTGGGTGCGCAACCCAAGCCGGGGCTGGAGGGTGGCGGAGGGAGAGAGGGCGGCGGGGACCCCACCGGGAGCTGTGCCATCTGCACGGCGCTTTCTGTTAGACAGATGCAAGTTTAAACAGTTTAACAAAAAGCAGTCCACTCCAGGCTTTCTCAGCACCAGTGTGAGAACCGCGCTGTGCGGATACCTCTTAAAGTATTTGACGAGAGACTAAAGGGCTGACAGGCTAACACTTCACTTCCTTCCAATTAGGGGCCTTTAACATCAAAGGCCCAGGCCTCACTCAGCCAGGCTTACTTGAATGAATTAGGGGAGAGAATGAGTCCAGGAGTTGCTTCCTTCTCTCCCTCACAGAGACGTGGGGCTCTGGGGGCTTTAATAAGATGTTTGAGGTCACAAGGGTCAGGCTCTGACTGGGGGCACCGGGAAGCTGCCAGAGTGTTTCAATATGTGTGGTGTTTGTCATGCAATCAGGCCGCCAAAGCCTCCCCTGGGGGGGCCTGTCTTTCGGGGACCCTTCCGGAGATGGAGCTCTCAGGCAGGCAGCCCTCGCCGGGTCCCACTCCGCTGGGTGCTCGGGGCCTGGGTGCAGGGGAGTCAGGGCCTTCGGGCTGCGACCCTGAGGCGAAGTGCAGGGGAAAGAGCCATGTGAGGTGCCCGTCAGCTGCGGAGGTTACTGTGCGGCTGCGACTGCATGAGCGTGGGAGCAGCTCAGCCACCGAGCTGGCCGGCCCTTGGCATCAATCAAAGGAGAACGCAATTCTGGAAGCCGTCAGGGCCAGAAGAGAAAAGAGGACATTTCTTTCTATTCCATTTAACTTTATGATGGCGAGAGGCCTGAATCTCTTCGGTAGCAGCTCCTGTCAATGGTTTGCAACCCCCACTCGAGCATCTAGTGCTGGGCAGCTCACTGCGGAAAGGCTGTGTCCATCCCGTGGGGAGCAGATCCACTGTGTCCATCCCGTGGGGAGCAGGTCCCACTGTGTCCATCCCGTGGGGAGCAGGTCCCACTGTGTCCATCCCGTGGGGAGCAGATCCCACTGTGTCTATCCCGTGGGGAGCAGGTCCCACTGTGTCCATCCCGTAGGGAGCAGGTCCCACTGTGTCCATCCCGTGGGGAGCAGATCCCACTGTGTCTATCCCATGGAAAGCAGACCCCACTGTGTCCATCCCGTAGGGAGCAGGTCCCACTGTGTCCATCCCGTCGGGAGCAGATCCCACTGTGTCTATCCCGTGGAAAGCAGACCCCACTGTGTCCATCCCGTGGGGAGCAGACCCCACTGTGTCCATCCCGTGGGGAGCAGGTCCCACTGTGTCCATCCCGTGGGGAACAGACCCCACTGTGTCCATCCCGTGGGGGACAGACCCCACAGAGCAGAGTGTCCTCCTGCTGGATCAGAGGTGCCTCCTTGCCATGCCCACCCGACACCCTCTGCCCTGCTTGGTGCAGGTCTGACCCCATCCCCCCCCCCCAACACACACCCACCATGGTCCACAAGCTGGCGAATTATTTCCACGTGAAGCTTCTGCTTCCTCTTTGGAAAATCTGAGTTTTAACATTGACTTTTGAGGATGAGAAACCATCTCGATAGAGCATCCATCAGAGAATCTTGGCCTACAGTAGGTACTCAAGGAGAGGTTCTTATTACCCATCACCGGTGCCCCATGAGGTTCCCTTGTTCAAGTTGAACCTCCCCGCCACTCACCCCGCTTCCTTGCAGGATGAGGAATGCCTGGGGAGGGGGGTCCGCGAAGAAAGAGGCCCGGTGACGGAGTGGCAAAGATGCCCTTCTGCACCTGAGGGTGGATTGAGCTGGTTCCAGGAAATGCAGGTAGTCTGGTGAAATAGGGGAGCACAGAGCAGGGCAAGGAGCCCCAACACAGAAGAGGAGTGTGAAATAGACAAGAGATGTTTGGAAGACAGAAAGGTGCTGTGATCTAGAACATTGAATAAGGAAGGAGAGAAGGTCGAGGAGCTTGGGCAGGACTTCTGCAAGAAGAACCTGGAGAGTCACGTCTCAAGGTCCTTGGGCAGTAACAGCTGCACCCACAAGTCGGGTTTCTCCAGTAAACCTCTGATCAGTCGTATTGTCATCCCCATGTTATAGATGTGAATACTGAGGCTAAGAGAGTTTCAGTGACTGAGGTCACAGGAAATATGAGAACTCACTAGAACGTAGGTTTCTTGCTGAAAAACAAAAGCAATACAAACAGATAAGAAAACGCAGAGAGGGAGAGCTCTCAGTGGGCTGGACCGGTGAGGGAAGCTTCCTGGAACAGGCGGTCTCACTTTGAATCTTGTCCACATTAGACTCCACTGGCTCTTTAAAATCCTGACCGCTGTTTAGAATGCAGTTTGTCTACACAAATACTGGAGGGATCCTCACAGTCATAAAAATTATAGCATGGGTGTGTCAATGACAGTAGTGGCTTTGGAGTGTGGACTAACATTTCTTAAGCACCTGTCATTTGCCAGAAGCATTTTAAAAAGCTCTCTACATTCACTTCACCCACCCCTGTGTAGTCACATTTTTATCTCCATTCTCTGGATGAGGACACTAAACAGACGTAGTCTAGGAGGTAGGTCTCGCTGCCTCCAAATTGTGGAATTTTTTCTCCCCGTTTATTTTACTTCTGAACTCAGAAGTGGTGCTCTGGCTGGGATCACACATCCCCTCCATGCCCAGTGACCTCCAAGCCTCTGAGTCACAGATAGGAGACCAAGGGAGTGTGACCCGTGTTTCTGCCTCCTGGAACAGAAGCCGAGAGCCTGGTACCAGGCCGATCCCCACTCCCGTTGCTTATTTATGCTCTGAATGACAAGGTCCTCAGGACTTCTCCAGCAACCCTGTTATAATTCACCATTAATGACCTGGGTCATTATTTTTAAGGCCCCATTAATATCTCCCTATGGCAAAGCTTTAAGCCACAGACATTTACATACAAATTGCAGTGTGCCCTGCACCTTAGTCACTTCCACGAGGAGGGACCACTGCGGTCCTTTCTGGCAGCCACCTTCCGTGGCAGCAACGGAAGGGAAGTCCATCCTGAGTGTGCGGAGCGTGCACTCCCTCAGGCGGCTGACATCCCGGCCCAGCGGGCTGGAGCTCTAACTGACGCGCCATGATCAGACGTGAAGCGCGGAGGCGTCTGTGCAGCGAATGCTTGAACACGCACGTCTCAGCAGTTTCCTAGTTTTCCATGAAGACACAACCGCTCAGACAAGCCCGGGCGCTCGCTCTGTTGGGCTGGAACCATCGAACGCCAATGCGGGAGCGACCCCGCCGCTTGCTGGGGCCAACATAAAGTTCTGCCGTGATGTCCTACCAACCACTGAGGTGCGACGTGCTAGCTTTCCTTTTTCTGTGTTCCTCGTCTTCCCACCGTGAACCGATCTCGACAGACGTGGCGTTGCAGCCACGTGGATGCGAGAGAAATCGTCCTCAGTGGGTGAGGACGGTGTCAAGGCACGAGAGAAGAAGGCAGTGTGAATCTATGTGTTGCACGCACACCGGGGTGTAGTAGTATTTTGAGTTTCAGGACCCGTTGGAAAAAGAGGAGCGGCTGTTCTAATTTGGTAGCTCACTGGGGGGACCCGATGGGCTTCTGGAGGCGCTGGGGTGCAGACTAGGCCCTGACGGGCAGGCAGGGTTTGCCAGGCCATGAGGAGCAGGGTGAGAGGAAGGTGTCCCAAGACACAGCAGATGGAATTAGGTGACATATGTGGGGAAATAAGACCTGGTCAGGGGCCCAACAAAGACCTGGGACGAGAAGCTGAGACCAGACAGCGGCCAGCTGTCCTTCTGGGGTGCATGGAGAGCGCCGCAGGGGGTGACTTCAGGACCTCCTGAGACTGTGTGTAGTGCCTCCGGCCTCACAGCTTGTAGGGAGACCATGGAGACTGTTCCCGGACCCAGCACACCTCAGCTGCAGGCTGCTCCGCCTGCTGGCCACACCCCTGACCCTCCCCCCGAAGTGTGCCCACTGCCCAGCCTCTTGCCAAGGCTGCTCCAAGTGATTCTCTGTCCTTACAGCCTTCGGTGACGGCATCCCTGTCACCCGCCGCCCACCTGGACACCGAGAAGAATGGCCTTCCGCTCCCCTGGGTGGGCAGGCTGGCAGGTGCGCAGGGAGTCCCCGAGCGGGGTAGGAGCCCCAGTGAGCCAGACCAGAGTCCCGGCTGTCCCTCTGCTCAGGGGAAGCTCCAGGAGTTCCCGGCCTCGCTCCTGTCGCCTGGCAAAGGGTCCGGGCAGGTGACACGAGATGAACAGGTTTGCTAGCAGCTCCACTCCAGGTACTTCCGAGGGGCCTCTGCCTCGGTTTCCTCCCATCTCTCACGGTCTCTTGTTCTTCCTTCCCCTGCCTCTGAGACCTCAGCCAGCCCTGTCTCCATGTCCCCTGGCCCACATGGAGGTCCCGTCGTTCCACAGATCACGACGCTGGCCCTTGGACCGCTGCAGCTCCCTGTTTTCTCCAAGCTGTGGGTGCTGACATATGATTTACTGGGACATCGGGCTAATGACAAGATGTTGCTGAGTCTCTGTTCCCCTCCCCCCACTCCCACCCAGCGTGGATGTGCTGGCCTCGGGGGTAACCATCAAACAGCAATCTCATAAAGAGGCTCATCTTCCAGGGAGCAGGGCAGCTCCAGGGGCCATATTGCAAATGTTTGACCCCCAGGTACCTCCAGGTCATGGGGATTTATTAGTTGGAATCTGCAGTTCAGCAGATGACATTTTAAAAGGCGTTTTATTGCTTCGTGACCTGCGTGCATTGCAGGGTAATTCTGAGGCCCTGTGTCTGCAGGGCTGTCCGAGCCGCAGTGGCTGTGCTGGGGCTGCAGGCCTGGCTGCCCAGCACAGAGCTCCAGCATGGCCGCTCCTGCCCCAGGCTCAGCCCCAAATCTCAAGCTCTCCTCCCATCCCAAGCTGAGACTCGATGCTGAGGGGATTTTCCTGCTCAGCATCTGGCTGGAAGAAGATTCTGTTCAAATGTCCCCAACGGCCATACAAATTAAACTATGCTGTGCAAATGGGGAAGCCGAGGCTCAGAGAGGTGAGGGAGACTTAATTAACGTCCGCTCACGTAAGACAAAATGAAAGGAACAACCTTGGTGTAGCCACCCATCACCAACCCATTTCAGAAGATACTTATGCAAAATGCTTCCATTGGCTCGAAGAGCAGTGATCCATAGGGCACGCCTCGAGGTGTGGTTCTGGATTAGCATCACCAACGACTGTGCCGCAGAGAGCGGCCTGGAGACCAGGCTCTTAGGGAAACTCCAAAGCCACTGGAAGATGCCACGTGAGTGACCCTGCACTGTGTGCTCCGGGCAGTCCCTGCTGTCTGCGTCCTCTCGGAACAGCACGGCACCCAGCACGCAGCTCATCGCTAACAGCCTTGGAGAATGGGTGCAGGAATCCCCTACTGTAGACCACACAGTCTGACTCGCAGCCTCTCGGAATTTCCCTGGATCGTAGCACCAACACCATGTGTTATAATTATCTGTGCCTTCTTCCAATCCTGCACCTAGACTAGCAACTGCTGTGGGCAGAGACCAGGATGGTTCATGCTGTCTCCCCAAGACCTTCCCCCATGCCTGGCTCAGAGTAGGTGCGCATTATATGCTGATTGTATTGAGTTGAGCTCCAAATCTGCCCCCGGGAGGGGGAGGGGGCACTGTCTCTTCCTTTCAGTATTCCTCTAGTGAAGAATATGCTTCCTGCCCCGAGACATGGGTTCCGGCATGTGGTCTCAACCCTGCAAGACTCAGCCCATTCTTGGTTGGATGAGGTTCAGTTGATAAAAGTCACACACACTCTGCTGTGTTGTCAAACACCACCCTCCAGGGAGCAGAGACGTGTGAACTCCTTCATTGATTTTTTTTTTTAATTCAGGATCAATGAAACACATAGTTGAGCCCAAAATGATAAGGTTCTTCTTCGCCAGACTGCCAGCTGTTCCTTTTTCCCTGAGCCAACTCAATCTGAGCTCAGATCAACAGGCTTTTATTGAGTGTCTACTCTGAGCCAGTGACTGAATGAGACATCAGGACGACCCAGATGAACCAGGTATAGTGTAGACGTGCGTCAGACTGCCAGAGGAGAAAAATGAGAAATCAGATCCTTAGCGTATCCAACAATGCATGCTGGGTAGGAGGCTCCCACCTGTATAGAATCATGGGTGGGGCGGGGGCTGTGAACTTGGATGGCCAGGGGGTCATCTTCCAATGGAGGTGATGCCTGGGCTGTGTATTAGAGAGAGTAGATGAACGTGTTGGTGTGAGTGACTAGGAGGGGCATCCTAGCCAGAGGACACAGCATGAGCAAAGGTACAGAGGTGAGGAAGGGTTCCGTGGGCACAGGAAACTACACTGTTCAGTGTTACCGGAGCAAATAGGTCAAGTTAGGGAGTGGTAGCCTTGGGGAAATAGGGACCCATCGTTGAGATTGTGTACGGCAGCCTAGGGAGATTTAACTCTATGCTATAGACAACAGGGAGTCATTGCAGGATTTTAAGTATGCTAATAAAGAGCCATGGGCTTTAGGAACACCCCATTGGTGACCTGGATAGGGTGGATTGAACTTAGAGTTGGTGGAGGAAAACATTTTTCTAAGACTCGTAACTTCTCAGAGGAAAGATGATGGGTCTCAATTAAGAGCAGTGCGGAGACGATGAAGAGAAAGAAATGTTCATAGATATTCAGGGGCTGCCTGGTTGGTGTGGCTCAGTGGTTGAGCGTCGACCCCTGCACCAAGAGGTCGCCGGTTCGATTCCCGGTCAGGGCACATGCCCAGGTTGTGGGCCCGATCCCCAGTGGGGGGCATACAGGAGGCAGCCAATAGGTGTTCTTTCTCATCTATGTTTTTATTTCTCTCTCTCTTTCCCTTCCTCTCTAAAATCAATAAAGAAAAAATATTTTTTAAAAAGATATTCAGGGGCTGACGTACAGTCCAGCTCAGGTGAGCAATTCGATGTGCAGAACCGAATCTTCCTCACTAAAGCTGCCACTTCAGGGCCATGCACTGGTCCTGGACTAGGGGATATGAGGAGCCTGAAGGTGGACTCTCGGGCCAGTTGGAAATATTCCAAGTGGAGCCATAGCCCTGTCCCTTGGGCTGACTGGGCAGAGCACAGAGCATCAGGAATCGGGGGAAAGCAGTCAACAGCTTGGGAAAGAACTGCAGGATCGTAAAGAACACGTGTTGGCCCATCAGTCACTGACTACAACGCCCAGCTCTCCAAAGGTGCACGGTGGTTACGGGCACAACAAGGTTCATTTAATTGCTAGCCTTTGAAATGTTTTTGCTCCCCAATCTTCATAAAGAGGAAATGAGGGCTGTGGTGGGTGGACGAGGTGTTGAGCTGTTCTGGCTACAAGGAAAGAGATCGGGCCTTTGATGAGCCCTGTGAGTAATCAGTAGCACATGGCCATGCTACACTGCCTGGCTCATGGAGCACTGGGGAGAGCCAGGGGAGGCGGCAGGAGAGGCGAGGGGCAACACACTGGCAGGGGGCTAATTGGATAGGTTGCCGCTATCAGCAATAGTTAATGAGATAGAAGAGCATGTGCTCTTGAAGTTGGGGGAAGGGCAGCATTGAAGTCCTGTCCCTACTGTTGACTAGTCTCCGGGCCCTGTGTAGAACCTTGCCTTGTTCTAGATCTGTTCACTCAGCCACTTCACTGGGAATACGAGTGTCCGCGTCACAGGTTTTCTCTGACACTCCAGTGAGTGGCAGCAGAGAATAGTGGTGAAGAAAGAGCACAAGCTTAGGGTGACCGCCTCCACTCAAATTCCAACCTCACTCCCTATGAGCAGTGCACCTTGGGCGATCCCCTCATCTCTCTCCATCTGTGCCCATCCTTCTGGAAACCGAAGCATCAGGGCTGCTCATCTTGTAGGAGGAACGCTGGGATTAACGGAGAGGACGTGTGTGAACGTGGGCACCTAGAGAGTGCTCACTAACTGGGAACGTGCTCAGGATACAAGGGCTGAGCACTGTGTTCAAAGAGGGAAGAGGCTTATAGCACTCCGGGTACTGTCAGGTCAGGACAATGATCATCCACCTCTGATTCCGCGTCAAGCATCGTCCAGGTGTGCACCACTGTCATTCATACAGACCCCCCCACTTGGGAGACAAGACTAGAGATACAAAGAAATGGAGTGACTTGCCCAGGATCTAAACCCTAAATAACTCCTGCAGAGCCCGCGCTGTGAGCCACACCACATGACATGCCTGTGCGCATCGCCCCGGCCACCGAGGGGAACACCGATTGCCTTTCCAACAGCCTGGCATCTGTTGAGGGCCTACTGTAGGCCAGTCATGGGCCAGGCACTTTGTATGTCTCACTGCATGGTTGTAACCAGGTGAGCTGGCTACTATTGTCCCCATCTTACAGACTGGGTGACAATCCAGAAAGGCCGCTGGCCCACTGCCTCGGGCCACGCTTTGGACCTGAGTCTGCCCGACGTGAGGTCTTCGCTCTCTCCCTGAGCCCACCGCGGCCCTGGCACTGGGAGGTGATAAAGAGGAAGGAGGAAGACAACGATCTGTGTCTTGCCTTTGGTTCACGGCACTTTCACAGACCTTTTCCCTGCAAAGCAGGTGCGGTCACCCTGGTTACACCAGACACCCCTGAGAACGGGACACACTAAGCCACCTCCCCGAGGTCACAGAGCAAGGCTGCCGCACCTCGCTCGCCATCCTCCCTTCCGAAAACACAGACGGAGTGGTTTGAACTCTAATCTCGTTTCAAAAAAAAATGAAGACAATTTTTGGGGTCATATCCCGGACAACCAGCTCTCATTTTAGAATTTGGAGAAGGGCCTCGGGCGGGGCAGGCCACACGCCCCTGGCCGCTAGGAGCTGCACACTCAGCCCCTACCTATGCGCTGGCAGCATCGGATGCTGCTTTAATTAGATCGCCATGGTAACAAGCTACAGGAGAACAATAGACAGTTGTGTACTTGTGAAAATCATCAGCCGCAGACAAGGCCCCGCTAAACTGTAATTACGCAGCAGCAGCAGCAGATCTTCGGTTCGGTGAAGGAATGAGCGGCCGGCCTCGCTGGATGCTGTTTGAACACCAGGGTTTGGGATTCCAAGCAGATTTGTAGTTTAATTTCTATTTTGAGTGTTAAAACCCCATAGAAAGATGATTGTGGCTACCTACTGAGTTTTGAGCTGTGTGCTCAGGGTGCCAAAAGTCAGGTGAGGAAGAATCACTTAGGTGGCATTTACCGTGGGGAGACGGCCAGGAACTTCCTTCCGTCTCCCCTAACCATCACCCTGAGCTTCTGCTGTGGGTGCCCCGAGCCCCACTTGACAAGGCAGGAAGCCACGAGGGTCCTGCCTCGCTGCGCCCTCCCTGAGGAGTTGGGAAGCGTCTTGAGCCTGGTGTGCTGGGCTCTGAGGCCCAAGTGCTTTGTCCTGAGCCACACCGCAGTTCAGAGACAGGAGAGGTCCCACCAGCTGCACATCTAAGCCACCCTCTGAGTCCGCCGGTGGATAGAGTGGGAGGGCTCCTCTTATCTGGGTAGTTTTGCCAGTCTGATAAGATGCAGCTCACCCGGCCATCAGGGTCCCTGAGACCCATAAATAACAGAAAGATCATTTAAAAATAAATTACCAACTGAAAGCAAGGAAAACGCATCCTTGGATTGTTGCTCTCCAGGCCCATCATAAATCTGTTGTCTTTTCGGCTCTGCAGTGGCCAGGGTCACAGAACGTAAAGAGCTTCCACAGAGAAATTCGAAAAATCCCAGCAAGATGGGGCATGCGGGAGTCATGGGAAAGGCATCTGGCTGCTGCGCCATCCGCCCGGGTGGAAGGACGCAGCCCCGGGCTGAACGGCCGGACTTGGGCGGGCACAGACACAGGGAGCCGCTACCCCACCTGCCGGGACTTCGGGGCACCATGCAAGACCCCAGCCCCTAAGACGTTCTGGTGCCTGACCTACTTTCATGGAAAGGAATAAAATTTCCAGTCTCGCGGCAGAGAGAAGCCACATTTCCCTTCGGAGATGGGACCCAGTGACCTCAATTCATAAGATTGAGGATGAGTCTGATTTTAGATTTCGTTTTTCTGGACACAACACGGCTCTATTGGAGGAGAGGGGAGAAAGGATGGGTCACTGGAGAGAGCACAGGGCAGAGGTAAGGAGCCGTCAGGAGCGGGGCTGGCAGGGGCCCCCCACCGGCACCTCATTCTGATGCAGGACAGCAGGTTGGTGTGGTGGCCTCAGGGAGCCTTCGGACAGTTGACGGAGCAGGGTCAGCGTCTGTCCTCTCGTCTGTCGCCTCTCTGAGTTGTTGTGACGTTCCAGTGAAATGATGCCCTGCAGCCCCCGGCTCAGAAAACACACAGTGACAGGCCTGGACGCACCACCTGTGCTGAGGGCAGCTCGGGGTGACAGCACACCCTCCTCTTCCTCGCTCCCCCTCACAGCCAGCCGGAGCGCTTGGGGCACGGCGGCTCCCTGGGCAGGCCCGGCTGCGAATCATCGGCAGTTTGAGCGAAGTGCACGCCGAGAGGCTCTAAAGCAGTGATTTTAAACCCTGGAATAATGAACCACTCAGAGCGCAGGGAGAGCTAGGGACCTTTTCCCCGTGGGACAGGAGCAAGTGGACAGGCATCCAACCATTTGTGGACAGTCAGGGGCTCTCAGAGGCCTGTCTTGGACCCTCTGTGGGCTCATCCCAGCTGAAGAACCTGCACTCTGCTCTCGCCTCCTCGTTTTGTGATGGTTGATGGGGAAGAGGGAAGGACTAACTCCAGGTCACTAAGTGGGGGAGCCTGCACGGGAGCCCCATTCCTCCCTCTCTCTTCCTGAAGAAGCTGTCACACCCACCTTCGAACTGGCCTCTCCCCAGTATGGTGTCTACCCCACAATAAAATAGCTTTTTCCAAATACAAATTATGGCTGCTTAAAATCCTTCCGTGATTCCCCATTACCCCTGAGATAAGCTCCAACCTCGTCACATGCGTACATACAAGCCAGGACACCACATCCCACGCGTGGAGGAGAGACGGCACGGCACGCCCCTGGGCGGCAGGGCCTCGGCCCTTCCCTCCAGCTCCTCCCCGTTCCAGCTGCATCGGCCTTCTCTCAACTTCTCTCACACTGCAGGGCCTTTGCATGTGCTTTTTCTTCTTCCTGTCACACTCCTCCATCCGCTCGTCCCCTGGCTACCTCCCATTCATTCTCCACATCTCAGCTTTATCACTTTCCAAGGACTTCCCCAAGTTTAGCTTACCCGAATTAGCCAGGGTGCAGCCAGCACCTAGCAACCATCACAGGTTGTTCCACACAGAGGGGGTTGAATACGGGAGATTTGCTACACAGGTGTCGAAGACACAAGCCTTTTAGAATCAGTGCTCAGTTAGCCCTGAGATTCCTGACTTCAGGGAGCCGTTCCTGGCCCCAGGACCAGGAGAAGGGAAGAGGACACTGGAGTTGCCAGAATCCAGGAGCTCAGAGAAGGGGCTTATGGGGTAATCATGTTCTGACTTCCAAGCAGCTGCCACATGTGTGTGGTGGGACCTCCAAGAGGGCCCACCCAGCTGGAGCTTAGACCTCTGTAAGGGGTGCACTCGTCCACAGGTGGCCCTGGGACCTCGATGCCTGGATGGCCAGTGCTCAGTGTGCAGTGTAAGGACATGGCTGGTATCTGCCGTGTCACCAACTGTGAGGGACTGGAGGGTCTCTTCTGCTGCTGTAAGAGCTGGAAAAAGATGAAGATCTCCTTGATCCCTCCTGTTGCCAGAAGCTAACAAGGAGCCAGCTGGCAAGGGAGTCTGGGACATGTGGTTTGCAGACTCCCAACCCCAGCAGCACAGAGCGGATTAGGGAATAGGTTTGGCTGAGAGACCAAAGTAAGTAACTGGCACAAACCCAGGCCACATTGTTTATCTATTGACCCTTGCATTTGACTATAGGCCCTAGGAGAGTTGGTCAAAATCATTGCCTATCCCAGTGCCGGCACAAAGCCTCGAGTCGGCACTCAGTAGGCTGACCAGTTGGATGGGAGAGGTAAGATGTATCTGAGCCTCGGCTTCCAGAGCTGTGAAGTTCAGCTAAACCCCCTCCACAGGCTGATTGTGACGATTGCTGAGATGACGGACGTGAATGGCCACAAGCTGTTTGGACTTGGGTCATGACAGACCACGAGAGCCCTCGGTGGATCATGTCTGGCGTCCCCAGGAGCTGTGTCCCGGGCTCGCTGGGAACTGTGTGAGAACGCGGAGGAAAGTGTGTGAACCCTATCTTCCCCCAAGGAATTTCAAAAGCTCCCTCGGCCTATTTTTGTCCCGCGGTGCTTGAGAGACTGTGTGGGTTATCACCTGCGACAAACATTTTTATATGTGTGTTGACATTTCTGGTGTTTCCTGATAGGCAAACATCACCTATGGAGCCCTGGGGAAAGAAGTCAGTGAATGTGCTGACCTCGGGGTGTTAGGGGTGGAGACAGCAGAGAGAGGGTTCTTAGCCGGTGTCCAGAAAACCACACACAAGTGAATTCCTTCCAGCCTGTCTGCACAGCCCCCGGCCATTTGTGTCACAGGAGAGCTCAGGGACAGGACATGTGGCCTGGACCAAGACACCGGATCAAAGATGTGTCTAAACGTGCCCTGTGGGTGTGGAATTCCGTAGGAGCCTGTTCAAGAGGCTGTCTGTCACCTCGTCACCTCCCTGCCGAGGAAAGGCCCCTGGACCAGAGTTAAGAGATGTGAGCTGTGGTCCCTTTTCATTGGCTTCAGCAGGAGCACGAGTGAGGACGAACCCCTTCCCCTGCGTCCGCTGTGGTTGTTTTCGGTTTGGGCTGTGCGTCATCTGGGTCACTGGCTCCTAGAGATCTGATGGACTGGTTTGAGGAGGGACGCAGATATCTTATTGTTTTCAGAACTCTGTGTCTTCGGGGATGAGAACCACTCCTCAGCACACTTCAGTGTTCATCAGAGTCACCTGAAGGATTGTGAACACATCTCCCGAGTTTCTGATGCAGTGAGTCTGGGAACAGCGTGAGAATCTGCATTCCTAGCTCGTTGCCAAGACTGAGGTTATCCATCCAGGACCATGTTTTGAGAAGCCTTGTGGTCTCCATGGCGGGGTGATTTTGCCTCCCAGGGGACATCTGAAGGATGCCTGGAGACATTTTTGGTCTTTACCACGGAAGCGGTGGTGCTACTGACCTCTAGTGGGTAGAAGCCTTGGATGCCGCTAAACATCCCACAATGCACAGGGTATGTCCCCCAAGCAGTTATCGAGCCCAAATGTCAATCGTGTGAACGGCTCTGCCATCTCACTGTGCGGACGAGTCACCTGGACATTGGTTAGGATGCAGATTCTGAGGCTCTGTCTAGGGAGGGCCCCAAGGTTTTGCATTTTTGTCAGCTCCCAGGTGACGCTCAGACTGTCCATATTCCGTAGCTCAGGCGACGTCAGCTCTGTAAAGACACCCTCCCGCAGCCTGCGATACCCAGAAAGCTCTGCTCTTCGCTGTCGTGTTCTGAGTCTACGACAGTGTACCTGCTGGCGGAGGAAGCCCCCAGTGAACAGTCCCAGTCTGTGAGGCGCTCGTGTGTGAACTGAGCTGGCCGCCCCCCCACCACCACTTTGGTCACGTCAGGATCTTGCCTGGTCCTTCTTGGTTGCTCCCACGCTGGACACAGAGCTGGACAGCCAGGGGCTCGTCTGTGTCTGTTGTACGGGACCAGAAGGAAAGAGCTCGCATTCTGCAATGGCAGGTTCGCATTGCCCGAAGCACAGCTGTCGTCCCTCCTGCAGAACACACCGCATCCCTGGTCTCGGAGCTTTGCGTCCTCAAGGTCCTCTCACTTTCCTGGCCTTTGGTCCTCACCACGAAGTTATGAGCAGAGCAGGGTTCATTCAGCCCCACCTACAGACAGGAAAACTGAGGTGCAGAAGGGTGGAGAACCTAGACTAGAGCGAGAGTCCGGCAGCCCCGCTGAGCCACGCCAGGCCACGCCAGGCCACGCCACGCCCGTGGCGCCCCAGGCAGCTCGCGCTGCTTCAGTCCTTCCCCACTCCCTTGGACCCTGCCTTTCTCCTCAGGGAGGTCACACGTGCTCCCCTTCCTTGTCCCACGCCACGCACCAGAGAGCCACTTCCTCTGCCCGGCTGGCTTTCTTGCCAGCCTGTCTGTCTGGGCCTGCACGGGTGGCTGACAGCTTCCCGACATGCCCAGTGGAGGCACAGGATCACTTCAGCTGCTGGAGAAAGCCAAGCTTCCTGCTCACCTTCTCCCAGCCCCTTCAGCCGCATTGGGTGTCCCCACTGAAGAGGGTCCAGCCTACCTGGTACCGGAACCGGGATCCTTCTCATCCCTCCAGTTAGATGACTCGTGCCTGCCCTGTGCTGTCCCTGTGGTGGCCAGTGGAGAGACAGAGAATTATAATCCATAGTTCTTTCCCCCAGTACGGTATTGGAAAGGAGACTGAATTACGATTTCCATCCAAATCCTGACTCTTGCTTCTCCAACCACTGGCTACTTTTCTCTCCTGATTTCTCATTTTTCCTCCTGACGGTTCAGTGCTGGAGAGGCCAGGTCACCGGTCTCTGGTCTCATAGGTGATCTCATCCCGTCCCCACTGATGACTTACTGGTTTCTATCTAAAGCACGAACCTCTCTTTTGAACCCTATGCCGATATAGCCAACAATTACTTAACCTCACTACTTCGATGTCTAATAGGGGAAAACTACACAGAGTTATTCAAAACTAAGCTCTGCATTACCCCACTCCCCCGGCATACTCCTCCCACATCACCTTCATCTCTGTTCATGTCACTTTTGTTCCATCCTTGCAGAAACCCTGCTCACCTCTCCTTCTCTCATAGGCTCACTTAACTTTGGCCGTATGTTTGAAATATGTGTCCCCACTTCTATGACCTCCACTTTGCCACTCTGGCCCAAGCCACAGCATCCTGGATAAGTTCATGAACCCCCTCGCTGGTCTCCTTCCTTCCATCCTTGTCTTCCTACAGACTGCTCTCCATAAAACAGAGAGCGTGATTCTCTTACTATGTGTAGTGAGCTGCATGGTCACCTCAAAACAGATATGTCTATGTCCTCATACCCAGACCCTGTGAATGTTACCTTATTTGGAAAAAAGTCTTTGCAGGTGCAATTAAGTTAAAGATCTTGAAATGATATCATCCTGGATTAATCCAAGTGGGCCCTGCATCCAATGGCAAATGTCCCTGGAAGACACAGAGACAACAACCAAGACCCCTAGGAGAAGGTGACAAGATGAGAGGGATGCACCACAAGCCAAGGAGCTCCTGGAGCCCCAGAAGCTGGAAGAGGTGGGACAGAGTCTCTTTGGGGCCTCAGAAGAGACCACGGCCCTGATGACACTGTCACTTTGGACTTCTGCACTCCAGAACCGAGAGAATACGTGTTCATTGTTTTAACCTAACAAGTCTGGCAGCCCTAGAAAACTGGTATGGCACATACGTCAGTCATACCCATTCTCTGATCTAATCCTCCAGCATTATCCCCTTTCATTTTGAGCACAAGCATATTCTTTGCCAGAAGGCCTAGTGTAAGCCAACCCCCGCTGGACCTCTGATGCTTCTCAGACACACTCCTCCTTGTCCACTTGCTCCAGCAACACTGACCCTTCCTGTAATTCCACGTACGTCCCCAACTCAGAGACTTGGTGGTTCTTGTTTCCTCAACCCAGAATAGCTTTTCTCGGCTGTCCATGGCTCACTTCCTCTGGCCTCTCTTGGAGACAGGAAGCCTTTCTCATCACCTGATGCCCAATCATCGAGCCCCTCCCATCCACCTTACATTGCTGTTCTTCATTCCTCATAGCATCATTTAGTATAATATGTCCTTATCGGTCTGAAGGGTCTCCTCCCTGGGAGGAGAGAGACATGAGAGCGAGGAATTTGTTTTTTCACTATTCTATCCCCAATGCAAGCCAAGCGCCCGACATGTACGAGGCTCAGAAAACGTCAGCTGAAGGATGCCTCTTCCCATCTACCAGCTCATGGGCACATCGCCATCTGCTCTCAACCTCAGTGGCAGAATGCAGACCATGCAGAAGCCGAAGGGAGGGCACCTGGAGGCTGCGGTGTCTGAGAAATGGCCCCGAGCTTTGTGATCACCGGGTACCGACCCTGAGCAAAGGCGTGGAGATAAGGGAAGGGAGGCCAGCAAGGAAGCTTGGGTCAGGTTCTGGGCATGCTAGGTTTCTGTGGAGAACTTGGAATTTCCTCCTTGTCTTTGAAACTATGTTCCTGAAAAAAATATAAAAAAATAAAAACTTTATTTAAAGAGAGAGAGAAAGAGAGAGGAAGGAAGGAAGGAAGGAAGGAAGGAAGGAAGGAAGGAAGGAAGGAAGGAAGGAAGGAAAGGCAAGGAAGCCAAAATTTTTATTTACATGTCAAGATTATAGATAATTTTTCTGATAAACTTGAGCACCAGGTCTATGCACTCATTTTGCAGATTAATGTTAAGGCCCAGGGAAGGACGGATTATTACTCAAGGTGATGCAAAAGCTCCTGCAAGAGCCCTTATCTGCTAACTCCCAGTCCAAGAGTCCTTCCCATTCTTAGAGATTTTTCTGTACAAAAAAAAAACAAAATACAAAAAACCAGCCTTGTCTGCTGTTGATCACATTCTCATCTCAGACAGCATGGTCCCTCTTAAGAGCCTCCTAAATCGTTGTGCCCAGGCTGAGCAGGTGCACAGGTAGAACCTGGGTGGTGGGTTCTCTCCTTTGAGGTGTCAGGCGTCACCATGGTCCAGTGTAAGCACCTCTTTCCCCGCACCTGCCCATCTCTCTATGTCATTTTAATCTACCGTTTTGAGGCATAATTATGCACAATAAACATTAACGTGCAGTGAGCGCAGTTCAGTTACCTTGAGTGTTTGATGACTGTGACCTTGCACCTGCCACAATCAAGACACAGAGCCTTCCTCTGGCTCCTTTGCAACCCATCCCCCCCTTCACAGAAAACCGCTGATTGGCTTTTTGTCACTGTAGATTAATTCATGTTTTCTAGAATTTTATATACATGACATCCTACAGGATGTGCTTTTTTTTGCCTGACATATTTTTTTAATCAGCATAATTACTTTGAGATGCATCCCAATTGTCGTGCGTATCAATAGTTTATTCCTTTGTGTTGTAGAGAAACATTCTGGTGTATGACTGTAGCACGGTTTGTTTCTCATTACCTCACTGACGGACATTTGGACTGTTCTGAATTTTCAACTCTTACAGACAAAGCTGCTGTGAGCATTTGAATAGAAGTCTTTTTGTAGACACATGTGTGCATGATTTGTTTGGAGTTTTTTTTTGTGTATTTTTTTTTAATCCTCACCCTAGGATATTTTTCCATTAAAGTTTTTTAGATAGAGTGGAAAGGAGGGAGGGGGGGAGAGAGAGAGAAAGAGAAAGAAAGAAACATCGATGTGAGAGAGACACAGCGATTGGTTGCCTCCCACTTAACCCAAACCAAGGCCAAGGATCAAACTGCAACCCAGGTACCTGCCCTTGACGGGGAATCATACTCGAGACCCCTCAGTCTATAGGCCGATGTTCTAACCACTAAGCCACACCGGCCAGGGCCATAGACATGCTTTTAGATCTCTTGGGGAATACTTAGGGATGGGGTTTGTGATGCGCGGTTAACCTTTTGAAAAGCTGCTGGCCCGCATTTCCACGGTGCGGGTGCAATTGCACGTTTCCACCAGCGGTGTCTGCGCTTTCCAGCTGCTCCTCGCCCTCATCAACGTTCGTTCCTGCCAGTCTCGTCGTTGTAGTCCATGTAGAGTGTGTGCGGTTGTGTCTCAGGTTTCTCATTTCTCACTTCCTGGCGGCTAATGATGCTGAACACCTTGACCTCTGATTTTTGTGGAGTGTCTTTCCTTCTTTTGTAAAATGTCTTTTCGGGGCTGTTGTCCATTTTCCATTTTTGTTGAGTTGTTTTCCTCTTATGTTTGAGTTCTAGGACTTTATTATATATTCAGAGTTTAAGTCCATTGTCAAATATAGGTTTGCAAACACTTTTTTCTGTTCTGTGGTTTGCATTTTATTTTAACTTGTCTTTCCAGATCTGGAACAATGCCTACCTCATAGAAGGTGCTCAATAAAATGTTCTGAATGGAGTCGTAAACCTAGATGACGTCTGGAATTGCTGTGAACCCATCTTCACCAGGAGAGAAGAAGAGGGCCTCCATCCCAGTCCTGACCACACCAGACCTGAGAGCAGACAGACCTGCCACCACTTTTTAGCTGTGTCACCTTGAACTGGGTATCTTATATCCCTTTATGAACTACATTGCAAGCAATCATGATCAACTCGAATCTGCTGTGAACCATAAGAGAACTTCAGTTTGAAATACCAGCGCCATTGATGACATACGTCTTAGTTCGGTGCACTGATAAGGTCGAGGGAGAAATGACCCAGTAGCAGCAACATCCCTGCCACTCAAACCGTGGGCTCGGAATAGCAGTTCCCACTCAAGGAAACAGGATTCCTTGAAAATATAGCCTATGCCTGAAAATGTACAAGATAAACCAGGAATATCTTATCACACAAAAAAATTACAGTGGGGTAATTTGAGTGTAATAAAAATATACGGATAGAAACATATCATTCTATTGAAAACATAGAGTCACAGTGTTAGTCTCCTATTGCTGGTGTAAAAAATGATCACAAACTTAGTGGCTTAAAAAAATCGTTTTCACCATGTAGTTCTGCCCAGAAGTCCCAGAGGGGTCTTCAGGGCTCTGTTCCTCCCGGAGGCTCTCGGGGACCGTGTACGTCCCAACTGTGGCAGCTCTGGAGGCTGCCCACATTCCTTGGCTCGTGCACCTGCTTCCTTCCAATCTCCGCTTCTGTTGGCACATCTTCTTCTCTGACTCCGGCTCTCTTACCACCTGAAGGTTGGAACATGGACATCTCTGGGGGCCCCTCATTCCAGCAACAAATCATCATAACAGGGTGCGAGGGAGCAGCTCGTTCTTAGAAAAGCTGGTAAGCAGAGCACCGGGTATTCATCCTGTCGTCGTCGTCGTTGTTTCTAAGCCGTACCTGAGTAGTCAAATAGCTGATGAAGGGAAAACAATTTTAAAGACATAGTCTAGCACATAAACTATGGAAAGAGGAGAGATAAGAATGCCTCCATTATGCAACCCTTATTGAATGAAATGATGAACCCAGACAGTGATCACCAGTGACTGCCAACCCGTGTTCTTGGTGAACTTTATAATGACGGATTTACCATCACTCACTGATCCATTTCAACGTTAGGAAAGGAGAGACGATGGAATTCTACATTATTTTTGAGGTAGCCTTTCTGAATAATCAAACCTGGATCAGACAAGGCCCCCAGATCTAACCTCCAGTTTATAGGTAACACAAGCAGTGGGGAACTAGAAACCCTTCAAACAACAGCACAAAAATATAAAGCAGTGAAACACACAGTGTGCGAAGCCACGGTCCACACCACCAGTTCCTTCAACAAACACATTGTGAGGAAAGACATATCTGGGAGGCGGAACCAGAAAGTTAAGCCACTTAAAAGATATATCACCCTGGCCGGTTTGGCTCAGCGGTTAGAGCGTCAGCCTGCGGTCCAGAGAGACCTGGGTTCGGTTCCCGCTAAGGGCATGTACCTCGGTTGCAGTTTGTCCCCGGCCCTGGTTGGGTCATGCGGGAGGCAGCCACTCGATGTGTTCATTTCACATCGATGTTTCTCTCCTCTCTCTCTCTCTCTCTCTCTCTCTCTCTCTCTTCCTCTCTCTCCTTCCCACTGTATCTGAACAGAAAATGGAAAAATTCCTTGGGTGAGGATTAAAAAAAAAAGATATATCAATCTAAGGAAATCTATGGACCTTGTTTGAATTCATATTGAATGAATCTAGCATAATTCAAAATAATCCCGTGGGAAAGTGGAGGGAGGGATCGTTAAAAGAAGCTTGGCCATGAATTGAGAATAACTGAAGCTGGAGGTTGGGGACATGGGAGTTTGCTATTCTCTTCTATTCTTTTATTGGTTAGAAAATTTTCATAATGACAAGTTTAAAAGACATAAACAATATGCACCCAGAAATAAAATTACTGGCTGTGAGTGTTTCCAAGGCATTTAAAACGTATTGTTCAATTACTTTTTTACACCAGCTGTAGCAATGTGTAGTCTGAGGGTATATTTTTAAGAAAATGTATCATTGTTTGAGTAGACGTAGGAACCTGCGGTTCTCGGTTCTCCAGGCCTTTAGGAAGACGAGTGGCCTATTCTATGGGATACTTTGACGCAGTCATGACTGCACAGCTGGAGACCACGTATCTGGACAGCAGGAGAAAATCAAGGACTAAATGAAGTTCAGCATAACAGCCTTGCACACTCAGATTTATACAAATCTCGATTATTCTAATGAGGGGTTTCTATGTTGCTTCTAACACCGTTGCAGGACAGCTCTTTGAATGTCCACTGAGGTATTTGTTTAACGGGAAAATCTGCAATTGTATCTTCTCAATGAAATCTGATTATCTTGAAGAGGCTCTTCACATAAAGATGGAAAAAAAAAAAAAAAAATCAGGGTCCAGGTCTCTCCGCCTAGCATAAAAGTGACTTCTGCTACAGGGTAATTTCGAGCTCCTGTAATCTTCCAATTATGTTGATTGCAGAGCCGCTCTCTTGTCTCGGGATTATAAAATGGTCAGCGTTTTTCTGCAACCGCAGTCAACTGTCAGGTGCCGCAGCCACTTCCGCCAATGGTGTGTGTATAATCGACAGCTCTCCGGGCACGTGGAACACCCCTGCCTTCAAGGAGGGGCCCTCCCCAGGACTTCTCCCTGACTAGTAGTCAGCCAGCACATTAGAGGTGCCCGTGACCTGCCGTAAGTAGGTGAACCTTCAGCCCCTTCGTAAGAATAAGGAGCTGGGGTGCCTGCCCTCTAGGAGGTCACCATGCTAGTGGGAGGGTGATCAGAATAAGTGCAAAAAGTCATGCAATTCAGGTACGTTAGATACTGTTAGATATGTTAGATACTGATAGTAAAGAGCTAGGTAAGTCGTGCCCGGTGGGTATGGCCCAGTGGTTGAGCGTCAACCCATGCACCAAGAGGTCACTAGTTTGATTCCCGGTCAGGGCACATGCCAGATTGTGGGCCTGATCCCCAGTGGGGGGCATGCGGGAGGCGGCCAATAGATGTTCTCTCTCATCGATGTTTTTATCTCTCTCTCCCTCTCCCTTCCTCTCTCTCTAAAAACCAATAAATGAAAAAAAATTTTTTTTAAAGAGCTAAGTCAGTCAGAGTCTTATGGGGAGGTAAGACATATGAACCAATAATGAAAATGCCACTTTGCAAGTGCAGTGCTAGAGAAATCTACCAAGAAGATCTGTGGCACAAAGGGCAGCCCTCAGACCGGCTCAGGGAGACTCCCTGGAGGACGTGGGGACAAGGAGGGGCGGGGCATTGCAGGCAGAACGCAGAGTGTGTGGAAGACGCAGAGTCTCGAAGTAGTGTGCGGCTCTGGTGGAGCGATGCTTCATTCTATTTGCATCAAAGATGGAGCACGGCTAGGGACGTAAGTGAAGAGGAGAGTGAGAAGGTGGAGATGCCAGACGATGAAAGGCCCCGTCTGCGTGCAGAGGCGTGGCTCTGTTTTGTAAGCTGTGCTAACTCATGGTGATGGATGGTGCAGAGGTGGGTCCCTGAGCTTCGGAGAAGCCCGAGGAGGGATGACTGGGAACCTAGTATCTTGATTGAATCGGGGAGGGATGTCATACTGAGAATGACCCTAGAGCATGTCAAGCCAGCAGGAGAAGAGACAAATCTCCTGCACAGAAGAATTAATGGATACAAATCATTAACACTGTGAATTGAATGTGGATTCTACCCTGGAGAGGCTGAAACGTGTGGGCTGCATGTAACAACTTCTTTCCAAAGTGTACAACATGGAAAGGCTGGGGGTGGCAAAAAAAGTAACTTTCAAGTTGAGAAGCCTGACCAACACTGCCTCAGCCAGGTGATCAAGGTCAACATCAGCAGCGGTGAGTCTTGTTGATAGAATGTCCCCTTGGGGTGATGTGATGAAAATGGCACTTATCCTCTGTGGTCTTCCTCCTGACAACCCACAGCCCCAGTTCAGTCATAAGATAAAACATCAGACAGATCCCAATAAAGGGACCTTCTCCAAAATACCTGATCCGATGTTTTCAAAACTGCTAAGATCACCCCTAAACAAGGGAGTGAGGAACTGTCTCAGCTAAGAGGAGCCTGAGGAGATGTGAGGACTCAGTGCAAGGTAGTGTCCTGGGTAGAGCATCCTGGGAGAGAAAGGGCAGTAGGTGAAAACAAGAAGTCTGAATAAACTATGGACTCCAGTTAACAATAATGTATTGATATGGGTTCATTAATTGTAACACGTGCCCTACTAATGCAAAATGTTGATGGGGGAGGAGTCTGGCTGCAGGGTCTGTGGGAACTCTTGCACTGGCTCTCCAGCTGTTCGGTAAATCCAAACTGTCCTAAAACAATAAGGGAAGTCAATAAGAAAAGAAAAATGAAGCCAGAAGATAGAGCCAGATGGGTCTCTGAACTTCATCCTATGTGGCCCTCCCTGCGGGTAAGAGCAGCAGGTGGTGGAAAGGTACAGAGTGAGTTCAGTAGTTGGAGAAAAGGAGTTTGCGAGAATGAGAGGGGGACAGACGCAGACCCAGGAGGGGGGAGGGGCCAGTGCCAAGGGATGACTTGGGGAGGGTGGTGTGGGAAACAGAGCAAGGGGTACTTGAGATGAGTCTTAAAGCATGAAAAGGATCTGGGTAGGTAGAGCTGGAGGTAGGCTATGTAGGAACTTAGAAAGAAGTAAATGGTGAGCGGTCTGAAAAGGAGTGTGCCATCTAACTGGAGGGGCCATAGCTTTAGAGGACATTTTCTATGTAGAAATGAGCTGGGGTAAAACGTTTTGGGTCACAGTGGTGATGGAAAGAAGAAGGAGGTGAAATAGCAGAAGAAGGAGATGTCATCCAACAAAATTTTCCAGCACACTGAGGACCTAGTTTTAAAATACTAATATTGTAAAGGAGATCATTACTGGTAGCATGTTAATGGGAGGAAATGAATTCTCAGGGGATCTCTGAACTCAGACTACCCTTGTTTTCTTCCTGGCGAAGTTTGAGAGGTAGTCCATCTTTCTTGGAAGAGGAAACTGTCTTGACATATAGAGGTCGAGTCTCGCGCTAGAATTTTATAAGTAGAAATTGTTTGTTGAATGAAATAATGAAATAATAGCAATTGTCGGAAGCCCTAAGTGTAACTGTCCCTGAAAGAGCCTTTACCATCGATGATTAAGTCAAAATTGATCTACTTTATTCACTTACAAAACTCCGATTCTAAAAATTGAGCATTGTGAAATATATTTTCAAAGGCAATAAAGGAAGTGGGTCATTAAAGTTACCCCATTGTAAGTGTTTTTGCTCAGAGAAATAATTTTTGTTAAAAGAAAGTAATGACCACAGAAAACAATCTGTCTTATCTGATCAAATTAGTGGTTTGCCCGTTTTTCACTAAATGGGTCCACCATAAGTTATTTCCGCCACGAATTGCAATCAGATCTTTAAACGCATTCAAACGTTCAGTAGGTATGATTCACAAATGCAACACTTTCGTTCAACTTCTATGCATTGTTTGAACACTTAACAGACGGTGGCGGGGGAGGGGAGGGGGGCAATTGTTATTCAGAACTGAGCGATGCTTCTACCAATCTAGAACTTCAAATTGTTTTTATTGCAATCTGAAATGATTAGCTCTAAGCAGTCCTGACATTTATCGGATGGTTATGAAAAGGAAGCCAAATCGGTCCTGACCAAAAGGCCCATGTCTGCAGAAGTTCACATTCGGTGCACCCCGTTGGCAGCCCCCCAGGAGGACAGAGAAAGGAGGTCTGCGATGCAGCAGCCACGGGGTGATCAGCCCCGTCAGAGGGCTGCTGGAGCTGATCTGGTGTCCAGATAAACATGGCATTCATGCTCGCCATCTGTCCACAGGTCAGTGGGGACAGAAACTCAAAATCATTATCTCTAATGAATGAATATACAATGACAGTCTTGTGTGTGGCGAAGGATCATCGCATAGGAACATGGTTGGGGAAATCAGGCGTTGGGTAAAAGTATCGCTAATCCAGCAAGGAAAATCGTGTGTGTGTGTGTGTGTGTGTGTGTGTGTGTGTGTGTGTGTGTTGTCTGTCATCTTCCTTTAACTATTACTCTTTAAATAAGCCTAAAAGAGAGGTGTTTTCAGGTGGCACCCTTGTCCTTTCTTTACCCAGAGGAGCACTGACATTTTGCAGAGAAAGTTTGGGGTGATGGTTTTCTCAAGAGCATGCTAGTTTTCCTGCAACATGCCTATCCACCTTATCACCTCGTTTTTCCTTTTGTGCTTTGGGGAAGGAAGCTAAATCCCTCCCTGTTCTCTGCACAGCACCATGTGTATTTAAAAAGTCAGAGCCTGCTACTCTGAGCATGTCCTGCCTTTCGCTAAAATACAACTCCCTGTTCTGCATTCCTTTTCATTACTTTCCAAGGTAAATGTATAAATTATACACATATATAACATATATAAAAATCTATCTTCAGAGAAGATCCAGCTCCAATAAACAGATATTTACTGAGCACCTGCTCCAAACTGGGCACCAAGGAGAAACAGGAAATGAAGAAAACGAATCCTGGTCTTACAACTTTCATGGCTTAAAGCAGAAGACAAATTTGTGTATAGTTGATCACAAAGAAAATTAAATAGGGACCAGGCAGAAGTGGAATCCACATGCTGAAGGAATCCGAGAATGGACGGAGCAGGGAAGTGACTCATCAGGTGTCATATCTGTTCTGGGCACTTCGAAGCCGGCACTGCCTTGATTTTTGACAACGTCCTTCCAACGCAGAAATCGTTGCCCGTTTTTCAGATGCAAGAGTGAAACTGCAGAGGGTTCAGTGAAAAGCGAAGGGCTACGTGGTGCACAGGCGGCAGATCGGGAACTGGAACTTGGGTCTGTGTGACTTCGAACCCCACGCTGGTGGCACCCTGGAGAACTTACACAGAAGAGCGTTTGAGCTTGGGTGGCCGGCAGAGGCACGCTCGTTCCAGAAGGAGGCACTGGATGAATGTAGAGGCGAACATCTGGAGACCTGATAGGGCATCACGCAAAAGGAATGGTCAGGGTTGAGTGTGCAGGAAACAGACTCGGTGCCAGGAAGGGCAGAGGCACAGTGCCAGGAGGCCGGGTGCCAGTGTGTGGAGGGCCTTGAGCCCTACTCAGAGGACGTTGGGCTTGATTCTGTGAGCACTGGAGACCCTCTGGAGTGCAATCTCAGAGTCCAGGACTAAGTTATGTCCTCAGTGCAAATTTGGTCAAGTCCAGAGATGTCTGGACAGATGATGGAACAGACTCAGATGAGTCTATGTGCAGGAAGGAGCAAAGGACATTCTGGATGGACAATCCTGAAACTCTTGGTGGCTGACCTCTCAGCTATGACCATAAGGAGCAAGGACCACCCTCTACTCTCGAGCGGTGTATGGGGCTTGAGAAGGAGCCCCACCTGGAACCCCACCAGGCAGCACACAGCTCAGATGGAGATAATACTCAAGATCTCAAGGACCATGAGGTGCATCACAAAGTTCTAACACTGGACGTTTCTTCCTGCCCAGACTCCTGGGCTAAAATCAGTCTTTGAGAGGTGGCCCCTGGCCTTTGCAATAGGGACACCAGGTTTCCCTGTGAATGTGAAGTCAGGAGGCCATGCTGCTCGTGGCCTTCCAGTTGGTACCTCCAAGGTAGGAAATGGATGTTCCTTGTATATTCTCGTATGGGAATGAGAGTGGGAAGGGGAAACTGTCACGTGAAGAAGAGTATGCACAGAACACCCAGACAAGTTCAAACAATTTGGGGACAAGCATCCCATCAATCTAGTGGTGGATGGATGTGGAAGACAAACACTGCCGGTTGGGGCTAGTCCAGTGACTCCACGTTTGAGCTTGAGGCTGCCATATGGGAGGGATTCCTCCAAGAGTGGTGCGTGGGCCTCTGGTGTTTCCCAGTGGCCTTGCATGTGGTCTACAGGTGGTGTGAAAACCTGTTGAACAACCACCTTCACGTACATTTCACAAATTAGAAACGAGAGATAACTGAGTTTTCAAATCATAAAAAAGTATGTGATTTTAGATAATCATTATATGCTTAAAGATTATACATGTACTATAAGGATCATGTTATCAGTTTTCCTGAGATATTCTCTTAATAAGATGTCTTAGCTTTCGTTTCTTTATCTCATTGCATGTTATTATATATTTTGGGAAATGTATATATTATTTTTTGTTATTGTTTTGTTGTAGTGATCTTCAAATCCCAAAAGTATGAGTCAGTGGCTCAAAAGGAATTCAGAGAAGTATAAAAGTAGTGATGATAATAGTAAATATTACAGTCAGAGCAAGGTCACGAATGAATGAGTGAACACGACTATATAGCAAATGTAGAGAAGGATTCCAAATATGGTGGAACAGGATGCTCCCAATAATGGTTTTGCTCATGCAGCCAATAAAAGAAAATGTGGCTCATAAGTAAAATGATCCATTCAGAAATTGGAGTGTTGGGGTAGGGCATCCATTCATCCACAGTATCCACATCTATAAAGAAATTAGTCATACAGTCTTCTAAAGTCATTATCGATCCAAGTTTGTTGACGTTTCTACTAAACCAATCTGAACACTTCAGAACTAACTGGATAGAACGTTCCTACAGGAAATTAATGAATTGCACTGCTAAATGCAGACAAAACAAAAGGAGCATTATGCAATGTTAAATCTTCCTAGCACAAAAACAGACACAATTACACTGTTGCCAAGGAGCTTGTAAAACCACCCACAAAGTTAATGACAAAAATGGTGCTCAGATTGAGAGAGAGAAAGAGAAAGCAGCAAACCTTCTGTAGGACCTAACGCTGATGGCTGCTAGATAACATCAGTAGCACACAATGGGGAGGAGCAGTGGTCATCACCGCGAGAGGAAGGTCACGAATGAGCTGTCGGTGTGCATACCGCACAGGGCAGAGGGGAAAGTACCCGGTGTCTTCCTCGTATTTGTTGCTGGAGACCATACCACGGGCAAATGATACCTTTTCCTCCTGGCGATGATGGCTTTGTGGGCTGTTCTGTGGGACCCAGCAGGCAGAGGACTGACCATGGGTGCCACAAGACAGGACATAACTACATAAACATAAAAGGTTAGACCTCAGTGTCAACCCAGCCATTGTTTATCTGCAGCTGGAAGTCAATAGTATACCTCCTGACCATGGGCCGGGATAGCCATTCTGCTTGTTCACATTTAGTAAGAATTTGGTTGTATAGGGAAGAGGGAGTCATTCAAGCCCAGTAATATGTGATCTGATTAAAATGTTTCTTCAAAACATGGATAATACAAGTAAGATCATTTTCATTATTGCTAATAGCTCCCTCACGTAACTTATATCTTGGCAATATTTTGAAATCTTGAACCTATCACTTCAGGGGCAGAATATCGTGTGTGTATATGTTCATGTTGAAAATATCAGATTTCTTAACAAGGCTGAATTTGGTAGAACTTTTGATAATTCCTTGATGATTTTCTTTACTTGTCTGGGGGAAAAAAAAAAATAACGCTGTGATATTTTAAAACTACATCTTACTGCGATAGGGGCATAAATGCCTTTGAAAGCAAGGTACCATCAAAGAGCTGTTGAGAAATTCCCTTGGCAAGTTACAGCATTGAGCCTACCAGAAACATCGATCTAACTGGTATGAACAGGGGCCGCGTACGAAATTACTGTTTATCATTGTTTCTTGTTCTACCTTGAGTCCAGTTGCCAGGGAAACACCTGTTAGAGAAGGCTGCTTCGTATCCTCTGTGCTGAACACAGCATTCGGTGCACAATAGTCTCTCAGAAACATGTCATTAGATACACAAGTGAATGGACCAGAGGATCCAGCTCTAATATTCTGTGATAGTATGATCACCAGATAAAATACTTTTATCCTTTTAACACTTCCAGCCTCCAGGCCCTGCTTAAAGCCTCACGGCTGCCCTCCCTCCTCTCTCTCCCTGGGCTCCCTTCCAAAGCAAAGGTGTCCAGCATCTTCCAAAGGACTCAAGCAAAGAGTTTCCCCGTGAGAATCCTCCTGCCAGTTGCAGTGTCTGAGGACAACTCCTGACATCTCTCAGAACGGTCTTCTACCCCATGTTCGTGCACCACAGGATCCCCGTAGATGTTCTTTGCTCATCCTTGCTGCTGCAAGACAAGGAGGTGGGTTCTTCGGATGTCTCACCCCAGATCTAGTCTCGGTAGAGTTTCGGGAATGGAAGGGCAGATCTTACTTTGTTACGAATTATTGAAGTGATTGTTGTCATCACTGAATTCTCCTGGAAATGCTAACGATCCGCTTTGTAACCTGTTCCGGAATTGTGCCGCCAGGGAACCCTGGTCTGGCCACCTGCAGCCTCCAGAACCCTGATTTCGAGCACTGTGAAACGGAATGGTGGTGACTCCTTCCCGGTGTTTAGGAGCATCTCCAGCCGGCGGGAGCTCTGGAGACGCTGCGGCAGGGGCCCGGGAACCGTGTCCGCAGCACTGCCCGAGCCTCCGGAACAGGAGGGACCCGGGCCTGGTTCCTACACCCTCCACAGCGACTGTGTTCACTCGGGGCCCCTCCAAGTGGGCGTCAGAGGCTGCCACTAGCAGGCTCTCGGCGAGAAAAACACATGGGCCTCGTTATCCGGGATAGAAAAAGGGTCTGAGGGAGAAGCCCCCCATGGAACTAAGCATGTAAGAGAGGGCCTCTGGGGAAGAGTTTGCGGGATGCGCTCATCTCGCAGGAATCAGAGAGCATCTCGGTGGTGGTGTTTCCCAGGGAAACCGTCATCTTCTCCTCTAGAGTTCTTCTCCCTCCGGTCCAACCTGGAGAGGTCAATACAGTTTTTCTAAAGCAGAGACTGGGCATTTAAACCCATATTTTAAAAATGTTGATGGCTTGTCATTATTGCCAAAATAGGTAAAATTCAATTCTTTGCCATGGCCTAAAATACCGTCCACGATATGACAGCCGTGTTCCTCTCTGGTGTCCCAGCCTCATGATTCATAATCTCTTACTATAGAACCTATAATTCCTGTGATGCCTTTGTCCTTGTCTTCAGTCACCTGGCTGAGTCGTAGGCATCCCTCCAAACAGCACTGGCATCTTCTCCTCCAGGGGTCTTCTCTGACCCACCGTCCCGATGAGATGTCCCTTCTCTGGGCTCCACATTGGCCCTGTGCTCACCTGGACACCAGAGTCCAAACATTTCCAAGGACCAGCATCGGAAGCCAGCACAGCTTCCCAAATGTATAAATATCGTGATAGTGCGTCACTTTCCCTATAAATGTGGTAAAAATGCTTCTGTGGCTGTTACCACTGAGGTGATGGAAAGTAGTGACTTTACCACTTGGGAGCAGGCAGATGCTTGACAGGTGACGAGGCCACTCGCTAGCCTGGTGACACAGCCTCGCACCGTTCTCACATGCATGACTCAGTCTGTGCCCTAGATCAGGTTCCTTTTGCTACAATAACAAATATACAAACTTAGTGGCTCAAAATGACATAGTTTATTAGCTTATAGTTCTGGAGGTCAGAGGCTCAGAATGTGTCTCACTGAGCTAAAACCAGGGTTTGGGCTGGGCCAGGTTTCTTCTGGAGGTTCTAGGAGAAAATTCATTTCCTTGCATTTGCAGCTTCTAGAAGTTTCCTACATTACTTGGTTCGTGGCCCTGCATCCCTCTGACCTCTGTTCCATCATCACTTCTCCTTCTCTGACTTTGACCCCCTCCCCCTTTCATTGATGAGAACCCTTGTGATTACGTTAGGCCAACTCAGATCATCCAAAATAATCACTCCATCTCAAGATCCTTAATTTAAACGCATCTGCAAAGTCTCTTTTGCCATGGAAGGTGATATACTCACAGGGTATTCGTTTGTGGACGTCATTAGGGGGCCAGTATTCTGCCTATCACTTGCCCCAGTACATTACAAGAAGGAACATATCGTGAATCTTTGGATTTTCGTGAAACAATCTAATCCGTGAATGATAAAACCGTGACTTTGGAAAGGGTGATCTGCATGTGTGCCCTGCCCAGTCCTCAGCGGCTCAAGGCCCAGGTCTAGTCATGTCTGCATTCCTGACACACGCATGAGCTCTGTGCACGTGCACTGAACTCGGGCTCTGGCTTTTACTGGGAACCAAAACGCTACAACTTCTTCCAGGGGTCCTGTCCTGAATTTGGCCGAGGAAGGGCCCGCACAAGCTTTCTCCAAGCCCGTAATACAGTGACCTGCACTTTGGTTTCTGATACCGCATGCAGCACTCTTTCCCCGACTCGCATGGCGCCAGAATCCCCACTCACGTTGCTAACTGGGAGTGTGGTCCAAGCTCAGTTCCTGGACAGAGTGGGACGTGCACATGGCCATTCAGAAGAATAGTCTCGACTGAGGACACGGATCCGTTTCTGAAATGCCGGCCGCCTGGAGTCCTGTTGGGCTTGCAGGCAAGTCTGAGGCACTGAGGCCTGGTCAGACCTACCTGCTCCATCTCTCCTCCGTCTCTGCAGCCTCAGAGTAGAGGGAGCATGGCCCAGCTTCAGGACAGGTGTCTACAGAGGGCCTGGCTTTCCACAGAGGCTCGATGACATCTCAGCCCTGAAAATCTCCGCTCATGTGGCCTCCTCACCGCACGGCACGCTCAGGCTGGAGCTCTGTGCAGAAAGGAGGGCGCCAGGAATTGCGTCTGTCGTGGGTTTGGACGCGCTGGGACTCCAGCGGAACCGGAGAGCCCGCACTGTGCCGGGCCGGCCCAGCCCACTTGCCGTGGTCCTGGATGCACAGCAGTGTGAACAGGTGGGCCTGTGCAATCCTCTGGGTGTGGGCATCATCTCCTCTGTGCAGGCTTTGCCAGCATCACCCCTTTTTCTGCTTCCTTTGCCAGCAGCTCCCTCACAAGAACTGGGCATACGGAGGCAGGAGTGTGGTCTGACCCGCCCAGAGACGGAATGGGCTGTCGCTTCCACCACCTGCGGACCCAGCACTGCCTCCCAGAGACCTGTTTTCATCCTCTGCAACACGGAGACAAGAAGAAGTCCCGGAAAAGGTCACTGCACAGAATAAACAAAGTAGGAGAAATAAACAACCCAGTGTGTGACTTAAAACACGCAGCAGGTGGTTAATAAGTGGTCGCTTTATGACCATCGCTGCCACTGTTAGCATTGCTTCTGCCTGCAGCGTTTTACTCCGCAGGTGGCTCTGAGCAGATAGGGACCTGGGTGATCAGAGGTGCCTCTGGAGAAGGCAGTGCAGCCCCCCCCCCCCCCCCCCCCGCCCCGGCTCCTCCCCACGGCACCCTGGCGACAGGCTCGGCAGAGCTCATCTCTGTGAGTGGCATTAGCCATGTCGCGCCCTCACCACTGGGCCGTCGGCTCCTGAGCAGCAGCTGTTTCGCAGCCTGTGCTGGGGGAACGCAGCCTTTTTAGCCCAAATTGATCAACGTGCATTTCTTCTGTCTGTCCTACTTCGAGCCATCTGTCAGCGCAGCGTGGTGCCTTCGCCGGGCTGGCACGACGCTGAAGTCGGACCACCAAGGAAAGTTCAAGGAGACTGCTGCCGCCAGAGAGGGCTGGGGGGGGGGGGGCTGCTCTCAGGATGGGGCAGAGCCAGAGCTCGGCTGCCCGACCCTCACCTGTAGGAGCAAGACCCTCCCCTTGGCAGCGAGAGCCTGGCCTCCACCGCTAGCTCAGCCCCCAGACCGGGCGCTCTTGACCAGAGGGATAGCCACAGGGTGATAAAGCGGTGCCCTCGAACATGCACGAGCCCACACACTGCCTGGGGGTCCTGCTCAAGTGCAGACTCTGACCCAGTGGGGTGCGGCCCGAGACTCGGCATCCCTAACAAGCTTCCCGGCAATGCTGATGCTGCTGGTCTGAGACCACAGTGCACGGTTATGAAGGAAGCCGATGTGGGGTCCTGTAGAGAGCCTCTTGCCGAAAGGATGCTTTGTGACTAAGATTCCATCATGACTGAGACAACCAGAGGACTGAGGGGCCGAGCTAGCAAGGGGCTTCCCGGCTCTCGGCCGTCTCCCGTGGGGTATAAGCGTGGCTCAGTCAACCAGCTAAACACAAAGAGCTTAACAGCCATATTCTCTTTTATATAACTGAATGCAGGGTCAGGAAAGGCACGTAAGAAACAGGAAGCTGGAAGAATAAGATGTTGCTTAACACCTATTTGCTCAATGCCTGCAGAATGTAAAGGGGTGATGGGGGCCGAGGTGGGGTGCTCCACAGGAGAAGCCCTGGAGCCCTGAAGGCAGGGCTGGCTCCTGCCCCTCCGCCTCGGGCTCCGGGGTGCCCAGGGAAGCTGCCTGGAGGGGCCTCCTTCCCAGGTGGTCGGAGGTGCAGGTACCTGCCTAGAAGTGAGAAGGTGAGCGATTTCCCAAATTGACTGTGGCGATGTCAGACGGTGACATCAATCCACCCAAATTGCTTTTGAAGATGGAATGCTTAAGACCTCATAATTCTTCTTTAATTGTTAAGGAACTAATTAAACCCACAGCATCTCTGTTAACTGAGTTTTATTGTGTTATTTTCAATACTGGACAAGCAGAGTCAGGCATCCGCGGACTCCGCTGAGGGCTCCTGGCCCCTGACAAAAGGCGGTCGCGGTATTTCAGTGAACACAGGCCCATGTCCACAGAACCCCGAGTGATTTGCCGGCAGGTGCTTGCCAACTTGCACAGGGCCAAGACCTGGCAGCTCCCCTTCCCGCCAGGTTCAATGCACCCTTCCCACCCACTGCATGTACACACAGTATGCCTGGGCGGGGACACGTGTGTCAGCCCGTGGCACAAAACAAACACGGACCACAGGTTGCATGGAGATAAACAAGCAAATGCACAACTTGAAATTCCATTTATATTTTTCTTTAAATTGTTCATAAGTCCTTTATGCTAACTATGATTGTTGACAAGTCCTGTATTTTAATTATAGCCTGCGGTGCCTCTCAGCACGGGCTCCTGTACGTCCTGGGGTCTGTCTGTCTTCCCTGCACCTCCCCAGTAGGATCCAGGCCCAGGCGCCCGGGTGGTGCTGACCCGCTTTGTCCACAGCAGGCACACTGTATCCGGTACAAATGTCCTATACCCTGGAAGCAGGCGGCGTCTCTACAGAGGGGGTGACGTAAGCTCCTGCACCCCCTGCCCTCTGCCCCACGCCAATGTGCAAGGGCCCAGAGATGACACGCCTCGAGCTGATCAGCACTGTAGGAGCCAGAGGAGTTAGCTGGCTCACCAGGGAAACGGCAGAGTCCGAACAAAACCCCTATCACTTAACTCCTAATATTCTAGAACAGCAGTCTTCAACCCGTGCTCCACAATAAGCTCTCTGGTGTACCACGAGAATTTTTAAAATATGCAATAACCAGCCCGGCAGGTGTGGCTCAGTGGATTGAGCATCGTCCCATGGACTGAGAGGTCCGGGTTCGATTCCTGGTCAGGGCACATGCCTGGCCTACGGGTTTGATCCCCAGAAGGGGGCATGTGGGAGGCAGCCAATAGATGTTTCTCTCTCACATCAATGTTTCTATCTCTGTCCCTTCCTCTCTCTCTAAAAACATAAATCAATGAAGACATATCTAAAGTATGCAATAACTATTTAGTCAGGGACACTGACCTCTTTTCCCTCAGATTGTCGAATAAAGCAACGACAACAGCCAACACAACAATAGTTGGCCTGTGTGAATGAATCAAAATTATACCTATTTTTTTGTCAGATCAGCAAAATATATATTTTTGTGGTGTGCCGCAGAATTTTAGTAATTCGTTTATGTGTGCATGAGATGGAAAAGGCTGAATATCTGTGCTGGGTAGAATGGACATTAGGAATCTTGAACATCTTCAATTCCTCCTTTCTCCTTACAGAAGAAGAAACTGGTCTGCAAAGAAGCAGTTAAGAATGCAGAGCAGTTGGTGCCCAGTGATTCTGGAAACAGGTCTCCTATCTGCCAGCCCCGAGTACCTCCAGCAAATATCCCCAAATAAATCCTAAGTGCATTTCCAGGAATTCGCGGCCACCCGTTGCCTGTCCGGTGCGGGGGCAGTGGGTCCCTGCAGGCCAGACCCTGTCCGCAGGGCCAGTGAGCCGACAGGTGCAGGGAAGAGGCGGGGCAGGTGGGTGTGAGTCTCGTGGCACAGGCTCCTGAGACCTGCTAGGAGCATACACCTTGGGAAGGCAGAGGCCAGATACTCAGAGAGAAAAGGCTCTAAACATACACCCTTCTCACGTTCTCTTTCCTGCTTTTTAAAAACTAAAATAAAGCTTTTTTTTTTAATCAAAAGAAAGCAAAGAAACAATCCAAACCTTCGAAGAGCCTCTGAAACTTGACCACCCATTTATTTTTCTGAAGTCCACTTCTTGGCCTGAAAAATAAAAACAAAAACAGAAAGAAGAAAGGAGAGGGGTGGGGGATGTGCTGCAGACCTCATCTAGTCACGCCCTTGCCTGCTGATGGAACAAATCCCTCATGAATTATGCACTGTCAGCTGCTGCCACCCAAGGCCCTCTGGTCTCTGAGCCACGGGGCCAGCTCCCCAGGTGCATAACATGGTCTTGGCTCCAGGAAGGCACCAGCATCATCCTGAAGGGAGAAAACTGGGTCCAAACCCCACCCCCCGGCCCTGCCTGCCAGTTTGGCAAAGAGTTGCCCACACCCAAGGGACTGTGACTAGTCATCAGGTGCTCAAGTCTAGTCTCTGGAGAAGGGACAGAATCCCACACAAGCCTAAGGAAACAAAAACAGGGAGGACACCAGTCACCAGAAGGTGGCGCTAGACTTTAAGACAGGCTAGGCAGAGGGGATGCAGCATGCCGGCGAGAAATTGTAACATTTCAGAGCTGGGAGGGTATCTAGAGATGAAATGAAATAAAGTCAGAGGTGGAAAAACCCTAGAAGATCATTCTAGAATAACCCCACATCGCTTGTGGGGAAACTGAGGCCAAAAGAAAGACCAAGGTTGGCCCGCAATCATGCAGACCAGAAGGTAGAATCATTCTATCAACTCTGAGTACTCTGCAAAAGGTAGCCTGTTTCAGAGCACAGTTGACATCACAGAAGAAACCATGGGGATTGGCTCGTCCCAGGGAAACCAGGTCTAGGAATTGAAGTTCCAACAAGGGGAGGACCCACAGCCTCTTCCTGGGAAGGATCTTGGAGCCCTCCCAGCAGAGAGGAGGTACAGAGGGCCCAGTCTCAGTGGGCCTGGAAGCATCTCTGCTCGGCCTCATGTCCTGACAGTAGAACAAAACAAAGATCTGGGCTCTGCTTCTTACCAGCTGTGAATGTGGACAGTTCACTTCGCAACCCTGAGCCTTGATGTATCTTCATCAGTCATATGGCATAAAAATATCCCAGCTCAGAATCATTTTGGACAATGAAGGGTCCTAATGGAAGGTGCCCGGCACTATGCCTGGCAGCTAGGACACGCTCACGTTAGGAAGGTCCCTCCTCTTGCTGACTGCCCCCAAGGAGCATGCTCCTCGTGAGACGTGGGTTGGCCCTGCCCACCCAGAGTGCACTGCAGAAGGAAGACCTTGCTCTTAGGATGTGGCTCGTCACCAAGGACCCCAGATGGGAGATGGGGGCCACAGGATGAGTGACAAGAGAGGAGGAGGAAGGTGAGTCCATTCTACAGAATCAGCGGAGACACTGAAAAAGTTGTCGGGCCCTCCTGTCCTGTTCTAACCCATTCGTAAGGCTGTCATTCCCTGGCCAGAACCATGGAGCATCTCTGGACACCTGCACACGGGCAGACACAGGTCCAGACCTGCAAAGCAGGGCCTGATATGGTCCCAGAGGGCCAGGTCAGGACAGCGAGGCTGTCCTGGTGGCTCAGACCCAGCAGGGAACCACACTGTCACCGCCTTCCCACCCCAGCCAGCGGCTGGCTCTGTCTTCAGTCCCTGACTCCCATTCAGGCCCCGCAGGAGCCAGGCAGCGTTGTCACCATCCCGGCCACAGACACAGGCCCAGGCTGTAAGGGCTTCCTTGGGACCACACAGCGAGGCAGCCCACTCAGTAGGTGAAGCCCTCAGCCCATGGACAAGGCCCAGCCCTGCCTGGTTTCTTCTTCTTGCTCCCGAAATAGCTCCCCACATGGTCTGAGCTTCAGCTGCGAGGTGAGGGGACAGAAGAACGGACCTCCCCAGGCCGCTTCCAGCTCTGTGACCCTCCGGCCTGGATTCGGTCCTCCCAGTCTTCACCTCTCCCAGGGAAAGACGTCCTCTGGGTTTCTGAAGGCCACTGGCTAATCTAGAACACATTCCGTACAGGCAGGACTCCTTGGGCCATCTCTTAGGGACATCAGATGAGGAAGAGGCAGAGGTCACCTACAAGGGGGGATGGGGGACTGACTGCCATCCCTTCCCACCCACCCACAGCCCCATCCAGGAACCTCTGTGCTGCTGCCCAAGCCTCTCCCAGTAACACGGGTTGGACGGTCCCGCTGTCATAGTCGGGCTGCTCATTAAGCGCCAGCCTTGTTCTTATTACGTAGTTAGAGAATATGGGCCCCCTGAGGCTGAGCCCGTGCGACCACATCTGCAGCGACAGCATTTCGCCCACAGCGGCTGCACGTCCCGTGGTGCAGACCTGGACCGCCAGGTTCAAATCATGTCGCAGCAGGCATTTCCATCACCTGGGACTGCAGTTCCTCCGCAGTCCACTGAGGACACAGATATCTATACGCATAACTCACGTGAAGCGCTTACAGTGGCCGGTTTGTAGTCCGTGCTTCATGAGTGCTCGCTGAGATTATCGGTGGCTTCCACGTGCATCCGTGTGACACTGAGTGCGGCCCCGGGCGCGGGCACTGGACGAGTCCTCAAAGAAAAGGAAGTCGCTGCGGTCTCCAGGCTGTGTGACTGAGGAAGACGCCGCTCAGATTCACGGTCCCCCCGTGTGGGGGACCTTTGTGAGGCCACCACTGTTGTCCCTGGGATTCTGCAAACTCTCCTTTCTGTGGCAACGGCCTCCTCGGTCCCGGAAGGGACAGTCCCTCCTGAAGCCACTAGTGATGCACCCTCATTCTTTGTTCCAAGGAAAAACTCTCCTCTTGATCCATGCTTTCAAACACGTTCCCGGCGTCCCCACTGCGCGGCAGTAGCGTGGTTGCTTTGAGCAGGAAAGGAGATGACGGACACGTGGCCCCTGCCCCTGAAAAGCCCGCACCCTCGATACCCTCTTCTCTTCCAAAATATTTACTGAGCACCTACTAAATATCAGGTATGTGTGGAGTTGTGACCAAGATGGACAGAATGTCCTTCTCCCTGGAGCTTACAGGCAACGGGGAGACAGCCTGTGACAAAGCATGACAGTTGTGATGAGAGGGGAGCTCTGGACTTGGGGAGTGCAGCTGAGACAGCAGAGAGAGAGAGAGAAGGGTCGTGAGACAGGGAGACATAGAGGCAGCTGGGACACACAGGAAGAGGCCAGCTTTTCTTGGGACTCAAGAAAGCGTCACCAGTAAGAGGAACGACAGAGCATCCCTGAAACCACAGGTTGAGGGTCGAGCACCTGGCTTTGAAATCCAGGTGTGCCACTTACTAGCTGATGGGGTTCACTGGAGCGAGAGCTCAGTCCTCCTAAGCCTCTGTCTTCCCATCTGCTCAAATGGGAATAATATCAGTCCCCGACATATAACGTTGGCATGAGGACTGAATGAGATGATTCATGGGAAATGCAGAGCTCTGGGCCTGCTGGTATAAAAAAAAAAAAAAAATCACTCAATAAATGTTCATCTTTATGGCTGCGACTGAGTGAGACGTGAGCTGAAACACGGGACTGCCAGGAAGTGATCATGGAGAAAGGCATCCCGTACTCTTCCCTGAATAAGCCTCTGGCCTTGGGCCAACCATTTCGTTCCCTGGGCCTTAACTTTTTTCATTTATAAAGTAGCCTATTCCTTACTCATCACCGAGGTCTCTGTCAGCTATAAAGAGCGATGACTCTAAATGCTCCGGCCTTTTGAAGTCTGTGAGCACACAGAATGACCACTCTGTGACATGGCTGGACAGGACATCGTGGGCCTCCGTCAGTCATCCAGTCACCAGGAACTAGAGCCAACCCAACGACAGGTAACACACACGTTTATGTCGATCGTGACCACAACCACAGCCTGAGTAACGGCAACGTTGCTTCTGTCAAAGATCTGACACAACGGGGCGAGGCGGCGGAATTCCACCGAAACCAGCGCCCGGCGCCGGTGCACAGACCCTCCTGCCTCTGCTCAGGCTCAGCCGGTCTTCACGGCCACTCCTGCCCCACTGGAAACACAGGTGCGCAACAGAAGCGATGACAGAACCATCACAGCGTGCATCCGGCTGCCCGAGCATGTGGCTTCAATATGCCCCATCGTGCTCGTGACATTGTGGTCGATACTTTATTGTCTGCCTTTCAACAGAATCTGTCTCCGCAGTGCTGCCCAAGTGGCTAGAGCGTACGAAAGCAACTCGATGTGCAGTTGCTGTCCTCTGGCTTCTTTTTGGTTCTAGGAGAAAAGGTGTTTTCCTTGTTTTCTATCTTATTCAGTAGCATCCTAAGACCAGAGCTCCTCGTCCTCCTGTTCAATTATTAACCAGTGGTCAAGCGTTGTAAATACCACCTCCTTGACGCCGTTCAGATGGGCCCAGTGTGCTTCAGCTACCTTGCTGCCTCCTGGCTCGGGCTCATCGATAAAGTGGGTTCGCTATTCTCCACGGGCTCCGTTGTCTCTCCTGTTCAGGGAGCCCTTTCTGAAACACAGACATGAATGGTCTCGTTGCTCCACCACCTGCCACTCTTCATTAGCTCCCCATTCCCTCTACCGATGGTTCTAACTCGAGCACACGTCTGTCACCTTGAGGGCTTGTGGAAACAGACATTGGTGAGCTCACGCCAACAGTTTCTGGTACAGTGATTCTAGGATGGGGCCTGGGAATTTGCATGTGCAGCACATTGACATGCTGTTCTAGGAGCCACACTCTGAGCACCACTGCCTGACACTCGAAGAGGTAAACCCCTTAGCCTGGCATTCGAGAACCTGGACAATCTGCCCCAGCATCGCTCTGCCCTCTGCTCTGAAGGTATCCCACACACACATAAAGCTCATTTGTGTGACTACCGAAGCCCAGTATCACTGTGGAGCAGGGACTTTCTAACGAGAGCAAAGAATCCAGACCGTAGGCATGAAGCTCACGCCCTCACAAGGCTGGTGGTGGGGATGAGGCAGAAGTCGATAGAAGTCAACAGGCAACCCAGGGCTCGGCCACCCGGCAGGTGCTGGCAAACACTGACACCCCAGCTTTGCAGACACCCTCCAAAGCGCTGTCTTCTCCTGATGCCTTCGAGCCATGTGGCAAAATAAACAGCACAGCCAATTCATTACCGGGGCCAAACGTCAACAAGATCTAAAACAGAATAGCGTGGACGCGAGCCAAGTGGAAAGGTAGTTTAAGGTTATGAAATCTGGCTTGGAAATCACATGTTGTCTGAACTTGTAAACATCAAAGAGCCAGACTGGAAAACTGTAATAATATAATAATAATTAATAATAATAAAATTACACCTTCTCCACTGTTACCCCAGGATATAAAATCATTTTAAAAAATTAAGATGTAATCGGCTCATTAAGTCATTTACTCTGTCTCCTGAGAGGGAAGCTCCGCACCATTTGCTGGGTCTCGGGGCCCAGGGAGGACTCGCGGAGGACGGGGAGCTGCGGGAGGAACAGGATTACCAGCCCTGCCGACGGCCCACACAGCAGCCACCACCGCCCACGGCTGGAATCCTGCGGCTCTGGCAAAGGAAACAAAGCTACCCCACCTCCTCTGACGGAAAGGAGAGAATCCCCGACCCCGCCCCGCACCCCTTACCGGGTCATCACCAGCCACCGTGTCCAGGAGTGCGGTTTGGTGGGACAGTGGCTGTGACCCTTCCTACCACACGTGTGCTGGAGCAAGACCCCTGAGACGGGGTCCCGCACGGAGAACACCCAGAGGCTGACCGGAATGTGCATTCAGCACTTGGAGGATCTGTCTGGATCTACCTGTTTCTTCCAGAGCTCGCGAGCAAAACAACCTGAAAATTCAGAGTTAACCATGTGATAAATTACTCTCATAGAATATAATGCGATGGTAATGCTCGAGTCATTCTTTCGAAGAAAATTTCCCCCAAAAAATAGAGTCAACTTTGATTTATTTTTATCCTGAGCAATAGCTCTCTCCTCACCCCAAAACAAAACCACCACCGACAAAAAGCAGGGGTTATCATCCAGTAGGGTTTTGGAATAACACTTTCTTAAAAGAATTTATTTGAGAAAAATATCCATCTTTTCTGCTGTCATCATACATATTTTCTTTTGTTGTCTCATCCATGGTAAATTAATTCTCATTTGCCCCCATGAGTGCTTTGCTCTCTAGGAGAGGTATTTCCACCGCCTTGTGTCTTAACCATCCCACAGTGTTTGAGCGGCTCTTGACTGGAAGGGGTTTGCAGAAGTTCCAATGTCTCAGGGGAACATCATCATTTCTTCCTAAAACTGTGTCATCCATATGGTAGTCACTAGCCACAGGTGACAGTGTCAAGTTTAAATTTAAAATTACATTAAAAAATTCAACCCCGGATTTCAGTAAAAGATGTGGTTAATTCACACTAACCACATATTAAATATGTCACAGTCACTGGGTCCGATATTGGAAAGCACAGATACAGAACCTACCTTTCCTTGCTGCACAAAGCCTAGCTCAACCTTTTTTGAGGAGTCATCCTCTCCACGTCTTAACAGCAGACGTTTATTCCATGACCCTCTCCTCTCCCGCCCCGCTGCCTGCTCCTGGCACCCAGCTTCCCTACGGCCTCTCCTCCGTGCCCAGCAAATGGAGTTGCTTCCCCACGCGCACTCCTAGGCTTGCTTGTCCCAAACGGTCCTCCCTCCTGGCAGAGAATGCACAGGAGATGCCTGCAAAGCAACTCACGTGTCCGAGCCAGGCTCACATTCCAGCACGCTCATTATTGGTGTCTGATCCCATTATCGGTTTTGAACATTTTATCCCTTTTGTCCTCAGATACATTCCTGTCCCTTACTGACCTGAATGTCCATTGTCCTGTCTGCTCCGACCTTGAATAACTCCCAGCGGCAGTTGTTGGAGAATTCCTCCACCCTTTAACATGTGCTCAGTGTCTTCAGCCTGTGAGGAATCATGGGCTCAGTGTCACCTACGAAAGTTTGGAAAATGTGGGTCCAGGGTAAGGGTGTTCACTCGTTTTCATCTCAACCACCCTGTGTCTGCCCACATTGGAACATGATGAAATAGAAAGAATACTATCGGTCGAGGAATTATGACTTCATGTCTCCATCTCTCTGTTTCTGGCTCTGGGAACTTGGACAAGCTATGGGACACCTCGAAGCCTTCCTGTCCTCACCCTTGGGGAGAATAACAACAACCATGAGTTTGCGGTGAGGATAACAATGCATACAATATTAAGCAGCTAGCTCGGTGGTGAGCTTAGCTAAATCTAGACACTCAAATGCAATCATTCCTTTTCAGTGTTCCTCTGTAGAAATTTCTGAATTAGTTGTAATAGACTAATGCAGCTGGTAGGGTTTTTTGCAATCCATTAAAAGACTACAGCTCTTAAAAGTAACTGTTTAATTAGCATCTTGCTTTTGTTTATATTACTACAAATAATTTGTGTTATCTACGCTCTGCAAAGTTAATCATTCAGAACAAATGTTTGTCATTCGGAATCTTACATGGAAAGCAAATCCCTCAAAAGCCCACCGCTTTCCAAGCTAACTCCGCGTTATCGAGACACAAGTTGTTTCTGTTCACATTTGGTTGCTCATCACTAAGGTCATTGTCGTTCCAAGGACAGGCAGCATGGTGGGTGAAGGGTGTTGGCTCTGGAGCCGACCCCTGAGATAGAATCTTGACTCGGACATTTCCCAGCAGAGGATGAAATAAATAAGCACCCGAGAACAGAGTCTGGTCTGGGACAAATGTGTCTCCAAATCCACGCAAGAAATGACCCTGAGACGCCAAGACCCCTGGCACACTCACCTGAAATGCTATGATCACTGGGAAAATAATTCAGTGTGGGGCTTCCAGCAGCTATTACTGATGTGAGATGTACCCAGCGCTCATTTTGGCCAGGCTGAGCTAGCGCTTTACCTAGATCCTTCATCTTCTTCGTCCTATGTGCCCTTGGCCGAACGCCGCATCTAATACACGGCAAAGCCAGAACTCTACGGGAAAACCTGACTCCCACACCCAGACTTTTAACTTCTGGTGCCTCTGCCTCTCCAAGTCGGTATGCCGCTGCGTCACACGGCTCAGGTCCTCCACAACCCACTAGCTCTGTGAACTTGAGATGTAACCTGAGCAGTCGGTTTCCTTGAATGTAAAATGAGGATGCTAACACTTTCTTGAGGGCTTCGCATGAGAATTAAATGAAAGTGTGCAAAGCACTCAGACACATCGTAGACGTGCAGCAAGTATGAACAGGTTGAACACAAGACAAGCACGCCCACAATTTGAAGTACCTCTGCACCCTACAAACTGACAATGGCCTGGGACCTCAGTGGAGCAGTTAAACGGGTAATGGCTTTAGCAAAAAGGATGCTAATTATAAAGGTGCAAGTCCTGGGAACACCCAGCTTCCCACATACTTGTCTTGCTTGGCGTAATCATGTGACTCTGAGCCTCTAAACTGCTGGGTTGTCTGTAAGGTCCTAATTTAGGAGATTAGCAAGAAAGGCCGTGCACTTTTTAAACGGCTCTTTGCAGATTTCAGTTACAAATGTGCAAGAACTCTGACAGCGTCTTCACGATCACTGATCTCCAGTTTGTCCCTGACCCTAGGAGGCTGTCCACGCTCCTCTAGTTTTCTCCAGTCCTCTTAGATCTTGGCCCTCGATTCTCATCGAATCATCCCACCCTCCATCCCTTCCCCTTCTAGATGGTCGGAGACCCTCTTCATCCAGAGGGCTCCCTCTCTCTAGCGTATAAATCCAAAGTACCACTGCACCCATACATGTTTACACACATACATATCATATAATAAGCTTCTATGTGATTGATGCTTGATTTCTCAGTAATATCCAGGTCTCTAGTAAATTTTTGTGGGCCAGAGGTTAAAAGCCGCCTGATTTTATGGAAAAAGCAAACATAAGAGGAGGTAAGAAGTACTGGAGGGACATAGCCACTGAGACATGGGGGCCAACATTCAGAAAGGAGAGAGAGGAAACACCAGCAAGAAAGACAAGAGCCTGGGGTCATTCAGCACCGGAACAAGAGTCAAGGCAACCTCAGACAACCCCACCCTCACCCCGTGCCCCACCCTGAACAAGACAATGTGCGTGTGCGGCTGCTGTGACATAATGGGTGTTTGTGACCACTGTCGGGCAGGTGAGCACGTGGCATGTCCAGGTTACATGGGTCCTTTGAGATCCTCAAATGCAGACTCTCAGAGTTCAGGTGAACAGCCTAAGACTCGAGAAGGACGGCAAACTCTGGACTTTTTCCCTCCGAAAGTAAAGCCCCTTAGAAATAGGCAAATTCAGTTCAGCCCTGTGCTTGTGTATAGTAATGAGGACAGTGGTGACATCTAACGTGTGTCAGGTGCTTGCTATTGGCTAGGCTCTGTTCTGCTTGCCTTAACTCATTTCATATTCCAAACCACCCCCGGGGTAGAGGCGATTCGGGTCTATTTCCTGGAAAGTGAAAATGAGGTGGAGAGAAGTTGAATAACTCACCCAAGGTAACAGAGCCAGGAAGTGATGGGGCCCAGAGAGGGTGTGTGTCACTGATGTTTAAGGTAACTTCCATCAGAAGGTTTAAAGCATAGATGATATTCCTACTTGTGTTATCTGAACCCGTGTACATGCTGCGTCTGGCTCCCTGAAGATAATAGATGTAGGACATGGTGAAGCATCATCCTCCTGTACACTGGCCAGATCGTCCTTCTCACGGAGCCAAACATTCGTGTTGCTTCTCTGAAGGGCTGAGTAACCGTAGCTGAGTTCTATCTGAAGCCATTTCCGTCCCATTTAACTCAGTAGCTATTAACTCCCTGACTTCTGAACATCTGTTCCTTCAAATGCCTGTTTTCAGCTCATTGGCGAGTTCGGTGACTCTGTTCGGCATTTACTTCTCCCATTCTGTCCTCTGCTAGACCTTTAAGGCGAATGATAGAGATATTTAAAGTGTACATGATGAGAGAGAGAGAGAGCAATGGTTACTAGGGTCGAGCCAGTTAACCTCTCTCCTCTCAGAGTTACCATTTATCTGTGTGGGGTGAGAGCATCTGAAATCTACTACTGTCTTAGCAAACGGCCAGTATAATTTTTTAAATTTGATAATTCCCAATGCTGGCAAAGACAGGTATAGCTAGTACACTCATATTCTGATGACATTATAAACTAACAACAATTTTAGGAAATTATATAACCCATGTAGAGAAAGTTATAAAAGTATTCATACCCTTCAGGCCCTTTTTTTTTTTTTTTCCTGAAAATGTATACTAAAGATAACACCTAATGAAAATTCTAATTTTAGCTACAATTGGGAAAATGGCAAAAATTGTAAATACCCACCAAACAGAAGGGCCATCCCTGTGTGGTGCAGCCACCAAAAATCGTAATTATGAACTCTTAAAATATTTCTGGTATAATATGAAGAATTTTTTTAAAAATCAAGATATCCAATGTTGTTTTTATCATGGTTAGAATTTTGTAAATATATGTATATATGTGGACTGAGAAGGACACTTTCCCAGAAAAATGTTTTTTGAATTCTGCTAGAGAGTGAGATTAGTCCTTTTCATTTAAAAAACTGATCTTTCATATTTAAATTTCTTTAACCAAAAAGACCAGAGTCCCTATTTGAGTTGCTATGGACTCTTAACCGGGTCCACGGGAGGACCCTAAATGTCCTGTGGAAGTCGTTGTCACAGGAAACCAAAGGTCAAGCTTTCGTGCACCTGAGCACAGGACACCTGGCTGGACCGTCCCTGGGTAACTTTCAGGTCATTTTTGAAGCAGATCTCAAAGGTTGCAACATGTTGAGCTGCAGGATAGTATTATGTTAGACTTCTTTAAAAAAAAATAGTAAAAAGCCCAAATGATCTTATCTTAGATTTTACCGTTCCTCAAGGTAACACACATCAACACATCAGCTACCCTCTGGGGAGCAGAATGCTCATCCAACACTTGGGCGCCAGCGCAGGACTGATTCCGGCCACCTCGGAGCATCTCAGCTGTCACCGTGGATGATTCTGCCTTGAGGAGGGGGTTCTGGTCACTTCTTTGATTCAGGAACAATAAATAGCAATTAACTAAGGCAATTGATTGGCCAGCCTTCAGACCACTGGGAAGCGGAGTCTCGCAGAGCAATGGGAGATTTCAAGGCAACCTCAAGCCTTGGAGGTGCCCGCCTCCGCCCCACTGATAACTCAGGCCTTTTTCAATTCAGCTCCATCTCAGGAAACGGGTAACTTTCCAAGCACAGAACTTCCCCTGGACTCTCATTCACCAACTTGTCAATCAGATGTTCAACCTTCCTTTAAAGTTTAAGCCTTATTAACCTACACACTGGATTTGACTGGGGATAGGCCACCGCAGACAATGCAGACCCCTCCCAGGTTCCAAATCCTGGCGTCCTGGTTCAGCTCCCCGCACATTCCCTGGAAGGGATGAAAGCACCCCTCACGCGTCTGACCCTTCCAAGGCAGTCAATGAGAGGACAGGGTTAAAAAAAAAAAACCGTTTGTGGAGGCCCTGCTGATTGAGACATCTTGGAGGAAACCCAGCTCCGCTCGTAGCCGAACGGGGCCGGGGCAGGCGAGCGTGCCCAGCCTCGGCCTCCACGGGCTCTGCGGGCAGCACGCTGTGCACGCCATATGCAAGATCCGAACCAAACATATAGTTGGCAGAGGAATTCATCTCAAAGGCGGGCCTGCCAGGGTTGCCCAGATACTGGTAGAAAGTCAGCTCCAGAGCAGTGGGTGCTTTGTCGAAAAGATTCTAGCTGGAAAGTCTGTACAGTTATTAGTGGAGGCAGCTTGGATATCAAAAATATGGTCTCCGCGGCTGGGTCAGGGGAAAGGGCAAGCTGGTCCCCTCCCCCCCCCCCACCCCAGGGAGACAGCCAGCCTTTGATTTCTCCCTCTTTGTCCCATCACAGCGGAACGTTACCTCGGTTCTAACAGCTTTCCACCCGTTCCCAAGAGGCTTGGCACCGCTGTCAACTTCCACAACTGCCAACCTAAATGCAAAGTGATGTACGTGTCCGCGATGAGTGGAAACTGCCCGGAAGAGCCCGAGCTGCAGAGTGTCGCAGACCTGGAAATACACAAATGAGGGTCCCACTGTCCTCTCCAAGGCAGGGGCAGCGTGGAGGGAAAAGTTGCTGTTTCTTTATGTGGTCCTGACGTTTGTTTTATCTGCCTTTTTACAAACACCAGAACCTTTGCACATCCCTTGGATTCCTACTTGCCCAAGGAATAGACGGGAGCTCGGAGGCGGCTGCCGGAGCCTGTCCCTGCCCCAGCCGCACCGCGCCGCAGGCCTGATGTCCGACCTGGGCGCACAGGTGGAAACTGGCAGGGCCCTGCCCCACTCCGTGCCCTCGCCCGACTCTGCAGGAGGACGGGGTGCAGGGCTTCCACATGTATTCGATGTACTCTGGTCCTATTTCTTCCCTCAGGTTCCCGACTATGCTGTATTACTTGTGCAATGGCCGAAAAGGGGGGCTATAAAACCAGATGGATGATGAGGCGCTTGCTAGCTGATAGCCTACGAGCAGGGATGCTCGCTGACTCACACGTAGTGTCAACCACCAAGCTGGGGGGACCAAGGCTCCTGCTTGGCCAGGACGTCCCAGCCTGAGGGCACAGAGTGCTAACATAACCCGAAGACCCCCATGCTGCTTGGCAATATGAGTGCCCTTCCCCCCCCCAAATCTCCTGATAGATGGGTGCTGGGTGACACAGAATATTAAAGATGCTTTACATCGAACCCCAGTTCCTTCCACTCCCAGCCGGGCCTCGCCTGTCCTTCATGGGGTTTGTAATGCAGAAACCCCCACAGTGGCTGGGACCCAGCGCTGGGGTCACAGAGTCAGTATCCAAACTGATACATTTATCCATCAAAGAGCTGACTTTATTCTCTTAATTTCTCTTAGCAGTGCCACAGTGATTTATTTTGTAAGAGAAGAGGAGAACAAAGGAACGAGTCCCGTGTTCTGTCTAAGAAAGCTGGTTCAGCGGGGCTATTGTTCCCTTTCTCCGCATCACCTCCTTCCTCTTTAAGGAAATAAAATCAAGACTGTGCTTATTGAAGTTACAATAGCAGTTATGATTTTTTGTTTTTCAAAAAGTAGTTTATGGAAAGAGGAAGAAAATAATTTTGTCTGAGGCTACACGCGCTGCTAGCTTATTCGACCATGTCCAGACCCTGGGATGAGGTGAGGACTGTTCAGAGGAATGACTGGGAGGCCGCTAGAGAAGACACAAACCCCGAAGCCTTGAAGTTGTATTTCTTTCCAAAAGGCACCTGCCACAGACTTCCCTGCTCCATTTCTCTCCGGGGGTCCAAGTCCAAAAGAGCGTGAAGGCCAGGTAATGTCCTTGACGGAAGGCGTGCACTGCAGGAAACTCCTGTTCTACCCCGGGACCCCTTCTCTCCAAAACCTGGGCCTGCTGGGTGGCGTAGCATGCAGCTGGGGGCGCAGAGGGAGCACCCCCAGAATTACTGGGGGCATCTGAAGTTCAAGGCCTCGGCTATCCGTCCCCTCTGCAGTTTATGTCATCAGAGTGATTTACTAGCAGGTGAAATGTCTCACTCCCCTGAGGGCCCGGCCACGTTTCTCCAAGGGCACCTTTGCAGGAAGTGTACTGAGTTAGGAGCCCTCGGCTTCCCTACGGGGAGGCAATGACCTGGCAGAGAAGAGTCGAAGACAGTAGGTGTGACTTTTCAGAATTAAGTTTTAGTCTCTCTCATTGGTAATCTACTCCTCTGACCTCTCAGACTCTACACATATGTAGACCAATAGAGTTGACTTAAGTAATTCAGAACATTGTTGGATTAAGGAGGCATCGTGATTTAACAGCAAGAGAACGGGGCTTTGAAATGAACCCTGTAAACTTACTCCCGAGCTGTCTGACTTTAGACTCTGCAAAACCTCATTTTCTTACTTGCAAAACAGGGATAAAACTAATTGAATAGCTATAACCTCAGAGGTAGAGCAGGTCATTCTTAACACAAAGTCAAAGCACAGAAACATAGATAGAAGATTGAAGTGACTGCATGCATGATCTTTCAAAATGATAAAGACATTGAAATAAAATGCCCAAAATGTAACTTTATAGGTACCCAAGGGATGAATATTTTAATAAGAGGAACCCCTGTAAGGTAATAATAAAAATGATCAACAAAAGTTTTAAACGGGCAAGGACATAAAAAGACAATTCCTAAAAGATACATGAATGATCAATAAGCATGCGAGAAAATATTCAACCTCACTAAACATCAAAGAATTATAAGTCACGTCACAATGAGATTTGATATTTGACCTATTAAATTAGAAAAGACTTCTTTCCACACCAAGAGTTGGTTGAGATGAAGGAAAATGTGTATGGTTCAATACTGTAAATGGAAGAGCAAATTGGCGTAACATTTTTGGAGATGACCCAAATGTTTGAACGATGGTCATACTCTTTAACCAAACAATTCCACTCTTGTGGGTTGATCTTAAGGAAATAATTACTGACGTGTGAATGATTAAGCTCAAAGGATATTTGCTGCAGTGCTGTTTGTAACAGCAAATCTTTAGAAACACAACCTAACTATTCAGCATTCCAGTAAGTCATTCAACAAATATTGACTGAGCACTTGGTAAGCTGCGGGCGTGGACACAATGGACCGAGTGTATCAAGGGTACATCAAGGCACTTTAGAATGAAATACCCCGTATCATTAAAATGAGATAGATTATTTAATGACACACAAAAAGTCATTATGTCATTAACTGGCAAAAAAAAAAAAAAAAAAACATGTTAAAAACAGTGTATGTAATATAATTCCATTTGAGAAAAAACATACATATTTTCCTAAAATTTTGGAAAATGGGCAACAGATTTTCAAAGAGGCTGTTGCAGGGTGGTGAGAAATGATTGTTTAAATGTCTTTCCTTTTGCTGTCTCTGCATCACAACCTTTTCTGTAGCAACATGAAACACTTTATGATTTTCTTAAGTCACTGATTTATTCATAGCATCAACATTGTGTTTGGAGGATAAAATAAGAAAAGTATCTGGTATATAAAAATACCGCGAACATTTCATTTGTCTGTGTATGGGTCACCCCAGCACCTTCAGTGACCAGCTTTCTGGGAACCTAAGTCACTTGAGCGCTGGCCCAGTTTCCAGTTGGGAGCTGGCTCTTTGGGATGGCATCCTCGGACACAGAGCCCTTGGGTCAAAAGCAGCCGCAGACACCTGTTCCCTCCTCGTTTGGGAAGGACGGCCCTGCCTCACTGGGTTTCCATTCCAGTTTGTTGTTTTCTTTCCAGTGTTCTTTTGTCTCAGCAAGAGTTTTACTCTGTTTCTTTCTTGACTTCTACCAACTTGTCTTTAATCTCTTTGTGTTCATTTTAATCCAACCTTTGAACTCTTAACGTTTTTTTAAAGCAATAAAATTAATGCTGTCTAATAATGCTTCTGAAACCAAAGAAAATTATTTGAGCTCTTGGTTCCTTTGCAATATGCATTTTCCCTCTGCCTTGTCTAGTGTCCCTTTCCTCTTTTTTCCTTGCAGTGTCTATGCCTAGTTGGATATTGAGTTCTTCATATGGGTTATCTTTAAATATGTTCCAATGTTTGTTGAATAAAAGTGCAAAGGCAGGGAGTTTATAAGCAGTTTTGCATTAGATTTGCTACCTCTACCTCTGTTCACTAGATCTATTATTTTCTTGACTTGGTTGCTGATCATTCCATAACTCTGGTTGTCACCCGTTTACCTGCCTTAGCGTCCAGCAACAGCCTCATGCGGACAGCTGGTAAAAGAGAAAGAAGCTGCTGTGACCCCACAGTTCTTCAGTCCTACCTCCCCCGGCGTTTCTAGAGGGACGCGTTGCCTTCTCAAGAGGCCGGCCCACTTCCCTAGACGGCGTCATTCTACTCAGAGAACCACTGGCTACGTCTCTTCAGACCCTAGAACTTCTACAGAAATGTTCTAGGTTCGGGGCCTAAGGACAGGTGAGGATGTCAGATTCCGAACCTTGTTTTGGTGCAGACTTTACAGGATTTGGCTAGTATGCATCATAGGTGGTGATGTGAGGTTATAGATGTTTTCTTGTTTCAGTGAAAATAAAGTTTGTTTCTGGTTTTCATTCTCTTTCACGGACTCCTTGGGAAGAGAGGACGAAAAGAGAGAACTCTGCATTTTTAAGTAAAAAATGCAGCCCTGCCCTTCTGGTGAATTGCTGCAGGTAATCGGCTCTAGAGAGCGTAGCAGAGGCCACAGCTGCCTCTGGGCAGTCCCCCGACTTCAGCGGTGTCGCCAACCCTTCTGCTTCTGCCCTCCGGTCCGTCTTCCACTCTTCCAGCTGTACTCCGGTCCTCAGGCCCCCTGCTTCCTCCCAGAAGAAGACTTGGACTTATATTTCAAAGAGAACAGTTAGCCCTCCCCCCATGATGTTTTTCAACTTTTGTCCCCCTTCAGCATAAACTTAGAACACTCTTCATTATTTGCAGATTGCAAACTTGCAAATTTTCCTGGTCACCAAAATTGATCTGTGACTCCCAGATGACTGCTCCCAGCGCTCTGGTCGTGGAGGACAGGCACAGGGTGGTGGGAAACCTGCGTCGCCCGCGCTGGGGTCCCAGCCAGAGTCCCCCAGGAACACTCCTCTGCCCGGTTCAGCTCTCGCACTGTAAACGCGCTGCTTTCTGCGCGCCCTGGAGTCCCGTATTTTTCCCTTTTTTGCTGGTGACTTCGCTGCTTAACATGGCCCCCAAACCTAGTGCTGCAGTGCTGTCTGGGGTCCCGGAGCACAGGAAGCCCGCGACATGCATCATGGAGACGTGTGTTAGACCAGCTTCGTTCAGGCTGCCCAGCGAGGCACCACGCGCTCCATGTTAGTGAGTCAACAATGTATGTTAAATAAGGTGTCTTTCAAAACAAAACATAAGACAAGGTTGTGTTGACACACACGTAAACAGAGGCTGTAGGAACCCTAACCCTGGATCTCCCCCAGGGGCACTGGTTCACGTCCACTGATCAGCGTCCGAGCTGGCTTTACAGAATGTGACGCCCACGTACAGTGAGAACAGACTGCGCTGCGTCGACCTCTCGCATCCTTCCCGCCAGGCCTACGATTCAGGGCCGTCCCTCCCGAGTCCTCCAGCCAACCCTCCCTGGGGCTCCCACTCCCTCAGTGAGCCCTGTGCTCTGTGCTTTTCCCTTCTCTCCGTTTCCGTCAACCTACATGCACATGGGTGCTTCTCCTGTGCAGAAACACAGGCCTCATGTCTAAGCACCATGCTCTACCTTACGCCGAGCTAAGTGCTCTGTATGCATTTCTTCGACTCTTTGACCCAGGTCTATGCGGAAGGAAAGTGCTCTCTCTCCTTACAGATAAGGAAACTAGCGTGCGAGGGGGTTAAGTGATCAGTCCAAGGTCATAGAGCTAATACGTATTAAAGGACACACCCTCCTCTGGTTCCCAGATTTTTCCTGTTCTTCTCACACAAGTGTCATAAATATAAGATAGAATTCATGGCTTTTTGTCATTGCCTGTCATTCACTCCTGAGCCCACTGCAGCCCGGCTTGTGCCCTCACCACTCCTCTGGTCCAGCTCTTACCAGTGACCTTGAACAGGTACATCCAATAAGTCCTTGTCTTCCCTGCTCTTGGGTTTCATTTGACCTGCCGGTCACAGCACCACCCTGAAACCAGTTCCCTGGCTCTGAGGCTACTAGTCTCTTCCCTCTCCTCGCGTACGTCAACCATGGCCTTTATGTGACCAAAATGCCTCAATATGTCTCCAGTACGTTACCCTGGTGCTACATTCTACACCCTGAAAAATAGAAAGATAGGAGCCCTGGGCCCCAACTACTCACAAAGACTTGCAATCTAGCTGGGAAGGCAAGACCCCTGTGGCAAAAGGCATTCTGTCCTAACCTGTCTCAGGCTCAGTCCTGACTCTGCCTGCTGCAGGTGAGTAGGGGAGGGAGAGGCCCCTGGCACTGGAGCAGTTCTGGGAGGGCCTCCTGGAAGAGGCAGCGAGCCCTGAAGCTCAGAGGATTTGGCTATGAACACACAAGAAGGGAGACATTCCAGGAGAAAGAACAGAGGACTTCTAACACCTGCACTGACACGTTCCTGCCCCCACCCTGACACCTCACAGGCATCCCTTTCACCCCCGAAGCACTGCGGGTCGGTGTTCTGCGCCCCCATTTGCACGCGGACCCCCTCTGCCCGGTGGCCTGCTCCAGGGGAAGGGAGCTCCCGGAGAGGGGCGCTCAGCGGGGCTGGTATGCAGTGACGGCCCAGCCGAAGTCAGGTGGGCCCGGCTTGGAATTCTCGTTGGGCCGTTCAGCAGCCAGACCAGGACCTGTCGCCGCTCTCACTTTCTTCTCTCCATCTGCTTAAACGTCGCCTTAGGGTTCTTGTGAGGATGGAACAAGGTGGAGCAAGTTCAGCATGGTGGCTGGCAGAAGAGTAAATGCTGGCAAATGTGTCTCGTTGTTATTCTCGGGGTCCACCCCCGGCGGGCCTCCTCCAGGCTGCCCACAGCGCCCTGCATGTTCCTCCCGCGGGAGGCACCCCCCATCGGGCTGTTCGTCTCCCCAGGACCAGGGCCACGCATTCGTCTCGTGACTCCTCGCGGTGTCGCTGCAGAAGTGTTCAGAGAGTAAAAGAGACAGGGGAGGCTAATCAGAGACATGAAAAAAAAAAGAAAGTTATGCAGAAGAACAGTCTAAATATACGTCTCAACTGTATTCAGTGCTTGAGAAATATCTGCCCCGAGAAAGGTCCCACAGGGACACGGGCAGGCTGAGCTCAGCCCGGGACAGAGCGTCGTGGGCTCCGGGGCCTCCGAGAGGCCCTGTCCTCTGCACTGAGCACGAGTTGGACGCCACCAGCCCCGAGGTCCCCGAGAGCAGGCTGTCACATTCTTTCTCAATGGTTTGCAACGCATTCATTCCAGAGATTTCTAAGGACGTGGGGGCCTTTGCAATAACTATTAGCTCGTCGGAAAAAAGGAAAAAGAAGAAAGAACTCTTCAAGAAAATGTTGCCCTTGGAGTATTTTTAAATCTGGTGGAAATTCTCCTCTCCAGATGTGTTTTCCCGACAGATGCCCCTCCGCGGCGGGGGTGGCGGTGCGGCGAGGAGCCTTCCCAAGCCCGGGACACAAAGCTCGTGTTGTTGAAATGAGAGCCGTGTAATCAGCTAAAGAATTCCTGAGCAGAACCAAGGGCAGCAGATACCCAAACCTTGAACTTCTTTGCCTCCCTGCATTTTTCAAGTGCTTCCTGGAGAAGGGAACACCCAGGGGCCTGGGTCTTCTTCTCACAGGGCACGCAGGAGGGGCGCGCAGGGACGACTGTCCCCGAGGCCAGGGCTCTGCCGGTTCTGACTCCCAGGCAGCAGGAGTCCAGGTGGGGTGCATGCTTTGCAGGGATGCTGTGGACTTTTCCAGACTCCGATCGCAAGGGAAATGAGCATCTCTCCCCTGTGGGTGGTCCCGAGGCCCCCTCCAGGCATTCCCCAGGAGCGGTTCCCATCTCTGCCTTGGAGCCTGCATCCTCATGGCCCATGGGAATCGACGAGGACCTGAGAACTGGCTTTTTTTCCTTTCTTCAGCTCTTGCTTTGTGCCAGGCCCTGCTGGGCCCTGAGTGACGGGAGAGGCCACAGCACCGGCTCTGACACCGACGTCTGCAGGGGTTTGCATCCTGGCCGCGCCACTTCCCGGCTGGGTGGCTCTGGACAAGTCACACAGCCTCTCTGTGTCTCTGCTCCCTCATCTGTAAAATAGGGATAGTGCTAGTAACTCACTCACAGAATGGGGTGATCATGAAAACAAATGAAACATCAGAAGTGCTTAGAACCGTACCTAGTCGTTAGAAAGTGCCCAGAGAAGGTCAGTTATTCCTAGTCTGGCCACGTGCCAGGGCGCTGTCCGGTGGGTGTGTTCACACCCGATCACGAGGAAGGGACTTCAGAGGCAGAGCTTAGGAAACACATCCAGGATCTCACAGGAAATCACTCACGATGCAAGTATGTGAGGCTCAGCCCTGGAGCTCGCTCCGCTGTAAAATGGGACCCCTGGCCCTACCTGTGAAGCAAAGTTCAGCTCAGTTACACAAACGCCGCATAAGGAACTGCTTAGCCTGTGCAGACCCTCGCAGACAAGAGGGGCCCTGGGACCACAGGCCTTGCCCTCCAGCTGGGCTCAGTCTGAAGCTGGGGCTGATGTGTAAATGGTTACAATGTACCAAGTGAAGCCCCAGACACGGTAGGAAGTAGTAAAGGAACCAAAACAAGACCCAGGGAGAGACTGAGAAACTTATCACCCTGACTCCCAGCATTTTTGTAGAGGAAGCAAGGTTAGAAAGCACGCCTTTTCGTCTGTGTAAGGAGGAACTGCTTAGCAGGTTGTCCGGTAAAAAAAAAAGACGGCACTGCTTTCATTGAATTGCATTTTCTCTGGCTGCTATCCTCTGGACGAACATGCTCGTCCACTGTAAGGGTTCCCCAGCATTCCCCTGTCCCCCCGCTGAGGGCTTTGCAGATCCCTGGGTCTGGACCAGGCTGGCCATGGCTCTGTCATTTCCCACTTGCTCCTGGTGCCCACGTGTCTGTGCAGCGGTTCACACAGAAACAGCTCCCTGGTGTCTTACAGTCTCTTTATAAGGTGTCATCAGAGATGGGTCTTGCCCAAGCCCTGAATTCAAGTGCACAGAACCTGTCGGGGACTCTGACTGTGAGCGCTTCTGAGATCCTCTCGGATCACTAGGTTCAGCGCCACAGTGTTACTGAAAGAAAGGAGATCTTGGTGGGAAAGAGACTCCTTGAAAGAGGATCTGAACAAGTGGGCAGCAGAGACGGACTTGAGCCTGGGGGTCCCGACCCCATCCTTTTCTCTTCCCCGCCCCTCCGTCCCTCTGTCCACGGCTGTCTCTGGGGGGATGCCCTGAGAACACGTGGCTGCTTCATGGGTGTGCGCCCGCCCCTGCCCTGCTCTCTGCCCCTGAGCTCTGCAGCGAGCCTCAGGCTCTGCCTCCGAGTGCTGTGGGCTGGGGAGGCCTGAGCAGGGCCAGAAGGAAACCACAGCCACAGGCAGACGCCAGGGTGGAGGACGCTGGTGGAGACCCTGAGCTCTGGCCCTCCTGGGGCACCACAGCCTGGCTGATGCTGGGCCTGCGCCCATCCTAACAAGCAGGCTGGTCTAGCTGCTCCCCAGCCCGAACCCCGCCTCCCTCCGTGGCCTCCGGGGCAGTCACAACAAGGCCTCCCCCTGAAGGTGGAAGGGGCAGAGGACACGCAAACATGCCTAATGAAAGCTGGGAGTCAAAACAGCATTTCTCTGGGTGATTTCTCCAGTCCCCACAACACAGCGGAAAGTGGGCGAAGTGAGCTTTCGTCGCGTGCCAGACAGGAGCTTGGGCAGCTGAGGCACAAGAACAATTTTCTCTTGTTCCAAACATGCTTCGGGGGGTGCCACATACCACTGTCAGCTCGCCTTGCCGGCTGCCTCCCCTCCCCAGGCACTCGGTTCCCGGGCCCCCAGAAGCGTTCACAGTCTTGAACTTTGGAATCATGGCCTGCCTTTGTCTGGGCACCTGGGATCATATGGCATCAATTGAGAGCGTAACCCGACTCAGGTTTGGTATTTCGCATACCTGCTGCAGAGGAAGTGTCTTTGAAGGAGAGGCCGTGTGTGGTGGCCCTCGACCCTCCCTTCTCGGAGACCCAACCCTTCACCTCTTAATCAGGCGCCCAGCTAACCACGGAGGTCTCACAATGGAAGGGCAATTACCAGGGCGAGGAGATGAAAGAGGCAGACCCAATGGTCCGAAAGGTTCTTTTGCTTTTAAATTATCCGTGATTTACCTGCATAAAAGGAGAGGAAGTGCCTGAAGATTATTCTAATTGAGCCAGACTTTTCAAATCATGGAAATGCCAGCATTTCCAAGGGGAAATCCAATCCTTTCAAATTGCCCCCATGAGTAACTCAGACAAACAGAAGGAAAGAGGACGCTTTCATTTGCCAATGTGGGTCTGATCAGTGTAAATTGGATAAATGGCAGGGCCAGGAGGGCATGAAGCTCCCAGAGTCCTCTGCCTGTGTTTTCTTAGCCAGGTTTGTAAAAGGGACCATTCTGGAGCGGGGACCGATGGAGGAAATGCCTCCATCTCGGCACCCAGCCTCTTCCTCGCGTTATTGGAAACAGGCGGGGAGTATTTTCTCCTGGTCCGATGTCTGTCTTGCTAGCATCTCTGCCCCGAGGTCTGCAGAGAGCAGGCCTCTTTAAAGGATGGGCATGGAATTGTCTCGGACATATTTCAGTTAAGGACTTCAAGACGAGAAGATGAATACTGGGTGTGATTGTGTGGCCTCCCTCTAGGAGAGGTGAGGCCATCTGGATGAATGGACACCTTGTCTATGGGGCCAGTTTGGAGAGGGAATTTGGGGCAAAGAAATTAACTACCTTGCATAAGGTCAGAGTTCGAGTCCCTGGAAAAGCCAGGGCGAGACCTTCCTGCTTCTGTGTTCCCGCCGTGCCCCCAGCTGAGACAATGGGCCTTTTCTTTGGAGCACTCAAAGCCATACATGTGTAGGAACGTTTGTATTAGAACGCCATGTGTGTTCACAGGGCTGAATATGTGTTTGCAAGTTTGGCTCGAGAATTTACATGGGCATAAAAATAAGTGCCCTTTTTAAATACATATTTTCCATGTGGGCAGATCTCAATATACAAAAAGGAACTCAGGTCTCCGAGTTCATCTGTACTCGAAGTGTGAGTAGATGCATTTAAGCATAAAGCCTTATCAACCACATACCTGCACATCCCCGGCCCGCATCACTGCGACGGAAACAAATCCCAGTAAACAGCGCTTGATAAACTACCCCAAGGCCACCTATTAAGGTACAGAATTTTATTTCTAAATCAAAGAACAGAACCTGCTTTTGCTAAACTAAGCCGTTACTCTTTTTTGTCATTTTCCGGAAAGATAACCGTCGCATCGCTAGTAGGTAGACTTTTGTCTAACAAAACGGCAAAGCCTGTGTAACTTGGAGGTTACTTTCGCGTACCTTGTTCAATTGTGCGATCCTAAAGAAAATGCTGGTAGAAGCACCCTTCTTCTGAAGATGAGGGACAAGGCCAGCGAACTGGGGAGCCATGCCTCCACAGTGCCCACTGCTCCTTGCCACCAGGGCTTCAGGTGACCCGGAATCCCGCATCTGTGCTGCCCAGGAAGAAAAATGGGGCTAAAACAGCCATTTCAAACCCTCCCGGTTACTCCGCCCCTCATGTCCCCACCCATGAACTGTTGGCTAGAAATTGAGTGAAATGGCCCCGCCCAGCAAAGGAAAACTTACTCTCATGGGCTGAAGTATGAGAAGCTGAGGTCAGGGATTCTTTGAAATATCTCCAAAAATTTGAGAACATCAAGAAGTGACTCTACAAAGAAATGGAGGAGCAGGTCATTCGGTAGTCATGACAGTCCACAGGTCCAAGCCGTTAGCGGCAGCCACAGCTCTGAGGTTGGGATATTTGTGGGATAAAATAAACTCTGTCTCCAAGAACAATAACGCGGCTGCTCACGCCATCGCCTCCTCCTGCGGGGAACACGCAGCAGCTGATCGGAACCCAGGGCACGTGGCTCCTCTCCTGCGCTTTTCTGCAAGTTGGTTGCGCTGAGCGCCCCCTTTCTGTGCAAGTGGAAACAATTTCGCATTTAAGGCATCATTTCGACGAAGCACTTGAGACTGGAGATGAGCTGCAAAGAAGCTTGATGCGCCTCTGGGAGCAGGGCCTCTGTTCTCAACTTGGCCTCCGCGGGGCTGTGGGCCTGGGGGCTGGTCACCTGAGCCTCCGTGTCCGCCCCTGGACTGAGGGGAACACTCCCCAGGCCACCTCCTCTGGCTGCTGGAAGATCTAAAGAGACAGCCTAGAGGACGCTCCCTGGAGGGGACCCAGCTGTGACATCCCCGTCAGGGACTGGACGCAGCTTCTGCAGGAGAATCCAGGGCTCCACCGGGCAGGAGATCTCAAGCTCTTACCCCCAATATCGGGGTGGGGGGGCAGGACCACTGCGGAACAGCCTCCTGTTCCTGCGAGAGAATTCCCAAGACCCTGCTGAGGGCTGCCCATCCTTGCCCCTCACAATTCTCTAAATGCCAAGTCACCTGCTCGCTGGACGTATTTGTAACCCCAAAGTTAACCCCCGCCTCCGTGCTCGTCCGCGGACATGCGCAGAGCGGCGCAGCATTTGCTTCAGCAGATGGCACAGTCCCCGCTGGCTTTGAACTGGGGGGCGCACGGCCTTCCTGTTTGTCTTCTCACCCCCTAAACCACGGCCCCTTCTGCTGTGTACCTGGTGCGGCATTCTTCACGTTTCTCTGCTGCCTTGGGCCATGTCACTGCTCCGGTGCCCTCGCTGATGGGGCAGCCGGCCCGGAGCTCCTGCGGGTGAGAAGGCGGGCATGTGTCTCAGAGAAAGCCCGGGCGTGACACACAGTGGGGGGCCGTGAGCTCGATGGCCATGAATCCGTGGTACCTGTTAAAGAAGGTGTTTTCAGACACACACCCCCGAACCAAAGTTTTGACGGATCGGTTGATAAAAGCGTCCTGAGCCCAGGGACCTCGCCCTGCGTTTCCCGGAGGCCCGATGGTCCCCCATTCGCTGACTCAGTGTTTGCAGGGACTTGACAGGACCTCCCTGCCGTGAAGAAGGAGAACTCACCCGCAGGGCAAGGTGTGACCCCCGGCAGGCAGACGGGCTCTGCTGGGCTGGCTCTGCTGCCTGGCCCAGGGCACACGCTGCCACGCCAGGCTGCCCGGCGCCCACACTGACCCCTCGCCGCGCCCTCCTCCCCTCAGAGGGGCTTCCCTGTCCTCCTGGGCTTACGACCGGCCCATCGTCGGCATCTGTGAACTTCTCCAGCCTCTCAGCCAAAGCACCTTCTCCCACCTCTGCGGCACCCCCATGCTGGGTCACGCATCTGCGCAAGGAGCAGGAAAGCGGGGTGGTCACACGCACAGTGCGGACCCACTGGGGGTCTGGTAAGAACCAAATGGTCCGAGGCCCTTCCAGCACGTTGCACGGTGCATGCAGTAAGAGCTCAATATGTGTTTTCACGTTAGCCTCTGCTCCTGCCTCTAGACTCGGGGATCCTGGGTCAGTGTCAGAGACGGAACACGTCCAGTGAAAATGAAAAACGGACGTTTTACAAAGCAACGAACACACTTGTCTGCCATGAACACACGGACACATTTCAGGAGCCAGGAACTGCAGGCTGGGGGGCAGAAAAGGGAGGGATGACACGTTTCTCCGGAGGAGGACACTTGTCCAGAGGACAGAGCTTGTTTCAGGGGTCGCTCCGGTGGGGGAGGCCCTGGGAGAGAAGGGGTGCATTTGGTCAGGTGACGAGAAGGACGGGGACGGCTGGAAGTGGGGGTGAAGACAATGGAGTGGGGATGACTCCCCAGAGGGGAGCATGGAGGACAGGGCCAGCACCCCGACACAGAGGAGCTGCTCCTTGTGCCCGCTCAGCCACAGTGTCCACGGCAGAGAGGTCGTCGCTCCTGGTCACAGAGTGCTGCCTGGGACAAACCAGACGGGCAGCAGGGAGAGTAACTCAGTCATATCAGCTGCCTTCCCTGGTGGGCTCCGAGTGGGTGCGAGGAAGGTGTCTGCTGCATTGCCTGGGGTCCGGCTGCCTCGTGGGGAGGTCTCCATAACACAGGAGGCATGGCCCGCAATCAGGGGAGCAAGGCCTCCAAGCTCAGCGCCCACAGGGGCCCGCCCCTCCGGAGACGCGTGGCCTCAGGCCCTCGGACGTGCCCGGGCTCCGGGAACCTGCGGTGGGGACAGCGCATAAAAGCAGCAGACGCCTGAGGCCTTGGATGGCAGCACGCACCTCCCGTCTCAGTGACCTTCAGTGTCCCCGGTGGAAATGACTCCCTGTGGTTTCACAGCCACTTTCTCAAAGGAGCTCCGGCCAGCGAAGGTGTCACCTCCTTAGCCCCGCGCCGGTGGGAGGAGGTCGTTCATTCTGTCTGTCTGGTTCACCGTGAGGAAGGCGAGTCACCTGTGGGACTGGACATGGATTTCTTGGGATCAGAACCCCCTGAGGTTCCTCCTCTTCCGTCCCTTCCTCCTCCCTCATGGCCCACAGAAATCTGTCACCTGTGATCCCCCAGCACCGGGCATGCCTGCCGTGTGCTGGGGTCTAGGTCACCTTGCCCTGAGCTCCGATGGCACACGCTTGCCCTGAGCGTGCTCGGTGGAGGTTAAAAATGCTGCTCATCCAAGTCTGGGCTCAGATCAGGGGCCTTCACACAGCCCGAGAGGCAGGCTGTTCTAGACAGCCCAGTGTCCTACGGGCAGTGCCCAGTGTCCTACGGGCAGTGCCCAGTGTCCTACGGGCAGTGCCCAGTGTCCTACGGGCAGAGCCCAGTGTCCTACGGGCAGAGCATAGTGTCCTACGGGCAGAGCCCGGTGTCCTACGGGCAGTGCCCGGTGTCTTACGGGCAGAGCCCAGTGTCCTAGGGGCAGTGCCCAGTGTCCTACGGGCAGAGCCCGGTGTCCTACGGGCAGTGCCCGGTGTCCTACGGGCAGAGCCCGGTGTCCTGCGGGCAGAGCCCGGTGTCCTACGGGCAGTGCCCGGTGTCCTACGGGCAGAGCCCGGTGTCCTGCAGGCAGTGCCTGCGGCAGCAACCAAATACCATCTGTGGGTAACCTGGGCACTGAAAGAGCTCAGAGCAAACCCAACATAACTCCCTGTTCCCAAATAGTGCATGCTTTAATCGTTGTTTGCATACCCAGCTTCCGAAGCCTTATTTCGCAGGACATACATGTTACACCCAAACCCATATCACAGAGGTCATGTACATTCTTCTTAGATGTGCACATCCCTAGAAACACACATGTGTGCCTACATCAGACTTCCTTCACACACATGTTCATGTCCACAAAGTCCATGGCACGAACCCTCCTAATTCATGCCAATTTCCACTGGTCATGTGTGCGTGCTCCGTGCACATATGTGTACATTCCAATAGGCACAGAGGAAGACATATGTATACATTCCAATAGTCACACAGGAAGACGTGTGTGTACACTCCAGTAGGCACACAGGAAGACATGCAGAGAACATATGCACTCCTCTTACGCTTCTTCTTGCGTAAGCCGTGTGCCCTTCACACTCTGGACACAGCTACTGCTCCAAGAACTAACTGCAAAGGTGGCTCTGAGGGACCCAGGCTTTCTCTTTCCCCAACACAAGACACCAGCTCCCCACATGTGAGGAAGGAGGGACTTCCTTGACAAGAGCCCAAGACTCCCGGCTCTACGACTTCATAGCCTCTTCTGCCATCCAGTCAGGCAAGTGTCTGAGGCCCATTCTTCACTCACTGAGGGTGCTGCACTTCCCGGGGTGCATGGCCTGACTGTCCAGCCAGGCTGGCTCTGGGCCACCAGGTACTGCGGACAGCAGAGTGCTCCGGGGCTCCACCCTCGTGGGAACCCACTGTGTGGAACAGATTATCTGGAAAAGACAGCCAGACAGTCAGCGATGTCAAAGATTGGAACGCCAGAACAGCCCTTTAAAGAGTGGCGGAGACGCAGTGCAGCCCTGCTCCACACACCACTCAGAGCATTTTGCCCAGTCCTTTCGCCTCTTTGGGTTTTGCTTATCTCTAAGACAGTGAAAATGGTAACCACCTCAAAAGATGCTTGTGCTGGTTAAATCAAGTAATGTGTGCAAAGCCCTAGCACAGTGCCTGGTGCGTAGGAAGCACTTGATAAATACCATCATTTCTCTTCCCTGATAACCAAGTCCGCCTACACCACCAGTGTGGTTGATCTTCAGATCCCAGACTATAAAGCCAGGAGGGCCAGAGCTCCCATATCATCTTGTCCTACCCTGTCATTATACAGATGGGGAAATGAGGGCAGACCAAAGGGAGTGGCAGGCCCAAGGTCACCCAGCTGTGGACGGCAGCTTGGAGCGGAATTCTCAAGCTAAAAACGGGTCTTAGAAGTCATTTGATCACAGGTGACAAGACATGTTCTGAAAACCCAGCTTTAATTGGAGGGGTCCCCTCAGGGAGTAAGGGGGAGGCCTACCAAGAGTCACATCCCAATCAACCATTCCATTCTTTTTATTAAATGATAAAATATTGAGAACGTTGTCCATGTCTTTAACAGGTGAGTCAACCATAGCCCAGAGAGAGAGAGGAGGGACTCATCTCAAACACAGGTTTCTCACTGCAATGCCAGAGCAGCCCTCGACTGCGACATCACAGTAAACGAAACAGTGGCATCCACCTGTTCCTTATGTTCAGAATAAAACTACCCAGGAAACTTTGTGGACAAGTAGAATGTGTCTGATCAAAGTGCGGTATACTCAGAAACATCTACTTCTGCTTTGCTCCTGATGGGAACTTTTCAAATGCAATTCAAACACTCCTTCCTTCAGAAGACTTTTCTAAACACCCCCAGCCAGGGAGAATAGATGACTTCCCCCATTGTGCCTCAATCCCTCCTCCTCAGAAAATCTGGGGTGCCCCTAACTCTGCTTTGCACCAACTGGCTTATACATCATCTTCTCCACTAAAATCATTATTATCTTTATTCCCCAAAAAGAGGAGGGACACAGAATCTGGCTAAGTTAGATGCTTAGTCAACATAGAATGAGTGAATCAATCAATTAAGCAATGACTTAATCTACTCTCCTAACGCATGATTCCCCAAAGCTGATCATTTGTCCACAGGAACACACAGGGAAGGCACTGATGGTCCACTAACACTCAGTGTCAATGGTCCCAAAAGAAGCCAGTGCCAAGCCCAGCACTAGTGCTCTCAGCACCCTGACAGTCTACCCTAGGGTATCCCCTGGAAGCTCCATGCCACCCACACTGTATGAAGAGGGGGCAAAGCATTTGCCCCCATTAATAATGGGCCCATTTCTCATCTGACTTCAGAGCCTGTGAAGCTGGTCCAGGCACGGAGACTTCAAAGGGAGCTTGGCTCGGGAGCTGGCCCCAGAGGGCACAGAGCAAGACAAAACACAGGCCACAGTTTTTACACTGTGGACGGTATATAGGAAGTCATTGTTACCAAGAGCTTGCCCTGCCAAGCCTCCTAGATTGCAGGAGCTGAGGATCTCGCATCTCTGCCTAGCATAGCACTTAGTGCACAAACTATGTTGGCCCCAAGGCCCACCAGACTGAAATGAGAATTGCAACATGGGATTTTTTTTTTTTTTTTCTCATGGAAAACTTCCTCCACCCCTAAAAGAGAAAATACAGGCTCTAAAATCAAGTCTACACAACATGACCTTAGAAATAACATATTGAACCAGAGTTATGCAATACAGAGAAAGAACAACCTACCCAGCTAGGTAGCCGAGGAGGCCTGACCCGGAGGAGAGAGCCCTCCTCCTCTTTCCCAGGCCTTTGCCACCTCATTTTCCCACAACCCTCCTACCAGCCTCTATTTCAGCATTAACCTTTCCAAATGGAATGATGGGACTGAATGAATCTCTCCACTAAACTGCAAACAACTTATAGAATTTGTGTCTCCAAACTCCTCAGTAACTAGCATGGTGCTTGATACTCAACACTGTCTAAAATTATCTTTCTTACTCCTTGGTTCTCTTGTCTAATATTTGTCTTCTCCACCACTAAACGTTAAGGTCTGTTAAATAAGAAACATGTCTGTTTTGCTTTCCGCAATATCCACAAAGGCTGGAGAAGAGGTGAAGATATAGTAGGCACTTAATAAATATTTTTTGAATGTGCACTAATGGAAGGATGGATGGATGGATGGATGGATGGATGGATGGATGGATGGATGGAGTGTCAATCCAAGTGGAGGATACTAACACTGGGAGAATTTTACAAGTGGAAAAGAGGAACCAAAGCCTAATTATTCAGGAAATGGTTGAAGGACATCGGGTTATTTTAACCAAGAAACCAAGACTGGAGGAAACATATTGGCTACTTTCAAGTCCTTGAGATTCTGCCTTGGAGAAATGGGACTGGATGTATTTTGTGGGGCTCCAGGAGTCGAGAGCAGGCAGGATTCATGGTTGCAGTGCCAAAATTATCCAATTACTGGTGACTGTCCTGTTGGGTAGACCAGCAGCTCTAGAGGTCCCACACAAGCTGCTGCAGAAACATCTGGGGATATACTTCATAAATAGAGTACCAGGTTCTCCTGCAGATTCTGATTCATTCATTCTTCTGCTGGTGGTGGTGTTTGCTGTCTCTAAAGCTCCTACGCGATTCTGGTGATGAACCAGAGCTGAGAGCTGATAGACTGGGTGGTTCTTTCAACTTCAAGACCTCGCTCACTGTGTGCTCATAGCTTCTCTGAAAGAGATTTCATTTAGAGTCTAACATATCACTTCTCCTTTTAGAAAAGTCAATAAAAGCTTTTCAAAGAAAAATTCCCCAAAGCGGTCCAATCTGAGAGACAAGAAAAGAGATCATTGATTTAGCCAAGCTTGGAATCTTAGCAAAGAGAAGCTCAGGGCAAATTCAATGAATTGTTGACTGAATGATGTCAAATACTCAAATTTTTAGGGTCCTATAGACCAGAAAAAAAAAAGACAAAGAAGAAAAGATGTCACGTGGCCATTTAGCAAGTTTTCTGATATATCCAAGAGTTTCGTGGATAAGGTAACATCTAGAAGAATGGCTTTTCTTTCCATATGCTCTTCTGATGTGCTGGGGTGAGATCATGCAAGCATAGCCAGGGAATGGTATGTCTCTACAAACCAAAACACAGTCTAGTCTCCAGCCATTGTTTGAAGCCAAACATGTTCAAGGCCAGTGTCCAGGAGTGTAGCTGTGACCCCAGGAATGGTAGGAAATGTGAGAGGGAGAACAAGAAAGGAGGCAATATCCAAGTTTCTAGAAGACCTGGCCTTGTCCCACATCATGCTTGCTTTGAGAAGCCTTGGAGATTGCAGACTCCTCACCAGGCTGCGTGCCCTCAGGGATTTGACCTGTTCCCTCCCACTCTTTTTCCTCTGCTCTGCTCATGCCAACCCTCTCGCTCACTGCCCAGTAAAGCATGATCCCACTCATACCCACAAGTATCCCTGGTTTATGAAAACATGAGAGGTCTACCGCTAACTATATCATCTTGGGTTGGAGTTTTTCCCATCTGTATAATGGGGATAATAAAGGTTCCTACTTCAAAGTGGGATAATAAATGTGGTGCTAAATGGGTTCATGCATTAAATTTCTTAAAACAGTGCAGAGTGGGATATAAGTCTTTTCTCTAGTAACTTTAAGTCTTGTGATTTTCATGTCTGAACTCACCCTTCCCGTGTTCCCATGGCACTGATGCTGGTTTCTCCCTATCACATGTCTCACACTGTGTAGTCATTGTTCCATGACTGTTGTCTGCTGTGCAACCCAGGGGAAGGGCTCACCTAAATCTGGATTTCCAGAGTGAACGTAGAACCCACAGGGCAGGCTCTGAGTAAATATTCAAGGAATGGATAAATCAACAGAATGTCAGTGACTGTAGGGCATGTACACATATATTTAAACTTTACAACTACTCCGTGAGATGAGATGAGCAATTTTTATTATTCCTATTTTTAGTTTGAGAATCTGAGGCCTAGCAAGATTAAGTTATTTGTTCAAGGCCCCATGGGTAGTCAAGGGGGGAAATATTTCTGTGGATCTGTCTGATTCCACGAGATTTTTGGTGGTTCTGACTTCACATCCTCGCTCAGGAGAGATGTATATGGCTTCAGGAAGAAGTGCTTTAATTAGGTCCTAAGAATGGTGAAGCATTTTCCAGACAGAGAACGTGAATAATGGCATTCTGGGTGGAGAACACTGAATGGGCAAAGGGCCAGCATGTTGGAGGAAAGACAGCAGTTGTTTCTAGATTCTAAATTCCATGAGGCCAATACTTTTTATTTTCCAAAGTATTCCCACCATGGAGCTCAAGTGTCTGCACAGAGCAAGCAAACAATTAACTATTGAAAGAATGGGTGGATGGATGGATGGATGGATGGAGAAGCTGAGATGGGGAAACTTGCTTACAGAAAAGTTAGTTCTCAGAGTGTGTTCTTAAATCCATTTGTCAAAACCCAAACTGATACTTCACAAGTGTCTGCTAATGCTATCTATAGATGGTGGCAAGAGCTGATGAGTTTGCTTCTGGTACATGCCTTTGTTTCTACTTTAGTTTGAAAATAAACTAAAGGAAACTATTTTAAACTGGAAAATGAGGCAAGTAAGAAGCCCAGGGATCATCTTGTTGAGGACCTGGCACTATTGTACTTGGACATTATTTCCGCGGGCAGTGAGACCCCAGAGTCTTGGAAGCAGGGTTCTGACCTGCCTGTGTCTCTGTTCCAGAAACACCTCACAGGTTGCAGTGAAGAGGGTAGAATGTGAGGAGAAGAGTAGAGATAGGAGCCTGGGTAAGAAACAACAGCCACAAGAAAAGCATACGTGGAAATTGGGTCCTGATATCTGTCCAACAATCCAGGGCGTCTGACCCACAACATCACTGTTTCTGCAAAAATGCAGCTGGGATGGGTTCTATTATGTCAGTTAGGACCTCTGATGAGCATTTCCATGAGCCCTGGATGTGAGTTACCCCCATATGCCTCTTTTCAAGTCATCTTTATTTCCATCAATCCCAACGAATGGGAGTTGGACAGCAAGAAAGAATTCAAAATATTTGAGTATCCAAAATTGGAAAAGCACATTTTTGGGGAGTTTAGCAATTCTCAAATGGACAATTTTATGGTTCGTTTAATACTTTGAAACAACTTACCTAATGACAAGTTTACATTGGAAGATTGGGAGTGGATTTTTATGCAAAAATGCCTGGAATGACTTGCATTTGACCTATGACATTCCATCAACATCCTGCACTTTCCTACGCCAGGACTGCTTGTAGCGTCTATATTTTTTGTAAAACTGATCAACCTGTTTCTATAGGTTCCTCTTTCCCTGAGATTTGAAGGGATATGGCATAGGATCTGTGAACAGAAAATCTTCTCAGTAGACAGCTGCGGAGAGAAAAGAGGGCATCCTTCTGGCTCCTCTGATGATTTCCCTAGAGCCTCTCTCCCAAGCTGTCAGTCTTGAAAAGTCCAGGGTCCCATAGCGACAGGTCAGGGACCCACTGCTTGGAACCCACTATTAATTAAAAACTATTTTTGAATAGTAGAGGCATTAGTCAGACAAAAACTACTCAGCTTTTCACATAGGATGATGGTGTAATGTGTTGTCCACGCCAGAACACCTCTGAGAATAAAAGGAGGCAGTATTAATAGTTGTGCTGGGACAGAGGCGAACATCTGGCCTGGGCCCTGCACACCAGGAAATATGGTCACCAGCACATGGCATGTCTACTGCTCTCTTAGCATGTAAAATGAGCACTTCATGTGGGTACATGTTCCAGGTCACTAAAACTTACCGCATGGGAGCTGCCATTTGGTTTCCTTGTAGCTGCTCTACATGGAAATATTTCTAAAGAATTAGACTACCAGTCAATACACATTACCTTTTTCTCCATGGTTTAGAGTCATCTTTTTTTTTTTGCCTGACACATAGTTGACTTGCAGAGCAGTTGAAAGAATGACTGAAACTTTACAAACAATTACTGTGGCATATTATGCAATTAGCTGTGATCACTTACAAGGTAATCTGAGTAAGTTATTTTGCCTTTCTGGGTCCAATTTTCTCAGATCTAAAATTAGGGGCTAAAATGAAAGGATCTTTCCGGTCCCTTCAAACTCTAATACCTCATGTTTGAATTTATTCATTCCCCAGGGGTGATAGTCATTTTAATAAAGCTACCCGGAAACAAATGGAAAGAGGAACAGAAGACATTTCGTGCATTTGTGGAAGCCCCAATGGCCCACGATACTCTATTTAGGAAGCCCTTGGTTGTAGTCTTGTGTCAAAAGCAGGGATTTGGCAACAAAAAGAAGACAACCTTTGCTCACCCTTATGGGTTTTTTTGTTTTTGTTTTTTGTTTTTTGTTTTTTTTTCTTACTCGTTCATCCAACAGGCATTTTCTGCTCACCTGCTCCCTAGGGGGACATGAGGTCACATCCACTAACTCCCAGAGTCCCGGGAGCTCAGGCTCTAACCACAAAGAAGGAACATGGATCCAAATGCCTTTAAGCCAAGACAGAAAGAAAAGAGTCCGAAGAGGAGGCAAGGCCTGCAGTGGGAGCTCAGGTAAGGCGTGCTCAGTTCTAGCAGGTGGACCAGAGGTCCAGGGGAGGCATCATGGCAGCCATGAGCAATGACTGAAACATGCAATGAATAAAACAGAAATGTGGAGAGGGCCTTGAAGGCTGAGAAAAGACGGTGCACAAAAGCGTAGAGGCAGGAAAATGCTCTGGCAAAACAAGCAGTCAGATGAGCCTGGGATACACAGAACTCAGAAGCAGTTTGTGTCGTCTCTATTTCTGAGTCTCCAGAACCTAGCATATACTAAATGTTCAATGATGATGGACTGTATAAATGAATGAATGGAAAGCAATAGAAGATAAGGTTGAAATGTTCATATTTCACTTGGTGGAGTGTCTACCTGTCCTGTAGTAGGCACTTGATATTTACTGAATGTGTATTGGATGCATAAGATCTTGGCAGGTCTTGAATTCCCAACTAAAATTCCCGGCCTTGATCTGTAGGTAATGGAAGGTACTGAAGACTTCTAGCAGGAGACTGCCAGGGGGATAATTAGATTCAAGAAGGCGAAACAGCCTGGCCGGTGTGGCTCAGTGGATTGAGCGTCGTCCCATGGACTGAGATGAGAGGTCCTGGTTCGATTCCTGGTCAGGGCACATGCCCAGGTTGTGGGCTCGATCCCCAGAGTGGGGCGTGCAGGAGGCTGCAGCTGATCAATGTTTCTCTCTCACGTCGATGTTTCTCTCTCTCTCTCTAAAAAAAAAAAAAAAAAAAAGGAAAAAATATAATTTAAAAAAGAAAGAAGACAAATCACCCAGCACGTAGGATACACTAAAGGGGACAGGGGCAGGGGGAAACCCTGTTTCACTCTTGTGCTGAAGAGTCTTAACTGTCCTTCTCACATGCCTGCTGTGATCATGAAATTAAATGATGGACAAAGAGGATTTAAAGACCTCATTAGTAGTTACATTTTTTTAAATAATCTGGGATACCAAAAGAGTCTCAACACTGGATGTTCTGAATCAGAAATGTGTCGTGATCTACCTGGGTCTCTTGAAGCAGGAGTTACTGGGTGCAGTTGCTTGTAGGGGAGGGAAACAAAGAACAGAAAGGACCTCTGGGGAGCAGGAAGTCAGGGTTGCCTGGGCAGGTGACACCCCTCATCTCCGTTAGCCTTCGGAACAGCCTTCTCTCCGTTTAATTTCTTCTCCCAGGCATCACAGGCTGGGTTACCTAGAGAGGAGAGAGGAGACTCAGGACCAGGTGAGCTGCATACAAATCCTGACCCTGCCTCGTACCACATGCGCTTGGACACGCTTCTTGACCGACGTCGGCGTGTTGGAGTCAGTTCACAGACCCGTTCTGCAGGGCCCCTCCCAACAGTGTCCAATGGTGTCACACCGGTAGCTTGAAATTAGGCACGAGGGGCAGATGAGCACCATGGAAACTGCCAAATACTACGAATCGGGGCTTGTTTTTATTTTTTATTTTTCCAGAGACCAGTGGTGAACATGTACAGCCCGCGACTTCCTCTGCTTCATTTCTCGGTCTTTGAGGTGAAGACATAATAGTGGTCCTTGTTATGATTACAATGTGAACAAAACCTTGCCGTGGTTCCTGGCATATAGTAAGCACTCAATAAATATTAGCCATTGTTATCCCACTGTTTTTGCATAAGTGTCTGTGTTGCTGAGAGTAAGTAGGAAGGACACATTCGTGCAGTTGTCCATCTCCACGCCACCAACCAGCACTGAGCCCAAAGCCTGGCTCCCAGCAGGTGCTCACGGAGTGTGGGCAGAACTGACGTCACCCTCAGAGGCGCTGGTTTGAGAAGCGTCCTGTTCCCTTCTGGCGTCCGCATGAGCGCTAGAGGGCTTGCTCCTGTAATTAACAAACCCGGCGTCACTTTTACTCCGTGGCCTCGTCCTCTCCGGCCTCTCCTTCTTTCTTTGAACTCCGGTTCTTTAACAAATCCTTCTTTTCAGGAACGGGAAGCTGATCTGTTCTGGGGACGTGCCAGTGCAGCGGTGTGCCTTGGCACCGCCAGGGCTGTCATTCTCGGGAGACAATGGGATTGAGCGCCAAGGGGGAGAGTTCTCCATGCAGAATTTCCCTGCTTAATCCGCGCTTGTGGCTGGCACCAAGTCAGCCAAGGAAAGGAACCAAATCACTCAGGCAGCTTTGGCAGTCTGTGCCAGGGACAGCAGGCCAAAAGTTAATTCCCTCGTCTTCCCCGTGCCGCCAGCTCAGGGGCGGGTCTGCCGAGGCTGGCTTTCTGTGGGGGTCTGTCAGGTGGCGTGAAGGCGAGAGAACAGGGGAGCAGAGGGTGGTCCGTCACCAATGCAGCTGCACAGACAGACAGACAGATGTCCCCTTCTCATCCCGCCCCCTGCCTCAAACCTGAGCACCAGGCTCTGTCTGGGGAACACGGGAAGGTGGATGGATCGCACCCCGGACCATAGTGTCTTCAGTCCTACGTGGAATGAGGGGGATCTTAACTACAGTCCGACCAGGGCTCAGGGCCCTCTGACAGCCCTGGGCAGCTCAGCCTGGCACCAAGAGAAACTGCCACGAGGATTATGGTACCCCACACTCCTGGCGCTGGGTCAGCCCGCCAGGAACCCCTCCCTCTCCCTCTGCACTTTGGGTGGCAGAGGGGTCAGCTCTCAGAAGCTCATCCGTTCTGCTGTACCTGTCAGGGGTGGCCCTCGCCGTGGTCCCACCAGGCACATGCTGTTGGTCCATCCCACAGGTGTGGAAGCAGCTTGCACAGGGGCCCGGAGCGCCATCTGACCCACATCCTCCTGAGCTCCGGGGGCTGAGCCTCTTTCAGAGTGAGGAGCAGCAGAGATGTCAGGGCTGCGTCACACGGTGAGGAATACAAGTCTGCCACGCCCACCAGGGAGCCACAGACCGTTCATCTGAATGATACTGACCTTGCTACATGCAATGGACTCTCTGTGCTGTTCTGTTAGACACGATTTTCAAGTGCAGACCCCACCTACCATCAGAACTCACGAATGAGTCACAGTCGGTTGAAAGGATAGATTCTCACCGAAAGGAAGGGTGATCCTACTGCCGGAAGCCCCGAGAGCCCACCCAGCGACGGCTTCCCGACCCGCAGCCTGCCTGTCTCCAGGGGGCGGGGCTGGGCAGGGCACCCTTCGGGTGGAACTGGGCGACCACTTCCAGGGTTTGTTTCTACAGTCTGACCCTTGGTAACTCCCACATGCCCCTCCTTCCCCCTCCAGGTGGTCTCCCACTTTCTCCATCGCCCCTTCCCCAACGCCTCTGCTCTCATTAAGGATTTGCAGCCCTGCTCGCTGCACGCACACACACACACACACGCGCGCGCACACACACACACACCCCAGGGTCGATGTCTGCCCAGATCATTCATGGAACGCATTGTCTGGGGAGCACCATCACCCCACCCGGCTCTGCTTTAACTCAAATGTCAGGCTGTGGCTCACTGCAAGGGCACAGAGTATTACAAATCCCGAGGGGACCCTTCCCACAGGACCCCCGGAGGATAACCTTGGGTGTCATCGGGTAGAACGTGGTGGGGAGCTCTGCTCACCCTAGAGGCTAGCTAGGACCCCAGGAAGATCCGGGGGGACCGCTCCATCCTCAGAATGAGGTTCCACACAAGAGTCACAGGGTGTCATGGGCAGGGAGCAGACCCTGAAACACATGGGCCTGCACAAGCTGTCGACAAGGACAGAGGGTGTCTCAGCTCATGGGTGTGCTTCCTCACGCCTCACCGTGGCCCTGGCAGAGGCTCCCAGCTGGGCAAGAAGTCAGGCTGGACTTGCCTCGGGGTCACCAGGTAACCAGCTCACTACCCCAGCACCAGGGAGGCAAAGCCACGTGTCATTCACCTCAGCCAAGAACACACGCAATGGGGGCAGACCTGCCCCTTCCGCTCTGGCTGTGCACTGGAGGAGGCCAGTTTTCCCCTGTGAGCCTCAGTGAGCTCCTCTTTCATTTATTTTTTAATTAATTAATTATTTTTTGTCCATCCTAACCAGAGATATTTTTTCCATTGATTTTTTTTAGAGAGTAGAAGGGAGGGAGGAGGGAAGAGAGAGAGAGTGAAACATCGATGTGAGAGAGACACATCGATTGGATTGCCTCCCGCATGCACCCCAATCGGAGCTGGGGATGGAACCTGCAACCCAGGCATGTGCCCTTGACCAGGAATCGAACCTGTGACCCTTCAGTGTGCAGGTTGGTGCTCTAACAGGCCGGGGCAGCTCCTCTTTTGAAAAGGAAGATCTGATTAACCCTCGTTGTGTTAGGACCAGATTAGAGCTTAGATGTTAACGTGTTCCGTAAGCCATCCTCACTATCCAAGCGACATCGAGGAAGGCTCACACACAGTGACGCGATACCGGACATTGTTTAGGTTCGGAGTGGTTGAATGACTCACCCAAGGTCCCCAAGCCCACAGCAGCAGGGCTGGGATTCAAACCCAGGAAGCTGGACTCGGGAGCCACGCTCTGCACTCGGCTACACCTCCTCTGGGCACACGTCCGTCCGCACTAGACCCCCTGCCCTGTAGCTCGGGTGTCTGCCTCCGGACCCCGACCGAAAGGCTGAAGGACAAGGTCGCGTTCATCGTCAAAGGAAGAAGCAGCGAGTGGAGCAGAGCATGGCACACAGGAGGGGCCGGGCATTGGCTGAATGCCACTGATCCCTAATGTGCCGCCGAATGGCTAATCCCAAGGCATGATGCTTCTCCCACACACATGAAATCTCTCCCGGTTTCCCTCTTCTCCGGAATTGCCGCTCCCAGAAGAGGTCTCTGTCCTTCTGCAGGAACGGGACCCCCAGACTGGTCACTGTGCTACCCAGCTCGGGCACGCTTCTTGCTGGGCATGAGACCTGATTCAGCCACAGCACCTGACCCTGGAGGGCCCGCGCTCCTCCACGCCCATCAGAAAACCCCCTTTTCTACAAGGCACGTCTGCCCACAGGAACCCTTCTCTGAGCAGCCAGCCCACACCAGTGCCCCTCGGTGGACCCCAGCGCCCTGTGGGTCTCCCCGACTCCCAGCGTGCACACTGCTCTGGCCTGCTCTGCCCAAGGCCGGCATGTCCTCCCAGGGCGAGGGCTCCGACAGGCTAGAGTGTGAACTGCTGACGATGGAGCTGTGACCCGCACGATCCCGGTACCTGCAACATGCAGCCCATGAATTTGTCCCATCTGGAATCTACCCCAGATTTTAATTCTCATTTTGTGGCCTCTGTCGTCCGGTGAGTGGGATCATGGGCTGGTCCCGTGCGACGCCAGGCCTGTCCCTTGCCCAGGGGCTGCTGACTGCAGCCAGCCCTCAGCCCTGCCCCGACACAGACCCTCTTTCAGCCGCTCCCAGGCTCTAAGCGCCTCTGCCCTCCAGCCAAGAGCCATTGTATCAGCTGTGATTTATGTAAAGGCTTTCGTCGGACCCCGGTTCTGACAGTCTCTGTGTTGTCGAATGGTAATAATTACAGGGCCTTTCATCCTTTATTTACGGGATTGCTCGGGGCGGGGAGGGAGGCCTGGCGAGGGGAGGGCTGCGGGGAGGACACGCTCACTTTTCTGAGGCTCCGTGCAGAACCCGAGGAGCAGGGGGCCTTTGGGAGGTATAAAGAGCTCCCGGGAATAAAGAAGTCACCTCTCCGGGCTTGGAGCTCCGAGGAGAAAGGACACAGGGATCTGGGGACATCGAGCTTCTTCGAGACTGACAGGGCTAAACGGAGTCTCCAGGGCCCGGCCCCTTGTTGCCAAAGAGCTGGTACTTGTCTGAACGCAAGTCTCTGGCCGGGATGAAGGGCAGGAGCCTTGCCTCTGCCATCTGGCCCCGGAAGGTGTCTCCTGTCCCAGCCGTTCTGCCGTCGGGAAGCCGTCGGGAAGCCGTCAGAAGCGGAGCCGGAGCCGACCTCTCCAGACTGCAGCAGTGTCCGTGCTCGCGAGCTCCAGTGCTCCCAGCCTCCCTTGCAGCGGGCTGGGACGATGCCGGGCGGAAGTGATGAGTGCCACCCCGGGCTCCGGAGTGTGACCCTGAACATCATCCCGTGTGAGCACTGCGAAGGCAGGCAGCCATGTGCCCCCTCGCACAGCCGCACGAAAGGGCCAGCGTCCCCCGGCGAGGTTTCCAACACCCTGTCTGCGTGGGGGAACTGCGTGTCCACGTGGATGGGAACGAGAAATAGCCTGTGTGGCGCTAAGCCACTGAGATTTCCGGGTTGTTCGTTCCTGCAGCAGAGCTGGTCCTGGCTGACTGGCCACAATGTTGTTCTCAACAGGCTCGATACATGGATGACTAAGGCCTGGGCCCCCTGAATTCAGTCTCATGGGGACAGTCCCAGGGGCTGTCACAGCAGGCCCCGGGCTGTAGGCCCACAGACTGAGGTGCCAAGGAGAGCTACCTGGAGACAGGGTGTGAGAAGGAACCCAGAGAATGGAGCAGGACTGGGCAGGTGGATTGGGTATAACGATGACAGACAGGCAACAGCTTAGAAAAGGCAAGCGAGCGAGGCATGTCCCAACCATGGAGAAAGTGCTCGCTGCTCGAGGCTGGGCTCACTCGACCAGGACTGAACTCAGCCGCCTCCAGCGCCCACAAGGCTCGTGTCCAGGGAAGGAGCATCTACCCATCAGCCATGACTGGGACGGGCTTTCCTGAAGAGCTGGAGCTTGGTCTGGGAGGAAGTGGATCATTCGGATGATGCTGAGCATGGGAAGGATGTAGAGAGATTTCAGGAAGAATGTGGATCATAGGGGATGCGAAATACAGGCAGGACGTGGATCACTGGGAAGATGTGGGTCATGGGGACAGTGGGGATAATGGGAGGGCACGGATCACAGGGGAGGACACGGATCTCAGGGGAGGACACGGATCTCAGGGGAGGACACGGATCTCAGGGGAGGACACGGATCACAGGGGAGGACGTGGATCATGGGGACAGTGGGGATCACTGGGAGGACACAGATCACAGGGGAGGACACGGATCTCAGGGGAGGACACGGATCTCAGGGGAGGACACGGATCACAGGGGAGGACGTGGATCATGGGGACAGTGGGGATCACAGGAGAGGACACAGATCTCAGGGGAGGACACGGATCTCAGGGGAGGACACGGATCTCAGGGGAGGACACGGATCTCAGGGGAGGACGTGGATCATGGGGACAGTGGGGATCACTGGGAGGACACAGATCACAGGGGAGGACACGGATCTCAGGGGAGGACACGGATCTCAGGGGAGGACACGGATCACAGGGGAGGACGTGGATCATGGGGACAGTGGGGATCACTGGGAGGACACGGATCACAGGGGAGGACACGGATCTCAGGGGAGGACACGGATCACAGGAGAGGACACAGATCTCAGGGAGGACATGGATCATGGGGATAGTGGGGATCATGGGAGGACACGGATCTCAGGGGAGGACACGGATTACAGGAGAGGACACGGATCTCAGGGGAGAACATGGATCACAGGGGAGGACGTGGATCATGGGGACAGTGGGGATCACTGGGAGGACACGGATCTCAGGGGAGGACACAGATCTCAGGGGAGAACATGGATCACAGGGAAGGACGTGGATCATGGGGACAGTGGGGATCACTGGGAGGACATGGATCACAGGGGAGGACACGGATCTCAGGGGAGAACATGGATCTCAGGGGAGGACATGGATCACAGGGGAGGACGTGGATCATGGGGACAGTGGGGATCATGGGAGGACACGGATCTCAGGGAGCACATGGATCACAGGGGAGGACGTGGATCATGGGGACAGCGGGGATCATGGGAGGACACGGATCTCAGGGAGCACATGGATTACAGTGAGCACCAACGGGACTCACAGGGGTGGACTGAGATGGCACTGGCCCCCAGAAGCTAAATCACTGCTGACATGGAGCCGAAGACCTCATCCAGGAAGACCAATGATAAAAAACCATGACGTGTACCTAAAAATCAGAGAGAAAAGCCTCTCAACCTATCCCAGCTCAGCTCCTCTGCCCCTTTCTCTCCTTTGCTGAAGAAAGCCAACGTGACATCCCCAACGGCAGAGGCTGGAAGAAAACCAGACCTGGCCGAGCTCCCAGCTCCACCCGGTGCGCAGTCGGGCTCCCGGCACGTCCCCTGGCCCCTCACCTGGGAGACCTCAAGTCCTCAGGAGCCCGCTCTTTCCGGGGAACATGCTGAGCTCTGGGACGAGCACGTGGTAAGCCTCCAGGTTCATTAGTCCTCCCTGTGAGTGTCAGCTCTGTTGTTATCGAGTGCCTCACTCAGAGAACAGAGGTAAGACACCCACAAGATAAAGGCAGCCAACGAGAAGGTGTTACCTAACGATGCAGCCTTACCCCCGTAGACCTCCCCCCCAAGCAAACCAGGTGCTACTTTCCCACAACGTCCTTGACAATGCAAGCTCTTCGGACCCAGGGCGCTCCTGGTGAGGAAAGTCATCTGAGCGGCCACAGAGGCTGCTGGCCTGCAGGATGACTCGCCCTGGAGCACAGGCCTCTCCAGGGCACGGCCGTGACGTCAACACCCGTGTGTCCATGAGCCGGCATCGGCCTCTGCACAGGGAGCAGAGAGTCCATCACGTCCAGCAGTTAACTGGCGTGACCTCCTTGCTATTCCCAGCACCTGTGAGAAAGGCGGCACCCCATGTTTACCGCTGGGGAAGCTCAGGCTCAGAGCGGGCAGCGTGCCCGTGACCACACAGTGGTATGGGTCAGAACCCCCACCTCGGCCTGCCTCCAGGACCCCTGAGAAACAAAGCGAATGTGGGCTACAGACCCTAAGCATGGTCCTGGGGTCCCATCTTAGCATGTGCACATCGGAGCAGGGGGAGTACAGAGTGAACCCCGCTGTACTGGTCCCCGAATTCAGTAACGACAATGGCGGGGAGCGACCAGGAACAGGAGGGGGCAAAAGAGAACACAGGGGCAGGGAGGGCAGGGGTATGGGAGCCAGAGAAGGCTCCCCTTACCAGCACTTACTTATACCCCCACTTGCTCGGTGCTTGACCTGCACCCCTCATTGCACCCTCACCCCAGAAGTTCATCTCTTTCTTTTGCAGGCGAGGAAACTGAGGATCCGAGACATTAAGCAACCTTCCTCGGCTTTAACGCCCAGCGAGCAGCCAAGGCGTTGTTACCGATCCGTTGTAAAGGCGAGGACAGTGAGGCCCGGAATCACTGCCGTGACTTAGGGAGGGTCAGACTCAGCTGCTCCGTCCCTCTGTTCCTGCGACTCCCTGTAAACGTCTGTATCAGATCACTTCTCGCCCTACCTGATGGGCTTATTTTTAAGTGTCTGGTCCCTCTAGAAGCCTGTGAGCCCTCGCACAGAGGAGCAGCGTCTGCCCTCTCGGATCCCGAGCTCCAGGCCCTGTGTTAGGAACACGCGGGGTGAGGGGTCAGGCGGAGTGAGCGCTGCAGTCTGGTCCGGCCTCCGCCGCCGTCCTCCCTGCCCTGGCTCGAGGGATGAGACACGCAATGTCCACACGCGATGTGCACACCTAGCAGAAGACAAGTGCTTTTAGGATGCAGGGACCACCGGAGGGAAAAGGCGCCCAGGGTTCAGACAGCCCGCCTTCTCACTTCACCTAAGGGACAGCTGGGGCTTGGACAAGGGAAGGGGCTTGCCTTCAAGGTCGGTGGTCCACCCGGGGTGGAGGTGGACCCGCCACTGTCCGGCTGTGTGAGCCGGAGCCTCTCTGCGTCATGGAAGCCTCGTCTATAGAATGAGGGCCATCTCCCCAACGCGGCAGCAGTCGCGAGATGAAGATGAGGTGGGGCGGAACCTGCCGGCCCCCTGGGCGGTCCTGGCTCCGGGCAGACCCCACCCTTCGGGGACCACCCCCGGATCCTTCGCAGCAGCACATGCAGGGGGAGGCCGCTGGCCCGTCAGCTGAGGGGGACGAAGCTTCGTTCTCCGGCCACATCCTCTTTCCTGGACGTTCAAACGGCGCTCTTTCCCCCTTGCTTCTCAGACACGACTGGGAGATGGGACTGTGCACATGAGTTGTCTGAGGTGTTCAGGTTTCCCATAAGAATCTACGGGACTTGGAGATACTCTTATTAAGCTGAGAGTGGGGTGGCTCGCTCCCTTCCGGCAGGGATGAGATCAGAGGGCTGTGGCTCTCGGCTGGAAACACACTTTCCCAGAAGGAGGAGGGCGCGGCTCCCTTCCAGGGACCGTCTCCGGTGGATTTGCTGAAAAACAAACTCTCCGTCTTGAAGGAAGGGAAGCAGCATTTGAATGCATCCCTGCTCCTCGGGGGGAGCGGTGTTTCCTGCCTCGTGTGTGAGCAGTGGTCCCTGATCGGGCACCCTCTGCTGTGAGATCAGAATTCATTAAACTGTGCTTAATTCATGCTTTTCGTGCCATTAGAGTCGGAGAGCTGTTTGAAATCAGATTCCCGCTGATGAATGGGTCTGCACAATTATCGGTGACAATACGGCCGCCCCGCCACACAAGGCTGTGCTGGAGGCTCCTCCCAGCAGAGGGGAGCCAGGCCTGGGGGGGATCAGGTTCTCCCCGAAGATGATGGTTATTTCTTAAGGATGAGCTCTTTGCTTTTGAAGAGCTGGGAAGCGACTGGGGGTCCCGCTGGCATGAACAGTGGTAAATCGAGTGTTCTCAGAACTTTGAAGTCACGCCAACTTGGGCTAAGTTCCTGCCCCTGCTAAGTATGTAGCTTTGAGACGCCCCACAACTGTCCGAGCCTCAGTTTCCCTTCCGGGAAAATGAGGATAATGACTGACATCTAGCGCGCAGGTTACCTTGGGGACTAAAGATTATACCAGAGAAGCAGCACCTATCAGTGGCCCGAGGCGTGGCAGGTCTCCTTGGCTTATTTGGACATCTCTCATGTGAAGTCGCTGAGGTCTAAGTGCGGCTGCTCCATGACATCAGACTGCAGAAGCAGTTCTGATGAATGAAGACAGATTCTAGCAGTTGGGGCCAGACAAAGAAACATGTGTCAGGCTCCGGAAACCAGTTTCCAAAAGAGGCTGGGGGAGCAGGGAGGAACCTGGGGAAGGGCAGGGTGGAGTGGGCCAGGCCGTGGCCTGGAGCACCTGCTTGTCTCCCAGGACACCTAAGGCCCCATCACTTCTGCCGGATTCCTCCTCCCTCTGGAGAGCAGTTCCGAGCCAAAGAAGAAGAAAGTGCAAAGCTTCCTTTTCGGTGCAGAAAGAGATGCCCAGCTTCCTGAACAGGTTTCTTCTATGGATACCCATCACGTGAAGGGATAACCCACTCCTTGTGACAGTCCACTCGGAGGGAGTTGAACGTCTTGATACAACAATGACACTTAGCGACAGGAAACGAAATGATCGCTTTCTTAGGTTGGCCTGAGGTCTTCAAAAGATGACCAAAGGTGTCCAAAGTCTTGCTGGTTCGAGAACAATAGAGAACATCTAGAATTCAAACAAGTAGCGTCAGCAAGGCCCCTCCTGGTACGGAAGCCAGACAAGGGTTTCCTCACTTACTGGCAGTGTCATTTTCTGAAAACGACTTAGCTCTCCAGGCCGCAGCTCCCGTCTCTGAAATGAGCTCTAGTGAGGATAAAAGTCAATAAAGGAGTGCAGCCACCACACTCTGTCTGACACAGCGGTCTTCTGGTGACGGAATACATCTTCACCACCACCAACACGTTTGCTGGGTTTATAAATTGAGAGCTTGCAATTTTGTTATGTAAAATCTAACCAAGCAAAGAGACCTGTAGAAAGAGAGGGATGGGAAGAGCCGTGTTCACCCTACGACTCCCAACGGACTGCATGTCTAGTGGATTTCTGACGGCAATGCATCTTAAAGATTTTGTTCTGTGTACGTAAAATAAGTGGCCTGGTCTGTCGGCCAGCATGGCCCATACGGTATGAAGATGGCCAAGTTTCCTTGTTCTTCTTGTTTGGTTTGCTGTCCGGCCGCAGTGGAGGGAAGGTCAGCCCCGCACTTTGCAGGAAACATTGCAAAATGAAAAGGTGGGACCATTGTTCAAAGAGCAAGAGCTTCAAGATGGTAGCAGCGGAGCATGGGGGTTTGAGTTCCAGAGCACCAGCCCTCGCAGACGGATCCCAAACCTCGGGACGGAGCCAAGGGAAAGACAGCGAGCCCTTTTAGGGATCGTCCCGTGATTCTGTTTCCGTGGCCAAAACACAGCCATGTCTAGCCATAAGGGAAGATGACGGATGTAATTTAAAATCTGATGGGAGTTCTTATTTCTAAGAAAATGAGGTAAGTGGATATTGAGAAGGGAAGGGCACTCCCTGCCCCCAGGGCCTTAATTCCTTTCTCCAGCTCAGACTCCTCTTCTGGTTCATAGTCGACTGCCCAGTGGACGTCTCTTAGATAGCTAATAGGCTCCTCCAATTAAACATGTTCCTAAACCAAAAATTTTTATTGCCTGTTCCCCGTCATGAGCTTATTCTTTCTTTAATCTCTTCCATTTTAATCAGCGCACCGCTGTTCACCCAACCGCTCAGGCCCAAGTACCAGCCGTCTTGCTTCTTTTCTCCCCACCCCACCCCACTCGTCCAACTCTGCAGCGAGTCTTGCCAGTTCTGGCCTGAGGACACCCTCATTCTGCCCATGTCTTTAGCCCCTCATCTCTTATCCGGACCATTGCGAGAGCTTCCCATGAGCCACCTGACTCTCTTCTCCCCAAAGGAGTCTGAAGCTTTTAAAATATCAGTTCCATGCAGAACTCTCCAATAACGGCTCACTGCATTTAAAATCAAAACACAGACTCCTCTGTTGGTCTACAAAGACCCTCCTGATCCAGCCCCTTCCTGCTTCCCCAGCTTCACCTCCTAACTCTGCCTATTTGCTAAACCCCATCAAACTTCTAGCATATGCCATGCTCCTTCCTGGCTCGGAGTATTGGCACAGGCTGCTGCCTCTCCCTGGAACTCCTGTCTTGGCTCCTCACCTGCCCTGCCTTCTCTCCTCGCTCCGAGCTCTCTCCAAGTTCTCCTTCTCAGAGTCACCTTTACGAGGCCTGTTGTTGGGAGCAGGTCTTCCCCCTGAGCCCCGGCCCTCTCCACCTCTGTACAGCAGTCTGTCTTCTTACAGGACTTAGAACCCCTTTTCCAGCGACCTCTCCTGCCTAGAGGTGAAGTCCACGGGCATGTCCTCCTCTGGAGGTTCTCGGCAGATGTCTGTGGAATAAATGACTGTGTGACTGACATCATGCTTGCTTGCTAAGACTCATTTTCCCAGTCTTAGAAAGTTTGATATGATTCCAAATCCACTTGTTCATGACAATAACAGTGAAAAAGTTGTCTTTAGAACCAAAGTTGCTTTGCTACAGAATGAAGTGAGTTGTGCCGGGACATCACTTCGCTTATTGTCATTGACAAGCTTTCAATAGGTCAGCTGCCAGAGACCCCACTGGGGGCCACTGATAAGAACAAGTGGAAAAGAAACTGTGACCAGGGGACATTTATACTATGACCACTAGAGTTTGTGAGCAATACCTGAGAGTTTTAATCTGGGCAGGATGACTCTCTGCTGACTTAAATAGCTCTCCAAAGAACTCGAGGACATCAACTCGTGCCCCAGTTTCTCTTTTACCATTCAGTGACCCCACCAAGGAGAGCAGCTTGCCCGTCAACACCAGCACTGCCATGACCTAGAAATGTCCTCTGGCCACAGGGTCTGTTTTATGCACCTGCAGCTAAAAGTCAGCACTTGGATCGCTGAGTCACCTCTCCTGAATACCAACTGGTAAAGGCACCCCTCAAACTAAATTTAACTTTATTCTTTTCATATTCCCTTGCCTGAACAATAGTGACATTGATCTATCATTGGTTTGGAGTGTATTGTGCCTATATTGGCTTATTAGGAGACATTATCCTGTATGCTATTTATTGGCTTGTGAAATTATAATTTCTGCAGTGAACCTGTGTTAAATAAACTATTGGCAAAGACCATCTCAGTCTCTGAGCATAATTTTGTCACCCGAAACAAAACAGCAGACATCCAGAGTCTCAATGACCTCTCGGCCTTTACATCTCTCCTTCTAAGCCTCAAAGAGCAGCCCCGGAGTCCTCCAGCCCCACTCCATCAGAGTCCAGCAAGGCTCAGAGCTTTCCCTGAGCTGCATCTTCCCACAAAGGTTCCCTAGGAGATGCCCCGGGACCACCCCTCAAAGGCTCTGGATAATTTGAACTGTGAATTTCTCCCAAAAGATAACTAATGTTTTATTACTACTTGGCATGTACCCAAATTTCCCTACTTATAAACAAATCAAAAGTCCGAAGCCCCTGGGCACCTGCAAGTTGCTCTGCTCCGGGTGAGACACAGAGAGGAAAACAGCAGAGAAGACACCCAGGGCCTGTCCCCGGAGTGGACAGCTGGGTGGCCGCAGAAGAACGCAGGCGAGGACCACAGAGGCAGGGGACTCAACCGAGGGGCTCTGTAGACCGACAGTGTCAGGACCACAGAGCATCACTAAGGGGATGATCCAAGCAGGAGAACCTCACACCCACAGCACGGTTCCAAAAACTCAACTGATGAAATCATTTCGATGTTTTCAAGTTCAGCCTTCAGGACACTTCCGCGATGAAGCTGGCAAAGAAACAAAAATTACACAACGAAACAACCTGAGTCAGACCGTGAAGCTGATTGAGCACCCACTCTGATGCGCCAGGTTTGCGGTGGCTCCTTAGAAGAGTGGAGGAGCGGAGACTCAGTAGAAGTGGTCCCCCTGCCCACAGCAAGTCCCCCTGTAGTTGTGGGGACAAGGAAGAGGCAGAAAACCATTTTTCCAACATGTCAAGACAGCAATAGAAGAGCTGCCTCCGGGGTTCCACAATGAATTGCTTATGCAGATTAACCAGAAGGATCCTGGAGTTCAAAGGACCGTACAGAAGATGAGGCCTAAGCTGGGCTGGGTGACCAGGTGAGAAGCTGGAGAAACAAAACAGAACCAGGAGCAAGGAAGCAAAGCTCCTGGCAGGCAGATGAGGTAGCTCCTGGACTGCCGACAGGATGGTTACGAACAAGCAGCTTGGAGAAGGCTGACCTGGATGCGAAGGTGGCGTTTTTTATTTTTTTCCATCTAGGTCAAGTTCACAAGCTCACCACCTCCTGCAGGCTGAATCTGATGCACAGCCTTTGTTGTCGGGTACCCAGGGTTAAAAAGAAAAAGTGACTGTGAATGCCTTTAGGGCATGTTTGGTTAACTAAAGACCCCACTCCTCACTTTACACCTTGGTGTCACCTGCCTAGCCTGAGGGCATTTGAGTTGTGACCTTGGCAGGCAATTTCTTGGCGCGTCTAGCAAACTGGAGAGCGGCAGGCACATAGCTGAACTTCTAGAGCAGTAACCCAGCTGCCCGCGCAAGACATCGCTGGAAAGAAGAAGCTGTGGTGGGGCCTGGTATTTACACAACAAGGGAAGCCTGGGAGAAGGTCCGTGCAGATGAGGGGCACTGATGATTCTGCCCGTTAGCTTCAGGGCGGGTCATTCTCTGAGCATCACCAAGGGGCAAACTAACCGTTATAAACTGGACACTGAGAAGACTTCATGGGTGTCTGGGTAAGTGACGTCGGCCCAGTTGTTTCTGCCCCCTATGTCTGAGTCTTTCCAGCTGAGGTACCGAGCAGGTGCAAGAGAACCTTCCAACGATCCCAGCCCCCATCACCGCTGTCGGGAACAGCCTCGCGAGCCCTGACCTGAGCAATAATACGAGAGCTGCTGTTTTCCACCACTGCGTTCTGAGTAGCTCAATATGCATCCAGAAATATGGGGCACCCGCCACCCCTCAGTGTCCGAGGAAGTGCACAGAAGAGGGTTGAATGGGCCTAGCTCCAACCTGACTGCTCTGGGGAGGAGGAGTCTTCAGTCAACGGGAGAGGCAGGTAACAGTGTTTGTGGGGGATGGGCTACAACAAGGTCTGGGATACCTTGACCACTGGGACTATTAGGAACCTTTTCGAAGAGGCATTTGAGGATGCAAGCACCATCTTCTGGATGCGAACAACCACGAGGAACACGGGGTTGGGGAACACCGAGGTGCCTGACACACCTGCCATCAGACCACAAGGCCCGTTACCAGCTGGACGTCGTAGGTCCTGCAGTCCGGAGAATTGAATTAACCCACGTTCTCCTGCTCACAAGCCATCCTTGTCTCCCGTTGTTTATGGGGGACACTCGAGCTCTCCTGTCTGCGCTAAAATCCACTTTTCCAGCTTCACCTCCCATGGCCACAGCGCCTTTCTTTTACCAAAACATACCTTACACGTCCTGTTTCCATATCTTAGCTCCCTTGGCTGGAACTTCCCTTCCCTTCCCTCTTCTCTCCATCCCCTCTGACAACACACGGGATCTCAGTTGCCATCTGCTGTGGAAGGTCTTTTCCGGCGGCACTGGCCAGTCCCAGGACTCCACAGTGACCGGGCATCTCCCCTTCACCCAGCTGTCACGGACTTCACAGTGCAGCGAGGGGAGATGCCAGGGAGATCCCCAAAATGCCCTGTGAGCGGACTGTGGAAGTCACAGGGCGCTCTGAGAACACACAAGACAGAGCACCCACCTCTATCGAAGGGTCAGGGAAGGCATCGCAGAGGAGGGTCACCTGACCACCTGGTCATTTTGAAGGGTAAAGAGATAGTTGTCAGACAAGCCAAGGTAAAGAATCTTGGGCCAAGGGCTCAGAATGTGTGGGGCACGCAAAACTGTGCCGGGTCGTGTTTATTTGCCTCTTTTACAAAGGATGGGGCAAAAACAGAATCAGCTTCTGGAGCAGAATGATCAGCCACTAAAGAATCTTGGGAAACAGTATGAAGACTCCCCAAAAATTAAGAAAATGATACAGCAATCCCTCCTCTGGGTGGTTACCCCCAAAATTTGAAAACATTTATTCGCAAAGATATATACGCCCCTATGTTCATTGCAGCATCATTCACAGTGGCCAAGACATGGAAATGACCAAAGTACCCTTCGATAGATGTTTGGATATAGAAGATGTGGTCCATATATACAACGGAATACAATTCAGCCACAGGAAAAGATGAAATGTTGTCATTTCCGACATCATGGACAGACTTGAGAATATCTTCCTGAGTGAAATAAGTCAGTAAGAAAAAGCTAAGAAGCATATGATTTCATTCATATGTGAGATATAAAACTGAAATTCACAGACACAGACAGCATTATGGTGGGGCTGGGGGTAGGGAAGGGCGAAGGGGCGAAATACATGGTGACGGAAGATGCTTTGACTGTGGGCAGTGGGCACCCAAGGTAATATACAGATCGTGCATCACAGAAATGCACACTTGAATCCTATATAATCGTATTAACCAATGTCACCCCAATAAATTTAATTAAATAACTAATTTTGGGAAAATCTCTTTCAAAAACTATTTCTATCTCAGAAGGACTTGGGCAATACCTGGACCAGAACAGAAGCCAAGAAGTACTTTTGGATGATGGTTGGAATGGATGGATGGATGTGTTAATTAATTCATTAATTCACTAATGGAGAACATCCCAATTTTCCAGAGCTCAAGAAACTTCTGAGTCCATGGTTTTCAAACCGTTCTAACTTGAACCACACTGGAAAAATCCAGGCAAGATGCTTCACTATTTGGGAATAAAACTTCCCTGAAGAAATTCTGCAGGGTCTTTTGGTATGATAGTCCTCCCAACTGAGAAAGCGGATTTTTTTTTCTTTGTGTATTATGGAAAAGGTAAACAGACAATCCTGTGTCCTGCAGAAGTGAGCAGCTCTGTCTTCCTGTCTTTCCCTGCACCACCCACCGACACGTTACTGTTCTGTGTGCTGTCTGTGAAACAGGAGACCACATTTGGTGGAGAAGAGGTGAGGAATGTAGGAAAGGAATAAATCCCAAAGTTCTTAGTACCACTCACAGGCCTTTATGACCTGGCCCTGTCTGCTTGTCCAGGGCCACCCTCCACCCCTTCCACCTGCTTCCTCCTCCCTGCCACGGGCCACCCACGGGGCCTCCGCCCCCACAGCCCTCACACCTCTCTGCTCCCACCGTCCCTTGGCCTGTCGTGCAGCCCACCCCTCTCCGTGCTTATCTCTCTGCACCTCCCCCACTCCACAACTGTAGAAACTTTCATTGAATCCTTTTCATTCCATTCCATTGATGACACACTCTGCGAATTAGTTTCCCAGGGCTTCCATAACAAATGACCGCTATCCTGATGGCTTAAAAGAATGGAAATGGCCCTGGCCAGTTTGGCTCAGCTCTTAGAGCATCGGCCCGTGGACCAGAGAGTCTCAGGTTCAATTCTGGGCAAGGCATGTACCCCAGTTGTGGTTTGATCCCCGGCCCTGGCTGGGGTCGTGCAGGAGGTAACTAATCCATGTGTCTCTCTCACACCAGAGTCTCTCTCTCTCTCTCCCCTCCCCCCCTCCCACTCTGTTGGAAGATAAATGGAAAATTATCCTCCGGTGAAGATTTTAAATAAATGAATAAAATAATGGAAATGTATTCTCTCACAGTTAGAGGCCCGAAGTCTAAAATCAAGACGCCATCGAGGCTGGTACCTTCTAGAGAGGGTCTCGGAAGGACCTGGCCCACGCCTCTGCCCTAACTTGGGGTGGCGGCAAGCAGTCCTCGCCTCTCAACGGCATCACTTCGATCTCTGCCTTCGTCTACATGTGGCCTTCTTATAAGGATACCCGGCACTGGATTAGGACCACCCTGTTCCAGTATGACCTCACCTTAACTAATTGCACCGACAAAGCCATTTGTCCAAATAAAGTCACATCTGAGCAGTTATGTGCACGTGAATTTTAGGGTGACTGTCGTCATCTGGCTGAGCTCTAGAGATAACGTCCATGTAATGCTTCCTTCCAGGTGCTTCAAGTGTGGGGTTCACCCCATGTGTACCTCTCTCACAATGCTCGTCACAGAAGTGTGCATTCGTCTATATATTAATTTGTCCCCGACATCGACAGGGACCGAGTCCTGTTTCTTTTTGTATCTCCAGTTTCTTGTGTGTTCGTCCCTCAACAGTCTTGGTAAGTAACGTGCTAACTGAATGTGCAGAACCGCCATCTGCAATGCCTTGAGCTGTAAAGATCAATATCCCATTTCACACCAAATCCTTTTGCCTGCCAGGAAGGCCACTCAGCCAAGGGGTCTCCGTGTAAGGGTCAGTCCCGGAGCTGAAGGCTGGGGATCCGCTGAGTCAGTGCCACGCACGCTTGTTCTGGGACATCCGTGCCGGATGTCATGGAAGTGCCACAAAATCACGTCTCCGGCCACTGCCCATTTCTCTCCCGGGCCTGATCCCAGAACTCGGGGTGGCAGGAACTTGGGGGAACACTGTAGGAATACTGTGTTCTCTTTTTCCCATTGACATATTTTCATAGACACAGAAGCAACACAGCCCTAACTCAAAGCGAGGAGGCACAACATCAGACCACAACTAATCTGCAGGGTGTTTTCAAACACACCGCTGTGGGTCACTGACCAGAAAGTGCCAGCAAGAGGCGAGGCGGTGGTTTTGCCCACCCCGGGGGCTGGCTGCCTGTGACGCAGGCCAGCTGCTGCTGAATGGACCCCCGCGACCCTCCGGGCATCTTCTTGAGAGAGAGAGTGTGTGTCCTTTACATCATAGGGTTCGGGCTTTATTTTCAACAGGAATGTGCTGTTTGTCAAACAAAAATGACTCAGTGGCAAGAATATGTGTGGCTTCTGAAAGCAGGAACAGCTGAGAACCCCACACTGTTTCTGGGCGAAATTCAATACGAGCCCACCTAATCGCCATGACGGGGCTTTGGAATGAGCCCGAAATGCCTCTGCGGCCTTGGACAGACGGCGCTCCCTCCCCGCGCGGCCGGGCGTCCCGTGAAAGCCCTTTGATAGGAAGAAGCAGGCTCCTGGGAGGCGAGCCACCCACCACTTTCTGAGGCGCTATTGTCCCGAGCGGGGGTTGTGCGGTGGGCTCCAGCCTGAGCCGCCCTGCCAGGTCCACGGGGCGGCAGCCACACAATGCTGCGCCTCCTGCAACGGGCCATTCAGCGCGGCCTCAGGTTCCCTGATGGGAGCCCATTGACCCCAGGATAATAGATGAAAGTGTTTTCTCGCTTGCCTTCGCCTCCTGACCCCTTGCCACCATTTTTCATGCACTCTCTCCTCTCCAGCCAGACGGAGGAATTCTCCCTCTGATGCTGAAGGCCTGATGACCCTGTCCTGCGTCCCACACGCGGGCTGCAGGCTGCGGGCTGCGTGCTGGAGGGGCCGCCCAAAGGCCGGGGCTGGGGTCCCCGTGTGATGCAGCCAAGCCAGGCAAAGGTCATTTCCTCCCTGTGCCCACTCCTGCACCCGTGCACACACACACACACACACTCACACACACACACACACACACACACTCCAAAACACAAGGGCAGCAGCGCCTTTACCCCGAAACTCGGTTCCTGCGGCTGCGTTCATCTGCTTGCGGGTTCGCGTTCCAGCGCGTGCGTCTCCATGCTGAGTCCACCCCACACAGAAGAGTCCCACACTCGGTGCCCAGAGGCTCTCCCATCTCCACTGTCTTCTCGGGTCACCCAGCACACGCGGGCGCAAGCTGCATAATCTGTCCAGAGATGGTCCAGCTGGAAGACCTCGATCATCCAGCGAAGCCGACCGCTGGGCCGGGGGCCCCCAGAAGTGACCGCTCAGGGTCACGGCCAGTTACAGCAGCCCCAGGAGCAGCACAGGCTCTTGTGGCTCTTTCCCAGGCCCCGTTCCCTCGGACGCCTCTCGAGAAGGGTGTGCTCCTCCTGCACAGGCCGACAGCAGGCCCCGCAGCAGGCTCGCCTATCCCAGACGATCACGGGCAGAACTGCCACACCCTTCTGTCCGGGGCCCACAAAGAGCAGACGATGTCACTCTGAAAGGAGCCAAATGACAAGAAGTCAGATAAAGAAACAGCACACCTGGCTGGGCCTGGGGTGCGGGGCAGCCCTGGGTTTTTCGGCCAGTTGATAGCTTCCTGTGTGCACGCGTGACCCTCTGCCCTGCCTCACACCGCGTGGGCTGGGGGACCAGCCAGAGATTGAGGTTCTCCCGGCTGAGGAAGGGGCTAGAGCCCCGCAGGCCTGAGCACGACACAGAGGCCAGTCTGTGCCGGGGCCTTGTCCCCGCCATTGGAGCTAGAAAGAGCCCAGGGGTCACATGGACCAACCGCCCGTCACTGTATGGAGGATACTGTGGGGGCGAAGTGGGGAGGGCCCGGCTCCCAGTGAAGTTCATGAACCTCAAGCACCAGGCCCCTCACGTGCTTGGAACCCTTCCAAGGACCAGGCTGAGAGAGATCCTGTCTCCTTTTCATTCCATAAAGAGCATTAATGCTACCATGAGGCTCTGCCCTCTGGTCACATCTAGCCTTCATTGCCTCTCAAAGGCCCCTCCTCCAACCACCATCACACTGGGGGTTAGGGTTTCAACATACAAATTTGGGGGACACGGGCATTGATCCCATAGCCTAAGGTCCACCCAGACCCACCTGGGACATGCCCAAAGCCACAGGACATTGCTGGCCACTCAGCTGTCTCCGTGTTCCCAGCCTGGTGCAGTTTCATTCAAACCTCAACACAGGATTTCTCAACCGCAGCACGATTTACCCAACACTGGGTCGCAGCAGCCGCCCCAGGCACTGCGGGACACTCCAGACCTTCCCAGCCTCTACCCAATGGACACCGGCAGCACCACCTCCCAGTCATGACCCCCAGCGTCTCCTGACGTCGCTAAGTGTCCACTGGAAGACAAACTCACCCGCAGTGCAGAACCCCTGGATTACCAGAACACAAACAAAATCAAGTTGACCTCCTTTCCCCCTTTTAGACTCAATGCAGCCCGGCCGGTGTGGCTCAGTGGTTGAGCATCGACCCTGCACCAAGAGGTCGTCAGTTCCATTCCCGGTCAGGGCACATGTCCAGGTTGTGGGCCTGGTCCCCAGTGGGGGGCGTGCCGGAGGCGGCCAATCGATGTTCTCTCTCATCGATGTTTCTCTCTCTCCCTTCCTCTCTCTCTAATATCAACGAAGAAAAAAATTAAATAAAAAATAAACAGACTCAGTGCAAAGGTGGCCTCTTTTCCCACGAAAATTTCCCCGTCTCTCCCAGGCCCGAATAGCTGTGTCCTCCTCTGACCTTACCTCGACCACAGGGTTTGCCCTGTTACATTCTTTCAGTTCTTCAGCGCGTGTCTCCAACCCCTCGCCTGGGGGCTCTCGGAG